>NC_054485.1:14285267-15649342 GCF_017639515.1 Carcharodon carcharias
TGAATCAGAACCAACACAGATTGCACATGAATTAAAAGGTAAATGATACTTCAAATAAAAAAAGGTAAATTTCACTTTAAACAGTCAAAACAAAACGTTACATCTTTCACAGCCACAAGCATTCACATCAATCCCCACATAAACGTGCCGCTATGTAGCTATGCAGTTCCACAATGTGCTATTCTTTATATATTCTTTATAAACTTACAGGGTAGGTTTCCGTTATTCATTCATGAGATGTGGGCATCGCTGGCTGGGCCAGCATTAAATGCTCATCCCTAACAGCCCCCTTGAGAAGGTGGTGCTGAGCTGCCTTATTGAATCGATGCAGTCCATGTGGTGTAGGTACACCCACAGTGCTGTTGGGGAGGGTGTTCCAGGATTTTGACCCAGCAACAGTGAGGGAACGGCGATGTATTTCCAAGTCAGGATGGTGTGTGGCTTGGAGGGGTCCTCGCCAATGGTGGTGTTCCCATGTATCTTCTGTTCTTGTCCTTCTAGATGATAGTGGTCGTGAGTTTGGGTGGTGCTGTCGAAGGAGCCTAGGTGAGTTGCTGCAGTGCATCTTGTAGATGGTACACACACTGCTGCTACTGTGCGTCGGTGGTGGAGGGAGTGAAAGTTTAAGGTGGTAGATGGGGTGCCAATCAAGTGGGCTGCTTTGACACCTGGATGGTGTCAAACTTCTTGAGTGGTGTTGGAGCTGCACTCATCCAGGCAAGTGGAGAGTATTCCGTCACACTCCTGACTTGTGCCTTGTAGATGGTGGACAGGCTTTGGAGAGTCAGGAAGCAATTTACTCACTGCAGGATTCCCAGCCTCAGGCCTGCTCCTGTGCCATGGTATGTATATGGTTGGTCCAGTTCAGTTTCTGGTCAGTGTAACCCCCAGGGTGTTGATAGTGGGAGACTCAGTGATGGTGATGTCATTGAATGTCAAGGGGTGATGGTTAGATTCTCTCTGGTTGGGGATGGCCTTGCCTGATGCTGTGTGGTGTGAATGCTACTTGTCACTTATCAGCACAAGCATGAATGTTATCCAGGTTTTGCTACAATGAACATAGAAAGGTCATTGATGAAATATTTGAAGATGGCTGGGCCGAGGACACTACCCTGAGGAACTCCTGCAGAGATGGCCTAGAACTGCGATGATTGACCTCCAACAACCACAACCATTTTCCTTTGTACTAGGTATGACTCCAGCCAGTGGCGAGTTTTCCCCCTGATTCCCATTGACTTCAGTTTTTCTAGGGCCCCTTGATGCCACAATCGGTCAAATGCTGCCTCGTTGTCAAGGGCAGTCACTTTCAGTTCACCTCTGGAGTTCAGCTGTTTTGTTTATGTTTTCACTAAAGCTGTAATGAGCTCAGGAGCTGAGTGGCCCTAGTAGAACCCAAACTAAGCATCAGTGAGCAGGTTATGGCTGAGCAACTACCACTTAATAGCACGCAATGACCCCTTCCATTGCTGCTGTTCAAGAGCAGATTGATGGGGCAGTAATTGGCTGGGTTGAATTTGTCCTGCTTTTTGTGGACAAGACCTACCTAGGCATTTTCCCACATTGCCAGATAGATTCCAGTGTTGTAGCCATACTGGAACAGCTTGGCTAGGGGCATGGCCAGGTATAGAGCACAACTCTCCAGCACTGTTGTCAGAACATCGCCAGGGCCCATAGCCTTTGCAGGTCAGGAGTCCTATCCAACAACAGTTTTCATTTTTGAGTTTCACATGTATGATTATCATCAGCAAGGCACACTTCTACGAATCCCCTCTCTCTCGGGTCTCAACAGTCCTGATGTTGTAGCTTCTCAGTTCCTTTTCAACTGACCAACTAATAACACCCAGTTCACAGTTTGGCTACTTTGGGAAAAACACCCAGCTCTTTAATGTCTCCGAGCTATTCACATAGCTTTTCAGGTTTTAGACCTTATTAGCCAGGTGGTACATTGCCTCCAAGAGCTCCTGTCTCCTTTTCTGACAAACAGAAAGATTAACCTCTCCCTAAGAGTGATTTGCTTCTTCTCCTCACAAGAATTCAGTGTGTTCACCTTTCTGCCTCCTTATACTTTCTCTTTGTGTCTGCATCTGTGTCTTCAGCCTCCAGCTCCCCTGCTTTGTGTCTGCAGCTCCCCTTTGTGTCTGCCAGTCACAAGGCATCTTTCTAAATTTCCTTCCTGTTGGTACTGCATCCAGGCCAAGGGTCACCAGGTCATATTGGCTAGTGTTTCTTATAATCCAAGAAAATTACAAGTGGCCCCTTTACAATTGATACAAACTCATAAAATCCTTTTCAAACATTCTCAAAAACAATTACAGATTCCACAGATATCTTAAAGAAATTATACATTTTCCTAACAGTATTGCTTCCGGGTCAAAGGCTGTCACATGGCTGATAGCTTTCAGTAAGGGCACTTTTAACAATTAGCTTCAGGAGCTGGCCACGAACCAACCCCAAACCTGTAAGATATTTGGAACGTTGCTTAAAGGTGCATCTGGACCCTTAACACCTCAGATTTGGATGAGAGCCAATGAAGATGGCATCAGGCATTTGAGGATTTCCACAGGGCAGTAGGCCTGAACAAGGAACGCTCTCCTCACACCTCAACCATTCAATATCTATATCAGGCCACAGATAGGGATAGATTTTTGTCTTTGCAGCCCAATGTGTCAAATGGGCAAACTACAGGCAGGAAAATTTGGTGGTAAACTTTAAACACGACTATCGGAACCCATCCATTGCAACAGCAGGAACAATGGCTACATATCACACATCATGAAGTACATTCAGATTGAGCACTGCACCCAAGGAAAACATATTTGCCTTGGAGCATATACAGCATAGATTCACCAGAATGGTACTGCGGTTTACAGGATTAAAGAAAGTCTTTTACTTATATAGTGCCTTGCATGACATCAGCACGTTCAAAATTGCTTTGCAGCCAATGAAGTCCTTTTGAAGTATAATCACTGTTGTAATGTAGGGAAAGCAGCAGCAAATTTGCAAACAGCAAGCTCCCATAAACGGCAATGAAATAAATAACCAGATAATATTTTGAGGTGTAACACCAAAAGGAATACTATGGATGCTGAAAATCTGAACTAAAAACAAAAAGTGCTGGAAAGGCAGCATCTGTGCAGAGAGAAACAGAGTTAATGCTTCAGCTCGATGATCATCAGAACAGGGCTGATGAACAGGTTAGTTCTGATGAAATGTCATCGAGCTGAAACGTTAACTCTGGTTCTCACTTCACAGATGCTGCCAGACCTGCTGAGTGTTTCCAGCATTTTTGTTTTTATTTAGTATTTTGAGGTATTGGTTGTGGAATTAATATTGGACCAGACATCTGGGGGCATTTTATTTCCCTTAAAAAGATGTTGTGTCTGTGCTTTCTGGAGGAAACCCGAAAGGTGCTCTGACTCGTGGGAGCCGTACTCCCCCAGTCTCCCCTTGTAGCATGCTCCAAACCTCCCACCCCAGGACATACCCTGGGCCGCTGCCAGCAAGGCAGGTGGCTAGATGTCGACCTCTTTGCTCTCTTTGGAGGCACAGTCAACCCTGGCTGCTCATGTCATGTATGCTGGGAAGGGCCAAGGACTGCATTTATTGATTCTCAGGCCTCTCAGTTTTGGCTGCCAAACCTGGTTCCAAAAATGGTCCCAGACTAAAATTTAGCCTTTTGACTGAGGCCTGAACTCTTTTGGCCTTCTACCTGAGAGTTGACATGCTTAATATGTCTTTACGAAACTTGTTTGTCTTCCATTTTAACAGAGCTACTAATCTGCTTGTTAACATTGGCCTTGTAGTTCTGTGGAAAGCTTCCCTCCTCTGGACCAAAAGCTACGGGTTCAAGTCCCACTCCAAGACTTCATGGCCACGAGAGGCGTGTTCATAACGTGGCCAAACAGGTTGATTATCAGCCTGGAAATCTTTCCAATATCCTGGTGACAGACAGCAAGTGTGGGAGAGTTTCCTGGGCAACCATACAAAAAAAAACAGTGAAAACTGGGAAATAAGAATGCTGGTCTGAACTGGTCTTGTATACCTTAAAATGGAACACCAATAAAAACTGGGAAATAAGGGTACTGCTCCGAATTGTTACCTCCTTCAATGACCAATGGAAGTCCATGGTCACCAACACCCTCAGGCATGGTACCTTGAGGGAGAGAGACAATCTGTTGTTATAAACATGAACCAAAGGAGTTTTATATGAACAACTTGCATGTCAGCCGTAATTTACTGTCAAAATAACAATAACCACTTACAGCGTTTGCTGTAATTTATTTACAAATTGAGCAGGCAAGAGCAAATCTAACTAATGGTGGCTGCTATTCATTGCCTTGCTACAGTAAGTTATGGCTAGTTAAATGTACACTGGTTAATATTTACGCAGCATAATTTTGAAGCAAATGTTCCCCCCATTTCTTGCCCCCCTTTCCCTTCCCAAAGTCCATCTCCTTTTTCTAACCAATAACGCTGAGGAGAGAATTAAGCAGGTTCAGGGTCTGAGATTGTAATTACGCATCTTCCGAACTTCACAGCTTTAATTAGCATATAAACAGGCATCAATAATTCCAACTGATTTTAGAATATTTCTCTACCACTTCCCGCATTGGCTTTGAGGTACTTATCATGTGTTAGACATCACACTCTTTCCCAGCGTACAGAATTCCTTGTGCCTGAAGGTGAAATGTGAGGTTAAAGGTTCAAGATAGCCGGCAATAGAACTTTTGTACCCAGATCCCCGTTGTCTCATTATATGTATAGTTCCAACTTCTCATCAAATGCATTTTTAAAATGCTCACCTCAGGCATATTTTTTACCTTCACAGCAAAGGCAGAGGCTGTACCTAGACTGACAGCACACTGCTTTGATCAGACCTGACTGCTACAAGCAAACAGGCTCTGTACTTGCAAATGAATAAAAGTCGAGATATGATTCTGCTAAAGCAAATCAGTTTTACCGTGTTGCAGTCCAGTCTATCGTTATTTATATTATTACCCCGGGCAACAGCCCATATCTCAGTGTCGTGAGTAAAGTGGAAGCGTAACCTTGCTTCAGCTTCTTTCAGTGTTGTGACTTCAGGCAGTGTTTAAGGGTCCATTGCTAATATAGTCACGTTGAAATATTGCAGACTCTCGCCTCTTAGTGAAACGACGCATAGCCTCTCCCTCCCACTGAAATGATTCACAGCCTCCTCTCCCAGTTAAATGATGCACAGCCTCCCCTCCTAGAAAGGTTTAGAGGTTAAAGAGGAAAACTGGGAAAACCTAACTGAATGTAAATAAAAGTAGGGGTGGAATTCTTCCAGATTGGCTTTTGGTGCTGGGGCGGGCGGTTAAAATGATGCTTTACCCGCCGGCCATGATGGTGGGGTTTCACGCTGCATCGTCCCAAACCCGCCTCATTATTTATGCACCCCCCTGGGAAACACGCCGTTGCCGTGGCGCCGGGCTCTCGTTAGCCTGCCGGTCATCGGCCTGACGCCGCATCACGCCGGGTGCCATGTTTAAATTCCAGACGCCAGCAAAGCGCTCGTTGTCACTGCCGCTGCACGGAAGACATGGCCAGCAAAGGAAAAAAAGGCCACAGCTTCCCCCCACCCCCACCCCACCCCACCCCAACTTCAATGACGGGTCCCTCGATTGACTGCTGGATGCCATGGAGGCCCTGCCGGGATGTGCTCTTATCCAGGACGGGCAACAACCTGACCAATCCAGCTTGGAAGTCGGTGGCAGAGGTGGTCAGCGGCCAAGGCCTTTCAGAAGAGGACAGCCACCCAGTGCCACAAGAGGATGAATGATCTCCTCCGTTCCGCCAGGGTAAGTCACTCCTCTCATCACTCTCAACACACATGCTCCCAAACCTATCACACACCCAGAGGGCCCTCGCCCGCTGCCAGTTCAAGGGACATCACCATTCACTCTCTCTCACACACACCTTCATTGTCCTCATCTCATCTTGGGGGGACCACTCACCACCCACACAGGCCAGGCATACTTATCATCTGGCCTGGCATCCTGCTTACACACTCTCCATCTGTATCCATGCAGGACAAGCTGGTACTCAACAAGAGGGAGAGGTCGCAGACTGGTGGCGGAGTACCTGAAATCAGGGTCCAAACGGACTTTGAAATCAGAGCCATCCAGCTGGCCGGCGATGACCGGGACTGGTTCGCGCTGACGATGAAGTCGGCGCTGCTCTACCAAGTGAGGGTCCAGCAGTGCAACATCCATCAGACAACCATGCTGTGAGTGATGTGTCCTGTTCCACAGGCCACTGCCCTGCACTCATTATCTCCCCTTGCTTTCACAGGCACATCTGGGAAACAGCCGACAGAGCCCATGACCCAGGGCCTCCAATAAATCCCCAAAGAAACCTCTGAAGAGGGATGTGAAGGCACCCTCCCTGAACTCCTGTCCCAGTGCTCACCCACACCCTCCACCAGCGCAGAGACACACACCTCAGTGGGACCTAGCTTTAGCGTAGCCTTGAGATCACAATCTGGTGAGCACATCACACTGTCTGATTCACATCAGGCAGCGGCAGGGTCTTCCCAGGTCCCCAGCACTTGGAGGACAGCTGAAGGCCAGAACATTGCTGAGTCTGAGTCAGATGATGAGCCTCTGGACTCGATCATGTCTCAGTTGCTGGAGCTGCAAAGGCAAGCTCAGGAACATCAGGAAGGGATGTCCGCTGCACTCCTCAGATTGCAAGGCACGATGGAGGAGTCTGTCTGTCTTCAGGCTGAGATGATAGCGCTGGCATTGCAATGCACCGAGGTCAACACTCGCAGGATGGCGGCCGCCATGGAGACCTTGGTCCAGGGTATTGCTCCTGCACTGCTGTGTGGGCTGAACATCATCGCTGATGCCATAGTTGGTCTCCAATAGTGTGTACGTAAGATAGGAGTGGGGCAGCTCGATCTCACTCCAGCTACTGCTGCTCCTCAAGGAGGCATCCTGGGGTCACTGGGCACCCATAGGGAGGACGATCACAGGTCCACACACCGGGGCCATCCATCCAGGTGACTCTGAGAGTGTCCAGCCAATCTGACTCCCTGTGACGTCAGCAGATCCAGCTTCACAGGCCGAGGAGGGTGTCACTGCCACACAGCAGGACCCCGAAAGCAGGCCGGGGCCCTCCAAGTCTCAGCCCTCCAGAGGACGCCCGCCAAGGTCATCACAGACAGGACGTCACAGTCAGCTGGCTACCTCCACCTCCCCTGTGGATATCCAGGGAGCACCAAGACATAGTGGCAGGGTTAGGACAGTTAAGGAGCATTAGTTGCACAGCCTGGCCATGGGTGTTGATCAGTTGTACATACTGTTCACTATTGTCAATAAGCTCCCTGCCTGCGACTCCTTGTTCTGATGAGCAGTGTTCTTGTGACTCAGATGTGAAACCTTTCTGCACAAGATAAAGGAAGGTGTCCCAGTCCAGGGCCTCTTCCCTGTGCAGTGAGTAACCTTCAGAACAAACTGATGGTCCAGCCTCACACTCCCTGGAAACATTACTGATTCCTGCACCTCGATGATGCTTGTCATTGCTGCCAGAATGTAGTGGGCAGGCGCCACAGAGTTCTCTCATACCCTCTGTGTGCTCTCAGCACCTTTAAGGTGGGACTGGCCCCCATCACACCAGCATCTGTGACCAGTGACACTGTGCTCCAGGGCTGAAAGGCTGAGGTGCTGAAGTTGGACAAAGCATCAGAAATTCTAATGTTTCATGGCTACATCTCTATGATATGACCCTGATCACAGAACGTTAGCGAGCTGCCCTCAGCCACACAGGAGTCAGGCATTCTCAGAGGCTATGTGAAGATCTATGGAGTGTCCTCACTGCATGTCAGCATCATCCTCCTGCATTCGAGCCACTAATGGGGCCTCCACTGCTTGCATGGGTGGGCAGTCCAGGAGCCTGACCCCAATCATATCACTGTGGCTGCGCCTGAACTGTCTCAGCTGCAGACGAATGGTCAGTTTATACAGGTGTCCCTAATGCGTGGCCACTTCCCTCGCTTACCCTGCCCCCTCACTTCAATTGCCTGTGTGCGGGATCCAACGCCAGGGCAGCAGTTGCCCCCAGACACCTGGGACAAGGTGGGGGGGGGGGCACTTCACCCTGGCCCCTCGGTGCCCCTAAAGCCCACAAAGCAACAGGCGACCCAGGTGAGCTCTGCAGAACGTTGCTGTGCACTCACCTCCAGTTCACCCAAAGTGAAGCCCGCCAAATGCACATCACCTGCGTGTTGTTGTGAAACACGTCAGCGTAGACGGACGATCCAGCGGGGCTCCAAGAGCCTGGCAGGATGGCCTTTTAATGATACGCTAATATATTACATTGAGACCCCCAATTACCGTCGGTGGGAAATGTAGCCCACCAGCAGCAGGCTGAGCCATCTCATCGTCGTGGAACCGATCGTGCCATATTGTACACCCGCCACCTATCACACCCACTGCCAGTGTGCACGGAAAATTCCACCCAAGGTGTCCAACCCTAAATTCTTGGTCTGGCACATTAACACCATTCCTTTCATTGTTGTAAAATGTCAGTAAGTTATTACATAAAAATAAAAGACAGATGAAAATATTAATGAATTACAATAAACTGGAATGTAAACCTCTTCAAAAAGCCATGCGAATGTTAATGGGTTCTTTTGGTTTCCAGGTAGTATATTAATGAAGAATTTATGAAACTGAGCTTAAGGCATCGATTGAGCAACAGGCTGTCACATCATTGTAACAAAATGGCCGCAAGAAAGTTATAACATCTTCTGTGGAAGATAATGAGGTAGAGTGGCAAATAAAAGGTTGCAGCAAGCTGTGTGAGGTTGTGAGACAAAACCTCACAGGAAAAGACCTTGGTTGCCCAGAAGCAAACAATATCTGATCACCCCTTCTCCACCATTCCTTAGTAAGTGCTTTATCTAAAGATTAAAACATTGAGGCAAGATTCAATCCAATTATTTCTGTCGGTCTCCAATATGAAAAAGCAAAATAAATTGCTAATCTACTGACAAGTGAACTGGAATGTGGTCTGGACAGGCCCAAACCTAATTGAATGAGGCAGTCATAAAATGTAGATTAGATCTCAGAGTGATAAACATTCCAATGGAAATAGGTAACTATACCGCTATTTATTGGCACTTTAAAATGGACAGATTACTCAAGTGTTTCTTTAGAAAGAAATATCTGGAGGAATGTGCATGCAGCCTGTAGATGGATAGCACAAGTGTGTGTTTGGGACGAGACTTTGGAGCATTCATTGTTGTGATGAAGATCTTGACCTTGTGCAATCATTGAGGTTAAAGGAAATAAAATGGGGAGGAAGGTCAAACAGGCTTGCTCTCCTTCATTTTACACTCTCGCACAGTGTCAGAATCTACCCTTGTGTGTCTGTATTTTTGTGAATCCTTGTGGTGTTAACATGATGCTTTCTAAGGACATGATTGTTGAACACCGCATGGTGAACAAACTATTATTGCTAATTTAGAGATGTATCCCTTTAAAGCTATGTAAACACAGCCTCGGATAACAAATGTCAGAAATATGATGGTGAGCACAGAGGTGATGGGTTAATGAGGCTTAGCGCGAGGTAGCATATGACCAGCAGAATTCTGGATGAGGTCAAGTTTGTGGAGGGTGGAAAATGGATGGGTGGGAAGGAGAGTATTGGAATTGTTGAGTCTGGAGGTAACAAAAGCATCAATGAGAGATTCAGTAGCAGATGGGATGAAATGGGTGTGCTCCTTTCAGTTTTAAAATATGGTTTTCAAACTTCCAACTGACTGGAAATTTTGCGATTTGAAATGGGACAGAACAAACTACTTAAAAATGTAAGGCCACCTTTCAAGGTGAAGGTGAAAAGCAAACAACCCACCCTCAGGGGAGTGTGAAGGGGGAGACATTTTCTATAATTCAGAGACCCATCGAAACTCGTCATTGCGAGACATTAAAATGCAAAGTGCTGGATAGCCACAGACAGACCCACCCAAAAACCCTTGGAAATACACAATGGGTGAAGTATAACAGGCCAGGCTGTAGAGAGATTGCAAGAAAAACTTCAGCAGAAGAGACAGGCTGAAATCTCTCTCTCTCTCTCTTTTGGAACAAGCGTATCACCCAGTTCGGAAACCAGCTTTACTAGAAATGTAGCAGCAAACTGAGATCTTGCAATTATTGCAACATTTTCCACATCTGACCGCATCCATGAATCCAGCTAATCCAAATCAGCCAATACGTTTAAAAATCTACATCTCAAGGACAATCAAAGGACACTTAACCATATATTCTTTTAACCTTTTTTTAATAGGACTCTAACTTCCCTTATTTCTGATACCTGTGTGTGTGTGACATCACGGTTTTATTATTTTCCCTCAGGTTTAGTGGTTAATAAATTAGCTCTTTCTTTGACTTAAGAAAAGCGTGTTTGATTGGCTCCTTATTCTCAAAGATCAAACAGTTTAATACATTCTGATCTGGGAAAGGTACATCCTTGTGATAAAGAAACTTGAACCTTTGTTGTGACCAACCAAGGAGGCTGAGTGGAGGGGAGGTCGTTCAGCCCTTCTCACAGGTGGACACGGTTGAGCCATTAATCATCAACTCTGGCTGGACCACAGCATAAGACCATAAGAGACCATAAGACATAGGAGCAGAAATTAGGCCGTTCGGCCCATCGAGTCTGCTCCGCCATTCAACCCCATTCTCCCACCTTCTCCCCATAACCTTTGATCCCCTTACCAATCAAGAACCTATCTATCTCGGTCTTAAATACACTCAATGACCTGGGCTCCACAGCCTTCAGCGGCAATGAACATTATCAGGTTCCAGTCTCCACAGCCAAAACTGCTCACTACTCCAGTAACACAATAATAAGCTTTGCTTTTTCTCCACTATCAGCAATCTCCTTAAACCCCACTGACAACATCCCTTCCTGACCCAAGGCCGGGCCCATGTTATTAATTCTATTGTTTTTACGGGGAATATTGCTGCAGCGTGCTCTGTATACTAAAATTAGCCACTTGTTTCGAGGGTAGTGTTAAATACCAAGCACAGAGGGAGTCTCCCCACTTTGTGAGTGCCCATGACAGAAAGGGGAGCCTTTGACCAGACATCAAATAGTTAAATATATCTAGCTCCTTTATTCTGTAGAATGATTACATTACGGTTTGAGCTGGAGCTGAGCAGCCAGTTATCAAAAAACTTGGTTCTTCTCTTTATTCATCTCCAGCTTCCATCGACTACCTTTGACATATCTTTTATTTAACAGCCTTTCTGGTTCAATGGGGGATTATGATGTTCCAACGGTATCACTTGCACACAGCCCTAGTGAATTGGTCACCTAAGAAGGATGAAAAAATTCCACCTCAACTCCTGTTGTTAATGAGGAAACCCAGACATAAGAGATTCATTCACCACCTCTCCCACCCTGTGCTCATCTGTCCTGATTCTTCTGGTGTCAGTGCTGAAATCAAAATGCCCAAAATTTTATCTCATCTCCGACTCAGCGGCTCCCTGCTTTCCTTATCAAAAGCTGTTTCGGATCAATGAAGCGTATTAACCTTGTTAGACTGTTGCACATTTATGAAGAAAAGCTGTTAAAGCAAAGCAACGATTTGAAATGGAACAAGCCCAGCACGTCCTTATCTATGGATCAAACTGCAGAATAAAGTTCCCCGAGCAGATGGTTCTAGGAATAAGGCGATCTGAAGCATCCTCAAGAAAGTAAAAATGCCTTTTTAAGTCAATCAGTCACCACGACAAATCTCACTATGCCACGGATCGGGGTGCCCAGTGTTAACGCTTGATACTTAGGCAAAACAGAAGCTGCTTTTATGTTGCTTTTAGTGAGGGGTTTGGGTCCTACACAATCATGATTCACCACGACCCACATCAGGACAGCCCTTCCTCCATTAGGTCAATGGGTAAGTTTCCCTTAACAAAGCCAGCAAGATTGTTCGGGGATTGTGCAAGAGCCACTGACAGCACAAAGACCCAACATAAACTCAGCGAAAGGACCAGCCAGGCCCAACACAGCACCGCAGCTCAACTGTGGCCGAGGCACTGAGAGGGTCAGTGTGACTTTGTGCAATAGCAAATTGCCCAACCTGGTTTACATCTCTGCCCTATTTTTAATTCCGTTGTAGTGAGCGACAGATCTCCAAATCTCCCTAGAGGAGAGAAAGTTAAGAGCAGGTTTAACAGAGGTGTTCATAATGATAAGGGGTTTAGACAGAGCAGTCAGAGAGAAGCTGTTAACACTGGCTGGACGTTTAGTAACCAGAAGACACAGATGGAAAATAATTGGTGAAAGAAACAGAGGAGGGTTTTTCTTAGCTCAGCGAGTTGCCATGATCTAGAATGCACGGCCTGAAAGGGAGGTGGTAGCAGACTGACCGCAACTTCAAAAAGGAACTAGATATATACCTGAAAAGGAAAGATTCACAGGGCTATGAGGAAAAGGCAGGAGAATGGGACCAATTAGGTAGCTCAGGAGTAAAATTCTATTGATTTCACTGTGTGTTTATTCTTTTCCTGTATAGCACAGAAGGAGGCCATTTTGTCCCTAATGCCTGTATGAGCGTTTAGAAATAATTATCCAATTAGTCTCATTCCCTGCTCTTTCCTCATAACTCTGGAAATCTTCCCTTTTTAAGTATATGTCCACTTCCCTTTTGAAAGTTATCATTGAATCCACTTCCACCAATACTTCAGGCAAGAATTACCAGTACATATTTTATTTTTGTCAGGAAATGAGCAGAATTCAGAACAAGGATAGAGTGGTTTGTGTTACATGCCAGCAAAGAACATTTTCTTAGTGCTGTACTTAGAATTCTGTTGGTTTGTGTGTCTGTCACTGTAATAAACTTGGTGTACCAGACAGGTTTCTTATTAGAAACTGTAAACTTTATTTACAGAGCTCCTGGTGAAACTACATGCTTGAACCAAGACAGCCGCTAGAAAACTCCTCCCCAAAGATTACCCCGCTTGGGGCTGATTCATCTGTACAGCCACATGATCCCCAAAACGTTATGAAACATTTTACTTACGATCACTACAGTCACTGCTCAATAGCCTTGATTTCTTTTCTTGAAGATCTCTTCCTCACTACATCATTTCTCCTTTTTGAAATCTTTCTCAAAGCTAAATCTCAGCTCCTTTTCTGAACCAGCCTCTCCGTCCCTGCTAGATGTCCCATTCATCTCTTATTTTGCAAAGTGACTCGACATGTTTCATTGCATTCCAGGCGCTATATAATAACAGCAACTTACATTTATATAGGGCCTTTAACATAATAAAACACCTGGCAAGAGCACTATACAGCAAAATTAGAGACATATCAGGCCATATTAGGGCACAGTAATTAAGAAGGCAAATGGAATGTTGGCCTTATTGCAAGGAATTAAAGTACAAAAGAAAGGAAGTCTTGCTATAACTGTACAGGACATTGGTGATACAGCTGGGGTACTATGTGCAGTTTTGGTCACCTTAAGTGCATTGGAGGCAGTTCAGAAAAGATTCACTAGGTTGATTCCTAGTAAGAAGGCATTGTCTCATGAGGAAAGGTTGAGCAGGTTGGGCCTATACTCATTGGAGTTTAGAAGAATGAGAGGTGATATTATTGAAACATAAGATTCTGAGGGAGCTTAACAGGATAGTTGTTGAGAGAATGATTCCCCCCATTGGGAAATGTAGAATTAGGGGGCACAGTTTAAAAATCAGGGGTCTCCCATTTAAGGCCGGAGATGAGGAGGGATTTTTTTTCTCTCAGAGAGCGTAGTTAGTGTTTGGAATTCTCTTCCCCAGGGAGCAGTGGAGGCTGGGTCATTGAATTTATTCAAGACTGAGTTAGACAGGTTTTTGCCATTGAAGACGAATAAATTGATGCCCAGCCGCTCCCACAGCCTGGGTGGGAACTGTGTGAGGACACGGGGCTCCCGTTGGTACTGCTTGTGTAGCGCACACATCTGGCAGTTCACTATCACGTCCTCAATCGTCCTTGAAAGGTCTGGCCACCACACTGTGGACTGCGCCTGTGCCATGCGTTTGGTAATGCCCGGGTGTGCCTGGTACAGTTTTTGGAGGATCTCCAGCCGAAGAGAGGCTGGAACGACCTGCTGCTTGCTGTGTATCGGCAGATCGTCGATGATGGTAACGAGCTTCTGCTGTTCAAACCAAGTCAGTCTCTGCTGTGCCCATCCTTTTGACAGTAACAGTGGATGCGGGCACACTCCTCATCTCGCACTTGTTCCTGACGACTTGCTGGGGTTTCCCGGTGGTAGCCGGCAGACATCTCCTCAGTAATTGGGAGTGCGATTCGAGCTCCGTGATCAGGTTGATGTCATGTTTCATTGGAAGGTCCAGTGTGGCACTGGAAAGTATGCCTGCCATTATTTGCTTTTTGTCCCCATGAGTGTAAACTGCTTCATGAGGCGTAAAGAGGATCTCTGGATTCTGGTGGTGGGGGGGGAGGGGGTGCATCTTTGACAGCTCCTTCCAGCAGTCAGACCAGTGGCTTATGGTCTGTTTCGATGGTGACCTTTAGGCCAATTATGTGGTCTGAAAACTTCTCGCACACCCACGTGACTGCGAGAGCTTCTTTTTCTATCATGGTGTATTTTGTCTCTGCGACTGACGGTCCCCTGGATGTGTAATGCACTGGCCAGCAATATTCGTCCAGTTGTTCCTGAAATAAGCCTGCTCCAAGGCCTGTGGACGAGGCATCCCCTGCTATGCTGGTGGGCAGGGATGGGTCACAGTGGACCAGGGTATCAGTTGAGAACAGCATGGCTTTGATGCAACCAAATTTTTGCCCTTGGTGCGTGTCCCCACACCATGCCTGGCCTCTCTTGAGAAGGCGTCGCAGGAGCCCTGTGCTAGATTGGGTAAAAATATTAAAGGCAAAATGCCGCAGATGCTGGAAATCTGAAACAAAAAACAAAAAATGCTGGAAAAACTCAGCAGGTCTGACAGCATCTGCGAACAGAAAGACAGAGTTAACGTTTCGAGTCCGTATGACTCTTCTCCAGTAAAAGGGTAAAAATGTTGTCAACTGGCTCACCCTACTCAGGAATCTCTAGAGGTCCAGGATCGAGGATGGGGGTTGGGAACTCTCTCGAAGCTTTTGTTTTCTGTGGATCTGCTGTGATGCCTTTATTGCTGATGATGTGTCCTAAGAACTGAACAGAGGTCTTGGAGAATTCACATCTCACATTCAATGTCAGCCCTGCTTCCTGCAAGCATTCTAGAACCAGCTTTGAGCCCTTGGTCTTGATCTTCTACTGTCGTGTCATCGACCAAAACGTCGTCCGTACGGCAGATGCCACCTTCTGGGCCTTGAGAAATGGCTGACTTTGTGTGTTGATAGATCTCTGGTGCGGAGATGATTTTGAGCAGTAAGTGGCTGAAGCAGAATCTGCCAAAAGGGACGATGAATGTGGTCAGCGATCTGGACTTTTCGTGCAGTAGATGTTGCCAAAAGTCACTGTTACAATCAAGCTTTGAAAGCACTATGCTTTTAGAGAGTTTGGTCAGGCTGTCGTCCACCAAGGACATTGGGTGGACTTCTCTCGCCACGGCTTTATTGAGATGTGTCAAGTCGACGCAGATACACAAGGATCCGTTGGGTTTTGGGACTGGGGTCACCCCAGAACACCATTCGGTTGGCTCCATTTTTGTCATCTCATCTAGCTGTTGCTGCACTTGCTTCATGAGTGGATGGGGTATTTTGCGTGGTGCAAACAGGCAAAATGGCTTAGCATCCTCCCTTGGCGTAACCGTGTACGGGGTCCACATTTGCCCCCAGTCCGGTAAAGAGTTTCGGGAACTCCTTTTTAAAATTTGGAACCAGGCCCTTAGCGCAGGGTTGACCTCGACAATTTTTTGTAGGAGGTTGAGGTTGACACAAGCTTTTCAGCTTAGAAGGGAACATTCTTGGTTGTGGACGATGATCAGGGCCTCTCGTATTCTTTGTACCAGGATGTAGTTTGCAGAGTGCCCTTCACCGAGTTTGATGCCACCTGCTCTGTGCAGCTGTGTCATGGGTGGCATCAGTCATTGGGTCACCAGCCATGTCTCCTTTTCTGAGAGGACCCTAACACTGGCTCCCGTGTCCAGTTTAACATTTGTGAGATGACCATTGACTGAAATGCCCGCGTTCTAGAATGAAAATCCCTGACCTCACCCAAGATGCATGGTTGTGCTTCCTCTTGGTGTGGTACCTCAACCTTGCAAATCATCTTGGGATCATCTGTGCATCTGGTTGTTTTAGCTTTGCATAGCTTCCCAAGTGTCCTATGCGGTTGCAATTAAAACACTTTACTAAGATTGTTGGATATTGATCACGCCTGTGGGGTTGCTTAGCCCCACAACACTGGCATGGTCACTGCCCTCTAGTGATCATTTAGGGTATTGCTTCCCTTGGCCTGGAGTGCCCCTGCTCCTCTGCTGTTTTACTAGCTGGACAATGGGGTTGCTCTGTACCATGGCTTGTTTTTGCCCCTTAAGATGGATCAGTGCTGTGAAGAGATTTTGGGTTGCCTGACAATCTGAATGGCCTTTAGCTTGAAGCCTGTCTGGGAGTTCATCGTCTGCCACTCCGACAACAAGTCTGTCCCTGATTAGTTCAGATTTCAGGTCACCGTAGTCACAGCCTTTGGCCATTCTCTACAGCTCATTGATGAAGGAGTCAACAGGTTCTCCTGGATTTTGGACATGTTTGTTAAATTTTGTTCTTTCAAGGATCTTGTTATTTCTCAGATTAAAATATGTGTCAAATGATTTTAAAATGTCGTCAAATTTTGTTGAGGATTCATTGGTTCCTTGTCTAGCTATTATATCATCGGCTATTGGACCTACTGGATAAAGCAGCGTGTTACCCTGTTCAGCATCTGTCTTTTTGACTAGACCTGAAGCAATCATGTTTACAAAGATTCTCTTTCTCCAACATCCTCAATTTTGTGACTGGTCTGGCCCTTGGATGAGTACAAAATGGTCATTTAAAATGAAAAGTGTGTATAGCTTTAAATCCAAGATGGCGCTGCAGTAAGCTTCTTCTCAACGAGGTTTCCCACGCTTGTCAGTTTTGGCAGGCTCCTGCAATAATGGCTTTCACAATTTCTGTGTTTTAAAATTTTCAGTAGCAACCCCTTGGAATGACTCTCCTGAAACTTCCCTGCGGTATCTAAGTATTTTTGTGTCATGAAACCATTGATTCCTGGCTTTTGCTGGGTCTTTTAACTGCCAATTTTTTAAAAATTTAATTTAATTCTCTTTTCCGCTCGGTGTGAGCTTGGCCGTCATGTGGTCAGGCGCTGACTCGGAACCTGGGGCTGTTCACAGTGCTTTTTAAAACGGCAATTCTGACTGCTGCTGACTTAGAAACTTTTTAAAACTCATTCTGGCCAAGAATTTAAGTTTTTTTTTTAGCTTAGCCTTGCTAGGTCTTCTGACTCTGCACTCTCTGAGTATTGAAGCTGGACTTCCACATGACCCAATGGAGTCTTCTGTGGCACTGTGGTGTTTTATTTATGCTTTCTGCTTCCAATGCTGCTTCAGAGCTTCTCTCCCCCCCCCCCCCCCAACCCCCATCCCTGTCTTCACTTCTGGTGCTTTCACTCAGGTCAGAATGTTGCTCTTTTAATCTTCCAGGTTTTAAATTTCTTCTCCAGTCTCTGCGAGGTTCTAGATTGTTCCGGTTGCTGTCACCATGTTGTCGGATGTTGTGTGTAGTTCAGTAGGTCTCATGAAACGATTCTGAGTCTTGTATAGTTTCACAGTAAGTGTTTATGAAGTACCAATAACTATGTACACACATACAGTATCAGGTATAAATTGGGAGCTGCCTTCATGCTTTCCTCTACACATGGCTCTGTCCAGTGCAAGGCTGCCTTCTGGACTAGGGTCATGAGTTCCTTTACATCACAGTACGGACAGTACTACATCTAGTCCCACGTTAACTTTTTCCAGCCCAGACCCTTATACTGCAGAAGCACTTTTCAAATATTGATCAGTTTGGCGGGCTGAGTCCAGAGGGCTTAGGGGCTGTAACCCAGCCCGCAGGGCATGAGTTGGATAAGCCTGTGCTACACCATGCACTGTAACTTTTGACATGACACCTTATCAAATGCCTTTTGGAAATCCAAGTACACCACATCTACCAGTTCCCCTTTATCCATCTTGAATGTTACTTCCTCAAAAAACTCTAATAGATTAGTTAAACACAAATTCCCGGTCACAAAGCCATGTTGACTCTGCCTGATCACATCGTGATTTTCTAAGTATCCTGCTATAGCCTCCTTAATAACGGATTATAGCACTTTCCCCATGACAGATGTTAGGCTAACTGGCCGATAGTTTCCTGTTTGCTGTCTCCCTCCTTTCTTGAATAAAAGTGTTACATTAACTATTTTTCAATCTGTTGGGTCCCTTCCAGAATCTAAGGAATTTTGGAAGATTATAACCAATGCCTCTGCTATCTGTGCAGCCACTTCTTTAAAGACCCTAGAATGCAGGCCATCCTGTCCTGGGGACTTGTCAGCCTTTAGGTCTAATAGTTTTCCTAGCACCCTTTCCCTGCTGATGATGATTGTATTAAGTTCATCCCTTCCTCTCACCTCTTGATTTTCAAATAGCTTGGGGGAGTTTTCTTAGTCCTCTACCATGAAGGCAGACACAAAATACCTCTTCACTGCCTCTGCCATTTCCTTATTTTCCTTTATCAATTTCCCAGACTCACTCTCTGGAGGACCAACACCAGCTTCAGTTATTCTTTTCCTATTCAAATACTTGTAGGAATTTTTACTGTCTGATTTTATATTACTTGCTAGCTTTCTCTCAGACTTGGCTTTCTGCCTCTTTATTGCCATTGTAGTCATTCTTTGCTGGTTCTTAAAACCTGCTCAACCCTCTGACCTACCACTAATCTTTGCAGATTTGTACAGTCTTTCTTTCAGTTTAATATTATCCTTAACTTCCCTATTTAGCCACGGATGATGCATCTTTCTCAAAGAGCCTTTCTTTCCCACTGGGATAAACCTATTCTGAGCGTAATTAAGTGTCTGCTTGAAATTCTGCCTCTGCATCTTTATTGTCCTGCCTTTTAACCTAGTTTCCCAGTTCCCATATGGCGTTATTCTGCTCCGCACTCGAGCAGTCTAGTCAACCAAGCTAACCAACCCCTGCTAACCCACCCTCCAGGGGGACTCAGAAGCAAGGACAGAGGGGTGGTTTTCAGTTCTCCCCACCCTCATCAAATGCCAGGTCTCTCGATTGGGCACAGGGTGCCTGACTGTGGGGTCCCGTCTCTGAGGCCACTGGCAACGCCGGTGGGGTTCACTTGGCAGCCTTTCGAGGGTGCGAGAAAGCCAAGCGCACCCCACCCCCCCCCCATCCCGTTCCCCCTTAACTAAATTGCGGCGGTCTCGGGGTCAATGGGTGCCAGTTGGCTCATTGTTGAGCCTAATTAATACCCTGTCGGTGGTGGCTGAGAATCCCATGTCAGCCCCTCCCACCCTCCAACTTCCATCAGGGGAAGTTGGCCGTCAGCAGGAGAATGGAGCCCATGGGCACCTTGCCCATGGTTACCTGAGCCTGGCCTCCAGGTTTCCTGTTGTCAAGGACTGGGATAAATCATCCTCTCATTCTCAAAGTTTTCAACGACGTTGGATGTTGCGGGCCTGGTCACAACTGGTCCCATGACTCTGAGAATTATCTCAACTCAGGGCTCAGGATACGCAAATGTCTTTGCCCCGGCTGACTCTGCCCTGCTCCCTTCTGTTGTGTGCCATGTTGCCCTGCAAGCGAGAGAGGGCAAAGTTTCAGTGGCTGTGTGGCTCTGTGTTCGGGTGATGTGCCTGCCATAGCTGAATAGCTGGAAGTATGTGGAGGCAGTGAGAGGTGGGTGTCAGGCTGGCAGCCTTGGGTAGCTGTGCAAAGGTAAGATCTGGATGTTAGGTGTGAGTTCTGAGTGTCTTGGAGAGCTGCTGTATGAGAGATGGGAGTTTGGTGCATTGAGCAGTGTGAGAGGCTGGTGGAGCAGCATGCAGGAGATGTCATGTGAAGGTTTATTCATTGCTACTGGCCGCCCACATGAGGTTGTTGGACCCCTTGTGGCTCTGCTGCCGGGTCCTCAGCCAGAGTTCAGGATTTGACCTCCCCCAGCCACCAGTCCCTAATGAGGGTGGTCCTTGAGGAGCTCCTGTTCCTCCTTGCAAGCATGCCACCTCTAGAGTCATACAGACTCGAAAAGTTAACTGTATCCCTCTCCGCAGATGCTGTCAGACCTGCTGAGCTTTTCCAGCTATTTTTGTTTTTGTTTCGGATTTCCAGCATCCGCAGTATTTCGCTTTTATGCCATCTCTCCTCCTGCCTATATGCACCACTAATGTCTTGTACCCTGCATTCATCAGTCCGGATCCATCTGTCTGCCCTGGTGCGTCGTTTACAAGAATTTCCATTGCTGCAATTTTTTTGTGCTGCTTGCCTTTAAGAGGCAGTCCACCTTTAAGAAAGATCAGGCTGCCTGCATCCTGTGTTCTGCAGCAACGCCTCCTGCTGTGTGCAGATCTCACTGCAGCACTACTAAGGAGAAACCAACACTGGACATACAGGAATTAGTGCCAAAATCATTCAGATGAGGTGAATTTTCTTTCTTCGGCTGAGAATCGTGATTTCCAAAACCAAAAATTGGGGCATTTGAATTTCGATCTCTACATCCAGGTTATATTAATTCCATGACTTTTCACATAAATTGAAAACCAAATCTGATTGGGAAGACGGTGGTGTGCTGGCACTGTCACTGGACTAGCCAACCGGAGGCACAGGCTCTGGACACATGGGTTCAAATCCCACCATGACAACGGGTGGAACTTAAATTCAATGAATAAATCTGGCCATGGCAACTGTAGTGTGAGGGTTAATGTGTGGAACTGTAAAAACACTGTCCAAACCCATGACCACTACCACCTAGAAGGACAAGGGCAGCACCACCACATGGAAGTTCCCCTCCAAGTCAGTCACCATCCTGTCTTTGATAATTATGTAGCATTTTAAGCAGCGTTCTAATCAATGTCTTTTCTAGCAGCATCCGTTTGAAGCTTGCTGATCGTTTCCTTTACGTATACTCAATAGGTGTTACTTTTGAAACACTTTGGGTCATGTTTTAGCTTGAATCTAATTTAAACTGCGAATATTCCTTGAGCTAGCAATCTGGAAATACCATACAAAAAAAAATGGCACTTTCTGAGTTGCTAATCGATTACAGGGATCAATATTTCCTAAATTGAATAAAACTGTGAATATGTTGGGTATGTTCATTTCAACAGAGGATTGTGCACCGAACAGTGTGAGGGGACTTAGTGATTTACATTTTAAGTGAAAGATGTTAGTGCAGATTTATTTTTGATTTTGGTAGCTTGTATTACAATAAAAGCAGAGGCAGCAATGCTTATTATAAATTAGATTTAACCTTGGAGCTGTGATCGCTATGGTGCCTGGTACTTAATGCGAACTTTCAAAGTGCAATGATTTGATTTTGTTAGCGAAAGCAAATTTCTTCTTTCAGTTAATAGTCAGTATTTTTATTACAGTCATTTGCAAAAATGCCTGAAATTAACAATATGCAGTTTACCGAGTTTTTTGTGAGCACGTGTTATTTTCATTATTTTATCCATTATGAACTGTGTTTCGTCAATAAAATATTGGCTTGAGTTCAGGGGGAAATTGTGGGGAGAATTTTACTGGCCCACTTGGAGCTGGGGGGAGGAGGGCTGGGGGTGGGGTGTGGGGTGGTGGGGGGGGTGGTGTGCAGAGCGGGGGAAGGGGGCTGGTGAGGTGGGAGGGTTTGGGTTGGTGGGCAGTAAAATCAGGGGGAGCTGTGTCAGACGTGTCCCCTCTTGGGAAATTTTACTGATGGTGGGAAAAGCTTCTGACAGGCTTCCTGCTGCTAGGAGGTGGGGACCAAATTTAAATATTTAAATACCCTATTAAGGGTCATTTTACCAAAGCATTTTTCCCATGGTAGATCAACACCGCACCCCACCCGCATACGCCCCTGCCCCCACCGCAGCAGTAGCCCAGGGTGAGTGGGGGGGTGGGGGGGAGCATTTTTTTATTCAGAGAGAGGGGGGGTGTCAAGGGCAGGGAACGCAGTCCCTGTTGCCCCAGTACTTAGCTCAGAGGTGTTCCCCTCCTTAAAAGATTTTTTTTTTTAATTTCCTTTTGATATGTGAGTCTGGTGACTGATCTATGCTCACTGTGCTTGATTGGTTAGGTCTGGGTGTGGACTCTCCGCAAAGCGAACAGGCACCACGGAAGCTACTCGAGCTGGGGCTTCCAGAAACGCAGGTCACAATCCCTCTGAGGCAGCGATGGCTGCCGTGGAGGTCGTGCTAAAGCTAACAGCTGTGAGGCCCCTTTAAATCCTCTCGTTTTTCTAAAGGGCGGGTGTGGTGTAATCGGCAGATCTCTGGGGCCTGGTTCCTGCAGCAAAGAAGGGCTGTAAGAATAACGGCAGTTCAAACACTTCCTCCATGATCAATCTCACACCATCCCCACCGCAACGCCCTGCTCAGCAGCTCAAGGAACAACAGTCAACAGCTTCTGTCCCCTCCAAATTTCCTTTCTGGTGAAATCTGGAGGTCACACTGGGAAAACATCTGGGGAGCACCGTATTAGAAGCTGAGCTGTAAGCACGAGCATGGACATTTTGTGATTGCACAGTTATTTTAAAACGCTTGTAAATAAACCTGTTGCACACCTAGGGCTGGATATTCCCCTCCGCCAGGGGGGCCAATAGGCTGCAGCAACTTTTTAAAAACAGGCCCGCTGAGTCACCATTGGACCCTGCGTTTATTACAGTCCTGCCGCTGCCCACCCACTCCCACTGTCCTTGGGAGCCGCGATTGATGCTGGGGGGATGGGGGGGGGGCCTTAATTGGCCCACCCACGTAAAATGGCGGCGTGGACCCGATCACGGGCGGCAATCGGGGTCCGCGCCCGCTCCTGCTCCGCCCGCCCGCTAGCCAGAAAATCCTGCCCTATAAGTTGGGTCAACACCAAAAAATGCAACCTCAGTCACATGTGTAAACTATGGTCTGAATTTTGCCCACGTCATTGCACACGTCACCAGCGGACCCGGAAGCGGACACGATACCCGCTTCCGGCTGCGATCGCGACTGACACGCGGTTTGATGCTGGCTGGCCAATTAAGGTCCGTCCAGTGTCAACCGTGCCCAGACATTGGGACAGCGCTGCCGGTCAGGGCAGGAGCATGGCGGGCGCTGGGTCCAATGGGGGCCTGGGGGTTTGGGGGGGGTGATCAAAAATCACACAGGCAGCTCCCAGAAGTCTGCCAAGAGTTGGTGGGGAGCCACAGGGAACTGTTCAGGAGAGAGTCTAATATCTGGCAGCAGTTAAGGCCTCAGCACCTGCCGGGCACACCAGGCAGGAACACAATGCACTTTGCCCCACAACTCTCTGACCAGCACCTGCACGCCCTTGTGGACGCAGTGAGTGCCCGGCGTAATATTCTCATGCTGAGGGATGGCAAGTTGAAGAGACCCACCTGATGAAGAAGGGCTGGATGGAGGTGGCTGCCCAGGTCAGCGGGTATGAGGTTGTGCACTTCACATGATTCCAGGGCCAGAAACGGTTCAATGATCTTCTGCGATCTTGGCACTCAGGGGTGTGAGATGCAGAGTTCCAAATGACAGATAACCCTGTGCTGGCCAAGGCTGGGAGATGTGCCGCTAGCCTTGTGTGTATAGAAGGGTGAAGAGTGCCAATCTGATGGGCACCTCAGTCTGGGCCTCCTTGGGGTGGAGGGCAAGGCTGTGATCATGTGACAAGTAGAGGGTGCACTAGTGAATGCACTTTTTCCCATACGAGAGAACAGAAGCCATAATGTGAGTATGCACAAACAGGTGGTGTTGTCCCCAACATACTGATACTTTGCAAGTTCGAGATAGACACCCTGGACATGGAATACGAGCATGGAGCAAGGTCCACAGGTTGCGGACAGGCAGGAGTCTCAGAGGATGGTAAGAGTCCAGTGGACAGGTGAGAGACTGGGGAAGTGTGTACGAGCTGTAGGATCGTGGCATCTCCAATGAGAAGTTCTAATCAACAGTCCCCATTGCTGGTCCAATCACAGTGCCTCAGTGAGGCAGTCGTCCATTCTGACAAACAACTTTGTTATAACGTAATCAACTGACATATTCTGTTCCTCCCTCAGAAGCACCATCCTCATGATGTCCGTTAGACCCCGAGGGCCCTCCCTGGACACTCGAGGAGATGCGGACACCCGCGTCACATCCTCTCTCTGAGCCAAGCACCAGCGCAGACACACGCACATCGGTGGGCAATAGCACATCGGATCAGTTGGTTGTGCACAGTGGTGAGGGCACATCACCTTGCCTCAGGAGCAGGCAGAGGCAGGGAGTGCCCAGGTTGTTGGCAGTTGGAGGACCGCTGGAGATTAGGACCATGCTGTGTCCAAGGCAGATGATCAGCCTCTGGAGTTGTCCATCAGGTGGCAGATGCTGGGTATCCAGCGGATGTGTGGGAGGATCTGGCAGAGATCCATGAGGGTCTGCGTGCCATGTTCTCTGTCATGGAGGAGCCCATGAGGAGCTGGAGCACTATGTTGACCCTGAGCACCGAGCGCACTGCCTCCTCCATTGAGAGGCAGCTCCAGGAACAGAATCATTCCCACACTCTGGCAGTGACCTCAGAAGGTCACTACCAGTGAGAGAGATGGCTGAGGCCCAGGTGACTCTGCCAAGTGCCTGTCCACCAATGGTGAGCAGGGAGGTTCAAATCAACCTCACGCTGGCGGACCAGCTGCATGTCACATCTGCAGCTCCTCTCAGGGTGCTCCAGATGAAGGCAGCAGCTCCTCCGCCCTCTGCCAGTACCCATGGCGTCCGATGAGGCCACAATGCCTGAGGAGTGCCCAGACGTGACGCAAGAAACTCTCTCCCAGGCAGGGCCTGCACAGACTCCACCAGCCAGAGGACACTGCCAAGGTCATCAGGGTCAACAGGACATCACAGTCAGCAAGATGCCTCTAATGCCACTGCCAACAAGGGGGGCACCAAGATGCAGTGCTCACAGCTGGAAGTTTACAGCACTATTAACACAAGAGGGGTTGCCATGGGTGACATTACTTCAGTTGAAACATGTTCTATGTTTGAATTGTGCAAACATGCCACCATTTAAAGATGTTATGATGTTTCATGGTCTGAATGTGCTTTATGTTACCCGCAGGTGTTGGGTGTGGGAGTGGCTTGTGACAGACGGGAAGGGCTGTAAACCTTATTACCGAGATAGTTGGTTGACATGGGGGTCACAGGACGGCCTCATCCGGAACGTTCAGTAAGTGGACATCCACCTTGCCCTCACTTTCAAGCCGAGCCTTGGCTGAACGGAGCGTCAGGGCCTCCCTGCTCTCCCACAAGGTTCATCCTTCCTGCATCCATGTCCTCACCCTGGGCCTCCTCTGGCTCCTCACCAGTCCCATCAGTTGAGCCATCCTCTGTGGCCTGGGGAGCCGCCTCCCTGTCTTCATCCTCCAGAAGGTCCCCCCTTGACAGAGCCGAGTTGTGCAGAGTGGAGCACACAATGACAATAAGCGAGTAGACTCTGGAGGATATTGCAGTGCTCCCCCCGATCGGTCCAGGCAGAGGAACCTCATCTTCAGTAGCCCAATGGTCCTCTCAATCACTGCCCTTATAGAGGTATGACTCCTATTGTACCTCTTCTTCTCTGTCCTTGGGTGCTGGAGTGGCGTCATGAGCCACCTCTTCAGGGGGTATCCTTTGTCACCCAAGAGACAACCAACCAGCCAAGCTGGAGCCATGAAGAGCCTTGGCACCTGGGAGTGCCACAGGATGTATGCATCATGGGAGCTGCCAGGGTACCTTGCACAGACTTGCAGAATCTGCGTCTTGTGGTCACACACTATCTGCACATGGATTGGAAACCCTTTCTGTTCACAAGGGCACCCGGCTGACTCACTGGCACCTTGATGGCCACATGAGGGCAGTCAATGGCTTCCTGGATGCGGGGGAACCTGGCAATTGCTGCAAAGCCTCTGGCTCTCTCAGCCTGGCTGGCTTCATCCGTTGGTAACGAATGAATACCATGACTCATCTGAAGTGAGCATCACCTTGACGCAGTTGTGGATTGCAGATTGGAACACACCACATAGATCCCTTCACTGACCCCTGGAAAGATCAGGTGGTGAAAAATTTGAGGGCTATTGTGACCTTTAGAGCCACTTGCATTGGGTACCCACCCATACAGTTGGAGGCGATCTCCAGCCCAATCATTTGGCATATTAATGTCATGGTGTCCCTAGAGAGGCGGAGCCTCCTTTGGCACTGGACCTCAGACATGTTGAGGTAGCTGGATCGCTGCCTGTAAACTCTGGCAGCAGCATAGTGGCATCATCCACCTTGCACTCCCCGCTGGCCCTGCAACTCCTGTGGCTGCACCTCTCCTCCCACAGGTCGCTCCCTGGGACGCTACCTGTGGACACCTGGCCTCCTCTCTCTTCCGCCCCTCTATCCTCCTCACAGGAGGTCCCACCAGCAGAGTATACTATACCCATTTGCTGCAATGTAAAATACAGAAGGGTGCAGTCGGCAGAAAGCCTCCAAGAGGGTTGGAGGGACAAAAGCGATCTCACTGGGAAACTGAAATTTTACATCCCACTCTACGTCACCCACACATATTTCCCACTCTGGAGGGCTCCATAAAATCCCCCCTTTTGATTCTACATCCTGAAACACTAAAAATAACATTAATATTCCAGTAATAGCTTTATTACCATCCTAACTACCCTAGCCTAATAAAATAGGCACTCGACATACAAACTACTGACATTAAATGAAAGACGTTTGGGGTTTCAGTTTTGCTGCATTCGCCATTGTCCCTGAGTGGAAGTTCCCAGAATGCATCTGGGCTGATTGAGAGACACTATTTCCTCTGATTAGCGACCTCGGACTCGAAGGGGCAGAGTCAAGAAATTAGATCCCAGCCTTCCAGGACTGAAATTAGGACACACTTCTTCACACAATAGGTGGTATTTTACACCTTCCCCCATGGCAAATTTGGCGACTGGGGGGTGAGGGGGGCATTTAACCAGGCGAGAACCTCACCACATTCTCGCCCCCCACCCCAATTGAGCAGAAAGGCCCTTGGATGACCTTCCCCCGCCCCACTGCCAATTGAGGCCCTTAAGCAAGCAATTAATGCCCATTTAAGCACCTCCCAGGTGGTGCTGCTGAGCAAAAGAGCTGCTGGCCTCTGATTGGTCAGCAGCTCTCAGTGGGCAGGACTTCCACCTCTGGGTCCTGATCCCATGGAAGGCCCACCCATGGCCTGTTAATTGCCTGATTTGGCTCATAATCTGGCCGGGCCTTCCCCACTGAAGGCAATTTGGGTCCCCACCTGGTTCTTCAGCCAGTGGCCAATACCCCTGTAAACCCCATAAAATTCCCTGAAAGGTGGTAGAAGTTTGGAACTCTCTTCCGCAAGTAGCAATTGATGCCAGATCAATATTAATTTTAAAACTTGAGACTGATAGATTTTCATTAGGCATGGACGTTAAGTGATAGGGGGCGAAGGTGTGTATGTGGAGTAGGTCACAGGTCAGCCATTTTCTCATTGAATGGTAGAACAGGCTCAGAGGTTGAAATGGCATTTCCCTGTTCCCCATCACTCTTGCACTGAGCATGTCACATTGGTGGACCGCATCTCCCAGAATACAGCCGTGTCAGTTTGCTTACCACTCTGATTGACAACTTCTGGATATCAATTAAAATTTCCCCTTTCTCCTTGGTTCTGGCCAGGTAAGAAGACATGACTCACTGTGAATGCGAGGTCTAACAATCTTGCTATGAATTTTTTTTTCAATTCTTTTGAGTGGATGAAAAATATTCTTTGAGTTTAAAATCGACACCTGCGACACTCAATTCTAGGAATGAGTTACAACCCTCATAGAGATCGATACCTTTAAAAAGAACATTTGAATTCTCAGTGACCAATTTAAAAGAATCACGGTTTTGAGTTTTAAGACTTTTACTGTAACTAATAAACTAAAACCAACATTGATTAAACATTATGTAATAGGAAATTAACATTCTAAATTACAACGAAGGCAATGATTATTAGCATTTTAACAGAATCAAAAACCCCACACTACATTTATATTTTACAGCACGCTCTCCATAGAATTGTAGTCTTTATAGTCCAAAGTTACTCCCAGGGCAGAATTTTCTGCCTATCAGGAGCAGTCACGGGCATGAGTGGAGCCGATCGCTACCCGCGACCGGCTGCATGTCACCATTTCATGTGGGCGGGCCAATTAAGACCCAAACAGCGTGAAGCACGGCCAGTAGCGCTCAGCGCTACCTGTGCAGGCGGGGGTAGGAGGGAGAGTCGGACCCTGTGCATGTGAAAGAGCACAGAAATCTCCCCGAGGCACAGAGCTGCCTCAGGGAGATTAAGTTCAGATTGAAAGTTTCAAGTAAAGATAGATAAAATTTATTTAGCCATGTCCCCTCGTGTGACAGTGTCACATGAGCTGGGACATGTTTATGAATCATGAAAAAAAATATTTATTTATTTATTTAATAAAACCTTCAGGGAACCTCACTCCGCCCGTGGATGAGGTTCCCTGAAAAACGCGAAGGCCAATTGGACTCTTCGCCTTCCCGCCAACATTAAGGTCGGACGGGCAGTGTTGACAATTAGTTTAATTTTTTTTGATGGCCTTAGCAGGCCTTTGACAGTTGGCAGGCACGCGCCTGCTGAACGAA
Source organism: Carcharodon carcharias (assembly GCF_017639515.1). NCBI lineage: Eukaryota > Metazoa > Chordata > Chondrichthyes > Lamniformes > Lamnidae > Carcharodon > Carcharodon carcharias. Next base: position 14,314,093 of record NC_054485.1, read on the forward strand.
AGATCTGAATGACGCGCAGTGACGTCGGGACACACACCTGACATCACCGCGGGTCGTTTTACGCGTTGGCGTGCTGGGCTGCTCCCACACTCCGACGTGAAAATTCTGGACCCAGTTTCCAACGGGCTCACTTCTCCCCATTTTGTTGAGTTGTAACATCCAGTGACCAATTAAGGACCCTTGCCTCAGTCTTTCAAAAAATCCTGAATTGCCCTCCAGCAACATAGCTCACTCTAATAGTTCCTTCCCCTGACCATGCCAGGATGAATCTCCCAGGACTCTTAAATTTCCACAGGTTCTGTCTCTTTGACCAGAGAACCCGTATGCTGTCTGGAAGCTAACAGAGCAGAACAGCCTTTCCCCCTCTGCTGACCACACAAGCTGCTGTACCGTCTCTGTCTGTCTCTCTCTCTCTCTATCGTGTTCAGGTGCGAAATATGGCACTTGGTTTTTCAAGTCTTGACCTGGGCCTCACTGTTCCCATAGTAGCCATCACCTGCCCTATTGCCAGGCAGAGTCCAACACGACTTCACAACATCCTCCTTTATCAGGGCCTTAATTTAAAAGAGACAGTTTAAAACATAACCATCTTGTAAAACCTCGCAGTTGTAACAAATGCACCTGCCTTTCGGTGTTGCTAAGGTGTAAATGGCAGGAAATGAATGTGCAAGCCTATAATTTCCTCTTAATATAGATATATTCACTCAGATTTGAGCAATAAAACCTAAGCTGACACTCCAATGCAACACTGAGGGAGTGCTACATTGCTGGAGATGTCGTCTTTCAGGCGGATATAATGCAAACTGCCCGCTCCCAGCAGAGTGGCTGTGATGGAGTTGCCAAGGGCTTTTTGGATGCCAGTTAGTGGTCTCTCTGGCTGGATGCTCACACCCAGTCTGTGTTTCCAATTCAGCTATCTTCCCTTCAGCTACTCCTTCACTGCTAGGGTTGCCAAACCTTCAGGATTGCCCTGGAGCCCCCTGGAATCAAAGGCTTACCTCCAAAGAGCCTGCAGTGAGCAACCCGGGAAAAAAAACTTCTCGGGGCAACATTTTTAAAAAATTCTCTCGCAAATCAGTTCGAAGAAATATATCAGACATCGGAAATAGGCTGTTTGACTAACAGCCAGGAATCATGCAATTGAAATGAGGAATGTATTCACTTATTCTATTCACTTTCCAATTGCCTTGAGAAGGTGGAACACGATGAGATGGACATGTTGGCCAGCCAGCGGCAGGAGTGCAGGGATGGGGAAGGACATCATGTGGTGACACCTCCAGCCGAAGCCCAACCAGAACTGGCAACTGTATCTGCTAATGGTCGCGGTGTCTCCACCTCCTCATCGGGTCGAGTATCCTCCATCCGAAACCCTCGGGGCCAATTGCGTTTCAGTGTTCAGATAATTTTGGTTTTAGGATCTACTGCATATACGGGAGGCTTGGGCCTACTTACATCACACTAGCCTAAGCCTGGGCTAGTTCTAGTCTACAAACAATAGGTTGCTTCTCCATTTGCCAACTCTCACGCACCCCACTTCTTACCTATTAGCACTTATTACACCTGTAGCGTAATATTACATTGCTTTATCAACACACAAATTAAAAGAAAAAGCTCAGTTTTTGGATGTGTTTGGCTTTTGGATGCATGGATAAACAATATGCAACCTAAAGTACGCTTGTCTCTCTCTCTTGTTCTAAACTTGGGCCGTTCCTTAAAAAAATAAAAATAAAAATACTGCTGTAATGCTTACTTTAAATGCATGCAGGTCCCAGCTCCCTGTTGAATTTGTTTGTCTAATTTTGTTACTGCATGAATGTTACATGCTTGCATGACTTTAGCTGATTACTTAGTTAATAGATGAATTTTTCGAAGTGAGTCACTCAGCAATTCAGCCTTCAGCCTGCAAATGTGTTTCTTTAACAAAATGCCATTATCATTAATATCACTTCATAATGTACTGGAAAAATCTGCATTCTCTTGCTGCAGTATTTGGTTGGGCTTTACCACAAAGATTAGTTTTGAGGTGCCATAGAATTCCAGCAACATGGCCTCTGATTTCAGGTGTCAAAATCTGTCATTCAGGCTTAAATTATTTTTTGGTCTCCAACAGAGACGTTTCACTAGCTGATACATGGGTGAAAAGGGATGAAACTGAAGATGCACCTTGTACCTTCATGACAGAAGGTACAGCTGGGCCATGAAAGTTTATGAATTTATACAGTTAATGGGTGGAACGTTCAGCACCACTGTTGACAAGTTTTTAATGGAACTGCAACTCCTAATGTAACTGAAACAGCTTTTTTGTCTGCCCCACTCTTTTCACTTATAGTTCATGCTTTAGAAATATCCACCATCAGAACCGATTTCCAACTGTGCGGCCTGCACTATTTATAGAATAAGATCAGCATGTGTCTGCATAGGTTAAAAAAGCTGTGTCCATAAACAGCAAGGTACACACAGGATGAGGCTGGTCCAATTCTTGCTGGGAGAAAGGAACTTAAATGTCTTGGTACAAAAATGTGAAATGATTGAAAACTCTTAAGGTTGTCTAAGAGCAATGTGAAAAGCTTCTGCTTTGCTTTCCTAATTGAAGACACATGGTGTGCCAGCTCCCATCAATTGTTCCATTCTGTCTGCTCTGTGAAGTATATACAATGCAAATGTTACAGAAACGGTTATATATCAATTGCATACAATTTAGAGAACAGGTACAGGTCACCTAGTCTATGTTGGTGTTTATTCTCCATAAGGGTCTCCTCCACACCTTACTTCATCTAATCATGCCAGCATATCCTTCTATTGCTTTCCCCCTCATGGGTTTATCTCCCTCTTAAATACAAGAACACAAGAAATAGCAGTAGACGACCATAAAGCCAGTCCAACCTGCTCCATTGTTCAATTCTTTTCCACTCCCCATATCACTTGATTCCCTGAGAGACCAAAAACCTGTCTATTCCAGCCTTAAACGTATTCAACGATGGAGCAGCCACAACCCTCCAGGGTAGAGAATTCCAAAGATTCACAACCCTTTGAGTGAAGTAGTTTCTCCTCATCTCTGTCCTAAATCATCAGCCCTTTATCCTGAGACTGTGCCCCCGTATTTTAGACTCCCCGACCAGTGGAAACAATCTCTCAGGGTCTACCCTATCAAGCCCCTTCAGAATCTTGTATGTTTCAATGAGATCGCCTCTCGTTCTCTTAAACTCCAGGGAACATTGACCCAATTTGCTCAGCCCCACAAATGTATCTATACTGTTCACCTCAACCACTCCACTCAACACCGAGCTTCACATTCTACAATTTCTCTGTGTAAAGAAATTTCTCCTGAATTGCTTATTGGGTTTCTTAGTGTTAGCCTTTTGGTCCCGAGTTTTGGATACTCACACAAAAGGAGTGTCTACCCTATGTCTACCCTATCAAACTCCTTCATAATTTTAAAGATCTCTATTAGCTCTTTCATCAGCCTGCTCTTTCCTAGAGACTAGACACCAGACTTCAGCATTCTAGGCCCCAAGCTCCAGAATTCCTTTGCTAAACCCCCATCCATCCTGTCCCTGCTGCCTCCCCTGCTCTGTCTGCTCCTTCAAGATAGTGGCCAAAACCCACCTCTTCGATTAAGATGGAGCGTCAGATAGTTCTCTTCATGGATCCACAAAGTCCTGTCTCCATGCAGTCACCAGTCTTGGTCACCCCTGAAAGACATGGCCATCTCGAGAAAGTCACCCCGTAGGAGTTGCCAGTCTGGAAGCTTGCCCTGATCCCCGAGCTTCTATGTTGGGGCCATCCACTGCAGCTTATGAAGAACAGAAACCCTACTCCAGAATAGCCTGGTATTCAGTGAATCCACCCCAAATGGCGCAGCACACATGCGTTCACTGCGGGTTCCTGAAGTCAATCAGACAAGTACTGCACATGGTGTGAGAGCGTGTACAGTGCCCACACACAGCTCTGACACTCTCTCCAGTATTGATTCTTTTAAAAGCAAGACAGGTGAGATCAGCACACACGCCCCCCCCCCCCCACCCCACCCCCCCCCACAATCTTCAGCCAAGACTTAATATGTCCTAAAGAGCCACATGAGTTTTAATCAATATTCCCATTCATTTCCATTTATTCCAAGCTGTGGAAACTAACGAGTCCTGGCAGACATTTATCCTACACCTAACAATGAAAAACAGTTTAAAAACAAAAAAACTGTGGATGCTGGAAATCCAAAACAAAAACAGAAATACCTGGAAAAACTCAGCAGGTCTGGCAACATCGGCGGAGAAGAACAAAGTTGACGTTTCGAGTCCTCATGACCCTTCAACAGAACTAAGTAGAAATAGGAAAGGGCTTAAATATAAGCTGGTTTAAGGGGGAGAGGGGGGTTGCGGGGGGGGGGGGGTTGTTGGGACAAGCAAGCAGTGATAGGAGGAGATAACCAAAAGATGTCACAGACAAAAGAACAAAGAGGTGTTGAAGGTGGTGATATTATCTAAAAGAATGTGCTAATTAAGAGTGGAGAGCAGGACAAGCAAGATAGCTCTAGTGGGGGTGGGGTGAAATAAACGATGGATGGAATACATTTAAAAATAATGGAAATAGGTGGAAAAAGAAAAATCTATATAAATTATTGGTAAAAAACAAAAAGGAAGGGGAAGAAACGGAAAGGGGGTGGGGATGGAGGAGGGAGTTCAAGCTCTAAAGTTGTTGAACTCAATATTCAGTCCGGAAGGCTATAAAGTGCCTAGTCGGAAGATGAGGTGCTGTTCCTCCAGTTTGCGTTGAGCTTCACTGGAACATTGCAGCAGGCCAAGGACAGAGCTGTGGGCAAGAGAGCAGGGTGGAGTTAAAATGGCAAGCGACAGGGAGGTCTGGGTAATGCTTGCGGACAGACTGAAGGTGTTCTGCAAAGCGGTCACCCAGTCTGCGTCTGGTCTCTCCAATGTAGAGGAAACCGCATTGGGAGCAACGAATGCAGTAGACTAAGTTGAGGGAAGTGCAAGTGAAATGCTGCTTCACTTGAAAAGAGTGTTTGGGCCCTTGGACGGTGAGGAGAGGGGAAGTGAAGGGGCAGGTGTTGCATCTTCTGTGGTTGCATGGGGAGGTGCCGTTGGAGGGGTTTGAGGAATAGGGGGTGATGGAGGAGTGGATCAGGGTGTCACAGAGGGAACGATCCCTGCGGAATGTGAAATGGACCACCCCTCCATCATTTTCACATGGTCCATCTCTGAAACTTCCCTTCCCTTCCTTGACCTCTCTGTCTCAATTTTTGGTGATAGACTGTCTACCAATATCCATTACAAGCCTACCGACTCCCACAGCTACCTCGACTACAGCTCCTCACACCCCACTTCCTGTAAGGACTCCATCCCATTCTCTCAGTTCCTTCACCTCCGCCGCATCTGTTCTGATGATGCTACCTTCAAAAACAGTTCCTCTGACATGTCCTCCTTCTTCCTTAACCGAGGTTTTCCACCCATGGTAGTTGACGGGGCCCTCAACCGTGTCCGGCCCATCTAGCACACATCCGCCCTCACGCCTTCTCCTCCCTCCCAGAAACATGATAGGGTCCCCCTTGTCCTCACTTATCACCCCACCAGCCTCCACATTCAAAAGATCATGCTCCGCCATTTCCGCCAACTCCAGCATGATGCCACCACCAAACGCATCTTCCCTTCACCCCCCCCCGGCGGCATCCCTTGGTGACACCCTGGTCCACTCCTCCATCACCCCCTACTCCTCAACCCCCTCCTATGGCACCACCCCATGCCCACGCAAAAGATGCAACACCTGCCCCTTCACTTCCTCTCTCCTCACCGTCCAAGGGCCCAAACACTCTTTTCAATTGAAGCAGCATTTCACTTGCATTTCCCCCAACTTAGTCTACTGCATTCGTTGCTCCCAATGCGGTTTCCTCTACATTGGAGAGACCAAACGCAGACAGGGTGACCGCTTTACAGAACACCTGCGGTCTGTCTGCAAGCATTACCCAGACCTCCCTGTCACTTGCCATTTTAACTCCACCCTGATCTTTTGCCCACATGTCTGTCCTTGGCCTGCTGCAATGTTCCGGTGAAGCTCAACGCAAACTGGAGGAACAGCACCTCATCTTCCGACTAGGCACTTTACAGCCTTCCGGACTGAATACTGAGTTCAACAACTTTAGATCTTGAACTCCCTCCTCCATCCCCACCCCCTTTCCGTTTCTTCCCCCTCCTTTTTGTTTTTTCCAATAATTTATATAGATTTTTCTTTTTTCACCTATTTCCATTATTTTTAAATGTATTCCACCCAACGTTTATTTCACCCCACCCGCACTAGAGCTATCTTGCTTGTCCTGCTCTCCACTCTTAATTAGCACATTCTTTTAGATAATATCACCACCTGCAACACCTCTTTGTTCTTTTGTCTGTGACATCTTTTGGTTATCTCCTCCTATCACTGCTTGCTTGTCCCAACAACACCCCTCCCCTGCCCCTCTTCTCCTCCTCCCCAACCCCACCACCCCCCCCACTTAAACCAGCTTACATTTCACCCCTTTCCTATTTCTACTTAGTTCTGTTGAAGGGTCATGAGGACTCGAAACGTCAACTTTGCTCTTCTCCGCCGATGCTGCCAGACTTGCTGAGTTTTTCCAATGAAAAACAGTTTGTCTGATCAATATCACATTACTGTTTGTGGGATCCTGCTGTGTGCAAATTGGTTGCCGTGTTTCCTAAATAATAACAGTGACCAAACTTCAGAAGTGCCCATATTTAGCTGGAACGCACTTTGGAACATTGAGATTGTGAAAAGTATAATTAATATATATTCTACCTGATTGTGTCTCCCTGGTTGAAAAGTGACCTCTAAGGAAAGTACGAGACTTGGAACTAGTCTGATGTTTCCACTATCTCCTTCCTTGTAGAAATTACAGGCCTCACAAATGAACAGCAATGCTAGCAGCTATTCCAGGACAAGCTCAGGCAGTGGCTGTACTCAAAAGTGCTACCTACCGCTAACAGTCTGTCTTCCTGGCGAGGGGAGCCATATTATGATTCACAGGTCCTGTATGGCTCATGAAGGCTGCTAATTTGCCCCTTCAAGCCCGGACAACTTAATCCTATTTCCAATTCTTTTACTTCTTGTCCGTTTGAATTTCATGGAGCTGGAGGCAAGCAAAGGACAGTCCTGGGTGTCACTGCCCCACCAGCCGATGAATGCTTCAGGAAACACCAAGCTGTGTTGAAGACTTGGGGCTTCTCCTCATGAGGGTTTCTGAACTTATCTGCGGGAAGGATCCCATTTGTTTTGTCTTTCTACAAGCTGTTTTGCACACTTATGAATCACTTGGAAAATGAATTAAAATGAATAGACGGAAGATTTTGAGGCCTGTGAATCAAGCGTGCATCCAGATTTCTGACACGGACTCCATTCACATGACTTTCTGCAAGGGATTACTGAAGATGATGATTTACACCACAGCCTCTACATCAATAGCTATTTGCAGTGAATCATCCTGTATTCTTTTATTATAAGAACAGAAGGAATAGGAGCTGGAGAAGGCCAGTCAGTCTTTTGAACCTGCTCTGCCAGTCACTATGATCATTGCAGCTGTTTCCCACATTATCCCAGTATACACTTAATTTCCTTGATATCCAAAAATCTATTGGTCTCAGTCTTGAATATACTCAACAACTGAGAATCCACAGCCCTCTGGGGTAGAGAATTCCAAAGATTCTCAAGTGAATCGAGTGAAGAAATTTCACCTCATCTCAGCCCCTAATGGCCGATTACTTATACTGAGCTAATTGACTGAGCCTTTATCATTATAATTTTCCATAAGAAACTTTTTCTGGAATTCCCCCTTCATTTCTGTGGTGATAGTTTAGAGTTGTTTACTGCTTTCTCTCAAAATCCTTCGGTAATGTTGAAATCACCAGCAGTTGACTTCTTTTGTTCAGTGGGAAAAGCATTCAAAAATACCAGTTTGGATGATTTATTATTTGAATTACTCTACCCATTAGCCTTTCAGTGTTATTTATTTTCCCAGCCTACAAACAAAATCAAATGTTTTCAAATCAAAATGTTATGGAAAAGTGTGTCGAACAGGCCAGGGTATTAAAGTAATCTGCGGTTGGAGTCTCACTATCCATGTTACCTTGTCCATGTCTTCCAGCTACATTTCCCACAAACAGCAAGTGCGATCAAATAAATGATCAAATAATCTGTGTATTAGTTCTCGGGATGTGGGTGTTGCTGGCTTGGCCAGTGTTTCCAGTCCATCCCTAAATGCCTGAGAAGGTGGTGGTGAGCCGTCTTCTTGAACCACTGCAGTCCACAGTGCTGTTCGGGAGGGGAGTTTCAGAATTTTGATCCTGCATTGCTGAAGGAACAGCGGTATAGTTCCAAGCCAGGTTGGTGTGTGGCTTGGAGTGGAACTTGCAGGCATTCTTGTGGTATTCCCATATGGTTGCTGCTCTTGTCCTTCCAGGTGATAGAGGTTGCGGGTTTGGAAGGAGCTGTTAAAGGAACCTTAGTGAGTTGCTGCAGCACATCTTGTAGAATGTAGCTGCCGCTGTGTGCCGGTGATAGAGGGAGTGAATGTTCGATAGTGGATGATGTGTCAAAGCAGGCTGCTTTGTTCTGGATGGTATTGAGCTTCTTGAGTGTTGGTGAAGCTTCACTCATCCAATCAAGTGTAAGTATTCCATCTAACTCCTAACTTGTGCCTTGTAGATGGTGGACAGGCTTCAGGGGGTCAGGAGCTGAGTTACTCACCACAGAATTCCCAGCCTTTGATCTGCTCTTGTAGCCACAATATTTTTGAGATTGATCCAGTTCATTTTCTGATCAATGGCAACCCCCAGGATGTTGATAGTGGGGGATTCAGCAATTGTAATACCATTGACTGTCAAGGAGTGATGGTTTGGTTCTCTTGTTGGAGATGGTCAATGCCTGGCACTTTGTGGCACAAATGGTACTTACCACTTATTGGCCCAAGCCTGGATATTATCCAGGTCTTGCTGAATTTGGACATGGACTGCTTCAGTATCTGAGGAATTGCCAATGGAACTGAGCATTGTGCAATCATCAGTGATCATCCCCACTTCTGATTTTATGATGGAAGGAAGATTATTGATTAAGCAGCTGAAGACTGTTAGGCCCAGAAGACTACCCTGAGGAACTCCCACAGTGATGTCCTGGAACTGAGCTGATTGGCCTCCAACAGCCACAGCCATCTTCCTTTCTACTACATATCACTTCAACCAATGGAGAGCTTTCTCCCCAATTCCCATTGACTCCAGTTTTGCCAGGGCTCCTTGATGCCACACTCAGTCAAATGCTGCTTTGATGTCAAGGGCAGTCACTCTCACCTCACCTCTGGAGTTCAGCTCTTTTGTCCATGTTTGGATCAAGGCTGTAATGAGATCTGTTTCAGTAATGCTGATTGAGGGATAAATATTGGCCAAGGTGCCAGAGGTAACTCCCTTGCTTCCTTCAAATACGTGCCATAGGATTTTTAAAATCCACTTGAAAGAGGAGACAGGGCCTTGGTTTAAACACCTCATCCAGAAGATGGTACCTCTGTCAATGTAACACTTTCTCCCACCTCAGCACCATGCTGGAGCTTTATGCTGGAGAAGGGTTTGAACCCACAAGTTGAAAAGTTATGAATGCAATCAAGTCTATCTATCCGTCTCCCAATGTACATATACTAGTAGATCGCCTGTGGTGCTGCTCACAGTGAGTTGGAGGATGTCCTGCTTTATGCTATGAAACCTAGAGAAGAAACAGAGGAGGAGGTCCCCTCCAACATACTTAATATCTGCATGGAGAAGGAGGAAGGATAGTACAATGGTTCCCGGAATTAATGCTGCTAATTCCATCTACCTCGAGCTGGCAGCAGACTCATGATCAAAACCAAGTTTACAATTCTGCTGTCAACGTGTCTGTTTGCCCCTCCAGGGATTAAACATTAGCTTAAATGCTACAGTGAAACCAACGATGGTCAAAAAGAAGATTTGACTCCGTTTGTCAAAAGCTAAACAAAGATGAGCTCACTGAGAAAAATAACAATTCACAAATGAACTCTATGAAAGAAAACTCAGTGACCCTCTTGGTACATGAAGAGGTTGCAACAAAACAGGTTGTTTTGAGTAGAACACAGGGAGCCTCGTGTTGTATCGCTTCTGAGATGGCATTGTTTTTTGGATAGGTGTTCTTCATCGTTTTCCAGTTGAAGTAACCTGTCCCAAAACACTTTATTCTTTCCCATATGATCCCCATCAATTTCTTTATCCTTTTCAGATTTTGAAGTCAGCTCCTCTCTCTTGTCACTGTTGAATCCACGAGGCCAGGCATGTAAATCCTTCACTGTCATCTTCTTGCATCACTGAGTGACAGCTGCTCTCTGTGAATGGGAACTGTAATTAAAATCTCCTCACAGCGGACACACAGCAGTCGCTGCACAAGGTGACTGACAGCTGCAATCGAATGTGAAAACCATTCATCTTGAATGAGGAAAACAAAAACCACATTAGATTGAGGCCCCTGTTATTACCATCTTCACAGCTTTCTGAACTAGCAAACTAAAACTGACAGTAGCAGGAACTCATTCAGTCAGCTTCCTTTGCACTCTTCCACGGGTGTTCATTTATTTGCTCAACCGGTGTAAATACAATGGGCAGAATTCTCTGCCTGTCCGGTGGGCAGGCCTGACCCTATCTCAGGCGGGCGGGGAGCTGAGCCCTGCCGGAGAAGCAGGCCCCGCCGCCATTTTGCGTGGACGGGCCAATTAAGGCCCACCCAGCGTGACGTCCAGTGGGAAGCGCTATGCAGGCGGTGGGGGGGGGGGTGGTTTCCCCAAAAGCGAGAGTGAGCTCTTGCGCGCATGCGCACAAAAGAGCGCACACCTCCCTGAGGCTAAGTGCTGCCTCAGGGAGATCACTGACACTTTGAAAAATATGAACAATAGAAAAAAAAAATTCCCTAACATGTCCCCCTCATGTGATAATGTCACATGAGATGGGACATGTTCATAATTTACATTATAACTTCATTAAACTTTTTAAAACCCTACATCAAACCTCATCCCGCTAGTGGATGAAGTTTCTTTTTTCATCTAGTTGCCGCCGGGACTCCTGGCCGACCTGCTAACCTTAAGGTTGGACGGGCAGGTCCTTTAATTGTTTCAATGATCCTGTCAATGGCCTCAATTGGTCATTGACAGGTCGGTGAGCCCACAGCTGATTTCGCTGCGCCCCCGCCTTCCTGAAAATTTAAAAGGGCCGGGATGAGGTCGGGGGTTCCGCCCAACATCATCCCGCGTCATTTTACACATCAGCGAGCGGGCTCCGCCCCCTGCTCACCAACGGCAAAATTCTGCCCCATGAGCTCAGTGTGAGGGTGACGGAGTCCAGACTTCAGTATTACACACAGCACTTTAACATGCTGCCGCTTTGAAGAAAGTGTTTGCATTTACATAGAACCTTTCACAACCTCAAAACATCCCAAAGTGTTATATGGCCAATGAAGTACTTTTGAAGCATAATCACTGTTGTAATGTAGGAAATGCAGCAGCCAATTTGCACAGGCAAAGCTCCCACTAACAGCAATGTGCTAATGACCAGATTTGTACCGATGTTGTTTGAGGGATGAATATTAGGCCCTGGGCATAGGGCCTTCTCTGAAATAGTGCCATGGGATCTTTTACTTCCAACTTTGAGAGCAGATATTACCAGTCTGCAGGTGCACAGGTTCCCCACAGTCAATGTTACTCTCGAATGTAAATGGCATTAACCTCCACACTCTGTCACATGTGTCAATCTTCTCTCAGTGGAACAGCCAATGGGGCTTCCTAAATGGGCTGAGCGTGTTCAGTTTAAAAGTGAGAGTCCATTATGACACTAAATAGCAGCTGGAGCATACCGACAAAGGCTTCTGGTCAAAGGCTCCTGCCACAGCGACTTCCTTATGTGATGTTTCCAAGCCCACCCTTTAGAATCAGTCATCTGTGGATCAACATGGAGACCAGTACAAAGCAATAGTGGAAAGCATATAAATACACTTGGGTCTTGGAATTACTGTGAACTGTGGTAGTCTTGAAGTGGGGATAGACAGGCTGGTGGGTTAGGTGGACATGCAGCAGATGAAAATTAATGTAGGGCAATTTAAAGTGATACATTTTGAGAGGGAGAACAAGGAGATGCAATATAAAAAAGGATACAATTCTAAAAGGGGTGCAGGAGCAGGCAGCCATGTGGGTATAAGTATGCAAATCATTGAGGGTGGTAGGGCAGGTTGAGAAAGAAGTCAATAAGGCATACAGGACCGTGGACTTTATGAGGTATTGAGTACAAAAACAAGGAGGTTATGGTTATTGACATCCTTCCATCTATGAAAGGTGATGGACACACAGCAAACAATCCAGTTCAGATGGGGAGCGTTAGTATGATCAGGAGCAGAGATGTCCTGTGACCACGATTCCCTTGACCCTTATAGTCAGGGAGAACCAGTTACAGGCATGAGAGACCTGAGTCTTTGTAGCTGAGTTTCCAGGTGAGTGACTAGCACTGCATCTAGACGTAGAAGAGTCCTCTGTGTGATCTGCATAAAACACTGCTTTGGCCTCACATGGAGTATTGTGTCCAGTTCTGGGCACCACACTTTTGAAAGCATGTGAAGGCATTAGCAAGGATGCAGAAAAGGTTTCCAAGAATTGGAATGAGGAACTTCAGGCTCATGGATAGATTGGAGAAGATGGGGCTGGTCTCCTTAGGGAAGAGAGTTTGTCCAAATCATGATGGTTCTAGACAGAATAGACAGAAGGGTTGAGAAACAAAGGACACTGAGGTGAATGGCAAAAGAACCAAAGGTGACATGAGGAAAATCTTTGTTATGTAGCGAGTGTTTAGGATCTGGAATGCACTGCCAGAGACTGTGGTGTCAATCGTGACTTTTAAAAGGGAATTGGATCATTACCTGAAGAGAAAATATTTGCAGAGTTATGGGGGAAGGGCACAGTAGTAGTACTAACTGAGTTACCCTTGCAAAGAGCCAGCACAGATAGAAGGGACCGAATGGCCTTCTTCTGCACTGTAACCATACTAATGATTCTATATCTTTTGTTGTCTATTTTTCTTTCACTTGCCCTCTTCTGCTGAAGACATTGGTCACTTATTGGGATATCATTCACCCTCCAGTATCTCCCCAAAGTGACTTCTCTTCTTGTGCAAACCTAGATAGTGACTTCCAGCAGGATACCTGAACATAGGCAAGCATCACCAGTCGATCGGCTCCCATCTTCACTTACAGCAGGAACTGGTGAATAGTAATCCAGAGTAGGAATCCTGCAAATGTTCCCTTTCCTCTTCCTCTGTCACAGAGACCAACTGCAGTGCCACAACTCCTGCCCTTGCTGAGGTCCACAAACACAGGGGATCCCTTGGGATTAGACAAACCTGGGATCTTCCTGCAGAGCTCCATGCAGTACAGAAACCATAGCATCTGATACTTGATTGAATCTCCTTACAGGCATGTTCAGTGTCGATCAATGTAATAATTTATTACAACAGTCATTACACTTCAAAAGTGCTTTATTGGCTGTAGAGCCCTCTGGGGCATTTCTGAGGCCATGAAAGGGGCTATAGAAATGCAGCTATTTTCTTTTTATGGGGATCGAGCTATGCAATGGTACAGGGACCAATCTTCATATAACACCCATCAAACATAGTTTGGGTGCTGTGCTATGCTGTCTTGACACTTGCCTGCAGATTTATGCTCACACTTACAGTTCCCTATGTTAGAACTCAGCATCTCCCTTTTCTCCCAGCCCTGGCAAAGGCTGTGAATAGGTCGGATGCTGTCCAAAGCTCTCCAAATGCTTTCTGACTCCTTTGTCACCTGTCGCGACAACTTCCTTTCAATGTCCTCATTGCCTTGAATTTCCAATTTCACCCTGTCTGAATCTGCCCCTGAATTTATGCTAATAAGCTGCCCTTGCAAAATTGGGTGCAAAGAATTCACTTCCATTTGCCTTGGCCTAAAACCCACCAATGACCACTCCAATCTCAACTACGGCAAATGTGAGAAATCTCCCAACAAACAGAACCTGTCATCGTTCTAAGACCTCTCAATTTGAGTGAAATTAAACATTCTACACACTCTGAGCTGCAGTCTGTGCCAGCCCATATGTTTTCTCTAACAAAGCTTTTTGTACTTATTTCCAATGCAAATGTATAGCTGGCATTTTGAACACCAGCTCTGTTGACTAATATCTAATATTGCCTGAAGGCAACAAAATCCATGATGCATGAACAATAATAATCATTTAAGAGTGTGTTATGTCATCTACGCCTCAAAAACTGCTCCACACATCATTAATCCTGAGTTATTAATATGCTGATATCAAAAAAAGGAAACAATTATATTAATGGAAAAGCAACTCATCATGTGCAGTTGGAACACTGTTTTTCTTTGTCAAACCTAAGGAGCATGTTAGGTTGTACTTGTGTCTTCTAATGCTAATATTTTTCTCTTTTGGATGGGAACCAAATGAGATTGGCTCATGGGAAAATGTTCTTTGTGGTTTTCTGATTGCTTCCAGATCCATAATCATGAAATGCAAGGAAGCTAACACACGGAGCCAAGAGGACGCAGCGACAAAAAGCAGAGAGCAGGAATGTCTGTGTAGACAAACTCTGCCTGCAATGTACAAGCCCTACAGAACCTGAAAGTAAAATTCCTGGTTTGAGACGTTGCCACGATGTCAAGGGAGCTTCCAGGTCTGATTGGAAAATGTGTCTGGTCCCAAAACTTTAAGAGGAAAATGGCCGTGCCCCTCCCCCACACCCCCCACCCCACTGTGCCTGGCATGGCTGTTGTTGAACGTCACTCTGTTGAGGGCATTAACACAGGTGTTACATGCATGTGCCAGATGTCTGTCGTGTAGGCAGATCAATTCGTCAGTTAGCATCTAACGCTGATTTGGTGCCCTGACCTGCCGGTGTCAACCTTGAACATCCTCTTTTGAACGTGCCACAGTTCAACATGCATACAGTTGCACGAGGGATACCCCCAATCCTCCCAACCCCACCCATCACCAGCCCTGTTAAAGGCATCATCATCCAGCAGTGGGTCTTGCTGAATACTGCATGTTTGGAGGAGGAGTTCATAAAAGTTGGTATAATCTGTAAGGAATGGTGCTGGATGTTGGAAAGGCGTTGATTGCCATTCCAAGGCCTTAGAGTACACCACTAGCTCCCAGACATTGGAGCTATAGCTGCAGACCCCCCTGGGCTGTAGCATGGGAAGGAGATAAAACAGAGGCAGAAAAGCAGAAAGCTGTTTGCAGATCAAGTGGGTCGAAGGGTTCTTAGTAGAAAGGCTTTACCTACCTGGGGTAGTGGTAGATTATTTCTCTTACTGGCACCGAAGCTAGTCTGTGAGGCTAGTGATGCAATTGCTCGGTTGTGACAGGTGAGGATGCACTCATCGGCCTTGATCCCGTGTGTGAGGTCATTAAGCTTATTCCATCACTGCATTCAGGTCCTCGGGGCTAGGCCGCCGGCCTTGACCACATGGCCACCTGACCCCACGGCCTTCTCAGCATTGGGCTGGAGGGCCTGCTGGCCCTTTGAGGGAAGAGACCCTCCCATTCGCCTCCCACACCAAGGTCCCTGGTGCGGCATTAGAGAGTTTTCCAGGCTGTTTGCAGGCCCCCTCGGTCTCAGTTTCCCAGCAGATGCCTAGGGAAAGCTCCTTGGCAGCAGACTGGGGGGGCCCAGCGCTCCAAGATCAGATCCTCCCCACAGCCATCATATCTACCTGGCCACAATTATGGTGCAGCCACCCTGTGGAGGAGTTTTCCCTTTTTCGCCTTTTAAGACAAAGGCGTCCTCTCTCTCTCTCTCCCTTACCTATAACAGCAGGCTACTGCTCGTTCTGTGCTGGAAGGTCTTCTACTGGCCCTTTAGCTTCGAGAGTACACTCTGCCCTCCTAATTCCGTGAGCGCGCTTCCTAATTGGCCAATCCAACAAAAATCATAGTCGGGTTGCTGCTCCCCCAACGCCGTAGGGTCAGGCCCCACCTCTAATGCCAACATTGAGATCCCGAACCCCCCAAACGGAAAATCCTGCTCAACAGGATAGATGACCAAAAGCT
This sequence comes from Carcharodon carcharias, assembly GCF_017639515.1. NCBI lineage: Eukaryota > Metazoa > Chordata > Chondrichthyes > Lamniformes > Lamnidae > Carcharodon > Carcharodon carcharias. The sequence continues at coordinate 14,330,222 of NC_054485.1, forward strand.
TGGTCAAAGAGGGAGGATTTAAGGAGCATCTCAAAAGGAGGAAAGTGGGGCAGGGAAGGTTAAAGAAGGAATTCTAAAGCTTAGGAAAATTGCACACCAATTCCTCCAATGGTGGAGGAATTAAAATTAGCAATACTTGAGAGTCTATAATTGAAGATGCGCCGGAACTTTGGAGGATTGTAGGGCTGGAGAACATTAGAGATAAGGAGGAGTGAGGTGAGGCACAAGGTTATGGAGTCTAAGCCCCTATCATGGGCAATTTGGCTGCCATATTTCATAGAACATTGTCTACACTTTAAAAGTTACTTCATTTTCTGTAAGATGCTTTGGGAGATACTGAGGCCCTAAAAGGCACTATATAAATGCAAGTTTGTTCTTTTTTTAAAATTTAAGATTTGAACTAGGTAACAAGGGGGTAAAAGTTGTACTTCTGTGCTGTCAGCACCTGCTGGGAGTTAAAATAATGGACCAAAAGTTACAGGATGGTGTGCAATTTCACTTTACATGTTTCTAGGAGCCCTGTAATGGAATTTACATCCCTGGTAGCACCGGTTGCTAAATTTGCTGTCGAAACAAAGATAGATGGGAAGGTAAGTTGTGAAAATGACATAAGGAGGCTACAAAGTGACATAGATAAGTTAAGGGAGTGGGCAAAGATCTGGCAAATGGAGTATAATGTGGACAAATGTGAAATCATTCATTTTGGCAGAAAGAATAAAAACTAAGCTTATTATCTAAAAGGTGAGAGATTGCAGAGCTCTGAGATTCAGAGGGATCTGGGTGTCCTAGTGCATGAATCACAAAAGGTTAGTATGCAGTTAAGTAGGTAATTAGGAAAGCTAATAGAATTTTATCATTTATTGTGACAGGAATTTATTACAAAAGTAGGGAGGTTATGCTTCAGTTATACAGAGCATTGGTGAGACCACATCTGGAGTACAGTATACAGCACTGGTCTCCTTAATTAAAGAAAGATGTAAATACATTAGAAGCAGTTCAGAGAAGGTTTACTAGACTAGTACCAGGAACGAGTGGGTTGTCTTATGAGGAAAGGCTGGACAGGTTATGTTTGTATCCCCTGGAGTTAAGAGTAAGAGGTGACTTAGTTGAAACCATTAAGACCCTGAGGGGTCTTGACAGGGTGGATGTGGAGAGGATGTTACCTCTTGTGGGAGAATCCAGAACTACGGGTCACTGTTTAAACATAAGAGGTCACTCATTTAAGACAGAGATGAAGATAAATTGTTTTCTCTCAGAGGGTTGAGTGTCTTTGGAACTCTCTTCCTCAAGATGATGGTGAAAGCAGAATCTTTGAACATTTTTAAGGCAGAGCTAGATAGATTCTTGCTTAACATTGAGGGTGAAAGGTAGGCAGGAATGTGGGGTTGATTTTACATTCAGATCAGCCATGATCTAATTGAATGGTGGAGCAGGCTTGATGGGCTGAGTGGCCTACCCCTGCTCCTGATTCATATGTTTATATGTTCATATGCTGCATTGTCAGCACTACCATCCTTTACATGAGATATGTTACAATCGCCAATAACTTTTAAAAAGAGGAATTTCCCAGCAATCAACGGAAATTACCAAAGGACAAGGTTTCATGTTTTAAGATTTTTACTGTCACAAGCAAACTAAAATCAACATAGACCAAACATTACTTAACTGACAGCTAACACACCAAACTAAAGAAAAGGTACTTTCACATTAATTAACTAACTCAATCAAGATATGTAGTACAAAGCTGTGCACTACAATTCTGACAGGTGTGTAGCATTGCAAGAACAAGTCCAAAGCTACTGCCGGCTCTCCAGTAGGCTTACTTCTCCCTACTAGCCTAGACTGAAACTTTCATTGTCCTTTGAAATTCATTCCACTCAGCTTGAGTCTTCCAGATCTGACTTTCACTAGCAAGACACACCTCGGCAACATTTTGTTCTTAATAAGTCTCCCCATCTGTTCTGTCCCTTTCCTTTCAAAAAGCTCTCACAAGCATCCTGCTTGGCTGTTACCACAAAACAGTCTATCTTCACAGAGTAGCTGTTTTGCTTCTCCACACAGCAAAAGTTGCTTTGTCTCCATGTCTCACAAGGCATCTGTCCCTTTACTGTGCATCACTGTGGAAAGGCATGGAAACTTTTTTAATTGGGTTCTGTTTGGGTTTCTCGTTCATGGCCACCAGATCACATGGTCCTGTCTCTGAGCAAAGCTGTTTAGTATGACCTCACCATTCCCTTTTCCAGAAAGTTCTGTTTCACCTTAGGTTAAAAGGAGGAGACATTTTAAAACAACAATCTTGTAAAGTTTTGCATTTGCAACAGATGTTAAACCTTTCACCGGGTGAAATGTAAGCAAGGTTTTACATACATAGGGCACAGAAAGAGGTCATGCAATCCAACTAGGCCATGCCAGTGTTTCTGCTCTGCTCAAGCTCCTCCCCTCTTTCCTCATCTAAACTTACCCTCTATTCCCGTCGCCCTTATATACTTGTCTAAGGGCATCTATCATATTCCTAGTCGATTCAATTCCTGTGGCAAAAAGAAGAAAGACAGACTTGCATTTATGTCGCACCTTTCGTAACCCCAGGACATTCCAAAGCACTTTACAACAAATCAACCAATGGAGTACATTTGAAGTGTAGTGATGGCTATAATACAGGAAAAGGGGCAATCAACTTGTGCAAGCTACCAAAAAAACAGCAACGTGATAATGGCCAATCTGCTGTTTGTGACGTTGATTGAGGGATAAATATGGTGAGGACACCAAAATTATGCAATGGGATCTTTTACATTGAGAGGCGATCTTATTGAAACATATAATGATCCTAAGGGGACTTGACAGGATGGATGCTGAAAGGATGTTTTACCTTGTGGAAGAGACTAGAACCAGGGCTCACAGTTTAAAAATAAGGAGTCAACCATTTAAGACAGAGATGAGAAGAAAATGTTTTGCCTCAGATGGTTGTGCTTCTTTGGACATCTCTTCCCCAGAGAGTGGTGGAGGCAGGGTCATTGAATATTTTTAAGACAGAAGTCGATAGATTCTTGAGCAACAAGGGAGTCAAAGGATATCGGGGGGTAGGCAGAATGTGGAGTTGAGGCCCCAATCAGATCAGCTGTGATCTCCTTGAATAGCGGAACAGGCTGGAGAGTACAAATGACCTACTCCTGCTCCTGATTCGTATGTACGTATGTTCATACATCAATCTGAGTGTGCAAAGGAGACCTCAGTTTAGCGTCTCATCCAAAAGATGGTAGTTGGCAGCAATGTTAAAAAATGTAATACATGAATTTGTTTATGGTAGAATTGAGTAAGAGGTAGATACAGCTAATAGCTGTGGAAGTTTATTGAGGCATCTTAATGGAGTATGAGATACAAAGGTGAATTACATCATTAATTATAGATTACCTGTCCCACCTATATACACTTCAGTTTTAGAAGCATCTAGATATCCAAGTTGCTTCTGACAGGGTCAATTTGAAAAGTTGACATCACTGCATCAGGGATGTAATTAAAACATCTGTAGAAGTCAAAAATTACAGGTTCCTACACACCTAAGTAACAAATCAAACTCTGCCCATAGATCAGGCTTGCCTTGATCAAACATACGCCAACACCCCCTCTGATTCAGGCACAGCTCAGCCAGCAGCCTCTGAGTCAAGAACAACAACAACAACTTGCATTTATATAGCACCTTTAAACGTAGTAAAATGTTCAAAGGTGCTTCACAGGAGCATTATCAAACTGAATTTGACACTGAGCCACAAAAAGAGATATTAGGGCAAGTGACCAAAAGCTTGATCTGGCAAGTAGGTTTGAAGGAGTTTATTAAAAGGAAGAAAGAGAAGTTGAGACAGAGAGGTTTAGAGAGGGAATTCCAGAACTTAGGGCTTAGGCGGCTGAAGGCATGGCCACCAATGGTGAAGTGATTAAAATCGGGGTTGCGCAAGAATGGAATTGGTGGTGCACAGGTACCTTGGAGGAGATTACAGAGCTTACATCTGTTGGATATTTCTGGCCATCTCCCATTTCAGACATCACACACAGTTTGGTCCAATTTTTTGTATCAGAGTTCGAGAAAGTATTTAGAAACCCAGAGAGTGATTCTAATTTTAACTCTGGATGGCTTGTGGGAAGTGCATGGAAATTGGCTGTTGGCCTGTTGCCTATGGGCCACCTGAAAGTGTGCAGGTCTGTGTGGAGAAGGAAAGTCTTATGAGAGGGAAGGAGGAGAGTCCAGTGGGAAGGGAGGGCTAATCTTTGAGGCCCAGGGGAGCATGCCCTGTTTCTCCTGACCCAAAGTACCAAAACATACCTTGAACAGCCTTGTTTGATCCTGGATCCTTTTCCCACTTGACTTCACCTGACATCCCACTTAGAACAACTTTAAAATAGTAGTCAGGGACTGATGACGTCAATCAGATCTGTGTAGGTCAATAAGAACCCCACCAACTGTTTACAGACAACTTCACCCCTGTCCAGAAGCCTGAGACAACATTGTGAATGGTGTGATCTGTTTTGTCTGGGGTTCGAGGTTGAAATGGGGTTTCTTTAGGATTTGCCTGTTACCCTAAGAATGCAATCGTAAACTGTTATTCACACAAACCATTCTTGTTTATTTACAGATCTGTCTACTTCTCAGTACTCTACACGAGGTTGTACTTCTGCTTCCCACCAGAGCTCAGTCACTTAGTCATGTGACATTACATCATAGTTACATCAGTAGTATCAGGTGCTCTTGATGTTAACCCTTTACTTTACATTTCCCTCCCAAAGTCTTTATCCCAACTATAGATAGAATCCTACATTTCCCTCCAAAGTCACAGACTTCAAAGGGTTAGTCTCTGTGGTGATTTGTCCAATCTTCCTGATCTAGTCCTAATTTCATTTCAAAGTGAGGATGAACAGCACACTTTCGTCATTCAATAGGAATGTCTTTCACCTGGGTGGTTGTAGAGTTTCTACTTGTTTCTGGTTCCTTGCCTCCATCCAGATCTAAATAAAATGCCCAAGGTCCCATTGGTTTCTTTTCCAATGATATCAAGGCTCTTCGATTCCTTCTGACATTTCCCTGATCCATCTCAATTCTATAAAATCTCAGCAGAGGAGCTCTTTCTATTACAATGCCTTCTTTCTGTTGATCTCGTATCCACGCCCTCTCCCCAGGATATAGCACTTTCAAGCCTCATGCTCTGTGCCCGAGGTTGAAATTAAAAGCTCGACTCCTCTTTGTTGCTCCTCATGCTTTCTAAATTTCCTCACAATCATCCGAGGTAATGTTAGGTCTTGGTGTTTGTTGTAGAGCTAGAAGTTATGGTGGCAGCCATTTCCCTGCCAATAATTCTGATGGCAAGAACATTTAGCAGTGGGGTTCTGTAGCTAAGAAAGGCTAAGCCAATATCTTAATTCTTTTTCATCAGCTCCTTAATTGTTCAAACTCCTCTTTCTGCTTCTCCATTCGACTGAGGATGTCCAGGCAAACTAGTTTGAGAGATGTTTTTTCTGTTCAAAGTATTGGTGTAGTACTGGATTATTAGGAGTATAATCCGATCATTCATTCATTCTTTTATTTTGATACTCTCATGATCCTGCTGTTATGCTATCTTAATTTCTTGTAACCTCTTATCAGTGGCTGGTAAATGTTTGGTAACGGGGGAAGTATATGCTTCCACTTGCTCAATAAAATTTAAATCTTCCAGCTCAATTCCTTCCACTGATATTCTTAATAGTGCATTTGCTGTCGTTTGGTACTTCCCTTGAATGTACTCATCAACTGAATCATATCTCGTGAGTCTCACTCCAAAATGATGAATTCTAGGTGGTGTTTTTGCAATTTCCTTCAGGTTAAGAAGAGTAACCAAAGGTTTGTGGTTAGTTTCAATTTCAAGCCTTAATCTTATGACATAATCAGAGGACTTCCCACAGACCCACATGGCTGGTAATGCTTCTCTCTCAATTGTTGCATACCCCTTCTGTGTCTGTGAGAGATCTTGAGGCACAATAAACTAGTCTTCTTTGCCCACATTTTTGAACTTGAAACAGCAATGTGCCCAAACTTGTAGACAATGCATCCGCTGCTACACTTGTTGGCAACTCTAAATCGTAATACATTAGAATTTCTGGTGAAATTAGCAGATTTTTGACCTTGTCAAAAGCATTTTGCAAGTCCATGTTCCAGCACCACTGGTGACCCTGTCTCAACAACTGTTGTAATGGCTCATTTATCTCTGCCAAGTTTGGTAGGAACTTTGCCTTTATGATTAACCATCCCAAGGAACCTTTGTAATTCTGTGATGTTTTAGGCTGTGGTAACTCTCTAACAGGAAATGCTGGAAAAACTCAGCAGGTCTGACAACATCTGTGGAGAGAGAAACAGAGTTAACGCTTTGAATCTGTACGGCCCTTCAAGAGTCATACGGACTCGAAACATTAACGCTGTTTCTCTCTCCATGGATGCTGTCAGACTTGCTGAAATTTTACAGCATTGTCTGTTTTTATTACAACAGACATTTAACTAGGTTGCTATATAAATGCAAGTTGGTATTGTTTCTTTTTCTTAAAGTTAGCTTCTTTATTTCCCATCATTAACTGTTGCCACCTTCCCCTAGCAAAGCTGAGGAGTTGCTTCCCTCAATGTCTTTTCACTGCTCAGGCACAAAGGGACTCGGATTAGAACAGTAAACTTCTTAAAGCTGCACCACATCTATTTTCCTTAAGATCTGCTACCCTGTGCTGCCTACGTGACAATTCCTTTGCTATCCCTGCACACCAGAAAGTTAGCGCCTATGGCAAGTGGTATTAATGGCTTTTTGAGTCTTGCCAGTTGCGCAGATAGGACTAAAGCTCACCTTGATCCTCTGAATGAATTAAAAAAAACTTTTCTTAAAGGATGTGGGCATCACTAGCAAGGCCAGCAGTTATTGGCCAAACCTAATTGCCCTTAAGATGATCTTTATAGTCAACCTCCTGAGCCAACAACTGAGCTAGGCTATTTGAGTTAAGCAGCTTGGAGCCACGTGTAGGCCAAACTGGGAAGGACAGCAGATTTCCTTTCCTAAAAGGACATTAGTGAACCAGATGGATCTTTATAACAATTTGATGGTTTCGTCATCACTCTTCACTCTGGATGCAGAGACGATCAATGATTCCATGAGGAAATTAGGTGGACACTTGAAGGAAATAAACTTGCCAGACTCAGGGGATAGACCAAGGAAATGGGACTGACAGGGTTGCTCTACAGAGAGCCAACATAAAGATCAATGGGCTAAATGGCCTCCTTCTATAATAACTCTACTGATAGCAGCTTTTTATTCCAGATCTAATTGACTGAATTTAAACTCCTCAGCTACCATGGTGGGATTTTAAACTCATGTCTCCATATCATTAGCTGAGGCCTGTGGGTTACTAGTTCAGTAACATAACCACCGTGCTACTGCACCTCATCCATGGATTGGAGGCCTAGCTGCTGACCTTTGAAGATCAGAGGCACAGACCTATTTCTCTTGATCCCAAAGTACAATAGCTTACCTTAAACATCCTCTCCCGGATCCCCTTCTCACTTGACATTACTTGGCCTTCCTGTTTAGTTATTCTTTACGGTGCTACAGCTTTTAGTTTATCTTACCTAAAACAAGCGGAACCTTTTCTCTGAATTCAGGGAATAGTCATTTAATGGGATGAATGTCACCTCAATTAACCTAGGGAATGTACCTGTCTTGTTACAGTTGTTGTCAGGGGTACTCTAACAGTGTAAAAGGGGTTTGCATCCTAAACTGTCCTCCCCTACGTAGTTTCTAATGAGACTCAGGAGACCTCATTAATTCTGCAACAGCAACATTGCTATTATACCATTCCACTATCATCAATCAGCATTACATCGAAACGTATTTTATTAATCACCTGTCCGGTGGGATTTGGTAGACACAGTGTAATTATAATACTGTGCAATATCTGCTTTCATCTAATTGTTCACTTTCTGGGAGGAGGATTAACATTAATTCTATTATTTTAATTAAAGTGAATTTTCGTTGTCAAGGAACTGAGAAAATGATTTACAGCAACGACAGTATGTTCCTTCTTGCAGTCTATGATCTCTGTTTCAAGACTTTGAGTCAGGCTCATTAGCTTTTGTTCCATTTGCACTGGCTTAACCCAAGTAGTGATTCTTCAGGGGCATTTAACTCTCAGCATCTAGCAGAAGCTGGGCCAAATGGGTTAAACCCCTGAGGTAAAGCCTCAGAGCTGTGTTAACAACACCTGACACAGGGATACGCCTTGTAAATAGATGTGAATCGGGGTCCTATCCCACCAGTAACACCTGCCAGAGCTCAAGCAAAACTTCAAAAGGCAACATCCTGGGGGTTACCATTGACCAGAAGCTTAACTGGACGAGCCATATAAATACTGTGGCTACAAGAGCAGGTCAGAGGCTGGGAATCCTGCGGAGAGTAACTCACCTCCTGACTCCCCAGTGGCTGTATCACCATCTACAAGGCGTAAGTCAGGAGTGGGATGGAATACTCTCCACTTGCCTGGATGAGTGCAGCACCCACAACACTCAAGAAGCTTGACACCATCCAGGACAAAGCAGCCTGCTTGATTGGCACCCCATCCACAAACATTCACTCCCTCCACCACCACACAGTAGCAGCAGTGTGTACCATCTACAAGATGCACTGCAGGAATTCACCAAAGCTACTTAGACAGCACCTTCCAAACCCATGACCTCCACAACCTAGAAGGACAAGGGCAGCAGACACATGGGAACACCACCACCTGGAATTTCCCCTCCAAGCCACTCACCTTTCTGACTTGGAAATATATCGCCATTCTCTCACTGTTGCAGGGTCAAAATCCTGGAACTTCCTTACAAACAGCACTGTGGGTGTACCTACATCACATGGACTGCAGCAGTTCAAGAAGGCAGCTCACCATCACCTTCTCAAGGACAATTAGGGATGGGCAATAAATACTGGCCCAGCCAGCGAAGCCCACATCCCACGAATGAATTAAATAAGTATAACTCTTTGTGGGGAAAGGAGGGGAAGGAATGGTTCCTCAGGACCCATGAGGAAATTTTGAACCTCTTCAACCCTGGGTTCTCCTCCCCCCTCCACCCCCACCTTTCCATCCAAAATACCCTCCTTAAACCCCTTCCACACCAGTTACTGAGTGCTTTGAGGCAGGCGCTGGGCCATCTGATCATCACGGGTTGACTACTAGCCTGTTCCCTCTTTATACCCATCTACTCACCGAGGCAACTCCTGTGTTCTTCTGTGACCAGATTGAGAACAGTTATGGAGACAACCTATAGCTACGGTGATTGGCAGTTTCTACTACATATGCAGTGCATCCATGCTAATGACACATCTGCTGAAGTTTGTTTTACTGTGACTGGTGAGTTAGCTGAATCAGTCACCAAATCAGTCACAGTAAGCATTTTTTTTTTAAATTGGCAATCTGAAAAAGCACGGATTTAGATTCATGGCTGGAACTTTGAACTTCAGGAAGGGCATCAAGCAGTTGACATCAGATCGATCGCCCATTACTCAGTGTGCACACGAGTCTCCTATTTACTGACTTAGATAGAATTTCAGGTAAGACAGGTATTCAACCCGTTTCCACATTACTCACTTTTATGTCCCTACCTTAAAGTTCCATGTCTAAGAACATAAGAAACAAGAGCAGGAATAGGCCATACAGCCTCTAAAGGCTTTTCTGCTATTCAATAGGATCAGAGATGATCAACATCAACTCCATTTTCCCACACGTTCCCTATCCTTAAATGTCAAACTTCCCAAAAATCTATTGATCTCTGTAGTGAATAAAATTCAATGACTGAGCCTTTGGATAAAGGGAGGTGGTTTGAATTTTCAACTTGGAGCGGAGTGTCACATGAATGTCCTTCTCCCAAGCTACAGAAGCATTAAACATCTAAACATCTTATTGCTTTTTCTTTAGCCCCTACAGAGTTGGATTTTATAATGTGTATCTTACATCTGATCCTTTTGGAGAGACGTTGATATAATCATGGAACCTTGCAGCACAAAATGGAAATCATTCGACCCACCACACTGCTTCTTTCGAAGTGCAGTCATGCTAAGTCCCACACTCCTACTTTTTGTTCGTAACCCTGTAATCTTCCCATCCTCAAGTCCCCTGCTCAACTCCCTTTTCAAATTATTTATGCTTCCACCAGCTTTTCAGGTCAAGCATTCCAGATCTTAACAACTCATCGAGTGGAAAAAGGTTCTCCTCATCTCACATCTGGAATTTTTCAATCTGTGGCCTCTAGTTATTGACTCAGTCCCCTGAAGCGATAGTTTTTCTCTATCTACTCCAACTCCAAATGTATAAACAGTACATGTTTATAATTGTATGCTATAATGAGGAATAATTTATCATTGGAAGACTTTAAGTACTTTTTTGGCTGACGTGTCACAGTTTGCCTTGGGTTCTTTTTCTACCTTTTTCACTTTCAAATACATAATTATGATGTGGAGGTAAATATAATCAGTTGTAACATTGCACTATAAATCATCACACTGTACACTGGTCTATTAGACATATACTCTAACTGAAGTCTAGGCCCTTTCACCCTTTGTAGCTGAACTAATTTAGAAGTCTGATGCTTTAGGAATATTATGATTAAGTGAAACAGTTAGCAAGTGGTGGAAAATAAGAAGTGCCGCAAACCTGATTTAACCTAGCCACCTGCTTTAGCAGTTCTAATATTTTAATTTAATAGTACTTAATTAGTGTTTAATATCTAGTGCTGAAGGTTTGCCAGTTTGTTCTTGATTGAAAGCATACAAACTAAAAGCATTTGATATCCCCTCTGCTCCACAAACAGCAGCTCCTGCAGTATGCTGTAACCCACGTCTTCAACCATCTGCAGTACCCTCGGAAGTCTCCCAACCTGTCACAGTGAATTGATTTTAAGGTCCTCATCCTCTCTTTCAAATCCCTCAGTAGCTTCGCTTGAATCTCTCTCTGTGACATCCTCCAGCTATATTGTATCCCCTGTTCCTCCGACGCCAGTTATTCCACATTTTCCACTCCTTTTACTTGACAGTTAGTGTCATTGTTTCTGTAACTTTCCTCTTGATTTCTGTCCCGAAATACCTCTGCCTTGTCAACTCCTTCTCTGTTACTCAGCACCCACTTATTCTCTGTAAAGAGAAAATGTCTTTCTGTGCATGAAGAATACTACACTAGATGTCAGTTGGTTGCCTCATCTCATTTTCACATTAATCTGACCTGAAGCAATTTTGTCACCTAAAAGTAACCTGGTTGGAAATGGCAGTGTGAAGGAAAGAGATGTTTACACACATGCACGCGCATGTACTCACATCCAACAAAACTGTGGGTGCACCTTCACCACAGGAACTGGTTCAGGAAGGTGGTTCACCACTGCCTCCTCGAGGGTAGTTAGGGAAAGGCAATAAATGCCAAACTTGCCAACAACACCCATATCCTGCAAACTAACCAAAAAAAAAGAAACACATGAAGAAATGTGGAGAAAATGTCAGCAAAGGTGACAATTGTCAAAGGATCCATCGATGACAACAGAATGGTAATTTGGCCACAGAGCATTACAAAATGTGACTTGCCTCTGTGGAGGGAATTTTTGAAGTTAACACTAGTGTATTTACTCCAGTTCTATGTGAAACAATTTAAGCTTTGTACCAATTGACTTTAGTGCCCTAAATATATCCCCTCCTCTTCTCATTCTCTTAGCATTGGCTAGCATACATAAAGTTTCCTGGCATTAAATTTAGAAGTTAATTAGGTACCAATTTGAGCTCCAGATTCGAGCACTTTGGAATCAATCTTATTTATTGTTCAGCTCAAAAGTAAATTATTATGATTGCCTACATTTCACTCTCCGGTGATTAATGCATGCAGGAGTCACATGAAGATTAGAGAAGGCCCAGGAAATTGTTTCAATTCTAAACCCAAAAGCAACTCCAACAAATCTTGTTTTGCTGCCTTTAATTTTAACAATAACTTTTTTTTAGGCTGTAATTATCTGCAGCACATGAATCTGATCAACTGAGGGTGATTAAAGAGTAATTACGATGTAAACTGGAACCTGGAATCAACCTGGAGTCACTTTGAGGTGGGGCTTGTGTTTGCAAAGAGAGTAGTTGAGGATGAGCAATCTAGCTGAACCACTCGTGGTCCTGAGTTGAATGGCTTTGACACTCCTACTTTATCAATAGGGAAGAGATTGATCACATTGTGACATGGAGCTGGACGGAATTGTCTCACTTGAAGTTAAGCAAAAGAGAAGAACATAAGAAATAGGAGCAGAATTAGGCCATTCTGCCCCTCAAGTCTGCTCCAGCGTTCAGTAAGACCATGGCTGATCTTCTATATCAACTTCACTTACCCGTCCAATCCTCGTAGTACTCAATTCCTGTGGTGCCCAAAAATCTATCCATCCCAGTCTTGAGTATACTCAACATTCACAGCCCTGTGGGTAGAGAATTCCAAAGATTCAGAAGCCTCTGAGTGAAAAATTCCCTCATCTCAGCCCTAAATGGCCCCTTTATCCTGAGACCCCCTCCTGCTAGACTGTCTAGCCAGGGGAAACAGCTTCTCAACATCGACCCTTCAAGTCTGCTAAAAAGGTACAATGTGAAAATATGGGTGGTACAGATATAGGCCTGTACATGATTTAACTGAGGTATCACAACAGTGGAATTAAACGAGGAAAGGTAACATGGCTATGACAATCAGGAGAAGGGAGCTTTGAACTAAATAAGGCCAACACTGAATGCTTTATCATCCACTTCAAATGTTACGGCTTCATAATTAATCCTGTCCCTTTTTATTTTCCATGTATTCTAGCTTCATGCACAAATTCCAAAAGATTTCCCAGAGTTAGAAACAGTTTTCCTCATTGATCCAATCTTCTGGTTTGCAAGGCAAATTCTTACTGCTTCCCTGATTATTGAACGAATTGGCACCTAAATCATTTGGCGGATGTGATTGAATAATTTGTGTCACCACATCAGATAGAACGTGAGGCTGCCCTGCCAGGAGACAGACGCACCTGGTAAGGACAATTGCAACTGGGAAATTGGTGACGCAATGGTCAAGTCCACTGACATACAAACATATGAATTAGGAGCAGGAGTAGACCAATTGGCCCCTCGAGCCTACTCCGCCATTCATTAAGATCATGGCTGATCTTAACCTTTGATCTTTAAGGGTAACAGTTTAGAAAAGCCCATAAACACAGTCCTTGCTCACCTAAGTTGCAACAGATGTTCCAAAAGTGAGGAAAGAAGTTTGGTTCAGAACTCCCTCTGACATATTAATTCCCAGTTGGGTCTCAGCAACCAAAATTGCTCATTTAATTTATAACTATTGGTGATACAAATGCAAATTCACTATTAAATTAGTTGTACAGACACTTCAGGGGCACCACATCCAACTTTACCCTGACTTTGAGTATTCAATTCTACCCAGGTGCCAAAAAATCTTATAGCAGAAAAGCAATTACACACCAGCACAAGCTCATGGCTTTTAACCATGATTGATGTGATGCTATATTACTGATTTGAGACTACCTATTTATTTGTTCATTTACCTTTATTATTTTTTTATCATTTATTTGTCTGTTTAGTAGAACACAGCATCACACATTGGCAAAGGCATGTAGAGCTTTATAAATGTGAGTTTTCTGCTGTCATTAAATGAATTCTGTCATTTATTTGTATTAGCAGTGTATATCATAGCCTCCAGCTCACTAGATTTATAATCATCTCCCTCATAACAGATGAAACATGTACAGTAATTGGCAACTGTTAACTCGGTGCTAAAAGAATATCACTTGGCAGCATGATGCTACTTGCTAATCTTTCTTGACTCATAAGTATGTGGCAGATTTCACTGGCATCGTTAAAATGTCAGTTGTTTTGCAAAATAAGGGGCATGGCAGGATAAGGAGCATGACACTCGGCTCCTTAGGAATAGTCTTCCCAAAGCGTCCCAGGATTACAAGCTAGACATGGGTGAAGGTGAACATTCAGCCTACTTGGCTCTTTAGTCCAGAAAGAACCGGCCGTCTTCCACCTCAATCTCCCATCGTGTTACCCAACTGTCTCTTCAATGATTCAAGGTTTTTCATCCTCCTCTACACCAGCCAAATTATTTACCAAGGACTGTCCGCTAACTGTGAAGGACAAATTCTTGATGTTAGCCATAATGTTTCATGTTCACTAATATGAATTTGTTCATTTGTCCCACAATCCATTTTTTAACTTGAATTTTTGTTCTAGGTTTACCTTTTCCGTATCTTTACTCTACATATTTTCTTATCCTTTGCCTCTGATCCTCAATGTGAACCTGAAGGTGGTCTTATTGAAACATATAAGGTGCTGAAGGGTCTTGACAGGATAGATGCTGTAAGATGTTTCCCATTGTGGGGAATCAAGCACTAGGGGGCGCAGTTTCCAAATAAGGGGCACCTCATTTAAGGCTGGAGATGAGGAAGAGTTTCCTCGCTCAGAGGGCCGTTTGTGTTTGGAATTCTCTCCCCCAGTGGGCAGTGGATGCTGGGTCATGGAACTTATTCAAGGCTGAGTTAGACAGGTTTTTGATTGACAGGGGGGGTCGAGAGTGATGGCGGACAGCCGGGAAAGTGGAGTTAAGCCTACATCAGATCAGAGATGATCTTATTAATTGACGGAGCAGGTTTGAGGGGCCAATGGCCTACTCCCACTTCTACTTCTTATATTCAACAGGCCATGTTCTTTCAAAACACAACTTTTTCTGAAAGAGTTCAAGATTACAATTACATTTTCTAACCAAATACTTGCCCTATTCTCTTATTTTCAGTGAAATTGCTTCAGTTTTTTCATTAATATAACAGAGTATAGAAAGGCTTCCTCTCTTATATGAAATGCATTTGGTACCAAGGACAAATGGTCCATTTTAGAGAATATGAAAGTTCAGACTAAGAATGGCTCATGAAGTAAATAGAATTCCAGTCATATTACAACCAAAAATTGTAACCCACTGATTGGATTGCTTACCACCCTCTGTACCTGACCTTGAGTTCTACCTGACTTAGAGCTCCAGCATGTCTGGTATGAGAGGGCATCAAGCTAGCTTCTCCCTCTTCCATTTTACACTGAAATGGGCCCCAAGAGGAAAATGGCGTGGAAATATATCGCCGTTCCTTCACTGTCGCTGGGTCAAAATCCTGGAACTCCCTCCCTATCAGCACTGCGGGCATACATACACCACATGGATTGCAGTAGTTTGAGAAGCAGCTCACCATCACCTTCTCAGAGGCAATGAGTGATGAGCAACAAACACTGGTCCACATCACATGAACAAAGGGGGAATAAAAAGTAACTGAGCTGCTACTTGAGGAAATTAGTGTAAATTAAATTTTATCTGTGGAAACAGCAGCTAGATAAGTGCTGTGATTCACAGGAGTAAATAAAGACCCAAGTAACAATTTGAATGTTGAGAACATTGTCAGAAATTTGCATATAATAAAGATTGCACAAACTAGAACATAATTACAACACGCTTCATGGGAACTGACAAAACAGATCACCTCACAGAGGGGTTTTATCTCCTCTCGGTCTGAGCTATATCACTAATTGCAAATTCTGATTTCAATTACTAATTACAGTACAGTTTCCACTAGAAACAGTGGGAAGCTTATTAAAACAAATAATACTTGTAATTATGAGCTATATTACACACACACACACACACACACACACACACACACTGTCTCTCTCTCTCTATATATGCTCACAGCAATTATTGTAATCTGTATGTGTTATCTGTTCATGGGATGTGGGCGTCGGTAGAAAAGCCAACAATTAATGCCCACCATTAACTTCCCTTGAGAAGGTGGTGGTGATGAGCCGCCTTCTTGAACCACAATAGTCCATGTGGTATAGGTACACCCACAGTGCTGTTAGGTTATACATTCACCTACAATAATTATAGCAATGACTTCCTGCACACAGGCAGCCTGGATTCAAACAGAAGGACTGTAAAAATAGGTTTTAATGAAGGTGTTAAAGTCAATGTATTCTCCCAAGTGTAGGCATAACAGTGCTTGTATGAAGAGAGCAATGAAAATTGGAAGGAATTCTTTTTAAAGTTATACAAATTTTCCTTAATGCTATGTCTTCTTTCCTATTGCTCTGGATCAATTGCAGCATGGACTGGCAGCCCAGTTCCAAACCTCCACAGATCCAAACCAAGTTCTGGATGGATAGAGGATTGGTTAACACACAGAGTCTGGGTCTTTTTCAGGTTGGAAAGACGTGACTGGTGAAGTGACACAAGGATCAGTCCTAGGGCCTCAATTATTTACTATCTATATTAATGACTTGGAGGAAGGGGCAGGGTGAAATGTATCCAAATTTGCTGACAATACAAAAGTACGTGTGATGAGGACATAAGGAATCTGCAAGAGGATATAGACAGGTTGAGCGAGTGGGCAAAAACTTGGCAGATGGAGTTTAATGTAGGAGAGTGTGAGGTCATGCACTTTGATAGGAAAAATCAAAAGGCAGACTATGGAGAGAGTCTCCAAAAAAGTGCAGCACAGAGGGATCTGGGCGTTCTTGTGCATGAAACATAAAAAGTTAGCATACAGGTGCAGCAAGTAATTAAGAAGGCAAATGGAATTTTGGTCTGTATTGCTAGGGGGTTGGAGTTTAAAAATAAGAAAGTCTTGTTACAACTGTACAGGGCACACCTGGAGTACTGTGTACTGTTTGGTCCCCGTATTTAAGAATGGATTTACTGGCGTTGGAGGCAGTTCAAAAGAGATTCACTAGATTGATTCCTGAGATGAAGGGGCTGACTTATCAAGAACAGCTAAATAGGGTAGGCCTTTATTCATTAGAGTTTAGAAGAGTAAGGGGTGATCTTATTGAAACATACAAGATTCTGAGGGGGCTTGATAGGGTAGATGTTGAGAAGATGTTTCCATTAGTGGGGGAATCTCGAACAGAATAAGGGAACACTTATTTAAAACTGAAGTGTGAAGGAATTTCTTCTCTCAGAGGGTAGAGAATGTCTGGAATCCTCTACCGCAGAGAGTTGTGGAGGCTAGATCACTGAAAGTATTTAGAGAGGAGGCAGACAGATTTTTGAAATATCGGGGCGTTGAGAGCTATGAGGAGCTGGCACAAAAGAGGAGTTGAGGCCTGGGGCAAATCAGCCATGATCTTATTGAATGGCGGGGCAGGCTTGAGGGGCTGAATGGCCTACTCCTGCTATTTCTCATGTTCTTAGAGGAGTGGGGACATCCACCCACCGCTCCCACATTAAAGGATGTATCCAGCTTCTGATTAGTATCATTCCCATAACAATGAAGTTGAAATTGGGGATTTAGCAGATGATAGGAAAGTGGGTAGTGAGGTATGGAGATTTATGTCCTGCTATCTGTGGCAAAATATGCTGGTTCTCCAGGCTGCTGTCCCATTGTATTAATCCATAGCTCTGGTCTTCTCAGCAGTTGAATACCGTGCCCTCGACTGAGCCTCAAGCCACCATGTCATTGACACACAACTTCATTTAGTAATGAGGATAATCTTTGGAACCACAGTTCAGTTCAGTGTTCTCAAATATTGCCTCCCCAGAGCAGCAGCACACAGTGAAATAATTTGTATTAGCATTAACTTGGACCTCCCCATCCATAGAGACCTTCAAGACCCCCCAACTCGCCACATAGCTCTAAGTAACACCTCCAACTCTGTAACACTGATGAAACCTGGAGGAGTGCTTGTTCAGAAAGCACCCTACCAGATGACCCAACATCTCAACAAGCTGGCTTTAATCTCGCCTGAAGCATGTGGACAACCCTCAATAGAATACAGACTGAACATGGCTGATGTGGCTATCTGATGGGCAAGTGGCACCTCCAAACCCTGCCTCACTACAACTATGGAAACCCTTGACCAAAACATGGGGCACATAACAGCACCTTGCCCCTATTTATGTTTGAGGGTGACATCTTGGAGTTACACTTGCTCTCTAGCAGGACTTTGGACTGGTTAGGGAACCTGAAATTAAAACTTGTGATTACAGTTTTTTGTTCCTAAAGCTGTACAAAAGTAGAAGAAAGATCCGGAACATTACTGCTGTCGATTCCCCAACCAGCCCCCAACCTCCATTTCCCTGAAAGTGCTGATCTATACAAGGGTTCCACAGACACTGTCAGCCTGAGTTCCCTTGTCCAGGTGCCAATTGTTCACACGTGAGCCTACTCAGCAAGTGTCAGTCAGCTGTTCCACTGCGGAGGGCATCGTACTGTACGCTGACCCTGTGTCTATCAGTTTCCAGCATGGGTCCCTCTCTGCAAGACCTACCAGGGCAGAAAATCTAGCTCATTTTGCATCAACCCCTGACCTGGGAGCCTTGTAGCAACCCCACAGCTGCCCTGCCTGAGGTTAGTGAAACCCGTACAGCCCCAGGGCGATCTGAAACTGGGATCTTCTGATCTCCACAGCTTAGTCCAAATCATTAATCACCAAGGAAACATATAATGCTGCTTTATCGAAGCTACGATCTTAAAAAGAAAGGAATCTGCTTGCTGAAATTCGCTTACCTTAATTGTGCACAAAAAAGAAAAGCAAAACGAAGCTTTATAATGAATCAGAGACCAGGGGCAGGATTGTCCAAGATTTGCAGTAAGTGTGGTAGCGGGCAGGAGAAATGATGTTCTTCCTGCCCATCACAATGGCAGTTTCTCACGCCATCTCATCCCAATCACGCCTCATTAATTAGGCATTCCCGGGAAACACACTGTTTCGATGGCAGACGGGGTCCGATTCGCCCGCCACACAGTCACGTTGTGGCTTCCTCACGCTGGGCACCATGTTTAAAGTGCAGCCGCGTGCACGCCTCTCAGCGCTTCCAGCCCAGGGCTACTGCAAACAAAACATGGCCCCGGAAGGCAAGAAGACTGCAGCCCTCAGGTTTAGTGATGCTTCCCTCGAGTGCCTTTTGGGCACCATGGAGGCCCATCATGATGTACTCTACCCCCACTCTGGCCACAGGAGGGGCAGCCACATTACCACTCCAGCTTGGTAGGCGATGGCAGTGGTGGTCAGTGCCAATGCTGCACAGAAGAGGTTGGCCATTCACTGCAGATAGAGGATGAATGATCTCACCCGTGCTGCCAGGGTAAGGCAACCATCTCATCACTCTAAACTCACACACTCACAAGCCCATCACACATTCACTGGCATCTCACCCACTGTCAGCTCAAGGGACATCACCACTCACTCCCTCACACACACACTCACATATCCATCTGGCCTCACCTCCTCTGGAGACTGCCTCCTCAGCCCTCACCATCTTGAGGTCACATGCACAGATCAACTTGTACCCCCACACACACCCTGGGATACCCTCCTTTCCCAGTACAGTCCTCACCCTGCAGCCTCTTCCCTTGCTTGAGGCCACTCCTCCCCCTTCCCCAAGCAAGCCCTCGCCCTGCAGCCATTGAAAAAGCACCCCTGCCTTACAGCTAGTCTGGTAGGTAGAGTCCTGCCCGTGAGCCCCCCCCCTCAAAAGTGAGGTGGTGTTGCCTGCAATCACGCCAACGTGCTCGGACGATCCAGGAAGGGGTTGGGGGGTGGGTGGATGGTGATTCCGGTGGACGGTCCTTATAGTGATATGCAGATGTATTACAATGAGGTTCCCACCGTCCAATGGTGGGAAATGCAGGCCGCCATTGACAGGCAGGGTGGACGATTGCAAACTGGATTCACGAGGTCGTGGAATCGATTTGTGGCCCTCTCGTCATATTGTCCACTCACACCACCGAGCACACCCGACGCCAGCGGGCAGGGAAAATTCCACGTCAGAGCATGAAAGAATTCAGAAATTAACATAGATTAGCTACTCTATCTACTCATTAAAACATTCACAGAGAATAATGAAGACTGAAACACCTCAAGAGAGAGAAAAAACTTTTACCACCATATTTGCAATTCCTTATAGCCTAAACCGTTTATAAACCGACTCTGCTATTTTGATTCGAATTACCAACAGCTAAATGTATTTTTTTTTAACATATAACATTGGGACCTGGGTGATCAATCCTGGCACAACCTAATCAATAATGAAGTCTCCTATAGCACTGTCATACATTAGCCAACTAATATACAGAACTTGCATTGTACGCAAATTAAATTAAAACTCAGAGAGTGTGTGTGGTTGAAGCATTCTAAATTTGCAGACAATCAATGTATATAAGAAAAAGAAACTTATTTAGGAAACCAAACCTGAGGGAATTTGCCACTTTGCAAACATTGACTATTTCTCAATTGTAAGATTATACTTTTTCATTGTGCGAAAATCAATAGTGTTCCTTTATTCCCACGCTAATCCCTGCATGACAAAGCAAGCTGGGCTCCTGTGTCGTTCTATATCCCAGAAAAACAAAGTCAGGGGTTATTGCCAAAGAATAATTTACAGCTTTCATTGCTCCCAGCAGCTCCACGGAATCGAGTTTGAAACTGTTCTGTTTAATATTAATAATATGCATGCTAAATGGCACCTAGAAACTTCTCCCATCTGCTATTTTAACTGAGATTGGTGTCCTGTGGCTTAAAAACAGGTCAGTAGTTTTCTTAATACAGTAAACACAAGAACTTCCTACACATGTATTACCATGTTTGTTACTGATATCATACAGCTATGTGGATTCAGGGGACTAGATTTTTCTCTCTCAGGCAGGAGACAGAGGTCAGAACTGTTTCTACGTGTCAGATAACCAAGGGGCGGGCAATAAATGCTGGGCCCAGCCAGCGAAGCCCACATCCCGAGAACAAATTAAAAGAAAATCCGCCCTGTGGAGAAAACAGTCACTCATTGGGATTTCGAGAGTGTGCAGCCTTAACCGACCTGGAGCCAGATTTGCCAGCCAATTAAGGATGTTGGGCAGGCGCTAGAGGCTGGACGGTCAATCAGAGGCTTTGAAAGAAGCAGCAGGCTACAATGGTAGGCCTCTAGGCCTACCTGCAGCGCTAGATCCCTGGTCTGTCACCAGGGAGCCACCTCCAGGCACTAAACTGGCCCCCGCCACTTGTGGGAACCTGGAAGCTGACTGGAAAATTCCAGAAGACCTCATCTAATTGGTCCCAGTCAAGCTCTTAATGAGTCAGATTGGCTACCCACTGCATATGGGCGGGTGGCATTGCCACACTCAGATCCTGCCTGTGTAGATACAACCCAGGGGCAGGATGGAGCAGGGGAACTGGCACGCTTAGGGAGTCATATGATGAAACCTCCAGGAATACATCTGACCAGAATTGGCAACCCTACCCACCAATATTCTCAGGGCTACCCAGCCTGGGCATTTAACATGAAGAGAGAGGCTGCCTGCGTCGGGAAGTTGAATGCCAGTTAGTTGGTGGAACCATTTTAATCACTGATGATTTTTAAATAATTTTTTTGTAGTCAACTGTGGCTCAGTTGGTAATACACTCACTTCTGAATCACCAGGATTCTGGTTCAAATCTCACTCCAGGCCTTGAGCACAAAGTACGATGCTGACGGTGAAGTGCAGTCCTGAGGGAGTGCGGCACTGTTGGAGGTTCTGCCCTTTGGATGTAACGGTCCCATTTGCCTGTTCGGATGGACGTAAGAGATCCCATGGCATTATTTTGATGAAGGAGCAGGGGGAGGTTATCCCCGCTGTCCCAGTCAACATTTATCCCTCAATCGGCATCGCAAGAAAAAAAGCACATCAGCAGGCCGCTATCACATCACTGTGTGTGGGAATTTTAAACTGGCTGTCGCATTGCCTACATCCCAACAGTGGCAACACTTCAGTAAATACTTCATTGGCTGCAAAGTGCTTTGAGACGTCCAGTGAAAGGCGCTATATAAATGCAAAACCTTTTCTTCTACTTTTTTGAACCCAGATCTGACGGTGACAGTGCTTTGTGCTTTTATCATTCTTTCGAACACATTTTCTCCTTAATGCTGCAGGATGTTAAGGGCGACAAATGCCACTCATGAAACTAAAACACGGCAGCGCAGCAGTTCTGTGACAAATTCTCCTCAAGAAACTGTTGAGGATCAGCATGGGTGAGGGAACAGCAGCGGGCGACTTGGTTACAAGCCCCAGTTGAGCAGCAACCATCATCATTATTTCATCAATCTCGAAAATTCCTGCAGGGCGTCAATTCATATTACAAGTGAAAAGGTGCTTAAATTCCCAGATATATTGTCTGTTAAAGCAGACAAATTATATTGTCTTCAATTAGACACCTACTGGGATCGGTTAACCTACTTATTGTGGTGCCTGAGAACTTTCAGTCTGGAATCTTAGAGTAGACAGACCCATCCAGCCATTCACCTTCTTTTTCCCTTCATATGAATGGAGGATGAAAAGGACCCTGATTCCCAGAAGAGAACAGATGGGAGTTGATGCAGGTTGTGGAGTTTGTAAGGTGATTCCAGAATTAGGTCAGCTCAGTTGGCACATTTGACTGAGAATTCCCAATTAGCCCCGGTGTCCTGTGCTAAAGAGGGAAAGAATCAGCCAAGCTGTTTGCTTATGATAACAGCAAAATACTGGGGATGCTGGAAATCTGAAACAAAAAAAACTGAAAATGCTGGAAAAACTCAGCAGGTCTGACAGCGTATGTGGAGAGAAAGGCAGAGTTAATGTTCACGATCAACATCCAGCGATTCAAGTATTGCACGAATACTTAGAGGAAATGTTGCAGGGCCATGGGGAAAGAGCCAGGGACTGGGGCTAACAGGATTGCTCTTTGAAAGAACAGGAGCTGATCCGATGGGCCAAATGGCCTCCTTCTGCGCTCTGCTCTACTCTACCCTGCGATGACTCCAGTCGGGAAGTTACATTCAACGATGGGCTGTACCACCTTCAGGCAGGCCTCCTGCTGCTGCACTCAGAAATACAAATCAAAATAGAAGGCAGCATGATCTAGGGATATGGAGAGGGCTTTAAAAACTAACAGAGCGGGGGAGGGTTTGGGTGAAGGGGGATTTAGATGCCCCAAAGAGAGAGGTCAAGGCACCGGAACAGTAGCGATGTGAATAAGCGGAGTGGGACAGAGAATTTAACAAAAATTGTACCTCGAATAAGGTAATAGAAGTAAAAAAAATGAAATTAAAGGTTCTTTATCTGAATGCACAAAGCGCCTGCAATAAAGGTAGATGAACTAATCGCCAGTACCAAAACATGGGGCTGAATTTGACATGCCCCTGGTGGACGTGTTTCCCCAGAGGGAGGGGGCAGGGACGATAAACCGGGTGAGCGCCCATCCCACCACCTCCCGGCCACCCCCGAGCTAACCCCCATAATATGGGGAATGGGATTTCCGCCATATTTAAGTGAACAATTAAGAGTCAACTAGGCTTGTTATCAAGCCTAATGGTCCCGAAAATACGCTGCCCATGTCATAATATGTTTGGCGTGGGCAGCAGGGTGGGAGCAGGAAGCCCAATTTTTTTTTACCTGAAATGTTTAAAGGGTGGGAAGGAAGGGGGGAGTCTCTCTTCAGGGGCTGTCCTTTGCCAATCCCATAGACTGAACCAGCTTGACCTCTCTCTTTTGGACATCCAAATCCCCCTTCACCTAAACCCTCCCCCACTCGGTTAGTTTTTAAAGCTCTGTCCACGTCCCCAGATCATGTGACCCTCCCTCAGACTGAACCACCCCTTCCTTTTTACCCAATCCCTCCCTTAAATCCATCTCCTTCCCCTCCACTGCCACTTCCCTAACGCACCCACACCTTCCCAGCCCAGGACCCCAGACTTACCTTCTCTGGAGATCCTGGGCCTTGGTTTCCTTTCTTCAGCAGCAGTCCTGGTAGCCGCCACTGACGCCTTCCTGGCGCTGCCGGGACTGATGGGGCTGTCGGCCAATGGGATTGGCCGCTCCAACCTCATTAGTCTGCATTATGGCTGCGAGGCAGGTTGGCATGGGAGCGTGTCAGCTCCAAGCCGATGTGGTTTCCAGGGGTGATATGCCATCTGTGTGACCCCCCCCCCCGCCACCCTCTCCCTCCCCCCGCCACCCCCCATCATGTTATTCCACCCCTGGTTGCAAGGTGATCAAGGTTGGGAAATAACTATTCCAGGGCACAGAATATCTCAGAAAGACAGACAGATTGGCAAAGGATGGGGGGGGTGGTGGCCTGCATAGAAAACAATGACGTAAGAACACTAATGAGAAAGGATCTGGCCTCAGAAGATCATGAAGCTGAATCCTTATGGGTGGAAATTAGGAATAGTAAGAGTGAGAAACCACTGGTGGGAGTAGTTTATAGGCCCCCCTTACAGTAATTAAGTCATTGGGTAGAGCATTAAACAAGAAACTACTGGCGCTTGTAACGAAGGAAATGTAATAATTGTGGGAACTTTAATCTTTGTATGGACTGGGACAATCAAATTGGCAAGAGTGGACTAGATAATGAGTTTGTAGAATGCTTTTGAGACGGTTTATTGCAGCAATACATAATGGAATAGATCAGGGATAAAGATATCTTAGATCTAGTACTGTGTAATGAAGCAGGGTTAATTAGTAATCTTGTAGGAAAACATCCACTGGGAAATAGTGATCATAATATCATAGAATTCCATGCTAAGGTTCGCAGACAAGAATCTTAAACTTAAACAAAGCCAATTACATAGGTGTGAGGGGAGAACTGGCTGAGGTTAATTGGCTAAATAGACTGAAAGTTTTGGAGGTAACTGAACAGTGGGAAACATTTAAAGAAACAATTCAAAACGTTCAACAAAATTGAACATTGAAAAACAAAAACTCAGCAAGAAAGACCCATTTGTGGCTCACTCAACAAATTAGGGATGGTATTATATTAAAAGTAGAGGCTTACAATTTTGCAAAAAAACAATAGCAAGTCTGAGGATTAGGAATGTTCTAGAAACCAGAGCCTGAATTTTGGCCGGCAGGTGCGATCGGCCCCTGACTGCGATTTCATGCTGCCCGGCCAATTAAGGCCTGCCCAGCGTGAAACGCCTCCTCCCAAAGGTCGGGAAGGGGCGGGTGGGGGTGAGGGCCTGTTGGCCGCCAGGTCCAATGGCAACCTGGCAGCCGGTTTAAAAATGGCAGCTCCTTGAAGGCTGCCAGCGAAGAACATATCTTCTGCAATGTGAACGCTGAAGTCATGGCATCAAGTGCGGCTGGAGGCACCAGGTGGGAGGGTAGGTTGGGTGGGCACTCGGCCTTCCGATTTTCAGATGAGTACCTCACGGTCCTTGTGGAGGAGGTGGCTGCCAGGAGGGACAACCTTGCCCCAGAGATGGATGGAGGAGGCCATCGCGCCTTACAAAAAAGAGCTTGGGAGGGGGTGGTGGCGCAGGTCAGCAGCCACGAGGGTGTGCGGGGCACACAAGGGTGCAGTCCTGCAAAAGGCTTAATGACCTGCTCCACTCAGGCGAGTACCGTGTTGGCAAGGATCAGTGTGGCGAAGTGTTAAGGTCTGGCTGTGCCCCCCCATGCAGATCAGGGGTGTTAGGGTCTGAGTGCCAACTGTCAGTGAAGCCAGAGCTGGCCAAGGGGGTGAGCCCTGGCTGCTTGTACTGATGCCTTGCAGCTCGAGGGCCACAAATCAGCTGTGCCCTGCAAGATGTTCCTCAAGTGGGGTTGGCCAGGCTGCAATGGAGCTGCAGGTAGAGAGTGGACTAATCAATGCTTCTCCACCCTTTCAGGAGAAGACGACCCATAACAACATTGAAAGGTCGCCAACATGCGGAAGACTCCAAACCTCCTAATCCTATCCAGATTCGAGATGGATGCCTTGGAGCTGGAGATGCGCCACGTACCTGGCCATGGAGAGGCAGGGGTGTCAGATGAAGGTAACAGTGCAGTGCACAGAGGTGAGAGCTTCGGATGGTGCAAGCATTCTTGTATTGTCTCATCATTGATGGGAACTTCAAACCTGGAGTCTCATTGAGCATTGAAAGATGATGACACCATGATGCAGATTTCCATTGTCTCACCAGGGTGCCTGGCATGCACAGTGACAGTGTGATGACTAATACCAATGACATGTTGTTGTTCTCCCTTAGATTCACCAGCATGCACTCAATCGCAGAACCCTGAAGAGCTGCCCTTGATTCCAGAGGAATGCCAGGCTTCACGTGTACCTGCGAAATACCAGCTCTCTGAACCAGGCACCGATGCAGATACCAGCACTTCAGTGGGCATTAGATCCTCGGCTAGAATGTCAGAGCACAGCGGTGAGGGCACTTCACACTCACCTGAGGAGCAGGTGGAGGCAGAGAGTGCCCAGGGCGCCGGCAGTCAGGAGACTCCTGGAGACCAGGATGATGCTGAGTCGAAGGCAGATGATGAGCCTCTGGAGTCGTCCTTTAAGCGGCAGATGCTGGGTATCCAGCGGGATGTGGGAGGATCTGGTGGAGATCCATGAGGATATGCGTGCAATGGTCTCTATTGTGGAGGAATCCATGAGCACTGTGTTATCCGTCATGGCCAGGTGCACTGCCTCCTCCATGGAGAGAGTAGCGACTCTCATGGAGAGGCAGCTCCAGGGGCAGAATCAGGGGTTCCTGGGATTGCACTTGGACCTGCAAACCCTCACACAGGCACTGGCCTCAGGTGGTCAGTGCCAATGTGGGAGATGTATTGGGCACCCAGTATCCCAGCTAGGTGCCTGTCCATCAATGGCAAGCAGCGAGGTCCAGAGTGAGGTCACATTGGCGCACAAGCTGCCTGTCATCTCTGCGGGCTCCTCTCAGACGCCCTGGGTAGTGGCAGCAGGTCCTCCGCCCCTCTGCCAGTGACCGTGGCATTTGATGAGGCTGCGATGACTTGGGAAAGGCCAGCCGTGGCACTGCCCACTCCGTCCCAGGCGGTGCCAACACAAAAGATACTGGCAAGGACGAGCGCCAAGGTCATCAAGGCCAACAAGACGGCAGAGTCAGCAGGCTGTCTCCAATGCCAGTGCCAGGGAGGGTGGAGCACCAAGACGTAGAACTCACAAACGTAAGTTTAAGACACCATGAGCACAAGAGGGAATGGTCATGAATGAACTTCTGTTGTGTAATGTTTTATTTATGTTTACTAGTCTGAGAATGAAGACCAGAGAAGGTGATGTTAATTTGTTTGGATTGTCAAAATGAGATAAATTTTGTTTTTGCTGTAATGGCCTGAGTTTACTTCACCTTTTACTTTGGTGCCGGGTACGCCAGTGTCTAATGCTGGACATGAGTGGCTCTAAACTCCATTGCACAGGCACTGAGTGGACTTTGGGTTCAAATGAAAGGCTCATTTCAGAATCCGGGATGGAGGCGGCAGCCCTGGCATGAGGTCAAAGCTGATCTTTGGCAGCCTAACTGAAGGAGCGTTGGATCAAGGTGTCCCTGGAGTCCCTGTCTCCCTGAAGGATACAGAGGTCTGCCTCCACACCCTCAGCATTCTCCTCACTGTGCTCCTCTTCTGACTCACTACTGGACTCATCCTCTGTGGCCTGTGGAACTGCCTCAAGATCTTCTCCATCCAGTGGGTCCCCCCTTGCCGGTAGTTGATTGTGGAGAGGGCAGCATGTGACCCCTATCAGTGACACCCACTCTGGGGGTTATTGTAGTGCACCCCCTGAACGGTCCAGGCGTCAAAAGCGCATCTTCAGAAGACCTATGGTCCTCTTTATTACCGTCCTTGTGGAGGCATGACTCCTATTATAACGCTGCTCTGCCTCTGTTCTTGGGTGGTGGAGAGGCGTCATGAGCCACCTTTTCAAGGGATAGCCCTTGTCACCCAGCAGCCATCCATCTAGTCGGGCTGGAACACTGAAGACCCTCAGCACCTGGGAGTGTCTCAGGATATAAGTGTCATGGGAGCTGCCAAGGTACCTAGCACAGACTTGTAGAATCTGCATCCTGTGGTCACAAACTATCTGGGCGTTCATAGAGTGGAAGCCCTTCCTGTTGACCTAGGTACCCAGCTAACCCATTGGCACCTTGATGGCCACATGTGTGCAGTCGGTGGCACCCTGGATGCAGGAGAACCCAGCAATCACTGCAAAACCTCTGGCTTGCTCGGTCTGGCTGGCCTTGATCATACAGGAATGAATAAATGTCATTACCCGCCTGAACAGAGCTTCTGTCATCAGCTTGACACAACTGTGGACAGCTGAATGGGACACTCCACACAGATCCCCAACCGAGCCCTGGAAAGAGCCAGAGGCATAGAAGTTGAGGGCCGCTATGACATTCAGAGTCACTGGCATGGGGTGTCCACCCACACAGTCAGAGCTGATCTCAGGCCCAATCATCTGACAAATGGAGGTCACTGTCTCCCTGGAGAGGTGGAGCCTCCTTTGGCATTGCACCTTAGACATATTGAGGTAGCTGCATCGCTGCCTGTAAACCCTGGCAGCAGGATAGTGGCATCTTCTGTGGCCCCTTCCACCTTGGACTTCCTGTTGGCCCTACGTCCCTTGTCCCTGCACCTCTCCTCCCACATGTCCCTCCCATGGAGGCTAATTTAGGACACTTGGCCTTCTCTCCCTTCTGCCCCTCTCTTCCTCCTCAGAGGAGGTGCCACCAGCGGAGACCACAATTCCCGTTACCAGGGTAAGGGAAGGCTGTCTGATACCTGGAAGGGTCCATACGGTCAAAATCATCCGTGGGCCTTGGAGACACCAACGAGTCCTGAAATGAAGCCTGGAAATGCTAAGAATGAAGTTCAGAACAGAGATGAAGCTGCCAAGTATCAATAAGCAGCCAGCAGCAAACTATCTCCTAAACTCCTCACTACTCGCACTGGCAATGCTGCTGACCCTTCTTATCCCGGCCCTTGGGTGAGCTTTTGCAAAATGTGAGCTGCCCGCCTGCCCGTTTTGCCTGTGCAATGAGCACAAAATTATGCAAGTAATGTAAAATTGGGTTCAATTGTGTTTTTAATGGCCTTAAGTGGCCTCTTAATTGAATATGGGCGTGGTTCCGACACTTGCGCACGCCCACCGACCTGAAGATGGCGCGTGTGCAGGATGACGTCAGGACATTCGCCCGACGTCTTCTCGCGCGATTTTACAACCGATGGGGTCAGGCACGTGACTGCCCGTGAGGCGTAAAATTCTGCTCCAGGAGAGAGCCGCAAAAAAGCTGATAAAAAGGGAAAAGTTGGAATATGAAAGTGAACTCGGACCCTTAGAAGCAGGGACAGGAGAAACTATGATGGGGAATGCGGAAATGGCAGAGGCATTGAACAAATATTTTGTGCCTTTCTTCACAGTACAGGTAGCAGATGAAGTTCAATGCAGAGAAGTGTGAGGTGATACACTTTGGTACAAAGAACATGGAGAGACAGTATAAAATAAAGGATACTATTCTAAAGGGTGTGCAGGAGCAGAGAGACCTGGGTGAATGTATACACAAGTCATTAATGGTGGCAGAACAGGTAAAAAGAGCTGTTTCTAAAGCACACATTACTCTAGGCTTCATTAGTAGGGGTATAGAGTACAAGAGCAGGGAGGTTATGATGAACTTTTATAAGACCTCAGCTGGAGTATTGTGTACAGTTCTGGGCACCACACTATAGGAAGGATGTGAACGCATTGGAGAGAGGGCAGAAGAGGTTTATGAGAATGGTTCCATGGATGAAACACTTCAGTTATAAGGAAAGATTGCAGAAGTTGGGACTGTTTTCCTTGGAGAAGAGAAGGCTAAGAAGAGATTGATAGAAGTTTTCAAAACCATGAGGGGTCTGGACAGAGTAGATAGGGAGAAACTGTTCCCGCTCGTAAACAGATTGAGAACCAGAGGGCACTTTTAAAGTGTTTTGCAAAAGAAGCAAATGCGAGTAGTTAGGGTTTGGAATGCACCGCCTGGAAGTGTGGGAGAGGTAGGTTCAATTGAGACATTCAGGAGGGCATTGAGTGATGATTTAAGTAGAAAGAATGTGCAGGGTTACGGGGAGAAGGCAGGAGGTTGGCACTAGGTTAAAATGCTCAGAGAGCCGGTGCAGACATGATGGGCTGAATGGCCTCCTTCTACACCGTAACAAATCCGTGAATCTGTGACAGTAGAAGATACAATTTTCACAGCAGAAATAGACAGTGGCCCAGGGGCGAAAACGAATGAGGAAATTAAAGAAATTAAATATCAGCAGAGAAAAAAAACCTTATTGGAGAACCTTAAGGGTCTAAAATCCGACAAAGCCCAGGACCTGATGGCCTACACCCAAAGGTTCTAAAAGAGCCAGCTGCAGAGATAGTGGATGTGCTAGCTATGCTTTTCCAAAATTCCTTAGGGCCGGACTTTTACCTCACCAGGCCGGCGGGCCTGGGATCAGCCACAAAACCAATTGGGCCCCGACAACAGTTTCACGCTGGCTGGATAATTCACAGCCAGCCTGAAAGGTGCGCTCAGAGACTCAGCGCTGCCGGGGTGCGAGCAGGAGGAGAGCGAGCGCTGAAGTGTGCGCAGGCGCAGGATGAGCTCAGTGAAAGCTCCCTGAAGGCACAGGGTGCTGCCTAAGGGAGCTGAAGGGTTTTACAAGCAAAAATAAAGAATGGAAAAAGAGGGAAAACATGTCCCCCTCATTTGACTTGGTCACCTGAGCTGGGATACTACAGAAATAAGTTTTAAATTATTATTTTTTAAAATCAATAGTCGAAACCTCATCCCGCCCGTGAATCAGGTTTCGCAAAAAGTGCACAGGCCACTTGGCCTACTCGCCCGCCCGCCAAGCAAACAGTTGGACGGGCAGCGAGAAAGCTGATTGAAGTCATTGATTAAGCACCTTAAAAGGCCACTTAATTGTCAACCCAAACCCTAAATCTAACCCTAACCCTAACTCTAACCCTAACCCTAATTCTAACCCTAACTCTAACCCTAACCCTAACTCTAACCCTAACTCTAACCCTAACCCTAACTCTAACCCTAACCCTAACCCTAATCCTAACTCTAACCCTAACCCTAACCCTAACCCTAACGCCGGCTGAGCGATATATGACGGGAGTGCGCAATGATGTCGGGACACTCGTCCAACGCACTATTATATTCTCGTTCAGGTCAGGCACGCGCCCGCCAGACAGGGGAAAAATCCTGCCCTTAGGTTCAGGAATGGTCCCATCAGCTTGGGTCACAGCGCTTCTCAAGAAAGGAGGGAGAGAGAGAAAACGGGGATTTAAAGGCCATTTAGCCTAACATCAGTTGTTGGGAAAATGCTTGAATCTATTATTAAGGAAGTGTTAACGATGCACTTAGAAAAGCGTAGTATGGTTAGAATAAGTCAACGTGGACTAGGGTTTTACAGCCCCGCTGCAATGTGCTACCCCTGGTGGATGTGGAAAGCCATTTAAATCTCCAATCAGTTCGACGGGACCATAATATCCCATTGGGCAGGAGGGGTCCTAAGATCCTGGCCATGGTTTACTAAAGGAGAATCCTGTTTGGCAAATTTATTTGAGTGATTTGAGGATGTAACTAGTAGGCTAGATAAATGGGAATGAGTAGATGTCATATACTTGGACTTCCAAAAGGCATTCAGTAAGGTGTCATGCAAAATATTATTAGGCAACTAAGAGCTCATGGGCTTGGGGGTAATCTTTTAGCTTGGATACAGGAGTTGGCGTTACGATCCCAGCTGAGGTTGCCCTTGGACAAGCCTGATCCCAGAGTGGAACCCAGCTTGATAGATCCTAACTTATAATTTGTTTGTTTAGTTAAGTGGAGAGTGGCCACTGTGCAGAATCACTGGAGTCAGCTAATGAACTTTTAACAAAAGAATAAAACAATTTTTAAACAAGAATGGATGAACTATATTACAATACTACTTCATCCACAACTATAACTTTACAGATATATACAGATTTGTAAGGATAACACAAGTTACAAAAGCTATCTTATACAATAATGTTCACAGTAATTACAACCCATGTAAACTAATAGTCAACCTGTGGTCAGACACACACATACTCTGAAACCAAGTAACAGATGCCACCTCAATCAGGTGCTTGGATCTTTCCTCCACTTCCCCCAGATGCTTGTTACACTGTGAGCCAACCAGTCTCACTGAATTCCATCTTTCACATGAGGGTTTCCAATCTCCACTCTCCAAAACTCACTTTGGAACCTTCTACCAAACCGACACTTTCTCTCGGACGACTTCCACAAGGGTTCACCTGCAAGGTTTTGAACTGTCCTTCGAACAATCAAACTTAAACTTTAGAGCTAAAACTCATTCCTAATACCCACAACTATCAATATAACTTACTTAAACTAACGCCATTTCCTAACAGTTGGTTAACGAATAGAAAGCAGAGAATGGGCATAAATGGAGCTTTCTCAAGTTGGCAGACAGTGAATAGTAGGGCATCACAAGGATCAGTGCTGGGGCCTTAGCTATTTACAATCTATATTGATGATTTAGATGAAGAGACAGAGGGTCATGTATCTAAGTTTGCTGATGATACCAAAGTAGGTGGGAAAGGTAAGCTGTGGGGAGGGCAGAGAGACGCTGCAAAGGAATATGGACAGGTTAAGTGAGTGGGTAATAAGATAGCAGATGGAGTATAGCGTAAGGAAGTGTGAAGTTATTCATTTTGGTTGTAAGAATAGAAAAGCAGAATGTTTTTTTTTAAAAGTGAGAAACCTGTAAGTGTTGATGTTCAAAGAGATTTGGGTGTACACAGAAAGTTAGCATGCAAGTACAGCCAGCAATTAGAAAGGCAAATGGAATTTTGGCCTTTATTGTAAGGGGATTGGGGTACAAAGACAAAGAAGTCTTGCTGCAACTGTACAGGGTTTTTTCTGAGACCACATCTGGAATACTGTGTGCATTTTGGTCCCAACATTTAAGAAAAGATACACTTGCATTGGAGGCGATACAGCAAAGGTTCACTAAATTGGTCCCTGGGGTAAGGTCTTATGATGACAGGCTAATTAAATTGGGCTTATATTCTCTGGAGTTTAGAAGACTAAGAGGTGATCTCAATGAAACCTACAAAATTCTGAAGGGGCTTGATAGGGTAGACCCTGAGAGATTGTTTTTGCTGGTCAGGGAATTTAAACCACAGGGGTACAGTCTCAGGATAAGGGGCTGATCATTTAGGACTGAAATGAGGAGAAATAACTTCACTCAAAGGATTGTGAATCTTTGGAATTCGCTACCCCAGAGGGCTGTGGATGCTCTATCGCTGAATACATTTAAGGCTGGGATAGACAGAATTTTGGCCTTTCAGGGAATTAATGAATATGAGGAGCAGGTCGGAAAGTGGAGCTGAAGCCTAAGATCAGCTATGATCAGATGATGGAGCAGGCTCAATGGGCCATATGATCTATTCCTGCTCCTATTTCTTATGTCCTCGAACAGTGCCAGGCGTTGATCATGGCCTGATTTTAACTGCTTGCCTTCCTGCTTTCTGCTGAGCAGGTAGGGTTAAAATTGCACCCAAAATAAAGCAGTGATCATTAATATCTGAAAATTTGATTCAGATAATATTGTCAAAGGGCTTCACACAGTATTGCCAAACAGCTTCATATCCTGCATCATTTTAATAATCTGTAGCCCATGTAAATCTGGTAAACATAAGAACATATGAACATACGAATTAAGAGCAGGAGTAGACCACTCTCAGCCCTTCAAGCCTGCTCTACCATTCAATGAGATCGCGGATGATCTGACTGTAACCTCAACTCCACATCCCCACCTACCCCCTATAACCTTTCACCCCCTTGCTTATAAAGAATCTATTTACCTCTGCCTTAAAAATATTCAAAGGCTCTGCTTCCACCTTCTTTTCAGGAAGAGAATTCCAAAGACTCATCACCCTCTGAGAGAAAAAAACTTCTCTATATGTTTGTCCTAAATGGGCGGCCTCTTACTTTTAAGCAGTGACCCCTCGTTCTAGATTCTCCTGCAAGAGGAAACATCCTCTCCACATCCAACCAGTCAAGACCCCTCAGGATCTTATATGTTTCAATCAGGTCACTTCTTACTTTCTAAACTCCAGTGGATACAAGCCTAGTCTGTCCAACATTTCCTCATAAGACAACACGCCCAACTCAGGTATTAATTTAGTAAACTTTCTCTGAACTGTTTCCAATGCATTTACGTCCTTCCTTAAATAAGGAGACCAATACTGTACACAGTACTCTAGATGTGGTCTCACCATTGCTCTGTATAACTGAAGCACAACCTCCCTACTTTTGTATTCAATTCCCTTCGCAATAAATGATAACACTTTATTAACCTGCATACTAGCCTTTTCTATCATGCACTAGGACAATTAGATCCCTCTGCATCTCAGAACACTGCAATCTCTCACCATATAGATAATATGCTTCTTTTTATTTTTTCTGTGAAAATGAACAAATTCACATTTTCCTACATTATACTCCAATTGCCAGGTCTTTGCCCATTCACTTAAGCTATCTATACCTCTCTGTAGCCTCCTTCACATCTTACTATCCTACAATTTTTGTGTTATCAGCATATTTAGCAACCATACCTTCAGTCCCATCATCCAAGTTATTCACATAAATTGTAAAATGTTAAGGTTTCAGCACTGAACCCTGTGGCACACCAATTGTTACATCTTGCCAACCAGAAAAAGACCTATTTATGCCTACTCTCTGCTTCCTGTTAACTAGCCAATCTTCCATCCATGTCAATGTGAAGCCCGCTACACAATGAGCTTTTATTTTTCACAATTACTTTTGATCTTATCAAATGCCAAATATCAAACGAGGTAAATCTAGAAAAAAATGCTATTGACATCATGACACTGGAATGGTCTATGTCATTGGTATTAAACTTGGACTATTTTAGGAATATTGATATTTATAAAATTCTCTAGCAATCATCCCTCTTTGATAATCCATGAAAATATGAATTGACTGAGTTGATTAATACTTAAGTAAATAACTCCGCTGGTAAATTCTAATAGGTATTTAGACTTAGGCACAAAAAGCAATCAGGCAGTTTTATTGGATCATTGTCCAGCACATTTCCTGTTGCAAATATTCTCTTTTCTCAAGCAAAACACAGTGGAAGCTGGAAATTTGAAACAAAAACAGAAAATGCTTGGAAATATATCGCCGTTCCTTCATTGTCGCTGGGTCAAAATCCTGGAACTCCCTAACAGCACTGTGGGTGTACCTACACCACATGGACAGCAGCGGTTCAAGTAGGTGGCTCATCAAGAGCAATTAGGAATGGATAGGAGATACTGGCCTTGATGGGACGCACTGATTTTGGTAGGACACACTGTGTAGGGAAAAATCAGGTGGATGGAGGCAGCAACACAGTAGGAGGCCAGTCATGGCTACCCAAGGAGTTAGCTGGGCCCACAATAGGGAGAATGGCACAGAGGTGGACTTAGCCATTGGCACACAGGCGCCATTGGGTCAGCACTGGTTTCAGTGAGAGTGGTCATCACCCATCAGGACAGTGTAGCTCATCATCTTCCTGGCATCGTGGAGGCAGAAGAAGAAGGTCAAGCCTTTCAGACACAATTGCGAAATTTCCGAAACCCATCTAGAAGGCCAAGGGTAGCAGGCACATGAAACACAACCACCTGCATGTTCCCCTCTACGCCACGCACCATGCTGATTTGGAGCTATACCGCCAATTCTTCGCTGTCACTGGGTCAAAATCCTGGAAATCCCTCCCTAACAGCACTGTGAGTGTACCTACACTGCAAGTCCTGCAGCAGTTCAAGAAGGCAGCTCACCACCACCTTCTCAAGGGCAACTAGGGATGGGCAATAAATGATAGCCTTACCAGAGATGCTCATGAAAGAAGGGATCCCGCAAACAACAATGAGATACTTAGCCTGTTAATCTGTTTTGGTGTTGTGTGCTGAGAAATATACGTAGGTCAGGAGAGGAACTCCCAGATCTTCCTTGAAGAGTGCAAAGGGATTTTGTTTGATGACCAAGCAGACACGGCCTGCAGCAGTTCAAGAAGGCAGCTCACCACCACTTTCTCAAGGGCAACTAGGGATGAGCAATAAACGCTGGCCCAGCCAGCGAGGCCCACATCCCATGAATGAATAGTAAAAAAAGTTCAACTTTTCAGCTGAAGTAGGGCACAACTGAAAATATGGCACTCCCTCAGTGCTGCACTGAAGCATCAGCCTAGATTTGGCACGATGGGCCAAATGGTCTGTTTCTATGCTGTGAATTATGATTATGTGCTCAGAATTCCATAAAGAAATCCCAGCAATCATGGAAAAGAAGAAAGCTTGACTACTCTACCAATCCCTCTCTCACTTTCAGTGGTGCCGTTGGCTGGGTCTTTGGAAGCAACAAGCAAGGTGGATAAAAGGGAACCTGTAGATGTGGTGTACTTGGGTTTCCAAAGGTTATTTGACATCAAAGGTTACTACATAAGATAAGAGCACATGGTATAAGGGGTAGCACATTGGCATGGATAAAGGATTGGTTAACTAATAGGAAACGGAGACTAGGGGTAAATGGGTCTTTTTCAGGTTGGCAAGATGTAACTAGTGAGGTGCTCCAGGGATCAGTAATTATTTACAATCCATATCAACGATTGGATGAAGAGGCCAAGTGTATCGCAAGCTTCTATTGGAAAAGAGGGTTGTGATGAAAGGGATGCTTAGATGGGTTAATGAGATGGGATTGTGCATCTTCACTTCAAAAAGTGTGCCCTCAACATGGTTTAGCTGCATTAATCAGTTCAAAGATCATTAAGGGAAATAATATTCTTCTCCAAAACCTTGATTACAGGCAAATTAAATTTGTTCTTGTCTGTAAACAGTAATATAATCAAATGTATGCAGTGAATTACTGTGTTAATAAATAGATTAGGAAACAGTAAAATCCAGTCCAGTGTCCGAATACTAATACTAAAAGCAGCAAGTTTGAGACTTCCAATGAATATTAGTATTTGGGTTTGTATCCTTTACTGCACCATGCTTTATAATGTAATTACATACAGTTCTGTGAAGCAAGAGAAAGTGAAAACATCATAATTATTAATATACATCAGGTAAAATTGGATTTTGGTAACAATTTCACTGTGAAAGAATTTGTACAAACACTGAGCTACTTTTGAACAATTTTAATTGGAGTCAGGAGGGCAAAGCTACAGCTTGGCTTCAACATCAGTGGCCTCTGCAACTTGACAATGCAAATCATTGAATGTTATATAGCTGTCAGCAATTGTTGCAAATGTTACAGCATACTTCTAGGTGTTCATTGAGTATCAGGCCATATGAAGTCAGTCCCACAGGATGCTAAACAAAAGACTGCAGATGCTGGAAATCTGAAATTAAAAACAGGAAATCCTGGAAATGGTCAGCAAGTCAGGCAACATCTGTGGAGAGAGAAACAGAGTCAATGTTTCGTGTCGCTAGCCTTTCATCAGAAGAAAGCAGAGATCATTCAGAGTTATAGCAGAAGAACAGCATCTAAATTCTCCTTGCTGTTTGCTCTCAACTTTATATACAGCATTGCCCCTCTGTTGTTATGGATCAATATCTTCAGTCATCAAGACTGAGTTGAATCCATCAACTTCTTCTGAAGGACCCCAGTTAAAACATAATTCCAGGTTTTTCTCTTTGGAGATGGGAATGTGGAGCTGATCAAGCCTGTGGACACAGTCTAGTACTAGAAAGACATTCTAGCAAACGGATAGAGGACGTGAAGATGAAGGAGAAGTTGTTCAGAGCAAGAACAAGCTCAGCCAGGCAGGGGAGGGTGGTGGTGGATGGGGATTGTTTGGGCCTATGTTTGAGGAAGAAGCAGGGGGATCAGAGACCATCCTGGATGGGGATGGAGGTGTAGGGGGATTGGATGTCCATAGTGAAGAGAAGGCGGTTAGGTGCAGGAAACTGGACACAGGACATCATGAAAGATCACTGACCTCAAATGTTAACTGTTTCTCTCCACAGATGCTGCCTGACCTGCTGAGTTTTTCCAGCACTTCTTATTCTTACTTCAGATTTCCAGCACTTGCTTTTGTGGATATGAAGGTTCCACTCTGCGCCTCTATACTCTAATCCTCTGTGGGCTTTGAGCTCAGTTGACAATAAAACACAGGAACGCAGGACTTAGGAGCAGCAGTAGGCCATTCAGCCCTTCAAGCCTGCTCCACCATTTTATAAGATCATGGCTGATCTTGATGTGGTCTTATCTCCACTTTCCTGTCTGACCTCCATTGCCCTTGATTCCCTTGTCTATCAAAAACCTGATCCAGCATCCACTGCTTTCTGCGGACAAGAATTCCACATACTAACGACCCTCTGAGAGAAACAATTTCTCCTCATCTCCATCTTAAAAGGGAAACCTCTTATTCTTAAACTGTGTCCCCTAGTTCTGTCGCCATCACAACAGCCTGCCAGTATCCATCCTATTAAGTCCCCTCAGGATCTAATATAATTCAATAAGATCACCTCTCACACTTCTACACTCCAATTGTGTATGGGCCCAATCTGTTGAACCTTTCTTCATAAAATAAGTCCTTTGTTGCAATATGCCTTTAAGGGATAGCAGCATGCCAGCACTATAAGGGAAGTGTGTCACGTGATCCAGTCTCAGTTTCACTTTGGCTTGTAAGCACAGTACAGCACACACAGTCCTGCTGCTGATGTCTTCAAGCTTTCTACCTTTATATAAATGTTCTCAAATGCCTAGTCTCAATAAATGAACCCGCAACATATTTACCCAATCCCTTATGAGTGATTGGTGTCTTTATATCATAAAAACACAACTCTCTGCATCCCAGCAATGAGTTGAGTGAGTCTTCTCTGAACTGTTTGTAATGCAATTATATCTTTTTTTTAAATAAGACCAAAACTGTACATGATACTCCAGAAGTGGTCTCACCAAGGCCCTGTACGGCTGCAATAAAATATTCCATTCCCCTTGCAAAAAACACCAACTTTCCATTTGCCTTTCCAATCACTTGCTGTACCTGCATACTAATCTTTTACGGTTCATGTACCAGGACCCTCAGATCCCTCTGTATTACCGTATCTCTCTCAATTTAAATACTATACTGCTTTTCTATTTTACCTGCCAAAGTAGACAAATTCACATTTTCCCACATTATACAGTGTTTACCAAATTTTTGCCCACTCGCTTAACCTGTCCATATCCTTTTACAGAATCCTTCGCTCCTCTTAACACCTTACTTTCCTACCTCGTCAGCAAATTTAGTTGCCATACATTCGGTCTCTTCATCCAATCATTGATATGGATTGTAAGTAATTACTGATCCCTGGAGCTAGTTACAGCTTGCCAACCTGAAAAAGACCCATTTATCCCTACTCTCCGTTTCCTGTTAGCTAACCAAACTTTTATCCATGCTAATGTGTTACACCATGTTTCTTATCTGATGTGGTAACCTTCGATGTCAAATACTCTTGGGAAATCCAAGTGCACCACATTTATACGTTTCCCTTTACCAACCTTGCTTGTTGCTTCCTCAAAGAACTCCAATCACTTAGTTAAGCATGACTTCCCTATCACAAAACCATATTGACTCTGTCAGAATACATTATGATTTTCCAAGTAACCTGCCTTATTAATAGATTCTAGCAATTTCCCTTGTGGACTTTAGCATGCACTTCCTGTGCAGTAGTCCTCCCAACAAATGGTGACGATAAACAGCCTTAAGTTTAATCCATTATGATTTTCATGGCTAACCAGATGGAACTGTAGAATGCACCTATCCAAAAGCACGGGTAAAAATCTTGATATTCAAAGTGATAAAATGTAATTTTATCAGTGTAAATTAGCGGCACTGATTATGACAAATGTTAAGCTAACTGGCCTATAGTTTCCTGCTTTCCATGTTGCTCCTTTTCTTGAATAAAGGTGCTACATTAGCTATTTTCCAATCCACTGGGCCCCTTGCAGAAACTAAGGAATTTTGGAAGATTATAACCAATACCTTTACTTTCTTTGCAGCCACTATTTTTAAGACCCGAGGATTCAGGACAGCTGGTCCCGGGAGCTTGTCAGCCTTTAGGCTTAATAGTTTTCCCAGCACCTTTTCCCAAGTGACAGTGATTGTTTTAAGTTCCTCCCTCATGTTCACCTCTTGATTTTCAAGTGCCTTTGGGAAGTTTTCTACAGTGCAAAATACCTGTTCACCACCCCAGCCATTTCCTTTCTTCCATTATCAGTTCCCCAGACTAACTCTCTAGAGAACCAATAATAGCTTTAGTTGTTCTTTTGCTTTTTAAATACTTGTAGAAATTCTTACCGGTTTTATATTACCAGCTAGCATTCTCTCATACTATTTTCTCCCCCCTTTTTCTCTTAGTCATTCTTTGCAGGTTCTTAAAATCTGACCAAACTTCTGAGCTACAACTAATCTTTGCAGATTTGTTCAGTTTTTATTTCAGTTTGATATTATCCTTAACTTTCTTATTTGGCTACAGATAATGCATCCTTCTCAAAGAGCCTTTCTTTCTCACTGAGATAAATCTTTGCTGAAGGTTAGCCAAGACCTCCTTAACAGCCTGCCACTGCAGCTTTATTGTCCTACCTTTCAGTTGACTTTTCTAGTTCACTTTAGCTAGCTCTGCCTTCATACCCTTATAATACCTTTATTCAGTTTGAAAACACGCGTCTTAAACCCGCACTTCTCCCCTTCCAACTGAATGTGAAATTCTACTAACCCTGTCTCGATTTTCATTACCAGGGCCTGAATTTAGCTCTAATTGAGCGCACGTGAATTGCAGGCCCCGAAGCAGCCATGGTGTCTGCTTCTGACCGCAAACGTCAGCATGACTCAATTTCACACTGGCTGGCCAATAAAGGCCAGGCCCAAGTGAAAAGCGACTGGACATTGGTGAGGTGCTGCCAGCAAGGGCGGGACCCTGGCAGGCGCCGGCTGGAGTTGTGACCCAGATGGGGATTTAAAACAATCCCAGGAAGCTCCCTGAAGGCGGCCATGAGTCGGGGAATGGAGCTGTTAGGGGAAATACAGTACGAATTCATTGAAAGGGAATGAATTACTTAAAATCTCCAGGCATCCAGTGCTACCAAGCACATTAAAATTAAAGGTTACCAGATGAACCTTGCACAGCCTTAGGCCCTACAAACAACAGAATGGCCTTGGGAGCTGGACTGGAGTTAGAGGATGACAACAACATAGATTAAGTGAGCTCTTCAACAGACGAGGAAAGGACAGATGGTCCAGGCCTAGATAGAGGGAGAGGTCACTGTTGGCGTGAAAGAACATGTATGATGTAACCTATATGCTGATAAGATGGGAATTTGAACAATGTTCTTGTAGGTGATCAGTAGCGTATAAATAAGCTGTACACTTGTGATTTGGTAGAGTTCTACCTCAAGCTGCTTTGAGGTGGCTCTCTCCTTGCAATTGCTTGAATAAATGATCATGACCTGTACCTGAGCCTCCTGTGGTTCGTTTGTCGAAGTTACCACAACAGAACTGTCGACGAGAGACTGGAAAATTTGACATAAGTGAAGGCCTCAGCACCTGGTGGACACAGCAGGCAGGAGAGCAGTGCTGGTGGGCACTCTGCCCCACAATTCTCAGATGACTGCCTGCACACCTTGAACAGATCCTTAGTGATGATGTTCTTAGCTGATATATCCTGTTTCTGGAGGAGCTCCATCCTCACGACGCGCGGCTAAACCCGAGGTCCCCCTTGACACCCAAGGAGGAATCACTGAGCGATGCACCGGCATCACATCCACTCTCTGCGCCAGTGCAGATACAGGCACATCAGGGGGCTATAGCGCTAGGCTCCGTTTGGAGTCCATTCTGATGAGGGCACATCACACTTGCATGAGGAGCTGGTTAGAGGCAGACAGTGTCCCGGGCGCCAGCAGCTGGAGGACTACTGGAGACCAGGAGGATGCTGAGTCCAAGGCAGATGACAAGCCTCTGGAGTCATCCATCCGGCGGTAGATGCTGGGTGTCCAGCGGGATGCATCGGATGATCTGGTGGAGATCCATGAGGGTCTGCATGCCACCTTCTCTGTCATGGAGGAGTCCATGTGGAGCGTGAGCACTATGTTGACCCTGAGCACCGAGCGGACTGTCTCCTCCATTGAGACAATGGCGACTCTCATGGAGAGGGAGCTCCAGGAACAGAATCAAGGGTTCCTGGGGTCACGCTCGGACAGTGACTGTGAACTCAGGAAGTCACTGCCAGTGTGAGATATGGATGAGTTACCTAGTCTCTCTGCTAGGTGCCCGTCCATCAATGGTGAGCAGGGAGGTCCAGGCATACCTCACACTGGAGGACAAGCTGCCTGTCATTTTTGTGGGCTCCTCTCACAGTGCTTCGGACAAGGGCGACAGCTCCCCTGTCCCTCTGCCAGTGACCGTGGCATCTGATGCGGCCATGATGACTGACGGTTGCCCAGACATGTCGCTGATCGCACCCTCCGAGGTGGAACCTGCTCAGGTCCCGCTGACCAGGGGATGACTGCCAGGGTCATCAGGGCCGGCACGACAGCAGAGTCAGCAATCTGCCTCCGATGCTGCTGCCAGCGAGTTGGGGGATGGGGATGGTGGGCACCAAGACACAGCACCGGCAAATGTAAGCTTGAGGCTCTGTGAGCACAGGATGGGGTTTTCATGGGTGACATTCATTCATTTCATCAGTGTTATGTTTTGTTTTAGTGTGAAAATAGCAACCATATTATGTTTTGCTCCTTGTTTGCAACTCTGGCAAAGATATAAACCTAGATTTTGTTTCAATGCCCTGAGTGTCCTTTATGTTTTCCATAGGTGCAGCCTCATCAGTGCTGTATGATAGACGGCAGGGACAGCAAACTTTATTCCAGAGGTTATGAGGTGACACTGGGGTCGGGGGATTGCCTCCTCAGAAATGTGCGGTAAGGATGAAGTGCCCTTGCCATGAGACAGAAGCTGTGAGCCTTGGCAGCCTAGCTGAAGATTTGTTGAATCAACGCGTCCCTGGTGTCCCTACCTCCCTGAAGGTTCCTTAAGTCTGCCTCCTCGACCTCACCCTGTTCCTGCCCAGGGTCCTCATCAGATCCATCAGTAGAATCTTCCTCTGGGGCCTGTGGAGCTGCCTCGCTATCGTCATATGCCAGTGGGTGCCCCCTTGCCAGTGCCAGATTGTGCAGAGTGTAGACAATGACAATTGGCGACACACTCCGGAGGATATCGCAGTGCCCCTCCTGATTGGTCCAGGCAGCAGAACCTGATTTTCAGCTGCCCGATTGTCTTCTCAACCACTGCCCTTGTGGAGGTATGACTCCTATTGTACCTCTCTTCATCTCTGTCCTTGGGTGCTGGAGTGGCATCATGAGTCACCTTTTCAAGTGATATCTTTTGTCACCCAGCAGCCAACCATCCAGCTGAGCTGGAGCCACAAAGAGCCTTGGCACCTGGGAGTGCTGCAGGATGTATGCATCATGGGAGCAGCCAGGGTACCTTGCACAGTCTTGCAGAATCTGGGTCTTGTGGTCACAAACTATTTGCACATGGAGTGGAATCCCTTTCTGTTCACGAAGGCACCCGGCTGACCCACTGGCACCTTGATGGCCACATGAGTGCAGTCTATGGCACCACCCCCCTGCTGGATGTGGGGGTATCCAACAATCGCAGCGAAGGCTCTGGTTCGCTCAGCCTAGCCTGTCGGTAATGAATGAATGTGAGGACCCATCTGAACAGAGCATCAGTGACCAGCTTGACACAGCTGTGTACAGCTCATTAGGATAATCCACACAGATCCCCCACTCACCCTTGGAAAGAGCCAGATGTGCAAACATTTAGGGCTACGTGACCTTCAGAGCCACTGACATTGGGTAAGCACCCATATAGTTGGAGGTGATCTCTAGCCCGATCATATGGCATGTTGATGTCACGGTGTCCCTGGAGAGGCGAAACCTCCTACAGCACTGGACCTCGGACATGTTGAGGTAGCTGGATCGCTGCCTGTACACTCTGGCAGCAGGATAATGGTGTC
Source organism: Carcharodon carcharias (assembly GCF_017639515.1). NCBI lineage: Eukaryota > Metazoa > Chordata > Chondrichthyes > Lamniformes > Lamnidae > Carcharodon > Carcharodon carcharias. Next base: position 14,374,144 of record NC_054485.1, read on the forward strand.
CTCTGAGGTTTTTTTTTATTCATTTATGAGACGTGGGCATCGCTGGCTGGGCCAGCATTTATTGCCCATCCCTAGTTGCCCTTAAAAAGGTGTAAGTGAGCTGCCTTCTTGAACAGCTGCAGTCCATGTGGTATAGGTGCACCCACAGTGCTGTAGGGGAAGGAGCTCCAGGATTTTGATCTAGCGACAGTGAAGGAACGGCGATATATTTCCAAGTCAGGATGGTGAGTGGCTTGGAAGGGGAACTTCAAGGTGCTGGTGTTCCCATCTCCTGTCTGCCTTGCTGTCCCTGCTGGCCCTGTAACCCCTGTGCCTGCAGCTCTCCTCCCACAGGTCTCACCCTCGGACACAGCCTGCAGACACCTGGCCTCCTCTCCCTTCTGCCCCTCTCTTCCCTCTCAGAGGAGATGACCCCCGGAAGAGTACACAAATCCCCATCCGCTAGGGTGCAGGTGGCACCACCTCATGCACTGAAGGCTGCACTGGGCAGAAATGCTCCAAAAGAGCTGACAAAATGAGAGAGCACTCAGAGCAAGGCTAACGAGGCAAATACTTCAGAAGAAACTGGAGGAAAAGGTCTGAAATCTCAGCAATAAAGCAACAGCAAACTCTCACCTGAACTCCTAAAAACTCACCCAGCCAGTGCTCGGGTCCCCTTTTATCCCGCGCTTGGATGAGAAAAATGAAAGAACAGGATTACCTCCTGCCTGTGTGCCAGGCGAAAAATCACACGGGCAATGTAAAATTCCAATCAATTTCCTTTTTAATTGCCTAAGCGGCTGATTAGTTGTTGGCCAGTGCACACAACCAGCTCCGGGTGCACCCACCCACCCACCGTAGTATTGTGCGAGTGCCCACCTGACATCATCGCACATGATTTAACGTTCTTCCAGGTCAGCCACGCGCCCAAAGCTAGCATGGAAAATTCTGGCCCAGGTCTAGAATAACCTGCTCCCTGGTTGGCTCTAGGACACATTGTGCTGAGAAATTCTGTCATATTTTTGTTCCCTTGTGACACCTTAGTCTGGTCTGTGTTCCTTTTAATTGATGCACGATGTCAAATTATTATTAACTCATAACTCAATAATTATTAACTCATCAGCTTTCAAGGCTTACCTCCCATCGCTGCAACCTTAGCAGATTCAGGAATTCAATGTGTTAAACTCTCCACACCAAGCTATTCCTGAGCAACACTCCACCATCAGCAACAACTCTTAGATTCATATAGTGCCTTTAATGTCGAAAAATGTCTTCAGCACTTCACAGAGGTGTAAACAGCTGAACATTCTGTCAATACTCCAACGCTTAATAGCTTCTGCAAATAATTAAGCACATGTCCTATTCCATCCTCCTTAAATAACACTCATATTATAGAGATGTTGCGGATAAAAGCCAGCTGTAATTTCCTGACTAATACAAGCAGTGTGATTACAGGTTACAAGAACTGTCCTTGTGTTGTAGAGTTGTTTTAAGGCAAATAATCTGTTCTGTAATACCCTCAGCTCTTAATGCTGTGGAATTTACCCCATTTACATGGCACGGAGCAGCAAGCAAGAGCAACTTTATAATTTCACTTCCATCTGCTGGACTTCCTCTGATGGGATGGAAAGCCTATACAGGTCCTTGATTAGAGAATAGTGTCACAGGCCTGTAAGGTGGACAGAGCACTCTGCCTGGCTCTCAGTCTTAGAAACAACTTGAAAGATAAACCTACACTGGCACTGCCATATATTTGCTGTCACTCTGTTGCTTGAGGTGCCACAAGAACCCATTCTTTTTACGCAGGTCTCAACAATGCCTCACAAAGCAACACATTCAGCTTACACATTTGACACTGGGATGTCATCCGTTGCAGCTCATCAAAGTAAAGCAGCTATTAGTTACAAAGAGTTGAGTCCCTGTGTCAAACAATCTTATCTCAAACTGGTTATCCAATACCTGCACGTAGCAGTAGCACGGTGGAAAGGAAAGATCAACAAGCAACTCCTTCAAACCTTATTACATGTGTAGCATACACCAACCTCATTATTAAACTCTCAGTTCCAGTGTGTCTTCAGAGAGGTAAGGGACAGGTCACAATGTATGGTAATTACAGTGCCAGGATGAGAAACTCTGAAAATAATAAGTCAGAGACAAAGGAGTTGAATTATTAATAACAGGAGAGTCATAAAGCATCCTGATGAAAGAGAAGCAAAACCTTGAAACTGAGGAAAAGCAAGCATGACTTAGCCTAAGCATTTGATTTATTTGTTAAAATGAATATGGACAGTGAAAATGAAATATGTTTGAAATAATTTAATAAAAAATGTACTCAGAAGGAAGATAATGATAGAAAATTGCTATAGACTGGTGAGAAAATTGGACAGAGATGGGCCAGGGCCAAACTAGACAGTCAATGAAAAGGTTATTCAGTCATAATGGAGGCTCTGTAATTATCCCCAAATTGGTATATTGGAGGTGATGTATAATTTCCTGCAGCGACTGTTAGACTGATCCTCAATGTTCAGTGGGCAGTGACAACAGAAACTTGAAAGGGCTAAGGGCTCAGCAATGGAACTAACAGTTACTGTCAATCTTGAGAAGAGGGAACACATTGTTATTGTGTTTTGGAACTGTGGCTCAATAAATAGTAGGTCTGAAATGCCTAACATGCTGTCAGATCTTTGCATAATTTGAGACTGCAGTTTAAGACCCACTCTCAGTAAATTGGCATTGAGTTGTGTGCCTGAATTTAAGTCGCATTTGTAGTTACCCAGGTCACAAAGATAAAACTTAATTTAATGGGTGTTGTAAACATAGATTACTAAATTTCCCATGGGCAGTTAGTAAATGTAAGTTATTTTCTATTCCAGATTGTAGAGGTGTTAGGAAAGAAACTTTAGAAGCATGTTCCATAGAGCTACCTATTGGCTAGAACCAATAACTACATTGTGACTGCTGACATGATTAAAATTGAATGGGAAATGTCTCATCACTGTAAGCTCTTGTTAAATGTTGAGAGAAAAAGGATGATTAAAAATCATGACTGCAGGAACTAACAATTGTGGAATGCAATTGTCAATCCTGTGCCAAATTATTAATATACAGATTAATGAGCATTTTAAGGCCTGCGACCAGATGGGTAATCAGGGAGATGAAGGGAAGCGTATGAAGGAAGCCAATGGTATTTGAGCAGTTTCTCTGAAACGTGGAATGAGAATTGGATTGAGTATAAGAGTGGGAAACGAATGAATAAAATCTGAAATTCAAACATGGTTTGAAGCATACTTGCATTAAGCATCAAAGAGAAAATCTAAAACTCAGTTAGCAATTTAGACGGAATGCTCTAGTGATATAACTCACTAAATTAGTAGGAGTTTCAGAGATTTATTTGACAAATAGTGAAGTGAATAATAGAGGATTTGGGTGCATTGGGAAGTGCTAACACGGCCCAGGGAACACTGAAAAATGAGTCCTATTAGAGCTGTAGAGGCAAAACACCAATTGACCCATCATTCCCATCCCAGCTCTTTGTTAGAGATATCCAATTATTCCCACTCCTCTGTTCTTTCCCCATAAACACGTGTCCTTCAAGTATTTATCCCATGTCTTATTGAAAGTTACAAATGAATCTGCTTCCAACACCCTTTTAGGCAGTCCGTTCCAGATCTCAACAACCAGCTGAATAAAAACTGTTCTTCCTCATGTCGCCTCCAGTTCTTTTGCCAGTCACTCTAACTTTATTGACCTTGGTGCCACAGGAAACAGTTTCTCCATATTTACCCTTCACGATTTTGATCACCTCTGGGAGAGCGGAACAGGAATTGTCGGGAGGGGGCCTCAGGATTTGGAGACATTGGAGGCCGAGTTCTGAAAGCCTGGGAGCATTAGGAGCAGCTGGAGTATTCATGCAGCTCTGGGAATGTGCTGAAGGGATTTGTGAGCATCAGGAGGGAGTGACAAGATATAGAAGTGGGGCGGGGAGAAGGAAGAAGGAAGCCACAAAGCTTGAGTTTCAAAACAGCTCAAAAAGTGTTCTTTGAACATTGGGGTGCTCACTAGTAATGAAGAACAGGGTGTAACACCCTTGTGAGAAGATAGAATCAGGACAACGGAATCCAACTGCTGTTTGCCCATTTCAAACTCTCATCCAATGTATGATTGCACATCAGGTACCTCCCACCATGACTTTACTCATCATCAATGGTCCCCAATCTTTATTTTTGTTGCCTTAAAGCATTTAAAGTGTAAATCCTATCTCTGTTAAAAATAATGTACAGAGAGTTATGAGCCACGGAAGTACAATTTCCTGATATGCACTTGTGTGTGGCATTGGGTATGTATTCTTTATGAGTTTGTTGGCTCATAAAAGGTTTTTAATGAACCATTTCCCATAAACGAGAATTATAAACATACTCCAATTCTATATTCATACAGTTTTCAAGTTTTTATATTAAAACATTCATTGTCCCAAAAAATGGTTCAGGAGAGATTTTTTTCCACTGAATTTATACAAGGATAAGCAATGAATGACTGAAAGAAACTCATTCTCTACAAGCACTTAACTTTCTTTTCTAAGGAGCAACAAGTGCCTGATAACAAATGTTGTCAGTCCCACTGCTGCCTCCCCACACCACAACAACGTGTACTGTTCCCTTGAACTGTCTCACGCAATAATGGCTTTTTCTGTTCGCCTCAGTTCACCTTATTTTCCTTTAACTGATTCACAACCAAAACAGCGCAATTGTAATATTTATATAAATTAATCCTTCACCCGAAATCAAAGCTTCAAAAACTCAAATCACCAGATTTTTTTTTTTAACAACGTTTTCTGGAAATAACAATTGTTCAGATCCCCAGACGATGAGATGATAGGTGCTTCTATTCAACAATTGCTTTTGGGATGCAGATTCCATGTTGATAAGCATCAGTCGCGTGATTGAAAGATCCCTCATAATGTGCGAGAGAGAAGATGCCCAAGGCTTTTGAGACAAGAAGCAGCTTCAAGTGGTAAGATATTAAAAGACAATGGATAATTAATATCTTGTGAAATACGCCTGCTTTTCAAAGCTGTTATTTTAGATGTTGGTGAATCAAAAAATTGGGCATCGCTTCATGATGCTACCTAATGCCAAGATCCCGCAACTACATGCAAACTCAAACATAATTTTTATTATATTGGCAGCATTGGGTAGTCATGAATTTGCAGTAGGGAAACATGATAAAGAGCTAACTGTTCTAAAGGAAAAAACCCTAATAAGGCACACAATTGCAGGCAATTACAAATGTAATGGTCATGGGCACAATCAACATTGAAAAGGTCACAAAATGTGGCTAGTGCTGGTGAAGTCTTTATTGCCCATCCCTAATTGCCCTTGAGATGATGATGGTGAGTCATCTTCTTGAACAACTGCAGTATGTGTGGTGAAGGTTCACCACAGTGCTGTTAAGTAAGGAATTCCAGGATTTTGACCCAGTGGCTACAGGGGAACAGTAATATAGACCGGGATTTTCTGGCCGTGGGTGAGGTGGAACCCCGTCCAGAAGTCCATTCACTTGCGGCGGGACCGGAAGATTGCAGTGGCATGCTGGTGTGGAAAATTCTGCCCATAGTTCCAAATCAGGTTGGTGTGTGACTTGGAGGGGAACTTGCAGGTGCTGGTGTTCCCATGTGTCTGCTGTCTTTGTCCTAATTGGTAGAGGTTGTGCGTTTGGAAGAGGCTGGGTGAGTTGCTGCCGTGCATCTATTATACGGTACACACGGCTGCCACTGTGTGTTGGCAGTGGAGGGTGTAAATACTTCAGTGATGGATGGGGAACCAATCAAGCAGGTTGCTTTGGCCTGGATGGCATTGAGCTTCTAAGTGTTGTTGGAGCTGCAATCATCCAGGAAAGCGGAGAGTATTCCACCACTCTCCTGATTTGTGCCTGGTAGATGTTGGGTAGGCATTAGTAAGACAGGAGGTGAGTTATTTAGTGCAGAATCCCCAGCCTCTGACCTGCTCTTTTAACCAGAGTGTTGGTGTGGTTGGTACAGTTAGGTTTCTGATCAATGGCGATACCCACCCCACAGGATATTGCTTGTGGCGTATTTGATACTGGCCATGCTATTGAATGTCAAGGGTTGGTGTTTAGACCCTCCCTTGATGGAGATGGACATTGCCTGGCACTTGTGTGATGCGAATGTTACTGCCACTTATCAACCAAAGCCTGAAAGTTGTCCAAATCTTGTTGCATGGGAGCACAGACCACTTCAGTATCTGATGAGTTGTGAATACACACACACACAGTGATGAGGTAGAAAGGTTGTTAAAGCAAAACTTAACCTTGAGAATTACTGGTGATGAGCCAGGTTTCCACCAACCTAGCAGCTAAAATGCAGTGCATTTTTAAATCTCAGCATTTTAATGTTTGGCAGCGAGAATTTAGTCCAGACACTCCTTTCTCAATCTTGAACCACTAATCTCCCTTCACTGGACCTATGCTGGGCAGTACTGTGTTACAGATCATGAGATAACAATGAATCAGGCATAATACTTCTCAAGAGATGTTCCCGAACAGCATCAACTAGAGGTAGCATGATTGATGAAATGCTGAAAATCTAGGCTGGTTTTCAACAACATTCTGAAATGACTAATGTCAATTTGTAACTCATATTGGTTTCTGCAATTTCTCCATTACTGAGTAAAAAATTAAAAATTTATTAAGATGTTTCCTCTAAGCAGATCCACAGGAGCGGAACTGTAGCAACTGTCTTGGCAGATAAACAGTGGTTCATATATTTACTATGATGCAAGGACACTGCTATAAATGTAAAATAACAAAAATACCATGAAATATTTAATCTCTCATGATAGTGAATTGAATCTTTAATAACAAATCTAACTGTAACTCCTGACAGTGGCTGCCTTATTCTATGAACTTCAAGTTAATCCATTAGCCTAACATGTCCCCTAACTGAAAATATCCCCAACTAAATTGCATCATCACTTTGAAACTTTCATGTTGAGGACATCATTAAGTTTAGAGCGGCTATGGAAAAGATCAAGGGAAAAAAAGTCAATTGTGAAAATATTCATCTGAAGGAGGGACAATTCCAGGTCAATTCTAGTCAAGAAAGGTGATAAATCAAAAATTTGTTAGATCGAGAGAAGCATATCCCTTCTGCTCATATTGAGGAAGATTCTCACGTGAATCCTCCTGGATTGCCTCCTACCAGTCAGTGAAGGCATCCTTGCAGAGTTTCAGTGTGATTTCCGGCCATCCAGGGGACCCATAAGTGTGATCGTTGTCACTCGACAAATCCAAGCAAAGCGTGTAAATACTTCAGTGATGGATGGGGAACCAATCAAGCAGGTTGCTTTGTCCTGGATGGCATTGAGCTTCTAAGTGTTGTTGGAGCTGCAATCATCCAGGAAAGCGGAGAGTATTCCACCACTCTCCTGATTTGTGCCTGGTAGATGTTGGGTAGGCATTAGTAAGACAGGAGGTGAGTTATTTAGTGCAGAATCCCCAGCCTCTGACCTGCTCTTTTAACCAGAGTGTTGGCGTGGCTGGTACAGTTAGGTTTCTGATCAATGGCGATACCCACCCCACAGGATATTGCTTGTGGCGTATTTGATACTGGCCATGCTATTGAATGTCAAGGGTTGGTGTTTAGACCCTCCCTTGATGGAGATGGACATTGCCTGGCACTTGTGTGATGCGAATGTTACTGCCAACATCTGGAACGTCTGGAACAACACAACACATGTTCTTCATTGATCTGTCAAAGGTCTTTGACTCCATCAACCATGAAGTCCTTGGAAAGCCCTCCACAGGCTTAGATGTCCAGAAATAGTTGTTACTATCCAGTGATTCCTGTATGGCAGTATGACAGCAACCATCCTTTGCAATGGGCTGGGGACTGAGCCCTTTCAAATTCAGGTGGGCATCAAGCAAGGCTATGTGATTGCACCTATTCTCTTCACTGCCTGCCTCAAACTGGTCATTCGTGACCAACTTCCACAAGGGGTCATGATTGAATTTCAACTCAACGGGAAGCTCAACAGGCTGAGAACCAAAACTAAGGTGACCCTACAGCAAATCCACGACTGACAATATGCCGACCACAGCAAGCAACATTCAGCTTCTTCAACACTGCACACAAAAGTGTTAGTCTCTCACTCAACATCAGCAGGACCAAAATCCTCCACCAGCCCTCCCCCTGCCAAGCACATAAAGCCCCATCTATTGTTATTAATGGGAAGACTTTAGAGGTCATTGAATACTTCCCATTTCTCTGCAGCTGCCTCTTTTTAAAGGTCACCATCAAAGTGGAGATCCAGCACAGAACCAGCTGTGCCAGAGCAGCCTTCCAAAAATTGGGGCACTGCGTCCTTGACAATAGCGATTTCCATTAGTGATTTTGCCTACAAAGCCGTTGTCACCACCCTTCTATAGACGTGAGTCACCTGCTAACGGCACCTCCAGGAAGTGGAGAGTTTCCACCAGCGGTATCTCCACAGGGTACTCAAAGTCAAGTGGGAAGATAGGCGAATAACCTCCAACATTCTCACCCAAGCCAATTCCTCCAGCATTGCAATCACGATCATGCGAAATCAGCTCCACTGGTCTGGGCGCTGCATCCATATGCCAAATAATCGGCTTCCACAGCAGGTCCTCTTTTCATAACTCAAGGATGGTGCCCAATCTCAAGGAGGACGGAGAAAATGTTTTAAGGAGAGGCTCAGAAGGCCTCACAGAAAAAATTGCCGTTGGTGCATGGGAGGAACTTACCACAAACACTGCCCTGTGGCTGCACCTTACCTAACAAGCCGTGACCCTGACTGCATAAACTCTGCTTTTGAGATGTGACAAGAGCAGATGGGGAAGCAGCAGAACCCTGCTCTAAGAACCCCCTGCCTTCTCCCCTCAGAGCAAACTCGTCCTCTCAGCCCAGAGAGGTGCGGCTCCGGGATTGGCCCGCTGTGTCACCTGAGGGCACTCAAATCGTGAAGCCCGGCAGACATCCTCCCCGCTTCAAGGGACTGATGCTGACGAGTTCAAGTTGAAAAGGGATCTGGACCAGGTGGACTGGAATCAAAGGCTGGTTAAGCAAAACTGTAAATGAGCAATGGGAGGCCTTCAAAGAGGAGACATATTTCCAGGAGGGGAAAGGAAAGGCAGCCGATGCTAGAGATCCCAGGATGATTCAAGTCATAGGGATTAAGAGGAAAAAGGAAGTTTATGATTAATGTCAGGTACAGAATTCAGCACAGAACCGAGTTGAATACAAAATTGTGGTAAGCTGAGGTGCAATACACCTTTAAGAGAATGTGAGCAGACTGATTACGTGACTGTATTACCCAATTGCTGTGGAGCGTGGGCTACAATGTTAATCAGTAGTTTAGAATAGGGTCTGGTTGGAGAAACACACATTTGTTGTTGCTCTGCTACTTATGTTAATAACAGCATGTGCTTCATCTTACATCGGTCTCTGCTTCTGCAGTATCTTGTTTACCAACTCACTCACCAGTAGATAAGTGTGCAACCATGTTCACTGCCGACAAGGCAAAACACGGCCAGTTGACAACACCAAAGAAAGCCGCAGAAATTAAACAGAAGTAAATCAGCTGTACCTTGCAAGGCAATTGTGAGTACAGCCTTCAGCATAGTTGGTGAAGTTATCTCCCACCAATATGACACAATTTGGCCGAGTCGAACCGTTTGATCAGACGACCGATGACTGGTCACATTACATTGAACGCCTCACATTCTTTTTTTTGGCCAACAATATACCAGGGGAGGAGAAGAGGCGAGCAATCCTCTTACCAAAATGTGGCAGTAGAACATACAGCATAATTTGTAGCTTAACAGCACCCAATGCCCCAGATTCCAAGAGCTTCGATGAGTTGGTAAATCTTGTGAAAAGCCACTTTCAGCGAAAACACTTGGTAGCAACGCAGTGTTTTAAATTTAATTCGAGGTGCTGCACCCCTGGAGAGACAGTCGCTTGCTGTGTAGCAGTCTTAAAACAACTGACAGAGCACTGTGAGTTCAGGACATTGATTAACAACATGTTAAGAGGCTGATTAGTGGGGTTAATGAAGATACCATTCAAAAAAGGTGGTTGTCAGAAATGAATTTAGACTTCAGCAAGGCGCTGGAGTTGGTGCTCGCAATGGAGAGCACAGTCAGGGATTCAGAAGCAATCAAGGGAGCTCAAAATGGCACCGTCCTTTGCGTTCAGAGGGAAGCACCGTTAGAAATGACGCTGAAACTCTGGACTCCGGGGAAAGGTAGGAAACAGCCACCATTAACAGACCAGCAAAAAGCAATGGTTTAACAGATAAAACCCACAATAACAATGGCAGAGATGGAACCAGACAGCCTGCAAGTGAACGACAACTTAAAAGAATCAAGTGTTTCTACTGTCATCGTAATGGGCACATTATGCGATATTGTAAAGAGAGATTGAGACAAAACTTTAAGCAAAAAAGTAGAAATCATGACATCCACATTATAGAGAAACCAGAAGAAACAGAGTCAGATACTTACTCACTAGACAACTTAAATATGGGTAAAACAGAGCCAATCTATGTGACAGTGAAAGTCAACAGAAAACCCACCCGAGTGGAGGTTGATACAGGGGCATCCATGACAGTTATAGGTGAACATACATTCAAAAATCTGAATGGAGGAGACCACTCATTAAATCTGGAAAATTCAGATGCTAGATTAAAGACATAAATTGGTGAAGACATATGAGTAAGAGGCATAGGCAAGGTTCCAGTACAGTATGGAAATCAATCTGTTAATCTACCCCTAATAGTGATAGCAGGCACAGGATCAAGTCTCCTTGGAAGAAACTGGTTAAGAGAGATCAATCTTGAGAGACTACCGAGATCTCAATCAGAAGCAGGAAATGTTACTGTTTGGGAAAAGGAACATGCAAAGACCCAACAAAAGGAACTTGTGGAGCTGATGCTTCAGAGCAGAGCTCGAGTTGAAGTCAGTAACCCCCAAAAGGAAAAAATAAACCTGCTGAAGGACGTTCACATATTGCAAGATTCCCTCAGATCCCAATCTGTACCACTGAAAGGGTACGAGGAAGAATAGAAAAAATTCAGCATATCTCTGGCCAAGATGAAGAATAAATTAGGTGAGAAATCACAACAATGCTTAATTCTCCAGGAAACAACTAACAAATATAAAAAAGAAATGGAAGAGCTGAAGAGCTGCGTGGAAGCCAAGAAGCTTTAAAAACAGAGACCTCTGAGTTTCCAAAGGAGCTGACAGATGACGAAATGCCGGAAGACCCAGCCACTGAGTTCACTCAAATTGAGCTCATACCTGAGCCTAGTCTAGGGAAGTTGAAGAGGAAGCTGAGATTAAAGTCAGTGCTGCCAAGAAGAAAACCCATCAAAAGACTACTCAGAAGAAAAGACAGCAGAATTACTAACAAGGCCCCAAAATTATTTTTTTAAACAACAGGAAGCGATAATACCGTATTGAATTTCGCCTTGCCCAGTATGCTGATTTTGAGAAGCTTCCTGACAGTTGACCTTCCTATAGTTGAACTTGGAGGGGAGGGACAGCAGGAGTGCATGTGATTGGGCCTGAAAGAGGGTGAGAGCATTCCCGTTTGGAATGTGTGGAAGGAATTCCCCTCGGTTTGGAAGTAACTGTAGGATCTGCTGAACCTGAGAGAGTCGAAGAAACAAACTTACAGGTTCCTACTGGAGAGCCTAGTGGACAGATGACTCCTGAGAGGGAGGCCTCAGATAAGCCATCCGAAGTCATAGAATTACGATGTTCAACACATTTGAAGAAGCCTCCAGAGAGACTGAATTTGTAAATAGTTTATTTATGTAAATAGTTAATATATTGTAAAGATGGTAAGTTTCACTTAAGAGCAAAGGGGGAGGGATGTAGTAATCTGAGGTGCAATACACCTTTAAAAGAACGTGAGCAGATTGACCACATGACTGTATTACCCAATTGCTGTGTAGCGCGGGCTACAAAATTAATCAGTAGTTTAGAATAGGGTCTGGTTGGAGAAGCACATGAGTTAGTGCCCTGTTACTTATGTTAATAAACAGCATGTGCTTCATCTTACATCAGTCTCTGGGTTTGCGGTATCTTGTTTACCGGCTCACTCGACAGTAGATAGGTGTGCAACCGTGTTCACTGAGTAAAGCAACCCGACAGAAGGAACATAACAAAAATGTACAAGGGAAAACCAATAAAAGAAAATAAGAGGGGAATAGAGAGTGCATGAGAATAGATCAGTAGGTAACATAAAAAGGAACCAAAAAGGTAGTTTATAAACATATAAATAGTATAATAAATAATAATAGTAAAAAGGTAGTTAAAAGAAAGATGGAGTCAATTACGGACGAACAAAAGAAATCTTCAGTTGGAGGCAGAGAGCATGGCTGAGATATTAGGATGAGTACATTGCACCTGTCTTCACTAAAGAAGAGGATCCTGCCAATGCTGCAGTAAAGGAGGGGGAAGTAGAGTCATTGGATAGGATAAAAATAAATAAAGTGGAGGTACTTAAAAGTTTGGCAACGTTCAAAATGGAAAGGTTACCTGGTCCAGGTGGGATGACCGCTGAGGGAAGTGAGGGTGGAAGTTGCAGAGGCTCGATCCACAATTTTCCAATCCTCTTTAGTGGTGCCAGTGGGCTGCAGGATTGATTGTTGAACCCCTGTTCAAGTAAAGATGACAGGGATAAATGAGGTAACTACAGACCAGTCAGCCTGACACCAGTAATAGGGAAACTTTGAGAGTTCCATCATCTCAGTCCCAAGACATCACTGCAGGAGTTCCTCAGGGTAGTGTCCTCAGCCCAACTATCTTCAGCTGCTTCATCAATGACCTTCCTTCCATCATAAGTTCAGAAATGGGGATGTTTGCTGATGATTGCACTATGTTCAGCACTAATCGCAACTCCTCAGATACTGAAGTAGCACATGTCCAAATGCAGCAAGGCATGGACAATATCCAGGCTTGAGATGACAAGCGGAAAGTAATATTTGCACCACACAAGTGCCAAGCAATGACCATTTCCAACAAGAGACAATCTAACCATCACCCCTTGACATTCAATGGCATTACGATCACTGAATCCCCCACTATCAACATCCTGGGGGTTACCATTGGCCAGAAACTGAACTGGACTAGCCATATAAATATAGTGGCTACAAAAGCAGGTCAAAGGCTAGGAATTTCTCCCCCAAGCCTGTCCATAGTCCACATGGCACAAGTCAGGAGTGTAATGGAATAATCTCCACATGCCTGGATGAGTGCAGCTCCAACAACACTCAGGAAGCTTGACACCATCCAGGACAAAGCAGCCCGCTTGAATGGCACCCCATCCACAAACATTCACTCCCTCCACCACCAATGCACGGTGGTAGCAGTGTGTACCATCTACAAGATGCACTGCAGCAACTCACCAAGGCTCCTTTGACAGTACCTTCCAAACACACGGCCACTACCATCTAGAAGGATAAGGGCAGCAGACACATGGGAACAGCACAACCTGGAAGATCCTCCCGCCCAAGTCACTCACCATCCTGGCTTGGAAATATATCACCAACAAAAAAAGGCCATTTGTTTGTACTGTTGTAAATTTGCCAGAACTAACATTGGCAGATCTTCACATTCATAGAATCATAGACCAATGCAGGACAGAAGGATACCATTCGATTTGGTTCAAATGTTATTTGATTAGGAGCTGAGCTGGTGGATCTGATCAAAGAGATTACTATTTCCTAAGAAACAATCCAATGATTTTTGTAAAGAATCAGACAAGCGTTCCTTGTTGATGAACACATACATCATGCAATAATGGGCCTTTTGGAAAAACTGTTCAGTGCCCTCTGTTTATCTGTATAACCTGCTCCAGTTCTAGAACTCTGAGATCTCTGCACTCTTCCAATTCTGGCCTCTTGCACATCCCTGATTATAATCCCTCCAACTTTGACAGCCGTGCTTCCAGCAAGGCTCCAGAATTTCCTCCCTAAAACTCTCCACCTCTTTCTCTACCTGCTTTAAGAAGCAACTTAAAACTTACCCATTCAACCATGCTTTTTGGTACCTTGTGCGGAATCATCCCAGATTTGCACCAAGCGCGCTAGTGGGTGGTACCCACTGGCTGCGATGGTGGGTTTTCATCGTCCCAAGCCTGCCACATTGCCTATGCATTCCCAGGAAACACGCTGTTTCCATGGTGGGCGGGCCCTCATTCGCCTGCCACACCATCACCTCGCCGTTTCATCACGCCAGGCACCACATTTAAAGTACAGCCGCACTCAGTGCTCCCAGTCCAAGACTGCAGCAAAGAATTCATGGCCCCAAAAGGCAAGAAAACTGCAGCCCTCGAGCACCTGTTAGATGCTGTGGAGGCCCACTGTGATATACTCTACCCCCACTCTGGCCATAGGAGAGGGCAGCTACATTACCACTCCAGTTTGGTAGGCGATGGCAGTGGTGACCGGTGCCAATGCTGCACAGGAGAGGTTGGCCATCCAATGCAGACAGAGGGTGGATGATCTCATCTGTGCAGCCAGGGTATGGCAACCATCTCATCACTCTAAACTCACACACTCAAGCCCATCACACATTCACTGGCATCTCACTCACTGCCGGTTCAAGGGACATCACCACTCACTCTCTCACACACATATCCTTGTCCGTCTGGCCTCATCTCCTCTGGAGACTGCCTCCTCAGCCCTCATCATCTTGAGGCCACTTGCACAGATCAGCATGTGCCCCCACACACACCCTGGGATACCTTCAGTATGGCCTTTGTCCTGCCTGAGGCCACTTCTCCCCCTTCCCCAAGCAAGACCTTGTCCTGCAGCCGTTGAAAAGCTACCCACATGTGGCTGATCAGGTAGGCAGAGACCTACCTGTGAACCCCCTAAAAGTGATGTGGTGCTGTCTGTGAAGCCTGGTGCTGACGAAGCAAGTTGGGCAAACAAACCTTGAAGTCCCGAACAAAGTGCATCCCGTCAAGTGCACGTCACTTATGTTGTGGATGATCCGAGGAGGATGAGTCCGGTGGGCTGGCCTTATAATGATATGCAGAAGTATTACAAGGAGGTCTCCGACATCCAATGGTGGGAAAAGCAGCCTCTCGTTGGCGGGCTGAGCAGTCAATTGCGAACTGGTTTCACGCCATCATGAAACCGCTCATGCCATATTGTCCGCTCATGCCACCAAACATCCCGACACCAGAGGGCACTGAAAATCCCAGCCCTTGTCCAGATCAGTTAAAATGTTTGTCAATGCTCCAGTGAAAGGTAGTCATTTTAGTACGTTAAAAGCACTATGTAAATATAAGTTATTGTTGCTAAGAAATTCATAATCACTCACCCTTTCAAAACACCATTATGTACGACTTTTTCTTTATACAGTACCAATAATGGAAAATTTTAATTGGAAAATTGCTGCAAATATACCTAGAATGTCCTTCACAAGTGATGATAGCCATATTCAAGGACAGTGTAATGAATTTAATTAATGCTCAAAATAAATTTGCTTGATTTTTTATTGATTCAATACGAAGCCCAACAACTCAATTGAATGAAATTACAATGTGAATTAATGGAATAGTTCCAGCATTTTCTCTTCGGGTTGTAGGGTCAATTTTAAAATTGTTTTGTGGTGATAACTAGCATCACATGACTGCCTTTGTTCCCTGTGACATGAGTAACTGCCCCCAATTAGACGGGACAGTGTAAAAGCTGTAAAGTCGCCTAATTCAGCACTTGTATTTAATCAGACGAAGAGTACAGTCTCCAGGGATGTGGAGTTAATCTTTTGCAGAAAATCATTCCATTCGCAGCCCAGATTCATTGAATCAAATCATTTAGTTGGCAGTTAAAACCAGAAAATACTGGAAGCAGACAACACATTGGCCAGCCTCTAAGGTACGAGCAAATGGAAATATTTTGGACTTATTACAATGAAAAATCATCCAAAAAAAATTAACTCATCCGATCTCTTTCAGGCCATGCTGAAGATTTCTAGTATTGAGAGTTTACTTCAGATATCCAGTATCCATGGCTTGTAATTTCATACTTCAGCAGCACTGATTTTTCATCTTAGCGCAGGGTCAGTTTGGATGGGTTAGGTTCACATAATTTTTAAAATGAATGCAAGTGATTAAAGAAAAAAAAAAGTTGAGTTTATATAGCACTTTCACAACTCTGGATGTTTCAAAGCACTTTATAGCCAATGAAATACTTTTGAAGTATGTACGTATGCATATAAACATATGAATTAGGTGCAGAAGTAGGCCACTTAGATCCGCAAGTCTGCTCCACTATTCAATAAGATCTTGGCTGATCTAAATGTAACCTCAACTCCACACAGGAAACCCAACAGCACACAGCAAGCTCCCAAAAATAGCTATGTGATAATGACCAGGTCATCTTGTTGGTTGAAGGATATATATTGGCCAGGACACTGGAGAAAAATGCGTGGCTCTTCTTCAGAACAGTGTAATTAGTTCTTTTACAGCCACCTGAGCAGGCAATGAGGACAGCTGTGAGAGCTCTTTCAGTAGAATTAGGTGGCCTCATTATGTATGCTTGGCTAACAGCTCAGGCTCATAAAAGAATTACCCAAGCAGAAGGTTCTATTTTGACAACTGGAGACAATTCTTAACTTTACTTGATTGACATCTTTAAGTGGTTACGAGTTGTTCTACCTGTGATCTCTTTTCTTAATGTCTCAAGGTTTATTGCACAAGATTAAGAGGTATGAAGTGTTTGAAGCCACTGTTAATAATACTTTAATGGTCTGTCTGATTGCCACTTTGATAAGGTTGTAGGAAAAGCAGTTTTTGTGAATATTTGTGAATGGCTGCTTTTTTCTGAGCAGTTCTACATGAAGCCATTGTTACTATATGTCTTATTTGTTCTGTACATAGTGCATACAAAGTGATTGGGCACGGAAGGAACATGAGTTGGCATGGAGGGCCTTGGGGGTGCTGGGGGAATGAGTTGGCATGGGAGCTATAGGGACCATAGGGGTTGGTAGAGGTAAGTTGGCATGGAGGTGGCATGGGGAGTGGTTGGGAGGGCGTGAGGGGTGAGGGCTAAAGAGCCTAACAGTCTTTACTACAAATCAGATTAAGTTCCAGAGAACCAAGGTGGTCCTTCTAACTAGCCTGCCTCAGCACTCACCCACCTCCCTCCCCCGGCCACCATACTCTGCTTCAGGGGTCAGCGGGCACGCCTCCCGTACCCATGCCCCCAGAGTGAAAATTTTGACATTCGGGGGCCTTTCCACTGAGGTGAGTCTGGCAAAGTTCCTGACTCAGGCTATCGGCCTTGGTCCCAGACACCGACTCAAATTCTGTCCTTTTATTTATTCAAGGTTGAGCATTATGCACATGGTCTAATAAATCCAACCTCCTCGAACTGCAGAAAAAAATAGCAGTGCACTGTTTACACCGCTGTTAGGAGTGTGTTGTGCCATCTCACTACCCTCTCAGTGTAACTAGAAGCTCAGAGTCATGCATGTCCAACATGAGCTGGGGGATATAGCAGTTGTCCGAAGGATACACAGCTGGCCATCAAGCTCAAAGTTCATGATGTTTTTGCCTCTGGCGCACAGATAATTACCACGTTTTACCAACCATTCAGTTGCACACCTAACCCCAAATACCTGGATTTGCCACAATGGCAATTTATAACGAAGCTACAAACTTTCCTCATGTTGTGAAATTTTGCTTGCCATTATCGACCTCTTCCGCAATTTAGCCTGGAACAATCTCCAAATGCAAATCCGCTGCCAGTGGTCCCCAGTGAGATATGCCTAGGCTGATAGCTCATGGCAGCACATGAGCTTACTCGCAGGGAAGGAGTAAATGCATTCTGTCAGAATGTATATTCAGTTTGAAATGCTATAAAATAAACAGAACTCCAGGGAGGAGAAAGCTCTTTGCTTGAGGAAGAGATAATTTTACTTGAGAATGTTTGTACAGGGATTTAATGTAAAAAAGCAAATTCCTGATATGTATGCATTAGCAAATGTCCAGGGTACACCAGAAAGCTGTAAATTCACCGATGCATACACAAAAAATACTGCATTTATAAAGTGCTTTCTTTCAACTCTCCAAAACATCTAAAAGTGCATCACAAAGAGAACACAGCATCTCATTTGTCATCTGTAAGATGGCAGAGTATTTAATCCGTTTGTGCTACCATTTGAGGCAGCAGGTCGTAGTCAGAGTACCAGCAGGACTGCCTCAAATAATGCCAGTTGAATTTCAACATCCAATTAAACAACAGGAGAATGTCGACAGAACCTCAGTTTAACATCTCGCCTGAAGGACAGCATCGCTGACAATACAGCACCTCTTCGTCACTACACTGGAGGGTGATGGATTACATAGGATTATACAGCACAGAAACAGGGCATTCAGCTCAGCCAGTCCATGCCAGTGTTTATGGTCCACTCAAGCTTCTTCTGATCTTTCCTCTACATCTATCATCGTAACCCTCTGTTCCCTTCTCCCTCACATGCTTGTCTAGCTTCCTCTTAAATGCACACTTAAATATACCCTTCACTTTACCCACTCCCTGCAGTAGTGAGTTCCACATTTTCGCCATTCTTTGGGTAAGGGAGGTTCCTCTTAATTCCCTATTGGATTTCTCGGTGATTATATTATATTGATGGCCTCCAGTTATGCTTTTCCCCACAAGAGGAAGCATTCTCTCTGTATCGACTCTATTAAAACCTTTCATCATTTTAAAGAGCTCAATTCAGTCACCCCTCAACCTTCTTTTCCCAAGAGGAAAAAAAGAGACCCAGCATATCGATCCTTTTCTGGTATGTATACCCCCACACATTTCTGGCATCATCCTTGCAAATCTTCACTGCACCCTCTCCAGTTCCAATATGGTGACCAGAACTACACGCAATATTCTCTAAGTAAGTGTAGTCTAACCAAGGTTCGAAACAGGCTTAGCATAAATTCTCTATTTTTTTAATTCTATCCCTCTAGAAATAAAAACCAGTGCTTTGCTTTTTTTATGGCCTTGCTAACCTGTGGTGATTGGTTCAAAATCCCTTTGTTCCTCTACCAAGGAGTGAGGTGATGTTCTGGAGTCCTGGAATGAGTTGAAACTCTCGCCATTCTGACTCAGCGTGGCACGATACCTATAGGCCATTAAACCTAATGAGTCAACAGACAGAAACAGTAGAGTTGAGAAGCAAAAGAGCAATTGCTGAAAATCCAATGGAAGCTGACAACAGGTCTCCAAGCTGGGCAAATGGTCACAATCACATACTGTCGGCACGCATGGGCAGCACCGACTGAGAATTGCCAGGCCACACTTGCCTGATTTAACAGAATGGATGGAGAGTCTGGCTCTTCTGATTTGCAATTTCCATGCCAGGGCAGTTCCTTGTTGTGAGTTCCAATCAGTAGATCAGGCTCCACACCATATCCATTCTCCTTCAGAGGCTGATGGCTCTACTGTGCATTTCTAGCATTTTCTGCATTCATTAAAGGCATGTTTTCCAATATTCTGGTCTTTCTGCTTTCCCATTTCAGAGCTGCTAAACCTTGCTGGTGTGGTGTAACCAACTCGGAGCTTAGACTGAGTCCCCGGTATTGTGGCCCCGGACCTGCGGGGAGAATACAGCCGGGAGTAGATAAATAAAGCCTGAGGAGTGGGGCCTAGAGCACTTACCTTTAGGAGAGAGGCGGAGAGGAGAAGGAGCGGCACCCTTGAGTTTGAAAAGGAATGAACAGTGAGATCACAGGAGAGTTGCAAAGTGATTAGCTGGTTAGTATTACTGATTAGGGGCTAGTCTAAACAGCTGAGAGTATAAGAAATGCTAATAATACTATTAGTAACAAGTAACAAGTGAGTAGTTGGTGAGTCTTATCTTTTATTCTTAAGTAAAGTTTATCATGAGTAAGGTGTACTAAGTATTAGTGGGGTTTATCAGTATTAGTAAGTTTAATTAAAAGTAGTAAGTTTTATTAGTATTGGTAAAGTTTATTACTAGTAGTAAGGTTTATCCATTGTAACAAAGTTAACAATAATTAAATAGAGAAATGGCAGGGCTGCTCCAACCTTGAGAATGCACATCCTGTGCAATGTGGGAACTCCAGGATGCTTCCCATGTCCTGGATAACCATTTGTGCAGGAAGTATCGTCAGTTGCAGAAGCTTGAGCTCTGGGTTTCAGAACTTGAGCAACAGCTGGTTTCACTGCAGCGCATCCATGAGGCTGAGAGTTAGGCGGGTAGCATGTTTATAGATGTGGCCACCCGCCCCACCCCCCCCCCCCCCCCCCCAACACACAGCTTAGGAGTATGCAGGGAGGGAGAAAATGGGTGACCACCAGACAGCCAAAAAGAAATTGGCAGGTAGTACAGGAATCCCCTGAGTGCATCCCACTCAGCAAACAGTATTCAATTCTGAGTACTGCTGAGGGTGATGATTCATCTGGGGAGTGCAGCCAGAGCCAAGGCTAAGTCCATGGGTGGCTGAGCTGCACAGGAGTATACAAGGAAGACTGGAGAAATAGTGATAGGTGATTCGAATGTTAGGGGAACAGAAAGGTGTTTCTGTGGCTGCAGATGTGAATCCAGGTTGTGTGTTATCTCCCTGGTGCCAGGGTCAAGGACGCCACTGAGCGGCTGCAGAACACCCTGAGGGAGGTAAACAACCAGTAGTCGTGGTCCACATTGGTACAAACAACATGGATAGAAAGACGGATGTGGTCCTGCAGTCAGAATTTAGGGAGTTAAGCAGGAAATTAGGCAGCGGGATCTCAAGGGTAGTAATCTCTGGATGACTCCCAGTGCCACACGCTAATGAGTATAGAAATAGGAGGTTGGAGCAGATGGATGCATGGCTGGAGAGATGGTGCAGGGGGGACGACTTTAGAGTCCTGGTACACTGGGGTTGGTTCTGGGTGGAGGGGGGCGATGGTGGGGGTTGGGGGGGGCGGTGGTGATGCGATGGTGGTGGTGGGATCTTTACAAGCCCAACGGTTTGCACCTCAACAGGGCCAGGACAAATATTCTTGAACTGGGAGGTTTGCCAGTGCTGTTGGACAGACTTTAAACTAATTTGGGAACTTGAGGGTGAGTTCAGATGAGACAAAATCAGAAGTGGAAATGGAAGACAGAGGAATAGTGAATGAGAGGTGGTGGCGTAGTGGTATTGTCACTGGACTAGTAATCCAGAGACCCAGGGGAATGCTCTGGGGACCCCGGTTTGGATCCTGTCATGGCAGATGGTGAAATTTAAACTAAATTAAAACCTGGAATTAAAAGTTTAATAACGACTATGAAACTGCTGTTGATTGTTGTAAAAATCCATCTGGTTCAGTAATGTCCCTTAGGGAAGGAAATCTGGCCTACATGTGACTCCAGATCCACAACAATTTGGTTGACTCTTAAATGCCCTCCGAAATGGCCTGGCAAGCCACTCAGTTGTATCTAACTGCTAAAAAGTCTCACCCAGTATCGACCTCAGCACCAGAAACGGCAACGGCAAACTCAGCCCTGTCGACCCTGCAAAGTCCTCCTTACTAACATCTGGGGGCTAGTGCCAAAATTGGGAGAGCTATCTCACAGACTAGTCAAGCAACAGCCTGACATAGTCATACTCACGGAATCATACCTAATAGACAATGTCCCAGACACCACCATCACCATCCCTGGGTATGTCTTGCCCCAGCAAAGTTGGTGGCACAGGGTATACAGTTGGGAGGGAGTTACCCTTGGAGAGCTCAATATTGACTCTGGACCCAATGAAGTCTCATGGTATCAGGTCAAACATGGGCAAGGAAACCTCCTGCTGATTACCATGTACCGCCCTCCCTCAGCTAATGAATCAGTGCTCCTGCTTGTTGAATACCACTTGAAGGAAGCACTGAGGGTGGCCAGGGCACAGAATGTACTCTGGGTGGGGGACTTCGATGTCTCTCACCAAGAGTGGCTCGGTAGCACCACTACTGGCTGAGACCTAAAGGACATTGCTGCTAGACTGGGTCTACGGCAAGTGGTAAGGAAGCCAACAAGAGGGAGAAACATATCTGACCTCATCCTCACCAACCTGCCTACCGCAGCTGCATCTGTCCACAACAGTGTCGGTAGGAGTGAACAACACACAGTCCTTGTGGAGACAAAGTCCTGTCTTTACACTGAGGATCCCCTCCATAGTGTTGTGTGGCACCACCACCATGCTAAATGGGATAGATTTTGAACAGATTTGGCAACCAAGACTGGGCATCCATGAGGTGCTGTGGGCCATCAGCAGCAGCAGAATTGTACTGGAACACAATCTGTAACCTGATTGCCCGGCATATCCCCCACTCTACCATTACCACCAAGCCAAGGCATCAACACTGTTTAAATGAAGAGTGCAGGAGGGCATGCCAGGAGCAAGCACCAGCATACCTAAAAATGAGGTGTCAACCTGGTGAAGCTATTAAACAGGACTACTTGTGTGCCAAACAGCATAAGCAGCAAGTGATAGACAGAGCTAAGCGACTCCACAAGCAATGGATCAGATCTAAGCCATGCAATCCTGCCACACCCAGTCGTGAATGGTGGTGGACAATTAAACAACTCACTGGAGGAGGAGGCTCTACAAATATCCCCATCCTCAATGATGGGGGAGCCCAGCACATCAGTGCAAAAGGTAAGGCTGAAGCATTCGCTACAATCTTCGGTCAGAAGTGCCGAGTGGATGATCCATTTCGGCCTCCTCCGGAGGTCCCCAGCATCACAGATGCCAGTCTATCATGCCCAGCTTCTCTAATCTGTCCAGTTCAGCGTCAACCTTTTCTGCAATGCGTAAGATACTGGTTATAAGGCTGCTTGTTTCCACCTCTGTTGCAATTATTCCTTGTTTTCGTTGCTAAGTCGTTTCTTTTTATTTTTCTGCTAGGAGGGGCTGTTTCCCACTTCTCAGCAGAGTCTTGCATTTTTGTGTACTTTTTGCCAGGGGCTTCCCACTCAACATGGAGGATGGCACCATGTTACGCCCCCTTTATGGCTTTTGAATCCCTTACTGGGCTTTCTTGGCCTGTACAATCTCTAGCGCCTTCTTAAAATCCAAATTTGTTTCGAACAGCAATCTCTTCTAAATCATGTCCTCATTCACACTGCACACTAAATGATCTCTGAGATGTTCCAAACTCACAATGTTCTGTTAACTGTTTCAAACTTGCCACATAACGAGCAACCGTCTCCCCCAGGGCTCTGTTTCTTGAGTTAAATTTGAACCGTTGCATCGTGACCGGGGGCTTTGGCTGGTAATGACCCTTCACGAAGTTCACCAAGTCATCAAAATCTTTCAAATCTGGGGTGCTGTCAAACTTCAAATCAATCCGTCGGCTCTATTCCCACATGTAGATAAGATGATCGCTTGCCTCTTCTTTTCCCCCGTAATCTTGCTCGCTTGGAAAAAGAACGCAAGGCGTTCAATATAATGAGACCAATCAGCCATGGCTGGGTCGAAGGGATCAATTCTTCCAAATTGCGGCATTTTGTGAGGGAATTACTTTGATGATTTGAATGGAAATTCTACTTACAATTATTGTGTGATATACAGACGGATTTTGTTTCTCTTGATTTTTTTCTGTTGTTATTTTTCTCTCAACACCAGTTTGCTGTATCCTCACTTTATTTTCACTTTATCCTTGCTTGATCCTCGCTTTGTCTTGCTTTTTCCTCCTCACCAGTTTGTTGGGACTTGTGAATCCCAGTTGCACACTTGTTGTGGGATGGCTGAGTTGGTACTACAGGTAAAGTTGATCAGCAGACACTTCTTAGGTGGAACACATTCTGTTTATTTACAACGTACTCAGCAACTACACATGTGTGCTTTCACATCAAACCCTAGCTCTATACTTCTGACTGCAGACTACTGACTACAGAGGTAGACCACACTACTCTTCTATTGGTTAAACAAGATCATGTGATCTTCCTTTATAATATTCTTCTTAAAGGTATACTACACATTTAGATAAAACCATAATTCCCACAAGGATAGATGAGGGTAGTGCAGTTGATGGATTTTAGCCAGGCTTTTGATAAGGTCCCACATGGCAAACTGCTTAAAATAATAAAAGACCCGGGAAATGTAACAAGCTGGATACAAAATTGGCTCAATGATGGGTGTTTTTGAAACTGGAAGGCTGTTTCCAGTAGGTTTCCACAGGGCTCAGTACCGGTCCCCTGCTTTTTGAGGTTTATATTAACGATTTTGAATTAAATGTAGGGGGCATGATCAAGAAGTTTGCAAGCGACACAATAATCGGCCGTGTGGTTGCTAAGGAGGAGGGAGTCTGTGGGCTGCAGGAAGATATCAATGGATTGGTCAGGTGGGCAGAAAAGTGGCAAATGGAATTCAACCCAGGGAAGTGTGTGAGGTGATGCAATTGAGAAGGTCAGATAAGGCAAAGAAATACACAATAAATGGGAGGATACTGAGAATTGTAGAGGAAGTGAGGGACCTTGAAGTGAATGCCCAGAGATCGCTGAAGATATCAGGATAGGTCAATAAAGTGGTTAAGAAGGCATATGGAACCAGTCCCTTTATTAGCCAAGGCTTGGAGTATAAGAGCAGGGAGGCTATGCTGGAACTATATAAATCATTAGTTAGGCCACAACTTGAGTACCGTGTGCAGTTCTGGTCACCTCATTACAGAAAGGATGTAATTAATTACACTACAGAGGGTACAGAGGAGATTTATGAGGATTTTGCCGGGACTGGATTTTAGCAGCTGAGGAAAGATTGGATAGGTTGGGGTTGTTTTCCCTGGAACCAAGGAGATTGAGGGGAGGTTTGATTGAGGCAAACAGGATTGTGCCTGGACAGAGTGGATGGGAAGGTCTATCCGCAAGCATGACCCAGACCTTCCTGTCGCTTGCCATTTCAACACTCCACCCTGCTCTCTTGCCCACATGTCTGTCCTTGGCCTGCTGCATTGTTCCAGTGAAGCCCAACGCAAACTGGAGGAACAGCACCACATCTTCCGACTAGGCACTTTACAGCCTTCCGGACTGAATATTGAGTTCAACAATTTCAGACCATGAACTCTCCCTTCCATCCCCACCCCCTTTTTTAATCCTCTTTTCTCTACATTCATATTTATTTTTTATCCACTTATCTTTATTTTTATTTATTTATCTGTGGTTTTATCCCCTTTTTTATCCCATTTTCTATCCTCCCACCACCACCACCACCACCAACCCTGGCTACAGGGCAATCTGTAACTTGCTCCATGTTGTTCTTTCACACAATGCTACTCTTGTTCTGCTATAATCACACTCTGCTTTCTTACCTTTATGCCACGATTGGCAACCTTTTTGGCACTAACCACCACCATCAACAATCCCTTTGTTCTTCAGCTCATGACATTTTTGTCAATCCCTCCTTTGACCCCACCTATCGCTGGACTTCTATCCAGTTCCACCGGCCACACCCTCTTTTAACAGTATAACATTTCCACTGCTCTTCAGCTCTGCAGGAGGTCTTACAGACTCGAAACATTAACTATGTTACCCCTTCCACCAATGCTGTCAGACCTGCTGAGTTTTTCCAGCACTTCCTGTTTTTGATTCAGATTTCCAGCGTCCACAGTATTTTGCTTTAATGAAAGAGAAGGACCTGGTTCCTGTAGCAGAGAGGTCAGTGACGAGAGGGCATAGAGTTAAAATGATCGGTAGAAGGCCTAGAGGGGAGATAAGGAAAAACTTATTCACCCATGGGGTGTAGGAGTCTGGAACCCATTGTGTGAAAGGGTAGTAATGACAGAAACCCTCAATTCATTTAACAGGTGTCTGCACAAGTACCTGAAGGCCCGTTACCTCCAGAGTTACAGATCAAGTGCTGAAAAATGGGATTAGGCTGGATGGCTCGTTTCTCAGTTGGCACAAACATGATGGGCAGAGTGGCCTCCTTCTGCGCTGTAAATTTGTCTTTATTTTCTGTATTTCCTAAATATCGGAAAGGGACGCATGTGCAGGGATGTGGGAGAGGTCGGGGGAGCAGCAGTACGTGAATTGCTCCACGGGAATAGCCAGCACGGACATGATGGGCTGAATGGCCTTCTGTGCTGTAACGATTCTATGACATACTAGGCATGCTTTCACGCGATTTTCTCAATCGCTCTGCAGTTTTAAGGGGTGTGTAGGCTTGGTGGTCATGGAGGTTTGGGTGGGGGGGTGCGGTCAGGGTGTGAGTACAGCGTGGCTGGGGGTGGGGTCGGTGATCATGGGGCGGTTTGGGGGACCCACAGAAGGTCAGATAGGTCGGTGGGCGGGTGGGGGTGGGGGAAGCATTCCTGCTCCTCTTGGCCCACAAGCAGCACTGGAAACGCACATACCTTATGAATCCGACCTTTCTCACCCCATTTTACCTGCCAGGTTTCGGGAAATTGTAGCCAACAGTATTTAAAAGCAGAAACCTTGGGAAAATGGAAGCACACAGCTCCACTGCAATGCCTGAACCGCCTCCTGAGAGTGGATGGGTTGCTGTCCCCTTGCCTCTCCTCTGTTAAAACCAGAAGTGGGCAGGTTCGAGGCTGGTTGGGGTCATATTTGAAATTTCTAAGTTCCCGCCCAACACAAACCCGGTGTTTGGGGATTGAAATGATCCTTTATGAGTTCCCAACAGCTTATTCAAAATAGGAAGCAGGTTTTAAAACTGATGCCCTGGAGCATCAGGAACTCCACAGTTCCTAGCCAAAAATCGAAAATCTAGCATGACAGTTGTCAAGAATAGCAGAGAACATAATTATAGAGATCAAAACAGAAAATGCTGAGAAAGCTCATTACGTCTGGCAGCATCTGTAGGGAGAGAAACAGAGTTGATACTTCAGGCTGTTGATACGTTAATTCTGTTTCTCTCTCTACAGATGCTGCCAGACGTAATGAGCTTTCCCAGCATTTTCTGCCCTGAACTCTATAATTATGTTCCCTGCTGTTCTTGACAACTGTCATGCTAGATTTTCGATTTTTTTATTTTAGTTTTTACTTCAAATTTCCAGCATCCGCAGTATTTTGATTTTGCATGATTGTAGAGATGTGCAGTCCCTCGGTGTTTTAAGTTCACAGAGCTGTGCCCAAGAGCCAGATAAGTTAAGTAAAGCTGGTTCGTTCATGGGTATCAGTCTAGTAAAATAAATAATTTTTATTTATGTCAATATATATCAATAAAGGACACATGATAAAGGCTGAATTCTGTTACGAGGCAATAAAATAACAAGAGTTGATGTAATGTCATAAATAAGAATAGTGAAGCTTGGGATGTGTTTGTGCCCATGAACCATTCCTAAGTTATTCTTTATATCCAGGCAAGATCAACTGAGGGACTGGCACTAACCTTGTTTTTCACAGTCTCTTTCTCCAGCTACAGTGGACGGAAAGTCATGGGGTCTCTGATGATCAAACCTCACAATTTAATGAGAAACACTGGTGCAGCAGACAACAATGCCTTGCACCCAGCGACAGCAGGTGCCCCAGTAGGTTACAACGATAATTATGGATGAAGGAGGCCATTCAGCCCACCTTAGGTCGCTAATCCAACTTGACGCTAAGGCCGGGATTTTCCGGCCCCTTCCTGGGCCAGAAATCCATTGACTTGCGGCGGGACCGGAAGATCCCGCTGTGAGGCCGGAATCGTCCCAGAAATGGGCAAAGTCCGACGTCGGGCGGGGAGAGTGGCGCTTGACCCACCCACGGCAACAGTGGCTTTTTCCACCGTATTGTGCGGCACTTGGTCTAAAAAACGCGGAGACCACGGGTTTCACGTTGCGGCCACTGGCTGGCCGGCCTCCGATTCCCCTGTCCCGCCATCGGCTCAGGCCTTCAGTTAACCGGGTGCCATGTTTAAAGGCCGCCCCTGCACAGGGCTAGCTCTCTCCGAGGGATCAGAAGCTGCTGGAGACTGACGGCTGCCAAAGGGAGGAAACATGCCACCCCCAAATTTAGCAACGCCTCTGTCAAGCGCCTACTGGACGCGGTAGAGACCTGCCATGAGATCCTCTACCCCAGCTCTGAGTGAAGACTACCAAACAAGGTCACCAATCCAGCATGGGAGGTGACGGCAGCAGCAGTCTCCACTACCCTATCAATGCCCTGCCCATGCCCTGCAAAAGGAAGACAGCCACCCAGTGCCGCGAGAGGATGAATGGTCTCATCCGTTCCGCTAGGGTAAGTCACTCTTCTCATCACCCTCAACTCGCACACTCACAAGCCCATCGCGCATCCACAGCAGCTCCAGCTCCACAGGCCGAGGAGGGTGCCTCTGCCACACAGCAGGACCTCGAAAGCAGGCCGGGGCCCTCAAGGTCTCGGTCCTCCAGAGGACGCCCGCCAAGGTCATCACAGGCAGGGCGTAGCAGTCAGCAGGCTGCCTCCATCACTGCTGTGGATCCTGGGGGAGCACCAAGGTGTAGCAACAGGGTTAGAAAGGTCAAGAAGTTTCAGTTGCACAACTTGGGCATGGGTGTTAATCACTTGTACTTAATGTTGACCATTGTAAATACACTCCCAAGAATGTCTCCTTGTCTATGACTCCTTGTTATGTTGAACAGTGGTCATGTCAATCAGGTGTGAAACCTTGTTTCCTGCCCAAAACACCTCTCCCCTGTACAGAGTGATTGTCAGGCTTCAAAGTCACTGTCCAGGTTAGTGATGCCTGCATCTCCCCGTGGCTTGGGTTTGCTGCAAGAGCCTCGTACACAAGTGTCACTTGGTTCCATGATGTACTCTGTGTGCTCTCAGCATCCTTGAGGTGGGGCTGCTCCCCCATCTCGTCACCATTCCTGGCAGGTGAAGGTGTGGTGCTAATAGGGAAGCCTGACAAAGGATCAAGTTGTCTGAAGGTCCATTTCAGCAGCGTCTCCACGATATGAGCCTCTTCATAGAACGTATGTGCACTGCCCTCAGCTAGACAGGTGTCAGACACTCCCAGATTCAACGTGAAGATCTCAGGAGTGCCCTCACTGCATCTCCTCATCATCCTCCTGGAATCCTGCAGCACTGAGGGCCTCACCAGCATGCCTGCCTCACCCAACCAGTGCAATGGCCTCATCACCTGCACCCTCGCCTTCCAGGACCTCATTACCCTCATTCCCTTCGACTTCCTCCTCATTGGAGGAGACGTGCGGCTCTTGCATCTCCTCATCATCCAGGTCCTCCTCCCTTTGCAACTGTGATGCATGATACCCTCTGGGACATGTACTGCAGTGCCCTGCCAGGTCTGTCCAGGCACCGGAGCTTCACTTTCAGGATGCCAGTGGTGTGCTCTCCCAAACTCCGGGCTACTGCATGAGCCTCGTTGTATCTTCTCTCACCAGGAGTCTTGAGGCCGCCGCATAGGCCTCATCAGCCACATCCTCTGTTGGTAGTCCTTGTCCCTGAGGAGCCAATCCTACATCATGTGTGGTCCCTGGAAGATGTCAGGATCTGAGACCTGCTGAGGACGTACGAGTCATGAACGCTTCCAGAGTATCTTGTACAAATCTGCATGATCCATTTGTTATGGTCACAGACCAGCTGACCATTGAGAGAGTGGAAGCCGTTGTGGTTCACATACCGGACTGAGTGTTTCCAGGAAGATTTAAGAGCTATGTGGGTGCAGTCGATGGCAGCCTGCACCTGCGGTAATCTGAAAACCTGAGCAAATCCCAGTGCTCTTGCTTCCTGGCTTGCCTGATCCCTGTCAAAATTAACAAAGTTCTGTGCCTTGGCAAAAAGGGCGTCTGTGACCTCTTGGATACAGCTGTGGGCGGAAGCTTGTGAGATCCCACAAAGGTCCCCATTGGAGCCCTGGAAGGAGCCACTGCTGTAGAAATTGAGCGCGGTGGTAACTTTAATTTCCAATGGCAGTGGGTACCCTCTGAGTCCCTGTGGTGCCAAATCCTGCAGAAGATGGCATAGGTGTGTGACCAGTTTCCTTGACGTGTGTAGGTATTGGCGACACTGGCTCCCGCTCATCTGCAGGTGGCACATGCGCCACCTGTAGACCCTGGGTCTAGCGATGTGCCTATGAATGACGGCTCTGTGGGGTTCATCCTCTGCATGTGGAGGAGGCTGTGCTGTCCCTTGTGCTCAGGGTTCTGCTCCTCCCTTTGGTGAGCCAGGCGCCTCCATCACATTCTTCTCCTCCTTCTGTCCTGCCTTTAAGCAATGAGGCAGACAGCGAGATCACCAGACTCCGTGTTCCTGATGGTCTCTTCATTGCAGTATCAGACAGAGAGATATGCAAGGGTCACTCTTGGTCAAGCCATTGCCTGCTGCTGCCTCTCAAGGGCCCTTAACTCATGCCGGCGAGTCCAGGCCACCATATGGATGCCCAGTGTTTAGCTGCCATGATGGCTCACCATTCCCACACCCAGCAACACCCCCCACCACCCCCAACCGCCAACGCCACCCCCCCCCCCCCCCCACCCCACACCACACCACATGACCCAGTGGCCGCAGCTTTGGCCACTCGACCACATCCTGAACTCTCGCCTCAGGAACAGGCATTGTCCTAACCTGGACTCTAAGGCCTCGCGATTCACTTGTACCATGAGGGTGACTTTTCAATGTCAGCCGAAACGAAATGCAAGGGGCTAGGAGCGCACCCCTCTGTCGGTGTTCAGTGACCACCTTCCCCAACAGGATCCTCAGGCTTGCCCAGTTGTGCAGTGGCTCTGCAGCATCATAGCACTCACTGGAGTTTGAAGTGGGCGTGCAAGGGGTTAACAGTAGAGGTGTAACCATTGGCACGGTGAGGAACTAGTGCTGCCTGAGTGGGCACAACTTCTTGACCAGGCTGACTCCAAGCATGTCAACTGAGCTCAAGCTAAACACTCTCAGCTGCAGTGACGTGCTCACCTTTGGCTTGTTTTGGCGTTAGCCTGGCCGTTTTCTCCCCCACCCCCACCCCCACCCCACGTGTGTTTGTGCTCGCACCTCAGTCGGTGCTGCCGTGACCCATCACCCCTCCCAATGCCCGGCACTGTTGCCCTTGCCCCGAGGTTCCCTGCCCCTTTGGGGTGTTGTCCTTGCCCCAGCGCTGCAAGCCTCCACAAAGAAGCAGCTGGGGAGATTTGCCTGTGCCCCACTAAATCCGCGGAGCCGCTGGGGCCATTGCGAGCATGTGCGCACTCACCTCCGAGTTTCCCTCGAAGTCGAGGTCACCAGGTTCGCAACTTTTTAAAGGCAATTGTAAGTCACGCCGAGGTGGGAATTAAATTTGACACGGTGGGGGGGGGGAAATGATTCTGGCATGTGGCCGGAATAATTACATGCAAATTTATTACAATTAAGTCCCTGATGTTTGGTGGCGGGAAACACAGCCCACCATTGACGGGGGGGGGAGGGGACACTCGCATCCTGGACTTACATCATCGGGAAGCAACTAGGACCTTCCGGCGAGATTCTCCGATCTGGACTCCGGACACGCCCGCCGAGAACAGAGGCGGAAAATCCCGGCCTAAGTTGCCCCCATTGCAGCGTTCAATGGATTCTTAAATGATTCTGGAGTTTTCCTCTCCGCTGCCCCATTCCACGCAGAATCCAGTCACTTTCGCCACGAAGAAGAGCCGTGACTTGTCTGAATCATCTTTCAGCATCTGAAACAGATAAGCAGGTGACAGGAGGTTATCGTTCCCTCTCCCAGGTGCCAAGTTGGCCTGCCTGCATTACCAGCAATTCCGGCTTTTAACTCAGATTTCCAGTCTTTTGACAAAAATAGAATTACCTGGAAAAACTCAGCAGGTCTGGCAGCATCGGAGGAGAAGAAAAGAGTTGACGTTTCGAGTCCTCATGACCCTTCGACAGAACTGATTGCTCTTGCCTGTCTCCTCTGCTGCAGTCACAGCAACTCACTCAAACATAATCATTAGTCGTTGTAATAGTTCACCTTTTACCAAGTCAGGAATCCTTCCAGAAAGATGCTGCAGTGAAAATAATTCAACTGCTACCCCATGCTTATCAGGAATTTCAGATAGTTTATATAATAGGGAAAAAAGATTGTTCCACTGGTTTTGCTGAATCAGTAACATGGACTGGAATTTTACACAGAGGTGGTGTTCTGGCAAGTCTGACTCCACTTGGCTGGGTTGTCCCAAGGCCAATTTACAGCCCAGTGGAGACTCGAGGCAGGATGTCTGCCCCCATCTGGGAGGAAGTCCCACCTCAGAAAGCTGTCAGCCAATCAAATGGCTGGCAGCTCTCTAGTCCCAGAAGCGCTACCAGGAGCGGAGGCCACCACTGGGGCTCCAGGCAGTCCCAAAGAAAAGAGGCCGAAGGAACCCAGGCTTCGAGGTAAGCCTGGAGTTTCGCCGGGGTCAGGCTGACAGGCCCCAGTGAGGGGGCCATTTAACGCTCCACGAGATGTTAATTGCTTGCCACGAAACCTCTGCCCCCCATGTTGGGTGGAGGTCCTACCATAAGAGAGCTGCTGGCCAGTCCGATTGACCAGCAGCTCTACGGTCTCAGCAGTGCCTGGTTCAAGCAGTGGCCACTACTGGGACTACAGCTAGCCCCCGAGCAAGAGGAGCTAATGGAGGCTGGACTGAGGGTCCAGGGTATCAGCAGGGCCTGGCTGGCAGACACCAGTGATGAGGGTAATAGGGTTGGGGGCTGCGTTTGAGAGGCCAGAGGGTGAGGGTTAAAGGGGAGGTATGACCTTGCAAAGGGTTGACTCTGATGGGAACAGGGTACCCCCAAAGCAGGCTCCCTCCTTGCTTGACACCAGCTCATGCAGTAAAAGCTGCCAAGCTACCCACCTGTCATGGGCCTCCCCTGCTGTGGGTAAGATAGTGGCGGAGATGCAATGAGGTACTTAAGTGACCATTAAAATGGGAGACAGGTCAGAATAGATGGTATCTACTGCACAGGTCAGACACTGCATTTTATGAGCTGCCACCACAGGCAGGTGGGGGGTCCATCAAATTTCTCCCCAGGGTGACCTATCAGGAAGGGCCGTTCCCTCAGCCTATAAAAAGGCTGCCAGGTGGCGCCATATGACATGGACGCTGATGAAGAGTCATATTGACCTCATTGAGGCTGTTTCTCTCTTCACAGATGCTGCCGGAGCTGCTGAGCTTTTCCAGCACTTTCTGTTTTTAATTCAGATCTCCAGCACCTGCAGTATTTTGCTTTTTACTTTAGCGGGGCATTGCAGTAGGTTGCTCAAGTTGTAGGGCTAGCACCAGCAGTGGCATGATGGGCTGAATGGCATCTGATGAGCCACTGTGCTTTAAATTCTATGGGTCTAGGGGGTTATCATTGTGGATTTACTTTTTAGGGAAAATGAATGAGCTGTGGTAGAATATCATTGAATGGTTATAATGAATATTAGATATGGGTACAGAAGATGTATACTTACAACTGACCCCGGCACTGACACACTGTACCAGAATAGAAGATGGGGCCATAAAGAAATGGCCTCTTGTCTCTTCCTCCAATATCAGTGTATCCCGCAGAGAAATAGAAAGGCTGTAACATGAGGAGGAGTTCGCACTCAGCTTTTGCTTTACTGAAAAGCAGCTCCTGGAGTATAAATGAAATGCAGAAACGCCTTACCCAGTCAGCTGGGTTTCAGAATGTGTGTCGCCTACTCAGTGACATGCGAGTTATGTGAAAGCACAACCCAACTGGTTACAGAGCAACGTGACGTGTATAGTCTTAACCCAAGTCTCTAGGCAGAAAACGTACAGGATCTACATTTACCTTTGGTCTAATGTTACTCTGCATTAAGTTCAGTGTTTAAGCTCAGAATGGGGGGAGGGCGGAGTGCTTGGGTTGAGCTTCGGGATAACGATCAGGGACTGGCAGGAGGTATCGAGGGTCAGAATTTTGGGAACAGAGAGCTAAAGCTAGCTGCATCTGGGCAAGTCAATGTTGCACGGGCACCTGGAGTAGGTCCTTATTTGTAAATGTAAAATGTCTAACACTCAATTCAGGCATGGCTCAAGGGAATCCCTTGTTTGTCTGTATCCAATGTTGTGTTCTTCTGTTTAACACAAACATAGCAATCATACAAGGACTGGTAGAACAAATATGTGGGTTCTTTATTCGAAGATAAGACTATATATATACAATGGTAAATGGGAGGCCATGTAGAACTGATTTGTTGGAATGCTGCTCTGTCCTGTCCACAGAGTGCATGGGGCTTATGCATCACCTCTGTCTCGTGGTGGATAGTGATGGACAGCAGTTTAAGTTACACACCTCCTTAAAGGCACAGCACAACATGCAATTTTGCGGGAGGTGCACTCCTAGTCGGAAGTGTAACACACGCTTCCCGCCTGCCTTTTTGGGCGTGAGACACTGTAGAGACCAATAAACAGGTCTCTAATTTAAACATAACCCCACCATAGCTAAACAGCCCAGGTGTGGAAGAGTTCCTGGAGATGTTCAGAGAGGATAGGCTGTTTATCTCCTGCAGCTCTTCAGTTGCACGAACAATGATAGGCAGCGCCGATGAAAGAGGAGTGTTGACAGAAGCAAAACGTAAATAAATTGCTGATCTGTTTATAAGGGGAAGAAATTTGCTAGAAATCTTAACATCTTAAAAATAGACCGCACGCCTTTTAAAAATCAGTCAAGCCTTAACTGGCAAACTACATCCACTGTTCATCAAACGCCACACCTAGCTGGAGTGTTTCACTGGAATAATGATCCTTCCTCCTCCCATCACCAGAGCTGTGTGTGTAATTATTTCCGAATAAAAGCTTACAAAAATTATCCAATTTCGCTGCACGCAATGTATGATTCTTCTCAATTTAATTCAGATTCAGAGAACATGAACACATTTAGTTCTTTCGCCACTGCTCCTCCTCCCCCGAGATATCTTGTATATCTCAGTCTTTGCACTTATCTCAAGATGTGTGTCTTATTGCTCCAAATTTCACTGTTGTTTTCATCGTCCCAGTGTTTTCCCCGGAGGCTCTTTACTCAAGCACCCTGAAATAGACAACCTCAGCCGAGCCCCTTACAAACAAATCAAAATGTGAACTGGCACGGGGACTGACTGGGATAGATTGGTTGAGTGTCAGTCTAACCCTGGACGGCTGGGGTGTATAATGGGAAATAAAACAGATTGCCCACCATTCACTTCCGTTCAACTCTCAGAAAGACAGGGAATTGTCACATGTCTGTCACATACAGTGGCAACACCCTCCAGGAAAGTTTTGAGTACCCCACCCCTGCCCCAGCTTTATCACGTTCTCCCCATTTACCGGCTGCAGGTACCTGCCTTGATCATGACCATCCCATCTGCAGCCCATGATGATGGATGGGGCCAGTTTTTCTCTGTTCTCCGCCCCGTGTGATGAGACTGCACCTGGAGTATTGGGTATAGTTTTGGTCTCCTTACCTAAAGAAGGATACACTTGCCATAGAGGGTTCACCAGACTAATCCCTGGAATGTCCTAAGAGGGGAGATGGAGGAGACTGGGCCTGTATTCTCTGGAGTTTAGTAGAATGAGAGGTGATCTTATTGAAGCATATAAAATTCTTACAGGGATTGATAGGGTAAATTCAGGAAGGATGGTTCCCCTGGCTGGGGGCATCCAGAGCCAGGGGGCACAGTCTCAGAATAAGAGGTAGGCCACTTAGGACAGAGATGAGGAGGAATTTCTTCACTCAGAGGTTGGTTAATCTTTGGAATTCTCTATCCCAGAGGGCTGTGGAGGCTCAGCCATTGAGTATGTTTAAGACAGAGATGGATAGATTTCTAGTTATTGAAGGTATCAAGGAAATAGTGAGTACAGCCTGGTGCTTCAACGGGGACATCACTTGCCAGAAGGAGGAGGCTGAGAACTCCTCAGGCCGTGAGGATCTGGAAGGGCTGGAACCGGAAGTGGGCGATGATCGGGAGCATCCATGTGAGGATGCGATTGAAGACACGGAAGACACGGGAGATGTGCCCATGTCACACTTGAATATCTGAGGCACCTGGGAGTGCCTCAGGGTGCATGGGTCATGGGAACTCCCAGGGTACCTGGCACAAATGTGCATGATGTGCTTCTGATGATCGCAAACCAGCTGAACATTTAGGGAGTGGAACCCTCTCCTGTTCATGAACATCAGGGGCTGCTGCTGTTCAAAGTGACATGTGTGCAATCGATTGCACCCTGCACTCTAGGGAAGCCAGAGATTAGAGTGAAAGTCAGGAATCTAGCCTGGCTAGCTTCATCCAGTGTGAACTTCACATAATGGTGAGCCTTACTATAGAGGACATCTGTCACGTCCTTTATACATTTATATGTTGAGGAGCGTAAGGTGCTGCACTGGTCCCCTGTGAATCCCTGGAATGACCCACTGACAAAATAATTGAGTGTGGCAGTGACCTTGAGGAGCACTGGCAGGGGTTGTTCTCCCAGCCTGTATGGCGTTAACTCCTCCTGCAGAATCTGGCAGATATGAGCCACCACATGTCTTGATGAGCGTAGATGTACTTGGCATTGTCTCTCGCTCATTTCCAGATAGGAATGGTGTCTTTGGTAGACCCTTGGTCTTGTGAGTCACCTCCGCAGAATGGGCCTGACCTCCTCATCCTCCAGACCTTGCTGGGGCTCCCCTGGACCATGCCCCTCAGGCTGGGCCTCTTCCTGAAGCTGTGTTAGATGGTGCCAGCCCTCCTACTCCTCCTCAACTGGATCACTGTCATCAACAAGGCAGCATTCAGCACAGACTCAATTATTCAATTCTCCTTCTCCCTGGGGACCGATAGATCCAACTAATTAAAGGGTAATAGGCAACTACAGTAGGTCTCCCAATCTCTACCAGAAAGCCAATATCATGCCCTAGAGTGGCGTCTGCGCTACTCTCCTTTCCCTGATCCAGCGTTCTAACTGAGCCACTAACTCACAGACCAAGATGCCACCCCAGCTACCTGGCATCTTATTCCCTGAGAAGCTGGATGAGGCTTGAGTGCATCCAGGATATGTTCAACCTTACCTAATGCACTCCTACCTTACCTAATGCACTCTTAATGCAACCTTACCTAATGCACTCCTACCATGTCTGGTTTGCTATACTGATTATGCCTAACTGCACTTTCTAAATGGCTCGATGCCCTTTGACCCATGTCAGCTGCAGAAAGTACCTTAGAGGCTTTCGTTGATAATCCAATAGCTGTGCTCCCTTCATGGTTGGCTGCACCGTCCATGCTCACGTTCCTCTCTGTTAATGCTCAGATTGATCAACTTCATTGTGAACCCAGTGACTCTTGCAGTCTCATGTTTATGCGCTCCAAATGTCAGTGGCTCCAATTATGCCTTCTCAATAAACCCTTCCTGGATGCTATCAGCTCGGACTCCATTGTTACTCTGAGCAGTGTGAGGGTGGCCCCTGTTAGGGCCCCTGAGTCCAGCTGTGTGCCCCTCCCACACTGCCACAGCCCCATTTCATGCAGATTCTTTTCCAGTTTCAATTTTAAACTGAGTCTCAAGATGGTGGTGCTGCATTTCTACTTTGAGACCAGCTTCAACCATCCCCCTGTCAGAGTTTGGGTCCCTCTGGATCTTCCTTGAACGCCACAATGTGCAGGTAGAACTCCCTCTGGTGATTCTCCAGTCTCCCAAGCAACCCTGGATTCCATTGTCATTGTAGTGGACATTCCTGCCCTGCTGCCTGAACCCATCACTGCTGATGTCCCCTTGCCCCAAGTGGACCTCAGCCCTCGCCACCTGGAGGCATTCAGAGGCAACACCCTCCAGGAGAGTTTTGAGTACCCCCCCCCCCCACTTTATTTCATTTTCCCCATTTACAGGCTGCCGATGCCTCCCCTAACCATGACCATCCCATCTTCAGCCCAGTGCTGAGCCAGGCACCCACATCACCGCCGACTGTCAGGCAATGGCCATGCCTTGCACACCAAGCTGTGCCTGATGCCCACTGAGAGCACAGAGACCTTGCCCCTCCCTGGAGAGGACATGAGACATCTGTGCTGTGCATAGACCTGCAGCATGGCCTACAGAGCCCCAGGGCTGCCTTTAATCTCTCACCCTGACCTCTTGGCATCAGTCCAGGGGCTATCGCTATCTTTCATTCAGATTTCTCTGGCTCCTCAATGAATGATCACAAGAACGTTTCCCTCCCCAAACACCCCCACCACCACCCCCCAGCCCAACCACCTCTCCATGAGTCTCTATACAACCCCTCCCTCTTGTGTCACACTAACCCCCCCTCCCCTACCTAACTCCCGCCTTTCGATCTCTGGAGTCTGCATGCATCCCCTCCCCTTCATGCAAATCAAATCCCACCCAACCCCTGCGTTCTACAGTTCCATGTCGGGCTCCAGCTTGCCCACCTCCAACCTTCCCTCTGCCTGCCATCTTCCCCCTACCCCACTGGTCGCCATGCTGGTCTCTGTCTCAGAGTGCAGCCTCGCCTGAGATTGGCAGCACACAATGCTATCCTGCTGGAGTAGTGCGGCAGCCACCGGGGGCAGCCGAACTCCACACCCGAGGCAGCCATGCAAGTCCCCCCTGCTGTACACCGCCCCCCCCCCCCCCCCCACCCCACCCAGTCTGGGCCAACGCTGCTATCACTGAGGAACAGGAGCTTGGCTGTTGCGTGTGATCTTTGGATGTTGGCACTCACCTCGAGTTCACAAGTGAGGTGAGGGCGGACTGCTGCATGCCGCTTATATCCGGTCGTGATTTAGATCCGCCTAATTTGCCGCTGGTGTGGCACATAATTGGGAGGGGAGCACGATTCCGGCCAGTTGTGTTTTTTAATGAGTATTCATGACACGCTAATGCATGCACGTGGCGTTCCCAACATGGATCGGCAGGAAAGCCTAACCGCCGTCGTTCTGGCCTTGAAGGTGCCGCGGGGAAAATTCCAACTTGTTTTTTGCGCCGGCAGGAATCTGACTTTTGGCCTCACTCTGAGTTTCCTGCTCCCGCCCGCCAATGGTGGGGCAGGAAAATTCCACCCCTAGCTTTTTGCAAAAAGCAAAACATTCCAGATTCATTTGATTCACGAATTTAAGATTGCCCAGCTACCGTGGTGGGATATGAGCCCACCGATCATTAGTCCGGGCCTCTGGATCACTAGCTCCTGTAACGTAACCACTGTCCGAACATCCACATGTTCAAGGATGGTCAGAAAACGTGTTGAAGAGGGTTTGAAAATGAAGACAACGGGCAGGATTTTACTCTTGCCGGGTGGGTGCACGCCCCACCCAAACGAGCGTAAAATGACGCACGATATTTCGGTCGGCAGGCACACAGGGGAGTCAGCAGCGTGCCCGTTGACAATTAAACGGCCTATTAAGGCCCTAAATGAAGCAATTGATTCAAACTTTCTTGCTGCCCATCCAACCGTTCGGTTGGCGGGGCAGGCAAAAAAGGCCAAGCGGCCTTTGCATTTTTGGCGAAACCTCATCCACGGGCGGGATGAGGATTCGACCAGTGATTTAAAGAAATTTTTTTTAACACTCCTATTTTCCATGTCCCTGCTCATGTGACAGAGTCGCATGAGGGGACGCGTTTTCATTATTTTAAATATTTTTATTTTTATGGTTGAGAATCTTCAGCTCCCTCAAGCAGCTCTGTGCCTCAGGGAGCTTTAGCTGCATGCACTTCAACGCCCACGTTCTTCCGGCCCTCACCCCGGCAGCGCCAGGCACTGCAGCGCGCGTTTCACGCTGGCTGGCAGTTAACTGGCCATCCAGCGTGCAATCGCGGCCGGGGCCTGATCGCGGGCAGCTGTTGGCTTCGTGACTGCTCCTGGTCCTGCCTGTCTGACGAGGGAAAAATTCTGCCCAACCATTTTGAAGTAGACTTACAGGGGCATTGCGTGGTTGGTGTGGCTTAGCAAGTGTTTGATGAACCAATGATCTCGATAAT
Organism: Carcharodon carcharias; assembly: GCF_017639515.1. Lineage (NCBI taxonomy): Eukaryota > Metazoa > Chordata > Chondrichthyes > Lamniformes > Lamnidae > Carcharodon > Carcharodon carcharias. The sequence continues at coordinate 14,413,974 of NC_054485.1, forward strand.
GAAGCCATGGGATGAATCTTTCAGCAGAGGAAGGAGTAAGGGTGAGTAATGGACCACAGGTGGGAGGGTGCAGTTTTGGCGATGGACTGGAAATTTGGACAAATAGCACAGCTCAAAGTCAAACAGAACATTTTGATTGCGCATCCAACGAGTGGAGCAGCCTGTCAGACTGTTTGAGTCAGGGTCAGAAGCGTTTAAATGCTAGTGGGACCCAAAGTGAATGGCTTCTGGTTTGTTGCCAATAAGCTAAAAGAGGTTTTGACTTCCCAGGGACATCTGCCAGTTTATAAAGTTGTGGGCAAGAGCAACTTCAGCAAAAGTAATTGTCGAGAGGTAGAGGTGGATGGCTTCAGCAAACATGATGAAGATGACCCTATAGTTTCTATATGCTATTGATTATGTATATATAATAAGTAGACAGGGGTTATGGCTAAAATACCAAGTTTAATTGGAAACTGTGCTCTCAAATCCATTGATAGTACAGGAGCAATTTAAAAGCTGGCTGCAGAACAAATTCTTATTCCAAGATTAACTCCACACCTCTGCAAGGTGCACCGATTACAGCCTTGAAGAAGGAATCATTCAAACGACGCTGCGGGATTTTCAGCTCGGTGGGTGGGCGCGCATCCAGTCCAACCGAGAGTGCCAACGTCAACGTGCAGTCACACGATAGTTCAGTCAACGAGTGACACAAGAGCCGGCAGCGCGCCCGCCAATAGCTAAAAGGCCTGTTAAGGCCATTAAGTTATCAACTGTGCTGAATTTTTCACTGCCCGTCCAACCCCAAGCTAACGGTTGGCGGGCAGGAGAAAAGGCCAAGCAGAGGCCTTTGCATTTTTCTGCAAACCTCATCCAGGGGCGGGATGAGGTTTCCAAAATCAAATACGAACGAAATAAGAAGTTTTATTTTTTTTAATTAAAAACATGTCCCCGCTCATGTGACAGAGACACACGCGGGGGACATGTTTCATTAATTTTTTCTGCTCCTTACTATGTTTTTAAACATCTCTTCATCTCCCTGAAGCAGGTCCGTGCCTCAGGGGGATTATTCAGTGCTCTCTCGCGCGCTAGGCTTGCTCGCCCTCCTCCCCCCACCCACCACGCCCCCCCACACCCCCCCGCCCCACCGACTCACACAGGCAACGCTCAGCCCTGCCGCTCGTGTATCACGCTGGGTGGGCATTAATTGGCCCACCCACGTAAAATGGCAGAGCGCTGCCAATCATGGGTGGCGGTCAGCTTCCCACCTGCCCCTGCCAATCCCGCACGCCAAGGGCAAAATTCTGCCCCATAGATACCGTGGCTGCTTTGCCTATTTATGTGATCCGTTCTTCAAAATCCAGCAAGTCGGGGTAACTCTGAGACACTGAAGGAGTTGATTTCTATAAATCCGAGAGCCAATTTAAAAACTGTCTTGAGCAAAGGAATCGGTCTGAAATTCCCAAGAAAGAGGAAACGTTGGTTGGAAGCATTCAGGAATTAGTTTATATTATTACAGCTTCCTACAGTTTAAAGAAATAGAAGAATGGAAACATTGCACATTTAGAAGTTTATTACAGAAGGTTAGATCAGTTCTCAGAGTTGTGATCCTTTTACATTTTCCTGTCAATTGTAGGACTGGTACTTAAACCTAATTCGTATTTTTTAAAAGAAAATTTGTTTGCTTATATTTTTAAAAGTTCACTTAATCTATTGTTCAAAGACTGGAGAGAGATTCTGTGGCAGCAGGCTTTCATTCAAATTCACAGAAAGGTGTTTGGTTTGTGATCCTGGGAACACTCCCCATAAACGTATATAGAACATCACCAGGGCCCTATCCAGAACATTTGCCATTGTCTAGAACATTATTGTGAGCTTTTCTAGAAAATTGACGTGTGCTTGTCTAGAACATCACCGTGACTATGTCTAGACATCACTGTTACCTTATCTAGAAGCCACCTGAACTTATCTAGAATGTCGTCATCACCTTATCTAGAACATTGCCATAAACATGTATAGGACATTATCATAAACTTATCTGGAGTATTGCCATAAACTTATCTAGATTTTAAAGTTGCAAAGAGATTCTGAAGTAGTAAGAGTAATCTAACATGAGAGTCAAAGAATCTACAGTAAAAGAGATTGAAGAGACTCAAAAATGCCTAAGAATCAAGAATGGAACACCAGATATGACTATGCAGGTATTGAAGGAGTACTTGAGGAGGTGTCAGGTCTGTGTTAGGAGATATTGGAGTAGAGTCATGGAAGCATGATGTAGGGTCAAAGCCTTAATACTGTACACCACAGGTTCTAAAGAATAGGAGACAAGGCCAGTTAAAATATCACTATTAATGGTACCATCTTAAAGTTACAAAAGTCTTCAGGAGGGAAGGTAGGCTGAGGGAGGTAGATACTTTCACAGTTAAGGTTGTAAGAAAGAATACAGTACAATAGGATTAAAGGTAGAACAAATCTTCATTTCAACATAATGTGGAGTATTACAACAACAGCTTCTTACATTTATATAGTGCCTTTAATGTAGTAAACCATCACAAGGCGCTTAGCAGGAGGATAACAAATAAAATTTGACACATGAGGAGCCACATAAGGAGATATTAGGGCAAGTGACCAAAAGCTTAGCCAAAGAGGTTTTAAGGGAGCATCTTAAAGGAGGAAAGAGAGAATTCCAGACCTTAGAGCTTTGGCAGCTGAAGGCATGGCCACCAATGGTGAAACAATTAAAATTAAGAATGTTCAAGAGGCCAAAATTGAAGAGGTGCAGAGATCCCAAAGAACTGTAGAAGTAAAGGAGATTACAGATAGGAAGAAACATGTGTAGACCAGTGTTTTTTTTAAATTCATTCATAGGATATGGACTTCGCTGGCTAGGCCAGCATTTATTGCCCATCCCTAGATGTCCTTGACTGGTAAGCTGCCTTCTTGAACCATCAAACATGGAGGAAATACAGAGGATTTGACAGAGAAGTCAGTTAGACAGATTATTGATTTACAAGAGAGTGAAGGATTATGGAGGGGTGGGGTTAGGCAGGAAAATTAAGTTAAGGCCATGATCTTATTGAAAGGTAGAGCAGGCTCGATAGGCCGAAAGGCCTACTCCTGCTCCCATTCCTTATGTTGTTGCCAATAGTAGCCCATGAATAAAAGACCTCCAAATTTGGCATTAAGCTGGCAACCTCAGACAGGGCACCACATGGATAATGTTTATAACAGCAAATGTTTATACAATAAGAGGGGATTCTTCTCATGTTAGGACAACCTTTGGACAGTGTAAGAGGAAATTTACTTTGTATCTAACCACGTGGTATGCCAGGAGCCCAGTATCCTGTTCAAAATTGTCAAAAGTCCCACACTAGAATAAAAAGGTCGAATAGACAATCAATTAATTCCCATATTAGGCAGTCATGGAAACATTGGGTGTAAATGGGTAAGTTTGATAATCAAAGCTAATGCTGCACACGCTCCATGATTTTGCTGTTTTGCTATGTGATACACATGTAAAAACTGCAGATGAGAGCAACATTCAGGGACAGCATTTACATCGACAGCCCTTCCTTCCAACGCGATGTTCATTCCTTTTCGACATATCCATTACTCATTTCGATTAGAATTTTACAATGGCCAATGTGAATTACCAGATAAGATTACTCTGCATTTTTGACAGAAAACAGCGGATGATGGAAAATGTGAAAGAAAGAGAGGGCTCATCCAGGAAAAGACAGGGCAAAAACAAACATATAAATCAGCAAGGAGCAGGCACACCATGAAAGCACAGATACATGGTTTCATTTTACGTTTGCTCATGAGTTAGTCAGAAGAATTGTTCAGGGTGGAAAAACAGATTTGAAAGAAGATTAGCACTGGGCAGAGTAAATCGGATTAAAATATTGAAATTTAATGAGTGAGGAAGCCAAGGGTATTATCAAACTTTTACAACTGCCTGAAGACAACGAGTGAAGTTATAAACAGGACAGACAAAATTGGGAAAGCATTCCTAGATAGCCTGTGATGACCAGATTATTGTGAGACTAGGAAACAAGCAATTGCTTTGAGAGATTTCATCTGTACCGGAAAATCTTTTGAGACCGGTCTTTTGTGTCCACTGAACCCTAAACGTTGGACCAATTGCTTCCGAGAGTACAAAATGTCAGCTGATGTCCTATAAAACTTCCATCTGCAATTTCTCATGTAGCAGCGACAAGCCGGTTATCAGCAGACACCTTGTCACAAGCTCCAGTGTTGGGGAGACTGGAGCAAATTGAAAATTTCATGCAGAGATTAATTCACATGTGGATGGCAATTTGCAAAATACTCCAGCCGCTGCAGCTTACAGATATGGGAAGCAAGCTTCAAGATGAGATCTGTAAACTGATTATTTAACAATTTACCGTGATGACTAGCAAATCAAAGCTGGATAGCAGACTGTTACCAAGATAGATGACAAGTCAAAGGCATTCATCTGGTGAATCCCATTTCAATGCATTCTAAAATGCTGGGCAAAGCACATGCAGGAATGCATAAGCTGTACAGTGTAAGTTACAGCCAGATGGGAGCAAACTGCTGTAAAACCATTAAGAGCTAGTAAAAGAGCAAAAGAGGGAGGCAGGGAGCAAGCAAGAGGGAAAAAAAAGGAGGAAGCGAAAGAGAAATCGGGGGGGGAGAGGAAAATGGGGCGAGAGAGAGAAAAGGCAGAAATGGGTAAAGAAAAGCGAAGAACAGAGGAGGGAAAGAAAATGAGGAGAAAGCACATTACATAAGCACTTTCTTAACCTCAGGATGTGCAAAAGCACTTCCCAGCCAATGTCACCTGTTTATTGGTGCAAAAGGAGACATGTCTAAGCTTTTAAGAACATAAGAACATAAGAACTAGGAGCAGGAGTGGGCAATTCAGCCCCTTGAGCCTGCCCCACCATTCAGTACGATCGCGGCTGATCTCATTTCGGCCTCAACTCCAATTTCCCGCCCTCTCCCCATAACCTTTCAACCCATTACTAATTAAAAATCTACCTATCTCCTCCTTAAATATATTTAGCATCCCAGCATCCACTGCACTCTGAGGTAGTGAATTCCACAGATTCAAGACCCTTTGAGAAAAGTAATTCCTCCTCATCTCTGATTTAAATCTACCACACCTTAGCCTAAAACTATGGCCTCTCATTCTAGAATACCACACAAGGGGAAACAACCGCTCCACGTCTACTTTGCCTATCCCCTTTAGCATCTTATATACGTCAATTAGATCTCCTCTCATCCTTCTAAACTCTAGCGAGTATAGGCCTAAACTGCTCAATCTCTCCTCATAAGACAAGCCCCATATTTCTGGAATCAATCTAGTGAACCTCCTCTGAACAACCTCCAATGCAACTACATCCTTCCTCAAGTAGGGAGACCAAAACTGTGCACAGTACTCCAGGTGCGGTCTCACCAATGCCTTCTCCAGCTGCAACAACACATCTCTACTTTTATATTCTATTCCTTTAGCATAAATGCCAAAATTCCATTTGCCTTCCTTATTACCTGCATTCTAGCTTTCAGCGATTCATGCACAAGGACACCCAGATCCCTCTGCACTGAAGCATTCTGAAGTTTCTCTCCACTTAAATAATAAGTCACCTTTTTATTCTTCCAACCAAAATGGATAACCTCAGTTATCCATGTTAAACTCCATCTGCCAAATTTTGGCCCATTCGCCTAACCTGTCCATATCCATTTGTAAATTTCTTATTTCTTCATTGCAACTTACTTTCCCACCTATTTTGGTGTCATCTGCAAATTTAGCTATAGTACCTTCTATTCCTGAATCCAAGTCATTAATATAGATTGTAAATAGTTGGGGCCCAAAGACCGAACCCTGTGGCACCCCACTAGTTACAGCTTGCCATCCAGAAAAAGACCCTTTTATCCCGGCTCTCTGCTTTCTGTTGGTTAGCCAATCCTCTATTCGAGCTAATATAATACCCTAACTCCATGTGATCTTATCTTGTGTATTAACCTTTTGTGTGGCACCTTATCAAAGGCCTTCTGGAAGTCCAGATATACTACATCTACAGGATCCCCATTATCCACTTTGCTTGTCACATCTTCAAAGAACTCTAGCAAATTAGTCAAACACGATTTACTCTTCATAAAACCATGCTGACTCTGATGGATTGCATTTTGACTTTCCAAATGCCCCATTACTACTTCCTTAATAATGGATTCCAACAATTTCCCAACGACAGACATTAAACTAACTGGTCTATTGTTTCCTACTTTCTGCAACCCCCCCCCCCCCTCTCCCCGTTTTTGAATTAGGGCGTTATATTTGCATTTTTCCAATCCACTGGAACCTTTCCAGAATCCAGGGAATTTTGGAATATTATAGCCAATGCATCCTTTAAGACCCTGGGATGTAGGCCATCAGATCCTGGGGACTTGTCACCCTTTAATCCCAATAGTTTGTTCAGGACATTTTCTTGATGATGGTGATTATTCTAAGTTCCTCCTTCTCTATACCCTCTGCACTACCTGTTACTATTGGGGTGGTACTAGTGTCCTCCACCGTGAAAACTGAGGCAAAATACTGATTAAGCGTCTCTGCCATTTCTGTGTTCCCCACTATTAACTCCCCAGTCTCATCCTCCAAGGGACCAACATTCACTTTAGCTCCTCTCTTTCCTTTTATATACTTGTAGAAGCTTTTGTTATCAGTTTTTACATTTTGCGCTAGTTTTCTTTCATAATTTGCCTTTGCTCTTTTTATTATTTTTTAGTAACCCTTTGTTGATCTTTAAAAGTTCCCCAATCTTCCAGCCTGCCACTGACCTTTGCAATTTGCTATGCTTTAGATTTTGCCTTTATGTTATCTTTAACTTCCTTGCTTAGCCATGGATGCTTTTTCCCCCTGTTACCACCTTTCTTCCTCTTTGGAATATATTTTACTTGGGAGGAATTGAATATCTCCTTAAATATCTGCCACTGTTCATCAACTCTCCAACCTCATAGTCTTCCTGCCCAGTCCACTAGGGCCAAATCTGCCCTCACGCCTATGCAGTTACCTTTGTTTAACTCCAGAACGCTAGAATGGGACTCAAGTTTATCACTCTCAAACTGAACTTGAAATTCTAGCATGCTATGATCACTCTTCCCTAGAGGATCCTTTACTATGAGATCATTAATTAATCCCATCTCATTATACAAAACCAAATCCAGAATAGCCTGCTCCCTGGTTGGTTCCACAACATACTGCTCCAAGAAACAATCTCTAATATACTCTATGAACTCTCCCTTGAGGCTATCCTTGCCAATTTGATTAGTCCAGTCTATGTGCATATTAAAATCACGCATGATTATTGCCGTGCTTTTCTTACATGCTCCCAGTATTTCCTGGTTTATACTGTGCCCTACTGTTAAACTACTGTTTGGGGGCTTATAGATTACTCCCACCAGGGACTTCTTTCCCTTGCTATTTCTTATTTCTACCTAGGCTGACTCTATGTCTTGCTCTCCAGTGCCTATATCATTCCTCACTATAGCACTGATCGCTTCCTTTACTAACAAAGCTACACCACTTCCTTTTCCTTCCTGCCTATCGTTCCAAAACACTGAGTAGCCTTGGATATTTAACTCCCAAACCTGTTCTCCCTGTAACCACGTCTCAGTAATCGCCACTAAATCATACCTATTTATCTCTGTTTGCGCTGTTAACTCATTAGCGTTATTCCAAATGCTTTGCGCATTCAGATACAAAGCCTTTAAGTTTTCATCTTGCACTCGTCAGGACACTCGCACGAATCCATTATAAGGTGATAACAACCATTTATACTGTATGTGAAGAGAATACTGATTGGTTGCCAAGTGGCATTGCCATGAAAAAGCAAGGGAAAGAAGTCCCTGGTGGCACCAGTGATGGTGACTGACAGTCAACTGCCAAGCATTGTTTGAAATTTAAACCAGGCAGCTTGACCCTGATTGGTCAAAGCATTGCCCTGAGGAATGAGTCTGCAAATGGCTGTCACTCATCTTGTTTAGCTGAAACAATGTTCTTTCTGTCTGCAAAGTACAGGGGCCTGTGTATTAATATATGTAGCTTCCAGTACATGCAAATGCGCCACACTGCGGGCCCAACTGACAATCTTAAATTGGTTGTCAGTGTAATTCTTAGCCCACTGAGGATTATTTAGCAAACTTGGCCCAACTGCAGATGCTGGATGTTTTGCTGTTTGCAATCACGGCCAGTTGTGTACGGTCTGTACCCCACACCGTTGTGAACAGTGGCTGGGACGTGCTGTTTGATACGATCCGCCAATCTTTGGGACTTAAGGCCTAGATACCCTAGCATCACACTGGCACTGAAATTCATATACCACATTACTCATTTGTGTGATAGGCAGAACGTTTATCTGGCTTGACAGCAGCATCCCGTTAGTGGTGAATACCACTCATGTTGCTACAGCATAGTAACAGCGTGAAACAGCTAGCTTCACCTGTTGCTCAAATTTTGAGACACCTTACCCTTGCAGGGTAATCTGGGGTAGACTGGGCATTTTTCAGGGCCAAAAGTGATGGCCTTAGGCCCATTCATGAGTTTGCATGATACACAGCACAAAATGATCTGATCAGGGTAGCCATTATCCTGCAGGATGCCTTTGATATACCCTATTTCAGCATTAAGCTTGCATGGTGAGCAAATGGCTCGGGCCCCTATTTAAAAGGCTGCTGATAAAACTATTCTTATGGAGTGTGGAACTGTAAGAATCCCAACCTGTATATTGACCAGTGAAGGCAGGCTTGCGGTAGATCATGGTAGAGAATCCCCTGGCAGATTTCTTTACCCATTTTCCCCTTTTCTCTCAGTCACCATCACTGGGTGCATTCTCCGTGGCAACACCACTTGCCAACCATTCATCACTCTCTTCACATACAGTATAAATTGTTGTTTTCCCCTCATATTGATAATCTTGCGAAGTACCCTGATGAGTGCGAGATCTTCGATATCTCTCTTTTTTTCAGCAATACTCAAGTTCTGTACCACCAAACGACTATTTTGTAACCTGTTTCAAAGTGTTCAAACTGGCCGGGAATTTCTGGGACCCTCCGCGGGCGAGGTGGACCCCCAGCCAGGAGTCCATTGACTTGCGGCGGGACCAGAAGGTCAAGGTGGCGGTGGAAGAGTGCGGAAAATCCCGCTGATTATTGCAGTTTGGAGAAACACGGCAGACAATTTGCACACAGCAAGCTCCTACATGGGAAAATGACCAGCTCATATTTATTTTTAGTCAGGTTGTTCGAAGGATAAATATTGACCTAGACACTTGCTCTTTGATTAAGAAAAACCTGTGGGATACGCAGTTTTGTAAATAAGGGAATTGGATACAAAACAAGGATGTCATGATAAACATTGCAAATCTTTGACCAGGTATTCACTGGAGTATTGTGCACAATTCTGGACACCGCACTTTAGGGAGGATGTGAAGACCTTGGAGAGGGCACTGAGGAGATTTATGGGGATTATACCAGGGATGAGAGATTTCAATTATGTGGAGAGATTGAAGAAGGTGGGATGGTTCTCCTCAGAGCAGAGAATGTTACTGGGTAAGCTAATAGATGTTAGCTAATAATAACCTAATCATTGGAAATTGAGGAATTTTGATAGTTTCTCCCTTTTTGCTCAGTCTTCTCTAACTAGAGATTATGGATTTAAAATAATAGGCAAAAGAGATAGAGGGGAAATGAGAAGAAATTTGTTTGGGTTAAAATCTAGAACACACTACCTGAAAGGATGATTCCATAGGAATCTTCAAAAGACAATTGAATATACATTTAAAGAGGATTAGATTACAAGATTATGGGGATAAAGCTGGAATGAGAGACTAAATTAGCTCCTTCAGAGAGCTGGTGCTGGCACAACAGGCTGATGGCCTCCTGTATGTGCTGTAATATTTTGATTCTACGATTATTCCCATGGGATTTTGCATGTCCACCTGAAAGAGCAGGCTCGCAGAAATAACTTATCCAAAAGACCTCTGACAGTGCTGCACTCCCTCCCTCAGCATTGCACTAAACCCAAATTATGTGTGGACTGAGGCTCCAATTTACTCCCACCTACCACTGAGCCAGTTCCAGCACCCTTCCTTAATCTAGGCTCAAACAGGTCATTAAAGCCATGGGCAACCTTACTTATAGAAAACCTTTCCTATTTTGGGCGCACATGGTCCCAGGAATCACAGACTGTGTCAAACTTTCAACATTTGACTGGCTGAGAAAGACAAACTGAAACTGATGCCTCTTGTGTTAAATTACTCCACGCTCATAAAATGGACAGAGGAAACCAGAGGAGGGGGCATGAAAACTTTTGAAAGAAAACACAATTGGAATGAAAAGATAACTCATGTAGGGGATAAAATGAAAATAAAAGAAAAAAAATAGAAGAGAAGGGTGAGCAAGAGAGTTCAAACTATTGTTTTCTTTTACTTAAACATGCTTTTAAAGAATTTATTTTAATACAGATTAATATTACAGTAATCAGTCATTTCAGGCATTCATGTAACTTCTGTACATTAGTGCTGGCATTTGCTTTAACATGCACTGGAATGAAATCCATCATCTGAGAGAGAGAGTCTGGAATTTTTCCATATCTCTCTGTGACTTCAGGTTAAAATATCCTGCTGTAATTAAAAAAATGACCTTGTTGGCAACAGCCTTGTAAACTATAAATGTTGCTGCATAATTATTATGCAAGAGATTCATCTCGTCTTTAAGGACATCAACCTTCTTTGCAAGAGAAACCACACAGCTGGGCACATTGTCAATATGGAGATAAATGGTGCGGCTCCCCATCCCATACTAAATTAACAGGCATCCGCATTACCATTCTTATTTATGAAATGAAACTTCATGCTTGAATGTATGCTTAAGTTTAAAATTGCACTTACAATGGGATTAATGATCAAGAGGAGAAGATAAACAAAGTGCTTACACAGGAGATGAAGCAGATGCAGTACAAACCCTGGAGTATTCAAGTCAGTCATTCAGTAAATGATGCCCTGCCTGAATATGCAACATCTAACTCTCTACTCATCTAAAGCTTTGCTGCCCACATCCTGTTACATATCAAGTCTCTTTCACCAGTGCCCCTGCTGACCTCCACCTACTCTCCTACCCAAACACATCCATTTAAGAGTTCTCATCCCCAATAACAAATTTCTGCACAGTCTCATCCAATCCACTCCTGCAGCCTCCGTCAGCCTATACAGCCCACTGATCTGACTTTGGCCTCCTCCCTTCTCTGGATTCTTCTCCTCCGGTGGCTGATCAGCCTCCCATCCTGTGAAGCATCTTTGGGCATTTACCACATTAAAAGCATTTTATAAGTTGTTCATATGGATGGTGATATTGTTGGTTTCAAGAGAAATGTGTTTCTAAAGTATGTAGTCTCAAAATGGGGACACAAGAAATAGGGGTTGGAGTTGGCCTCTTGTCCCTTTGAACCTGCCATTCAATAATTATAACTGATCTTCTACCTCAACCCCACCGTCCCATGTCCCCATGTCCCTTAATTCCCTTAGCACTCCAAAATCTATTTATCAGTCTCTGTCCTGAATACACTCGACTGAGCATTACAGCTTTCTGGGGTTAAGAGTTCCAAAGGTTTAAAACCCTTTGACTGGAGAAATTTCTTCTCAATGGCCAACAGCTTATTCTGAGACTGTGAACCGGTATTCTAGATTCCTCAGCCAAGGGAAACAATTTCTCAGCATCTACCCTTTCAACCCCCTTAAGAATTTTATTTGGCTCAGTTACTTTCTTCTAAACTCCAGGGATCATATGCCTAGTCTACTCAAACTCTACTCAGTGGTTCTATTAGTTAATGCATTGCCATATGGATCACAGATGGTTCAGCCTCAGCTTGTGCTGACTCACACAGAGCTGGAGGCATCAAAGATTTTAAAATTTGTTTCAGAGTCAAAGAAGGAGAAATAAAACCATCCCCAATTCCGAAATCAAAACAGAAAATGCTGGAAAATTTCAGCAGGTCTGGCAGCATCTGTAGAGAGAGAGAGAAAGATGCTGCCATGCCTATAACAGACCTTGTGAACAAATAACCTGACAGCATTTACCTTCTAGGTCACATGTGAAGAATGAGACCTGAGATTGTTTCCTTTCAGGTCTCAATGGTCACACACACCTTGTAAACGTAAATGGTCCTGGCCCACTAAACAGCCAATAGCTAGCCAGTATGCTATGGTAGTGTTCTCTGTGAATCAGCTGGTAGAACTCTCGCCTCAGAGTCAGATTGTTCTGGGTTCAAGTCTCCCTCCAGAGACTTGAACACAAAAAACTAGGCTGATACTCCAGTGCAGTACTGAAGGAGTGCTGCACTGTTGGAGATACTGCATTTAGGATGAGAACTTAAACCTAGTTCCCATCTGAGGTAGCCTTAAGAGATCCCAAGACACTATTTCAAAAAAGAGCTAATGAGTTACCCCAGTGGCCTGAACAATATCTATCCCACAATCATCAGGCTATCTGGTCAGTATCACATTGCTGCTTGTAGGATCTTGCTGTGTGCAAATTGGCTGCTCTGTTTCCTACATTACAACAGTGACTACACTTCAAAGGCTCTTCATTGACTGTAAAGCACTTTGGGATGTCCAGCGATCATGAAATGTGCTACAGAAATGCAAGTCTTTCTTTCTTTAAGCTGTGCTGTTTTAAACTACCCATTAGCCGAGGCAGTATTATAAAGATCAGTATTCTGGATGTGTTCCATATTATTAATAAAAGTGAGAATACACATCCACGTGCCTGCCTGCACCTAGCAAACCCAATTTTCAAGAGCTTGGTATGTGACGAATCCACACTTGGCTACTACCCTGCGCTGCAGTGCTTTGAAGTGCTGAAACACTGGAGCAAAAGGATTCTCGAGCCAAAGCTATTTAATATCGAAAGTTTGATTGCTCTCCTCAGGCTTACTATTATTCAATTCATCAATTCCATCAACGAAGCCACTGGAACCTTCCATTTGTCTACGACCATATTGTATCCTGGCACAGCACCATGCTCATCCAAAACTGAAAATTAGGCAGTGCAGCAAGAAGGATTGCCAAAAAGTGATTGAGTGTTGGCTTCAGCATCACTGTATTTGAATGACTGTATCCCACAACACTCCAACTTATTTGTAGTGATGAAATTAGATCTGGCTTGTGCACATCCACCAGCTGCCCACTTTAATTAACACTGACATTCCTGAGAACAGCGGGCCACAGAATATTCATCAAATGGTGTTTTATCATTCTGTGGGCTCAGGAATGAATATTGTAATGAATTACTCAGGAATCACATCATGATCCCCATTCAGTTTCCATGACCTACTCATGAGGAAAGTCATAAAATACATTTGAGGTAGAGAGAAGCATATCAGCCTTTAAATTAGAGTGGGACATACCACAGAAATAAAACCTGATGAACGCATATAAAAGCAGCATTTCCACCCACCAAGTTTTACTACTGTCAAATAGTGGGGTAAGAAATATTAACTCAAGTCTCCAAATAAAAGCTAATGATTGTAGTCAAAATAAGAAGGAAATCATAGAATACTTTAAGAGTGCTGTCAGAACATTATAGCCAAGATTCTTTGAATTTCCATCTGTTTTAGGAGAGGTTTCAGACAGTAAACAGAGTAAACACTATCACAAAATAAACACACCAATATTCTGTCTAAAACCATCCTGATTTGGAAATATATTGCCGTTCCTTCACTGTTGTTGGGTCAAAATCCTGGAACTCCCTCCTGAACAGCACTTTGGGGATTCTTCCAGCACATGGACTGCAGCAGTTCAAGAAGGCAGCTCACCACCACCTTCCCAAGAGCAATTAGGGATGGTTAATAATGCTGGCTTAGCCAGCAATGCCCATATCCAATGAACGAATATTTTAAAATGCCCTCTCCGATCCACACTGCCCTGATTTAAACTGCACAGACTGTTTCGCTAGGCAGGATTAAAAATCAAGCCTCAGTATCACTATTTGAGGATATTTAGCCTCAGAATTACGCAGATCAGTACAACCCATTCCTGGGTTGCCTTCTTGAACCACTGCAGTCCATGTGGTGTAGGTACACCCACAGTGCTGTTCGGGAGGGAGCTCCAGGATTTTGACCCAGCGACAGTGAAGGAACCGGGATATATTTCCAAGTCAGGATGGTTTTAGACAAAGAATATGGATGTGTTTATTTTGTGATAGATTTTACTCTGCTCACTGTCTGAAGCCTTCCCTAAAATAAGTGGAAATTCAAAGAATCTTGGCTATAATGTTCTAAGGGGGAGAGACCTCTGCTGCCAAGAACATTTGTGCATATCTTGCACAAGATGTGAACATGTATATGAAACATCACCAAATTTTGCTGAATGGGTCGCAATCCTAACAAATATCAGTTAGGCTCATAAGCTAACAAATTGACAAATAGGAAACGTGTATGAAAACTGCTAACAAAACTATATAAAGGAGAAAAGGAATAAAACTTCCTGGGGTCACCACCTGCAAGTTCCCCCCCCCCCTCCCCACCACCCCCCCCCTCCCAAATGACTCACCATCCTAACTTGGAAATATATCTTTATTCTTTCACTGTCACTAGATAAAAATCCTGGAACTCCCTTCCTAACAGCACTGTGGGTGTACCTACACCGCATGGACTGCAGCGGTTCAAGAAGGCAGCTCAGCACCACCTTCTCAAGGGGCAATTAGGGATGGACAATAAATGCTGGCCCAACCAGCGAAGCCCACATCCCATGAATGAATAAAAATAAAATCTCTGAAAATATTCAGAATATGTTTTGAAAACCCTTTTAGTATTATGTTATGTTCTCAGCCAGCTAGCTACACAGATATTAAAAGTCAACTGACCACATAATAAATAAATAAAATGCCCAATTTCTGAAAATATTTTGAAGGTACCTATATGCCCTGTGCCTCCAGCATGTTTGTCTCTTGAGGTTTAACCTCTGTTAAGGTCTTGGTTCTGTTTTTGTTCACAAAATAAAGTTGATGTTACAACTGCAGCAGCCTTCAGCACCTTGGTGAACCTACTGCTGTCCAGGCTTGCTATCTGCTTCCGCTGGTGTCTCTCTGGCCACCTTTCACGGTGTACCTACCACCGCATATCCACCCCACCCCCTAACCACAGTGCTACCATCTCTGAGGACAAACTCACCTCCCTCTAACTGCCCATTAGCAAAACTACATGAGATCCACTACTTTATGTACAGTCAGTTCAATATGCAATAATCCTCGAAGATATGAGGAGTGATCTGGGTAAACTGCATGATGGTAAGAAACATGTCTGAACTAATTAAGACCAAAATAACAATCAGGATGAATTTGTAACAGCCAGGTCACACAGGACTAACTTAATGGAATTTTTTTGCAGGATTTTAAAGGTGTGTTTAAATAGAATGCAGGGATATTATATAGATCAGCTTTTGGAAGGCATCTGTAAAGGTGCCACACAAAAGACTTTATAAGGCAATTAAGGTATATGGTAATAGCATGAATGCAGCTACACATTTTGATGGACAGCTAGGAGACAGAAAGCAAAGATTATAGGTTAATGGATTTTACTTTTAGGACTGGTACATATAGGAGCGTGATCTCTTCTGGGACTCCTCTCGTTTTCAAAAGGAACAAAGTTTGATGGTTAAACCAAATGAACGTACATGGAAGGGGTCAGTTAGCTTAGATGGCTAGATTGTGGTTCAGAATAATATCAATAGTGCGGGTTCAACTCCCACTCTGGCTGCGGTAGACTTGGGACCTGCCTCCTCTCCCTGCTACCGAGAGTGGAAAGTAAACTGCCCTTGACAAAAACTATTAAGGATGAAGCATCAGCAGACAATGAACCAAGGACCTGCCTTGGAGCACAGCACATATCATGGGGGTTGACTAGCTTAGATAGCTAGGGAGTAGTGCAGAATAATACCAATGGCAGGGATTCAATCCCCATACTGGCTGAGGTTATTCATGGAGGCTTGCTCCATCTTATTTTGTGGAGTGGTGCCTCTCAAGCTATATAACTACTTGGCACTCCCTTTAACAGATGCCTATGGCTACTTACCTTATCACCTTTTTCCATGTATTGATTGTCCACCTAAGGGCCTCAATTGGTGGGCAAGACAGGAAAGCTGTCCACAAGCCTTCCTGCCCCACACATGTCACCCTCCCACCTGATTAGATACCCTTCCTGCCTCCAAAATTCACCACAGGGGAGGGCATTGAATTCCACCCTCACAGGACAAATAAAACGTGCCATAAAAAAAAAGGAAATAGGATCTTGGATTTATGTGTTGAGGCATTGGAAAGCTAGGAAGTGACATTGAATTGGTACAATGTCAAGATATATTTTTGATAGGCCAGTATTGCAATGGAGTCCTACCACCCCATTGTAAGAGTATTAGAACAATAGGAAAGTTACAGAGGTTTTTTTTGTAATAAGACCAGGAACAAAAGGTTTTAGTCATGAAAAATGGAGGAATCTCGTAAAAGCTTTTCAAAGTTATGAAAAGGTTTTATAGGGTAAATAACAAAAGATCCTTTCCACCAATTGGATAAAGGCTAGCAAGTTAGACTTCAGATCATCATTAGAAGAATGGAGGGAGAGTTGTTCAAATATACTGGTATTCAAATGCTTTATCAAAAGGGACTATGTATAATAATTTTAAGAGTGATCAAGTTGAAAAGAAAAAAATACATACAACATTGAGAATGCGGAGGGAAAAATGAGTAGCGTTGAATAGATCGATCCAGTTGAAATATTAGCACTAACAGCCTCAAAAGGGTGAAATACTACAGTCCGATGATGTGAATTTTATGTTTCTATGATTTTATTTCATAGGAACGGTCACTGGCAGAACAGAAAAATTTGACTTTGATTGAATTTTGCTGTCATCTTTTAACATTATTGCTTTCATTTTAGTGGCAGCTTATTAACAAACTAGGTCATACAAAAGGAAGTGAGAAACCAGTTTTTCTGTGATTCTATTGGAAGGGTGTGTGCAGCAGTAAAGATCCAATTCCTTTGTTGTATAGTGGAATACACAGACACACAGGCACAATCACACACACACACTCACACACACACAGGCACACAGACACACACACAGAACAGAGGCACACAGACACAGAGACACGCACACACACAGAGAGACACAGAGACACACACACAGGCACACACACACACAGACACAGGGAGAGAGACACAGACACACAGGCACACACACACAGACACACAAAGTTTACAAGATTTATAACAAAAGTTTGATCCAAAATTGCACTTTGTACACTAATGCACAAAGACAAAAACCATTTTCTTTGTTCCAGTACTCCTTCACAGTCAACTAGCTGAATATTATGTGGTTAAAATCAAAAGTACAAAACAGACATTTAGTTCTGGCATATTTTCTCACTTTCTGCAATGCATTCAAACGGAGAACCCAGGGGTGAAAGATCAATGATCTAACTCACTGCTCCAGATAATCACTTCTACCACACTGATGTGTAGCCTACGTTCAACAGTTCGTCCAATCCTTCACCATTTAATCGAGGTTGATATCTTTTCAAAATGAAGTGATCACATGCAAAATGAGGGTGATGGGGCATAAAGATATCATCTTACAAGCATAATGGAACTGAATCAGGAGACAAGGTTAAAAAGCACACAGTCTCTTTAGCTCAAAGAGAAGGCCATTAAGAGAGGAATGGCATTGATGCAAGCAAACCATTGGACTGAACTTTGTTGTAAAGGTAACAGAAAGGCTAACAGCGCTCACTTATTTATTTGCAAATCAAACAGGAAAGCAGTCACTGGTCAGCCCATATACGCAGTTGATCACAGAAATTTGTAAGCTGCTGTTCGAGATGTGCTGTCTTTCATTTGATTCACAAAAGTAGCATCTGGCCATATTGAACAGTGTAAAGTTCCTGTACTATCTCCTGGATATGGGCTAAACCTGCCACAGTTAGAGCTTGTTCATTCCAGCTCAAGAGTTGTGGTAGATTACTGCCAAGTAACCTCCCTGACTACTGAAAATTAACTTTTACAAGTATGGACTCTCACTCCTTCCGCTTTTAAGTAATGTTGGAGAATTTTTTTAAAATGTAAGAACTGTAAGAACATTGGGCAGAATTCTTCTGTCATCAGGAGGCGAGTGGAACCGAACAAGATTAAAATAGTGCGTGATGACATCGGGCGCGATATTTCTCTCGGCAGGAGCGCGTGACAGGTGGCAGCGTGCCCTCTGACAATTAAGAGGCTTATTAAGGCCCTGAATCAATTAATTAAATCAAATTTTTCACTGCCCGTCCAACTGTTTGATTGGTGGGCGGGCAAATAGGCCAAGCAGCCTTTGCATTTTTTGCGAAACCCCATCCACGGGTGGGATGAGGTTTCAACCAGTGATTTAAAAAAAATAAAAACTTTTAAAACTAATTTTTAACATGTCCCTGCTCGTGTGACAGAGTCACGCGAGGTGGGGGGTGGGGGGGGGGGGGGGGGGGGGGGGGGGGGGGGGGGGGGGGGGGGGGGGGGGGGGGGGGTTGGGGGGGGCTGGGGGGGGGCATGCTTTCCTTATTTTTCCAATCTTTATTTTTATTGTTAATGATCTTGAGGCAGCTCCCTGTGCCTTCAGGGAGCTTTCACTGAGCGCACCCAGCCCCGGGCCTGCGCAGGCTTCAGCGCTCGCCCTCCTCCCAACCCCCACCCCGGCAGCGCTGAGGCTCTGAGCGCGCCCTTCAGGCGGGCTGGCCGTTAATTGGCCAGCCAGCGTGAAATCGCGGTCGGGGCCCGATCGCGGGTTTAGCGGCTGCTCCCGGGCCCTCCCAGCGAGGCTAAGCACCCTGCCCATTTCCTTTCCCCCTTTTCCCCTCTTTTCATCATCCAACCTTTCTTTCTCTCTCTCAGGCTGGAATGTTACTGGCCCCCAGTAAAATCATGATGTTAAACTGGCTCCATAAGGCAGTCCTGTTGTTGGGGTGTTTTACTGATGACATTACTGGAAGGCTGCCTGACCCAAGGAGGTGAGCAGCCAATTTCCATAATTAAAGACCCAACTAAGGCCCATTTAACGGTGCTGTCGGAATTTCTCTGACCGCTGGCTGCATATGTGTATATATACAAAGAGGCTGCCAACAAAATGGATTCAGCCTCCCAGCAACAGACCAGGGCTTGAGAAGGTTTCGTAAGACAAAGAGGTGAACCATGGGCAGGGGAGGCAGCCCCCCCACCCCTCACACACACACACACACACACCACCCCCCACCACCCCCACCACCCCACCGCTGCATTCCCCAGAGTGTCTCCAGCAATTAGCCCTGTCAATTTTTCTTTCAGGTATCTGCTATAGGCCCCAGTGCTAGCTGACTGTCCACATCTTGCCTTGCGAAACCCCAGAGGATGTTTATGAAGCAAGTGAAAGGAAAGGCAACACTTGTGCGGTGCTCAGAAAAACCCGCCCGATTTGAACGATTTGACAGCCGAAAACAAAAAAACGTTGCTTTAAAGTGAACCAGTCCCGAAGGTTCATGAAAATATCAATTAGACAATCAGGAGGACCTTCAAGCGAAGTGGCTGAAAAGTTTCTGGAATAATCTGCCAGGCCGAGTCATATAGACACAAACTAATGCAGTTGAAGTCCATCCTGGAGGAGTTGGCACACTAGAGCAATAAGCTTGAGTGAGCAATTGGGTCTATCTCAACTCAATCTCCTCTTATGTGAAGCTATATCTATATCATTTTATTGGAAGGAAAATAGAATTACCATTAAATTGAAAAAATCCTCACACAGAAGGAACTCTTCAAGCAGTACTCAACGAAGGAACATAATTTGTGCTTCCTTTCTGCCTGGCTTTGGTTGATATCATAGGATTGTGTGCTCTGAACTTGAGGTAGCAAACTAGCAAAAACATCACTTACTGCAGGCTTCAGACAGGCAGTGTGGATGAATGGACGAACTACGAATGTGGGTGGCATCCAGGTCTTATGAGACAATGAACACTTCACACAGGCAAGAATGATATCGTTGATGAGAATTCACCCCAGCAGAATATTCAAGGAGTACTTTATGAATCATCAAGCCGCCCACTATTTGAAATTGTATTGAAAGAAAATGCCAAGTATTAGTGACATGAAGCAGAATATGAGGGAAATGGGTAGAGCAGCAAATGAAACCTCTGGGACCTGGCTTCAAATCCAGTATGATTTCAAAGACTCTTATGTGAAAGTGATTTTCAATGTTTCAATCTAGTTGCTATTTGACAAGGGTATACAGTTTTCATATTAATGGACTCGTAATCCAGACCACTGGGCTAATGACCCAGAAACGCAAGTTCAAATCCCAACACGGCAGCTGGGGGAATTTAAATCCAGTTAATTAATAAATTGAGAATAAGAGACGAGTCTCAGTAGTTCAAGTTCTCTTAAATTGTCATAAAAAACCATCTGATTCATTAATGTCCTTCAGGAAGAAAATCTGTCTATATGTGATTCCAGGGTCAGAGAACAGCCTAGCGAGTCACTCAGTTGTATGCTGTCTTTACGAATTTAGGAACAGGGGTAGGAAACGGTCATTCAGCCCGTCGAGCCTGCTCCACTCCATTCAACAAGGCCAGGGCTGATCTTCTACCTCAACGCCGCTTCCCCGCATTAACCCCACTTTGTGGCTTTGCGAATGAAGAAAGGCATGGCCAGAATATTGCATCAGTGTGCAGGGGCAGGCCCAACACACCAACGCATAAAATGATACGAGATGACGTCAGGAGTGTGTCCCGACATCACAGCACGTCATTTAGATCTTTTGTTCATCAGGCGCAAGCCGGAGGCGGCTGCACACCCGCCAAACTGTCAAAGGCCTGTTAAGACCAATAGGAAACTAATAAAGCTAACTAACAAGATCCCACAGAGGGCGGCAATGAGAAGTGACCAAAGCATTCTGGGAGAAGTCAGCACAGACAACGCAACTCAGAAGGGGATCGAGGAGAACTCTTGCACTCAACAGGAGGGAGAGCATCCAACAGAGGGCGGCAGTGAGAAGTGACCAAAGCATTCTGGGAGAAGTCAGCACAGACAACACAACTCAGAAGGGGATCAAGGAGAAGGAGTATTGCACTCAACAGGAGGAAGAGCATCCAACAGAGGGTGGTAGTGAGAAGTGACTAAAGTATTGTGGGAGAAGTCAGTGCAGACACCGCAACTCAGAAGGGGATTGAGGACGACCCACTGTCAAAGAACCCAAACATTACATTGCTGTAGTGTATCCATCCCTCCTTCCTCCTCAAACCAAAAATAAAAGAGAGAGGGAGAGGCAGTACCTTCAGGAGTGCACCAGACCTGTGAGGGACACTCTTCTGAAAGTAGATTTTTTTAAAAAGCAGTTGATAGGTGAGTAAATCCTGGTGAGTTTTTTTTTCAATCTATTAAAGTTATTCATTGCTTAATACTGAGGTAGGAGCTAAAAAAAGTATAGAGTAGTACTGTACAAGTATAATTAGTCAAGAAACAGTGTTCCTAGCTAACATAAAAAAGGCCCCGAGCTAGCGTACTTTTTAAGGGAGTAACTAGCTTAATCGAGAGGGACACCATGGCAGAAGAACTCAGACCCGTGATATGCTCCTCCTGCAGGATTTGGGAAGAGAGAGACGCTTCCAGCGTCCCTGGTGACCATGTGTGCAGAAGGTGTGTCCAAATGCAGCTTCTAGCTAACCGGATTTCGGAGCTGGAGCTGCGGGTAGACTCATTGTGGAGCATCCGCGATGCTGAGCAAGTCGTGGATAGCATGATTAGCGAGGTGGTCACACCGCAGGTGAAGATTACACAGGCAGAAAGGGAATGGGTGACTATCAGGAACAGTAAAAGACTCAGGAAGGTAGTGCAGGAGTCCCCTGTGGTCATCCCCAGCTCTAACAGATATATCGCTTTGGATACTGTTGCGGGGGGATGGCCTCTCAAGGGAAAGCAGCAACAGCCAAGTTCACAGCACCGTGGGTGGCTCTGCTGCTCAGGCGGGTGAGAGGAAAACAAGTGGCAGGGCTATAGTGATAGGGAATTCAATAGTTAGGGGCACAGACGGATGCATATGTGGCCGCAAATATGAATCAAGGGTGGTATGTTGCCCTCCTGTTGCCAGGGTCCAGGGTGTCACGGAGCAACTACAGGACATTCTGGGGAGGGAAGGTAAACAGCCAGTGGCCGTGGTACACATTGGCACCAACGACATAGGTAAACTAAGGGATGAGGACCTGCAAGCTCAGTCCAGGAAGTTAGGAGATAAATTAAAATGCAGGACCTCAAATGTAGTAATCTCAGGATTACTCCCAGTTCCACGTGCTAGCGAGAGCAGGAATAAGAGGATAGATCAAATGAACACGTGACTGAAGAGATGGTGTAGCCGGGAGAGATTCAAATTCTTGAGGCACTGGGACCGATTCTGGCGAAGGTGGGACCTGTACAAACCGGACGGGCTGCACCCTGGCAGAGGTGGGACCAGTGTCCTTGCGGGGGCTTTTGCTAGTTCTGTTGGGGAGTATTTAAACTAGTGTGGCAGGGAGATGGGATCCCAGGAGTAGGATCAGCTAGGTCAGATTCAGATCAGAAAAATGGAGGTAGAACATTAGCTAGGGACGTTGTGATAGACATGGAGTTACAGGAGAAGCAAAGTTTAAAAAGTGTCCAGCAAGGGAAATTGACGGGGTTAAACTGTTTATACTTCAATGCAAGGAGTATTACAAACAAGGTAGATGAGTTAAGGCCACAAGCAGACACATGGCAGCAGGATGTCATTGCTATAACGGAGACCTGGCTAAAGGAGGGACAAAACTGCCAGCTTAATATCCCTGGTGATAGAGTCTTCAGACACAATAGACTAGGAGATAAAAAAGGAGGGGGAGTAGCACTAATGGTTAAAGAATCAATTCCAGTTGTGAAAAGGGATGATATACTAAATGGGTCAACAAACGAGGCTTTATGGATTGAGCTTAGAAATAAAAAAGGGGCAGTCACACTACAGGCCCCCAAATAGTAAAAGGGAGATAGAGGAACAAATATGTGGGCAAATTTCTGCTTGTAAGAACAAGAGGGCAATAATAGTAGGAGACTTCAACTATCCTAATATCAACTGGGATTGAAACAATATAAGGGGCACAGAGGGAGAAAAATTCATGCAGTGTGTCCAGGAAATTTTTTTCAACCAATTAGTGACAAACCCAATGAGAGGAGATGCAATTCTAGACCTAGTCTTGTGGAACGAAGGAGGGCAAAGTGACAGTTGGTGACCATATCGGGGACAGTGATCACAATTCAGTTAGATTTAGCATTTCCACGGAAAAGGACAGAGATAAGGCAGGAGTAAAAATCTTGAACTGGGGGGAAGGCAAATTTTGCAGAAATGAGAAGGGACTTAGCTGAGGTGGACTGGACAGCACTGCTGGAGGATAAAACAGTGGAAAACCAGTGGGAAGCACTAAAAAGTGAGATCCTAATTGTACAAAGTAGACACATCCCCTACAAAAATAAGAGTGGTTCTGCCAAATCTAGACCCCCCCTGGTTGCCTAGAGGAATACAGGGGAAGATCAAACAGAAAAAGAAAGCATACGATAGGCACAAAGAACTAAGCACTGCAGATAGCCTAGATGAATATAGGAAGTGCAGGGACGAAGTAAAAAAGGAAATAAGGAAATCAAAGAGAGGACATGAAAAAAGATTAGCAAGTAAAGTTAAAGATAACTCAAAGATGTTTTACCAACACATTAATGCTAAAAGGTTAACTAAGAAAAAGGTGTGACCCATCAGAGATGAAGATGGAAACTTGTGTGCAGATGCAGAGGCTGTGGGAAGGGTTTTGAATGAATATTTTGTCTCTGTGTTTACAAAGGAAAGGGAGGATGTAGATATAGCAGTCCAGGAGGAACACTGCAAGATATTGGATGGGATGGTCATAAAAAGAGAGGAAGAACTCAAAGGGTTGAAATCCTTGAAAGTTGATAAGTCACCAGGGTCAGATGGATTGTTTCTGAGGCTGCTGAAGAAAGTCAGGGAGGAGATAGCAGATGCTCTGAGGATGATTTTCCAATCTTCACTAGATACAGAGGAGGTACCAGAGGACTGGAGAAATGCAAAGGAAATGCCAAACAATTATAGGCCAGTTAGTCTTACATCGGTGGTGAGCAAGTTAGTAGAATCAATCCTGCGAGATAGGATTAACTGTCATGTGGAAAGGCATGGACTAGTCAGGGATGGTCAGCATGGATTTGTTAAAGGAAGGTCTTGCCTCACAAATTTGATTGAATTCTTTGAGGAAGTGACAAGAAGGGTTGATGAAGGTAGTGCAGTGGATGTTGTGTACATGGATTTTAGCAAGGCATTTGACAAGGTCCCACATGGCAGATTGGTCAGGAAAGTAAAAGCCCATGGGATTCAGGGTAACGTGGCAAACCGGATAAAAGGTTGGCTTTGTAACAGGAAACAAAGGGTAATGGTCGATGGATGCTCTTGCGAATGGAAAGTTGTCTCAAGTGGTGTTCCACAGGGTTCGGTGTTGGGACCCTTGCTGTTTGTGTTATATATTAACAATCTGGACGTGAACATGGGGAGCACAATTGGGAAATTTGCAGATGACACACAGATTGGCTGAGTAGTGGATAGTGTAGAGGATAGCCATAATCTCCAAAACGATATAGATGGGTTGGTGGAGTGGGCGGTAAAGTGGCAGATGGATTTTAACATAGAGAAGTGTGAGGTCATACATTTAAGGAGGTCAAACAGTTACAGGGATTACACAATAAATGGGAATATACTAAGAGGGGTAGATGAAGTGAGAGATCTTGGCGTACAAGTACACAGGTCCCTGAAGGCAGCAGTTCAAGTAGACAAGGTTGTAAAGAAGGCATATGGAATGCTCTCCTTCATTGGCAGAGGTATAGAATATTAAAGTAAGGATATAATGTTGGAATTGTATAAAACACTGGTGAGGCCACAATTGGAGTATTGTGTGCAGTTCTGGTCACCACATTACAGGAAGGATGTAATAGCTCTGGAAAGAGTGCAGAGGAGGTTTACAAGAATGTTGCCAGGGTTAGAAAAGTGTAGCTAGGAGGAGAGATTGGCTCGGTTGGGATTATTTTCCTTAGAACAAAGAAGGCTGAGAGGTGACTTGATTGAGGTGTACAAAATTATGAGGGGAATAGATAGGATGGGTGGGATAAAATTGTTTCCCTTGGTGGAGAATTCTAGAACCAGGGGATATAGATTCAAGATAAGTGGCAGAAGGTGTAGGGGGGACATGAGGAAGAACATTTTTACGCAGAGAGTAGTGGGTGTCTGGAATTCGCTGCCAAAGTTGGTGGTAGAGGCAAAAACTCTAAACTCTTTTAAAAAGTACCTGGATCTGCACCTTAAGTGCTGTAAGCTGTAGGGCTATGGGCCGGGTGCAGGAAGGTGGTATTAGAAAGGGCACCTGGTTGTCCTCAGGTGGGCATGGACAAGATGGGCCGAATGGCCTCCTTCTGTGCTGTAACTTTTCTGTGGATCTATGGTACTAACTGAGCTGCCCGTCCAACCTTAAGCGGCCTTTGTGTTGTTTTCCAGGAAACATCATCCATGGGCGGGACGAGGTTTTCTGAAAGTTATATTAAATAAATAAAACATTTTCCCAAAATATAAAAACATGTTCAATTTGGGACATGTTTAGATAACTTTTTAAATGCTTTATTTAATTATTTTAATATCAACTTAATTTCCCTGAGGCAGCTCCATGCCTCAGGGTGATCGCTGAGCTCTTTCGTGCACATGCGCGCAGGCCCCAACTCTCCCACCTCCCTCCCCTTAATTGGCCCAACCGCGTAAAATGGCGGCGGGCGGCGATCGGCTCCGCCCACCCCCCCCCCCCAGCCCTGCCCATTCCCACCCGACATAGGTAAGTTCCTGGCCCATAAAACCACCTGAAATTTAGCAAGAACTGGCAATCTTACTCCGAAATGGAAAACGTCATAACGCTGGTAGAAACAATGGCTGGAATTTTCCGACCCCGTTGGTGTCTGGTGTCATTGCGGGGGGGTGGTTGGTGGGGGGGAGGGGGGGGGGGGTGGTGGAACATCCTGGCAAGTAGGCCAAAAATCAGTTTCAAGCCGTCGTGAAACTAGTTTGCAATCGTCCACTCCACCTGTTAACGGCGGGCCGTGGTTCCCACTGCATGTCGGGAACCTAATTTCAATACTTTAGCATCTCATTATCAGTCCTTTTTACTGGAATCACTCCCCACCCCCCCCCCCCACCCCCCACGCCCCCCAAACCCAGCCCCCCTCCCCACTTTGGATCATCCAGGCACATCGGCAGGATTACACACTTCGTGTGTTCACAACTGTACATAAGTGAATGTGCACTTGGCGGGCTGCACTTCTCTTTCTCACAGGTAGGCCTCTACCTACGGGACCAGCCGAAAGGCTGGCATGGCTTTTCAACAGCTGCAGGGCGAGGGCTTGCTTGGGGAAGGGGTAGAAGTGGACTCAGGCAAGGGAAGAGGCTGCAGGACAAAGGCTGTACCGGGGAAGGAGAGTATCCCAGGCTGTGTGATCTGTGCAAGTGGCCTCAAGATGCTGAGAGCTGAGGGGGCAGTCTCCAGAGGAGATGAGGCCAGATGGAGATGTGAGGGTGTGTGTGAGAGTGAGTGGTGATGTCCCTCGAGCTGGCAGTGAGTGAGATACCAGTGACTGTATGATGGGCTTGTGAGTGTGTGAGTTTAGAGTGATGAGATGGTTGCCTTACCCTGGCAGCACGGATGAGATCATTCATCCTCTTTCTGCACTGGATGGCCGACCTCTTCTGTGCGGCATTGGCACTGACCACCACTGCCACCTCCTCCCTAACCAGAGTGGTGAGACTGATGGGCCTTCTGCAGCCAGAGCAGGGGTAGAGGACTTTGCGGCGGGCCTCGCCTGTGTCTAGTAGGAGTTCAAGGGAGTTGTCGCTAAATTTTTGGGCAACACATTCCCTCCCTTTGGCAGCCGTCAGTTCCCAGCAGCTTCCTCTCCCTTGAAGAGCGCTAGCTCTGTGCAGGGGTGCCCTTTAAATATGGCGCCCGGTTTACTGAAGGCCTGAGGAGACGGCTGGGCAGGTGAATCAGAAGGCTTCCGCCAGTGACCCGGCGTGTTTCCCGGCAATGCATTATTAATGAGGTGGGGCGCGCCAGGAAGAGGACGATATGGAGCAAAAAGCCGCTATTGCCGCCAGCAGGTGAAACGTCCTTTTTCTCACCGGACTTAGTGCTAATCTGGGATGATTCTGCCCAATGTATTTGTCAGATAGATGAGGCATATATTGTTCGAGCAAAGCAATTTATATTCAGCATTTAATAGTGCTGTACCTAGCTCTTGCCTGTTTTAGCCAGTCAGATATTCAACAGGCATACAGCCCTTTCACTGTGTTCTTGAAGATTCATAAAAAGCTGGGAGAGAGGCAGAAGTATTGTCTGCATGCTTGATAAGAAGTGCAAATTGATTGTAAGGACATGCACCATTAACCCAAGTCCAGAGATTTTAGGTGAAACTTGACAAAGGACTGATTGCAGGACCTTCAAGCATAAAATACAGTCGCTTGATAGTACAGACCTTGAATATTGATGAAAAGAGACATGTCGCCAAAGCTTTTTGTCTTGAACTCATCAGGATAAATGCAAGAATGTTAAATTTCAAACAATTTATACTACATGAGAAAAGGGTGTTGATTCGTTGGGCAAGTCGATTCTGATTGGCTGAGGCGTTGCCATGAAGAAAACAATGGGGAACTATAGGTTCCCCAAGCTCACGCATAATTCAAAAAAGATGCAAGGCTTGAACATATTCCTTTTGTTTGCAGAGAATGGGTTCCAGCCTATGAATGTATGTTGCTTCTAGCAAGTGTAAATGAGCTACATTATGAGCTTAACTGATTATCTTAAATTGATTGTGAATGTAGCTATCAGCGCACTCAGGGTTGTTCAGAAAGTGATGCCAATTGTAGGGTCATATCTAACAGTAGTCATTTTGTCTTGGGTTTTGCAAGTGTGGGCTGTTTGGGTATGATCTGTACTCTGCCTATTATGAACAATCAAACAAACATGCCGTTTGATTTGATCAGCCAATTGTTGGGGTGTTGGCCCCATCAGCCCTCTTAGGCAGATGTAAAAGATCCCACTGCATTCTTTAGAAGAGCAGTGGAATTGGTCCTGGTGTCCTGGCCAATATTTATCCCTCAATCCTAGGGGACGGTGCATTGCTGGACCTAATTCTGGGGAATGAAGCCGGACAGGTGGCTGAAGTGGTGGAGGGGGAGCATTTTAGCGATAGCGACCACAACATGGTACAGTTTAAGTTTGTTATGGACAAAGAAATTGACAAGTTCCAAAAAAATATTTTGGATTGGGGGAGAGTGGATATTAGTAAAATAAGGCCGGATCTGGTCAAGGTAGACTGGGAACAGTTACTTGTGGGGAAATCTACAGAGGAACAGTGGGGGGTGTTCAAAAAGGAAATGGGGAGGGTACAGGCTCAACATGTTCCCTCTAGGGTGATAGGAAGGAGTAACAAGCCCAGAGAACCATGGATAACCAGAGATATTCAGGTTACGATGAGAAGGAAAAGAGAGGCTTTTAGCAGGTACAAGGGAAGCAAATCAGCAGAGGCATTAGTGGAGTACAGACAGTGCAGGGTGGAGCTTAAGAAAGCAATTAGGAGAGCAAAGAGGGGATATGAGAAAGCTCTGGCTGGTAAAAGTAGGGAAAATCCCAAGATATTTTATAAGTATATCAATGGGAAGAGGATAACCAGGGAAAGAGTAGGGCCCACAAGGGATCAAGGGGGCAATCTATGGGTGGAGCCAGAGGACATCACTAGAGAGTTGAATGAATACTTCATGTCTGTTTTCACCCAAGAGAATGAGGATGAAGGTATCGAACTCAGGGAGAGAGACTGCGAGGTTCTTGAGCAAATTGATATAGGGAGTGACAAGGTGTTGGAGGTGTGGGCAGGCTTATAAGTGGACAAATCTTCAGGTCCAGATGATTAGTGTCCCAGACTGCTGAGGGAGGCAAGGGAGGAGATCGCAGGGGCTCTGACCTGAATTTTTAATTCCTCTTTGGCCATGGGGGCGGTGCCAGAGGACTGGAGAACAGCTAATGTGGTTCTGCTATTTAAGAAGGGTTGTAGAGATAAGCCAGGGAACTACAGGCCAGTGAGTCTCACGTCAGTGGTAGGGAAACTATTGGAGAAAATACTGAAGGAGAGTATCTATCTCCACTTGGAGAGGCAAGGTTTGATCAGGGATAGTCAGCAGAGGGAGGTCATGCTTAACAAATGTGATTGAATGTTTTGAGGAGGTGACCAGGTGTGTAGATGAGGGTAGTGCAGTTGATGTAGTTTATATGGATTTCAGCAAAGCCTTTTACAAGGTCCCACATGGGAGACTTATAAAGAAGGCAAATGCACATGGAATACATGGTAATTTGATAAGGTGGATTCAAAATTGGCTTAGTTGTAGGAGGCAGAGGGTGATGCTAGAAGGATGCTTTAGCGACTGGAAGCCAGTGTCCAGTGGCGTACCACAGGGATCTGTGCTTGGTCCCCTATTATTTGTCATTTATATAAACGACATAGATGACTATGTGGGGGGTAGGATTAGGAAGTTTGCAGATGACACAAAGATTGGTCAGGTGGTTAACAGTGAGGTTGTGTGTCTTGGGCTACAGGAAGATATAGATGGGATGGTCAAATGGGCAGATAAGTGGCAGATGGAATCTAACCCTGAAAAGTGTGAGGTGATCCACTTTGGAAGAAGTAATTTGACAAGGAAGTATTCAATGAATGGCATGGCACTAGGAAGTTCTGAGGAACAAAGGGACCTTGGTGTGTGTGTCCATAGATCTCTGAAGGCAGAGGGAAATGTTATTGGGGTGGTGAAAAAGGCATATGGGACACTTGCCTTTATCAATCGAGGAATAGATTACAAAAGTAGGGAGGTCATGTTGGAGTTGTATAGAACATTGTTGAGGCCACAGCTAGAGTACTGTGTGCAGTTCTGGTCACCACATTATAGGAAGGATGTGAATGCACTGGAGTGGATGCAGAGGAGATTCACCAGGATGTTGCCTGGGATGAAACATTTAAATTATGAAGAGAGGTTGGATAGACTGGGGTTGTTTTTGCTGGAGCAGAGAAGACTGAGGGGCGACCTGATCAAGGTGTACAAGATTATGAGGGGCATGGACAGGGTGGATAGGGAGCAGCTGTTTCCCCTTAGTTGAAGGGTCAGTCACAAGGGGATATAAGTTCAAGGTGAGGGGCAGGAGGTTTAGGGGGGATGTGAGGAAAAACAGTTTTTACCCAGAGGGTGGTGACGGTCTGGAATGCACTGCCTGGGAGGGTGCTGGAGGCGGGTTGCCTCTCATCCTTTAAAAAGTACCTGGATGAGCATTTGGCACGTCATAACATTCAAGGCTATGGGCCAAATGCTGGTAAATGGGATTAGGTAGGTCAGGTGTTTCTCACGTGTCGGTGCAGACTCGATGGGCCGAAGGGCCTCTTCTGCACTGTGTGATTCTGATTCTGAATCAATGTTACAAGAACAAGTTATCTGGTCATTATTACATTTCTGTTTGTGCAACCTTGCTGTGCACAAATTGGCAGCAACATTTCCACATTATAACAGTAACAACACTTCAATAAATGGTAGCTCATTGGCTATAAAGTTCTTTGGTCATGTTCTCTCTTTTTCTCCCCTTCCTTGTATGCCTCGAAGTCATGAATTCTGAAAAACAGCTGTTTAGGCAAATATGATAAGCTTGCCTTACATTGGGAATTTCTATTAATGAAGAAAAATGAAATAAACAATGTTCCCATTGTCCTTTCTCAGCATCATCCCAAGGGTCTTGTAATCAGGGTAATTCTGGCATCTACCATGACTCCAGTACAGTGAGATTCAACCCTTGGCATCTTTCATCCCAGATCCATCCTGAGCTGTGCAAAGCTATAATGCCACACATAGAGGCACCTGCCATTATCTGGCACCAGATAGCCAACTGTTCAAAACGTTCAACAGCCATAATTCTGACACTGAAAGCCAAAATCACTGTCCCAACTACCAGCGCCAACATCACTCACCACGTTAAACAGAAAATTAAACCCCCCCCCCCAAAAACAAAATTTGAATAACAACAGAAATGACTAAATGTTGAGAGTCAGAGTACTGAGTTGGTTTACTTTTTTTTTAAAAAAAGAAAAAAACATCCAATCAATAAGTAATGGTTGTGCTCATTTTGTTTACGTCTCAGGGGTAGAAATAACAGCAGGTTCATGAATCAAGTGGTGCATTATTGAAGAACGCTCATCCTAGTGGCTTAAATGTACTGCCTTATGACAATCATTTCATTAAGTATTGAACACAATTCAGCACAAATCAATGCTGACTTTTGGGTTTTCCTGCTTCAAAAAAGGAACTGGAGAAGTTCTTCAGCAGATGGGCATATCATCAATAATTGTGAAACCATTTCCATGAGTGCAAACTCTGTATATAATGTGGAGTCACTTTCACACAAAAGATTAAACATACCTTTGGTAAAAGGCTTGTCATCTTAAAATTAAATATGTAGACAAATAACTGTTGTACTCCGAACCCAGAAAGGTCAAACTATTTCCAATTTACGTATTTAATATTCATCGCGGCTTAAAGCACAAGGGAGAAATAATACCAGCTCATGATTGAGTCCGATTTCAAACTGATCTTTCGTTTTCATTAATCCAGAATTTGGAAACATTAAATCATGCTATCAGTTTTCTCACTCTGCGTTCGGTGACTGATTAATGCATTCAAAATTGTTACAAGTTTCAAATTATTATGGATCCAATGTTATGCCGAAGATAATGTTTATGCTACTCTGTTGCCGTGAGTTACATGGATAAAATAACACAAATAACATCACTGCTAAATTAAACAGTCAATGCAATTCTAAAAAAAAAATGACAGAAACAAATTGTGACCTAACTTCCAATTTGTAAGGAGACAGTAGGTTTTCATTTTACAACTTGCATCTGTGCAAGTGCTTTTAACATAGACGTAAGCTCCCAAGACACTTGTGAGGAAAAAAAGAGTCAAAGATGGAGAGGTTAGAAAGGGGTGACCAAACTTAGCGAAGGAGGTGGGCTTTGCATGGAGTCTTGAAGGAGGAGAGGTGGGTGGAGAGGCAGAGAGAATGGGATTAGGGTTCAGGGTCTAGATGGGGTTTATGTAGGGTTTGCCTGTTACCCTAAGAATGCTGCCCGTAGACTGTTATTCATAAAAACTATTCGTTTATTTACAGATCCATATACATCTCAGTAATCTACCATGAGGTTGTATTTCTGCTTCCCACCAGATCTCAGTCCCTTAGTCGTGTGACATTGCATCATGGTTACATCAGTAGTTACACCGGTGTTAGGTTCTCCTGATGTTAACCCTTTAGAGTGGGGAATTCCAGAGCCCTAATTATTTCCTAACATCAAATTTTAGATTTGGGACCTTGGGACAATTTCATTGGCAGGCTATTTGGCCACAGTGGCGTCACAGCTGAACCCTATTCAACCCTCACACAGATGTTCATATATATATGTGCTTCCAGCAGATAAAACTGGTCAATTTTCCCCTTTTCTTGATGCAGGATAACTAGGATGGCAGTGTCCCTATTACTGCCCTGGCTGAGAAGAGCAAACATGTCACAGGCCAGGAATCAAACCCATGACCTCACTACTCTCAGCTGGGTGCACCATTGAGGCTATTCTATATCCATCTGAAACAAATTGATGCCTGTGTAGGGAAGGCATGCAATGAGCTGGGGAGACTAGCAGCAATGTCGAACAACTAGGATTTGCTCTCTGCTTTTGACTTTCTTTCTCTCCCTTATAGGATTTACTGAAGTGACGGAGTGAAATGGGAAATCCATCAGCTTGGCTCAATTGGAAATATTTTGTACCGCCCAGCCCCCTACCGCAACCCACCAGCCCCACCCCCACCACCGCCCCACACTCAACATCAGCAGGTGATGGATTGAAGGCACTCGATGCAATCCTGGAGTTAACACTCCAGTGCAGTACTGAGGGAGAGCTGTGCTGTCACAGGTGCCCTCCTGTGGGTGAGACAAAAGCCAAAGCTCTGGCTGCCTGTTCCAGTTATTGATTTGAATACATCATGATTCAAAAAAGAGCAGGGAGTTCTCCTGGTTTTCTTGCCAATGTTCAGTCAAACAACCCCACAAAACCAAACCAAAGAGTTATGTACTCATCTCATTGCTTGTTGTGGAATCTGGTGGTGAACAGACTGTCATGTTTTCTCCGTAAGAGCAATCATCTCAAATGGAAATAATTCAATCTCTGTGAAAAACCTTGAAACGTTTCAGAGCGAGTGGATGAGGTGCTATAGGAATGAAAACTCTTCAAACCAAAACGCATGAATCTTCACTTTTAAAAGTACTGGGCAAATGATAAACTTGTTTTTATGGTAACAGGTAACTGCATTATGGGGAAATTTTGAACGTTATTGAAATCTGACAGAATGAAGTTAACTTAAAGCAATAAATCTATTTGTACATATATGTTACAGGAGATGTGTTTATTACTTCAAAGCTGAATGCAATTCTCCCAGTAGCAATTCAATTCCTGTAACTTTGTTTGATTTCATGCATTTTTTTTTAAGCAACGGCTTTGACTCATCAGAGGGTAATAACAGTGCAAAGCTTAAGATTGGCAAGTAATTCTATGTAACCTGTAAGCAACTCATTGCTGGTGGAAAGAAATTAATGTTCATTGTGTCTGCGGGTGTTGAAAGGTATCGGTGTGGAACGAAGACCTATCACTGTCTCCAAGCATCGTCGATAGGTACAGGAGGAGGCCATTCAGCCCATCAAGCCTATTCAGTCACTCAGGGAAATATTGGCTGATCTACCTCCTACCATCCATCCACACAGCTTGGCTCCACACCCCTTAATACCCTTGGCTAGCTCTCGCCTATTGATCTCAGATTTTAAATTAATTGAGCTAGCATCTATTGCCTTTTGTTGGAGAGAGACTGCCCTTTGTGTGGAGAAGAATTTCCCCAAGTTCTCTCCTGAATAGTCCAGCGCTGATTTGAAGGTTGTGTCCTCTTGTTCTAGACTGCACTCACCAACAGAAAAGATTTCTCTCCATGTTCCCTATGAATCCCTTTCAAAACCCCAAGAACCTCAAATTATCACCCCTTAACCTTCCATACTCCAAGGAATACAAGGTGCATTTTTGTAATCTCCCCGAGTTTAACATTATCCAGGTGTTTTAATGCAAAGGAGTAAAATACTGCAGATGCTGAAAATCTGGAAAAAACAGAAAATGCTGGAAATACTCAGCAAGCCAGGGTCAACATCAATACAGACACCACAAGTTAATGTACTACCAAAAGAAAATGACATTATCTAAATGATTAACCTCACTTCTGCCCACAGACACTGTACCCAGCTTGTGGAGTGTTTCAATATTGACTCTATAGTCTATTCATTTACTCCTTTTGTAAGTAAGGAATCTTTGTTCATAATTAACGGAAGACAACTGGAGAGGAAAGGATGGGTGTGGCAATTTGTAAGGATAGAAGCATCAAGGATGGGCAATGTGAGTAGAGTGATGATGACAGCAAATTTGAAGGGGAGGAGGACATTAGCTGAGGAGAGAGAACCACTAACAATATCAGCTAGCAAGGGGAAAGGGAAGGGAAGTTGGGTGGTAAGCAACTTATCTACAAAGCCACAAATCATGAAGCAACTTATTCTTCACTTGTTATGGCCGCTTTCCCTGACCAACATCAAATCCTCTCACTTAAACGTTGCTGCCTGCTTTGCTTTGAGTGTTATTTTTTCTAAATAGGGATATAAGAAAGGAAAGCCATCTACTCAGAAAATGCTAGATCACAAGATACTAATATGGAAGGTCATTCAGCAACTTAATTTATCCATTCAGAACAACCCTATCTTCTCCCAGTGATGCATTTGATTGTTTCTTTAAGTGAGACCGGGGTTTGCATCTCCCCCATCATCTGAAAGTCCAGCCCAAGCACAGAGCGTCTCTGCATGAAGGAGACCTTCCTTACATCAGCATTACTCTTACCAGTTCAAAACTGTTTCCCCTCATTCTAATCCCACAGTTTAATTTAAAACATATTCTGAAATAACCTTTTCCATATGCCATTTGCACACTTTCTCACAGGTGCCTCCTTTCCAAGCCGAGAAATCCAGGTTTCTCCAGCTTAATGACAGTTGCTGTCACCAGACAACATCCCCAAATTATTTCCCCATTCCCTTTACAAACAGACAAGAGTCAGTGTTAAAATTATAATAAGAAATGGCAAAAAGAATCTTTGCATAATACATAGACTCCACTGTGTTTGAAACAGTCAAGTGGACTTTACAATAGCATTGAGATTAAAATTTATTTCTCTATAAAACAGTTTTCACTGCACTTCAGAAGTTACTTATTCATAGCTTAAGACATTGTGAGATGATAAGGCAATATATAAATACAATTACTGTCAGCCACAGCTCAGTTGGTAGTACTCTTGCCTTTGAGTTAGAAGGTTGTGGGTTCAATTACTGCTTCAGAGACTTGAATGTAAAATCTAGTGCCTGCACTAAGAGAGTGCTGTGCTGTCTTCCAGATGAAACTGGAGCTATATCTGCTGTCTCAGGTTAGATCTCATGGAATTATTTGAAGAAGAGCTGGAGAGTTCTCCCTAGATTCCTGGTTGACATTTGGCCCTCAACTGACACCAGTAAAAACAATTTACCTAGTCATTATCACATTGCTGTTTGTGGGATTTTGCTGCTGCTTTACAATCGTGACTACATTTCAAATAGGCGTCGCTGGCCTGAAAGCTCTTTGGAACATTTGGTGGTTGTAAGGTGCTATATAAATGTAAACCCAATCTGTGAACAGCCACCTGTCTAATCTGCAGAAACCCCCATGACAAAGCACTCTCAGTCTGGAATTTTCAGCTTTTGAATGAGGGTTTTTAATTCGTATTTTTTGGAAAGGTCTTGAAGCTTATTCTCTTTGTTTGTTGGTGAGATGTCCAAGGGTGGTGGATTTTCAACTTAACAAATGAAAACTAAAACAAAGTGACAGAGATTGCAAATGGCCCATCTGTCACCTGAACAAATATTGCTGGGCCAGCAAAGGCAAACCGAAGCTACACAATACCTTGTGTGTGTTCCACAAAACATTTTGTCAAAAAGATTAGTTCCATCACAAAAAGGTCACCTAGTATAATGCTGACTAATAAGTCAATCTGCTTCACTGCCGTGCATTTACACAATATTCTTTTGCTCTGGATGTCTCCATCGCTACAGATTTGACCAGTTCAAAACTGTGAATAACTTTGATCCTGATACACTCCGTTACATTTATTAATGTTCAGTTGCTCATTCACCTTGCATCCAGAAAGCTCACAAGTGTTAATTTGTTTGGTGTTAGTTCAATGATGTTCAAGCTAGCTCACATAAAAATTGCACTTCAGAAACTATTGCCAAACAGAAAGAGGTTTCAGAATTTTAAAAACTTCAGCTTAAAAAACTATTTTTAATAAGCAAACTAAATATTTTTTCTTCATAATGATTAAGTTCCATTCACATTATCCAGTAAAGGTCTTTTATGTGGCTCTTCATCAAATCTCAGAAACAGAATGAAGTGCTTTTGAAGCACAAATGGTACGATCGTATAGCCAATGGCAACAGCACAGGACGATCCCACAAACAGCAACAGGCTGGATGTAAACCACAATTATATGACAGGTCTCCAGTGTCTTCAAATGATGCAATGAGATCACTAACATTAGCCTCAACCATCAGATGGCACCTTTAACATCCCATCCATAAAGGCAGCGACTATAATCAGATAGTACACCCTCATGAATGCACTCCAGTGTTATATTCAGATCCTGGGATAGAATTGAACCCAATGGGGGAGGTACAACCACTAACTGCTGCTTTTTTTTTTAATCTGAAAAGCAATTGCCAACTGTTGGAAGCCTGGTTTAACCACGTGAATGGGGATGGTAGCATAGTGCTAATGTTACTGGGCTAGTAATCCAGCAAGCCTATCCCAATGCTCTGGAGGCATGATTTCAAACCCCACCAGAGCAACCATGAATATTTCAATCCAATTAATGAGTAAAATGCTCATTAATCACAGAACCACCAAAACAAAATCCCATCTGATTGACTAATGCCCTTTAGAGAACGAAATATGCTATCCTTTTCTATTCTGGCCTCCAAGTGACTTCAGACCCAAAGCAATGTGGTTGATTCTACAATGGCCTAACAAGCTGTTCAGTTTTATTTCTGTCAACGTGATCCAGCAGTTTCAGTTGGTAAATTCAGTTCTATTTCACTTCATACCCAACATCAGAAGCACTCCAGCTCCACCATAAGCAGCACAGCACATTACATAGGAATAGGTTTATTAACTGAATTCAAATTCTACAAGCTGCCACAGTGGGACTTGAACCCATGTTGCAGATCATTAGCCTGGGTCTCTAGATTATAGGTTCACTGACATTGCCAGCACATCACCATGTGGTTAATCAAATCACCAGTCTGCCAGGGCTGACACAGACACAGAATAGCAGTCAGGATTGATTTATGTTTTAGGCAGCTCACAGCCTGCTCAAGGGCAATTAGGGATGAGTAATAAATGCTGGCCTTGCCAACAATACTCACATCCCAAAACCAAGTATAGAAAAGAAATCAATTTTGAGGGAGTCCTATGAATTGACACTCAGTGCTTCTGCCCAAAACAGGAGGGAGAATGTTTAGATATACAAATTGAGGTTCTGAACCAATTGTAAGGCCTTGATTGCTACTTTCAAAGAAATGTGGGCAGAACATGCTATCCCATTTCACCAGGCTTTAAGAAGCCTAACTAGCAATATGTAAAGAGACCAGTAAAGGCCACTCCCAAAAGGTACATTTTGTGTGGGACCAGGAGAAGGAGGAGTGGAGTATTTATGATGATAAGGAAGGGACTTTGCAGTATCCAGTCACCCATTAAAGGCCTCACAGGGATAGAGTTGCTTTGAGCGGTTGAACTGTGACATCGACTGCCATTACTCACCATGCTCTTAGAGAACAGGGTAATCCAGCAGGATGTATAGCAGACAGCTGATGTCAAACTGCCTGATTTGCATTACTGCTGAGAGTGGGCTGAACACCCTCCTCCTATACCGTAATTGACTCTATAACTCAACTGAACCCAGGTGCCATCTATTTGCTTTTGTGGCAGCCTCCTGACATTGGTCCTAGACAAGCAACATTTCAAAGAACATGCGCAGGCCCCTTCTCACATTCCACAGCAATGAGCTGGCAACTCTGCTGTGTCCTTCCAAACTGGTGAACTCAACCACCCTGAAGGACAAGGGCAGCAGAAAACACCACCACCAGCAAGTTCCCCTGCAAGTCACACACCATCCTGAGTTGGAAATATATTGTTATTCCTTCACTGTCACTGGGTCAAAATCTTGGACCTCCTTCCCTAACAGAACGGTGGGTACGCCCACACTGCATGGTCTGCAGCCAATCAAGAAAGCGGCTCACCACCACCTTCTCACTGGATATTAGGGATGGGCAGTAAATGCTGGCCTAGCCAGTGACACCCACATCCCATGAGTGAATAAAAAAGAAAGTAGCTGAGATTACCCCAGCACAAAGTCCATCACACTGAACTTGCCCATTCATCCCAATCACCCAGATTCTAGGGTACATAACGTTATCCAACTCACATCACTGACCATTATTCACAACTAGTTGAGCTGGTAATACTCCCAAATATAGATACTATTCATAGCTTTTCATAATCAGCCTATGTGACAGCTAATCCTTCTCATCCATTTACTCCTCTGCTGTCACTTTGAAGATTTCTCTTCCATTATGTGTGACATTATCGAGAAACACAACAGGAGGAGAGATTTTTACATGACACATACGTTATTCATAGTAAAAAATTGAACTAATATAGCATCTTCGCACTTTTCTCATAAATATCTGAAAGCTCTTGGCTTGCAATGATTTGTACAAGTGGCTTTGACTCCCAGACAGACAGCAGCATGCCAGATCGGGAGTGCAACAATTGAAAACAAGAACAGAATTACCTGGAAAAACTCAGCAGGTCTGGCAGCATCGGCGGAGAAGAAAAGAGTTGACGTTTCGAGTCCTCATGACCCTTCGACAGAAGGGTGATGAGGACTCGAAACGTCAACTCTTTTCTTCTCCGCCGATCGTCAACTCTTTTCTTCTCCGCCGATCGTCAACTCTTTTCTTCGCCGCCGATCGTCAACTCTTTTCTTCTCCGCCGATCGTCAACTCTTTTCTTCTCCGCCGATGCTGCCAGACCTGCTGAGTTTTTCCAGGTAATTCTGTTCTTGTTTTGGATTTCCAGCATCCACAGTTTTTTTTGTTTTTATCTCTGTGCAACAATTGAAGTTTGGTTCCCAAAGCTTTCCTCCACTTAGGTTTTCCTCACCTTCTGTCTGGGTCAATTTAGACTCAATGATAAGAGGTTAATGGCTGTACTTAGTCACACAAGCACCAGGATGGTAGAAGGTAGAGTGGGTATACATTAGGTCTTTTCTCGTTCAACTATTTCTGTTGTTATACTGTGTTTGTGCAGTCACCTGTTGTTTCACAAGGAGCACTCAATCCCGCAACAAATGTCCCCAAGAGGCCTGGACCAGGTTATCCAATTTTTGATCGGTGCTGTTTGTTAATTGTATTGTTCAGAGGAAGGATAAACTGCTGGAGAGCATTGATTGATTGTCTCGAGCACATACCAAAGGATTTAGCCTGCTCCTGAGCACAGCCAAGGTGGCCATTAACAGACCCAGGCAGCAGGCGATTGAGGGGGTTGTTCGACCCAGCTGCCTGCCTCTCTTGCGCAGCTATGTCTGTATCCGGGGATCCCTGGCGAGGGGGCATGCAGTGTCCATTGGTACTCTTGAGACCTTCCATGACCATTGGGCACTGCTGGGATTGGAATGCATCATCAGTCCCCAAAGCAACATTTTAATTTAATTTTGATATGTTTCCTTAAGTTTTGTTTTTGTTATAATGCCCCTTTAAGGGGTTGGTAAATTGATTATTTGTTCATTTGTTTATTTGATTGCTCAATAGAGTATAAAAAGGGATCTGGTGGGACACTGGGTAGGTAGAAGGCAGACATATGTAATGCTGCACTCTGTAAGTAAACCTACAATAAGAAAAGGATAGTGTCCACTTTTCTATTTCACCATTCGACTTGCGATTGGTGCTGGGTTGGTGGAGAACTTTGATCGGGCCAAATGCGCAAGCTCCCTGTTCTTCTTAATGCTTTGCCTTCTTAGCTGAACAGGCAGCCAGCACCCAGGTGTACTTGAAGGGCAGCACTTCTGGTGAGGGACAACACCACCCTCCCCCCCCCCACCCCTCCCCCACCAACCACCTCCCACCAACACCATGCTAAAAGTATCGGCCCAGCTATCCCAGACAAGCCCTGGAGAGGGGTTTGAACCCAGCACCTCCTGACAAGGTGAGCCAATCGAACAAACCCATCCAAGGCTCCTGAAATGGTGAATCAAGCTGCAGGGATTGTGTAGTTACTGACTGTGCCCACATGACAGGATCCGTAATGGATTCTGCTGTAATATGTAACAATTCACCACGTTGTTGACCTGCATGCTAAAGCACCGCGTGCCCCTAAGTAAGGAAGAAAGTAATAACATGTAGGCAAAAACTGAAATATTGCAGCACTGCAGCAAGCCTGGGGTCAGGATCAACTGTTCTCTTTGAAACTTTAACAAATTCAGTGTTTATTCCATTTTTTGAGATAGTTCACAGTCTGGAGCTCATTCTGAGAGGGCCAAAGGATAATATTTGTACAAAGCTTCAGGGGCTAAAGAGAGTAAACAATATTATTCTACATTTTTTGTAATTTAATGCTCTGCCCTCTAATGTTTAATGTTGCTCAACCTGCTGCAGAATAATCAAACTAAATAACTGCAGTACATAAAGTAACATTGAGCACCCCCATATGGTCTGCGTTCCTCATGCTGTGGTCAATAATAGCTTTCAACAGAACAATTCAAACCATTAAGCATGGTTGATTCACTTACTTGCAGATAATAAAAATAAAAGGTAGGAATGAAGATTTGTGCGACTTCAAGCCCAAGTGAGGCATTGACAATCATTCAAATTTTAATCCACCTTAATGTAACAAGCTGTCTAACCTGTGCAGTTATTATACAATGTTTTATAGTTCAATTAATTAAATAACACCAGTTCCCCAGAAGTCATCAATGTTTCGGTATTGCGTTGTAAAAATCACTCATTGTACAATTTGCCCAGCAAATTCATGTGTAAGGATTGTGTGAAATTAATGTGGCGTTTTGTAAATGTATTTGACAAGTATTCTACACTTAGATAATGAAGAATTCATAATATCATACAATATTCATTATGAGATAAGAATATGCAATTAAAATAATGAGGAAACTCTAACAGCAACAGTTCTGAGCAACAACCTTCATTTTCAAGCAATAATTGAGAAAGAGTAAGTATTCCTTTATTTCAGGATTCTTCAATTACTAATACTTATTACATAGGAACAGGAGGAGGCCCTTCAGCCCTTTGAGACAGCTCTGCAATTTCAATGGAATCTTGGCTGACCTGTTTCTTAACTTCATTCACCTGCCTTGGGTCCATTTTCTTTTCTAACTTTGGCTAGCGAAACAAAAAAAACTAATCAACCTGAGATTTAAAATTAATTGAGCAAAGCACCTACTGCTTTTTGTGCAAGAGAGTTCCACACTTTGAGGCACACAGTTATTGAAGATGGCTCTCCTATCCTGACTTCTCTCCTGAAGATGCGCACCAATACAATCAGCACTCCAACTAACTGTTGCAAATGAAAAGCAATTTAAAGCACTGGAGGGTCCCCACAACCCACTGCGGGTGGAATCGTCCCAGATTTTGCACCAAGTGCGGTGGTGGGTGGGTGGGTGAAATGACGTTTTACCCGCCGGCCGCAAGGGCGGGTTTTCACACCCCATCGTCCCAGACCTGCCGGATGAACTGCGCATTCCCGGGATACATGCCGTTTCCATGGTGGGCGGGCTCCGGTTCCCCTGCCACACCGTCACCTCACCGCTTCATCACACCGGGCACCACAGTTAAAGTACTGCCGCGCTCAGTGCTTCCAGCCCAGAACAGCAGCAAAGAAGGCATGGCCCCGAAAGGCAAGAAGTCTGCAGCCCTCGAGCGCCTTTTGGATGTCGGGGGGATCCACTGCGATATCCTCTACCCCTGCTCTGGCCGCAGGATGGGCAGCAACATTACCACTCCGGCTTGGTAGGCGGTGGCAGTGGTGATCAGTGCTGGTGTTGCACAGAAGAGGTCGGCCATCCAGTGCAGATAGAAAGTGAATGATCTTATCCATGCAGCCAGGGTAAGGCAACCATCTCATCACTCTAAACTCTCACACTCACAAGCCCATCACACATTCAATGGCATCTCACCCACTGTCAGCTCAAGAGACATCACCACCCATTCTCTCAAACACACACTCACAGCTCCATCTGGCCT
Organism: Carcharodon carcharias; assembly: GCF_017639515.1. Taxonomy (NCBI): domain Eukaryota; kingdom Metazoa; phylum Chordata; class Chondrichthyes; order Lamniformes; family Lamnidae; genus Carcharodon; species Carcharodon carcharias. The sequence goes on from NC_054485.1 coordinate 14,456,616, forward strand.
CATCTCGTCTGGAGACTGCCTCCTCAACCCTCACCATCTTGAGGCCATTTGGACAGATCAACATTGGCCCCCACACACACCCTGGGATAATCCCCCCGCACCCCCCCCACCCCCCCGCCCCCCCACGCCCCACCCCCCCACCTTCCCCAGTACAGCTCTCGTCCTGCAGCCTCTTCCCTTGCCTGAGGCCACTTCCCCCACTTCCCCAAGCAAGCCCTAGCCTTGCAACCATTGAAAAGTCACCCACATACGGCTGATCTGGTAGGTAGAGATCTACCTTTGATTCCCCCCCTAAAAGTGATGTGGTGCTGTCTGTGAAGCCTGGCACTGATGACAGCGAGCGCTGACAGATCAAGTTAGGTAAACAAACCTTGAAATCCCGAGCAAGGTGCAGCTCGCCAAGTGCACGCCTTATATACGCTGTTGTGAAACACATCGGTGTGTTTTCCTGCTGATGTGGATGGATGATCCAGCCGGGGCGGGGGAGGGTGAGTTATTATAATGATATGCTGATGTATTACAATGAGGTTCCCGACATCAGAATGCGGGGAACACGACCCGCTATCAATGGGTGGCGCAGACAATCGCAAGCTGGTTTCATGACGTCGTGAAACCAATTTTTGGCCTTTTTCTCATATTGTCCGCCCACCCCACCGAACACGCCGGTGGGCACAGAAAATCCGGCCTGCATATCCCCTGTCAATACACAACCAAAGTATAAACAAGAGAAACTCAGCTGCAAATCCAAGATATGTGAAAAAAACAATCTCCTGCAAGAGCGGTGGAAGCAGATTCAATAACAACTTTCAAAGCAAATTGGATAAATACTTGAAGGGGATAAATAATTGCTGGTTTATGTGGAAAGGAGTGGAGCAGAGCAATTGAACAATTAGATATAATTTTCAAAAAGCAGACACAGATGCAATGGACCAAATGGCCTCATTGTGTCCTTATTCTATATGCAAGATAGGGACACTTTTTACAATTGCAATGATTGAAGAATCTCAAATTATTTTTGTGGGGAGGAGGAATAGCCTTCACACACCCTTCCTGCTCAATAAGTGCAGTGCTTCTTGTATTCTATCTTTATTAGGGATGAATGTAACATGGTTGCTTCCAGTCAGTGCCTCATGGCAGAGGTCACCTGACTACGGCAAGCCAGGTAGGACCTTTAGTACGTGATTACATTTCAATCCAAACACCCACCCCGCCCACCACCTCGGACCTAACCTTCTACTGGTTCAGTCAGACCCTACGCCACTCAATATTCCCCTGGTCCTTTGAGATACAGGGGGTTGCCCATACTGATGTGCAACTTACTGACAGTACCTTAATGAGGCCAGATGCTCGAAACAGGCTGGGCGTCCCACTGACTGGGCAGCTGATGGTTAAAACATCCCTATACGCGACTCTGCAGAATAAGCTGAAAAATTTTGAAAATCTGTGCATTGCTTTAATCAAGTCTTGTTGCAGTCTTCGAACAGAATTTTCCGTGCCCGCTGGATTCAGGCATGAGCGGACAATATGGCAAGAAGGCCAAAAATCATTTTCACGGCATCGTGAAACCAGTTTGCGCTCAGTCCGTCAATGGCGGGCCACATTCTCAGCCATTGGACATCAGGAACCTCATTGTAATACATCTGCTAATCATTATAATGTCATCCAGCCAGATTCATCCCCCCCCCCTCCCCCACCACAAGCTAGATCGTCTGCCCACAATAGCACGCCGACATGTTTCACAACAGCACATAAGCACCCTGGCAAGCTGCACTTAGCTTGGAACTTCGAGGTTTGTTTGCCTACCTTGCTTCAGGCAGCACTCGCAGTCATCAGCGCCAGGCTTCACAGGCAGCACCACATCACTTTTAGGGGTTCGCAGCCAGTCTCTGCCTACCAGACCAGCCATATGTGGATGGCTTTTCGATGGCTGCGGGGCGAGGCCTTGCTTGGTGAAGGGGGAGAAGTGGCTTCAGGCAAGGGAAGAGGCTGCAGGGCGAGGGCTGTACTGGTGAAGGAGGGTATCCCGGGGGCGTGTGGGGGGCACATGTTGATCTGTGTAAGTGATGGTGAGCGTTGAGGAGGCAGTCTCCAGAGGAGATGAGGCCAGATGAAGATGTGAGGGTGTGTGTATAAGAATGGGTGGTGATGTCCCTTGAGCTGGCAGTGAGGGAGATGCCAGTGAATGTGTGATAGGCTTGAGTGTAAGAGCTTAGAGTGATGAGATGGTGGCCATACCCTGGCTGCACAGATGAGATCATTCATCCTCTATCTGCAATGGATGGCCAACCTCTTCTGTGCAGCATTGGCACTGACCACCGCTGCCATCGCCTACCAAGCTGGAGTGGTAACATAGCTGCCTCTCCTGCGGCCAGAGCAGGGGTAGAGGGCATCACGGCCGGCACCACAGCGTTTAAAAGGCGCTCGAGGGATGGGTCATGAAACCTGAGGGCTGCAGTCTTCTTGCCTTTAGGGGCCATGTCTTATTTGCAGCAGTCCTGGGCTAGAAGCACTGAGATATGTGCGAGCGGTGGCACTTTAAATGTGGCGCCCAGCGTGTTGAAGCAGCGAGGTGATGGCATGGCGGGCAAATGAGAGCCAAACCGCCATGGAAACAGCGTGTTTCCCGGGGATGCACGATTAATGCAGCGGGTTTGGGACAATGCAGCATGAAAAAAGTCACCACTGCGGCCGGCAGGTAAAACATCTTCATTATAGCAAGGTGTTTTGATCAATATACACAAGATAACTACATCCTTTATAATAGAATCTTACCGCACAGAGGAAGCCACTGGGGCCATCCTGCCATGTGTTTGACCTTTGGTGGAGCTCCTCAGTGAGTCCAGGTTCCCCGCTCTTTCAACATAGCCCTGCAAACATTTCCCATAGAAGTGTTTATCCAGTTCAATTGGATTTGTTCCCATCATCCCTTCAGACTGTGCACAAACCAGTATCTCATGCCCACATGTCCATCCTTGGCCTGCTGCATTGTTCCAGTGAAGCTCAACGCAAACTGGAGGAACAGCACCTCATCTTCCGACTAGGCACTTTACAGTCTTCTGGACTAAATACTGAATATTCAACAATTTTAGATCATGAGCTCTCTCCTCCATCCCCACCCCCTTTCTGATCCCCCTTTTTCCCCCCAATAATTTATATAGATTTTTCTTTTCCCACCTATTTCCATCCATTGTTTTATCTCTACCTTTTGGCCTATTTTGATCCCTTCCCTTCACCCCACCCCCACCCCCACTAGGGCTATCTGTACCTTGCTTGTTCTGCTTGCTACCCTTAATTAGCACATTCCTTTGATAATATCACCACCTTCAACACCTCTTTGTCCTTTTGTCTGTGACATCTTTTGGTTATCTCCACCTATCACTGGCCCTCTATCCAACTCTACCTGTCCCTCCACCACCCCCCCTCCCCCCGCCCCCCACCCCCAAAACCAGCTTATATTTTCTATTTTCTATTTTTACTTAGTTCTGTTGAAGAGTCATGCGGACTCAAAACGTTAACTGTGTTCCTCTCCGTAGATGCTGTCAGACCTGCTGAGTTTTTCCAGGTATTTTTATTTTTGTTTTGGATTTCCAGCATCCGCAGTTTTTTTTTGCTTTTATCCCAGTATTTCAATGGCTAAAGGTGGGGAATCCCCTCTCTTTAACCCAGCACTCCCAGCAGGTCCCAGGTGCAGTAGCAGAAGTTACATGACTGTGGACAAAGCGCAGAAAATTTACCATGGTTAGGATCATTTACATTATCAAAAGAGATACCATCCTGTTTGCAATTATAGGGTGGTGAGATCTCACCAGCCTTAGGCTTTACGCCCACTGACAGGGAAATTCTGTATCCTGCTGCCTTTCAACTTGAGAAATGTTTCAACTTGATCTTAATTTAAAATCGGCTGCCTCTAAAGTGAAACCTGCGCCGATGAGGGTCCAGTGTAACTATGACACCGAATCAACTCATTAAGCAGGTTAACCAAGCAAGACAAACATCAGCACAAGTGAACTGTCCAGCCTTCCTCGATCGGCTCACCTACTTTCCCGCGGCTTTAATTACAGGATTCAAACACATAGATGAATGGATCGTTCCAGCACACATCAGAACAGCACAACAAACATCATTATTTGTTGGAGACCAACCAAACGGAAAGATAGTAAAGCGCCGGCGATTGTAGAAAGGCTTTACTGCTGCCAGCATGCTTGGTTCTGGAGTGTGAATTTATCACTTTTGTCACAGTGACCTTGAAAAATTCTACTAGCAAGTGGGATTCATGTGTTTAATGTGATAAATTTCACATTAAGCTTTATCTCTTAGCCTAGCTCCAGAATAAATAACTTGCCTTTCAGGTACTAATCAGTGCTGTATAGATGAAATATCATGGTGATAAGCCAAGAAATGCTAATAAACGCTGTAAATACTGGCAGTAAGATAGCTACCAGAGTAATTCATGTAACGGTCACCCCCAAAAAGGAATTCCACTCAGATACCCCTATTATCAGTACCACTCACCAGCTCTAAGATTACAGGAATGGGCCCGGTTCTCAGCCCACACAAGTTGCAAATGAACATTTCTGACTGCAACGCTTTCACCACCCATGGGGCCAACATTCCAGAACATTCCGAATCCGGGCTGCCTAGCTAAACTTTTTTTAAAAAACTTAACAGGTGGGGGTGGGGGGGGAGGCGAAGAGAGAAATGACAAGCAGCTCAAAGAATCACTTTCGATCAGGTAAAATGCGAAGAGTTGACAGCAGCAAATTTGAGGCGGTGTGAGATAATCACTGCCTTCCTGACAGAGGTAGCTGCACCCTGCTGTGAGGGAGTCATGGTGAGAATAAACAAGTTGTTTTGAGTCCTGTCACCAAAATTACACACCCAGAGCTACCTGGGAAAGGAATCCTTGAGTGAAGAAACTTCGTTTCAGTGTAATAACTTCAGTGTATTTTTAAAACTTCCCAATTCTGATTTTCTGGTCGACCTTTTGCAATGGGGAGTGACTCTGCTGAAACCTAGGCTGTGATAATGGGGGAGGCGGTGGGGGGCATAGTGGTATTTTCACTTAGCTCATAATCCAGGGACCCCCAGGGGGCCTGGGTTCATAATCCCACCAGATGGTAGAATTTGAATTCAACAGAAGTTTGGAATTATAAGCCTAATGATGGCCATGAAATGATTGTCGTAAAAACTCACCTGATTCGCTAATGGGAAGGAAATCTGCCTACATGTGACTCCAGACCCACAGCAATGTTGACTCTGAAATGACGTCTGAACAAGGGCAATTAGGGATGGGTAATAAATGCTGGCCCTTGCCAGAAATGCCCACATTCAATGAATAAAAAAAAAAATTAGTAGAGTCTTGTTTTGTGACCTTGTGATGCTGAAAGAAGTTGCTTGCTTTAACACTGTGTAACTTAACAATTGTGAATCCAGTGTCAGTCCTGCCCAACCTTTCAGTTGGTTAAGATATAACTGTGGATATGATTGTGAACTCAGTTTGAATCTGGTGCCAAGTCAAGAGGAGCACCAGCATCCAGCAATAGGGATGGCACAAGCAGGGTAAGTAGCCAATCATGTGGAAGGATTCTTACAAACAACAAACCAGGAAGTAAAAAGCACTGACTACCCTTAACTTTTTCTTAAATTTTGAAAAGACAAAATAAATAATTGAGATTAAGGTAGAATATGAAATGCCACAAGCTTTAGAAAAAGAGTTATTATTAAAGTATGCAGTTTTCACGAATATAAAATTTAGTTTTCAGGGCCAGAGGGGATTCTAAGCAGTAATTATGAACAATGTACACCATTAAAAAACCCAATTGCTCCTCATTCCATGAGGTGTAACTTTTACAAGGGTTTTTACGGTAAGACTATTAGTGTAAAAGGGCAAGTTCTCATCAGTTCATTGATTTCTAATTGATTGCAGTCTGTTGAAACTTCAACAGAGCACCTATGGGGAAGTGTGGAATCACTGGCAGCAACATCGGGATTTCCACATTTAACTGAGCGTGTGTGGATTTGAGTAGTTGTTATTAGTTTCAGACATGTCATGGTGAACACTGACAATTTCACCATCGTTACTATCTCAAAAACTGGTTCGTCGAATGCATAGCTCAGAAACTGGCCATTTGGCCCAACTGGTCTATGCTGGCATTGATGGTCCATACCAGCCTCCACCCACCTTAATGCATTTAGCCTCATCCTTCCATCCCTTTCTCCTTCGTGTTTATGTAGCTTCCTATTAAATACAGGTTACATTTTAAAGTTGGTGATGAGCACAATCTACTCTTTACGGGCGTTAGGAATAAAATCTACACAAGTTGGACCAAGTTACAGCCAAAGCAGTGGGAGACTGCTTGTTCCATGTAGCTTCACACCACTTGCCTGAACATGATGAGCTGCCTGATTAGTCATTTCTCTCTCACATTGGCAATCCAACGCTTTCACTGGCTGATGCAAAAAAAAAATGCCAGGATGGCTGGAACTTGAGAGAGACATGCCATTGAAATACCCCAGGTGCACTGCTTCCATTTTTTAAAGTTTACGGTGCTTCAGTTTCTACCTTAATCCCAATCATTGATCTGGCTCTTTGAAAATTTAATTTAAAGGTAAGGATAGTCAGTACTTTTTACTTCCTGGCTTGCTGTTCATAGGAATACTTGCACGTGATTGGCTGCTTATTCATAAGCATACTTGCATGTGATTGGTTGCTTATCCTGCTTGTGACAGCGCCATTGCTGGACGCCTGGAAATCCCCTTGACTTGGCGCCAGATTCAAACTGAGGTCACAAAAGGGGAAAGTCACATCATAGAAGTTGCTGGATTTTTGTGGGAAGCTTCCTTCAAGGTCAGCAGTGGATGTTGTTACTTCACTGCTGACAGTCATATCCATGGAGTTATATCTTAAGCAACTGAAAGGCTGGGCAGGACTGACATTGGATACACAATATTTAGTTACACAGTGTTGAAGCAAGTGATGGTGATAAGCAGCTTCCTTCAGTATAACAAGGTCACAATTTAGGGCAACTTCAACACTTCTATTGTGCAACTACATAGAATCATACAGCACAGAAAGAGGCCATTCAGCCCATCATTCACATGCTGGTTCTTTGAAAATGCTAAGCAATTATTCCCAGTCCCCTGTGCTTTCCCCATACATGTGTAAATATGTCTTTCTCAAGTATATATCCAACTCCCTTTTGATTGGCAGACTGAATCTGCTTCCACCACCATTTCAGACAGTGCATTCTAGATTATATCTCACTGCATTAAAAAGGTCAACTCCCCTCTGGTTCTTTTTCCGATTTTCAATTTCTCCTTGTTTTTTCTATCAAGACCCTACATAAATTTTCGAGATCTCTATTCAATCCCCCCGAACCTTCCCCAAGGAGAGCAATGCCAGCTTCTCGAGCCGCTCCACATAACTGAAGTTCCACATCCACAGTGTCCACTTAGATCGAATTTGAATGAGATCCCAGAAATGAAAGGACAATATTCAAATCCAATGTAATCCAGCCATTGAGCCTCACTGATAGACTGGGGAACAGGGCTTTCCAAGGGAATCCTCTCATCTTGATGAAGAGTTCAGTTTCTTCACACTTTGCTCCCAAGGGAGATCGGGGTCTTTAAAATCCAGGCAACCACAAGAACCTAGTTCCTCCTTAACATGCGGCCTTTTTCTATGTTGTAATTTCTATTGAAACTGAAGTAAAAGTATGCATAAAATGAATGAGTTAATGAATAATTACTTCATTGGAATGTGTTAAGCCCAAAATGGGGTTAAAATTGCTGTAAAGATGAATGCAAACCAAACAAAGTGGCACTTGCTTCTCTTCAGTTTGGCCGAGTGCTACATTCAGGCTCCCCCTTGTGGAGCGGCTTGTTAAAGCAGTGAGCAGGTTGGCACGCTGCAGCTCTTTCTTTCATCCATCTGTGCTGCGTTGGCTAACCTCAAAGGGTTAGTCAAGGCACTCCTGGAAGTGTGCTTAGATAATGAGAGCTGCAGGATCAGGCTCATTCACAATACAGCCAAGGCCTGAAAGATTACCCTGACTCACACAAGAAGAACGTCCCACTGGAGTGAGGGACTGGAGAGCGAATGATGCTCATGCTAGTGTAACCGTTCGACAGCACCTCCCAAACCCACGACCTCTACTACCTAGAAGAAGAAGCAGGACGGCAATCGCATGGGAAGACTACTGCCTGCAAACTCCCCTTCAAGCCAATCACCACCCTGATTTGGAGCTTGTGGTGTATTTTATATCTCAGAATTACTCAGAGATGACATTAGTTTCTATGGGCAGAATTTTCTGCCTGTCGGGTGGGCAGGCCTGACCCAATCGCCAGCGGGCGCGGAGCGGATCGCCGCCAGTGATCAAGGCCCCACCGCTATTTTACGTGGGTGGGCCAATTAAGGCCCGCCCAGCGTGATGTCTGCCAGGAAGCTCTATGCGCTCCCTGTGTGTGTGTGTGTGTGTGTGTGTGTGTGTGGGGGGGGGGGGGGGAGGTGGGGGGGGGGCGGAATCACTAAAATCAAGAGTGAGCTCTTTCACGCATGCACACGAAAGAGCGCACATCTCCCTGAGGCTAAGTGCAGCCTCAGGGAGATCGCTTTGACTTTTAAAACTATTAAAAATGGGGAAAAGAAAAAGCCCTTATGTGTCCCCTCATGTGACAATGCCACATGAGTTGGGACATGTTCATAATTTACAGAATAACTTTATTACAATTTTTAAAACCCTACATGAAGGCTCATCCTGCCGCTGGATGAGGTTTCATGTTTTTTCTATTAGCCGCCGGGGCTCCTGGCCTGCCCGCTGACCTTAAGGTTGGACGGGCAGGTCCATTAATTGGTTAAATGATCCTGTCAATGGCCTCAATTGGTCATTGACAGGTCGGCGGGCCCGCAGATGATTTTGCTGCGCCCCCGCCTTCCTGAAAATTTAAACGGGGCGTGGTGACATCGGGGGTTCTGCCCGATGTCATCCCGCATCATTTTATGCATCAGCAAGCAGGCCCCGGCCCCTGCTCACCGACGGCAAAATTCTGCCCTATGTGTGTAACAGGTTTTATTCACAGTACCTATTGTTTACTCCAATGCTTACAGCTCTGACTTCAGGTCCTCATACAGCTTTCTTTACTTTTCCGTGTCAGAGTCCACGCCCAGGCTTAACCAATCAAACCAGTCAGGAAGGTATAATAATTTTCAATTTAGTGTAATGTAGAGTAATAGTGGGGTCTGTGTCCATGGGTCTGTGTGTGTGGGTTTTAACTGAATTACAGACAGCTGGTCTGGGTGCTTTGATGTATCAGATGGGAAACTAGGTTTGAAATGTTAAGTAGGTAAACATGGGTGAAGTTTTAGAACGTGAGGTGTAAAGGGAACATTTGCATTTTTAAATAAAGCAGGCTAGCTTGAATTCAAAAGAGAGGTGAAATGGTTCACCTAGCCAGGAGTTATTTTTTCCTAAAAATTACTGGTAAAATTGTTTCAATGATAGATTTTTATTACTAGAGAGGTAAAGTCCAAAGACAGTGAAACAATGGGAATTTGCATTCAAAGGGGAAAAGACATATAATGCAGAGAAGGCTGTATGTAAGGGCTGGCATTCTAATATCTAATACAAGTGTGAAAAGCCTCCAGCATCTAAGCATCAAGCTGCTGTCTACAAGGAACCGAAGTTGAGAAAAACTCACTTTGAATTCGACTGTTCAGGGCGTGTGCTTTGCCTGGGTCTGTTTAAAGCTGTGTGTGTTACTGTTGCCTTAATGGAGGTATAACTGAGAGTTAGATTAATTAGGGGAAGTTATCATAGTAGCAATTTGAAGATCTAGGTATGTGCTTAAAATCATTTCTTCTATTATTAAAGGTTTAATTTAGTTTTGTAGAAAACCTGTAAGACTCAGTGGTCTTATTACTATTGAATTCAAGGCACGCATCTTGAAAAATACAAACTGTAAAACAGTTGTGGCAGTTGTTTCAAGTTTCCCTTTGGGATTTGAGCAGCTCAGCATTTACCATCGGCTGTGTCATAACAAAGCACAGTAAGCATCAATGGTAAACAGATTCACATAATCAAACACAGAATAATTGAACACCAGCAGAGCTATAATCAACGTTCCTTCAGTCACTGAGCCAAAATCCTGGAACTCTCTCCCTAACAGCACTGTGGGTGTGCCTACAGCACATGGACTGCAGCGGTTCAAGAAGGCAGCTCCCCACCACCTTCTCAAGGGGCAATTAGGAATGGGCAACAAATCCTGGCCCAGCCAGCGAAGCCCACATTCCATGAATACATTTTTTAAAAAGCAGGCGAGGATTCATTACAATCACGGGTAAGATTAGTTTTTTTTCATTTTAGTGATTGTTGTAGGGATTGAGAAATATTCCCTTGGTGTTAATCCATTTAAGGCTCTCTGCATGTCAGGATCCTTTCAATCTGTCTCTGCTGTTGGGAACATCATCCTTGCAGTTGTCTTGCCCTCTGTTGCTTTAGGGACAATACAACCATCATTGTCATGTTTGCTTTCATAAACTCCACTTCTCCACATACAACCCAAGAAGCAGAACTCGACGATACTTCTATATTACAGAACCACTGGCCGACAGTCTACCGAAACAGCTGGACTTATTATCACACATTCCTCGACACTGGATAAATGCACAAGTTTTTTTTTTAATTCTTTCATGGGATGTGGGTGTCACTGGCTAGGCCATTATTTATTGCCCATCCCTAATTGCCCTTGAGAAGGTGGTGGTGAGCTGCCTTCTTGAACCGCTGCAGTCCATGTGGTGTAGGTACATCCACAGAGCTGCTAGGGAGGGATTTTGACCCAGCGACGATGAAGGAACGGCGATATATTTCCAATTCAGGATGGTGAGTGACTCGGAGGAGAACTTGAAGTGGTGGTGTTCCCATGTGTCTGCTGCCCTTGTTCTCCTTGGTGTTAGAGGTCGTGGATTTGGAAGGTGCTGTCAAAGGAGCCTTGGTGAGTTGCTGCAGTGTAGATGGTACACACCGCTGCCACTGTGCGTTGGTGGTGGGAGTGAATGTTTTAAGGTGGTGGATGTGATGCCAATCAAGCAGGCTGCTTTGTCCTGGACGGTGTCAAGCTTCTTGAGTGCTGTGGGAGCTGCACTCATCCAGGCAAGTGGGGATTATTCCATCACACTCCTGACTTGTGCCTTGTAGATGGTGGACAGGCTTTGGGGAGTCAGGAGGTGAGTAACTTACCACAGAATTTCCAGCCTCTGACTTGCTCTTGGAAGTAACAAGGTCAGGAGCTGTGTGGCCCTGGTAGTACCCAAACTGAGCACCAGTGAGCATCTTATTGTTGAGTAAGTGCAGCTTGATGACACTGTCGACGACGCCTTCCATCACTTTGTAGATGATGGAGAGTAGACTGGTGGGGCGGTAGTTGGTCGGGTTGGATTTGTCCTGCTTTTTGTGGACAGGACATAACTGGGCAATTTTCCACATTACCAGGTAGATGCCAGTGTTGTTGCTGTACTGGAACAGCTTGGCTAGAAGTGTGGCTGGCTCTGGTTGCACACAGATGGCAGGCATAAAACTTGGATTCACAGCTTTTATTCTGGCTGCAGAATCCTTCGTAAATGCAAGGGAAGCTCTGTAAAGGCCAAGCAGAAGAATAGCCACAAGCAGATAGACAAGATGGCTGCCCTGTGCCATTGCAGAGCCCACTATCAGCACTACAGCCCCAGAGATAACAGAACAGGGCAAACTGATTTAAATTTGCCTTAGTTCAGCACCAGATCCATGACAATTGCGACCCAGAAGAAAGCCAGCCAGGAATCACTGAAACCATGCAGGTAAATAGAATATAAAAGCAACTTTATAAAGCGTACATTTTTTTATTCATTCGTGGGATGTGGGTGTTGCTGGCTAGGCCACATTTATTGCCCATTCCTAACTGCCCTTGTTCAGGCAGGAGGTAAAGACAGCAGATTTCCTTCCCTGAAGGACATTAGTAAACCAGATAATGGGCTTTTACGACAATTTATGGTCATCATCAGACTTTTAATTCCAGATTTTAATTGAATTTAAATTTCACCATCTGCTGTGGGTGGGATTCAAACCCGAGTCCCCAGAGCATTACCCTGGATCCCTGGATCACCAGTCCAGTGACAATACCACTATGACACCACCTCCCCACAAATATATTCTACATAAACATTTTTGATGCAAGAGAAACCTAACAAGACACATGTCCTTGGCATTATCATCCCTACTTACCCTGAGGGCATTAAGAGTCAATTCTGTCGGTTTGGGCCTGGACTCATTTGGAGGTCAGAGTGGGTAGGGGTGGGATCTTCCCTCCCTGAATTACATTAATGAATCAATGACAAGCTCACAAATCAAAATGGTTTTCTCCCCCATTCAATTTTATACCTCAGCGAATTTTTGTTTCCAGTTGGCTCCAGGGCCTCACCATTCCCTCTCTCCGTCATTTCTTCAGCATCACAACTTTGAGATATCTGCAATCTGTTAATTCTGGCCACTTACACGTGCCTGATTTCAATTGCTCGCCATCGGTGGCCATACCTTCAGCCGCGTGGGCTAAAACTCTGGCAATCCCTCCCTAAACATCCCTGCCTCTCTTTTCTCCTTTAAGGTGCTCCTTTAAACCTACCCAAAGTTTTTGGTTACCTGTGCTAATTCTCTTTACGTGGCTCAGTATCGTATCATGCTTGGTACTGCCTCTGTGAAGAACCTTGGGACGTTTTTATTACTTTAGAGCGCTATATAAATGCATGTTGTTGTTATCAGCTTCTGGTGTTACAAGTATCTTATCCACTCGGCTGCTGAACCCTAAGCATGATGTTGTAATTTTCAACTTTATCATTCAGGCTAATGGAAACCATAAAGGGAAAGCACAATCTCATACACTGTTTGACATTTGAATGGAGAAACTGAGTGATTTGCTGAAGTTCATGATTTTTTTTTTACTGGTCTGTGACCTGCTCAAAGTGCAATAGATTGTAATTGTGGCCCAGCACAGATGTGACATTTAGCATTTGACATTGCTGGCATTGAAGAGGATTGCCAGGGTAGGACTCTTAAACGCATTTCATTTTTACTGGCAAACATTTACACGATAAATCACCACAGGCAGGCGCGTTTTAAAAAGGAGTTCAAAGGAAAGCCCCAGTCAAAACAAACCTGCGGAACTCACTTAAAGGAGGACAAAGTTATTCGATGGCACTCAATGTTCTTTGGCCACTCTTTGTTTTCAACCTCTGAAGCAGTAAAGGAACCGGGTACTTGCAAAAATATGGGGACAGATTGCCCACGGGGAATAAATCCAACTTTAATGAGATCTGGGAGAGGGCATTCATTGGGAGAGCAAGCCCAGCTTCATTCATTGTATTTAATGTTTTTGCTAACTGCATATACTGACCTATCTCCTCTGGTCGTCATGAAAGCTTTTGGCTTTATTTATCCATTAGGTGATTTTTTTTTTAAAAGCTGCGTAGTTGTCTCTTAGATGTTCCTTTTATTTTAAAGCTGTGAGAATAGGAAAGCATTTGATGGTTGCTTGGAATTAATTATGAGAGCTTGTTTTAATGATGAAGAATCAGAAGGCTGGCTTCTTGGCTGCCAGAAGGAGCTGTTACTGCAACCCCTCACCCTCCCCCCCCCAAACTCAAACGCCCCCCCAATGCCATCTTCATCTACACCAATTAAAGAAAATATCGACAAACATATTTAAAAGTAATTACTTATACCGACACACAGTGCCATTTCTTTATACCAAGACAAAAAAGAATTACCTTTTTTTCACACTCTCTCTCTCACTCTTCAGGTACCTTGCCCGAAGCTGACATTATTTTTATTCATTCACAGGATGTGGGCTTCACTGGCTAGGCCAGCATTTATGGCCCATCCCTAGTTGCCCTTGAGAAGGTAGTGGTGAGCTGCCTTCTTGAACCGCGGCAGTCCATGTGGTGTAGGAACACCCACAGTGCTGTTAGGGAGGAAATTCCTGGATTTTGACCCGACAGTGAAGGAACGGCGATATATTTCCAAGTCAGATTGGTGAGTGGCTGGGAGGGGAACTTGCAGGTGGTAATGTTCCCATCTATCTGCTGCCCTTGTCTTTCCAGGTGGTAGCAGTTGTGGGTTTGGAAGGTGCTGTCAAAGGACCCTTGGTGAGTTCCTGCAGTGCATCTTGTAGATGGTACACACTGCTGCTACTGTGTGTCGGTGGTGGAGGGAGTGAATGTTTGTGGATGTGGTGCCAATCAAGCAGCTGCTTTGCCCTGGATGGTATCCAGCTTCTTGAGTGTTGTAGGAGCTGCACTCATCCAGGTAAGTGGGGAGCATTCCATCACACTCCTGACTTGTGCCTTGTAGATGGTGGATAGGCTTTGGGGAGTTAGGAGGTGAGTTACTCGCCACAGAATTCCGAGTCTCTGACCTGCTCTTGCAGCCACAGTATTTATATGGTTAGTCCAGTTCAGTTTCTGGTCAATGGTAACCCCCATTGATAGTGGGGGATTCAGTTATGGTAATGCCATTGAATGTTAAGAGGCAATGGTTAGATTCCCTTGTTGGAGATGGTCATTGCCTGGCACTTGTATGGCACGAATGTTACTTGCCACTTGTCAGCCCAGGCCTGGATATTGTCTAGGTCTTTTGAGCATGACCAGGTAGCATTTGAACACAGACTACTTCAGTATCTGAGGAGTCGCAAATGGTGCTGAACTTTGTGTAATCATCAGCGAACATCCCCACTTCTGACCTTACGATAGAAGGATGAAGCAGCTGAAGATGGTTGGGCCTGAGGAACTCCTGCAGTGATGTCCTGGAGCTGAGATGATTGACCTCCAACAGCCACAACAATCTTCCTTTGTGCTAGGTATGACTGCAACCAGTGATGAGTTTCCCCCGATTCCCATTGACTCCAGTTTTGCTGGGGCTCCTTGATGCCACATTTAGTCAAATACTGCAAGGACAGTCACTGTCACCTCACCTCTGGAATTCAGCTCTTTTGTCCATGTTTGAACCAAGGCTGTAATGAGGTCAGGAGCCAACTGATCCTGGTGAAACCCAAACTGGGCGCAGTGAGCAGGTTATTGCTAAGCAAGTGCCACTTAATAGCATTGTTAATGGCCCCTTCCATCACTTGATTGTTGATCAAGACCAGGCTGGCCAGTGCAACAGGAGAACGACCTTGCTCTTCTTTACACTGCATTGTAAACTTTTACATCCAGTTGCTTCATAATACCTTTTGGTTCAGTGCTTCTGAAGATCAGGTTTGATGCCTTCTGTCCATCTCAATGAATCTCATTGTCTCAATGTCAAGGTCCCAAGTCATAAAACTCATCAAAAAAAAGCAAAAGCTGAAGATTATAGCTCTGTGTCAAATACTATTGCACGCTATTTTAATAGAGTTATGAGTTCACTTAAAATAAAAGATTTAGGCCTCTGTTTGAATTGAAACCAGGAGAACTTCATATAAATCTAATACATATTTATATGTTAATATGGCCCAATATGAATTCAAACCTCATTCTACTTCAAATTTAGCATTGAGACTTTTTATTCGCCACCTATCCTCTGTCCTCAACCCACAGCCACTCTCCACCCCTCTCCCCCCCCACCACAGCTGCTCTCCTCCCCTCTCCCCTTCCCACTGCCACTCTCCTCCCCTCTCCCCTCCCCTCAACCCACTGCCACTCTCCTCCTCCCCTCTCCACTGCCACTCTCCTCCCCTCTCCCCCCCCCCCCACTGCCACTCTCCTCCCCTCTCCCCCCCACCACAGCTGCTCTCCTCCCCTCTCCCCCCCCCACTGCCACTCTCCTCCCCTCTCCCCCGCCCACTGCCACTCTCCTCCCCTCTCCCCTCCCCTCCCCACTGCCACTCTCCTCCCCTCCCCCCTCCCCTTCCCACAGCTGCTCTCCTCCCCTCTCCCCTCTCCTCAACCCACTGCCACTCTCCTCCCCTCCCCCCTCCCCAGCCCACTGCCACTCTCCTCCCCTCCCCCCTCCCCAGCCCACTGCCACTCTCCTCCCCTCCCCCCTCCCCAGCCCACTGCCACTCTCCTCCCCTCCCCCCTCCCCAGCCCACTGCCACTCTCCTCCCCTCCCCCCTCCCCAGCCCACTGCCACTCTCCTCCCCTCCCCCCTCCCCAGCCCACTGCCACTCTCCTCCCCTCTCTCCTCCCCTCCCCACTGCCACTCTCCTCCCCTCTCTCCTCCCCTCCCCACTGCCACTCTCCTCCCCTCTCTCCTCCCCTCCCCACTGCCACTCTACTCCCCTCTCTCCTCCCCTCCCCAATGCCTCTCTCCTCCCCTCTCTCCTCCCCTCCCCACTGCCACTCTCCTCCCCTCTCTCCTCCCCTCCCCACTGCCACTCTTCTCCCCTCTCCCCTCCCCTCAACCCACTGCCACTCTCCTCCCCTCTCCCCTCCCCTCAACCCACTGCCACTCTCCTCCCCTCTCCCCTCCCCTCAACCCACTGCCACTCTCCTCCCCTCTCCCCTCCCCACTGCCACTCTCCTCCCCTCTGCCCTCCCCAACCCACTGCTGCTCTCCTCTCCTCTCCCCCAACCCACTGCTGCTCTCCTCTCCTCTCCCCCAACCCACTGCTGCTCTCCTCTCCTCTCCCCCAACCCACTGCTGCTCTCCTCTCCTCTCCCCCAACCCACTGCCGCTCTCCTCCCCTCTCCCCTCCCATTGCCACTCTCCTCCCCTCTCCCCTCCCCTCCCCACTGCCACTCTTCTCCCCTCTCCCCTCCCCTCAACCCACTGCCACTCTCCTCCCCTCTCCCCCTCCCACTGCCACTCTTCTCCCCTCTCCCCTCCCCTCAACCCACTGCCACTCTCCTCCCCTCTCCCCTCCCCTCCCCACTGCTGCTCTCCTCCCCTCTCCTCTCCCCCAGCTCACTGCCGCTCTCCTCCCCTCTCCTCTCCCCCAGCTCACTGCCGCTCTCCTCCCCTCTCCTCTCCCCCAGCTCACTGCCGCTCTCCTCCCCTCTCCTCTCCCCCAGCTCACTGCCGCTCTCCTCCCCTCTCCTCTCCCCCAGCTCACTGCTGCTCTCCTTCACTCTCCTCTCCCCCAGCTCACTGCTGCTCTCCTCCCCTCTCCTCTCCCCCAGCTCACTGCTGCTCTCCTCCCCTCTCCCCTCCCCACTGCCGCTCTCCTCCCCTCTCCTCTCCCCCAGCTCACTGCTGCTCTCCTCCCCTCTCCTCTCCCCACTGCCGCTCTCCTCCCCTCTCCTCTCCCCCAGCTCACTGCTGCTCTCCTCACTACACCCCTCAGTAAGGGGGATCTGGAAGGATGAGAAACTCCAACCTCGTGTAGAGGTACAAATGTGTAAATTTTTTTTAAATTATTCATTCACGGGATGTGGGCTTCACTGGCTGGGCCAGCATTTATTGCCCACCCCTAATTGTCCTTGAGAAGGTGGTGGTGAGCTGCCTTCTTGTTCTTGTGGTGTTCCTATATGTCTGCTCCTCTTGTCCTTCTAGATGGTAGTGGTCATGGGTTTGGAAGATGCTGCCTAAGGAGCCTTGATGAATTCCTGCAGTGCATCTTGTAGATGGTACATACACTGCTGCTACTGTTCATCGGTGGAGGAGGGAGTGATTGTTTGTAGTTGTAGTGCCAATCAAGCGAGATGCTCTGTCCTGGATGGTGTCAAGCTTCTTTAGTGTTGTGGGAGCTGCACTCATCCAGGCAAGTGGAGATATTTTTATCACACTCCTGACTTGTGCCTTGTAGATGGTGGACTAGCTTTGGGGAGTCAGGAGGTGAGTTATTCGTCGCTGGATTCCTAGCCTCTGACCTGCTCTTGTAGCCACAGTATTTGTATGACTAGTCCAGTTCAGTTTCTGGTCAATGGTAACCCCCAGGAAGTTGATAGTGGGGGTTCAGTGATGGTGAATGCTAAGGGCGATGGTTAGATTATCTCTTTTGGGACATGGTTATTGCCTGGCACTTATGTAGCACGAATGTTACTTGCCACTTGCCAGCCCAAGCCTGGATATTGTCCAGGTCTTGCTGCATTTGGACTAATACTTGCTGTAAATAAAAAGCAATGGTATTGAGAAACAACTGGCTCGAACAGCATACTTTGGGAGTGTAGACAATTCCCAAAACTCCCCATCCAGATCCTGACAGCACAATCAAACATGGTGGCAGTGAGTAAAAGACCCAGCAGACCTTAAAAAGAAGCTACCGGGCTGGCAAGAAAAGAGATCCTCGCAGGAAGGACAAAAGAAAAAAAAATAAGATTCATCAGGACATCAGAACATCACGGGACCAACAGGTACAAGCTGAGACACAGACCTGCGAATCGGACAACAGTGAGCACAGGCCAGAAGCAGCAACTCAGAAGCAGGAACAATTCCAGACCTCAGGAGGAGCGTGGAATCCATCGTCACTTCCAGAACTATTTCAGAGCGCAGAAGGCTTGCAACAGGCCCAGAACTGGGACAACTGGAGAAAAAGGTTCACAAGGTACACAGCTACTTCAGGATTACCTAAAAATCATCAAAAAAGACCAGGTCAGGTACATTACTTCATGCATTAGTATCTATCACCAACGAAGTGATAGCAAGGCAGGGAATTAATGAGAATTCAACTTCTCATGAAGAAGTCCTGTAAGCATTTGATTCATATTTCAACGCCCATTGGAATTTAATAATAGAGAGGGCTAAATTAAATAAAAGAAAGTAAAGACCCGGTATGGATTTGTTCATCAATGATCTCCATAGGCTGGCAGGGATCTACGATTACAGAACATTAAAGAGTGAGTTGATTCATAACTGGATCATACTCGGGGTCCTAGACGAAGCATTATCAGATCTCTCACAGACAGGAGAGGATTTAACACTATTAAAAGCTGTGCAGACTGCGAGACAAATGGAATTCAGGAAAAAGAATCGGGTGTTTGGTTGTGGGGAAGGAGGGGGTCCTGTGGAGAAGAGCTAGTGAGATTATTCAGTTTGTGGACCATATGAGAGAAAGCGCACCTAAGCCCAAGCCTGCCAAACAGGGAAAAGCACGCCAGCCACCATTTTGAAATGTCTTCGGTGTGGCGGGAACAAACTGCACCAGCGAGAAGAATATCCAGCAGGGGGCAGAGTGTCACAACAGTGGGAAAATTGGCCACTAAAACTGCTTGTCACTTGAAAATGCTGATAAAGTGTCAAAAGAGGGAGAAAATTTTAAAACAGAGCCACATACAGGAAGTGGAAGAACCAGAAGCAAAGGATTTAATGGTAAATGATACTGAAAACAAGAATTTGATTATTAAACTCAAAGTGGATGGACACCCCACAGAGTGTAATCTAGACACAGGAGCAGGGGTTTCTGTTTTATCAGATGAAGTTAAATGGCTCAAACACAGCACATTACAACCCTCGCCTATCAAATTACAAGGCCTTGGTGGGACAACTTTAAAAGCGAAGGCCAACTCATGGCAAAGCTGACATATAAAGACCGAGAAACCCTCCCTATGTTATTCAAAATCAAGCATGCTCTTTACTAAGCAGAAAGGTGTTTCTAAAACTGAAATTAATCTATAAAGTGGACAAAGTTGCTGGAGAGAACTACAGCAGCACATTTCAAAGTGAATTTCCAAATTGTTTACAGGCCTGGGGAAGTTAAAGACCGAGTACCACCTCACCCTAGGGGCTGATGCTAAACCAATTTGCCTCTTTATACCGAGAAAAGTCCCTCACCCGGTCTCGGACAAAGTCAAGGGAGTAATTGAAAAGATACAGCAGCAAGGGGTTATCTCACCGGTCACCATGCCAACAAAATGGTGTTCAGGAATGGTCATCGTCCCAAAACCAAAAGGCTCTAAAAGAATCCGCATGGATTTAACTCAACTAAACAAATCAGTGAAACATGAGATCCACCCAATGGCCTCAGTGGGTGAGAACCTTGCCAAACCAGCCAAAAGTACTTTAGTTACCAAATTGGATGTGAACAGTGGATTTTGGCAGTTGTCTCTGGACAAAGAATCCAGATTGCTGGCCACATTTATAACGCCATTCAGTCATCATTGTTTCAATAGATTGCCCTTTGAATCACGTCCACACCATAAATTTTCTGGAGAACAATGTCTCACATTCCAGAAGGCATAGAAGGAGCATTATGCCATATGGATGACACACTTATACATGGCTCCACAGGAGGAGAGTATGATCCAGAGTCAGAGCAGCCCTGAGAGTCTTACAGGATTGCAGGCCTAACATTGAATGAAAAATCTGAGCTCGGCAAACCTACGGGGCAGAATCTTTTGTCCCGCACGCCGACACATAAAACGATGTGTGGTGATGTCAGGTGTGCGTCATTCCGACCTTTCATTCGGCAGCCGTGCACCGGAGTCGGCTGCGTGCCCTCCGAACTGTCAAAGGCCTGCGAAGGCCATTAATACAACAATTAACCAATTTGACAGGGGCTGCCCGTCCAACCTTAAGGCCGTCGGGAAGGCAATGAGCCCAAGGCGGCCTTCGCATTTTTCATGAAACCTCATCCACGGGCGGGAGGAGGTTTCATGAATGGTTTATTAAATTAATCAATATTTTTTATACATTTCATAAACGTGTCCCAGCTCATGTGATGCTGTCACATGAGGGGACATGTGCGAATTATTTTTGACCTTCTTTATTAAAAATTCTCATTCTGAAATTAATCTGCCTCAGGGAGATTTCTGTGCTCTTTCACACACATGCCCGACTCTCCCTCCTCCTCCCCGCTCGCACAGGTAGCGATGAGCGCTATCGGGCGCGCGTCACGCTGGACAGGCCTGAATTGGCCCGCCCACATAAAATGGTGGCATGCAACCGATCATGGGCGGCGATCAGCTCCACGCCCACCCCAAGCCCAACAGGGAAAAGATTCTCCCCATGGTCACGTTTCTAGGTCACATGATACAAGCCACTGGAATCACAGTTGATCCCCAAAAAAAACGAAAGTAATCAGAGAATTTCCACAACCCAGGAACATAACTGAGCTTCGAAGATTCCTCAGGATGGTCAACCCAGTGGGCAAGTTCCTACCAAATTTGTCAGAGGTCAGTGAGTCCTTGAGGCAGCTGCTGAGACGGTCAACAGTGGTGCTGGAATGTGGACCGGCGGAATGCTTTCAAAAGAGATTAAACAACTTTTAATCTCTTCTGAAATGTTGGCACATTATGACCCAGTATCACCGACCATTGCAGCAGGAAATGTATCATCCACCACTCTGGGGGCAGTATTATTTCAAGCGCAGAGAGACGGCAAGCGTAGATCAGTTTACTATGCCTCTGCGTCACTAACAGAAACAGAACAAAATGACATGAGAGAAAAAGAAGCATTAGCAGCAACATGAACATGCAAAGAATTTTCAGTTTATGCTATGGCATTGTGTTTCAAATTCAGTACAGACTATAAGCCACTGTCCACCCTTCTGAACGTGAGCTGCTGCTCAGAATCCAGCAGTTCAGATTAAGATAGATGAGATATGACTCTCCATATGACTCTCCATCACTGAGTATGTGCAACGGATGTATCAAACAATGAAAGGCACACTGTCACAAATTCCATTAGAACGAACCAAGGAAAAGGATTTACAGTTTGTCGAGGAGCTTGAAGCATAAACATCCTCAATCACTCAGAGCTTACCAGTGAGGTGAAGAATGTCTCCAAATCCAAGAATGTTGTCTGGAAGGATGGCCAAAATATATCCCCACTAATCCAATACTACAGCAGTACATTGAACAGCACAAGCACCTCACAGTCATTGATAACTTACTAGTCTTACACTTCAGCTTGATATTCTTCAAAGGGTTCACCAAGGTCAACTGGGATTAGCAACATGCCGTGTGAGGGCACCGCAATCAGTCTGGTAGTCAGGCATTACTCGCCGTATGGAACAGATGATTTCTAACTGTCTTACTTGTGCCGTAAACAACTAAGAACAAAAAGAACCACTATTACCTTTGGCTTTTCCATCAAGGCTGCGGGTGCGCCTAGGAATGGACTTTTATGGATTTGGGGGAAAGCTTTCCTTATTGTCATTGGTTACTATTCACAATGGATTGAAGTAAACAAATTGCATAGTAGCACAGCAGAAGCAGTCATCCAACCCCTCAAGAGAATTTATGCCACATTTGGCATCACAGACATCCTAGGGCTGAATTTTCCCCGCGTCGCGGGCGAAGTTAAAGGGCGGGTGCGCACAGACGCCCTTCCAATTGGCGCCCCCGATCGGGGGTGCAGCGCCATTTTACGTGGGCGGGCCAATTAAGGTCCACCTAGCGTGATGTCCGCACAGATGCGCTATGCGCTCCCTGTGCAGGCAGGGTGGGGAGTGGGGGGGTGGGGGGGGGAGAAATCCCAAAATCGAGAGTGCGCTCTTACGCGCATGTGCATGAAAGAGCGACTCATCTCCCTGAGGCTGCACTTAGCCTCAGGGAGACCGGCTCAAAATGTAAAAACCCTAAAAATAGAAAAGTAAAATTTCCCTAACATGTCCCCTCACGCGACAATGTCACCTGGGTTGGGACATGTCCATAATTTTCACAAAAACTTTATTAAAATTTTTTAAAACCTACAAGAAATCTCATCCCGCCCGTGGATGAGGTTTCATGCTTTTCCTGGTTCCCGCCGGGGCTCCTGGCCTGCCCACCAACCTTAAGGTTGGAGGGGCAGGTCCTTTAATTACTTAATTGACCCTGTCAATGGCCTCAATTGGCCATTGACAGGTCGGTGGGTCCGCAGCTGATTTTGCTGCGCCCCCGTCTTCCTGAAAATTTAAATGGGGCGGGGTGATGTCAGAAGTTCCCCCTGACGTCACCGGGCGTCATTTTACGCATCGGCGAGCTGGCCCTGCCCCCGCTCACCTCACCGACGTGTAAAATCCTGCCCCTAGTGTCTGGTAATGGAGCCGCAATTTGCTAATGAGCTGTTCCACAGTTTCACAAATGGATATGGTTCACTCTTGTAACCAGTTTACCTCCGTATCCTCAAGTGAATGGGGAAGCTGAGAGCACAGGAAAAAACATCAAACGCTTTTTGAAGAAAAATGAAGACCTTAATTTAGCTCTTCTCAGTTATTGAACCTCACCAAAACAAAACAGTTTCTCACCACTGGAGTTACTAATGAGTAGGAGATTGAGAACGCAGCTTTCATCCCTAGAGCAAAAGCTCAAACCCAATATGAACATGAATGAGAGGGTTAAACAGCTTGAGGAAGAACAGAGAAGCAACCAGGCTGGGAACTTTAATCACAGGCTTAGAGCAACAGAAGAAAAGGCACAGCCATTGATAAAGCTCCACAACCAAGATTGTACTGGATTGAGGCAGACCAGGGTGTCACAACGAGAAGCCGCAGCACTTACTGTCCTTGGTGAGAAAACCTGCCCTGAGAGAAACTTGGGCTTACTGCTCAGATCCTGGCGAAGATAAAGAAAGAGTTATTGCAAGCTCTGCAGCCACCCAGGAGAGGAACAGTCACACCGACAGAAGGGAGAGTACAGGATATGCTCGACCTCAAAAGGAGATCAGAATGAGATCAGGGAAATTGGTCAAGGCACCTCAGAGAGGAACCTTGTGAAGCCTGAGAGTGGGATCATCCCAGATTTGCACTAAGTGAGGTAGCAGGAGGGAAAAAGAACATTTTACCTGCCAGCTACAATGGCGGCTTTTCACGCTGTATCATCCCAACCCTGCCTCATTAAGCAGGCACTCCCAGGAAACACACCGTTTCAATGGAGCGCGGCCTCCAAATCACCTCTCATGCCATCACCTGCTGCTTCCTCATGCCTGGCGCCACGTTTAAAGTGCAGCCACGTGTACACCTCTCAGTGTTTCCAGCCCAGGACTGCTGCACGGAAGACATGGCCCCAAAAGGCAATAAAACTGCAGCCGCACCCACCACCCCCCCACCCCACCCCACTCCACCCCCCAAAAGATTCAGTAACGTGCCCCTGGAATGCCTTTTGGACACTGTGGAGGCCTGCTCTGATGTCCTCTACCCCTGCTCTGGCCATAGGATGGGCAGCAATATCACCAATCTGGCTTGGGAGGCGGTGGCAGTGGTGGTCGGTCCCAACGCCCTGCAAAAGAGGACCCAGGTCACCCAGTGGAGAACGAGGATGAATGATCTCCTCTGTTCTGTCAGGGTAAGTCACGCTTCTCATCAGCCTCAACTCACACACTCCCAAACCCATCACACACCCACAGGGCCCTCACTCATTGCCATTTCAAGGGACATCACTATGCACTCTCACACACACACACCTTCATTGTCCGCATCCCATCCATGGGACCACTCACCATCCACACAGGCCAAACGTACTTATCATCTGGCCTGGCAGGCATCCTGCTTACACTCTCTCCGTCTCTATTCACCCTGGACAAGCTGGCACACAACAACAGGGAGAGGTCACAGGCTGGTGGAGGAATGCCCGACATCAAGGTCTTCACCAACTTTGAAAACAGAGTCATCCCGCTGGCTGGCGAAGATCTGGGCCGTACCTGTGCTGACGGTGAGTTTGGTGCTGCTCAACCAAGTGAGGGTCCAGCAGTGCAACATCCATCAGACAACCATGCTGAGGGTGATGTGTCCTGTTTCACAGGCCACTGCCCCGCGCTCATTATCCCCCCTTGCTTTCACAGGCACATCTGGGAAACAGCTGACAGAGCCCATGACCCAGGGCCTCCAATCAAGCCCTGAAGACCCCTCAGAAGAGGAATCCGCTGAAATCCCGGTTGAAGACCTGTCACAGCGCTCACCCACACCCTCCACCAGCGAAAAGACACACACCTCAGTGGCACCAAGCTTGAGAGTAGTCTCGGGGTCACAATCTGGTGAGCACCTCGCACTTCCTGATCCACAGCAGGTGATGGCAGGGACTTCCCAGGTCCCCGGCACTCAGAGGACTGCTGGTGACCAGAAATATGTCAGAGCAGGTCACATGACACCCCCCCCCCCTTTCATTTTACTCTAAAATGAAAAATATAGTTCAATAACATAATTTTATAAATCTCATAATTGTAACACTATGGAGAAAGAGCGTGCTGGGACTAATCAGATAGCTCTTACAAAGAGCCAGCACAGACAAGCTGGGGTAAATAGCCTTCTTCTGGTCTGCATCACCAACATGGGTCTGTATAGCCCAATTCTCCATTGGCAGTGCCCTCATTAACTAAATCATGAGAGCGGCTCATGTAGTTTCATATTTGTCATGCTGTTAGCTAAAAACAACAACAGCATATGAAACATCAGACAAAATGCACAGGCACATGGCTGTTCTTTCATTTTCACAGCGCAGTGTGGTTTAACCCATTTGTCTCAATGATTCCCTCCTGAAGTGAATTTTCAGTCAGAATCAAAACTCATCTGTCACTCCCTAAATTTAGCAAAGCAACTAAACTTAGCACCAATCGGCAACAGAGAAAAGTGTTTGCCAGCCAGCAGTTCAGAGTTTTTAATTAGTACTTTAATGCTACAGTGTAATTTTTCACATATCCTACCTGCAACGAGCAAGCCCATTTTGTCATATGTTACAGAGAGACACAACTATTCAGAAATAGACTTCAGACCAGGTGTCTGTACAAGGAAACTCAGTTGGGAGGAGTGTTAATGAGACAGAACTGGGGGAAACAAATTATATTTCTAGCTACATTTGCATCAATTCATAGGTTTCTTTGTTTAACTTAGCTTTTAGTTATTTGAAACTTGCAGTGAAATCAGTGAGGCTTTTTTTTGTCCCATTGCATAGTACATTAACGCCAGATTTAAAAGGCAGAACCTGCTGCCTGCCTGAAGCTACCCAGTGTTAAAGTGGATTACTGAGAAGCTTCTGACATGCCATCACTTTCTAAGATCAGAGACTTCTCTAGCAGGGTACAGCTGGTGCCTCCAATTGCCAGCTGTGGTTCAGCAGATAGCTCATGCACCTCTTGAGGCAGAAGATGGTGAATTCAAGTCCCACCCCCAAGACTTGAGCACAAAAAAGCTAAGCTGAAACACTAGGTGAGAGCGGAGGGAATGCTGTGCTGTCAGAGGTGCCACCTTTCGATTAAGATATTAAACCAAAGCACGGCCTTCTCTCTTGGGTGAGCATAAAAGATCCCATGGCACTATCTTGAATATTTATCCCTGAACCAATATCACTACAGGTTATCTGATCATTGTCACATTGCTGTTTATGGGACTTCGATGGGTAGCTTTATTCAGTCATGAGTGTAAAGTGCTTGGGGACATCCTGAGATCATGAAAGGCGTCACATAAACACAAGTCTTTTTTTCTAGAAATCCACTCTCCCGGACTTGAGCCATGTGGCTGGACAGTATAGCTTGGTGTTCCTCCTTGAACAGCTCTAAAGATCCTCCCGCTGTCAACCCTTTGGCATGATCTTAAAGAACAGTGATTAGTGACTAGAGAAGCAGAAATGGAACCAAAGGCTATGTAGAGCTTCTTCTAATCAAGGACCATTCTTCCTGTTCATTTTGCTTTGTGTGATTTGTGCTAAACTGGTCTCTGAGGTAAATGGTTTCACTGATGCTATCAATCCACTCTCCCTAGATTACAGCTGGATAAATGAGTGTTTCATCTCAGCATATGATTTACCCTCAGCAAACAAGACAAAATTATCTGCAAACATAGGGAACCATCCTGTGCCTTGTATACCCCGCGCACATTGCCATGAGAGCAAAAGTGTGGCACGCAGTATCAAATGGGCCTAAACTGAGACAGTACACTCACCCATCACCATAATAAAGACTGATGCCTCATTATCTGATCAATTTGCTAATGCATCACAGTACATCTCAAAATAATTCACATCACGTATATCCAAGTTGCCTTTAGACCATTCAGTGCATTCAAAATCATACCCCTCATGGAAACAAGTCACCTTCAATGTCTGTCAGTCCTCCACAAGGGAATCTGACTGTCAGAACATATAACACAAGAATGCTTTAAGAGGAACCGAGGGGCATGGTTGCTGGCTGCTCAGTGTAAAGGGAGCCTAGGGCCTAAGACTTAAGTGAAGAGTTGCTGTTATTTTCCTTTTTCACTGGGTAAGATTCCTTCAGTGTTCTACATCACTGGTAATCATCAGTAAACAACCCATCTGACTACATGAGAATAGAAAGTTTGAGAACTGTTCTCAGAATAATGCATAGAAAATAATGGAAAGTATGCAATAAATGGAAAAACTAATTGCAATGGACAAGCAGATACTTTGCAGACTCTAATCCTGATTGTAATTCCATGCAAACATGGGAACAAAATCTAAAGGGTCATTAAAAGCTGCTGCACAGATCTATGGACTGCCCTTTCCTGCTCTGTGTGCAAGGGGAGCTAAATCAAAAAAATTAGGGAAATGCATTAAATAAGAAGCACATTTGCTTCTAATCTCGTGTTTGCATGTGCGACATATAATTGGAAAATTGTTTATATTTACGTTCTTCAATAAACACTGGCTGCCTTGTCCAGCGATGGCTCAATGATAATATGGCAACAAGTTTACCTTCTCCATCCATCCATTATATCCCTGCCCCCTTAAAAAAATAAAAATCCTGCAGCAGATGTGGAACCCAATGATCTCTGACAGGTTCCAGCAGTTCTGCTCTTGGAATAGTAGGGGGTGGATTTAAACAGCTTAAAGTAGATACGATGCTCAAAAGGGAAAAGTTATTATTGTGCACAGCAGAGTACGAGCAGAGCTCGGGACAAGAGGAACAAGCCATTTCTTATCATTTTCTCCCTGGCCGGCTCGAACTAAGCTGCAACTCTGCGAACCTGTTGGAATGTTTTACCAACTTGTTGATCGCTGAGATGGTTGAAACATCCGCAATAACCTTCATGAAAGTTGAGTTGTGCTGGGCGCTGCAATTGACCTCGGTCATCTCTTGGTTGGAATGTTTAAAAACATTCAGAGGTCCCCCCTCAGCCTCGCTAAGCTGTGGGCCCACACCATCGAGAGTCGATATCACACTGAAACGTGTGCCACATCTTTCTGTCTTAGTAGAGACCATGAAGGTGTGAAGGATGGCTTACAGTAGATGAAGTAAAAAAAAATGCATAAATGTTTGCTTTGTTGCCCCAATGTTAATGCTGTGATTAACAATCCTCTACACATTTCCATTGATAAAATGAAAACAAGCACCTGCTAAATTAAAATTCTAATTAGCATTCATTGAAAGGATTGATGAAATCATAATAAATTCAGTGCAAATTGTAAGTAAACCAGACCGGATAAGACTGAAACATAATTATAATTTATAATCAGTGAAAAAATGAAATCAAATTAAATGTCACAATTTAAATGGATTTTTTTTTTAATTCAGCAAAGGAAACTGAGCAGGACTTAAATAAAACTCTGCCTTTGAATGCAAATTATGCTCTAGCTGTGAATCAGTTGGTAAAACTTTGCCTTGTGTTGGAAAGTTATGGGTTCAGGACCCACTCCAGAGACTTGAGCAGAAAAATCTAGGCCGGTGCTTCAATGCAGTACTTAGGGAGTGCTGCATTGTCGGAGGTGCTGACTTTCAGATAAGATGTTAAACCGAGGCCCTTTCTGGCCTCTCAGGTGGATGTGAAGGATCCCATGGCACTACTCTGCAGAAGAGAAAGGGCATTATCTCCAGTGTCCTGGCCAATATTTATGCCTCAATCAACATCACAAAAACAGATTTATCTGGTCAATATCACATTGCTGTGTTTGTGCAAGCTCGTTTGGTGCAAATCGTTTCCTACATTCCGACAGTGACCACACTTCAGAAGTATTTAATTGGCTGTAAAATATTTTGGGGCATCCTATGGTTGTGAAAGGCACTATATAAATGCAAGTCCTTCTTGCAGCAAGCCATTACGTGCTGGTTAGTAGCAATATGAAGATATCATCTTGACACTCTCTCAATGGCCCAATTGACAAATGTATTGTTTAGTGGGAAACTGAACCAGGAGTGCATTCAGTTCTAGGTTCTAGAGCAAGGGGTGTGTGTTACAGTTCACTCAGGAAGTCCAAGTTGCTGTGGCAACGCACACTTTTCTATGTATGTAGTAGTTTAGAGCTATGTGATGGATATTGTTGGTAAAGGCTCCAACTTTCTTTCCATCACACGGTTTACCAGGAATTTCTCCTGGCCTCTTATCACCTGCCATTGGCTTGCATTGGGAGGATTTGTAGGTTGATAATCAACCTGATTGGCCATCTTATAAACACACCTTCCTTGGTCATCCTGGGTCTGGGGTGGGAGTTGAACCCAGAGCTTCTGGCTCAGAGGTAAAGACACTACCCACTGTACCACAAGACCTCCAGAACAAGGGGACAGAATCCCAAAGTTGGAGCTAGGCCATTTAGGAGTCAAATTAGAAAGCATCAAATACATTCATTTAATCTTCGATGGCAACACATTTTGAGAAGTTCAAAGAGGTGAAGAACTATTAAGTGAAAGTGGCTTTCTTACCTATGTGAACCCATTTATGTGGCAGTACATTATAAATGAAGGAGTAGATGATAGACTCATCACTATGCTTTTGTAGTGCAATGACAGATTAATTAAGGTAATGGTTTCATTCAATATGTTCTGAAGTTTCATCTTGTGACAGTTAGTGAGCTGTCTATTTTTTCCTAACCTGTTTGTGCACACGCAGCTGCAGTGACTGGATAGCTAAGGAGGATAGTGATTGCCAATTAACGTAATTCACATGCACTTCAATAATTATGCTGCCATTTGAAATGTTGACATTAGGCTACAAATAAGCAATAAAAAGAGGACCAAATAGAAAGCAGCTTCTTTTTAAAAAGCACAGCTAAATTCAATCCATGCACCACAGGTCTATTATAATGCCAGTTGCAACATCTGTTATACCCACTACCACTAGCTCAAGGGCAAGTAGAGATTGGCAATAAATTTCATCCTTGCCAATGACACTCACATCAGAGAATTTATTTATTTATATATATATGTCTCCTGTTGTGCTCACTTATGGATACAAGGGTAAGATTTGACACTGCTGAATTATGTTATTAAAATCAAAGTGAAGTAAATAACACAACTGAGTCTCCTTGCGGCTCAGTTAATAAAGGCAGGGCTCAGTGTTGAAGTCAATCAACCAGATTCAGAAGGTTCCAGGGTTGGTCGGAGTTTTTTGCTGAATTTAGCACTGAGCCATAGTAAGGGCTATAATTAGCCTCAGTGTCACTGAGACAGTGGGAAAGTAAGGACAGGTTCCCGTTTCTGATTATCCATGGAATTCTACTTGCTGCTATGTTAGTGAATGGTCAGGGTGGTTCCTAAATGTGGAACAGCTATTCACCATTTTCCCTCATATAGGAAGAGGGGCCATTATACAAGGTATCTGAGGGATTATGGATGCCTTAGGAAGTGTTCCCTACTAGGGTTAAATAGGAATTTTAAAAATTGCAAGAAAAGTAATGTAACATTGCTGATGTTTAGACCAATTCTGTAACTTTAATTTCAAATTACTAAATACAAGCTATCCAATTGTTAAATTGCATTGGGCCCTGTTGGAATTAAACGTGGTGGCTTTAGGTCAAAAATAGCTCCCCAACTACTGTGCGATAATCTCAGGAATCACAGGCAAACCTGGGGCTTTTGAGAGTAGGTATCTCAGTAAGGCAGCCCATGCCTTTATAGAACCACCTGATGTCTCAAAGCACTTTACAGCCAATGAAATACTTTTGAAATGTAGTCACTGCTGTAATATAGTAATCACAGCAGCCAATTTGCGCACAGCAAGCTCCCACAAACAACGCGGTACATAAGGACACAAGAATTAGGAGCAGGAGCAGGCCATTCAGCCCATTGTGCCTGCTACACCACTTGACAAGATCATGGCTGATCTGACTGTGGCCTCAATTCCACTTTCCTGTCCGTCCCCCATAACCGTTGACTCTGTTGTCGATCAAAAATCTGTAACGGCCAGACAACCTGTTTTTGTGATGTTGATTGAGGGATAAATATCAGCCAGGACACCAGGGAAAACTCCCCTGCCCTTCTTCAAAATAGTGATATGGGAACTTCCACATTCACCTGAGTTGCCAGTTGGGGCCTCTGTTTAACGTCTTACCTGAAAGATGGCGCCCCCAAAAGTGCAGCACTCCCTCGGTGCTGCAATGGAGTGCTAGCCTAGATTTTTGTGCTCAGGCCCTGCAGTTGGACTTGAATCCAGAACCTAGTGACTCAGAAATAAAATTGCTGCTCACTAAGCGACAACTGACACTAGCTTTGGAGAAATAAGATGATTCATTTTTAAGCATAACTTGTACATTCTTTCCAACACTTTCAGTTTGCTGGCATAATATAGCGATGGACCTCAGAATAACTGCTGCTTGCTTTACTTCATTGTTACTGAGCTATTGCATTAATTGAATGGCACACAAAAAAAAAAGCTTGACGTGATCCCTGAACAATTAAAGTGATTAAACTGCATTAGCCCCAGCTGGTGACTCAACCAAGGATCATTTATTCATTTATACATCAATCCCAAACTCTGAAAATAAAGGGAGCCTTCAAGGAACTAGATCAGCTTCAAGTATCAGAATGTGATTCATTTCTCAAAAACCTACCATTATTAGCTTTGATTTCATAGAATCATAATATCCACCCTTTCTAATCATGGTAGAGGGTACGTTTTCCTTTATTCTGATACGGAGGTAGAATAGGTTTTCAAATTCATGAACTATTACCCTAAACGCAGAAGGTTAAACTGTTTGGAGTTGGGTGCCAATGCAGGTAGCCACGTCCAGAGTACGGAGTAGATCAGATGATGTGAAAATACAGCCCCAGAGCGAGGAGATTCAAACCCCACCCCCTTCAACAAAATTCAAGTCCCTATGCACAAAACGTGAGGCTGCCTTGAGACCACTGCCCACCAGCAATAATCCCCCCCGCCCCCAAAAAAGCAATATTAACAAATGCAAACTGAGAAAACCAAACAGTCCCAAGACTCCCTGGACACACACACAAACCAAAAACCAAACACTTCCTACCCTCTCCACCTTCGTCCCTCCCCTTCAAACCTGAAAGCTGGAAAGCTGATTAGTAACACTCGAGACGGAGGATGGGACCTGAAAAAATCTTTATTCATATATTCAGAGCAGCAGAAAATCAATCTTAATTTCCCAGGTTTTCATTTTTGTTTTATAAACGGTGGGATGGGAGGAGGGAGAGAGGGTTGAGGTTCCACAAAATGTTACAATTTATTAACGGGTTCCTTAAGCCTTAAAAAGGTTGAAAACCACTGATCTATCCAGTCTCCATATCGATGGACTGTAATCTCTGTCATTATTCAAAGGTATATTTGTTAACTAATCCTATTCAGATAGTTGTAACTAAATGGGTACAGTCCTGGAAACCCAGAGAGTCCATTGTGAAGATTTACTATTTTCTATCGGTATATAAATAGGAAGAGGGTGGTAAAAGAAGGAGTAGGGAAACTCTGTCACTAGAAGTGTTCAAAATTGATAAGGAGGAAGAGTTGGATAAACTGTCGGTACTTAAAGTCGATAAGGCACCGGGACAGGATGAGATGCATCCAAGGATTTTGGAGGAAGTTAAGAGTGGAAATCGCAGGGGCACTGTCCATAATATTTCAGTCTTCCCTAGACTCAGGGGAGGTGCCAGAGGACTGGAGAATTGCAAACATTATGCCCTTGTTCAAAAAATGTTGTAAGGATAAGCCCAACAATTACAGACCAGTCAGTTTAACTTCAGTGGTGGGGAAGATTCTAAAGGGGAAATCATTTTTAATAACTTGCTGGAGTTTTTTGAAGAGGTAACAGGGAGGGTAGGTGAGGGTAATGCTGTCGATGTGGTGTACTAGGACTTTCAAAAGGCATTTGATACAGTGCCACATAACAGACTTGTGAGAAAAGTTATAGCTCATAAATGAATTAAAAGGGACAGTATACAAAATTGGCTGAGTAATAGGAACCAAAGGGTAATGGTCAATGGATATTTTTCAGGATGGATGGAGGAAGGTTTGTATAGGAGTTCCTCAGGGTTCAGTATTGGGACCCTTGCTTTTCCTGATATATATAATGATCTAGACCTTAGTTTGCAGGGAGGTTATGATGAGCTTATATAAGACACTGGTTAGACCTCAGCTGGAGTATTGTGAACAGTTCTAGGTGCCACACTATAGGAAGGATGTGAACGCATTAGAGAAAGTGCAGAAGAGGTTTCCTGGAATGGTCCCAGGAATGAGAAACTTGAGTTACCAAAATAGATTGGAGAGGGTGGGACTGTTCTCCTTGGAGAGGAGATGGCTGAGGAGATTTGATAGAGGTGTTCAAAATCATGAGGGGCTGCATAGAGTAGACAGGGAAAAACTGTTCCCGCTTGTAAAAGGATCAAAAACAAGAGGGCACAGATATAAAGTGATTTGCAAAAGAAGCAAATGTGATGTGAGGAAAAACTTTTTCACACGAGTGGTTCGGGTCTGGAATGCACTGCCTGGAAGTGTGGTGGAGGCAGGTTCAATCAAGGCATTCAAGGACTATTTAAATAGAGACAATGTGCAGCGTTATGTGAAAAAGGCAGGAGAATGGCACTAAGTCATAAGTCTCATTTGGAGAGCCGGTGCAGACACAATGGGCTGAATGGCCTCCTTCTGTGTCATAATGATTCTGTACTTCTGAAGGGGTATTCTCATAGTCAGTTGCCAGCAAGGATAAGAATGTTTACAAAGCTCTGACCGGAAAATGCATCTGATGGACAATTAGGTTATGGCTTAGCAAAATTCAATCAAACAGCAGAAAGAACAACAGCAATGATGATAAGTCACTAAGAATGTTAATACCAATAGGGGAGGTGATTGCTACCCTGGAAGCTGAGATGTGCAATGTTCAATGCCTCAAGGCCCAGGAATTTTAAAAGGCTGAAGTCCAGACCCAAGTCCAGATAGCTTTTGGGCATTTGATACCTGTCATACGGAAAATGTTAGAAGTTATTATTAAAGATGCTTTGGCAGGGCACTTAGAAAAATTTAAGGCAATCAGGCAGAGTCAACATGGTTTTGTGAAAGGGAAACTGTGTTTAACCAATTTATTGGAGTTCTTTGAAGGAGTTACATGTGCTATGGATAAAGGAGAACTGGTGGATGTGCTGTATTTAGATTTCCAGAAAGCATTTGATAAGATGCCACATCAAAGGTTACAGCAGAAAGTAAAAGCTCATTGTGTAGATGGTAACACATTGACATGGAAAGAAGATTGGCTAGCTAACAGGAAACAGAGAGCAGCCATAAATGAGTCTTTTTCGGGTTGGCGGGATGTAACATGTGGTGTGCTACAGGGATCAGCGCTAGGGCCACAACTTTTTACAGTTTATATAAATGACTTGGATGAAGGGACAGATGGTATGGTTGCTAAATTTGCTGACGACACAAAGATAGGTAGGAAAGTAAGTTATGAAGAGGTTATAAGGGGGCTGCAGTGACATAGATGGGATAAATGAGTGGACAAAGATCTGGCTAATTAAGTATAATATGGGGAAGTGTGAAACTGTGCATTTTGGCAGGAAGAATAAAAATGAAGCATATTATCTAAATGGTGAGAGATTGCAGAGCTCTAAGATTCAGAGGGATCTGGGTGTCCTAGTTCATAAATCATAAAAGGCTGATTTATGAACTAGGACACCCAGGTCCCTCTGAATCTCAGTGTTCTGCAATCTCTCACCGTTTAGATAATAAGCTTCTTCTTATGCAGGTACGGCAAGTAATTAGGAAAGCTAATAGAATGTTATCGTTTATTGTGAGAATTAAGTACATGCTTCAGTTGCACAGGGCACTGGCGAGACCACATCTGGGGTACTGTGTATAGTACTGGTTTCTTTATTCAAGGTAAGATGTAAATGCATTAGAAGCAGTTCAGAGAAGGTTTACTAGACTAATACCAGGAATGAGCGGGTTGTCTTATGAGGAAAGGTTGGACAGGTCAGGCTTGTATCCACTGGAGTTTTGAAGAGTAAGAGGTGACTTGATCAAATCTTTCCAGAGTGGAGGTGAAGAGGATGTTCCTCTTGTGGGAGAATCTAGAACTAGGGGTTACAGTTTAAAAATAAGGGGTCGCTCATTTAAGGCAGAGATGAGAATTATTTTTCTCTGAGAGTCGTGAGCCTTTGGAACTCTCTTCCTCAAAAAGGAAGTGGAAGCAGGGTCATTGAATATTTTTAAGGCAGAGGTAGATAGATTCTTGATTAACAAAGGGGGTGGAAGGTTATGGGAGGTTACAATCAGATCAGCCATGATCTTATTGAATGGCAGAGCAGGCTTGAGGGGCCAAGTGACCTACTCCTGCTCCATGTTTGTACATTTGTATATCTACAGCGCTTTCTGGGGCTGTGTAAAATCAACTGCTGAGCCGGACTTTCTTGAACATTGGTCCCTCAAGCCTGCTCTGCCATTCAATACAATCATGGCTGATCTTCTGGCTTAACTCCACTTTCTTTCCTGCTTCCCATGTTCCCTTGATTCCCTGAGACACCAAAAATCTGTCTATCTCACCTTAACTATACTTAATGATGCAGTATCCACAACTCTCTGGGGTAGAGCATTCCAAAGATTCATAACCTCTGAGTGAAGAAATTTCTCCTCATTTTAGTCTTAAATGATTGACCCTTATCCTGAAATTATGGCCCCATGTTCTAAATTCCCCAACAAGGGGAAACAATGTCTCAGTGTCTACCCGGTCAAGCTCCTTCAGAATCTTGCATGTTTCAATGAGACAAGCTCTCATTCTTCTAAATTCCAGAGGCTATTGACCCAATCTACTTGGCCTCACCAGAGGATAACAGCCTCAACTAGTGAACCTTCACTGTACCACCTCCATTTTAATTCTATCCTTCATTTGATATGGGGAACAAAGCTATGCATGAGTTCTCCAGGCGGGATCTCACCAAAGCAATGCACAATCGTAGGAAGACCTCCTTATTCTTGCATTCCAATCCCCTTGCAATAAAGGCCAACATGCCATTTACCTTCCCAATTGCTTGCTGCACCTGCATAGTAACTGTGTTTCCTGTACAAGTACACCCAAGTCTCACTGAACATCAACATTTAGAAGTGTCATGCCTTTTTAAAAAAAGATTCTGCTTTTCTGTTCTTACTACCAAAGTGTATAACCTCACACTTCCCCACAGTACACTCCACCTGTTACCTTGTTGCCCAATCAATCAACCAATCTATGTTAATTTACAACCCCTTTATTTTCTCCTCAATGCTCACATTCCCATCAGCAAACTTGGATATATTACTCTTGGTCTCTTCATCTAAGTCATGAATATAAGTTGTCAATAGCAGAGATCCTTGCGACACTCCACTAATTACAGAATGCCAAATTGAAAATGCCTCTTTTACCCCTACTCTCTGCTTTCTGTGTGTTAACCAATCTTCCATCCATGTTAATATATTATCCCCAGCTTCATGAGCCATTATATACCTTTTTTATACCTTTAATGTGGCACCTTATCGAATGCCTTTTGCAAATTCAATTATACTCCGTATACAGGCTCCCCTCTACCCTACTAGTTACATCCTCAAAAGACTAAGAACTCTGTCAGACACAATTCCCATTTTGTAAAACTAAGTTGACTTTGTCTGGTCATATTATACTCTGATTATCTAAACACGTTGTTAAGACTTCCTTCACAATAGATCCCAGCGTTTTCCTCATGGCTGATGTCAGGCTAACTGCTCTGTAGTTCCTTGTTTTCTCTCTCTCTCCATACTTGAATAGCGATGTAATATTTGTTAACTTCCAAATCTGCTGTGACTGTTCTAAAATCTATGGAATTTGGAAAATCAAAACCAGCGCATCCACTATCTCTGCAGCTATCTCTTTTAGAAACCTAGGATTTAGCTCCTAGGAATTTGTTGGCTTTTAGTCTCTTAAGTTTCTCCGATACCATTTCTCTGCTGATATTAATTTTCCTCACTCTTATTAGCCTCTTGGCCACTGTCTATTTCTGGTATGTTATGTGAAGGCTGGCACAAATTAATGTCTCTGCCATTTCCTCATTCCCCATGATAATTCCTCCTGCCTCTGCTTCTGAGGGGCCAATGCTTGATTTAGTTACTCTCCTTTTAACGTACCTGTAAAAGCTCTTGCAATCTACTTTTATATTACTCTCATATATTCTATATTTTTATCTTTTTATCAACTTTATGGTCACCATTTGCTGCCACATCTTCGAAATCCCTAGCATATCAATTGGCTGAGCCTTTTTGTTCAAAAGAATGAGTGAACAGAAAAATGACTTTTGAATGGATTTATAAACCTGGGAGCAGCTTTGCTGGCAAGAAAAGCCCACTATATACGGTATTCCCAACTGGTCTCTGACCCAGGTACCATTCCAGCCTGACCACAGTTAGCTTCTGAAAGCAGATGAGATTGTTTTAAGCAACGTAATTGCACCAATAGTGATCACTAGTTAAACTTCTACTGACATTTATACTCGTTTGCCCTCACTGGAATTTACCTGTCTTTTAAATGTTAAAAGCCTATTCCAGAATATCATTCTTAAATTTCTCTGTATATATCCTTAAAACTCAGTCGTCTTCCTTCAATTTCAGTATTTATTCCACTTTTTCTTACAAAAATGCATTTTGTGCAACTGTAAAATTATAAATCTTGCCACATTAATCTTGCCACATTAAGCAGTTCATTTCTATCCATTTCTCTAGCAGCCGTAATCTAAAAATGTTCTAGTCAATTAATTTCTTCTCCGTTTCTGTAACTAAATCTTTAAAATGGTTTAATTTTAATTTTTCGCAGATAATCAGAGACCATCTCACTAGCCTTCCCACACACTGGTCAGGTAGCTATGCATCTCCTCCCCCAGTTTGCATTATACAATCATCATAACCATTCTTTTGAACCAGTCTCAAATCTAATTCTGTTAGTTCTGTTGAAGAGTCATACTCGAAACATTAACTGTGTTCCTCTCCACAGATGCTGTCAGACCTGCTGAGTTTTTCCAGATATTTTTATTTTTGTTTTAAATCTAATTCAACCTACTTGGGATGATTAAAATTCACCCACACTGCTCTCTGTAGACTGCGTCAGAATGTAACTTTGGGAAATGCCATAGTCAAAATTCTTATTCAGAAGAGGAGTTTTTAATGATGAGTTCTTAAAATACCTTGCAAGTCTCTTCCCTTTAATACCAGTGTCTCATCACCTTTTCCAAACAGAAATCTGCAAAAATGCAACTCGTTCCTCCTCTAATTTCCTCCATTGTAAAGTACCATGGCTACAATGCCGTCTCATTCTTCCATTCAGCCTGTAGTGCTTTTTAGTCCATCCAGGCATCTTCTCCATCAGCCTTTTTTAACTTCTGTTTGTATCCATCCCTAAACCATTTTGTACAAAACATCATTAATATTTTCTATCTGTGCTGTGATAAAATGTGGGTTTGTATAAAATCTTGCTTTCAGTGATTTATAAACTTGCTTTTAAAAAAGTGAGGGTGGCTGTAAATGTTCTGTTCCACGAGGTATAGAAGTTATATTGTATAAATTTAGATCACCATGCAGAATGTCCCATCCCAAATAAAAAAAACTTGGATGATTATTTTATAAATTCCCATTGCATTTAATATACAATGTATTTTTGGCCAACTACATGTTGAAAATATTTTAAAGTACCCTTCCAAAAATCGTTCAGTTCAATACCTGAAGCTTAGGTCGCTTGACCTCGATAACAGTGATGTGCATTACTAAGGCTGTGGTTTCCTCTCCTGTTTAAAAGCTCCAATCACCCCTCTAATTCACTTTTCAGCCTATGCTAGGCTATCATTAACCATTCAATGCTACAGCTTTGAAAGTAAGATCAATCACCATAGTTGTCCATTCTTCTTCCACCTGCCCAGGGCCCTTTTATCAACTTTGACTTCCAGACTAACCCTTCCAATTAGTTCCTATTCATTGCAGTGAAGTCATATTGTAGTTTATCTGTCTCTATTTATCAGATCCCATTATTGTTTTGAACATCTCAATTAGATCATTTCTGAAATATTTAAACTAAAGGAATGCAAAATAATGTTATCCAATCCTTTAAACCCTGGTATCTGCTGAATCTGCACTATCTGACCTGTAAGGCCAATATATCCTTTGTGAAATAAAACTGAATGCAGTACTCCAGATGGGGACTAATCAAGGCCCTGTACAGTTTAAGCATTACCTCATTATTTCTTATTTCTACCTGTGCACCAGATTTTAGTAATGTGTGTGCATCAACATCTAAACCCCCTTGTTCCTCCACAGCTCCTAGTTTCTCACCATTAAGGAAATATTCCAATTTGTTTTCCTCAGATCTGAAGTGAATGACTTTACACCATTCCACATTGAACTCCATCTGTATAGTTTTGCCCACTGACTTAATTGGTCTGAATCCAGCTATAACTTTCCATTCCTATTTACACAACTTCCTATACATTCTAACTTGGTATTGTTGTGATATGCCTTTAAGTGATACTAGCATGACATCACTAGATGTCATGTGATGCAGCCTTAGTTGCACTTTTGCTTTGATCAGAGCAGGGCAACAGTGATGTATCAAAGCTTTATACCTATGTATAACTATTCTCCTAGTCTTAATAAAATGGACCCACAACATGTTTACCAAATCCCTTGGGAGCAATTGGTGCCTTGTGTCTTGTAAAGATTAATTTGGAAACCCATGTTGGAGAAAACTTTTGGGTGAGTGGAGGGGTCTGAAGGTACAGGAAAGGGTAGCAGTGGCATCTGTTCTCCGGCAACCTACACTATGGCATGTATTGATGGTAGAAAATATTCCATTGTGCACAGAAAAGAGTTTTCAAAAGTCACGTTTGAAGTTTCTGAGAGAAGGTAACCAGCCTTGGCAGCTTATAGCACAGTTATTGGAACGAACAATAAAGGATGTTTAAACCTCTTTGTTACAGAACAGAGGAGACAATCTTTGAGAATTAAGACGACGAAGAAAAGGTTTTATTTTCAACCATCTAATACTGGTCTCTGGTTTTGATTATGTGGGCAAGTTTTAAATGCCAAAGGTTAGATAAAACTGAATGATAAATTGGTGCAAATATTTACCATGATTGTTTCATGTAAGATGGGGTGAGTGGAGCATGAACCTGTACAGCATGTGGGACAAAGGACAAGACTATATCCCATTTACTATTCTTTATGTCTGGAAATAAGTTAATAGGAAAATGTATTCAGTGGGTAGTGAGAGATTTTCTTACTAAGAAGAGTCAAAGAATGAATCTAGGAATCCAATGGGATTTTGGCTTGAGGACCACAAGAGAAGCTGCTTGAAGCCAATGGTCTGTGATTGACATAATTAAAGATCATCAAAAGAGGCCAGATGGGTTGAAGTGAAGGACAAAAAAGGGGCAGATCGCATTGCTGGGGTTATACTATACACTCAACAGTCAGAGGGAAATGAAAGAACAAATATGTCAGCAAATTTCTAAGAAATGCAAAAGCAAGGCAGCAATGGTAGGGAATTTCAACACTATTAACTGGGAAAGAAGAGTGTAAGAAGTGTAGAAGGCACAAAATTCTTAAATGCAGTCAGAACTTTTTTAGCCAGTTCTTAGCAAGCCCAAAAAGGGAAGGGGAAGTTCTGTACTTAATTTTAGGGAATGAAGTTGGACAGGTGGAAGGGGATTCAGTAGGACGCTTTGGTGGTAGTGATCACAACTCAGTTAGATTTAGGTGTGGAAAAGCACAAAGATAGACCAGAGTAAAAATTCTGTATTGGGGTAAGTCCTTCAGGTGAGATGTGATTTAGCAAAACTCAATTGGAAACAGTTGCTTGAAGCCAAATCAGTGTCAGGGCAGTAGGAGGCATTCAAGGAGATGGTTAGGGTTCAGAACAAATACATGCCCCAAAGGTTGGGTCCCCCAGATCGGATCTAGAGCCCCCTGGATATCAAGGAACATATATGATAGGATAAGGCAGCTCACCACTAACTTCTCAAGAGCAATTAGGGATGGGCAATAAATCCTGGCCTAGCCAACAATACCCATACCCTGTGAAAGAATAAAAATAAAAGCAAAAAGGGAAGCTTATGTCAGGTACGGAGAGCTTGATACTGCAGAAAGCCGAGAAAAGTATAGGGAGTGCAAGGGTGACTTTAAAAAAAAAAGGAAAACAAAGAGAGGGCATGAAAACCCAGAAGTGTTTTATAAATACATAAAGACCAATAGGATAACTAGAGAAAGAGTAGGACGAATTAGAGACCAAAAAGGTAAACTGTGTGTGGGAGCAGACAACATGGGCATAGTTCTGAATGAACACTTGCATCTGTCTTCACAAAAGAGGGGGACAATGCAGACATTGTAGTTAAGGAGAAACAGAGTGAATATTGAATGGTATAATTGTATGAGCACAGTGAGAGAGAGGAAGTGATGACTGGACAGCTCCAAGAGGGTTTCCCACTCACCTCCAAATGCGCCCTGGTAAAAGCCAGAAGTGGGTAGGATCAAATTTGGTTTCTGACCAACTGGCATTTTGGTGGGGGCTTTAAACTCCCACCCACACCCAAACACCACCTGGCAGTTAAAATTCTGTCCCATGTATAAGATTCAGCTGTGCTAATGTGGGAAAACAATGTTTTCTAACTCTTGTAAAAGGCAAACAACTGGATTTTGGACATCACAGGAACAATTCCTTGGAAGGTGGGTGTTTCCAAAAGTTCAAAGTTCCAGAAGTGGATTTGGGTATTTGCTCTTCTGGGTCATACCAATTCTTCAAAAGTGGTTTGACCACCCTGCATTCTGGGCAAGTGCTCTACTGTTGTAAGAGCCCCTTTTAATTGTTTTAATTATTGACTCAATAAACTGGCTTAATTAATATGACTACCAGTCTCTTATTGTCTCAGTCCAGGGTCTAACAGTCCCTACACGGGGAGCAGCCTTTTCTTCTCACTCGCCCTGCTGTTTATTTAAAAGTTCAATACCACACCCCAATTCAAGTCACAAGATGTCACCCTTTCCAGACACCTGTAAAAGCAGCCTATAGCCCATTCGGCTGGCAGGATAATATTCTACAAGGAAATGAACTGAGGAAAGCCAGCGAGCAAGATGATGACAATGTGAATGTGCAGAGCTGAGAGCATCCTCTGCTGGCAAGAAAAGTTAACTGCATCTGGTATTCCAGGAGATCTTATACCCATGTACTAATCAGGTCTGCCTCTTGATTAGCTCAAGATCAGATGAGCTCTTATTAAAAAAATATATTATTCAACATTAAACAGTTACATCATGATCACTCCTTGTTTATAATCATTCCTTTACCAGTTTTTAAGCTACAGGAATTAGTCAGTAAAAGACATTATTATTATTCTGTTATAATGTAATCTTTAATTTCTGAAGCTAAAGGTTAAAGGAAAGTTCAATTTGTCACCCATAACTTTAGATCAAAAACTGATTTTTGTCATCTCATTTCTTGGGCACTCAGTCCTAACATGGAATTACATCACTGTTCCCTCACTGTCACTGGGTCAAAAACCTGGAGCTTCCTCACTAGTAGCACCGTGGGTGTACCTACACCGACGGATTGCAGTGGTTCAAGGCAGCTCACCATCACCATCTTGGGAGCAATTAGCGATGAGCAAGAAATGCTGGCCTTGCCAGTGACATTCACAGCCCATGAATGAAGTAGCATGGCCATAGACACAAATAACTATCTTTTTACTTCGTTCAATTATGCTCACTCTTCTGCTTTGCATTTCATTTATGCCACATTGCCCACACTTGCTTTCTCACCCAAGAAACACACTACAAGCACCGCTCATTTCCTTTCCCTTGCCTCAACCTTCAAAATTTTAAGAGCTAACCTCACCCACTGCTAATTCTGCTAAACCACCATTTGTTAACTTCAAT
Organism: Carcharodon carcharias; assembly: GCF_017639515.1. NCBI lineage: Eukaryota > Metazoa > Chordata > Chondrichthyes > Lamniformes > Lamnidae > Carcharodon > Carcharodon carcharias. The sequence continues at coordinate 14,499,489 of NC_054485.1, forward strand.
GATAAAGTTCAATTTGTTACACATCACTATTGAACTTCAAAAACTGGAAAAACGCGGAAGCAAGCAGTGAAAGGCAAAGTGAAAGGAGCTAAAGCAGAAAAGGTTGTGCTGTTGGCTGATCAATGGTAGTGCAGATACAGAGCTAAGAGCAGCCTCTGCTGGGAAGAGAAGTCTACAGCACCTGCTATTCGCAGGCAGTGTCCCATTCATGCTCTAGCCTCACCCATCTCTGATGAGGTGGTGAAATCAGGTACACTTTTGTGGATTTATTCAGCGTTAAACAGTTACAATATCATGATCATTCCTTTGCACCATGCAAGAATTCTTTTATAACGGTTTTAGCTACAAATATTTAATATCATTAGGACATAATTGTTATACTGCACACAACCATAGGTTCAGAAATTAAAACTAACGTGGCTATAGGCAATGGCCAACTGGCTTTCACTTGGAAGGCCTACATTTCTATCATGCATACATTCCCCTCACTCTACTCTTTCATTCCTTCTTTTACCCCATTTGCCCACACTCTTCCTCTCTTTATGTGCTCAACCTTCCCCACACACAAAGTACAAGCCCTGCCTTCAATACCTTCCATTTGAATGAACATTGAAAAATCCTTTAGCTTCACCCTTCGTAACCTCTTCATTGCTACAAAAACCCATCTCCCTTATGTCTCAAAATACTGGGCCCAATGTGCTCTCCTCTCCCACATCCAGCTGCTTATTAAATGCTCAACCCAAAACCTAATTCAAGTCCCCTTAGCCCAGTTCACAAAAGTCGTCAACTTTTCTCACACGACATTAACACAGACCAGCTTTGCCTGGCAGGACGTGACTCAAGGAAGTGAGCCTAGAATGATGAATGTATATGTGTTCGACAAATAATTTACTATTCTAATAGGTACAGCTGTACCTTGAAACCAGTTACTCGCAAATTACACGCCATGGACAACTGAGGATTTGTGGTCATGTTGCCGGATTAGGGGAGATATGGGAATAGAAGCTTATGATGGTTCATGTGGTTACACCATCACATGATCAAACTTTCAGGAAAGCCTCCAACTGCAGTTGGCAACACATCTCACTTCATCAGTACAATGTACTACCAACAGCCCTACCCAACCCCCAGCACTTCGAACATTAACAGCTGCAGCTAAAGGAAGGAAGTCCCAGAAGGGGTCTGCAGGATATTAATTCTAGCCATGCCCTTATTTGGTTGTGATGTCCCAGATATTCCAGTCCAGTGCATGCTGGTAAAGTAGCAGAACCCAGGGTCAGGACCAGCCTTCCATCAATGTAAAAAGACCAGGGGGTGGTTACGACAAGGGAGACACAAACAGAAAATGAATTGAAATCACATCTCTCTGGCAGGGCTCCAGAACTGGGTATGAACAGGTGTGGACAGAAAAACAAATGCTGCAGGTGACACAGCTAATCCCAAAAGATTTGACTCAGTTAGTTTACTGCATATACGATACAATGATCATTTCGAAAATAGGGGCACATGAAAATAAAGGACACCTTATGGAAGTCTCTAATATATAGAGTTTCATTATAACCAGTGGACAGGCCACTTCCTCCTGCAATCTTTTATTCTTCTGCTTGTGATCCCTGACTGCCTTGCGCCATTTTGTCCTTTGCCACCAAATTCAAATCTCATCAGAAAGGCATCCCCAACCTTCTGCACATTGCCTGGACCCCTTTCCCTCATTTCTCCCTACTACTATGGCACCAAGTCTGTCATCCTCCTCCACAGTGTGAATCTAAGGGATCCATCTGCTGCTGGGGCTTGGTGCCAGTTCCACTGTTTGGCATGCCAAAGCCTCCTCTTTAAACCCAATAACCATGGGTTTGGCTAAAGTCTCTGTCCCAACTCAACTTCCTTTCTTCTCGTCTACTCCCCCAACTCCATCCCCAACCTTGCTCCTGAATCCTGACTTCCAATTCCTCCTGACCTCTCTCCCATGCAGCACTTCAATTGCTCTCATCTGCAAGGCTGCCTAGAAGTACGCAGGTGTAATAGGCTTTCCTTCCCAACTTTGAAACTGGATCTATGTTCTAAATTGACAGGAGGGGAGTGAAGTTTTCCCACAGTAGCTAGTAGTTACACACTAAAATGGCTCACCTTACATTCTGTTGAACTGTTTCAAGTCTGGATTTGACAAAGGAACTAGTTTGTCGCTTACAGCATCAACTTGAGTTGGACAGTTGTCAAATATCATGCAATAGTTGTCTTTTTGCATTTGAAAAAAGAAATGTGCCAACTTTCTTTGTTTTGCTAGCAGTAAATCTACAACCTTTTAAGGAAACATTCTTACTGATGGCGAAATGACATGTTTCACTGCAACGATTGAGTTCTGTCTTTAGCTATTAAAAGGGAAAACACTGCCATTGTAGAAAAGACAGGTGAATGCTAACATCTTTCTAAATACTAACAATTAACTGTGTAATCTTTTATGTCATCCTTAATCAGCTGCTACTACCATCAAGACCACTCACTTACCCAGCCAGTAATAATATCTTAAGCAACAGTGCTTGAAAGAGAGAAACTACTGGCGCAAACATTAGTCCAAAAACTTACAGGCTATAGGAAAACAGCATAGGAGTAAACTGCTCTTGCAGAGTGCCAACATGGACTCCTCCTGTGCTGTAACTTGTGATTCTATGATCCACTACTCCTGTCCAGGTGTCAGTAGCAATGTGTGACCAGTAGCAGCAGAACTCAAAGCCAGAGTCAATCAAAGATAAAACACTCGCCCATTTCATTACCCAAAATGTTACTAGATTACATTGTATAAAATGAGAACACAATAAAACAGCAGCAGCATTTTCATATTTTATTAAAGATGGTACAAAGTGTTTAATGCACCAGCACTAAACAATATTAGGCACTGGCAAATATCCTAATTCATTTTTTAATATATGCTGTCAATTTTCTACAAGTAATTTTTTGTATCAAGTAAGATCGCTCTTGTCTGTCTAAATCTGAAAATGACTGCTCTTTTGTATATATTGCTTAAGACAATGAAGAAATTCTTCATTTAATCAGATGACTGTCAGCTTAGATCGAAACACTATAGCAAACATCTGAACAACAAAATCCACCTGACACATATAGAAGGGAACTATCCACCAAGTTCCTTAAGTATAAAAGCCCCTAATTTTACAGAAAACATTTATAATGGTCCACTTCTTTTATGATGACAGGAGCTGATGAATGCAGACTGCCATCCTGTGGTGAAAATGGTTTACTTCTTGGGTCATGTTTCCACTCAGCAAGTTGCAAGCAGTGCAGCAGAGCCTAGTTTAGATGTAACAGATTAGCCATGAGAATAATGTTACATTAACTTTTCAGCAATGTAAAAACAGGATATGAGGTATACTGGCATTGAAGTTGGCTGTACATATGATAGATCTGCAAAATTCATTCCTCTACTTAACACCAAGTCTATCCAACATCCTTTTCCAACCATATGGAATTCTATTATTTTCTTGGATCTCATCTTTGTCTCAAAAAAAAAGGTTATTGCATGATTCCAGTAATGTGACATCAATGACCTTTGGGACGACTGCTAAGTAAAGCTGAGTTTAACTTTTCAACCAGAAACATGCTACACATTGTAGAAACAACTGCCTTGGATCAAGAGCTGCAAACCATTATTATGGTTCAGCTGATGTGAAAGCCACTCAAACACTTTAATAGTAATTGAAGTTAATGATCTTAATTGTGTTACAGCTTTGCAATATTTTAAACAACCTTTTTTGCATTAGAAAGTGGTATCCGAGAATCATAACTAAGAGGATCGGGCATTGGCATTAGCAGCCAAATGGGGCTATACCATTATACTAACTACCATTTTGTACCATCACTTTTAAAGTTATACAAGCCTAGTGGAAAAAGAGACAGTGGAGATTAGAAATATTTTATGTAGCGATTTATGAAGATCTTGAATGCACTGCTTGAATGGGCTATGGAAGTAGGTTCATTGGTAACTTTCAAAAGGGAACTGGATATATACTTTAAAAGGAAGAATTTACAGGGTTGTAGTGAGTGAGATTAATTAAATAGCTCCTTTAAAGAGCCTGTACAAGCATAATAGGCAAAATGGTCTCCTGTGCTAATGGGTAAAGCGCAGTGGATGCCAAATTGGTCCCAAGTTCAATTCCTTGTTTGTACTGAGAAGCAGCTGCGAGAATAAAACTGGTCTCAACATCCTTGGAGCAGATTGTGCTGCAGTGGGCAGTGGACATTCATTTTTTTTAAAAATCCCAAGGGAATTGGACGGATAAGTCGAAGAAAAAAATTGCAGGGATATAGGGAAGGAGCAGGGGAACATTAACTGGATTGCTCGTTGAAAGAGCCAGTGCAGACTTGATGGGCCGAATGTCCTCTTTCTGTGCTTTTTTATGATTGTGCCTGACTTATCAGTGAGTGCAATTTAATCTTAAAATGTCAAACCAAACCAAGAAGAGGGGAGAGAAATAACTTTAGAACTCTACAGCTAAAAGTACCATCAAGGTGGAAGAGAATTTCTAACCAGGCAATAAGTACAATATGTACTTACAGAGATCTACGACAGTGGTAAACAATGCTCGTGTATGTATTTAATCACCGTGTTCACATTGTTTGGTGCTGTAAAAGAGAAACAGTACATTTTTTGTCAATATAAACGTAATAGGATCCCATTTGTCTACAAAGCAGACAACCAACCATTTAACTTAATTTCAAATGAGTAAAGTTGTCAAAAAGTGATTTTTAGGTTCCCTGATGTAGGTAAATGTAGTGCATGGTATTTTACTGATTCATGCAGAAAGGAAATTCCCAGGTCTGATTGCCAGTCTGTATTGAGTTTGTTGATGTTGGTCAGAGACATGATGGAGATTCCACAGACTTCAGCATAGTGTGTTAGAGAAAGAAAATAAATTAGCTGGATAACTATCTGGAAAACTTTGTTTAATATCACAAATGCGTGAATAAGAACAAACATGCCATGACATCCTGCCACATTCATCTACACTCACAGTAATAATGATCATTTAGATGAGGGAGGAGCAGGGGTCTCAATACTGTTTTCTTCCCCCCGCCCCCCCAAGAATAAATTATCACTTTCACCAGAGGGAATAAAAATGGAATGAAATTTGTCAGGTAAGGAACATAAAGTTTTTTTTTTATTGATCCCAATAGTAACATGTTCTCTAAATGTCCACAATTTATGTAATTAATCACCAGTGGTCATACATTTACAAAAGGTAACCAGAGTGTGTAAAACTTACCCATTAAGCTCCAAAGAACTGTGTCCGCTCTATGGCAACAGTAGATAATTCAGAATCTGCTTAAACATGCCAGATATAACCAGTTTATTAAAACAAAACCTGATCACAATTGTGCAGTATTAGAACTTTATAAGCAGAACAGAATATGGTTTTCTGTATTCAGTTATGACTGACTAGCAATTTTTGCTACAAATAAAGCAGCCAGTTCTGTGGATTTCTTCAACTTCACTGCACACGTCAGAGTAGCACAAAAAAACACAATCCTGAGATTTTCAGTTTTGCTTTAAACCCTAGTTACACAAGGAAAAGCTTCTTTTTAAAACCAAGGATTCAGCATTTTTTTTAATGTGAGCATTTTGATCTAGCCATTTATGAGATGATTTTTCCCTGTGGAGAGGGATTCTTCTTTATGTGGATCTGGACAAAGAATTCAAACACTGATCAATTTTTAAAATTAAAATTTGACAGAACATTGAGAAAATCTTTTGATCAGAAGGCATTTTCATGAACACTGCATCTATTACAGTCAAATAGAGACACACCTGTATGGTAAAAAGGTTAAGATTGTAATGTAGGTCAATGACAGTTACTCGGTCCATTTCATTCCACTTTTGGCATATTTTGTCCATCCACTGAAGTTCTCAAAACTGCACAAAAGTACTCTCTCTCCAATTCAAAATTTTTGTTGAAGCTTCCTTGTTCCACATCAATTTAAATTAATATTTGTTCCATAATCAAGTTTTAACTTTTGTCTTTCTTCAATTACAGAAGAACATCATCCTGCATTGAACAGAACTAACTCATTTGTTAATCTTGGCCATATTGCCACAAACACAATGACACCAAGACAGTGAGGATCCAAAGTATGGCCTGATCTTACAGGTAATGCAGGTATGAGTAAGCAAATGAAAATCTGACTCAGCATGCTGTTAATTCTCACTGGTTCCTGACCAAAAAATTGAACTGTTAGAAGCACTTGCAGCACACACCATTTTTTATTTAATATCAATGCAATAATCTGCTGCTTGATGATCACCTCATGGAGTTACAGGGTCTGAATGTGTGTTTTATGGTAGGAAGTAGAAGAAATAGAATTTCTTTACTTTGGCAGATACATTGCTTTACAAAATACAGCAAAATATACAGACCAATTCTGAATATGACATGCATGGTCTGCTGTGTATCTCATATGATGTATTTTTTTTTGCTTGAGAAGCGCCAATGGTAAAAACAAAGGGGCATTCATTGCAGCCTGATTTAGCTTCCAAGTGCAGCAATTACCATAATGTTACACAAGCAATCCTCACCTGAGTGGCCTTCTATCTTCCAAATTCGTGCATGTTAAACAAAACAAAAATACTAATTATAACCCACAAATATATAGCCCTGCAGTCACTGCCAATTACCTAGAAACACCACACCCACTATCAGTTACTATTAATTGTCCAGTTTCGTTTTTGGCAAACTGGGAAGTTCAACTCAGAAGGCCTTTCACCTTCATTGTTTTGTCCTTTACTGTGGCTACATATTGAATCAGACGCAATTTATCTGTGCAAGTTCAACTCAGTAAATTATAAGTATTCTGCGTCCCCTTGCTAAGTTAAATATAGGCAGATCACTTGTCGCTTGCTTTATGACCTTTACAAAACTGTTTAATGGAAGGTTTAAGATTCTTACACCTCTCATTTTCAACTTGGAGTCACTGAATTGTAAAACTTCAAAGGAAAAGGCAGAAAAGCTCTCCCACAATTGCTTATGGCAATGTTCAATGCCTGTTCAAGTTTGAGTGTTTGATTTCAGGGAAATAGAGTGGCACTGATTATAAAATACACCAACTATATAAGAAAATCTAATCAAATCATTGCTATAAATTATGATTTTGTACATTGTGCATCAGTGACTTAGCACAATCTCTACATGCAAGCGCAAGATTATGGATTGAGTTTAATAATACACAACATGCCTTTTGTTGTGACAAACTGGAATGGGAATGCTCACTTTTAATTGCGACTTGGCTTTAAGAATTCAAATTACAAGTCATCACATGGTGCACGTGTTGACTTCATAATGCAAGTTTGTTTTCAAAGAATTCTATTTTAAAATTAGATGATAAAACATTCTGCACTGGCTGGTCACATGATCTAGTTTTCAGAGTTGGCATCAACTTTGAAATTCTCTGCATGCTGATTAGATTTTCTTTTGAAGTCAGAATTATTGTTTTTTTTTGGCAATTATGTTCAACGTGCTCTCCTAAACCAAATTTAGAAAATTTCATGTCTCAGTGTTTGCCTCTCCCTACCAAACAGCCTGCCAGAAACACCCTTAAATCTTTCAAATAATTGTGTTGTTGCCGATTACACACAAGATAAAACCATTATTTAATGGTTACTGAGCAGCAATGCATTGTCTAAACACAATGCTACTGTCTAACTTTTAGGCAAACTTAAACTCAATATTGTGATACAAATGGAATCCTTCCTACTTCAAACATTCTGTTTATATACTTTGCTGGATATATATTTTAGGAATTCAAACAGCTCACAAATGCTTAAAAATGTTAATCAACATATCTTCGTTTGAATTTAGTCTTTTTTACCAGGCTAATATATTGTCTACATTTTATTTTATGTCAGTTACACAAATGAGCTAAAACAAAAGCCTACAAAACCAAGTTAAGATTACCAGCAACTGTTAGATTTGTATATTTCTACCACCTATGCACTTTTTAATGCAAAAACAATTCAGAATTACTCAGGAATCATTTTAAAACACTGGAATTTATCCTCTAAAAAATGGTAAAACCAAACATGAGAACCTACAGTCAAAGCATGCTAAATTTGGGCACAAAGATACACAGAAAATACTTTTAACTTCAGACTATTTATCTGTAAATCTCTGGTAATTAGGTCCAAATTTTCTTATACCCCTTGGTAACAAATTACACCATCTCTTACTGGTTTTCACTGAAATCTGAACAGTATATTAGCCAAGTGTATGATTATTTAATAGATCTTAGACATAAATAGAAAGGAGTGATTTCAAGGCTCCAATTCCATGTCAAAACTCCAGATGCATTCCTATGACACTTAGTAATGCTTGCAGAGAAATTATTTGGACAGGGTGATATTCAGCCCCAAGTTATATTTTAGCCTTTTAACCAGTCAGATGGTCCCTAACGACTTGTGAATGCTGTGTTCTGTTTTTTGTATTAGCGTTCTGGATTTCACCATTCCTCATCTTGGACCACACAAATGTTTAGCTTGAGGAAGAGATGCAAAAAATCCATCCATAATCGAAGTATTTCGCAGACAGAAATACAGGTCATTCATGCAGTTGCAAATCTTGTTCCAAAACACCATTTAAAAAAGGGTCCAAATCAAAGTTCAATATTTAGAATAATTTTCTGTCATTCAGTGAAGTAAACTTCCTTTAATTAAATAGTGTTCCAGAAAACTAGAGAAGACGCTCACATTATTTTTTTTAAATAGTTGAGACGTTTTTTAATATTTGAAATGCTGACTATGTTAATCAGACACTAATTCGCAGGTCTATTTCCAGATGTTTCCAAAACATACTATGTAGGTTGGGAAAAACTTGGCACAGAAATTGTCTTACCATATAACTCCAACAGCAGCTTCCTGTACAGCCCCCACCTAGGATGTTGGTGTCATGACAACAGGTCAGGGCCAGCCTCAACCACGCTTCCCTGATAGTCAGGTGACAAAAGGATATTTGTTAAAACTTAAGAGACGAGAACGGAAATACAATTTGTGGCTATTTACCAGATTATTTAGTAACAGCAATACAAAGAAATCTCTCATTGTCTACACCCTATTGTTTACCTTGGAAACAACTCTCCAACTTAAATTTTTTCTGTTTTTTTTAGGCTAAAAAGGAAAAATAATGGTTAGAACTAATCAAATCAGTAGCCAATGACAAAGTGCTAGTGTCACATTGGACAAGTCACAGCACAAGTGTGCCATATGCTGCATTTATTAATAAATATTAGTTGAGGTAGATCGGCATCAGGTATATTCGTATTTTGGATAATTTTCAATTTTAAAAAAATTCAAGAAAACTGTCATTCGTGCCATTTTGCTCCAATCGATGAATGTTGTACAGAAATTATACTGTAGTAGCCAACCTTGTAATAGGGATGTCACATACATAACTGCATCACAGAATCTTTGTTTACTGCACAATTTACCACAAAGATGAATATTATTAATTCTGCATACCAGGTTATACAATAAGGAATTGTTTTCAGTAATCAGCATTCAGCGCTCACTCCAAAAATGTAAATTTTAAAACGGATGACAGTCAAATAACCAATCTATTGTTACCATCACAAAAGGCCTTTGTTTGTAAAACCATATCTGTTTAGGAATGTAACTTGGACCATTACAGCAAAATGTACCTGGCAAAAGATTTTTATTTGCATGAACATGTTGTCCAAAAAATTTGCCATCCCTATTTGGCCATTTTAACATCGCCAGTATATTTTCAGTAAGACAGTATTTGAGACGGGCAGATTCAGAAACGGCACGAACCAGGACAAAAAGACCTTAAAACTTATGCAGATAAGAGATTTAAATTCTCTTTGCATGCTGTTATTCTCAAAAGTACATACTTCAGTTGATCAAAATCTAATAGCATTTGGTAAACTTAGCACGTGTTTGAGATCTGAAAACAAAGTCAGAGGATTGAAGGTATCAGATTTTAGACATCTTGACATGTTTGATTCAACTATTGTTATTTTTGTACCAAAAGTTGGCATAGCTATTGAAACCAATGAGAGGTTTCTTCCAATTACATGTATTCTAGAAAAATTATTAGTCAATTCAAGGATAGCCTTCATTCCCACTACCAACAAGCTGGATAAAGATGTAAAACTGCTGCAAGTGAGTGATCAAAAAGGCACCTGAATGCTCTAAATCTGCAGTTGCAGAAAAAAATTGCAACAGTACTAATGCCATTCAGAAGGCTGTCAATGCATACTTTTTACCCATTCTTCCTTATACACACTAACATTTTATAGAGTCATAAGAGTTATTCAGCACAGAAACAGGCCCTTCGGCCCATCGTGCCATTGCCAGCCATCAAGCACCTATCTATTCTAATCCAGCCCGCAGCCAAGTATTTAAATACTTCTTAAAGTGGGGAATAATCTTGTTTTTAAACTGAGCTGAAAATAATTAGTTGGGTTCACTTTTAGTTTCACAAGGTTGCGAGTGCAACCAGCCTAGAGAAAGCATGCTACGCTACTCAAACGGACTTAGTAGGTAACCCAGAGCAGAAACAATCAGAACCAAGACAGTCCCACAATCTCAGAACAAGGAGACTGAATGGAAAAAGTATCACTAGATTTACAAATCACCAACGCATGCAGTCACATAAGGCTAGCATATAGAAAACCTTATCAACATAGTTACCAATGCATTTTCTAGATTGCTGATGCATGAAACTTTGCTATTTAAAAATTTAAAAATCCTTTATAAAAGTTTACTTGAATAATAAACAGCTTTCCTACATTTGGCAACAGAACACTATCCTGTTTTGGATATTGTATATTATTTCCCCAATAATTAAGTTGCTTCAGATAAATTTCCCCACAACACTCCCACCGCCAGGGGTGGGACGGGGAGGGCAGTGGGGGAAGAGTCTGAAGCGATTTCAGTCTCTCGGGCCAGCCAGTTTGCTAAGCACTCGGATTGAACCCGATGACACCGAATAAGAAATTATTCCCAAAATGTCAAATAGTTTAATTCGTCTATCATTCACCCTTTAACTGGAAAGGCAATAATTGAAAATACATTTTCAACATCAATTTTTTTTTTTTAAAACCAAATTTTGTTCTTCCCATTCAGCTTGAGAGAAATAGTTTTCATTTGATATAAATGTTTTACTTGCTTAAAAAAAATTTTTTTTCCCTACGCACTCTTGCCTCCAATTGCATGTTTTAAAATAAAAGTGTGGATGCAGGAACATTAAAAAAAAACAGAAGTTCCATTAGCTGAAGCAAGGGCAAAGACGGGTGATGTTACAGAAGTGTCTTAGTGATGACACAAACAAGGGCTCATGCCAGGGTCAAATTTGACACCAAGGTAACAAACTGCCTGGTTCCGCCTCAGACAGTTGCCAGGGAAAGTGAATAGAACGGGAACGAAGTTTGCGGCAGGGACTAAAAACAATGGGAAGAGGTTTCAGTGAGCATGTTAAGAGTTAACCTTCCATATCCCACCACCAACTAAATATTAACTAATCACCACTAGTTCTAATTTTTCTTTGCTCAACTTGGCTTGATTTAACATGAACTATTTATGGGATGACTGTTGAAGCTCAAAGTAAGTAAAAAGAGCAAACTTACAGCTCTACACTCAGACCAACAATTAAACAATCCTAGCTTGGCTTATTTTATAGTCAATTGACCATTCAAAATAACATTGAAAGTCTGATTTTTTTTAAAGACTCTCAAATCATATCAATGCCAGTTTTTAAATATAGTTGACAAATTATAGATGTAAATATAAAAATCAAGTATTTTATTTGGGGCATGGAAGAATGGATAATTAAAGATGATTCATTCCAATATATTCCATTTCACAGATTTATGACGTGAATTCAGTAAAGTTCATTTTAAATGATTCATTAGTCTAAAATAATTAATTCCATTTCAGTGTTTTGTGTACAGCTACACTGACAACTGCTTGTTTGTATCTTATTTATAGCTCCTATATTTAGCATTCCAAACATCCACAGGTTGAAATGAGAGCATGAAGCACAATATAAAAATCCAATTTTATTTAATCCTGTGCTCTCAATAATTTAAGGACAGACAGCATGTGAACTCTACCGCCCCCCACCACAACCAAAGATGGTGACTAATGCTAGCTTATAGCTGTATAGATGCTCTGAGCCCTGCTGTACTTTAGAGTGGCCTTTCTTTGAGTTAGCTTGCTACACTCAATGCCAGACTATTACATGTATGAAGTACAGCAAAGTTCCTCTGCTTAGCTGACTCCTTGTGTTTTCCAGCAAAGGTTACTGTTAGAAATATTGATCAAAGCTCTCAACCACCATTAAGTGACATAGAAACCATTTTCAATTTTAGATTTTGCACTACTCCCTTTGATAGAGATCAGTTAATTTAGCTGATAGGTTTGTTAATGCCTTCTTTATAACTCATTCCGGAACCAGACAACAGGTGTAATTCAGGTCTACTAGCACTTTGACTGTCCCTGCCTTCTTGTGAGGGATATTCTGTGCTTCTCATGTGCATGATAGGGGTGAATAAATCAGGGTGAAAATTGTGCCTATTTGCACTATAGTCATGGGGAAAGAGAAAGCCTCATTTTGTGACCAATCTTGAGAAAGGGTGGTTCCTGCTCATCAGAGCTGAGCCAACAGCTCACTACTTGTCAATATTGTTTTTTCATTCCTGCTGTTTGCTGCAAGGAAGATGGAGTACAATTGTTTTTAAATATTACATGTATGACATTTAGCAATAAGACTGTACTTTTATTTCTAGCATTAAACCACAGAGAAAAAAGTAAAGATTGCTTAAAGAGTCATCATCTGCCAAATCGTCAATAGGTAACAACATGCCAACATTCGGTATATAGCACACAAAAGAGGCAACACATTGTCTCACTTTATTGGCTGATATTCTTTTAACTTGAATTACAAAACAATGCAGACAATCCAGTCTTGCTTCAGACACACAAATGCCCTTCAATTAGGTTTTATGATCCTGGAAAGGAATTTAAAGTTTGGAAGAAAGTCACTGTTAAATGCGTGGATAAAAGCAAAACACTGCGGATGCTGGAAATCTGAAACAAAAACAGAAAATGCTAGAAAAACTTAGCAGGTCCGACAGCATCTGTGGAGAGAGAAACAGAGTTGACATTCGAGTCCATATGACCCTTCTTCAGAGCTACCACACGGACTCAAATGTAACTCCATTTCTCTCTCCACAGATGCTGTCAAACCAGCTGAGTTTTTTCAGTATTTATTGTTAAATGCATTACGTCCAAACATCTGCAGATGCCACAGGGTTCAGGTGGTACAACAAATGACTTAACTTTTGCACTTGATAATACCATTTGAACCAATAATTATCCTGCGCATTCATTCATTACTATGTTATTAGTTAACAGAAAACCAGATGGTAGATGTTCAACAGGAGAACTGAAGCTGTTTGTTCTCCAAATAGATAAGATATTGTTTGTTTCATTCAAATCTAAAACAAAAAAAGGTGAATGTCAAAGCATTTACCTACTTCATGCTTGTGTTGTAAATTATTTATAAGGACTAGAAAATTAAACAAAGATTTTAGGAAGTAAATGTCATCTAAAGCTCTTTAAAAAAACAGGTGTAAAACATAAAAGTTCTCGAGCATTTAGGATAAGTGTTTTTTGTGTTTACTTAAACAGTCAAAAGTAAATCAGGAAAAGATTACAGAATTTATCCCTTTTTGATAAAACAATCTCAACTACCTGCTACTTTATACATTATTTACTTTACAATCTTATTAAATTTCCTGGTAATTTATTCCACATCTGAATAAGGTTCTGTCTAAAGTTACATCTTAATGTTCAATTTTGAATTATGTCTCATAGCATTTAAGCCCTTTGATAAAGCAAACAATTTAATTTTTCAGGAATCTTAATGGAGGTTATTATAGGGATCAAGTGCCTTTAATATCCTCAATGAAAACAAGGTGACTGTCTCTATGTAGAGGTTTCACCCACATCTTGAAAAAGAAGTAAAAATGGAAGATTATATTCATGTGGCCAATGTGTCTCAAATATGAAACCGTGACCATATCACTTGGAGAATCTTTTTCAAAAGATGAGCAAACCTAGTTCCTGGTTTCTAACAAATTCAGTTTGAACTGCCACAGATTCTGGACACTAAATCAAAACCAGTACTTGCAAAGTCTTTACTTATGTAAACACAAAAATCAGCACTGAATCATGATCTTCAGAACAGGCCTATAGCAACTGCAAACTGAGCTATTATGGCCAATGTAATATACCAATTTGCTAGTTACAATCTAGACAATGTGTCAATAAATCCCCGGGTAAGTATGAAGCTGTTGTTAAATAAATAGGGTACTTCTCTCTACAGAATACAACCAATATCAATGCCTGGATTGAGACCTGGTATTCATCCCATAACCACGCAGGTTGAGATTTAATCAGGGGTCCCAGGATTCTACAGCAAAGGCAACAAAATCACAGCATCTGAAAGCTAGATTTAATAAACCTCAAGATAAAAGCAAAAAACTGCTGGAAATCCAAAACAAAAACAGAAACAGAAATACCTGGAAAAACTCAGCAAGTCTGGCAGCATCGGCGGAGAAGAGCACAGTTGACGTTTCGAGTCCTCATGACCCTTCAACAGAAATGTTGAAAGGTCATGAGGACTCGAAACGTCACCTGTGCTCTTCTCCGCCAATGCTGCCAGACCTGCTGAGTTTTTCCAGGTATTTCTGTTTCTGTTTTTAAGAAACCTCAATCCAACTCATTATTCACTTTATTACAGAAAGCTATAGTTCCACAGTGACAACCAAATCAGTATCAGCTTTACTGTATCCTGTTTTTTTTCCCCAAAGAGCTGTGTTGAAAGATAGCCACCAAAGGCTTAGTGAGATTATCCAACATGTGGTCAAACCACATAGACCAGGAATGTCCCAGGTCTGGTGGTGGTCTGTAGTGTATTTTGTTGAGCTCAATCAGGGCATTTATCAAAGCCAGGATTATTTCCCCATTTTTAAAATTAACTCCTAACCAAATGGTTTTGGTCTTAAGTAAACAACATTGATTTTGTTTATCTTAAAATAGCCACGAATATTTTTTTAAAAACTCATTAGTGAAGGGCACTGGGTCAGATCAGAATAGCCATAACAGCACCAATCCTTTAAGCAGAGGTTCCTGAATACAACTATGACTCACAAAAATATCAACTAGACCACAAAGTGTAAAATTATGCTCAAAATCAGTGGCAATAAAATATACCCCCCCCCCCCCCCACCCCCCCGGAAAAGAACTTAACACTACTTATCAATATAGAAAAAGACTTCCTCCACCACCCACCCCTTCCATAAGTCCAGGCCCATCGGATATGACAAGGGTTAACACAACAAAGCTTCCAGCCACACAATCTTGTTAGTGGTACCCATAAATACATTTTCTGTTATCTCTCATTTGACCCAGTATCTACAATTTATAACCACATACAGGAATTTATGCAATAATGTCCTTTCATTTCTCATTTATAAATCTAGCAGCGTGCTTGAAGGCAATTTTATGGTGTTGATTTCTACCTTGGAAGCTTGAACAGGACAATCTAAATTGATTTTGTTTGAAGTAGTGCCATCATTTATATTTTTAAAAAAAGCTGATTTTTTTTTTGGATATTTAAGTGCCAAGATGAATGGAAAATATGCAAATTACCTAAATTGCATAACTGAGTTGAAATGGTAGTGACTTTTAACTGTCAGTTTCTAAGATCACTGAGCACCCCCCCCCCCCGCCCCCCACTCCTTCCTTTTCTGAGAGGGTCAACTTTTTTCTTGAGATACAGCATTGGATCCCTTCCAGTCCCCCACCAAAGCAGTCATTCTTCTTTCCTAGCTGGTGAGTTTTGAAAAGCAATTTAGCAACAAGGGACATCATGACCAAATCTGATAATGTTCACACTGAACTGGCATGTACAAACACTTCCAGTAAGTGCTGCTGTGTAACAGTAAAGAGCTGAGTACATGAATTATCTCCCTAAACCAGGATAATGCAGGCCAACTGTAGCAACTCGGCTGCCTTTGTGGCCACACTTAGCTAATCCACCAGAAACTGATCAAGAAGCTTGTGGTTCAGCTATTCACTCTTAAGGAGTTAACCAGTGGTAAAGGCGCTGATCATTATTTCAAATCCATTAAGTGCATCTAATACAGTCGGATAGAGTAACTTTAGGAGTATTCTCCATTGATGTCATCAGCTCCTAACAGCAATACAAAATGCATTTTTAAAAAATCTATTAGGGAAAAATATGTTGATCTCAGTGAAGGGTGTCAGAAATGGTGATTTAGCCATCGGTGCAAGACACCCACCATTAGATCATTAACATCTATCAAGTGGCTAAGTACATCATAAATTCTCCAATTGCCAAGTGTACCAACAATAATTTACATCACTATTTTCAAACTAATTAAGTGTGCAGAAGCTTAAAAACATGCTTTATGGTAGTTTTGAAAACTATTTAAGCAGACTTATTCCAAACTGCACAACTAATGAAAAGACTTTATCTTCCACAAACTCTACACTTTCAATCCCTCATCAGTGAAAAACAAGGTTGTACAAAAAGTCAAACTATTCATTTGATCACTCACATTAAGCAGTCTTTTTTAGGGAAAGCTGTTGGTTTGAAGGTAACCACATTCCTAATCAATCAAATTTTCAGGACACAATTGAATTTGAATCATGAATTTTTGGATAATATAGTTTTAAGTTTTATTGAAATTTGACATGAACAATAAATTGTAAATACAATCACATCAATGAACAGAACGCCACGGGTTGTACGATTAAGCCAAACCAAATTTTGTAGGGCAGATTCTTAAAGATGTGAAGCTAACATTTTTTTTTAAAAACACAATTTACCTACTCTACAAATGCAAAACACACAGTTAAATGTTACTTTCAGTACAAGAAAACTTAAAAATGGTTTTAAACTGCAAGCTCATCTTAAAACTGCTAAGACAAAACACTAGCATTTACTTATATACAGCATACTCCGATGGCAGTCTAATCCCAAAGCCATAAACCAGTCAAACTGTCCAATACCAGTCAATTCTGCAAAACCATGATTGAAAATTGTGCCCAACATCTGAAAGCAAAGTCCAAAGTTTCCTTTCAAACTGCTAAAAAAGTAGCTTAAAAACAAAATAAAAAGCATCTTTCCCCTAAAGAATTGTTAAGGGAAAATGTAAGCCAGAAATGTCCAAGTGCATTTATGAAAAAAAATCTGGTATATACAATAGTGATTCTTGATGTCAGCAAAATGCAAGTGGCAGCCAATCTGTACTGAAGGATGTAGAGTTAAGCCAATCAGATTTGAAGGTTGCAGAGTTTAGCCAATCGGGTCTCAACAATCTCACTGAAACCCCAATTTGTTTACTTCCATTGCTGCCCATAAGTATCCTGATAAAACTCCTGGTTGTCATTATTGTAACCATAGTTACCAGAATAATCACCACCTTGCTGCAGAGGCTGCTGAGCGATGGGTTGGGAGCCCCAATTCTGTTGGTTGTTGGTTTGGCGTCGCTTGGAATCTGGCTGGTTGTACCCATCAGCTTTTCGCTTTCCTCCAACGTTACCACCGCGATTCCCCCTGCCACCACGGGCTCCACGTCCTCTTTGTGGCGGCTGCGGGCCTCCTCTGCCACCCCTAGCACCTCTTGGAGGTCCCATTGGTGCTCCACGTTGAGGATATCCTGCCCTTCCTCGGGGTGGTGGCACACCACGACCTCTGGGAGGGGGAATTGCACCTCTACCGCCCCTTCCACCTCTTCCTCTCTGGACTGGATATCCATCATCATAACCATAGTATGGATCTTCATATCCACCACGATAATCATGATAATCGTAACCATAGTAATCATCATAGTAATCTTCATAGCCATAATAATCTGGGGGATAGCCATAACTACCACCTCTACTTCCACGGACTCTGCCTCTGATTGGAGGTGGCATACGGGGTGGGGGGTAGTAATAATAGTCCTCATACCTAGAAAAGAAAGCTTTGTTAGATATAAAAAAAATTGCAAGAAACATACATTAGTTGTGCTTTTTCTTAATAGAAGCAACTTACACTTGAGTTCTTGTTGCTTGCCTCTGGGCCTGACGTTCCTTCTTTTTCTTGTCTGGTGGTTTTGCAAGAACTATTTCAATGCCTTCACCCTCAATTTCTCTTCCATTCATTTGATCCATTGCCTATGCAAAACAAAAGGCATAATTACAAGATAAACACCATTTGACCCATCTTAGCCTATTCAGCCAGACCCTACACATTAACCACTGCCCACCCCATTCACCAATATCCTTTGATTGGTGACAGCCAAAGAATGGGGAGGAACCCATTATCATAGAAAGTGGTTGAAGCAAGTAGTACAGCTGCATTTAAGAGGAGACTAGACCAGTATATGAGCGGAAGGGAAGAGAGTTACGATGATAGATTTAGATGAGGAAAGGAGACTCTAGAGAAGCACAGATGCCAGCATGGACTGGTTGGGCCAAATGGCTTGTTTCTTTACTGTATATCCTATGTAATCATACTGTTAAGAAATTCTAAATTACAAGCAGCAAGTACAGTAATCCACTGATTGTGGTTTGGAGAAGGGGAAATCAAATGACTGTACAAAATAACATTCACTGACAAGTGACAGACGCCAAGGAGTTATACAAAAATGGTCCAATATTAAGTTTGAACTTCCTGTTAATTTATCCTAAACATTACAGTGATAATCTACTTGACTGACTTCATCTTTCTCAATGAATTGATGTTGCAAAAATGACATTCATCATTAAACTTATAAATATCATGACGATCTCTACAAATGTGGTACTTGGTACCATTCTGAAGTATGTAGTTATGCTGTCAACTGAAGTAGATCAGTCAACTCAACTGGCACAAACCTTGACTGCTGCATCTCGGTCTTCAAAATGAACAAAAGCATAGTCTTTCAGCTTTTTCACCCGTTCCAGTTTTCCAAACTGACTAAAAGTCTTTTCTAATATTTCTTCTGTTACAGAGCTGGCCAGGTTTCTTACAAACAGCACTTTGACCTGTAGGAGGGGAGTGAGAAAAAATTTCAAATGCCAAATAGGAGTTAAATGCCAAATGCTGGAACACAATACTGTACTGCTGGTAAAGCTGTCCAGTAATATGTTGATAAATCCCTAGTAGTAAATAGAGTTAAATAAATAAATGTGACACTATTAACAATGCTAGGACCATTAGTAATGGCGAGGAAGACATTGAAAAAATGCGGATAAGTGATAAAACTACAAAATTTGATCTCTGAAAAGCTTCAGTGCCATCTGGGAAGTGAAAAACTAAGATGACATTTGCAGTTCATTCTGTACTATAGTATGATATTTGAACTGCTGAAAAAAATTTCCATTGCTAAGCCTTGCACTCAAGCAGCTTGTTAATAGATATCAATGTAACTCACACATAACCTCCCTTAGTTTCACTGATTTCATATCCAACTTAAACAGCATGCCAAGTTGAACCATATCAAATCAAGCCGTCTCCATTATCATTTTATGCATTACAAAAACACAAGATGTAAGTTAGTTCCAGGATTGATCCACAATAAAAACAAATCCCAGGGCACTTGGCACCTTATATAAATGGGCAAAGATGTCAAAGTCAGCATTACACCTGCTTAATAGAATTAATTTTCTTCTTCTTCCTAGATATATTACCTTTGCCATCACCTCCGGGTCTGGCTCCTCTACTGGGTCTGCCCATTCCACAGTAACCACATTGCCCCAGACTTTGACCTTGCCACTCATTAATCTTCGTCTGGCCTGAGCAGCAGATTTGTGATCCTCAAATTCTAGGAAACAGAAGCCTCTGTTTTTCTTCTTATCATCAGGCTGATGATAGAGGATAACATCAGTGAGACCCTCTGCAAGAGAGAAAAAAAAAATGAATTTGACAAAACAAATTTGTGCTATCCAACAAAAGAACAATAGAATCTAGCAATTAATTCCACCTCATCTACAATATATCCCAATGTATCATGAAGTTCAAGTGGGCACAACACCTTAAAACAATCACATAAGCAAAAATTACAAAACAGTTAAAACCAGTGATTGTTTCATAATGTCTTTGAAGTGATACCAAATTTAGTAGCCCTGAAAGCCTAATTCTGGCTATTTATTTGACATATATGTATTTATTCACACTCTGTTCATCCAGCCAATAAGGCAGAATGTGGCTACACAAAAAACTGATATTGAACTTTCAACCGTGCTTAGGAGGCAATTTGTTGTGGGTCCTAGAAGCAGCAAAGCAGGAGACATATATCTTGTTTTTTTATTCAGCCCCCGATCTCAACAAGGACAGTAAGCACATGAATGCAACATTTGGAGGTGTCTACATCAGTGTGCTCTCCAAGGTCAACTATGCACTGGTCTGACTGGATAATAAGAAACGAAGGAAGTAATCCAAATGATTCATAAATTCGAACATTACAAATAATTGAGGGTACAAGCAGAATTCATCAGGGTTATAATTAGAAAATAAATTTTGTCATTATAATCTTACTAAATTGATCACAAGTTGTTAAACAGTGTACATTCTCCATCTGATAAATTTTCACATGGGCTAAATACACTTGGCACAATACTAACGTTTCAATCTTTTCCTCAAGCTCAAAAGTGAAACAAGGTGCAGCAGCCTCCAAGCCACTTCCTAATTTATACGTGGGGATTGGGAAGTGCAGATTACATCTGGGGCAAATACAAGTTCCAGTGATATTAGTCTTAATTTGCAAGCAACAGGAACCTTAAAGTGAAATGAATTTGGCCAATCATAATCTATAGTGCAAACTGAACTAAATTCATTTGGCAAAGGATAGCTGGTAAAGGAAATTTTACTAGTTACAATTATTCAACATGGCACACTTGCCCAAGGTTTCTGATCGATATTTTTGCAGGGAAGCAGCAGCTATACTTGGCCAGCTATACATTAGGTGCCCAAAAACACTTATCTTCCATGCCCCACTACAATCATCTGTTGATGCACAGGAAAAAAATTCTCAACTTTCTTTTTACTGAATTCAAAACCAAACTGCACAAAAATTAAGAGCGTACATCCCATTCTCAATTCCTTGTGAACAGGGGAATCTTATATTTTATTATATGTTTCAATGAGATCACCTCTCATTCTTCTAAACTCAAATATAGGTCCAATTTAGTCAGCCTCTCATTATAAGACAACACTCTCATCTGTGGAACCAATCTAGTGAACCTGTGCTATATCACCTTAAAAATCTTTCCTTAAATATGGAAACAGTACTTCAAGAATGATCTCACCAAAGCCCTATACAATTGTCGTAAGACTTTCTTCTTGTACTCCAATCCTCCTGTATAAAAGACCAACTGATATTGAGGAGGCCTGTGAACTACTCCCTATTTTCTGACCCTTTTTATTTCTAATCTCCACCCATACGGTTTCTGCCTCCTGATCTTCTGAACCAAGATCCTTTCTCACTACTGTCTTTATCTCATCCTTTACTATGAGGCCTACCCTTCCTCCTTTTTCAACCTGTTAATAACTGAAAACTGTAAAGAAAAAATCTTGCATTTATATAGCCCCTTTCACAATCTTAGAATGTCCCAAAGCACTTTACAGTCAATTAAATACATTAAGTACAGTCACTTTTGTAACACAGGAAGTATCCTATCGTGGGATGCAGGCATCGTTGGCAAGGCCAGCATTTGCTGCCCATCCCTAACTGCCCTTAGAAGGTAGCGGTGAGCCACCTTCTTGAACCACTGCATTCATGTGGTCTGCCATGGTGCTGTTAGGGACAGAGTTCCAGGATTTTGACCCAGCGACAGTGAAAAAATGGTGATATAGTTCCAAGTCAGGATGATGTGTGGCTTGGAGGGGAACCTGCAGGTGGTGGCATTCCCATGTGTCTGCTGTCCTTGTCCTTCCAGGTGGTAGAGGTCAAGGGTTTAGAAGGTGCAGAAGGAGCCTTGGGGAGTTACTGCAGTGCATCCTGCATACAAAACACACTGCTGCCACTGTGCGTAAATGGTGGAGGAAGTAAATGTTTAAGCTGGTGGATGGGTGCCGATCAAACTGACTGCTTTGTCCTGGACTGTGTTGAGCTTCGAGTTTTGTTGGAGCCGCCTCATCCAGGCAAGTAGAGAGTGGCCATCATACTCCTGCCGTGCTTTATAGATGGTGGACAGGCTTTGAAGAGTCAGGTGTTGAGTTACTCCTCACAAAATTCCAAGACCCTAACCTGTTCCTGTATTGGAGTATTCATATGGCCAGTCCAGTTCAGTTTCTGGTTAATGGTAACCCCCAGAATGTTTTGATGATGTTGGTTGGCTGAGAGATAAATATTGGCCAGGTCACCAAGGAAAGCCCTCTAATGCTCTTCAAAATACTGGCATGGGATCTTTTACACTCACCGAAGGGAGCAGACAAGGCCACGGTTTAACTTTTCTGAAAGGCAGCACACCCTCAGTAATGCATTGAAGTGGTGAATAATTGGGGGATGGGTAATGGCGGGGGTACAGGGACCTCAAAGTAAAATTATGAGTAATACTTCTATTGTTTGCAAAATGTCACCGTTTTGTGAAGAAAATGTCTGCAGCTGTTATTCTGAGAATAAATCAAGAAACAGAAGTGGTGAATCAAGTTCTACCCAGCCCCAAGGCACACACAAGAAATAAAACCGATTTTTAAAAAAAGGTTTAAGTTGTTTTCTGCCATCTGGATGAAATCGGTCCTAACCTGTGACTTTGCTGAATTCTTCCATTATGTTTTCCTTGGTCTTGTTCTTTGGAATAGAGCCAACAAAAAGCCTGTTGTTGGCCACAGAAATGCAAACTCCAATGTGTTTACCAGGACGGATTTCATAGTTATCACACTACAAAATAAGAGATACAGAGGTTCAATTTATGCTAAAATTTGTGAAGTGGTTCTTTCCAATGTAGATAATTCATGTATTGTGATTTTTCAATGGAAACTTACAGCTTTATTGCACCACTTTGAGTAGAAAAGGTTGCTTGAAAAGCTAAAGAATTTGCAGTCTAGACAAAATTTGAAGTGTTTTTAAGTGTTGGTTTTGGAATAGTAGCATTAACATCGAAATGATTCTTACCAGTTTGACAGCCTCTTGTGCTGCATCCTTGTTGCAGAAAGTCACAAAAGCATAGCCACGGTTCTGACCAGACAGAGGATCCATCATTAGTCGCAGATCCCAGATAGAACCAGCTTTTTCAAACAAAGGGACAAGTTCATTTTCATACAAATCCCTGGGTATCTTCCCCACGAAGACCTAAAATATCAAAGCAATCAAATGGTAAATAAAATACAAGAAAATGTTGCTATGCCACACACAAGTATATTTTGGCTCAAGGAATAATATTAATGTATCTTTGCAGCATGCTTACAACTAAAACTGGATTTATGCAATTCTTCGCTTCATCATTGGAGATTAGAAATAATAGCACAGATGTATCTAAGGGGAAGCTAGATCAGTATTCAAGTGAGAAAGGAACAGAATGCTGATAGGATTAGATAAAATAATGTGGGAGGAGGCTTATGTTGGCCGTAAACTCTATTATGAACTGGTTGGGTCGAATGGTCTATCCCCCACTGTAAAATTACATGTAAGTCAAGTTCATGAAGCCTCAATATTGTGTTTTTCAGCCTTTACAATAAAGATGTTTTCTGGGCCAGTTAGTCATCTTCAGGGGTGGATCAATCCTGTATGGAAGACAGCTAACAAGTTAACAATTTGTGTTTAACGCATTGATTCTACATTCAAGGTACAGTGGAAACCTTCAATAGGAGCGGCAAGGAGCACTTACTATCAATCATTCTGTGTATTAGCCAGATTATGAAGTAAGCAGTCAAAACACATACAGGTACAAATTTTTTCAATCTCCCTTTTTCTCTTACCTCAACATTCTCCAACTGCTGTCAGGAATTTGAACTTTGATTTATGCAAGGGTATTTAAGATTGCAAGGTCGGGTACACATGCAAACATGGATTGGGATGCAACAGACAATGTTTGAATGTATATTGATATTTTAAGCTATGGGAAATTGGCTGTATTGTATATGTAATGTTATGTTTTCAGGAAAAGGCGAAGCCTTCTGATTTAGTTTTCTGCCCTTCTCTAAACATTGCCTTATGTACATGTTAAATGCTACTTCAAACTTCTTTACAAGCTAACTAAATAATGGGGGAGATGGTGGCATAGGTGTAACGGCACTGAACTGGTAATCCAGAGGCTCAGGCTAAGGCCTTGGGGACAGGGTTCAAAACCCACTATTGCAGCCAGTGAAATTTAAATTCAATAAATAAAATCGGGAATATAAAAGCTTGTCTCAGTAATGGTGACCATGAAACTATCATCAATTGTTGTAAAAATCCATCTGGCTCACTAGAGCCCTTTATGGAAAAAAATCTACCATCCTTACCTGGTCAAGCCTACATTTGACTCCAAACCCACAGTAAAGTGGTTGTCTCTTAATTGCCCCCTAAAATGGCCCAACAAGCCTTATTTCAAGGATAATTAGGGATGCGCAACAAATGCTAGCCTTGACAGCAACACGCCTATCCCATGAAAGAATAAATGAAAAGTCTTTCCTTCTGTTAAAATTATTTTAAAGAATAATCTGAAACCAACGCTGTTTGAAACTAAACACTTTTTTCTCTATGTCATCTAATTTATTTCCCTCCCTAACAGCACTGTGGGTGTACCTACATCACATGGACTGCAGCAGCTCACCATCACCTTCTCAAAAGCAATTAGGCATGGGCAATGAAAATGCTGGACCAGCCTGTGATGCCCATGAAAGAACTTTTAAGAAAATATCGGGCAGTCATTGAAATATGTTTCCATAGTCAAAAAATGTATATCAGAAGGAGAGAGGGGGGAGTTTAAAATTAGGGGTCTCCCATTTAAGATGGAAATAAGGTGGAATTTCTGCTCGGAGGGTCATTAGTCTTTGGAAGTTTCTATCTCAGCAAGTCGTTGAGACCGGCTCATTAAATGTATTCAAGGCTGAGTTAGACAGATTGTTTTCTTTTACAATCTTTAGAATATTGACCTAAACGGAGTTGGTGACCGCTTTGGTGCCTTCGGAGATGGCGTGTTTGGCCAGTTCCCCTGCAGGATGAGGCAGACGGCGCGCTGGATCTCCCTGGCCAAGATGGTGCGGGGTTTGTTGTAGTGAATGAGGTGTGAAGCCTCGGAGGCAATGCACTCGTAAACATCGACAATGAAAGAATTCATAACACTCATGGCCTTGGACGAGAACCAGGTGGACGGGTGGACCTGAGTAGCTCTGGCTGACAAGGGAATTAAGGGTTATGGGGGGACGGGCAGGCAAGTGAAGTTAACGCCACAATTAAATCAGCCATGATCTTATCGAATGGCAGAGCAGGCTTGGATGGGCCAAATGCCCAAACATGCTCCTATTTCCTATGATTCTTATGCTGACATGCAGTACCATAGGTGGAAGCAACCCTGCAATGTGTCTTTCAAGTAGTCATGTCTCATGACCATGTTGATATAGCAAGCATTATCAGGTTACTTCACCAAGCACATATTACAACTGAGGTCATTCCTGTCCTCACCAGGCACCCACACTGGAACACATCATCTCACTGGATCAAATGGCAGCACTCTCATCCAAGTCACAAACTTGTGGGTTAAATCCTCACTCCAGTATTTGAGCATAGACTCTAGAACTAGATGGACCCTGAATGAGTGCTAGATTCAGATGTGTCATCCTTTGCTTGAGATGTTAAACAGAAAGCCCATCTGCCAGCATCCTGACAAATATGATTCTCTCATCGACATCCCACAAATACAAACTGGTCATGCAGCACAGTTTACTCCTATTAATTCAATTGTCCTTTTTACTCAAAGAGTTAAATTATCCGCTAGTTCAAATTATGTTAACAAAAACATAGCAGTTGTTTTATATTTAATTCATGCTACACTCAAACAATTTAGTAAATTTACTGCTGGCATAAAACTGTGCCACAGTAAAGTACACGAGGGATTTGGAGACAATGAATCACTGTCAGATACACTAATTCTAACCCTTCAAAACATTACACACTGATTTCACATTCATGATTTTTTTTTGCATACCTATTCCCTTTTTAAACTTAAGTGTTGAAACCAGGAAATATCCACTTTCCTTCAGCATCAGATCAAGTACTAGCTGGAAATCCTCATGTTGAATTGCAAAACATCCTGAACATCATTGAACCAGTTCAATAGATCATAGGACTGACAGCTCATCATTGTACATTACTGACCTCTGTTCCGATTCCAGGCTGTGGACCCGAATGCACACTATCAGGAGGAGGACCACCATACTTCCTTTGTCCTGTAGTTACATCCAAAGTGTAGCCTGTCCGTTCCAGCAGTGCCTAAATGAGCCATTAACAATTCATGGTGAATTTGATATCAGTATACATTAATTAGAAAATGTGGTTAGTATTAAGATTCTCTCTCTGAAAGCAATGCAAAACAGGTAAAGTCGCAAACACGTGCAATTGAGAGTCAACATTCAGTTACAGTCAAACCAACAGAGCAATTTAACTGACTAGTCTCATATGTATTTCTCTTAGGAGAAATAATGGGTTTGATTTATTCCAAATGTTCACACTGCTATGTTTCAGTTGTGTCGTGAATCCAGGAAGGCTTACATTATCCCAGAAGACTTTAAATATCTCCAAGTTTTCTACGACAACATTAGGAGTATCCTACTCAATGGACATTTACCTCTCATCTATACTTCTCAAAATGAAAATGGCAAACATATTTAAGATGATCCCAGGACTTCAGATATCTTACCTCCTGCAATTCTCATCCTAAACATCCCCTGACTTGCTTTTTCTCTTTACAACTTCAAAATCCCATTATAACTACATTCCTTGACTCCATCCCTAACTCTTATCCTAACTGGTTACTGCTCCATTTGCAAATTACAATAGCATTCTTGCTACACGAAAACTGTAATATAAATGCAAGTGTTTTCTAAGCATACTAAAGTTACCATGTAATTGCATTATAAAATGACATGACAGAAGAACTGGTGTCCACCAGGAAACTCTAAGCATACATTCAAAGCAAAACCTTGCTAGCGACATTTTAGTAAGTATACTCAAGAACTGGGAGAGTATACTGTTATATATCTTGGATCATATATTGAACACATGTTGAAGAACTGCCTATGTATGTAAGAAATACCTTTTTTACTTAACCAAAATTGACTGCAGGCAAAATCTATGGAGAGGTGAAAATGACTTCATACAAAGACTCAGGAACTTTATAAAGTGTCCTCCATGTTTTTAACAGGCTTTGGCAAAACAGAAAACATAAACTTGATGCTGATGTCAGTCAGCTAACAGGTTGAGAGTACAGTCAATCTCCAGAGGAGGGTAACATGTTCAATATGGAATCCAAAAATACAAATAGTACTATGATGCTTTATGCAATTAATTAATTCAAACAGATATTTTGACTGACTTCAACCCCTCTGTATCAAATGATCCCCTACAGTAGCTAGCAAATTTCACAAGGTCTTCACTGAATTTGACACTCATTTTAGAAATGTGTCTATACCTTAATTTTTGACTCATCTGGACCCTTCGTAGCATCCTGTACTTTGCTACCTTGCTTCTCCCGCTGCCTGTAGGTCTTCATTACTCCACACAGAAAGGCACTTTTATTCTGAAAGGAAAGATTGAACCAATAACATGAAATTGCAACAAAGGCTGAAAGCATTACTTGAAATTCAAGCCAAATACAGAAAATTTTATTTCATGATACTAAATATTATAAACTGGATCCCTTTGTCTAGTTCTGCCCTTTCTCCTCTATAGTTATTGTTCATTTAACATTTTTATTAGTTTTCCTTTTGACATTCTGTATCTTCCCTCCAACTATATGAAACTAAAGGAAAATCAATATCAATTATCTTTTAATTTCTCAGATGTCACAAAGTACAAATTGATCCCTTACCACTACAACATATCAGAAGTGCAAACTCGTATTATCAGTATACGTTACCTGCACGTGTGATAGGTCACTTTCCTTAAACTGCTGCAATACGGACAGTGCTCCTTCTTCATTGAACTCTCTGAGGGCATCAATGGCTCTCTCATCAAGATCAGCATAAGATACTAACCCTGCAAACAAAATTTGAAGCTTAAGTGTTAGATAATAATAGCCAAATAAATTTTAAATGTATATAAATTCATATATGAAAGTGCGCCAATTTCATGATCTACTTCCAAAACTTATGCAACTACCTTCAAGGAACCAGGGACAAAAAGAAAAACAACATAATTATTGTTTCTGCCTCATCCAAATCTTCAGATCAGTGTCCATATTCTTTGGGACGTTTTAACATCATTACCAGCTTCTGCTTAAGCTGCCATGAAGTGCTGAGCTCAAAGGCTGCATTCTGAGTGATAACATTCTAATGCCTACTTTAGACATTTGTACATTTTAATATACTAAGTACAGTAATGCCCTTCAGCACACATACAATGAAACAAGATACAAATCTAATTAGATATAATTCACGCTTGAACCATGTAGACACAAACTCATCTTTAATATACCATGTCTACATCATGAGCTGGTTACATTTTAACTACATATTCTGTCTCATCCAGGAATGGAATCCATCTTACACACGCAATTCAGTCCCTAGACCACTGTTGATAATGTTCTAAAAAGGGTATTTTTAATTAAATATGTCTAGATCTTAGCTGTATTTGAAATTTCTATCAATGAACACTAAAACAAAGAACTGGAAACCCAAACTGTACAAGTTAAGATGTACAGTTCCTGCAGCAGTAACCAACTATGGTAATTTTATTTTAGCAATTGGATTTTCAAAATGGAAGGCAAAATGTTGCAGAGGTGAAAGCCACTAACATAAAATTCCTCTTTACAATTTTACATTCACATTTCTGGATTATTCCATTCTCTTTACCAGTAGGTAATATTTCATAACCAACACCGTCTAAAGGTAAAAACATAAACAGAAATACCTGGAAAAACTCAGCAGGTCTGGGCAGCATCGGCAGAGGAGAGCACAGTTGGCGTTTCGAGTCCTCATGACCCTTCAACAGAACTGTTCTGTTGAAGGGTCATGAGGACTCGAAACGTCAACTGTGCTCTCCTCAGCCGATGCTGCCAGACCTGCTGAGTTTTTCCAGGTATTTCTGTTTCTGTTTTGGATTTCCAGCATCCACAGTGTTTTGTTTTTACCTTCTAAAGGTATTTTAATGTTTTTCTTTATGCTTCATTGTGCACTTAATATCAAATTAACAATAATAACAACAGCTGACTTAACACCCGGGGAAAATGTGATGCAATTAGGAGTACAAGGTACAGCAGTCACTTAACCACTCTGGGCATTTGATGCAATGCCACAAGTTTCAAGTTAAATAAGGACTGTATTACTGGAAGCAGATCAAAACCACTGATCATCACCTTCAGCGGGCACTAAAACATGCTGTACAATTCCATCTTATGGTTCTTTATGCCATAAAATAAACATTAGCAGTTTAGGTAGGGCTCAAAATTAGGAAATCTACTAGACTAAGATAATTTCACAATTAACCTAAAGGCACACACTCATATTGAAACTCTTCAGAATAACTACCTATATGTTCTTTTTTTGTGTTTGCTTTGTGTGCACAAGTTTCAAATACCTGTGAAGATATAGCAAGCTTGTTTCAAACATTTAATTCAGCAGAAATGGCTATCATCAGCCATTGCTTCTGCTCTCTATGGTTCTACTGCTTTAATTTTGAGCCCTACATAAACAAATGACAAAATAATGCACTACCAATACCACTAGAAATGCTGGCAAAAATTATACACAGCAATATCTTTTGAATTCAACAAACGCATCAAGTGTCAAATCCATCTCAAATTTGTCAGCAGCAAGTCAGGAGTTTTCCAGTTACATATCATTTTCAGGTTAAAGCAATATTTTGGACTACTAAAACCAGGGCATATTATACCTGTTTGAAAGATATCATCTAGCCTTTCTGCTACTTTCTGTGGCAAGCCAGCATCTATTAGCACCTGGTAGTGTTCTGAATGAGTGACAGCAGATGAGGTATCCATGGGTTCTTCCTCCTCCTTCACCTGCGCTGCATTTCCATTCACCTCAGTAGCCATTTCTAATTACAGCTGGAATGAAAAAAAATACTATTTAAGACCATTTTTTTTCCTCTGCATATCAGATTGTCACAAGGCTTTATTGCAAAATGCTATGTAAACACTGGGACTTGGGGTGGCACAGTGGGCTAGAACACTGTTCCGTCACCTCTGGGACCAGAGTTTAAATCTAGCCCAGATAAACAAGATGAAAGTTTATTCTATCCTAAAGGGTCCTAAGTGAAATGAGTTTGGGCATTTCCCAATGGACTGAAGTCCATAATACAAAAGCTGCCCACTATTCACCACTCAGCAACAGAGATGGCTAGTGTAGGAAATGGAAATGTCACGCTGGTTCAGTAGGGGTCCTCTAAGCTTAGAAGTCAGGCACCTTATCAAAGCTGCAGAGAGTGGGCTCAATGCTACATACCCAACTGGAACTATGCCTGACCTGATGGTGCTTGATGCTGGTACTTGGAACAGAGGTGCACCTTCCAGTACTGTGTTATCTCAGCAAAGATGCATCCAGAGCAGTTATTTAACTCTTCAATAATGAAGTAAATGAACCTGATCAACCCTACTGGGATCACTCCTATTGATGAGTACAAGCTATTCATCAGAAATTCACAACAAAAACTAATGCCCAGCAATGTAAAGGTCAAAGTTCCTGGACAGCAGAATTTTAACTCTATCACCTCTGGAATTATAATTCCAAATCAAGGCATTAGCATAATTCTAAATGAATGCTTCTCTATTTCAAAGAGTTTTTAACTGAATGAAAGAAAATAATACTATACAAACCTTAAAATAAAACTACTACATTACTTGTAGCTAGCCAAAGATTTCATACAAACCGCATTTGCACAACTTTTATTTCTGAATGGCACATATATCAGAGAACAATACAAGACAGGTCAGCAAGGATAGTCAAAGGAAGTTTGGAGCTGATAAGAGTCCAAAAGAGAAAAAAAATCTTCCACAGCAGAGACCGTGACTGAAGTACTGAATGAGAACTTTGCAACTTTTTTTTAAAGCCAAACTCCTTTTCAAAAAGAGGACAATACGAATGTCATAGTAAAGGAAGATAGATAGAGAAATACAATAGGATAAAAATAGATAAAGAGGTACTTAAACACTGGCAGCTCAAAAGAAAAATGTCACCCGAACCAGATGGGATGAATCCCAAGTTGTTGATAAAAGCATAGGTGAAAATAGCAGAGGTCCTGGCCACAATCTCTCAATCATCCTTGGAAATGGAAGTGGTGCCAGAGGCTGGAAGGTGGCAAATGTTACATGTGCGTTCAAAAAAAAAAACAGGAGGGGGGGGGTTGAAGCAAGAGATAAACCCAGTAACCACAAGCCTCTCAATCTAACGCCAGTCATGGGGAAATTAATTTCCACTTGAAAAAACATGGATTAATGAATCACACCTACACAAATTGCCCCATTTTACAAACTCAATTGAGTTCTTCGATGTAATAATGGAAAGGATTGTTGATGGTAATCCAGCTAATTTTATGTACAGACCTCCAAAAGGCAATAGATTTAATGCTACATCATAACTTGTTAGCAAAACTGAAGCCCTTGGGATGCAAGGGTATTGCCAGAATGGGTATAAATTTGGCTAATAGACAGAAACCAAAGTAGGGGAAAGTAGTTTCTTTTAGGTAGGAAAGAACTATACAGTGGTGCCCCTCAAGGGTCAATACAGTTCTACTAAAGGTTTATAAATTACTGTGACTAGCCCTCAGCTAGAGTTCTGCATCTAACGTAAAGTGCCACATTTTAGGAAAGGATGCCAAAGCCTTGGAAAGGGTGCAGAGAATTATATCAGGGATGAAGGGCTTCAGTTATATGGAGATTGGAGAACTTGGGTTATCTTCTTAAAGCAAAGAAAATTAAGGAGGGGTCTAATAGGGATGTTCAAAATAGTGAGTGAGTTTAAAAGAGTAAATGAGGAAGAACTATATATATATAACCATAAGGCATGGATGTGCAAGTGTGTAACTTGCAAAACAATGGCAGGAGAGGGAAGAAAGAAAAGGGAAAAGACAAATTGGATAGCTTTCAAAAGAGCCGCCACATGCATAATTGGCCAATCGATCCCCTGAGCTATAACGTAAATGAATCATGGAAAATATGTAAACTTGCAGCTAACAAAGAGTTCTTTATTCTCTATATTGTGATCGCCATTTGCCTACCTATTACCTGGGAGGGGAAATGTATATTTCTGCATCAACCGGATATAATTACTAGTGTTTAATTTTATTTGCGCGGGATTTTTTTTTTACATACCGAGCACTTAATCCAATAATTAACATAGCTATATGCACAAAAAGCACATGTAATATGTAACCTGATTTGACAAGTCCTATTATGAATTAAATCACTCCTCTGACCTAATAATGTAAATACATGAGGTAAATTTGGATTTATGTCCTCTAGTAAGCATTTTTAAAAAATTTTCTAATAGCTTGTTTATCAGTAAAGCACCTTTCATGACCTCAAGATGTCTGAAAGCACATCATGGCCAAGTGATTACTTTTGATGGTGTGGAAAATAATAGTGATTTCCAGTGATTTTCGTTATAAAAATTTATAGATCGATCGTTGTTTGAGTAGAGTTTAAAAGAAACATTCCAAATTGTGTCAGTTTGAATGCTTGGCTATGGATATTACTACTCAAGCTGTGGTATCAAGTGCACAATTTCTGAAGTTGTTTAAAGCAAATTGTACCATCACAAATGAAACATGTAACTTGGAATTCACACAAACCAATTCAAAACATGAATCCAATGAAACCTTTAAGTAAATATTGCTTGGTATTTCAGATTAAACTCTCTGGATTGAAATCAAATTATTTTGAATGATAAAACAGCCTTCAGCACTCATCAGCAATACAGCAAAAATTACAAAACTCCCACCTCCAATTGTATAGTAATTTAATAAATCACTGGCAGTTTCAAGAGCTACCATTTCATGTTTAAAACGAACATGTAGGCAGTATCACATAGATATCAACATAAATCCTTGGGGAGATTTATCCAGTGCCTAAGCTAACTGAAATATAGTTAAATACATGGCCCACTGAAAAAACACAAATTAAAAATCTAAACCACTATGAAAAGCTCAAGATGTATTATGCAAGCTCTTATACCTTTATCCGCACAAAACTCCTTTATTATGTATACTAGATAGATGGAAACCGTGGTTAAACTAAGTAATACATTTTCCCCTAGCAAAAGGTGTTTTGGACATTAAAGCACAGTAGCAAGTTCACAATCTGAAGATTCCAAAAGCTTCATGAAACTCCAAAAGCACGTGGACATAAAACTCCCATGCAGACCAAGTCTCTCAAACCTTCCATGACCAGAAAAAAAACCGCTCACTCTTACCACGAAGCAAAACTATTTAATCCACGTGTACTAAAATGCCCAGTTCGCCCATGCGTCAACTCGGCACAACAATGAGAAGGCACATGTTGCATCTACAGTTATCAAACCAAAAAAAAAATAAGAAACCTACTCTAATAAGAATGATTATTTTTTTAATTAAAAA
This sequence comes from Carcharodon carcharias, assembly GCF_017639515.1. Lineage (NCBI taxonomy): Eukaryota > Metazoa > Chordata > Chondrichthyes > Lamniformes > Lamnidae > Carcharodon > Carcharodon carcharias. The sequence continues at coordinate 14,533,290 of NC_054485.1, forward strand.
AAGCAGATAAATATTCAATCCTCATTTTAAAAAAAGCTTAAGTTAAGGCTTAAAGAATCCGACTGTGTGTTGGGGGGGGGGAAAGAGATAGAAAGATGAGGATCGATATTCCTCCACCTTACCCCACACATATTATGTAGAAAACGTTAACGAGGGAGCCCCGAATTGATAACCCGGGCAATTCCTGGATAGGAGACAATATAACACGGGGGGGGGGGGGGGGGGGGGGGTGGAACAGACAGCCCAACTCAGCTCAGATCCTCTCACCCCCCCCCCCGCCCCCCACACCCACCCCCAACACCATGGGCTGAAATACGAAAAAAAAACGCGCCATTTCTCCTCTCCAGAGTTTGGGGAACCTAAGGCAACCCTCGTACAGGAAAAATAAAAGAAAAATAAACCACCCCCCCCCCCCCACTACCTCCTGGCAAAGCATTAATTTAAAAATTATAACAAAAGAACAAAGGGCCGGATTGCTGGGGAGGAAAAGAAGAACAATCGCTTCGGGGAATTTCAAGATTTGCCCGAAAACTAAATCGATTCTATATATATATATATTGTTTTTTTAAACAAAAAATGTTGATGATTTAAAAAAAAACACACACAAGCTGGGGTCGGAATCGCCAGTGGAAGCGGCGGGTTGTTGCTCAGGCCTCTCCGGTACCTTTCGTTTTGTCTCAGTTATTAACCGCCCCCCCCCCCCCCCTCTCTCCTAATGCAAAACTGCTGCAGCCGGAGAAGCGTCCAGAATAATTTGCAAATCGGATTTATTTGCAGGGCTTTTTAACTCCCCCCAACCCCCATATACACACACACACACACACACACACACACCTACACCCCGGGGCCGAAGGACAAAGTGTTGGGGCCGGGTCCGGAGCCAAGGCCGAGGCCGCGGCCTAGCGCCCAACGGGGCAACTGCGCGGCTCCACGGCCTCGGCTTCACCGCCAACCCCCCCCCCCCCCCCCCACACGGTTAAGATCTCTCTGCCTGTCCCGATCGCCAACCAATCCCCCGCGCATACTTCTTACCGTCTCCTCCGGGCTGGCGGTGCGGTTCTCCCCGTCCCGTCCCGTTTCCCCCCCCCCCCACCTCCACCACCCACCCCCCGATCGGATTTGTTGATTTCTCTTTTTTTTTTGGAAACAAGGTTGAAGCTGTCGCTAAAATGGCCGCGGACGCCTCATGGATCCCGCTCCCGGCGCGACACGGGGCTTCCCAGAGCCACCCGCACGGACCGGACCCGCCCCCTCCTCCTCCTCCTCCTCTGCCTCCCCACCAGCCCCAATCATCGTCACCCCCAGCAACACGCTTGCCGGCCAATAGCAGACCCCGATAGGAGAGAAAGGGGGAGGGGCCCAACCGTGATGCGCCGCCGGCCAATGGGGAGCCACGATAAGAGAGGGCGGGCAGCAGGCCGGCGCACGTTGGTGGGGGTTGGGGGGGATGAGTGAGATGGAGAAAGGGTGATGGGGAGAACAAGGAACAAAAACCGAAAAATTGCTGGGAAAACACAGCATCTGTGGATAGAAAGTTGGAGTTACCGTTTGGGTTTTCTTTCTCCCCGCAGATGCTGTCAGACTGGCTGAGTTTTTCCAGCATTTTCTAGTTTTTGTTTCAGATTTCCAGCATCCGCAGTATTTTGCTTTTATCTTGGGGTAAAGAATGAACAAGTACGGGGAGGGAGAGAGAGAGAGATAGGAGCGTGTGGGGGGATGGGGGGGACGTGGAGTGGTGGGGTACTGGGAGGCAGGGGAGGAGGGGGTTGGGGGGAAGACAGTGGGGGATAGGTAGGGAGAGATACTGAGGGGGACAAGGTGGGAGAGAGGGAGGGGGATAGGGAGAGACGGGGGCGACAGGGAAGGAGGGCGAGGGGGGGGACAGGGAAGGAGGGCGAGGGGGGGGACAGGGAAGGAGGGCGAGGGGGGGACAGGGAAGGAGGGCGAGGGGGGGGACAGGGAAGGAGGGCGAGGGGGGGACAGGGAAGGAGGGCGAGGGGGGGGACAGGGAAGGAGGGCGAGGGGGGGACAGGGAAGGAGGGCGAGGGGGGGGACAGGGAAGGAGGGCGAGGGGGGGGACAGGGAAGGAGGGCGAGGGGGGGGACAGGGAAGGAGGGCGAGGGGGGGACAGGGAAGGAGGGCGAGGGGGGGGACAGGGAAGGAGGGCGAGGGGGGGACAGGGAAGGAGGGCGAGGGGGGGGACAGGGAAGGAGGGCGAGGGGGGGGACAGGGAAGGGGGGGGGACAGGGAAGGAGGGTGGGGGGGGGGGACAGGGAAGGAGGGTGGGGGTGAGGGGGGGACAGGGAAGGAGGGGGGGGGGAGACAGGGAAGGAGGGGGGGGACAGGGAAGGAGGGTGGGGGTGGGGGGGGGACAGGGAAGGAGGGGGGGGACAGGGAAGGAGGGTGGGGGTGGGGGGGGGACAGGGAAGGAGGGGGGGGACAGGGAAGGAGGGTGGGGGGGGGGGGACAGGGAAGGAGGGTGGGGGGGGGGGACAGGGAAGGAGGGTGGGGGTGAGGGGGGGGCAGGGAAGGAGGGGGGGGGAGACAGGGAAGGAGGGGGGGGACAGGGAAGGAGGGTGGGGGTGGGGGGGGGACAGGGAAGGAGGGGGGGGAGACAGGGAAGGAGGGTGGGGGTGGGGGGGGGGACAGGGAAGGAGGGGGGGGAGACAGGGAAGGAGGGGGGGGGACAGGGAAGGAGGGTGGGGGGGGGGGACAGGGAAGGAGGGTGGGGGTGGGGGGGGGACAGGGAAGGAGGGGGGGGAGACAGGGAAGGAGGGGGGGGGGACAGGGAAGGAGGGTGGGGGGGGGGGGACAGGGAAGGAGGGTGGGGGGGGGGGGACAGGGAAGGAGGGGGGGGACAGGGAAGGAAGGCGGGGGAAGAGAGAGAGAGACGGGGAGGGAGGGGGAAGAGAGAGAGAGACGGGGAGGGAGGGGGAAGAGAGAGAGAGACGGGGAGGGAGGGGGAAGAGAGAGAGAGACGGGGAGGGAGGGGGAAGAGAGAGAGAGACGGGGAGGGAGGGGGAAGAGAGAGAGAGACGGGGAGGGAGGGGGAAGAGAGAGAGAGACGGGGAGGGAGGGGGAAGAGAGAGAGAGACGGGGAGGGAGGGGGAAGAGTGAGAGAGACGGGGAGGGAGGGGGAAGAGAGAGAGAGACACGGGGAGGGAGGGGGAAGAGAGAGAGAGACGGGGAGGGAGGGGGAAGAGAGAGAGAGACGGGGAGGGAGGGGGAAGAGAGAGAGAGACGGGGAGGGAGGGGGAAGAGAGAGAGAGACGGGGAGGGAGGGGGAAGAGAGAGAGAGACGGGGAGGGAGGGGGAAGAGAGAGAGAGACGGGGAGGGAGGGGGAAGAGAGAGAGAGACACGGGGAGGGAGGGGGAAGAGAGAGAGAGACACGGGGAGGGGGAAGAGAGAGAGAGACGGGGAGGGAGGGGGAAGAGAGAGAGAGACGGGGAGGGAGGGGGAAGAGAGAGAGAGACGGGGAGGGAGGGGGAAGAGAGAGAGAGACGGGGAGGGAGGGGGGGGGAGAGAGAGAGACGGGGAGGGAGGGGGAAGAGAGAGAGAGACGGGGAGGGAGGGGGAAGAGAGAGAGAGACGGGGAGGGAGGGGGAAGAGAGAGAGACGGGGAGGGAGGGGGAAGAGAGAGAGAGACGGGGAGGGAGGGGGAAGAGAGAGAGAGACGGGGAGGGAGGGGGAAGAGAGAGAGAGACGGGGAGGGAGGGGGAAGAGAGAGAGAGAGACGGGGAGGGAGGGGGAAGAGAGAGAGAGACGGGGAGGGAGGGGGAAGAGAGAGAGAGAGACGGGGAGGGAAGGGGGAAGAGAGAGAGAGACGGGGAGGGAGGGGGAAGAGAGAGAGAAATGGGAGGGAGGGGGAAGAGAGAGAAATGGGAGGGAGGGGGAAGAGAGAGAGAAATGGGAGGGAGGGGGAAGAGAGAGAGAAATGGGAGGGAGGGGGAGAGAGAGAGAGACGGGGAGGGAGGGGGGGAGAGAGAGACGGGGAGGGAGGGGGGGAGAGGGAGGGGGGGAGGGAGACGGGGAGGGAGGGGAAGAGAGAGAGACGGGGAGGGAGGGGGGGAGAGAGACGGGGAGGGAGGGGGGGAGAGAGAGAGACGGGGAGGGAGGGGGAAGAGAGAGAGACGGGGAGGGAGGGGGAAGAGAGAGAGACGGGGAGGGAGGGAGGGAGAGAGACGGGGAGGGAGGGGGGGAGAGAGACGGGGAGAGAGAGACGGGGAGGGAGGGAGAGAGACGGGGAGGGAGGGAGAGAGACGGGGAGGGAGGGGGGGAGAGAGAGACGGGGAGGGAGGGAGAGAGAGACGGGGAGGGAGGGAGGGGGGAGAGAGAGACGGGGAGGGAGGGGGAAGAGAGAGACGGGGAGGGGGGGAGAGAGAGACGGGGAGGGAGGGAGGGGGGGAGAGAGAGACGGGGAGGGAGGGAGGGGGGGAGAGAGAGACGGGGAGGGAGGGAGGGGGGGAGAGAGAGACGGGGAGGGAGGGGGAAGAGAGAGACGGGGAGGGAGGGAGGGGGGAGAGAGAGACGGGGAGGGAGGGAGGGGGGAGAGAGAGACGGGGAGGGAGGGGGGGAGAGAGACGGGGAGGGAGGGGGGGGGGGAGAGAGAGACGGGGAGGGAGGGGGGGAGAGAGAGACGGGGAGGGAGGGAGGGGGGGAGAGAGAGACGGGGAGGGAGGGAGGGGGGGAGAGAGAGACGGGGAGGGAGGGAGGGGGGGAGAGAGAGACGGGGAGGGAGGGAGGGGGGGAGAGAGAGACGGGGAGGGGGGGAGAGAGAGACGGGGAGGGAGGGGAGAGAGAGAGAGACGGGGAGGGAGGGGGGGAGAGAGAGAGACGGGGAGGGAGGGGGGAGAGAGAGAGACGGGGAGGGAGGGGAGAGAGAGAGACGGGGAGGGGAAGGGAGAGAGACGGGGGGGAAGGGAGAGAGACGGGGGGAGGGGGGGGGAAGAGAGAGAGACGGGGAGAGAGGGGAAAGAGAGAGAGACGAGGGAGGGGAAAGAGAGAGAGACAGGGAGGGGGAAGAGAGAGAGATGGGGAGGGAGGGAGGGGGAAGAGAGACGGGGAGGGAGGGGGAAGAGAGAGAGACGGGGAGGGAGGGGGAAGAGAGAGATGGGGAGGGAGGGGGAAGAGAGAGAGACGGGGAGGGAGGGGAAAGAGAGAGAGACGGGGAGGGAGGGGGAAGAGAGAGAGACGGGGAGGGAGGGGAAAGAGAGAGACGGGGAGGGAGGGGAAAGAGAGAGACGGGGAGGGAGGGGGAAGAGAGAGAGACGGGGAGGGAGGGAGGGGGAAGAGAGAGAGACAGGGAGGGAGGGGGAAGAGAGAGAGACAGGGAGGGAGGGGGAAGAGAGAGAGACGGAGGGAGGGAGGGGGAAGAGAGAGAGACAGGGAGGGAGGGGGGAGAGAGAGACAGGGAGGGAGGGGGAAGAGAGAGAGCGAGATGGGGAGGGAGGGGGAAGAGAGCGAGATGGGGAGGGAGGGGGAAGAGAGAGAGACGGGGAGGGAGGGAGGGGGAAGAGAGAGAGACGGGGAGGGAGGGGGAAGAGAGAGAGAGACATGGGAGGAAGGGAGTTAAAGAGTGAGTGAGACGGGGAGGAAGGGAGTTAAAGAGTGAGTGAGACGGGGAGGAAGGGAGGTAAAGAGTGAGACGGGGGAGGAAGGGAGGTAAAGAGTGAGACGGGGGGAGGAAGGGAGGTAAAGAGTGAGACGGGGGAGGGAGAAAGAGAGATGGGGAAGGAGGGGGAGAGATGGAGCGAGAGAGAGGGGTTGGGCAAGCTGGAGGGAGAGGGTTTGGGTGGGAGGGAGAGAAAGAAAGAAAGATGGGGAGTGGGAGGGAGGGGGAGAGACATAGGGAGAGGGGGTAGGAGGGAGAGAAAGAGATGGGATGGAAGGAGAGAGAAGGGAGGGGCCTGGATTCGGAGGGAGGAGTTGGTTGGGTAAGGGGGGGGAGGAAAAGACCAAGAGATGGGGAGGAAGGGAGATAAAGTGAGATGGGGAGGGAGGAAGAGAGATATGGAAGGAAAGAGGGAGAGATGGGGAGGGATGCAGATGGAGGGTGAGAGATGGGGAGGGAGAGAAAGTAGAGCTGGGGAGGGAGAGAAAGAGAGAGGTGGAGCTGGGCAGGGAGAGAGAGAGGTGGAGCTGGGAGGGGAGAGAAAGAGAGAGGTGGAGCTGGGAGGGGAGAGAAAGAGAGAGGTGGAGCTGGGAGGGGAGAGAAAGAGAGAGGTGGAGCTGGGAGGGGAGAGAAAGGGAGAGGTGGAGCTGGGGAGGGAGAGAAAGAGAGGTGGAGCTTGGGAGGGAGAGAAAGAGAGGTGGAGCTGGGGAGGGAGAGAAAGAGAGAGGTGGAGCTGGGGAGGGAGGGGAGAGTGAGATAGGAAGGGAGGAGGGAGAGTGAGATGGGAAGGAGGAGGGAGAGTGAGATGGGAAGGAGGAGGGAGAGAATGTGAGATGGGAAGGAGGAGGGAGAGAATGTGAGATGGGAAGGAGGAGGGAGAGAATGTGAGATGGGAAGGAGGAGGGAGAGAATGTGAGATGGGAAGGAGGAGGGAGAGAATGTGAGATGGGGAGGAGGAGGGAGAGTGAGATGGGGAGGAGGAGGGAGAGTGAGATGTGAAGGAGGAGGGAGAGAATGTGAGATGGGGAGGAGGAGGGAGAGAATGTGAGATGGGGAGGAGGAGGGAGAGAATGTGAGATGGGGAGGAGGAGGGAGAGAATGTGAGATGGGGAGGAGGAGGGAGAGAATGTGAGATGGGGAGGAGGAGGGAGAGAATGTGAGATGGGGAGGAGGAGGGAGAGAATGTGAGATGGGGAGGAAGGATGGGAAGGGAGGTAAAGAGTGAGCTGGGAAAGGATGGAGAGACGGGGAAGGATGGAGGGATGGAGAGGGAGGAAGAGATAGGGGGAGGGGGATAGATTCGGAGGGAGGAAGAGATAGGGGGAGGGGGATAGATTCGGAGGGAGGAAGAGATAGGGGGAGGGGGATAGATTCGGAGGGAGGAAGAGATAGGGGGAGGGGGATAGATTCGGAGGGGGATAGATTCGGAGGGAGGAAGAGATGGGGGAGGGGGATAGATTCGGAGGGAGGAGAGAGATGGATAAGAAGGGAGATAAATTGAGATGGGGAGGGAGGAAGAGAGATGGGGAAGCAGGGAAGGAAAGAGGGAGGTAGAGCTCGGGAGGGAGAGAGGGAGGTAGAGATGGGGAGGGAGAAAGGGAGGTAGAGATGGGGAGGGAGGGAAGGGGGAGGTGGGGAGGGAGAGAGGTGGTGGGGAGGGAGAGAGAGGTAGAGGTGGGGAGGGAGAGAGAGGTAGAGGTGGGGAGGGAGAGCGAGAGGTAGAGGTGGGGAGGGAGAGAGAGAGGTAGAGGTGGGGAGGGAGAGAGAGAGGTAGAGGTGGGGAGGGAGAGAGAGAGGTAGAGGTGGGGAGGGAGAGAGAGAGGTAGAGATGGGGAGGGAGAGAGAGAGGTAGAGATGGGGAGGGAGAGAGAGAGGTAGAGATGGGGAGGGTGAGAGATGGTGAGGAAGGGAGGGAGAGAGATGGTGAGGGAGGGAGATGGGGAGGAAGGGAGGGAGAGAGATGGGGAGGAAGGGAGGGAGAGAGATGGGGAGAAAGGGAGGGAGAGAGATGGGGAGGAAGGGAGGGAGAGAGATGGGGAGGAAGGGAGGGAGAGAGAGAGATGGAGAGGAAGGGAGGGACAGAGAGAGATGGGGAGGAAGGGAGGGAGAGAGATGGGGAGGAAGGGAGGGAGGGAGAGAGATGGGGAGGAAGGGAGGGAGAGAGAGAGATGGGGAGGAAGGGAGGGAGAGAGAGATGGGGGGGAGGGAGGGAGAGAGAGAGATGGGGGGTAGGAAGGGAGGGAGAGAGATGGGGATGAAGGGAGGGAGAGAGATGGGGAGGAAAGGAGGGAGAGAGATGGGGAGGAGGAAGGGAGAGAGATGGGGAGGAAGGATTGGGAGGGAGTTAAAGAGTGAGGTGGGAAGGGATAGAAAGATGGGGAGAGAGATGGGGAAGTAGGAGAGAGATGGGGAAGGAGGGAGGAAAAGAGCAAGAGATTGGGAGGGAGAGAAGTAGAGCTGGGGAGGGAGGGAGAGGTAGAGCTGGGGAGGGAGAGAGAGGGGTAGAGCTGGGGAGGGAGAGAGAGAGAGGTAGAGCTGGGGAGAGAGAGGGCTAGAGGTGGGGAGGGAGTGAGGTAGAGGTGGGGAGGGAGAGAGAGAGGTAGAGGTGGTGAGGGAGAGAGAGAGGTAGAGGTGGTGAGGGAGAGAGAGAGGTAGAGGTGGTGAGGGAGAGAGAGAGGTAGAGGTGGTGAGGGAGAGAGAGAGGTAGAGGTGGTGAGGGAGAGAGAGAGGTAGAGGTGGTGAGGGAGAGAGAGGTAGAGGTGGGGAGGGAGAGAGAGGTAGAGATGGGGAGGGAGAGAGAGAGGTAGAGATGGGGAGGGAGGGAGAGATGGGGAGGAGGAGGCAGAGGGAGAGATGGGGAGGAAGGGAGGGAGAGACATGGGGAGGAAGGGAGGGAGAGAGATGGGGAGGAGGAAGGGAGAGAGAGATGGGGAGGAAGGATCGGGAGGGAGTTAAAGAGTGAGCTGGGAAGGGATAGGAAGATGGAGAGAGAGAAAGAGAGATGGGGAAGTAGAGCGGAGAGAGATGGGGAAGGAGGGAGGAAAAGAGCAAGAGATGGGGAGGGAGGGAGAGGGAGGGGTAGGGCTGGGGAGGGAGGGAGAGAGAGAAGTAGAGCTGGGGAGGGAGAGAGAGGTAGAGCTGTGGAGGGAGAGAGATAGAGCTGTGGAGGGAGAGAGAGAGATAGAGCTGTGGAGGGAGAGAGAGAGGTAGAGCTGTGGAGGGAGAGAGAGGTAGAGCTGTGGAGGGAGAGAGAGAGGTAGAGCTGTGGAGGGAGAGAGAGAGGTAGAGCTGTGGAGGGAGAGAGAGAGGTAGAGCTGTGGAGGGAGGGGAGAGTGAGATGGGGAGGGAGAGGGAAAAGAGAGAGAGACGGGCAGGGAGGGGGATTGGGAGGGACAAGAGAGAGATGGGGAGGAAGGGAGAGAGTGAGATGGGGGGAGAGATGGGGAGGAAGGGAGAGAAAGTGAGATGGGGGGAGAGAGGGGGAAGAGAGATCATGGGGGGAGGGAGGGGGAAGAGAGATGGTGGGGGAGAGAGGGGAAAGAGATCGGGAGGGAGGGGGAAGAGAGATCAGGGGGGAGGGAGAGAGATGGGAAGCGAGGTAAAGAGTGAGAAGGGAGAGAAAGTGAGATGGGGGGAAGGATGGGAAGGGTGGTAAAGAATGAGCTGGGGAGGAAGGGTAAAGAGTGAGCTGGGAAGGGATAGAGAGATGTGGAGAGAGAAAGAGATGGGGAAGGAGGGAGGGATGGAGATGGAGGGTGAGAGATGGGGAGGGATGGAGATGGAGGGTGAAAGATGGGGAGGGAGGGAGAGAGAGGTAGAGATGGGGAGGGAGGGAGAGAGGTAGAGATGGGGAGGGAGGGCGAGAGAGAGAGGTAGAGAAGGGGAGGGAGGGAGAGAGGTAGAGATGGGGAGGGAGGGAGTGAGAGGTAGAGATGGGGAGGGAAGGAGAGAGAGGTAGAGATGGGGAGGGAGGGAGAGAGAGAGGTAGAGATGGGGAGGGAGGGAGAGAGAGGTAGAGATGGGGAGGGAGAGAGAGGTAGAGATGGGGAGGGAGGGAGAGAGGCAGAGATGGGGAGGGAGGGGGAGAGAGGCAGAGATGGGGAGGGAGGGGGAGAGAGGCAGAGATGGGGAGGGAGGGGGAGAGAGGTAGAGATGGGGAGAGAGGGAGAGGTAGAGATGGGGAGAGAGGGAGAGGTGGGGATGGGGAGAGAGAGAGATGGGGAGAGAGGGAGCGAGAGAGGTGTTGGGCAAGGGAGTGGGATTGGGCGGGAGGGAGTGAAAGAAAGATGGGGAGTTTGAGAGACAAAAGGGAGAGGGGTTGGGAGGGAGAGAAAAAGATGGCGAGAGAGGGAGGGGGACAGACGGGGAGGGAGGAGAGAGAGAGAGACGGGGAGGGAGGAGAGAGAGAGCGAGAGACGGGGAGGGAGGAGAGAGAGAGCGAGAGACGGGGAGGGAGGAGAGAGAGAGCGAGAGACGGGGAGGGAGGAGAGAGAGCGAGAGACGGGGAGGGAAGAGAGAGAGCGAGAGACGGGGAGGGAGGAGAGAGAGCGAGAGACGGGGAGGGAGGAGAGAGAGCGAGAGACGGGGAGGGACGAGAGAGAGCGAGAGACGGGGAGGGAGGAGAGAGAGCGAGAGACGGGGAGGGAGGAGAGAGAGCGAGAGACGGGGAGGGAGGAGAGAGAGCGAGAGACGGGGAGGGAGGAGAGAGAGCGAGAGACGGGGAGGGAGGAGAGAGAGCGAGAGACGGGGAGGGAGGAGAGAGAGCGAGAGACGGGGAGGGAGGAGAGAGAGCGAGACGGGGAGGGAGGGGGAAGAGAGAGACGGGGAGGGAGGGAGGGGGAAGAGAGACAGAGACGGGGAGGGAGCGAGGGGGAAGAGAGACAGAGACGGGGAGGGAGGGGGAAGAGAGAGACGGGGAGTGAGGGGTAAGAGAGAGAGACGGGGAGGGAGGGAGGGGGAAGAGAGAGAGACGGGGAGGGAGGGAGGGGGAAGAGAGAGAGACGGGGAGGGAGAGAGGAGGAAGAGAGAGCGCGAGATGGGGAGGGAGGGGGCAGAGAGAGAGACGGGGAGGGGGGGGGGAAGAGAGAGAGACGGGGAGGGAGGGGGAAGAGAGAGATAGACATGGGAGGAAGGGAGGTAAAGAGTGAGACGGGGGGAGGAAGGGAGGTAAAGAGTGAGACGGGGGAGGGAGAAAGAGAGATGGGGAAGGAGGGGGAGAGATGGAGCGAGAGAGAGGGGTTGGGCAAGCTGGAGGGAGAGGGTTTGGGTGGGAGGGAAAGAAAGAAAGATGGGGAGTGGGAGGGAGGGGGAGAGATGGGGAGAAAGGGAGGGAGAGAGATGGGGAGGAGGAAGGGAGAGAGAGATGGGGAGGAAGGATCGGGAGGGAGTTAAAGAGTGAGCTGGGAAGGGATAGAAAGATAGGGAGAGAGAAAGAGAGATGGGGGAGTAGGGAGGAGAGAGATGGGGAAGGAGGGAGGAAAAGAGCAAGAGATGGGGAGGGAGGGAGAGGGAGGGGTAGAGCTGGGGAGGGAGGGAGAGAGTGAAGTAGAGCTGGGGAGGGAGAGAGAGGTAGAGCTGTGGAGGGAGAGAGGTAGAGCTGTGGAGGGAGAGAGAGAGATAGAGCTGTGGAGGGAGAGAGAGAGGTAGAGCTGTGGAGGGAGGGGAGAGTGAGATGGGGAGGGAGAGGGAAAAGAGAGAGAGACGGGCAGGGAGGGGGAAGAGAGACGGGCAGAGAGAGGGATTGGGAGGGGCAAGAGAGAGATGGGGAGGAAGGGAGAGAGTGAGATGGGGGGAGAGATGGGGAGGAAGGGAGAGAGTGAGATGGGAAGGGAGAGAAAGTGAGATGGGGGGAGAGAGGGGGAAGAGAGATCATGGGGGGAGAGAGGGGGAAGAGAGATGGTGGGGGAGAGAGGGGAAAGAGAGATCGGGAGGGAGGGGGAAGAGAGATCGGGAGGGAAGGGGAAGAGAGATCGGGAGGGAGGGGGAAGAGAGATCAGGGGGGAGGGAGAGAGATGGGAAGCGAGGTAAAGAGTAAGAAGGGAGAGAAAGTGAGATGGTGGGAAGGATGGGAAGGGTGGTAAAGAATGAGCTGGTGAGGAAGGGTGGTAAAGAGTGAGCTGGGAAGGGATAGAGAGATGTGGAGAGAGAAAGAGATGGGGAAGGAGGGAGGGATGGAGATGGAGGGTGAGAGATGGGGAGGGATGGAGATGGAGGGTGAGAGATGGGGAGGGAGGGAGAGAGGTAGAGATGGGGAGGGAGGGAGAGAGGTAGAGATGGGGAGGGAGGGAGAGAGAGGTAGAGATGGGGAGGGAGGGAGAGAGAGGTAGAGATGGGGAGGGAGGGAGAGAGAGGTAGTTATGGGGAGGGAGGGAGGGAGAGGTAGAGATGGGGAGGGAGGGAGGGAGAGGTAGAGATGGGGAGGGAAGGAGAGAGAGGTAGAGATGGGGAGGGAGGGAGAGAGAGAGAGGTAGAGATGGGGAGGGAGGGAGAGAGAGGTAGAGATGGGGAGGGAGGGAGAGAGCAGTAGAGATGGGGAGGGAGGGAGAGAGAGGTAGAGATGGGGAGGGAGGGAGAGAGAGGTAGAGATGGGGAGGGAAGGAGAGAGAGGTAGAGATGGGGAGGGAGGGAGAGAGAGAGAGAGGTAGAGGTGGGGAGGGAGGGAGAGAGAGGTAGAGATGGGGAGGGAGGGAGAGAGAGGTAGAGATGGGGAGGGAAGGAGAGAGAGGTAGAGATGGGGAGGGAGGGAGGGAGAGAGAGAGAGGTAGAGATGGGGAGGGAGGGAGAGAGAGGTAGAGATGGGGAGGGAGGGAGAGAGAGGTAGAGATGGGGAGGGAGGGAGAGAGGCAGAGATGGGGAGAGAGGCAGAGATGGGGAGGGAGGGGGAGAGAGGTAGAGATGGGGAGGGAGGGGGAGAGAGGTAGAGATGGGGAGGGAGGGGGAGAGAGGTAGAGATGGAGAGGGAGGGGGAGAGAGGTAGAGATGGGGAGGGAGGGGGAGAGAGGTAGAGATGGGGAGGGGGAGAGAGGTAGAGATGGGGAGGGAGGGGGAGAGGGGTAGAGATGGGGAGGGAGGGGGAGAGGGGTAGAGATGGGGAGAGAGGGAGAGGTAGAGATGGGGAGAGAGGGAGAGGTAGAGATGGGGAGAGAGAGAGATGGGGAGAGAGGGAGCGAGAGAGGTGTTGGGCAAGGGAGTCGGATTGGGCGGGAGGGAGTGAAAGAAAGATGGGGAGTGTGAGAGACATAGGGAGAGGGGTTGGGAGGGAGAGAAAAAGAGATGGCGAGAGAGGGAGCGGGACAGACGGGGAGGGAGGAGAGAGAGAGACGGGGAGGGAGGAGAGAGAGAGACGGGGAGGGAGGAGAGAGAGCGAGAGACGGGGAGGGAGGAGCGAGAGACGGGGAGGGAGGAGCGAGAGACGGGGAGGGAGGAGAGAGAGAGCGAGAGACGGGGAGGGAGGAGAGAGAGAGCGAGAGACGGGGAGGGAGGAGAGAGAGAGCGAGAGACGGGGAGGGAGGAGAGAGAGAGCGAGAGACGGGGAGGGAGGAGAGAGAGAGCGAGAGACGGGGAGGGAGGAGAGAGAGAGCGAGAGACGGGGAGGCAGGAGAGAGCGAGAGACGGGGAGGGAGGAGAGAGAGAGCGAGAGACGGGGAGGGAGGAGAGAGCGAGAGACGGGGAGGGAGGAGAGAGCGAGAGACGGGGAGGGAGGAGAGAGAGCGAGAGACGGGGAGGGAGGAGAGAGCGAGACTGGGAGGGGGGAGAGAGAGCGAGACGGGGAGGGAGGAGAGAGAGAGAGACGGGGAGGGAGGCGAGAGACGGGGAGGGAGGAGAGAGAGCGAGAGACGGGGAGGGAGGAGAGAGAGCGAGAGACGGGGTGGGAGGAGAGAGAGCGAGAGACGGGGAGGGAGGAGAGAGAGCGAGAAACGGGGAGAAAGGAGAGAGAGCGAGAGACGGGGAGGGAGGAGAGAGCGAGAGACGGGGAGGGAGGAGAGAGCGAGAGACGGGGAGGGAGGAGAGAGCGAGAGACGGGGAGGGAGGAGAGAGAGCGCGAGATGGGGAGAGAGGAGAGAGAGCGAGAGACGGGGAGAGAGGAGAGAGAGCGAGAGACGGGGCGGGAGCGAGAGACGGGGAGGGAGGAGAGAGAGCGAGAGACGGGGAGGGAGGGGAGAGAGCGAGAGACGGGGAGGGAGGGGAGAGAGCGAGAGATGGGGAGGGAGGAGAGAGAGCGAGAGACGGGGAGAGAGGGGAGAGAGCGAGAGACGGGGAGGGAGGGAGGAGAGAGCGAGAGACAGGGAGGGAGGAGAGAGCGAGAGACGGGGAGGGAGGAGAGAGAGCGAGGGACGGGGAGGGAGGAGAGAGAGCGAAAGACGGGGAGAGAGGGGAGAGAGCGAGAGACGGGGAGGGAGGAGAGAGAGCGAGAGACGGGGAGAGAGCGAGAGACGGGGAGGGAGGGAGGAGAGAGCGAGAGACGGGGAGGGAGGAGAGAGCGAGAGACGGGGAGGGAGGAGAGAGGGAGTGATGGTGAGGGAGGAGAGAGAGCGCGAGACGGGGAGGGAGGAGAGAGGAGTGAGAGACGGGGAGAGAGGAGCGAGAGACGGGGAGAGAGGAGAGAGGAGAGAGAGCGAGGGACGGGGAGAGAGGAGAGAGAGCGAAAGACGGGGATAGAGGAGAGAGAGCGAGAGACGGGGAGAGAGGAGAGAGAGCGAGAGACGGGGAGGGAGCGAGAGATGGGGAGGGAGGGGAGAGCGAGAGATGGGGAGGGAGGAGAGAGGAGAGAGAGCGAGACGGGGAGGGAGGAGAGAGCGAGACGGGGAGGGGGGAGAGAGAGCGAGACGGGGAGGGAGGAGAGAGAGAGAGACGGGGAGGGAGGAGAGAGAGCGAGAGACGGGGAGGGAGGAGAGAGCGAGAGACGGGGAGGGAGGAGAGAGCGAGAGACGGGGAGGGAGGAGAGAGCGAGAGACGGGGAGGGGGGAGAGAGAGCGAGACGGGGAGGGAGGAGAGAGAGAGAGAGACGGGGAGGGAGGAGAGAGAGCGAGAGACGGGGAGGGAGGAGAGAGCGAGAGACGGGGAGGGAGGAGAGAGAGTGCGAGACGGGGAGAGAGGAGAGAGAGTGAGAGACGGGGAGAGAGGAGAGAGAGCGAGAGACGGGGAGGGAGCGAGAGACGGGGAGGGAGGAGAGAGAGCGAGAGACGGGGAGGGAGGGGAGAGAGCGAGAGATGGGGAGGGAGCAGAGAGCGAGAGACGGGGAGAGAGGAGAGAGAGCGAAAGACGGGGAGAGAGGAGAGAGAGCGAGAGATGGCGAGAGAGGAGAGAGAGCGAGAGACGGGGAGGGAGCGAGAGACGGGGAGGGAGGAGAGAGAGCGAGAGACGGGGAGGGAGGGGAGAGAGCGAGAGATGGGGAGGGAGGGGAGAGAGCGAGAGACGGGGAGGGAGGAGAGAGAGCGAGAGACGGGGAGAGAGGGGAGAGAGCGAGAGACGGGGAGGGAGGGAGGAGAGAGCGAGAGACGGGGAGGGAGGAGAGAGCGAGAGACGGGGAGGGAGGAGAGAGGGAGAGACGGTGAGGGAGGAGAGAGGAGAGAGAGCGAGGGACGGGGATAGAGGAGAGAGAGCGAAAGACGGGGAGAGAGGAGAGAGAGCGAGAGACGGGGAGAGAGGAGAGAGCGAGAGACGGGGAGGGAGCGAGAGACGGGGAGGGAGGGGAGAGAGCGAGAGACGGGGAGGGAGGGGAGAGAGCGAGAGACGGGGAGGGAGGAGAGAGAGCGAGAGACAGGGAGGGAGGGGAGAGCGAGAGACGGGGAGGGAGGAGAGAGAGCGAGAGACGGGGAGGGAGGAGAGAGAGCGAGACTGGGAGGGAGGAGAGAGAGCGAGATGGGGAGGGAGGAGAGAGAGCGAGACGGGGAGGGAGGAGAGAGAGCGAGAGACGGGGAGGGAGGAGAGAGAGGGAGAGACGGGGAGGGAGGAGAGAGAGCGAGAGACGGGGAGGGTGGAGAGAGAGCGAGAGACGGGGAGGGAGGAGAGAGAGCAAGAGACGGGAGGGAGGAGAGAGAGCGAGAGACGGGAGGGAGGAGAGAGAGCGAGAGACGGGGAGGGAGAAGAGAGCGAGAGACGGGGAGGGAGGAGGGAGACGGGGAGGGAGGAGAGAGAGCGAGACGGGGAGGGAGGAGAGAGAGCTGGGGACAAGAAGGTGGCATTTTTTTGAACGTGAGCATGCTGACTACATGATGGGCCGAATGGCCTGTGCTGTAAACATGAGTTATACCAGCATGGTATTGAAGGATATCTTCAGTGGGTTAGGTGATGTAGAGGTTGTGAAGAGGAGGCCAGTGTGGACCTGTTGAGCTGAATGGCTTTCTTCTGTTCTTTACATTGATCTAGTCTGTGTTGATCAGTGGGTGGACAGGAAGATGGAAGGGGGCGGTGGGGGGATGAGAAGGAATAGATGGAGGGGAGAGAAAAGGGATGTAGGAGGTGGAAAAAGAGAGTGAGAAGGGAGGTATGTGGGGCAGGCAAGGCAGAGATGGAGAAAGGGAAGGAAGGGACAGAGATTTGAGAGACAAAAGGGAGGAATGACGAAAGAGGAGAGGAATGGTGAGGACCAGATTCAGTGACCTTACCCATAGCCTCTATTAAATCTCTCTTTAACCTTCTCTAAATTGAACATTTCCATCTTCTCTAGTCTCTCCACATAAGTAGTGTACCTCATTACTGATATTTAGGTAAATCACCTCTGCACCCTCTCCCAAGTACTTATTCTTCCTCGAGTCTATCCCAGCTGAGACCTAAGCAGTGATTATAAAAGTTCAGCAAAACTTCTTTGCACTTTCAATAAATTTATCAACTTGTCTTACACCTTCAATGATTTGTGTACATGAAGACCCTTTAAAATTGTGCCATTTAGTTAATTTTGTTTCTCCTAGTTCATTTTCACCAATGCTTCATTTCAAAACTGCATTAAACTTCATAATCATCGGAATATACAGCACAGAAGGCAGCCATTCAGCCCATCATGTCTGTGCTAGCTGTAAAAGCTGCCTAGCTTAATCCCACTTTCTAGCTCTTGGTGTGTAGTTTTATAGGCTATGGCACTTCAAGTGCATATCCAAGGACTTATTAAATGAGATAAGGGTTTCTGCCTTTCTGGCAGTTAAGTTCCAGTCACCCACCACCCTCTTGGCGAAAACTAAATCCTTCAACTCCCCTCTAATCCTTCTACCAATTACTTTAAATTGACTGCTCTGCTAATGGACATAGTTCCTTCCTATCCACTCTATCCAGGTGCCTCAATTTTATAGACCTCAAATCTTCCCTCAGCCATCTCAGTTCCAAGTAAAATAACCCTAGCTTCTCCACTCTTTCCTTCTTGCTACAATTTTCTATTGCCAGCAACATCCTCATGAACCTCCTCTGGAATCCGTGCAAAGAAGAAGGCTATTCAGCCCATCATGTCTCTGATGAGTCTTTGTAAGAGTTGCCAAATAGTCTCTTTTCCCCCGCTCTTTCCAATAGCAGGTACAGAGCTTTCATATTGGGTTTCTATTCCCTTTTGAAAGGTACAATGGACTCTGCTTACACCACCCTTTCTGGAAGTGTATTCCAGATCCTAACAGCTCATGAAACATATTTTCCATCATCCCTCATCTGATTTGTTTGTCAATTATCCCAAAACTGTGTCCCCTAAATACCCATGGCATGCCAGTGAAAACAGTTTTCTTCATTTAAAAAAATCCCTGATAATTTAAACTGCTCAATTAAATCTCCTCTGATTCTAAAATAAAAACAGGCAATGCTGGAAAATCTCAGCAGGTCTAGCAGCATCTGTGGAGAGAGAAACATAGCTCGCGTTTTGAGTCTGAATCTTCTTCAGTCATACAGACTGGAAACACTAACTCCATTCCTGCCTCCACAGAAGCTGGCAAGACCTGCTGAGTTTTTTTTCCCCCCACCTTTTCTGTTTTTATTTGTTTTCCAGCAACCGCAGTATTTTGCTTTTGCTCCTCTGAACCTACTCTGCTTCAAAGAGAGAATCCTAATGTCTCCAGAAATACCTGATTATTATCCCGTCAATTTCCCCACACCTCCAACTTTACTGTGATATAAGCTTTCTTTGCCCAGCTTATCTGCTTTTTCAGTCCTCATTTGCACTTCTTGTATTCTGTTTGATTCATATAATGAACCTGACATTTATCGTAAGCCTTCTTTCCCCTTTTCATGATAATCTCAAAATTTCTTTAATCATCAAGGGAACTCTGTGTCTAACTTTGGATACCCTGCTTTTCCCTCTCGTGGGAACATGTTTAGTTTGTACCTGAATGACTCCTTCCTGAAGGCGTCCCATTGCTCATTAACTGTTTAACCTGCCAATCTTTGTTTCCAATACAGCTGGGCCAGGTCCCTTTAAAACTGATGTAAATCAGCAACCCCCCACCCACATCCAGCTGAGTGCCTTCACATTTGTATTTTGTCCCTTTCCGTTTCTACTGTAAATCTAATGGTGCCATCTTAAACCAGTTATGGATTCGTAGAAGCTCTCGCAATGAAACATACTCCACTTTCCACATTCCATGTCTAGAACTAGATTCTTCCATGTTTGGTGTAAAACTTACTGATCAAGAAAGTACTCTGTACACATTTTAGGAAAAGCATCTGCTTCTTGCTCCTTACACTTTTTTCCCCTCTGCCTGTATCTGGATAATTGAATGTTGCTGCCTGCGTCAAGTTCCTGAAGGTGTTCAAGGAGAAGAGGTGCTCTTTGCATTTTTTCCTTGCTATCGAACTTCTTAAATCTTCAGAGCGTGCTGCAGCAGAAGAGGCTACAAGGGAAAGGAATCACTGGTAAGTAGTGGTAAGGTATTTACTACTTTAATCACTTGTAGTTTAAGGTCCTTTTGTGGTTTACAGTTTGTATATTCTACAGTAATGAAGATCTGGAAAGAAGGGCCCTAGAGTAATTGTCTTAAAAGGTTTAATTTAAAAGGATAAGTCATGGCAGGAGAGCTCAAAGCCGTGGTGTGCTCCGCTCCTCATGCTCCATGTGGGAAGCCGGGGACATTTCCAGTGCCCGGGACCAGCATGTGTGCAGGAAGCGTGTCCAGCTGCAGCTCCTGGAAGCTCGGGTTTCAGAACTGGAACGGCGGCTGGGGACACTGTGGAGCACCTGCGGTCTGAGAGCATCGTGGATAGCATGTTTAGAGAGGTGGTCACACTGCAGCTGAAGGGAATTGAGGAAGGAAGGGAATGGGTGACCACTAGGAAGTCCAAGAGAAACAGGCAGGTAGTTCAGGAGTCCCCTAGGGTCCCGCTCTCGAATCGGTATTCCATTTTGGCGGCTGATGAGGACGCTGGTTCCTCCAGGGAGTGCGGACAGAGCCAAGCTTCTGGCACCACAAGCAGCCTGTCTGTACAGGAGGGGAGGAAGAGCAATAGTAATAGGGGGTTCTTTAGTCAGGGGAACAATAGGCACTACTGTGGCCGTCAATGTGACTCCAGGATGGTATGTTGCCTCCCTGGTGCCAGGGTCCGGGATGTCACTGAAAGGCTGCAGGGCATCCTGAAGGGGGAGGGTGATAAGGCAGAGGTCGTGGTACATGTTGGTACCAATGACATAGGTAGAAAGAGGGATGAAGTCTTGCATCAAGAATTCAGGGAGTTAGGTAGTGGACTAAAAAGCAGGACCTCTCTGGTTGTAACTCTGGGTTACTCCCAGTGCCACGTGCTGGCGAGCTCAGAAATAGGAGAATAGCACAGATGAATACGTGGCTTAAGAGTTGGTCTAGGAGGGAGGGTTTTAGATTCCTGAATCACTGGGACCATTTTTGGGGAAGGTGGGACCTGTACAAGCGGGACGGTCTACATCTGAACCAGAGCGGGACTAACATCCTTGCGGGCGGGTTTGTTAGTGCTGTTGGGAGGAGTTTAAACTAATTCAGCAGGAGGAGGGGACACACAATGTTAGCGGAATAGGGACACATAATACAGTAAAACAATTAAGTCAGAGGGAGTAAAGCTGCAATAAGCTTCAAGGGAGTAAGACAAGGCTGCATGGCCTCTACTTTAATGCCAGGAATATTACAGGTATAACGGATGAGTTAAGGGTGAGAATTGACATGTGGAATTGTGATATAGCAGCCATCACTGAGACGTGGTTGAGGGAAGGGCAGGATTGGCAGCTCAACATTCCAGGATATGGAATCTTCAGGCAAGACAGGGGAGGGGGTAAAAGAGGAGGAGGCATTGCATTATTGTTAAGGAGTCAGTTACTATAATAAGGAGAGATGATATGTTAGATGGGGCATCAAATGAAGCTTTGTGGGTAGAGCTTAGGAATAAAAAAGGGGCAACCACATTATTAGGTGTTTATTATAGACCCCCAGATAATCAGTGGGAAATTGAGGAGCAAATATGTGCAGAATTTGTGGAGGTGTGTAAAAACAACAACAATAGGGTAATTATGTTAGGTAATTTCAAATTTCCCAACATTAATTGGGATAAACATGCTGTTAAGAGCTTGGATGGAGTGGTTTTCTTGAAATGTGTACAGGAAAACTTTTTAGGTCAATATGTTGAGGGTCCAACAAGGGACGGATCTTTGCTGGACCTAATTCTGGGGAATGAAGCCAGACAGGTGGCTGAGGTGGTGGTGGGTGAGCATTTTAGCAATAGCGACGACAACATGGTACAGTTTAAGTTTGTTATGGACAAAGAAATCAACAAGTTGCAAAAAGATGTTTTGGATTGGGGAGAGTGGATTTTACTAAAATAAGATAGGATCTGGCCAAGGTAGACTGGGAACAGTTACTTGTGGGGAAATCTACAGAGGAACAGTGGGGGTGTTCAAAAAGGAATTGGGGAGGGTACAGGCTCAACATATTCCCTCTAGGATGATAGGAAGGAGTAACAAGCCCAGAAAACCATGGATGACCAGAGATATTCAGGTTACGATGAGAAGGAAAAGAGAGGCTTTTAACAGGTACAAGGGAAGCAAATCAGCAGAGGCAATAGTGGAGTACAGACAGTGCAGGGTGGAGCTTAAGAAAACAATTAGGAGAGCAAAGAGGGGATATGAGAAAGCTCTGGCTGGTAAAAGTAGGGAAAATCCCAAGATATTCTATAAGTATATCAATGGGAAAAGGATAACCAGGGAAAGTGTAGGGCCCATAAGGGACCAAGGGGGCAATCTATGGGTGGAGCCAGAGGACATCGCTAGAGTGTTGAATAAATACTTCACTTCTGTCTTCACCCAAAATAATGAGGATGAAGGTACTGAACTTGGGGAGAGAGACTGCGAGGTTCTTAAGCAAATTGATATAGGCAGTGGCAAAGTATTGGAGGTGTTGGCAGTCTTAAAAGTGGACAAATCTCCAGCTGTGGATGATTTGTGTCCCAGACTGCTGAAGGAGGCAAGAGAGGAGATCGCAGGGGCTCTGACCCGAATTTTTAATTCCTCTCTGGCCACGGGGGAGGTGCCAGAGGACTGGAGAACAGCTAATGTGGTTCCGCTATTTAAGAAGGATTGTAGAGATAATCCAGGGAACTACAGGCCAGTGAGTCTCACGTCATTGGTAGGGAAACTATTGGAGAAAATTCTTAAGGAGAGTTTCTATTTCCACTTGGAGAGGCAAGGTTTGATCAGGGATAGTCAGCATGGCTTTGTCAGAGGCAGGTCATGCCTAACAAATTTGATTGAATTTTTTGAGGAGGTGACCAGGTGTGTAGATGAGGGTAGTGCAGTTGATGTAGTTTATATGGATTTCAGCAAAGCCTTTGGCTTTGGCTCCCACACATGGGAGACTTATAAAGAAGGCAAAGGCACATGGGATGCAGGGTAATCTGATAAGATGGATTCAAAATTGGCTTAGTTGTAGGAGGCAGAGGGTGATGACAGAAGGATGCTCTAGTGACTGGAAGCCAGTGTCCAGTGGCGTACCACAGGGATCTGTGCTTGGTCCCCTATTATTTGTCATTTATATAAACACTTTGGAAGAAGTAATTTGACAAGGAAGGAAGTATTCAATGAATGGCATGACACTAGGAAGTTCTGAGGAACAAAGGGACCTTGGCGTCTGTGTCCATAGATCTCTGAAGGCAGAGGGCATGTTAGTGAGGTGGTGAAAAAGGCATATGGGACACTTGCCTTTATCAATCGAGGCATAGATTACAAAAGTAGGGAGATCATGTTGGAGTTGTGTAGAACCTTGGTGAGGCCACAGCTGGAGTACTGTGTGCAGTTCTGGTCACCACATTATAGGAAGGATGTGATTGCACTGGAGGGGGTGCAGAGGAGATTCACCAGGATGTTGCCTGGGATGAAACATTTAAGTTATGAAGATAGAGTGGATAGACTTGGGTTGTTTTCATTGGAGCAGAGAAGACTGAGGGGCGACCTGATCGAGGTGTACAAGATTATGAGGGGCATGAACAAGGTGGATAGGGAGCAGCTGATCCCCTTAATTGAAGGGTCAGTTACAAGGGGGCATAAGTTCAAAGTGAGGGGCAGGAGGTTTAGGGGGGATGTGAGGAAAAACTTTTTTACCCAGAGGGCGGTGACGGTCTGGAATGCACTGCCTGGGAAGGTGGTGGAGGCGGGTTGCCTCACATCCTTTAAAAAGTACCTGGATGAGCACTTGGCGCATCATAACATTCAAGGCTATGGTCCAAGTGCTGGTAAATGGGATTAGGTAGGTGGGTCAGGTGTTTCTCATGTGTTGGTGCAGACTCGATGGGCCGAAGGGCCTCTTCTGCACTGTGATTCTGTGATTCTGTGAAGAGAAACCAGCCGCAGATGAGGATCCTGATGGTGGAGTCACTCTTTGCTCTGCCGTTGCAAGGGACCGTGTGGTGACTGTGCCTCTCTACAACCCCCATGTCCCTGTCGCCGATGTGCTCACCTTCCTCACCGGATACGTCGAAAAGGTTGGGAACTGCACCGAGGTTAAAGACGCTTTTGGGGTTTGGACCAGCAAACACCAGGCCAAGGTCACGCTCAAGGCAAATGCTCAGGGAGCCATCCTCCACCCTCCTTCCAGCTTCACTATCGGGGGAAGCCGTGGCTGCCTTGCATACACTGAGCAGCCCAAACTTCGTCGCTCATGCGGCAAGTCTGATCATGTGGCGGCCAACTGCAGCGGTGTCCTCTGCAAGAACTGCAGGCAGGAAGGGCACCAGGCAGAGGACTGCAAACAGACTAAGTGAAACAATCTGTGTGCCAAGGCAGACCACCTCTACAGGACCTGCCCCAAACGCTGCCTCCCTTATGTACATGCAGCCAAAGCCAATGAGGGGGAAGCAGATGAAATGCTAGTATCACTACTACCAAGGACCCTTGCAACCCTCCAATCACCAAGGCCTCCAATGAGAACAATGGGACAAAGGAGAGACACAAGATGGAGGAAAAGATTGAGGCAGCAGACAGCCAAACAACAGCACTGCCCTCTGAACCTCCCACTCCTCAGCAGAGCAAATCAATGGAAGAGGAAGCTGCAGAAAATCAGCAAGGGGAGTAGCAGCTGGTGAAGAGAGCCAAAAGGAAGAAGGGGCTAAGAAGGGACCAAGCCACTTCCCAGACAAGTGGCAAGAGGTGTCTCCCATCCAACACAGATGACACAGGCTGCTGCTCTTCGTACGAAGAAGGGCAAGGGTGGCACCGACAGAAGAAGCGACAAAGCTCTAGGGACCCGAGCTCCAGAACATTGGAGACAATGAGGACAGCAGCGCACCCCAACTTTGCCCACAACTCGAAGAGGCCAGTGCACCCCAAATCCCAGGAATCTGGGAGCAGTACAGCGTTCAGCGCACCTCAGCTCCGGGAAGCTGGGAGCAGCAACGCCCCAGAGGGGGAGAGGATCGGAGAGGCTTCTCTAACAGAGAACATTTCAAAGCTCGTTGCTTGCATGAATATCCAGATGCCACCTGAGTGGAACATCTCCAATGGGGTGGTTCAGGACAGATTCCTCAGCCTATCCAAAGTGAGACAATCTGTGAACACTGGATATGCAGGAGCAGACTAAAAGTCTGGAACTCTCAAAGGTAGCAGGTTTGGTAAGCGACAAAATGCTTTAAAAATGGGTGTAAAGATTGTATCCATAAATGTGCATAGCATTAAATCTATAATGCAATGTGTTGCGACCTTGGACTACCTTGCCAAGGTCAAAGCTGACCTGTTGTTTCTGCAGGAGTGTGTGATACCGCACCTCAGCTCCTACAGGCAATAGTCACGATGGTGGTCCCATGGGCCATCGATCTGGTCAGGAGGAAACGACTCACGTTCCTCCGGCTTGGTTATTCTGCTGCGGGGAGGCAACTTCACCGTCTCCCAGGTTAAGGATGTGGTGGGTGGGCGCCTCCTCGTAGCAGACGTAATGTACAAGAATGCTCCGTTCTGGTTAATTAACGTGTACGCCCCGGCACAAAAGGGCGAGCAACTGGCGGTCTTTCAGCAGCTCCCACTGCTGCTGGTTACCTCCAGGCCGCAAGCATTACCCAGACTGCCCTGTCACTTGCCATTTCAACACTCCACCCTGCTCTCATACCCACATGTCCGTCCTTGGCTTGCTGCAATGTTCCAGTGAAGCTCAACGCAAACTGGAGGAACAGCACCTCATCTTCTGACTAAGCACTTTACAGCCTTGCGGACTGAATATTGAGTTCAACAACTATAAATCATGAACTTTCCCCTCCATCCCCGCCCCCTTTCCGATCCCCCTTTTTCCAATAATTTATATTTATTTTTCTTTTCCCACCTATTTCCATTATTTTAAACATATTTCCATCCATTGTTTTATCTCTACCTTTTAGCCTATTTCGATCCTTTCCTCCCACCCCACCCCCACTAGGGCTATCTGTACCTTGCTTGTCCTGCTTTCTATCCTTAATGTCACCATTAGCACATTTCTTAGCTAATATCTCCACCATCAACACCTCTTTCTCCATTTGTCTGTGACTCCACCTATCACTGGCCCTCTATCCAGCTCTACCTGTCCCACCCCCACTTAAACCAGCTTATATTTCACCTCTTTTCTATTTTTCCTTAGTTTTGATGAAGAGTCATATGGACTCAAAACGTTAACTGTGTTCCTCTCCGCAGATGCTGTCAGACCTGCTGAGTTTTTCCAGCTATTTTTGTTTTTGTTTTGGATTTCCAGCATCTGTAGTTTTTTGCTTTTATCCAGGCCGGTCATCCTGGGTGGTGACTTCAACTGCATCATCGATGCAGCTGGACGATCCGGCAGGGCCGACAGCAGATTGGATGCTACATCCAGATCCCTGATGGAAACAGTAAAGGATGCCAAGCTGCACGATGTCTTCAGCAACCCTGCAGACGGAGCGCAGCGTAGATACACCTGGTCGCGGCCTGACAGGTCCATCCGTTCCAGGATAGATTTCCTGTTTGTGTCCCGTGCATTTACAGTCAGATACACTGACGTCAAGCCGGTGATCTTCTCTGACCAGAGCCTGCTGCTGGCTGACTGTCACTTACAGGAAGACCAGAGGGTTAGCAAGGGGGCATGGAAGCTGAACGTGCAACTGCTGACCCCAGAGAACATTGAGGAGCTCAAGAGGGATTACAAAGGTTGGAGAACTGTGAAACCCCTCTTTGAGTCTCTGACACACTGGTAGGAAGCGATCAAGGAAAACATCAAGAGCTTTCTCATCCTCAAAGGTGTCTGGAAAGGAACAGAGGGAAATGTCCCAACTCCAGAAAAACATGCAGAATCTGCTCCAGCTGCTGTCAATGGGGGTCGATGTGAAGAAGGAACTCCAAGAGGTGAAGAGCCAACAAGCCTCACTCTTTGCCTCGGAGGCCTCCAAGATCATCTTCCATTCCAGAGTCCGCTCCGTGGAGCAGGATGAGACGTGCTCACATTTCTTCTTCCAAAAGGTACACAGAGAGAGCTCTGTGATCAGCAGCCTGAAGGAAGAAGATGGCTCAGTAAAGTCATCGCAGTCCAACATTTTGAGGATCAGCAAATCCTTTTAAGCCGGATTATATGACGTGAAGCCCACAGACAGCACGGCCTCCCAGTCCTTCATGTCCTCTATCACGGAGGTCTTAGACGACAGTACAGGGAAGAGCATGGACAAACCGCTAACTCCTGACGAACTGACTAAGGCCCTTGAGTCCTTTGAGAAGAGTAAGGCTCCCAGAATCATCAGCTTGCCGGCTGAGTTGTATTCGGCTCTGTGAGACTGGATCGGCCCAGTCCTGTTAGAAGTGTATGAGAGTATGCTTCTGGCCGGCAGCATGTCCAAATCCATGAGGAAAGGCATTATCACCCTCATCTACAAGCACAAGGGGGAAAGGGAGGAAATTAGAAATTGGCGACCCATTTCACTGTTGAATGTGGACTACAAGATTCTGTCCAAAGTCATCGCCAATCGGGTCAAGTCCGCTCTGGAATTGGTGATCCATCCTGACCAGAACTGCGCTGTGCCGGGCAGGAAGATCTCTCACAGCCTTGCACTGCTCAGGGATACGATTGCCTATGTACAGGACAGGGGTGTGGACACCTGCCTCATCAGCCTGGATCAGGAGAAGGCCTTTGACAGAATATCGCACACCTACATGGTGGATGTGCTCTCCAAAATGGGGTTTGGGGAGGGAATCTGCAACTGGATCCAATTGCTCTACACTAACGTCAGTAGCGCAGTCTCTATCAATGGGTGGGAATCAGATAGCTTTCCTATTAAATCTGGAGTCAGGCAGGGCTGCCCTCTCTCCCCTGCTCTGTTTGTGTGTTGCATAGAACCCTTTGCTGAGTCCATCAGGAAGGATCCGGACATAAGAGGAGTGACAATCCCAGGCAGTGGAGGCACTCAGGTCAAAGACTCCCTATACATGGATAATGTCGCCGTCTTCTGCTCAGATCTGCTGTTGGTGTGCAGACTGATCCACATCTGCGACCAGTTCGAACTGGCCTCGGGAGCCAAGGTAAATCGTGGGAAGAGCGAGGCCATGTTCTTTGGGAACTGAGCTGACCGATCCTTTGTCCCTTTCACCGTCGGGGCTGACGGCCTGAAGGTGCTGGGGATATGGTTCAGAGGGATCAGGGCATGTGTTAGAAACTGGAAGGAGTGAGTATCTATGGTGCAAAGAAAAGCTGGTATGTGGGAGCAACGCTCCCTCTCCATTGTGGGTAAGAACTTGGTCATCAGGTGTGAGGCACTTTCGCTGTTGCTGTGTGTGGTGCATGTCTGGCCCATTCCACACTCCTGCGTGATGGCGATCTCCCGAGCCATTTTTCACTTTATCTGGAGGTCGAAAATGGATCGTGTCCGCAGGGACGTGATGTACAAGCCTCGAGATAAGAGGGGAAAAAACGTGCCCAACATCGCCTTCATACTGATGGCCCCTTTGTGTGCGGCTGCATCAAGCTGTACGTAGATCCTCAGTACACAAACACCAAGTGTCACTACATGCTGAGGTTCTACCTGTCCCTGCTGTTGCGAAGGATGGGTCTGGCCACGCTGCCGCGGAACGCTCTAAGTAGTTGGACTGTGCCGTACCACCTGTCCCTCATGGAAAAAATTATGCAGAGAAACACCTTTGACCACAAGTCCATCAGGCAGTGGTCGGCACATAACGTCTTAGAGGCCCTGCAGGAAAAGAAGACGGTGGATCCTGTTGGGTGGTTCCCCGAGCAGACTGTCAAAGTCATTTGGCAGAATTCCTCATCACCAGAACTTTCCAACAGGCACCAAGATGTAGCTTGGCTGGTGGTGAGAAAGGCCCTCCCCGTCAGATCCTTCCAACACATCAGGAGTCTCACCCCCTCTACACGTTGCCTTCGAGGTGGCTATGGTGGGGACGAGACCATTGTTCACCTCCTTGTGGATTGTGCCTTTGCAAAGAAGGTCTGGAGAGAGATGCAGTGCTTTCTGTCAAGGAGGATCAGCAACTCGGTGAAAGACGCTCTTTGGTCTGCCTGAAACTTGTTGGTCTTCCAGTGCAAAGAGTTGTCCCTGATCGAGTGTTGCAGACTGTCACATTCCAAGGTCCAGAACAACATGCTGAGGGACGCATTAAAGCTTGGGGCAGCCACCGCAAAGGTGCAATGGGGAAAGGTTACTGTCTAAGACCTTTCTGCCATAGTGCACTGAGGGGCTGGGAATTGTATAGACCCCTTGGGCTGTACTGCTCACAATGAATGTATGCATTGAATACTAATTGTATTATAATTATACTGCAGCACCTCAGAGTGCAACATGATGTATGATGATAACTCCAATACCATTGCACTGGCTGATTGTCTGTTATGACCATATTGAAATGATTGTAATATTCATTGATTGTATTGAAGCACCTCGTAATCTATGTCTAAAAGTTGAATCTGATTGTACTTTTTGTGATGGCGATTTAGGAATGTTTTGTAATGTTCTCCCAGATACTTTATGAATAAAGTATATTTTTCAAAAAAAAAAATTGAAGGCCCCCATTATTGTTTTTACACCTTAAATTTGCCTACATATTTGCTCCTCTATCTCCTTCCCACTGTTTAGTGTTCTTGAGTATTGCTGATAAAAGAGACAAGAGGTCGAAGCTTTTCGACTTGCACTCATCATGATAGATGCAAGAATGCCAAATTTCAAAGGGAGCAACAATCTATACTACATGAGATAAGGGTGCCGATTGGTTGGCAAGTTAGCTCCCTTGATCGAGACATTGCCGTGGAGAACGCACCAGAGATCCATCGTCCCCCAGTCAGAGCTGACTGCCAGCCAGCCAATCAGCACCCTTTTTTCATGCATATACTGTTGCTTCCTTTGAAACTTGCCATTCTCGTGTCTGTCCTGATGAGTGCAAGACAAAAAATTTTGACAGCATGTCTCTTTTTTTCAGCAATACTCAAATTCAGTACTATCAAGTGACTACTTAGCATTCTATAAAACAGAGTTAGCAACATAACAGCTTCTCTTCTGCTTCTAAATCTAACCAAATAGATTCTGCCTTTTATCCTCTGGCTTGTAACTCCTTTTCAGGTCTGCAATGGTATACTTAATTAATGCTGCCACTACTCTCCCAACCCCCTATTTAATACTCCCCTATCCCTCAAGAATGCACCGTTGCCAGGAACGTTACGTTTCCATTCATGGCTTTATTTGAGCCAGGTCCCTCTTACTGCACTATTATACTAGTTGTACCATAACTTCATGGGACAAATCATACCTGCAGCTCACCAACCTTTTTCCTGGTGCATCCATTTACCGTTTCCAGATTCTGGGATGAGAGGACTATCCTGATGGGAAATCAAATAGAATGAGCCTGAATTCCCTGGGGTTTAGAAGAGAGGTGATCTCATTGCAATGTATACAATTCTTGAAGGGCTTAACAGAGTAGATGCTGAAAGACTGTTTCCCTTAGCTGGAGAGTCTAGAACTAGGTCTCATAGTCTCAGGACAACGGTTTGTCCATTCAGGACAGAGATGAGAAATCCTTTTGCTCACAGGGTTATGAATTTTTGCAATTCTCTACATCAGAGAAGACTGTGGATGCTCAGTCATTGAATATACACTGAAGAGTTTAGATAAGAGTAAATAAGGAGAAACTGTTTCCAATGGCTGAAACATCAATAGCCAGAGGACATAGGCTTAAAGTGATTAGCAGAGGGGACTTGAGGAAAGATTTTACACAACAGGATTTGGAATGCTCTGCCTGATAGAATGGTGGAAACGGATTCAATAGTTTCCAAAAGGGAATGAAATACTTGGAAAGAGGAAAGATTGCAGAGATATGGGTAAAGATTGGGACTAACTTAATTACTCTTCTAAAGAGCTCATAGACTCAATGGAATGATTGCTCTCCTTCCATGCCATACTATTCTATGATTCTATATTCAAGTCTGAAGTAGATAGAATTGAGTACTTAGGGAATCGAAGGTTAGATGGATAGGGCAGGAGAGTGGAGTTATTGTAGTTCAGCCATGGTCTTATTGAATGATGGGAGTAGGCTCAAGGGGTCATATGGCCTACTCCTGCTCCTATGTCTTTTGTTTTTACATACATGCACAACAAAACCACCTTAATCTGCTTTCCATTTCTCAACTATCTGATTCATCCTCCTTTTGGACTATTTATCCTAGTGCCGTTTGCCTCACCCAATCCCCTTTGCATCTTGTCTAACCTTGCTTCATTCTGGTTCCTCTGGCCTGCCAAGTTAGTTTAAATCCTCCCTACAGCATGGGTTAAACCTCTCCATGAAGACAGTAATAATCAGTTCTGAAAATTTTACATTCAGGAGTTTGCCCATATTTCC
Organism: Carcharodon carcharias; assembly: GCF_017639515.1. Taxonomy (NCBI): domain Eukaryota; kingdom Metazoa; phylum Chordata; class Chondrichthyes; order Lamniformes; family Lamnidae; genus Carcharodon; species Carcharodon carcharias. The sequence continues at coordinate 14,563,140 of NC_054485.1, forward strand.
CAATGTCTACAATCATAGCATAAGCCAGAGATGTAACAAAATTCTTTCCTTGTGATGTGCCTTTCACATATTCCTCACCAATCTTTTCAAAGGCAGATTAAGAAAACATCTGGAGAGATGAGGCCAGATACAATTGTTAAGCTGCTTTATTTCAATTATGTTTGGACTCAGTTAATTCAATAGCATAATATAAAAACAATTAATAGAGTATTTTCACTTTCCCGCATCATTGAATTTTCTTGTAGGGTTATTATTATTTCCTGCAGAGCCTGTCCTTTAGCAGAAGATCTAGAATAGTTAAGTCCTTTCATGTGTGATGTGTGGGAGGAAAATAATTGGATACCGGTGAGAGTATCTAGTTAGACCCACTTTTCCTGAGCTCAGGAGGGAGAAAAGTCTAAGAATTCCTGCTCCCGACGAAAAGTGTGGCTGTATTCAGGTCAACCAAAAAATGTAGCAAGTCCTCTTCAGTCATAACTTGCTTTTGCAGTACAGTCATTTTCCAGCGCCGAATGAAGATCACTGAAGAGTAGTTATTTTTTTGCAAAGAATTTTTGCAAAGTTCTTTGGGAAAATTGAAATTTATCACTTCTGATATTTGGACTTGATAAAATCTGGTGGGAAGGAATGAGGGAAAAATGACAATTCAAGGAGAACATGACCAATAGTTATTAATGCATATGCTCCCAATTGTATTTTTTTCCATTTCTTCAAACAATAGTCCTGAGATTTTAATTAATCTAATAACATCTCTTATTGTGTTTGGATCTCTGATTGTATATGGACTTTTGAGTGAGAGAAAGATGGAACTCAGCTATGATACCCTCCATGGTTAAATATGACACTATATAGGCTCATGTGGCAAAGAAGGGATCAGAGAGCTTCTGGAAATATGGAACCTTTCTGAACCATGCCTTTGATGAGAGGAATTGTGGAAAAAAAGATTAAAAATAAGCACCAGCTTTCTGAGCTTGATTTAAATTGTTATTGTTGGAGTTACAAAAATAGAAATTTGCACTATTTGTCAGTTGGGAGCCCCACAAGTGGTAGAAATGTAACCATCCTCTCTTCTGTTTGATAAATTATCCTAATCAAGTGAAGGATAGCAATGGTGTTGAAAAATGCTCCATCAAACATTCCCAGATCAGGTATAACATTTTGATCCACGATAATCATCTCTCCACTCCAACAATGCTCAATACACCAATGTGACAATCTGTTTACTATTCCAGGTATTCCTTAGGCCTTTCTGATCCAGGCTGCCAATTTGTGTCTAGACTTGTGCACAATAGAACTGATGTGAGACTGCCAAATTTGTTACACTGAGAGACTTTACAGCTGTTCAATAGAGCTGTAATCACATTCATTTGAGACAGAATTCCAGCCAGACCTTACTAATGAAAACCAGCACCTCAACTCCCTCCACTAAGCCCTTCAAACGTAAAAATTAAATTAGTGGTGTCCCTTGTAAAACACATCCACCTTTAGCTCAGCCAACAAACACATAATTAAAAAGCTGCGGAACGCTCTGCCAATAAGTGTCCCATCGGAATTGTTCATTATCGTTTGCTTCAGAAGAACTACACTTGATATGTCTGATTCTAAAAAATTAATTTCATTCACAGGCATTAAATTACATATTAATTTATATATTCTCAAGCAAGAGACAAAAGCAGCTGAGCTCATTTTAAAATATTCCCTAGAGTTCAGTTTCCAATCCCTTCAGCAAAGGTGTAGACAATGAGCTCATGTAAAGAATAGAGCAGTACTTACTTTGTTGCATGGAGCACACAATATATTGTTCCACTAATTTAGTGATTGAATAAATTACATCTTGTTTTTATTACAGTACGGCGCAGTGTAGGGAGTGTTAGTGCTATTTTTAAGTTGAGTCCATGATTTACATGTGTGAAGCAGTGGCTTTTATGAAAGGTTCATCAGGTGGTAGTTTTAATAAAAGCACTAGGGTTCATGTAACTACAGATACTACACAGCTGTATGAATAACATGTGGTTAAGGAACTTTGGAAGGTTGGTCCTGAGATAGGGCATTGTAGCAGCTTCTGTTGAAGCATGGCCGGAAATAGAGGGGTGAGGGGGTCATGTTGGGGATGCGAGTACCAGGAAGAAGTTCCTGGGAATCGGCAGGGGCAAGTGTAGAGAAGGATATGGGTAGTTGGTGTGATCAAGCACAGGAGCAAGGGGAACAACGTATATATATTTATAGATAAAAGCAAAATACTGCAGATGCTGGAAACTGAAGGGTCAGACCTGCTTACTTTTTCCAGGTATTTTTGTTTTTGTTCTATATTTATAGATCCTTGGTTGGGTGGTGAGGGGACAGGTGTAAGTAGTGGTGAAAAGGTGAGGATTTGGAAGTGCCTATCAGCAACCAGGCAGGTCTCTAGGATTTCAAGTAAATAAATCACAGTAAGTGTTACATATTTTCAGTTGCAGGCCTTTTTTCATTTGTTTAAATTCTGATTGCAATTTTTCCCTAGGGCACACATCTCTGGTCAACTAGTGTGTAGGAAAGAGGACCTCCCAATAACCTATACATAAAAGTCAGCAGCTGCAACGTTTGCACCCACCTTGCCTGAGCCAGAAACTCCAGTTTAAGATTTAATGGCCAAGGAAGCCTGCGCTCATAACATAGCCAAGCAGCTGTAAATCCTGTTGTAAATCCTTCCAATACATGCCAACGGCAGCAGTAAGAGCAGGAGAGATTTCTGGTCAGCCATGTGATGGAAAGTTGAAACCTCTACCATCACTGTCCATAGCCCCAGACTACAACATGCATGTAAAAAGTACATTGCCACAGCAACTGACCAATCTGAGTGCAACTGTAACACATACCAAGTATGTTCTAAACTTTGGTTTTCTGTGTCACTGCTGTCTAAGCAACGTAGTTTCAAATACACACACTACAGCTGGCATGCAGGATGGAACTCCACAGGTCAGCTGAAAATTCCCTGTCACATACCTTGGAGAGGGGGACAGGGGGAACGAGAAGCAAAGTTTTGATGGATATAGTTTAAGCATGATGCGAAGGCTTGACTGGAATATGTTAAAGGAAGAAAGGATGACACTTGCAGGAAATACACATTTCAGCAAGACAGACGAGGGAAAAGAATGCAACTGGTTCAAATATTCTAGTGCAAAAGTGATAAAAATTGATACTAGCTGGGAAAAGATATGAATTAAACTAGACAAAAAATGTTTTATTGCCACCTCAAAGTTCCCACTAATAAACTGCATAATTCAAAAAGGTGGTTTATTATTTTAGTAAATGTATGAGAGAAATATTTTCATGTTATTTCCTGTTTGAAGGCTAGAATTAATTTCTATTTTGATTCCTGGAAGTTCTTGCAAAATTTTGAGTTGCAGATTTTATTGCTCTTGTGGAACTACAAAATCCAACATATATTGTGACAAATTTGTTAACATTTAAATTGAAAGCAAGATACACTATGAAAGTTTAGTTTTCATGCTACAAGAGTAACTTTGGGGGTTTCTAAACATTGATTGTATAATCCGAAGGGGAAAATAAAGGCTACTGGATGAAATTTGATGTTGTGCTCACTGTTTTTCTGTCCTTACAGAAGATGATGAATGGCACATTATCCTTTAGCTATGCGGGTAGGTCCGGACAAGAGTAAAAATAATAATTGGTAGGTATGTATATAAAGTGTTAAGCACTCATTTAAGGTCAAAAAGCACAGGTTAGTCTGTAAATGAAGAATTCCTTCATCTTGGTAAACAAGCTTCAACTGAGAGAAGATCCTCAAAAGAATTAAAGGCACTAGTAAACCAATTTTTTCTACAACTTTTATTGTCAATGCCTCTGAGTGAATATATTAAACAAGAACACCATATTGTTTCAGCACTGCAGTGTACTTGGCAATTTTGCTTTCAACATTCTTCTCAGCTACCTTCTTCAGTTTCTGTGAACAGAATTTATAAAAATCATTGATAAAACAGGAAACTATTTAATAGACAAACACCATTGTAACTTTTCACTTTAATCCAAGTACATACACAATTATTACTAAGGAAACTACAATGATGCCACAAATTTAAAAGAGTCTTTTTTGAACACGGTAGACTATCGAATCAAAACAGGGCCTACAACGCCAAAACAAATTAGGGGTCCACACACTACATTGGGCACCAGCAAAGAATTCCCAATTTCAACTCAGGTAGGCTGGGATATCATGGCCAGCTGGTTGGATGGGAAACTAATTGTGGGAAGTTAGCTGGGCTCATATACCTTATGGATAAGGCAACTGCAGAAGGCAGGAGCATTCTTTCAGGGAGTGTACAGCATTTGGCATCTGATAAAATTGCAATAAGCTGAAGGGTGTAACAATGTAATCATTACTTACTAAAGTTTTCTTCTTTTTCTCATAGTGAAGCTTGGCTTTTTCTTTACGCTTCTCTTCAAGAGTGGCTGTAACTGCCTGGTATTTCCAACCAACTTCATGAGCAAGGCGACCAAGGAGAGCAAACTGCAAGGAAACAATGTCTGGAGTCAAGGACGCTATTCAGTTAGTTAATAAATGGAACAATTGCAAGCCAGACACCATACAGTGCCTGTGAATCCATACACATATATGCATATAATGATTACAATATAATCTTTCAAAAAGTATTTTAATCCATCAGCAGTACGAAATTAAAGTTGTTTGAAGGTTTCATGGCGAGAGTGGTAACATTAATTATGATTTAATATGTAAAATTTGATCTCAAAAGATCATTTGACCTTAAAACAGTTCAAGAACTTGACAAAAATTATTTATAATTCATTACATAAACAAGGTTCAATGTCATTAATAACTCGAAATCCAGGCTTAGTATCATTAATCCATCAAATCCTTCCAACATTCCCATGTGGCCAATTTCAGCTCACAGTAGATGATTTCAAACCACTGAAAATAGGTTTTTTCAGCAATAGGATCATGCATGAGAAATATCCTGCACAAGCAGCCAATCAAGATGACCTTTCACCACTTTGTACTCAATCTAATTCTGACCTCTTGAGCATCCCCAATCTTAAAATCTCCACCATTGGAGGATGTGCTACCAAGGCCTCAAACTCTGGTGAAATTTCCCCCCTAATCTCACCACATCTTTCTTCAAGATGTTGTGTAAAACCTACTTCTAGCAAGCTTTTAGCTCTCTGCCCTTCTTGTAGGATTGGGTGTCTAATGTTGCTTTACATGTGAAGTGCCTTTTATTATAACGAAGGTGCTATATAAATACAGTTGCTATTGTCTGCACATTTCTAGTAAGGGTCACCAGTTAGCATTAACCCAAGCTCTGAATTAACCCTTAGATGCCAGGTCGAGGTGGTGTTTAAAGCATATGGAATCCTGGGCTTTATAAACAGTGGCAAGAGTACTAAGGCAAGGAAATTACAATGAACCTTTATAAAATACCAGTCTGGCCTCAATCATATTGCCCAATCCGCGACACCACACTTTTAGGAAGGATATGAAAGAATTAGAGGGTGCTGAAAAGATTTACAAGAATGGTACCAGGGATAAGGGGCTTCAGTAAAGTGGAAAGAATGGAGAAGCTGGGGTCATCCTTAGAGGAAGTTGAGGTGCAATTTGATAGGTGTTCAAAATCATGAGGGGTCTAGACAGAGTGGTGGAAGGGCAGAGAACCAGAGGGCAAAGATCTATGGTGAATGGCAAAAGAACCAAATGTGATGGGAGGAGGAAAAAAAAACTTTTAAAAATAATTGCCGATCACTTAGGATCTGGAATGTACTGCCTGGGTGTGCACTGGAGGCAGATTCACAAGGGAATTGTTAACTACTTGAAGGGAAAAGTTTGCAAAGTTATGGGACTATCTAAATTACTCTTGCAGAGAGCCATCGGGGGCCTGACAGGCCAAATGGGCTCCTCCTGTGCTGTAACCTATGTTTTGATGAGCCGTGGATTCTAAGTAAAAACTGCTTTTCACACCAGTTGCAATGTTCAGTGTTACCTTACGAGTTGGCTTCAAACGTACAATCTTCAGGGCTGCTGGCACAACCATACGTTTCCTCTGCAAATGTAAATTTTATAGATTAAAACAGGCCAACAAAACAAAAATGAGTATAAGAGAGCCTATTCTATCTCAGTATTAAGTTTGTTCTCATTTAAAAGATCAAACAATGTAGGTAATAATAATTCATCATTGACAGAACAGGAACATGAATTATTGAGAAACTTGCAAAGTTGTGCACCTTGTCATATGGAGGAGGGATCCCATCAAAGACCTTCAGTCTGTCCAAGGCAGCTTGACCTCGCTTTGTCTTGTGCGGCAACATACCTTAAAGTAACCACAGTCCAATTAAGTGTTTCTGTATACAATGCATCGATGCAAAACAGTCAACTATTCAATTAGGATCCACATCTCTGGAAATGTAAGCAGTTGATACACAAATGGGTTTGAACAGCACTGCATTTACATAGAAATATTAGAACACCCAGCAATAAACAAATTATGACACTGAGCCAGACAGTCACACCCCTAAGGATTGGGGTCTCTGATTTGAACAGGGACAGGTGTGTGACTACGAGTGAGGGAGGCAAGGGGGCCGAGAAGGTAGAAGTGGAGGAGGGCAAGGGGGCCAAGAAGGTAGAAGTGGAGGAGGGCAAGGGGGCCGAGAAGGTAGAAGTGGAGGAGGGCAAGGGGGCCGAGAAGGTAGAAGTGGAGGAGCCTCAGCCTTTGCAATCGTCCCACAGGTTAGAGGTTTTGCACCTTATAAGAGCAGGGACTGTAGGGTGGATGTGCAAATGTGGCACCATGGCACAGGAAGCCATTCAAATGTGGTGGGGTGGAAAGTAAATAGGAATGTAGTGGTAGTAGGGGACAGTATAGTAGGGGGATAGGCAGTTCTCTGCATCAGAGAGCAGAAATCCAGGCAGCCATGTTGCCTGCCCGGTGCCAGGTATCGAGATATCGATTTTGGGTTGGAAGAACGGGGGCCAGGGGGTTCCAGTTGTCATGGTCCAAATGGGGACCAATGACATAGACAGGACAAGGAAAGCGGTTCTGCTTTGGGATTAATTAAAATTAAAAATAAAAACCAGAAGCCTCCCAAACCATGAGCAAATTAGCGTAGGGTAAATAAGATTTGAAGGAACTATAACTGCAAGCTGCTGTCGGTGTATCCCATTTAGTGTCCTCAAACAATACAATAACTGTCTCAATCTTAGCCTGATCAAGCAATTTTCCACAGCTATATATCTGCATTGACATTAATATGTGCTTAACTATCAAGTTAAAAGCAAAATATTACCTCTTACTGTCCTCCAGAAGATCCGGCTTGGTGCTCTGAAGTGATATGGGCCACGAGAGGGGTTAGTATTCATCCTCTTGCGCAAAAAAGCAAGATACTTAACTACACAGAGAGAGAGGTAACTGAATATCCGTGCAGAATAAATTAAACACCATTTGACTACACCAAAATCTAATGCTTGATACATTTAAAATTACTTGAAAAAGTGTAGACACATCTGATTTAGCGTACATCCATAAATGAATTAAACTCTAGACTTGAATACAAGTGATTTGGAAATCAAAAAGATCATTTTATCTTGATGTGTCTCAGATGGTAGTGCATGTGAGGTATTCTCATTGTCGAGAAACTCAAAACACAGTAACTCATCACAGACAGAAACACTTACAAATTCAGTTGCAGCTACAAGCAACATAAACCGATCCGCCAATAAATAAGCTTTTATAAAATTGGTTTTTTACGTATAAAACACAAATTCTTCTGGTGTGGGGGGTTGCGCGTGCGGGTGAAGGACGAGAAAAGACACTTACGTTTATTTCGGTAGAAGTTGCCAGAGATGTTAATCCCTTCACACCTCACCACCACCACTTTGTGGCCTTTTCAAAAGAGGAGAGCCAAGTTTAAGTACGACTGAAACATTAGGTACGGCTAAACAAGCAAAACTGGATCATGATACAATTGTGCTTCAGATGGTAGTGCATGAAAAGTATTCTCACTGAAACCTTCAAAACTAAATCATTCATCATCCACATGCTAGACGAAATGCCTTACAATGTAGGGAGTAAATGAGGAGTACCTAGTAAGATCTGTTTAGCTACAATGGCAGCCAGGCGGCCAAGGAGGTGGCCTCGGCCATCGAGGAGCAGGACCTGCAGAGCAAAACGAGAGAGGTTATGTTAGAAAGGCTGCTTAACCCACATTATAAGCCGCCTCCAAAGCCCAGCGTGTGGCAGCGGCGATTTTACTGACGCACACGTTGGGCCTACAGCAGCAGCAGCACATGGGAGCTCAGGGGCTCATCAGCGCGCGGCCTCCTCCCCAGTCACACCAGGCCTCAGGCCGGCTGCAGCTGGAGACGCGGCGCTGGAGTGGAGGGAAGGGGAGGGAAGGGTTCTCTCCCCTCCCTCCACCGGCTCCACGCCCTTGGGCAGCGGCTCCGGCCTGACCCGCGCCCCAGGCCCTTCCAGCTCACCCCAGCGCTCAGGCCTCATACCACAGCCGGGCCGGGGGCCCGCCCCTCCCCACACACAGGGAAAACCCGCGGGAGGTCAGCCGGCGCCGGTCATTTCTCACCCCCCACCCCCCCGACCCCTATTAAATGGGACCTGGGGGGAGCGGGTATAAGGATCCGCCGGGCGCCGAGGCCCATTCGCAACGAGAGCGGCGGCAGCACCTTGTTGAAGCCGTCCGCCATGGCGACGAAAAGGAAGGAGGCGCGGGGTTTCCGGGCTTAAAGAGCAGGGGCTCCGCGAAGCGCCGGGGCGATCGGCCCCTCCCCCTCCCCCTCCCCCTCCCCCTCCCCTAGTGACTCCACTGGGAACAGGTCCCGCCCCGCCCCCTCGTGACGCCACTGAGAACCGGCCCCGCCCCTCCCTTCCCCTCTCGACCTTTCCGGTAGACCAGGCCCCTCCCTGCGTGTCGTCACCACCCATGATTGACAGCTCCTCCCTAGAGCCGTACAACTGCAAGATGACACATCGCAGCAGCTGATTAGTAGCAAGGATTCGCCTCGCCGGTACCAAGACCTCGTGGCGCAACGGTAGCGCGTCTGACTCCAGATCAGAAGGCTGCGTGTTCAAATCACGTCGGGGTCAATTGGAATTTTTTTTACCCCCCCCCCCCTTTCTAAGGATGTTAACATTGCTGTTTGCCTCTTCAGATTGCAACTGGAAACATTTTGCAATCCATAGCACAGCAAATTTCCGGCCTCCAGAATGTCTTGCTTTTGTTTCCAAATGAGAAACTTCCTGCCCTTATCTTCCATGTCCTCACCTTGTAGGATCTTGACATGGTAGAGCACAGAAACAGATCCTTCAGCCTATTGTTCCTGTACCTAATTCTTTGCTGCGAAAGTGCCAAACTAATCACATTGCCATTCTCTTCCTTTCACCTTCAAATATTCAACCACTTTTCCATTGAAAGATGTAATAGCCTTTGCCTCAACCATTCCGTGTTGAAAAACATATCCTACTATAGCAGGCCGAAGAACATAAGAAATAGGAACAGGAGTAGTCCATTCGGCCCCTCGAGCCTGCTCCACCATTCAATAAGATCATGGCTGATCTTCTTGTGTTTCAATTTCCACATTCCCATCTAACCCCGGTAACCTTTGATTCCCTCGCTTGACAAGAATCGATCTACCTCTGCCTTAAAAATATTCAATGACCCCGCCTCCAACACCTTCTGAGGCAGAGAGTTCCAAAGTTGCATAGTGCCCTGAGAGAAAAAATTTCTCCTCATTTCTGTCCTAAAAGAGTGACCCCTAATTTTAAAACAGTGTTCCCTAGTTCTGGATTCACCCACAAGAGGAAACATCCTTTCCATATCCACCTTGTCAAGACCATTCAGGATCTTATATACTTCAATCAAATCACCCCTCACTCTTCTAAACTCCAGTGGAAACAAGCCCAGTCTGTTCAAACTTTCCTCCTAAGATAACCCCGCTCATTCCAGGTATCAATCTAGTAACCCTCCTTTCAATCGCCTCTGTTTAAATAAATTACCACTAGCCTCTCTCCTCAACTCCATCCTGGTATTTTACTCCACGTTGGTCACAATAACTTTCCGGTTTCTTCCCTGTACGCTTTAATATTCCCTCGTGTCCCTAAGGGAAGGAAATCTGCCATCCTTATCCGATCTGGCCTACATGACTTTGACCCACAGCAATGCGGTTGACTCTTAACTGCTCCCCGAAATAGCCTAGCACTCAGTTGTATCAAAACCACTACCATTACTACTAACCTCTTGAACAACAAATGCTGGCTTTGCCAGTGACACCCACATCCAGTGAAAGAATTTTAAAAACTTTAAGCAACTATTTAATTTCCTTTACACAGTATTGCTAGAAAGATTCCTAACTGCTTGTTGTAAATTCAAATTGTTGCAGCCTGAAGCAGAACTTCTTGGTTGCAACCTTAATTTGACCAAATTTATAAAAACTTAGTTTACACAATATAATCAGCCATTAGGCATCCTTCCCTGATCCTCTTTAAAATATTTGTTTTTTCTGTCTCATTGGCTGATGGTACTTTTCTCGACTATTAACTATTCTTTACAGTTTACAAATTTACAGTTACTATCTTGCAACATATCTATTGGATTCAAGAGATTTTAAAATTTGGTACAATTGTGTTGTCCAAACAAAATTCCTAGCTAGCCACGTGTGGCTACAACAGCATCATATAGTGCACTAATTTTAGTAGAGAACACCCAGCATACTCTAACACAACACAGCTAAAATAATCCAATTCACATCTGGTCGGTCTCCAATCTTCCACCTTCCATAGACTCAAATTAATCCAAAACTCTGCTGCCTGTATCCTAACTCACACCAAGTTCTATTTACCCATCACCCCTCTGCTCGTTGCCGTTCACTTGGCTGCAAGTTAACCCACACCTCGATATTAAAATCCCCACCCATCTATTCAAATCTCTCTTTGATCTCGCTCCTCTCTATCTCTGAAAACTCCTCCAAACCTGCAGCCCTGCCAGATCTCTGCTCTTCTCTCATTCTGGCCTTTGAACATTCTGGATTTTAATCACTCCATCAATCGCTTAGGTGCTATCAACCACCTATGCCTTAAGCTCTGGAGTTCCTTCCCTAAACTGCCCTACCTGTCTTCCTTTAACATGCTCTGCTGAATCTATCCGTGTTAAGTGTGCTATATGAATGCCAGTTGTAGTAAATATACAAAAGTGAAGTACATTCACTTAACATCGATCATCATTCAGTAAAAAGTAAATTATTTGCAATGATTAAAAATAACCAAATATTATTTGTTGCCATTTTATCAACAAATGCACAAAGTAGTTAATGTAAACATGCATACTTTGTGTGAATTTGTACTTAAGATCATATTCCCAACTCTGACTATTACTCTTTTTATTCACTGATTGAAAATGCAATTAGCCACATCTGGATTTCATTGCATGTACCGTGATCATATGGTATTGTCAATTGTCTTTGCATCTCGTTCCCTTACTGTTTAGTTCCTTCATTTCTGGAATTGTGTGCCTCACTTTAAAAAGATATGGTAGGCTTCTATTTTCAATTTGGCTTCAATCTTTCAGCCCTTCCATGGACATGAGTCACAGGTTTGGGGACATAAGAAATAGGAGCAGAAGTACACCCATTGGGCCTTTTGACCCTACTCTACCATTCAGTGCAATCATTTCCCTTAACTCCACCTTCCCAGATATCTCTCGATTTTATGAGATCAAAAACCTGTCCATCTCAGCTTTGAATATACTGAACACTGGAGAATTCACAACCCTCTGAGTGATGAAATTTCTCCTCATCATTGACCTAACTGATTCACCCCTTATTTTGAGGCTGTGCCCATGTTCTAGATTCCCCAACCAGGGCAAAAAGCCTGTATGTCTATCCTGACAAGGCCTTTAGAATTGTGCATGTTTCAATGAGATCACCTCTCATTCTTCTAAACTCCAGAGCAAAGGCTCAGTTCACTCAGTATTTCATCATAGGACAACACTTTCATCCCAGGAACCAATCTAGTGAACCTTTGTTGTACCACCTCCAATGCAAATCTATCCTTGCTTTGAAATGGAGATCAAAGCTGCACACTATAACCTAGTTATAGTCTCATAAAACTCTTCTACAATTGCAGCAAAATTTCCTTATTCTTTTATTCCAAACCCTTGCAATGAAGGACAAGAAGCCAATCATTTGCTGTACATGCATGCAAACATTGTGTTCCATGTACAAGTACACTCTCCTCTGCACATCTAGAGTTTCAACCTTTAAATATTCTCCATTTCTGTTGTTAGCACTGTCTTCACACTGCACTCCATGTCCCACCTTACTTAACCTGTCCATATCTCTTTGTAACCCTGTGTCTTCCTCACAGCTTATATTCCTATCTAGCTTTATTGGAGAGATAGTTTCTATGCGCCCTTTAGCCTTTCCCTACTTGAGGCAGGCACTACAGATCGTATCCCAATGATGGTTCACATGTAATGGGTTGGGTTGAAAATGGAGAATCACCCATTGATGGAGGATGCATCTTGTCACTAACAGCAGATGGACATGGCTGATCATTTCAGCAGTACTGTACTTTGCAGTAACATCATTCGGCATCAACTTAGTAAGTCATGATGATCGACACCCCAAAGTGTTGAAAAAGTTGACTGTAGAGATATTGGATGCATTGGTGATTATCTTTCAAAATCCGATAGATTCTGGAATGGTGCCTGCAGATTAGAAGGTACCAAATGTCACTCCACTATTTAACAAAGTAGGGAGAGGGAAAACAGGGAATGAAAGACCTGTTAGCCTGACATCACTCGTCAGGAAAATGCTAGAATCTATTCTGAAGGATGGGCACTTAGAAAATAATGGTGAGATCGGCCAGAGTCAATATGGATTTATGAAAGGGAAATCATATTTGACAAACTTGTTGGAGCTTTTTGAGGACGTTACTGGCAGAATGGATAAGGGAGAACCGGTTGATGTGCTGTATTTGGATTTTCAGAAGGCTTTTGATAAGGACACACATGGGGGTTAATAAACAAATTTAGAGCTCAAGTGATTGGGGGTAATATACTGGCATGGATTGAGGATTGGTTAATGGACAGAAAACAGAGTAAGGATAAACAGATCATTCTCAGGCTGGCAGGCTGTGACTATTGGGGTACCACAAAGATCAGTTCTTGGACCCCAGCTATTCACAATTGATATCAATTGATTTGATGTGGGGACCAAATGTAATATTCCCAAGTTCGCTGATGACATAAAAGTGGTGGGAATGTGAGTTGTGAGGAGGATGCAAAGAGGCTTCAAGGAGATTTAGACTGAATAAGTGAGTGGGCAAGAGCATGGCAGATGGAATATAAGGTGGAAAAATGTGAAGTTATCCACTTTTGTAGGAAAAACAGAAATGCAGAGTATTTTTTAAATGGGAAGAGATTGAAAAATGCTCATGTCAAAAGGGACCTGGATTTCCTTGATCATGAGTCACTGAAAGCTAGCATGCAGGTGGTATGTTAGCCTTTATTGCAAGATGATTTGAGGACAGGAGTAAGGAAGTCTTGCTGTAGTTGTATGGAGCCTTGCTGAGACCTCACCTAGAGTAATGCGTGCAGTTTTGGTCTGCTTACCGAAGGAAGGGTATGCTGGCCATAGAGGGAGTGCAACAAAGGTTCACCAGACTAACCAGGGGAATGGTGGGATTGTCCTATGAGGAAAGACTGAGGAGACTGGGCCTGTGTTCTCTAGAGTTTAGAAGAATAAGATGTGACCTCATTGAAGTGTACAAAATTCTTACAGGGCTCAACAGGGTAGATGCAGGAAGGTGGTTTCCCCTGGTTGAGGGTTCTAGAAGCATGGGACAGTCTCAGAATTAGGAGTAGGCCATTTAGGACCAAAGAGTGGAAAAGTTTCTTCGGTAAGATGGTGGTGAATCTTTGGAGATCTCTACACCGGTGGGCTGTGGAGGCTCAGTGGTTGAGCATGTTCAAAGCAGAGATTGACAGATTTCTAGATAGCAATGACATCAAAGGGCACAGGGATATTGTGGGAAGATGGTGTTGAGGTAGATCAACTATGATCTAGTTAAACGGCAGAGCAGGCTGAAGGGGCTGAATGGCCTACTCCTATGCTCTAGTGATCGATTTGACAAGCCTGAACCCAATATATTTCGAGACAATTGTAAAGAAAATATTTTTCTAATATTCCTTTGGGATACTGTGAAGGAGGTTTGTGGGGTGGGCGGGGAGGGGGAGGTGGGTAGTGACATTTAATTAGACTGAAGACAGTCAGACTGCAAGGTTTAAATCAAAGGGTTAGGCGTAAAATAGACATTTTGAAGTGGAGATGAGTGAGCTAAGATGGGATACTAGTAGATACAGCATGAATAGAAGTTCACACTGGGAGATAAGTGAAGAGTGAATTTTTAGCTATTGAATTTCAAAGGGAGAAAAAGGAAATCTTACAACTGGCAAAGGTCATAAATAAATAAAGCAAAGTTTATTTTTCCTGAAAGTGGTGGCCATAAAGACAAACATGAAAGATTTTGAGATTCTGGAAGAGATAGCTTTCAAAAGAAAGCTTAAAAAAATGGGTTTAAGGATGGACGTGGAAAAATGAATTTAAGGAAAGATTGACAGCTGTATGAGGTGTTTGGCCATGTGATTTTGAAGAGTGTGCTGTGTGAGCACAATCCTGTGAAGTAAGCAGCTTCTAGCCTCCTCAGAGAAGTGTCTGGTTGCTCCAGAAAGCAAGGCTTTGTTACAAGCCTTGTATTTCTGTGGTCAAGTGAAGGGGGGGGGGGGGGGGGAGGAGGAGGTGAGAGAGAAGCTTGTGAAATACCTTCTTTACAGCAACAGTGGGTGTCTTGTGGTAATATTGCTGGATATTTTGTAAAAATCTATAGGGACTGTGGCCTGGAAAAGGGTGTTTGTTTGAGAGTCCAGCTAAGTAAAAATCTTTTGGGAGATGTTATAAGACTAAATTTAACTGTGTATCTGTAATCTTGTGTGTTTAAGTTTTATTTTTTGTTAACAAATGCTTTAATATTTAAAAGCTTCAAAAATGGTAGTGGAATCCTTACTTCCGACTTCAGCACAAATACCTTCTCGTAATAAATATACATTGCAAAATTGTTGTACAGCTTGACCAAGTTTTCCTTCGGGATTTAGTCAGCCCAGAAAATACCACCTTCCATATCATAAAGTGTATGTCGTTTAACTAACATTGCCACCTTTGGAAGAATTTCAGCTCTACAACAGGTCCTAATGAGACAGACAGTTAATCATTAATAGTCACTTGAGTGCTGCAGACATAGAAGTACAATTACTGAGTCTACCATTTAGTAGTTACTTGATAACTAAAACCATATGGCACAAACCCACCTTCCCCCCCAAAATGTTTGAATTGTTACTCATAGAAAATACAGTGGCTTTGCCATTCACAGGACTGCAAACAAATATTGCATCAACTGAACCACAATTCCATAAATTAGACATGTAGCACTTCAGTTGTTGCTTGGCTCCCTATAGGTAAATACTATTAGGCAAAACTCTGGGCTATAGAAGTATGTGCACAGCCTCCGATTTCTACAAACTGTTGTCCAAATGCTGATTTTTTTTCCCATTAGCTAATTTAGGCATCTATATTCAAAATAGTGTAGGTACTTGCAACATGCCAGCCACCTTGATGTTCTAGGCATTCAAATCTGATGTTATTCTATTTAACTGAAAGATTTGAATTCATGTCCATTCTACTCCATGTATCTACTCTCGCTTCCCAGCAAGGCCAGAAGATTAGAACAAAAAACATTGTCAATTTCCCACCTTGCACCATCCCGAATAAAACTAGTAGCCTGGAGCTCCAGGCTAATTGCAGCAACCTTACAGAGGCCACATGGAGGGTTGAATGTGGAGTTCACCTGGTTTGTACTAAATAGTGCTTTGCTCAGGACGATGTTTAACCATTAGATTACCCAGGAAGCTCTGCTGCATCACTTAATACAGCAAAGATTTTTTTGACAATATAAAAAATGGAATATTCTACAAGAATGATTTATGAAGCTAAAATAACAGTTTGGTTGTAAATTTGTTTACTTTTAACTGTAGTAGTTAACGTGCAATATTATGAGTGAAGCTCCTTTGGCTTACATACAATTGACAGTTAACTCCAGCCAGACACAGTGCCTTTTAAATTCTGCATAGGAAAAGACAAACGGTAAACTGATGGGAGCTATAAATCCTTCAGCATTAAGAAACTGGTCATATTTTTTGAAGAAAAAAAAAGTCTTACAGGATCAACATTTGTTCCCGAGTCTTAGCAACATTCTAAGACAACTAATTTCATTTAGAATTAATATAAGCAAATTCTGGTCATCACATGTTCTTTAAAAGAAGCGTTTTAATGGTCAAAATCTCAAATGCATGTGTATGGAACAATACGCAGTTTGTAGAGATTAAGACTCAGTTGGTTATGCACAGAGTTAAAAAACCACTTATATATGCACACACCCTAGTACCTTGCACAGGCTGCCAATAATGTAAAGAATAAGACTAAGTATGAAGAAGTGAACGTAAAATGTATTTTTATTTGGGAATGCACAATTTACATCCAAGCATGATTACACAAACAGCATTTATTAATTCTATGATTGAGACACGCAAAGCCAAGTAGGAACATCAGAAATCCTAGTCACTGTCACTGCCATCAGTATGCTCCAACTTCTTGATCTGATGCTTGCGGCGTTTTATCTCACTTTGTAAACGCTTTATTTCCTCTTCATGGTGATGAATCTCCTCTTGGTGGTGCTTCCTCAGATTTGCAATCTGTTCACTTTCCTTTTCCCTGCAACAAAACGGAATTGCCTTGAGTTACCTGGTAGGCGGTTGAAAAAAAGCCGTATGCTGCTATAGGTCATCTGTCAAAAATTATTTACAACAAATCACTGCTTTTCCCAAGCCATGGCTAAGTAACCTTGAAAAGGTAAATGTGCTCGTTTCCGTTCAATAATAGGTTTGAACAACTGGGCAGTCATGAAACATCAGGTAATGTTGCATTGAGCAAGATGACCATAAAGAAAAAGTTATAAAAAAGCAAATGCATTTTTACTTAGAAAGAAACCTCTTGTTACCTTCGAGACACAGTGGTGTGATTTTCACACTTCATTAAATCCATTTGTGCAAAATTCAGGTGTGAGCTAACATGCATTACTGTCTGGGTGTATAGTATTAGTATTTCAATCAATAAGTGAATCATCACATATTATCATCTCCAGTTTTATGAATCAGCTAGCTAAAGAACTTATCCAAAAGATGTTCTGAAACTTTGGGATTTAGTTTATCTGCTGGTTCAAGACCCTTGGCATGGAGTTTGAGCAAGCTTAGTTCACTGCTAAGTCGACATGAAAATAGAACAACTCCACCCTTAATTTGATACTGTATTGGCAATCTCACTGTTAGAATAGAATAAGGGAAGTAATGAAATAAAAATAGAAAGTGCTGGAAAAACTCATCGAGTCATGTGGGACACAAAACATTAACTCTGTTTTTCTCTCCCCACAGATGATGCCAGACCTGCTGAGTTTTTCCAGCAGTTTGCTTTTATTTCAAATCTCCAGCATGCACAGTATTTTGCTTCTAGTTTAGAGGGAAATCCTTTGGTGTGCATACTGACCATTGTTTTGGGGTTTATTTGGGAAAAGGGTGAAGCTTGTTTTTGTGGATTTCGGTACAAAGGTAAAAGCTGTTTAAACATTCCACAGCATAACAATAACTTTCTAGTCTACAGCAGAAAACCAATTCCAATAAAACACATTACATTTATCAAGGCACTAATATGATCTTTACCAGAATTGGAATCACAGAACTGTAACCGTGCAGCAGGTGGCCATCTGACTATCATGTCTGCACCAGCTCTCCAAATGACATTTTCCTATCTTTTCCCCATAACTCTGCACGTTCCTCCTTTTCAGATAACAGTCTAATTCACTTTAGAATGCCTCGATTGAACCTGCCTCCACCACACACACAGGCAGTGCATTCCAGACCTTAACCACTCGCTGCATGAAAAAGATTTTCTCTTATCGCTTTTAGCAATTACTTTAAAAATTTGTGCCCTTTTGTTCTTGATCCTTTCACAAGTTTCTCCCTATCATTCATGATTTTGAATATCAAATCTCCTCTCACTCATCTAACTTCTCCAATCTATCTTCATAACTGAAATTCCTCACCCCTGGAACCATCCTCATGAATCTTTTCTGCACTCTCCCCAATGCTTCTACATCTTTCCTGAAGTGCGACACCCAGGACTGGATGCAATACTCCAGCTGAGGCCGAACAAACGTCTTATAAAAGCTCAACATAACCTATAGAATAAAAGCAAAATACTGCGGATGCTGGAAATCTGAAATAAAAACAGAAAATGCTGGAAAAACTCCAGTCTGGCAGCATCTGTGGAGAAAAAAAATACAAGTTAACATTTCAAGTCCGTATGGCTTTCTTCAGAGCCTTAACGACTATTGTTTCCTGTCACTCAGCCAATTTTACAGCCATGCTGCTGCTGTCCCTTTTATTCCATGAGCTATAACAATGGTCACAAGTCTGTTGTGCAGCACTGTATCAAATGCCTTTGGAAGTCCATGCACACCACATCAACAGCATTGCCCTCATCAACCCTGTTACCTCTTCAAAAAACTCCAGCAAGTGAGTTAAACACTAGCCAAGTTAGTTAAACGCTATATGCCCTTAAGAAATTTATGCTGGCTTTCCTTAATCAATCTGCATTGTCCATGCGATTATTAATTTTGTCCCAAATTATTGTTTCTAGGAGTTTCCCCACCACCAAAATTCAACTGACTTGCCTGTAGTAGTAGGGCTCATCTCTGCACACTTTTTTCAACAAAGGTGTAATGTTTGCAATTTTCCAGTCCTGTGGCACCACCCGAGCGTAAGGAAGACCAACAAATTATGGTCAGCGTTCTGCAATTTCCACTCCCACTTCCCTCGGTATCGTTGCATGCATTTCATCCAGTCTCGGTGCCTTATCCACTTTTAAGTACAGGTACACTGTCCAATAATATCTCCCCCTTATCAATTGTAAACCCTTCTCTTGTCTGAATTACCTCCTCTCATCATGCTTGGATAGCATGTTCTTCCTTGGTAAAGGCAGATGTAAAGTATTCATGTAATATCTAAGCTATGCCCTCTGCCTCCCCTTTTTTGGTTCCTAATCCTTTTACCACCCTTTTACTATTTATATGCCAACAGGAAATGTTGGGATTCCCTTTTATGTTAGCTGCCAGTCTCTTTTCATACTCCCTCTTTGCTTCTCTTATTTGATTTTTCACCTCCCTTCTGAATCTTCTATATTCAGTCTGGTTCACTATCTGCCTTCAGCACTTCCATCTCACATTACCTATTCTTCTCGGCTATATTAAACACAGTTGAGTCCATCATGTAACTAATTTCCTCAATAGACTAAAATTACTTGTCATTGTGGTGTGGCTAGTGAATTCAAACTATCCATGTCTTTTGAATTTACATCAGAACTTCAGGTGAATTACTTAGTAACCTACTGCCAGCTGCCTGCAGTTAGCCTACATTGTATCAGACAGCCTAGATGCACATCATTCATAAGTATTACACAAGTGTAATGAAAAAAACTGATTAGGAAAAAGCAAGTTAAGGTGATCAGGTACTAAGAATAATCGGTAAATAGATAAAGTGATATTTCAACATGAGCTGAAAGGATATGAATTTGAAATTCCAGTAAAAAAACCATTGTTTATATAACATTTGAAACTTAAAGGACAGATAATAAAAATAAAATACAGGATAAAAATTTGGAAAACTAAAGCAAATTAAAATGCCCAAGAACAAATTGAGAAAAATTAGTGAAAATAGTGAGGGCAGCTTATCAGTTTACATTAAACAAGAAATTAGAAAACTAAGGCAGTGGATGGATACAAACAGCAAAGTAATGGCAAATATTTGCTAATCCTTGATTTCAGTTTTCAGACAGGATGGGGTTGTGGGGGAAGTGGAGAAAGAAAGGGAGTATTGGACTGGGATGCTCAGAAACTAATGCACATAAGTTAGTTGAAACTTAAATGGATTTATTTAAATCGGAGGAAACCTAGAGAAGGCATAGCAAAGGTTCTGACCAGAAATTGTCAACATTCCATGAAAAAGAAATTGTGCTAAAGGGTAGCAAATACAACAGCCCCTTTCAAAAAGGAAGCAAGGGTAAACAAAGGAATTGTAGGCCAGACAGCCTTACATCAATTGTGAGTAAATTGCTGAAGTCCACAATATGGAAATGAATTACCAAGTAGTTCAGGGAACAAGTCTTTCAATCAGTCAGCATGGATTTCTCAAACGGAGGTCATATTTTAAAAGAAATATCAGAATAGATAAAAGAACCACTGTGGATGTGAATTATATGGACTTACAAAAAACATTTTGCTCTGCACAGTAGATGCCTGCAAAGATGCGACACAGATTGATCCAATTTGCTCACAACAGAGCAGTAGACTCAATTCAACACAGCAGACATTTACTAAGAAAATACACCATAAATGACATTTTAAAATAGTAGGGGCAAAGGAACTTTGGCAAGATACACAGTCATTAAAAATTAGCAGTCGATAATTATGACTATAAGAGGCAAAATGGAAAGCACAACTGAGGTGATATCGCAGTTGGAGCACTGAGCAGTTGTAAGGAACCCTTTGTAGGATGGATCTAAAAGCAGTGGGAAAAAGTGCAACATAAGATTGAATTAAATTGTACCAGGGATGAGAGGTTATCTTTGTGGACAGATTTCAGAGAGAAGAGTCCATTAATTCTTTAAGTGAAATTAGACAGTTGCTTGAAAATGTTTAAAATGCAGAGTGAGAACATGCACAAAAGTGGTGGTCCAAGTGGAGAAAAACATCATCACAATCTTGACGAGTCAAATGCTTATGTTTCTGTCCTGTCACTTCCCATGATACATGCCTTTAATTCTGGTCTGGATATATTATTTGAAAGGTACACTATACCAAGCAGATGGTGATAGCTGCAGCCAGGAAACCATTCATTGTACAAAAGCATACATAGTCATCTGCTTTTGCCTTAAATGTCATTGAAAGCCTACACTAGCTTTGTGCCGATGCATCTGTATCATTAAATGCAAGGACAAGTATGTAACTGCAGTGCAAACATTCACTTTGGGCTATCAAGCTGGAATTTTAATACGAAGGCAAATAAAGTTAACTGAGTTCTCTTGAAGGGTCATGAGGACTCGAAACGTCAACTGTACTCTTCTCTGCCGATGCTGCCAGACCTGCTGAGTTTTTCCAGGTATTTCTGTTTTTTATATATATATATATATATATATATATATATATATATATATATATATATACATAAATATATATATATAAATAAAGTTAACCATTCTTGTCAGCAAGCATCAGATAATGTTAAACAGTTTACAGAGAGCTGCAGAGGCTGTCAATTCCAGAGTTAACTCCTCTCAATTCAGGGGATCTTCAATCAAATCAGTAGATTAGATTGCAAGCTGAATTACTTACATAAATTCAGGTCATTAAAATGATCAGGATGGGGGTGGGGAGCGGAACAAACTGCAGGCCATAAATGACAAAATTCACAGATTGGAGAAATATTTACCTGAAGTATTTCTCCTCCATTGCTGCTTGCCTTTGGCCAAATGCACCTCCAGCTTCTCTAATGCTTCCTCCACCACCACCTCCCTTCCCAGCTCCCTTGCCCAATTCTCCTAGCTGAAACACAATATATATGGTTTTTAGTGTTAGAAACATATATACAATATTATCCAAGTTACCTTGAAAAACAATTTCCTTTTGAAGGAAATTATACAGCTCTTGTATACAAACTGGAACAGCCCGACATCTCAGCAGCATTGTCACCATATTCAATGCAAACCCATGGGCACTCAGGTGGCTGACGACTCTAAACCAGCACCATTTTAATGATGAAGTTAGATGCCAGGTTATTCCATGATACTAAACTCGGTTAGCTTCTATTCTGTCATCACAAATGATGTGCCAAGTGAAGCAGTTACTACCTAACCTGCACGATAGTCTGCATCACTGGGAAGTAAACAAGACCGATATGAAATAGGGAATTGCGATTTCTCACTTCACTTTCTACTGACCAGCGATTCTGAAAGTCACAAGCCACTCAACAGATAAAGTTGCCCCATTCAGGTTCCTTTGCAAAATATCTTTCGTGCAAAAATGACAAAGGTACTATTGACACCTGTGCCCAGCAACGACCAAGAGTCAAAGTATCTCCCCCTGACATTCACTGGGATTACCATCACTGAATCCTACATTATCCTGGAGGTTATTATTGAGCAGAAACTGAACTGGACCAGCCACATGTAAATATTGTGGAGCAGGTCAGAGACTGGAAATTCAGCAGCAAGTAACTCACCGCCTGACTCCCCAAAGCCTGTCCACCGTCTACAAGGCACAAGTCAGGAATGTGATGGAATACTTTCCACTCGCCTAGACGAGTACAGCTCCAACATTTAAGAATTATAAGTACTATCTAAAACAAAGCAGCTGACTTGATCAGCACCTCGCCCCATCATCTTAAACATTTGCTCCCTTGACTACTGGCTCACAGCGGCAGTAGCATGTATCATCTACCAGTTGCACTACAGTAACAGAACAAAATCTGAAGTATTTTGCTTTTATAAGTTATTTCATGGGATGTGGGTGTCACTGGCTAGGCCAGCATTTATTGCCTATGCCTAATTGCCCCTGAGGTGGTTTTGGGGAGCCAACTTCTTGAATGGTTTCATTGAAAGAAAAGCCCTCTTCTTGAACCGCTTTAGTCCAGGTGGTGTCTGTACACCCACAGTGCTTTTAGGGAGGGGGGGCTCCAGGATTTTGACCCAGCGACAGTGATGAATGTGTGGCTTGGAGGGGAACTTGCAGGTGGTGGTGTTCCCATGTGTTTGCTGCTCTTCTAGATGATAGAGGTCACAGGTTTGGAAGGTGCTGTTGAAGGAGCCTTGGTGAGTTACTGCAGGATGCTGGAGATCTGAAATTTTTAAAAAGTGCTGGGAGAACTCAGCAGATGTAGCGGCATCAGTGGGAAAAGAAACAAGGGTTAAGGTCGAGTCCAATATGATTCTTCTTCGGAACTTAACCAGAGATGCTGCCAGACATGCTAAGTTTTTCTAGCACTTTCTGTTTTTATTTCAGCAACTCACCAAGGATCCTTTGACAGGACATTCCAAACTGATGACCTCTAACACATAAGACAAGAGCAGCAGATGCATGAGAACACCATCACCTGTAAGTTTTCCTCCATGCCATGCACATACAAACATACGAAATAAAGCAGAATTAGGCCATTTATGACTGATCTGTTTGTGTTTCAAATTTCACGTTCCCATCTATTCCCCCCCCTCTCCCCCACCGATAGCCTTAGATTCATCTTAGGCAAGGAAATCACTCCATCTCCTCCTTAAAAATATTCAATGACCCCACTCCACCATCTTCTGAGGTGGAGCGTTCCAAAGTCACACAACCCTCAAAAAATTTCTCATCTCTGCCCTAAAAGGGCAACCCATAATTTTATAACAATGCCCCCTAATTCTGGACTCACCCATAAGAGGAAACATCCTTCCCATGCCCACCTTGTCAATACCGTTCAGGATATTATGTACTTCACTCAAGTCACCCCCTCATTCTTCTAAACTCCAGTGGAAACAAGTCCAGTCTGCCCAACCATTCCTCATAAGACAACTCACTCATTCCAGGTATCTAATAAACCTCCTCTGAATCACCTCTAACGCATATACATTCTTTCTTAAATAGGGAGACCAAAACTGCACACAGTATTCGAGATGCAGTCTCAGCAATGCCCTGCATAACTGAAGCATAACATCCTTACTTTTATGTTCAATTCCTCTCGTAATAAAGGATAGCATTCCATTAGCCTTCTCGATTACATGCTGAAGCCTGCATACTAACTTTTTGTGACTCATGCACTAGAACACCTAGATCCTGTTGCACCTTGGAATTTAACAAACGGACTGCACCTCGAAATTTAACAAACATGGAGCAGGAGTAGGCCGTTTGGCCCCTCAACCCTGCTCTGCCATTCAATAAGATCACGTTTGATCTGATTGTAACCTCCCGCTTACCTCCGATAAGATTTTTGATAAGCAAGGGGGTGAAAAGTTATCAACCTCTGCCTTAAAATATTCAAAGACCTTGCTTCCATTGCCTTTTGAGGAAGAGAGTTCCAAAGACACAACTCTCAAAAGAAAAAAAATCTCAATCTCTGTCTTCAATGAGCGACCCCTTATTTTTAAAGTGGCCCCTAGTTCTAGATTCTCACAAGAGGAACTATTCTTGTCAAGACTCTTCAGGATCTTAAAGGTTTTGATCAAGTCACCTCTTACTCTTCTAAACTCCAGTGAATACATGCCTAACCTGTCCAACCTTTCCTCATAAGACAACCCACCCATTCCTGATATTGGTCTAGTAAACCTTCTCTGAACTGCTTCTAACACATTTACATTTTCCCTTAAATAAGGTGAATAATACCATACACAGTACTCCAGATGTGGTCTCACCAGTGCCCTGTATAACTAAAACATAATCTCCCTACTTTTGTACTCAATTCCCCTCGCAATGAACGATAATATTCTATTAGCTTTTCTAATTACTTGCATACTAGTCTTTTGTAATTCATGCACTAGGACACCCAGATCCCTCCGAATCTCAGAGCTCTTCAATCTCTCACCATTTAGATAATATGCTTTTTTATTCGTCCTATCAAAATGGACCATTTCACATTTGCCCACATTATATTCCATTTGCAGATCTTTGCCCATTCACTTAACCTGTCACTTTGTAGTCTCCTTACATCCTCCTCACAATTTACTTTCCTACCTATCTTTGTCTCATTAGCAAATTTAACAACCATACCTTCTGTCCCTTCATCCGAACCATTTATATAAATTGTAAAGTAGCTGAGGCCCCAACATTAAGCCCTGTGGCACAACACTCGACATAAATAGCCAATCTTCTATCTATGCCAGCATGTTACCCCTACAAGCTCATGGGACCCAAAATTGGCTGAGGGGCAGGAAGCAGGGGGTGAGTAGAGAGATGTTTCTGTGACTGAAAGTCTGTTTCCAGTGGGGTTGTACAGGTCTTGGTGCTAGGTCCCTTGCTGTTTGTGGTGTACATAAATGACTTGGGCTTAAATGTAGGGGGGGTATGACATGAAAATTGGTAGGGTGGTAAATAGTGAGGATAGCTGTAAGCTGGAGGATATTAATGGATTGGTCAGGCAGGCAGAGCAGTGGCAAATGGGATTCAAACGAGCAAAGTGTGAGGTAATGCACTTAGGAGGGCCAACAAGGCAAGGCATTGAACTTTGAATGGTTGGACCCTGGAAAGTACTGAAGATCAGGGGGACCTTGGTGTGCATGTCCACAGATCCCTGAAGGTGGCAGCTTAAGGAGGCATATGGGATACTGGCCTTTATTAGCCGAGGCATAGAATACAAGAGCAGGGAGGTTATGATGAAACTGTATAAAACGCTGGTTAGGCCACAACTGGAGTACTGCACGCAATTCTGGTCACCACATTATAGGAAGGATGTGATTGTATTGGAGAGGGTGCAGAGATTTACCTGGATGTTGCCTGGGCTGGAGAGTCTGAGCTATGAGGAGAGATTGGATAGGCTGGGGTTGTTTTTCTTGGAGCAGCGAAGGTCGAGAGGGGACCTGATAGAGACGTATGAGATTACGAGGGGCATAGGTAGGGTGGATTGGAAGGCAATTTTTTCATTAGTGGAAGAGTCAATAACCAGAAGGCATAGATTTAAGGTAAGAGGTAGAAGGCTAACTAAGAGGGGAGTTGAGGAGAAATCTTTTCACCCAGAGGGTGGTGGGAGTCTGGAACTCACTGCCTGAAAGGGTGGTTGAGTTAGAAACTTTCATAACATTTGAGTAGTATCCTGATATTCACTTGTGTGAAGCCTCTAGGGCTATGGGCCAAGTGCTGGAGAATGGGATTAGTGTAGTCAGATCTTTGTTGACAGGCATGATGGGCCGAATGTCCTCCTTCTGTGCTGCAAACATCCATGAGTCTACACCATGAGCTTTTATTTTCCACACAATAACCTTATCAAATGCCTTTTGGGAATCTAGGTACAGTACCTCCACTGGTTCCCCTTTAACAGCACATGTGACTCCTTCAAGGAGCTCCAATAAATTAGTTAAACATGACTTACTTTTCAGAAAACCATGTTGACTCAGCCTGATTGCCTTAAACTTTTCCAAGTGCCTTGCTACATCTTTAATAATAGCTTCTGACATTTTCCCTTTGACAGATGTCAACCTAGCTGGCCTGTAATTCACCACTTTCTGTCTCCCTCCCTTCCGAATAAAGGACCATCCAGACTTGGAAACATATCGCCGTTCCTTCACTGTCACTGGGTCAAAATCCTGGGAACTCCCTCCCTCACAGCGCTGCGGCTGCATCTACATCACACGGGCTGCAGTGGCTCAAGGTGGGGCAGCTCACTGCCACCTTCTCAAGGGCAACTAGGGATGGACAAACCACTGGCTGGCCTGAGCGCAGTCACGCTCCCCATCCCATTAACACATTTAAATAATTTAATCTTCTAAGTAAGGATGCAAGCTGAATTGGCTCACCATTCCCTAGTTCCCACTGGCAAACATTAAAGCTCTTCGCTGTAAAGAAGGTGAACATGTTAGAAACAGTAGTTAAGAGAGAGTGAAATGCCGGGCTGACTGGTAGCTACAGTTATTGCTGAGACAAGGCTGTGAGGTGGCAATGCTGGAGAACTAGAAACTTCCAGCCCAAACACTGCAGAATTCCTTCCAGCTCCCCAATGACCCAGAATCTGCCCCTCCCCCCTCTCCTCCCCCTCTTCCCCCACTCTCCCCCTCTTCTTCCTTCCCCCCACTCTCCCCCTCTTCTTCCTTCCCCCCACTCTCCCCCTCTTCTTCCTTCCCCCCACTCTCCCCCTCTTCTTCCTTCCCCCCACTCTCCCCCTCTTCTTCCTTCCCCCCACTCCTCCTCTCTCTTCCTCCTCCCCCTCTTCCCCCACTCCTCTCTCTTCTTCCTTCCCCCCACTCTCCCCTCTTCCTTCCCCCCACTCTCCCCACTCCTCCTCCCCCTCTCCCCCCCACTCCTCCTCCCCCTCTCCTCCCCACTCTCCCCTCTTCCTTCCCCCCACTCCTCCTCCCCCTCACTCTCCCCTCTTCCTTCCCCCCTCTCCCCCCAACTCCTCCTCCCCCTCTCCCCCCAACTCCTCCTCCCCCTCTCCCCCCCACTCCTCCTCCCCCTCTCCCCCCCACTCCTCCTCCCCCTCTCCTCCCCACTCCTCCTCCCCCTCTCCCCCTACTCCTCCCCCTCTCCCCCAACTCCTCCTCCCCCTCTCCCCCAACTCCTCCTCCCCCTCTCCCCCAACTCCTCCTCCCCCTCTCCCCCAACTCCTCCTCCCCCTCTCCCCCAACTCCTCCTCCCCCTCTCCCCCAACTCCTCCTCCCCCTCTCCCCCAACTCCTCCTCCCCCTCTCCCCCAACTCCTCCTCCCCCTCTCTCCCCTCCTCTCCCTCCTTCCCCACCACATCTCCTCTCTCCCCTCTCCTCCCCCCTCTGGCCTCCATTTCCCCCCCTCACTCCTCCGCCAGGGCCGGGCTCCATTTTCACTATGAAGCGCTGAGCGGGCCTGCGGCTCCCAGACCCTCCGCCCGACTCGGTGACCTTGGGAGGCTGGAGATGAGGGTTTTGGGGTGGGGGAGGTGGGGAATGGGGGTTAGGATGCGGAGGGAGACACATCCAGGCCCAGTGGAGCTGCAGCCTCCAGTTAAAGTCGAGCTGGAGCCCGGGAGGGACTAGCTGCCCCATCACTCACTCACCCACCGAGCTCGACATCATCCGCAGGCCGAGTCACCCCTGACCGGGTATCACTCCGCTCCGCCCATCCCCCATCCCCATCCCACCCTGGGCTGGGCTGGGCCGGGCCCTCAGACCTGACCGAGCCCCCGTCCCCTGTCCTCTTCGGGTGGCTACCTGGCTGCTATCGCCATAACTCCGCAGCTGCCGAGCGACAATTAACTGACTCCTAAGCAACAACAGCCGCGCCATCGTCTCCCGTCCTTGCAATGACCGAATGCAAACCAAACGGCGTCTTCCTTGGCGTCATCCCCGCCCACGCCCCGTGATCCCGAACACCTGTCAATCACGGAGGCCAGCCCCGCCCCCATCCACACACACACACACACACACACACACACACACACACACTTGGGCCCGAGCAACTGTCAATTAGAAAGAGGTGTACGCCGCGTGATTCCGAACAACTGTCAATCACGGGGGTGGCCCCGCCCCCATCCACGCACGTGGGCCTGAGCACCTGCCAACCAGGGAGCAGTGGGCACCAAGACCCGCCCACCATCAAGCCCCGCCCATAGGCAGCTTCTAGTTACTGGAGCCAATCTTGACAGGAGCAGGAGGAGGCCATTTGGCCCTTCAAACCTGCTCTACCATTCAATAAGATCATGGCTGATCTGGTTGTGATCTCAACTCCTCTCTCCTATCTGCGCCACCCCCCCCTCATAACCCTTGACTAACAAAAATCTTAATGCCACTTACATTTCTTAGATAATATCACCACCTTCAACATCTCTTTGTCCTTTTGTCTAGGACATCTTTTGGCTATCTCCACCTATCACTGGCCCTCTATCCAGCTCTACCTGTCCCACTCTCCAGCTCCACCTGTCCCACCCCCCCCCCCCTTAAACCAGCTTATACTTCACCTCTTTTCTATTTTTACTCGGTTCTGTTGAAGGGTCATATGGACTCGAAACGTTAACTATATCCCTCTCCACAGATGCTGTCAGACCTGCTGAGTTTTTCCAGGTATTTTTGTTTTTGTTTTGGATTTCCAGCATCCGTAGTTTTTTGCTTTTATCAAAATTCTTACTCTGTTGTTCTGATGAAGAGTCATAAGGACTCGAAACGTTAACTCTGCCTTTCTCTCCACAGAGGCTATCAGACTTGCTGAGTTTTTACAGCACTATTTGTTTTTGGTTCAGATTTCCAGCAATTGCTGGAATTTTGTTTTTATTTTGTCTTTACCAAAAATCTTATTCTGCCTTAAATAAATTCAAAGATACAGCTTCCGCCGCTTTCTGGGGAAGAGAATCACACACACCAGTGATCCTTTGGGAGAAAAAGTTTCTCCTCATCTCTGTCTTAAAAGGGAGACCTCTCATTTTTAAACAATGTCCCCTAGTTTTCAATAAAAACAGAAAATGCTAGAAAAGAAACAAAAAGCGCTGGACAAACTCTGACAGCATCTGTGGGGAGAGAAACAGAGTTAATGTTTTGAGTCCATATGACACTTTAGAGCCAACTTGATTTTTTAACTGGATTTCCAGCATCTGGCAGTATTTGGTTTTATCTTCCCCTAGTTTTAATCTCCCTGACAAGGGGAAATGTCCTCCGGGAATCCACCCTATCAAGTCCCCTCCGGATCTTATATATTTTCATAAGATCAGCTCTCATTTTTCTAAACTTCAAGGGGTATAGGCCTAAATTCCAAGGGGAATAGACTATCCCTTCAACCCAGGAATGAGTCCAGTGAACCTTCTTTGAACTGCTTCTAAAGCAATTATATCTTTTTTCAAATAAGGAGACCAAAACTGCACACAGTGCTCCAGATGTGGTCTCACCCAGACCCTGTACAGCGGTAGTAAAAAATTCCTACTTTTATATTCCATTCCTCTTGTGGTAAATGCCAATGTTTAATTTGCCTTCCTAATCACTTGCTCTACCTGCAATATTACTTTATGTGATTCATGTACCAGGACACCCAGATCCCTCTGTACCACCGAGTTCTGTAATCTTTCTCCATTTAAATAGTATACTGCTTTTCTGTTCTTCTTGCCAAAGTGAACAAGTTCATATTTACCCACGTTATACTCCATTTGCCAAATTTTTGCCCACTCACTTAACCTGTCTAAATCCTTTTGCAGCTGAGCTGCCCCAGGCCTCAACTCCTCTTTCGTGCTAGCTCCTCATATCCTTCCACTCTCCGATATTTCAAAAATCTATCTACCCCGTCTTTAAATGCTTTCAGTGATCTAGCCTTCACAACTCTCTGGGATAGAGAATTCCAGACATTCAATATCCTCTGAGGTGAAGAAATTCCTTCGCATCTCAGTTTTATTTCAGAACACTTGCTAATGGGGTTCTCGCTGGGAGAGAAAGTTCGGAATTAGCAGTAGGGCATTTGCTAGGAAGTTAGCAATTGCGTAAGACATCGCATCCAAAAGTGACTATTATTGTCATAGTTGGGGACTGCCGTAAGAATCCAAAAGTGACTAAATTGTCAAAGGCTGGGGTTATTGTAACAATCCAGAAGTGACTAGTGGAATAACCAGAGTGTTGGGGTTTGCCATGAGAAATCCAGATTAGATTGGAATTCAGTATTAGGGCTCAAATAATTGCCTTAAGCAAAAGTGAACAGTCTTTGGAAGGATGCTGCTTTCAGCTTGAGAGAGAGAGAGAGAAAAGCTTTCTGCAAGTAGCTGTGAAACATGCAGCTACAGCATTTAAGGTAGACTGGGAAATAGAGTTGAAGTTTTAAAGCTGCAAAAGAGGTTTCGTATGTATGTTACAGTCAAGTTGAACAAGTTAAAACTTCAAAGAATGCCTGAACCAAGAAACCAGATGTAAGGAACCAGGAAGAAGAGAAGACCCCTGAAGTCCTGGGATCCATGGGGAAGACATCATGCCATGCCTCAACTAGTGGAATGTTATTACCTTTTATTGTATTAACCTTTGTTGTCCAATGAACTGTGTTAGTTTGCATTCTAAATTAGTGATTGTCCTTTTTGGCCAATAGGTTATTCTCCGACAAGAATGCTCTTACTCTGGGGTTTAATATAGAGTCCAAATCCCAACAGCTGTGTAAATGCAAGTCTTCTTCTTTAATAATAAAGAATAATTAAATATTAGTGTTATGGTGAACATCCAAGATGCAACTGCACCCAGTGATATGTGTCCACCAATCATGGAAGGCCTCAACTGTATCAGTGGAACACAGCCTCTCCACGACGATTCAGGTATGGACCATGTTGCAGGGCAGAGGCAGGCATCCAGAGTGACCACCTCCATAGGCCATGTCAAACCTGAACCTGTAGGTTGCTAAGGCAATTGTAGGTGTACTGGTGTGTTTGAGTTTTCTCTAAGTTCATGGATTACCATATCTGTACATAACAGAACCATCCTGGCGCCCCCCCCCCCGTCTTAACTTCCGAAAGACCATGTCAGTTAGACAAAGGGAAGCTGTGCAAGCATTTGCAGAATTTCTTTTTACTAGTGTCTGGCAATATAAATAACATTAGTATATCAACAAATGCAGATAAGTACAGGAATCTGATGGCAGACTGAGGACCCAGAGAGCCAAGGATGCTCGGTAATTAAGTATAAGTCAGAGATTTTTGGATGCTCAGGGAATTGAGGGATATGGGGATAGTGTGGGAAGGTGAAGAGAAGATCAACCATGATCTTGTTGAATGATGGAGCCATCTTGAAGAGTCAAATGGCCTACTCCAATTCTTACTTCTTCTGTTCTTAAATGGATAGGAATATGTGAAACTCACTGATGCCCTGGAATGCCCTTGTCAATCCACCAGAGTCCAGGCACACTAATTTAAAAAACAATTTTTTAAAAGGGGAAGAATATAAACCACTTCAGGGTAAGAAAGAGGGTCAACCTGAATGAAAATTTACAGAACGTCCAAGACCAATGATAGTTTCTAGTGAAGGATCCTATCTAAACACGAATCTGATTTTAGTTCTTATATGTTCATATATGCACTATGTACTTCTTACATTTTCTGTTTTTCTGCCCACCTGGATTTCTAGATTTCTTTTAACAATAATAATTATTGACTTCAGGATCCTGATTTTTGCATGACCACACGTTAATCAGAGACCACACAGAGACCAGTATGAGTCAGTATCTTCAAGAGAGGAGAAATTAAATTGCCCCTAAATACTAGATAGTTTGAAATTTCAATTAGATCCCAGAAAAAAAACTACTTATATAGATAAATAGTTGTACAGAACATGCAATCACAATGAAATTGTTTCATTACGATTTGCATGCATTTGTAACTTTTTTTAAAATTCCATCAAAATTAATAATTGAAGATGCATTTACAGCTTAGCAAACTGAAAATCTGTGCAGGCAATGTTCAATTGCCAAATGCACTTCTTTTTCGAATATGAATTGTACATTATTAACTAAAATGAGTTAATCTAACATTGATGTTCATCAATTTAAGAGGTGACATGTTTGCATGTGTACTGATTTGATGTATTTCTCTTCCTGTATACAGCACCATCAAGTGGTCAGGCAAGAAGTGACTGGATATTAACTATGGATCTCAAGAGTGCCAATGCCAATACAGTACTGACTTTTAAATATTACATTTATTTGTATTCCCGATGGATCTCCACCCTGGCATTATTTATAGTTAGTCTGACATCCCAAGTGTGGTCTGGATGTTGTCATGACTCACTGGGGGATAGTGCGCTGTAATATCAAACCCCACTGCTCCCTGAGCAGCAACAAGTGTGAAAAGTTTGATTAGACCACCAAATTGCCCAGTTCTACCTAACTGTTTGATTTAGGTTAACAGAATACGAGCACCAGGTTTGTAAACTTAACAAGTAATTAACGGTTTATTAAATAAATTGTCCATAACCAGTGGCAAAAGAAAAAAATATGAACTGCTAACTTTTAACTCTATAACTTAAACTCTACCCCTTCTTAACCTCTTTACACAAACACACACACACATAAAACATACAAAACATGGATTTTAAGGGCGAGTGAAAACAGTTCAATAGCACCAACCTGGAGTACTTGATTAGATAGGTTGATTTTGATTGATGTCTTCCCAAATTCCTTGCAGTTTGTTGTTTATAACACAAGGTGGTCTTCTAGCACTTTCAGTCTGTAGATCACTGTTTGAAAACTTGCTTTTCAATGTCTCGACTGGTAATTTTCCCCTTTTCCTCTTGACAGGAGTTTTTTCAGAGAGAGGAGGTTACAGAGATATAAAGAAAAAGCCAGCTAGCTAGCCTTGTAGGTTTAATGGAATGTTACACTCAAAGGAGAGAGAGGTTTTAGGTGTGTTCTCCTTGCAGGCTAGGATCTCTCTGCTCACTGCTATCACACAAAACCTTGGTCACCCCATCAGGAGCCAATTAAAATATTGTTGCAGTGTAGTTCCCCTTAGTTCAGGACCCCTTTCCAGCACTATTACGTCCAAACTGGCAGACTCTGTTCCAGGAGATAGCAACATTGTATATTCCTCATCCTGTTCCAGTGAACATATCTTTCAACTGCAGCAATGGTAGTTTTAAAGCCCACAGTCCAATTTTAAAGCCACAGTCCAAGAAAAATAAAAATAGGTTCTTTACATGTATCTCCACTATGACATTGCTTATAGTTAGTCTGATGTCTCAACTGTGGTCTGGATGTATAACTGTTAGCCTTTTAGATCACTGCTTACTTACACCTTATGGGAATCCAGGTAATTATAGTATGGTCATGCCACAGTAAAAAAGCATACATAATGTCCCACAGCTGTAAAAGAAATAAGTTAAGAGTTAAGCTTGGTTTTAACTCTCAATGGAGGGTGCAGTGCGCTTGGCCATGAGGATCAACGCAGTGCTCATGCTCCACATGGACTCCTCCACACAGAGATCATTGCATGCATACTCTCATAGATCTCCGCCAGATCCTGCCGCACATCTCGCTGGACATCCAGCATCTGCCACCGAATGGACAATTCCAGACGCTCATCATCAGCCTTCGACTGAGCTTCATCCTGGTCTCCAGCAGTTCTCCGACTGCTGGCGCCGTGGGCATTCTCTGACTCCACCTGCTCCTCAAGTGAGTGTGAAGTGCCCTCAGGATCTTAAGGGTTTCAATCAAGTTGCCTCTTACTCTTCTAAACTCCAAAGGATACAAGCCCAACCTGTCCAATCACTCCTCATAAGACAACCTGCCCATTCCTGGTATTAGTCTAGTAAACCTTCTCTGAACTGCTTCTTATGAATTTACATCTTTCCTGAAATAGGGAGACATATATTGTATGCAGTACTCCAGATGTGGCCTCACCAGTGCCTTGTACAAATGAAACATAACCTCCCTACTTTTGTATTCAATTACCCTCACAATAAATGATAACATTCTATTTGCTTTCCTAACCACTTGCTGTACCCGCATGTTAGCCTTTTGCGATTCATGCACCGGGACACCCAGATCCCTCTGCTTTTCAGTGCTCTGCAATTTCTCACCATTTAGCTAAAGTGTTTCTTTTTATTCTTCTTGCCAAAATGGACAATTTCACATTTGGCCACATTATACTCCATTTGCCAGATCGTCGCACACTCATTTAACCTTTCTACACCCTTTTGTAGTCTCTTTTTATCCTCTTCACAGCTTACTTTCCTACCTATCAACTATAGCTCTGTAAGAGAATCAATGCTCAGGGAAGGCAAAACAAGATCCATCTATATGATATCTGACACCTTTGCATAGTTTTCCTTCCTATGTTGTCTTGCAAAATGTAAACAATTTATCTCCAGGACAAGGTCGCAGTGTCTCAAATTCCTCTTGGTCTGGATGTATTGATAAGATTTCTTGGATCATTTCTGGAATTGGCTCAGTTTCTGGAAGCCATTGAATTGTAGGGTTTCCTTTCTAAGAAGACAGGTTTTTGAAACTGGGGCCTGCAGCCTGCTCAGGTCGAGGGATGCAAGAAAGGATCCCAGGAATCTGACAAGGTTATTAGATGTGGGTAGGGCTGGACACATTGTAAGCTACTAGCAATGTCTCGAGTCCTAATTTCTGCATTTCTCCATTCTGGCTGACACATTAGCATGTCATTTCTGCTGCTGCCTGTTATAAATAAATATTTCCTGCACTGTTTCCCCATTGCTTCTACAAATTCCACAGGTGGATTGACAACGTTTGCAAATTGTCCTCCATAAACCGCCTCCTTAAAATGAGCCTCCTTAAAACACTGACAAAATGTTCTCACTGTGCTTGGGAAATGTGCTGATGTTGATGAAATTTTGGGAGGGTGCCACAGTTCTATCCTTTTTCCAGTGGGCAAAGAAAAGAACCAAAGTGACATCGAGTGGTGGAGGAAGATTCAATTGTGGCTTTCAAAGGGGAATTGGGTAGGCACCTGAAGAAAAATAATGGCAGGGCTATGGAGGAGTGGGTCTAGTTGAGTTGCTCTTGCAGAGAACCGGCATGAAAACGATTGGCAGAATGGCCTCCTTGTCTGCAGTAACCATTCTATGATTCTATGATTTCTGCTCTATTGAAAACATTGACTCCTTGCTGAGTACAATTCCATGCATGTCACCAGCCCGCCAATGGGTTAATATCCATGGGTCAAAGTTGTTGGCTGGGTATTTGACCATGATGGGACAGGGGAAGGAGAATTTCTTTCCAGCTGACCCTGCCCTCACTTGACTCGCACAAGAGCTTACACACACAAAACACACACACACAAAACATACACAAAACACATGTACGCACAAAAACACACAAACAAAACACACACACATAAAACACACGCACAAACACAGAAAACACACACAGGCACACACAAAACACGCACATGTGCACACACACACAAAAATACACACATGCACAAACACAGACATACACATGGACAGACACACACACACAACACACGCAGACACACACACGAACACAAAACACATACATGCACAAAACACACACAGACACAAACACACACATACAAAAACGCATACACGCACACACACACACAGACACACACACAGACAGACACACAGACAAACACAACCACACTACCAGTATGGATTGAAATCCAGTGATTAAAAGTGAAGTTGGGGTCCACCCACCAAATCTAGGATAGCCAACTTGCTACCCTTGCTGCCACTCGCCTCCGATTTGACAGGCTGGATTACCCCTGCTGGGGGCGGGTACAGAGGACGGCAGGTGTACAATTTCCCCAGCTCCATCTTGCCCCTGCCCATTTTCCCTGAAGTGTGTTGGGTGGTGGGGGTGGGGATGGGGTGGGGATGGGGGGGATGCTGGGGGAAGAGCAGCAGGCCTACCCACCTCCAAACAATGGGTACTAGGCTAATTAAAAGACCTACTGTGAATGTTCCAGTCAGCCTCCAGGTTCCTGCAGCTAGCAGGGGAGAGGTTAGTTGTCTGGAGGCAGCCTCTTGGCAGCTAAGCTAGGGACCGGCACTCCAGGCAGGTTTGGAGTCATTCCTGCCTGCTTGGTTTCAGCAGTAGCTGAAGGCCGCCCTGTGGATCGGGACTCACCCTCAGTGGTGGCCAGGAGTGAAAGCCCTTTCTTAGTTTAAATTTGAAAAAGTTGCAGAGAGAAGGCCTCCCTCTCCCTCACTTACTTGCCATGATATTGCGCTGCAGCTTTCAAACTGTAGGACCTTCTATCTATTGGCTGTTCCCCACAAAGTGTGGCCATCTGACTCCCATTTGAGCCAGCAAGCAGTGAGAAGCCTGCAGGGAAAATCCTGCCCAGCATGTTCTAATTTAGCTGAGACTCTGCTATGCAGTACCTTATCATAGATTATTTGGAAATCCAAATATATTTATCTTCAGCATTACCTTATCTCTGCTTTCTTACTTCTTCAAAGGATTCAATAAGGTTTGTCAAGCATCACTTTTGGAATACATGCTGACTACTCTATTATATTTTC
Source organism: Carcharodon carcharias (assembly GCF_017639515.1). Lineage (NCBI taxonomy): Eukaryota > Metazoa > Chordata > Chondrichthyes > Lamniformes > Lamnidae > Carcharodon > Carcharodon carcharias. Next base: position 14,599,984 of record NC_054485.1, read on the forward strand.
ACTTGCAAATGTTTTTCTATTGCACCTCCCTAATTGACCAATAGGTTGTTGGACTTGTTCTATCTCCCTTTTTCAATATGTGAATCACATTAGCTGTCCATCAGTCCTCTTCCCTAATGAATATATATGTGTAATAGTGCCTCTGCTACATCTTGCCTAACTTAGTTTAATTTTTCTTATGGTCTTTCACGGGATGTGGGTGCCACTAGCTAGGCTAGCAATCATTGTCTGTCCTTAATTGCCCTTGAGAGGGTGATGGTGAGACGCCTTCTTGAACCACTGCAGTCTGTGTGGAGTAGGTACACCCACAGTGCTGTTAGGGAGGGAGTTCCAGGATTTTGACCCAGCCACAGTGAAGGAACGGCGATATATCTCCAAGTCAGGAAGGTGCGTGGCTTGGAGAGGAACTTCCAAGTGGTGGTGTTCCCATGCATCTGCTGCCCTTGTCCTTCTAGGTGATAGAGATTGTGGGTTTCGAAGATGCTGCAAAAGGAGACTCTAGAAACCTGGAGCAAGGTTGCTGCAGTGCACCTTGTAGTTGGTACACACTGCTGCCACTGTGCATCGATGGTGGAGGGAGTGAATGTTTAAGGTAGTGAATAGGGTGCCAATCATGCAGGCTGCTTTGTCCTGGATGGTATTGACCTTCTTGAATGTTGGAGCTGTACTCATCTAGGCAAGTGGAGACGATTCCATCACACTTCTGACTTGTGCCTTGTAGATGTCGGACAGGCTTTGGGGAGTCAGGAGGTGAGTAACTCACCACTGAATTTACAGCCTCAACCTGCTCTTCTAGCCTCAGTATTTATATGGCTAGTCCAGCTCAGTTTCTGGTCAATGGTATACCCCAGGATGTTGATAGTGGGGGATTCAGCGATAGTAATGCTATTGAATGTCAAGGGGAAATGGTTAGATTCTCTTCTATTAGAGATGGTCATTGTCTGGCACTTGTGTGGCATGAATGTTTCTTGCCACTTATCAGCCCAAACTTGAATGTTATCCAGGACCTACTGAATATGGACATGGACTGCTTCAGTATCTGAGGAGTTGTGAATGGCGCTGAACATTGTGCAATCATCAGTGAACATCCCCACTTCTGACCTTATGATGGAAGGAAGGTTACTGATAAAGCAGCTGAAGATGGTTGGGCCTAGGGAACTGAAGAATTCCTGAAGCGATGGGACTGAGATGATTGGTCTCCAACAACCACAGCCATCTTTCTTTGTGCTAGGTATGACTCCAACCAGTGGAAAGTTTTCCCCCTGATTCCCTTTGACTCTAGTTTTGCTGGGGTTCCTTGATGCCACACTCGGTCAAATGCTGCCTTGATGTCAAGGGCAGTCACTCTCACCTCAACTTGGGAGTTCAGCTCTTTTGTCCATGTTTGGACTAATGCTAAAATCAGGTCAGGAGTTGAGTGGCCCTGACAGAACACAAACTGAGCCTCAGTGAACAGGTTATTGCTGAGTAAGTGCCGTTTGATAAAACTGTCAACAACACCTTCCATCACTTGGCTGATAATCAAGAGTAGACTGATGGGGTGGTAATTGGCCAGTTGGATTTGTATTGCTTTTTCTGGACAGGACATACCTGGGCAATTTTCCACATTGCTGGGTAGATGCCAGTGTTGTAGCTGTACCGGAACAGCTTGTCTATGGGCATGGTAAGTTCTGGAGCACAAGTCTTCAGTACTATTGCCGAAATGTAATTAGGGCTCCTAGCCTTTACAGTATCCGGTCATTTCATGATGTCATGTGGCATGAATCAAATTGGCTGAAGACTGGCATCTGTGATTCTAGGGTCCTCCAGAGGAGGCTGAGATAAATCATCCACTTGGCACTTCAGGCCGAAGATGGTTGCAAATGCTTCAGCGTTGTCTTTTGCATTGAAGTGCTGGGTTCCTCCATCATTGAGGATGGGGATATTTGTGGAGTCTCCTCCTCCACTGAACTGTTTCATTGTCCACCACCGTTCATGACTGGATAAGGCAGGGCTGAAGAACTTAGATCTGATCCATTGGTTGTGGGATTGCTTAGCTCTATCACATGCTGCTTTCACTGTTTGGCATGCAGGTTCATCAGGTTGACACCTCATTTTTAGGTATGCCTGATGCTACTCTTGGCTTGCCCTCCGCCATTCTTGATTGAATCAGGGTTGATCCTCCGGCTTGATGGTAATGGTAGATTGGGGGGTATGCCAGGCCATGAGGTTACAGATTGTGCAGCTCACTCCATCTGGATCTGGGGTTTGATCCTCTCTAAATTTGATTAGTTTATCAATTATCTCCCTCCTTTCTTTATATCTTTTTTGATCTCTTCTTCTAATGTCATGTCACCCATGTTATTTTACCTGGTAAATAGTGAGGCAAAGTAATTATTTAATACTTCTGCCAATTCTGTCAATACCTCTGAGTTTATCATGTGTATCTCTTAGTGGCCAAATACATTGGGGCTATTTTTACTTTTCTTATATGTCTATAGAATACTTCACTATTTCTTTTTATATTCCTTGATAGATTAATTTTATAGTTTCTCTTTGCCCTCTTAATTTTTTTGACATCTTTCCTGACGTTTTCGTATTCCCCTTTGCGATTTTCTCCTTTGCTTCAAAGTTCTTAACATGAGGCATTTTCCTTAGTTTCAGTTTTCCCCACATCTCTTCCTTCATCCAAAGGTCTCAATATTAGCTAGTTTGTCCTTGCTTTTAATGGGATAGATTTGCCCAGGACTCTATTTATCATTTTCTCTTCACTAGAAAAGAGAAGAGGGGTGGCCTGTTAAAGTTTGAATATTCTGGTTATAGAGAGTAAAGGATGTGGGAGGTCAAGTCAGAATACAGAAAGAAGGTTCCTGTAGTGAGCACATGTAGCAAGACAACTTTAGCAGATGTCAGAACTTCCCAATATCTAGAAGGTACATTTTTTCCCCCTGAAAACAGAAGGGAGCCATGAGAGACTGATAAACAGGGAACATTCAAAAAAGATTGTTGTTTGCCACTATTGGACAGCCACCGGAGAAACATTAAACAATTGCCAAGATCAGGAATTGGATAAAAGGATCAAACAAAAATGTGTTGAAGAGTAAGAAAAGTGGTTGAACAAAACATGTGAAGGAATAGACAATTGTAAAAACTCAAGACCAATGCATAAAGACATGAGGGAAACCACAGGAAATTTTGGGTATATATCTGGGGGATGCATCAAAAGGGAAACATGGGGAAGTTATCATGGAAAGGGACCAAGTGCTTACAAGATGGAAGGAATATATATAAGACTTATTTAAGAACAAGAGACAAGAAGAAAATCCAATAATTAAGAAGAACACGGATGGTCCAAAAAATCATGAAAAATGAAGTAAGAACGGCAATAAATAAAATGAGAAACAATAAAGCTGAAGGTCCAGATGAAATAGACGTGGAACAAATTAAAAGTTTAGAAGACTTTGGAACAGATAAACTGAGGGTGGAATCGTCCCAGATTTGCACTGAATGCAGCAGCAGGCAGGAGAAATGTTGTTCTACCCGCTGGCCGCAATGGTGGGCTTTTGCACCATTTTGTCCCAATCCCGCCTCATTAATCATGTGTTCCTGGGAAACACGCCATTGCGCTGGCGGGCTGCCTCCAATTTTCCTGCCACACCATCACCTCGCCACTTCTTCACACTGGGTGCCATATTTGAAGAGCAGCCACACATACACCTCTCAATGCTTCCAGCCCAGGACTACTGCAAAGAAGACATGGCCTCCGAAAGACAAGAAGACTACAGCCCCCCTGATTCAGTGACACATCCCTGGGATGCCTTCTGGACATCATTGGAGCCCGCCGTGATGTCCTCTAGCAGGAGGCCCATCAATGTCACCACTCCGGCTTGGGAAGTGGTGGCAGTCAGTGGTGGTCAGTGCCAAAGCTGCACAGAAGAGGTTAGCCATCCAGTGCAGAAAGAGGATGAATGATCTCATCTGTGCCTCCAGGGTAAGGCAACCATCTCATCACTCTAAACTCACACACTCACAAGCTAATCACACATTCACTGGCATCTCACTCACTGCCAGCTCAAGGGACATCACCACTCACTCTCTCACACATATCCTCACATCTCCACCTGGCCTCATCTCCTCTGGAGACTGATTCCTCAGCTCTCACCATCTTGAGGCCACTCACAGATCAACTTGTGACCCAAAACAGACCCTGGAATACCCCCCTTCCCCGGTACAGCCCTTGACCTCCCGTCTCTTCCCTTGCCCGAGGCCACTTGTGCCCCTTCCCCAAGCATTAGTTATGGTACAAATTAGCCCTGCAGATATTGAAAAGCCACCCCTGCCTTACGGCTAGTCTGGTAGGTAGATACCTGCCCCAGAGCCCCCCTAAAAGTGATGTGGTGCTGTCTGCGAAGCCTGGCGCTGACGACTATGAGTGCTGCCCGAAGCAAGGTAGGTAAACAAACCTCGAAGTCCCGAGCGAAGTGTAGCCCACCAGGTGCACGTCGCTTATGTTCAATTGTGAAACACGTCAACGTGCAATCACACCGACCGTGCCTGGATGATCCAGCGTGAGGAGGGGGGGGGGGAATGATTCCGGCGAGCAGGGTTTATAATGATAGGCAGATGTACTAAAATGAAGTTCCAGGCAGCCGGAAAAGGTGGCCCATCATCGACAGGCAGAGCAGATGATTGTAAACAGGTCTCCCGGCCTTGTGAAAACGATTTTGGACCTTCCCGCTATATTGTCCACTCACGCCCGCCGTGATGCCTGACACCAACAGGCACCAGAAATTCCACCCTGAGGCTCATCTTTAATGAAGTTTACGACATGGGAGAATCTCAGAAGAAGTAAGCCAAAATTTATTGTGCTCCCAAAAAAAAGCCAGCCTGATGAGTCATGTTACTAAGATCTTTCTTTGAGTACTGATGAACAGGGCCTGGAGCAGGATTAAGCCAGAAATTTGAGCTCATCAATGTAGTTCTGTAGAAGATAGAGGAATGAGAAATGCTATTTTTATGGTACACATGCTATCAGAAAGAGCCATGGAGATGAAAAAAAATGTATTTGTGCGTGTTATTGATCATATTTGATAAGGTGAAACATGAAGAACTGATCAGCATGTTAGAGTCTTTTGATCCTGATGGCAAAAATCTTAGAGCAATAAGAAATCTTTATTGGGAACAAACTGCAGCTGTAAAAGTTGAGAACGATCTAAATGATTTTGTGAAGATCAAAAGAAGGGGTCAGGTAGGGATGTGTTTTCTTCCCAGGTTTATTTAGCTTGTATAGTGAAAATATTCTTAGAGAGAATGAAGACCTTTCTGGATTATTAATTGGACGTTAAAACTTTAATATGATAAGATACGCTGATGTTCTTACTGCCGACTCTGAAGGGAAATTGCAAAAGGTTTTGGACACAGTAGTGAGTGAAAGTGAGAAGAAAGGTGTTATAGACAGGAGGGGGTTTAATTTCTTGTCTCACCACCATCCGTAAACAGAAAGGTGTTTTGATTTTGATTTCCCCCTTTATAAGTGGTGACATATTTTCCCCAACCCCTCAGTCTTGGAGTGATCCAATTTCGACTAACAACTCCACAGCAAACTCAAGATAGGGTAAAATCAGAGGGCTAGTTTATTTTACACACACTCAAAATGCAGGAAGGGGGTGTTGCTACATAGCTCTCTATATATTCACGCAATAAAAGATGGATGGGGAAAGGAAAGAGGTACAGGGCAAAAACCACAGAGAAGGTAAGAATTATTGCTTCACGTGAGTCCAGAATCAAAGACCAATGGTGTATTCTTTCAGAGTTGGCAGGTTGATGACTGATGTTGGATAATTCACTTTTCCAGTAGAGATGACTTCCACGATGAGATGGGCATGTAGGTATAAATTAGTCTTCTAGGCCCTGGTACAAATGTTCCAGTAGAAACAGTGTATATGGGGGTCAGGCATTTTAAATGTGGACAGAGCTCTGGTTCTGCTGCTGCTTGGTTGATGGATGATGGCAGTCTGAGCTGTGTAGCTCCACAAGGCAATATTACAGGTTTCAGCGCCTTGGGGGATGGGGGAGGGTCAAGTGACTCCCACCTCTCCACTGGTTTGGACAAAGAATGTATATTCCTTAGTCTGGGTTTTTGGGATGGTTAATGTTTCAACTATTAATAATTTCAAAAGAGATTTCAAAGTCCTTTGTCCTCACAGACTGGTTATCTTTGTTGGCTGGGCCTGGCCTTAGAAATATAAATGGCCTTTGTATAATTCCCTTGGATTTGATCTCTACAGTCACAGGGGTCATTAGCACCTCTTTAGAGATAACAAGATAATAGCTGTTCTAAATGCCAGAAAGTTCCTTTTGCTTGAGTCATAGCCAGCCATGGCTTCAGTTAAGGGCTGAGCATAAATTGAAAGAAATCAAAATGTCCAGTAGTGTCCAAAAAGAAAATCATACCAGAGTGTAAGATCACAGTGAAGAATGAAAAGGTCATACAGGTAGACAATTTTGTTACCTAGGAAGTATGTCAACATTGGATGGAAAGTACGACCAAGAAATAAGGATTGGAATGGCCAAAGATGCATTTCAAAAAATTAAAAAGATAATGACCGATGAAAATTAGCTATGGAAACAAAGCTGAGAATCCTGGAATGCTATATCAAACCAATTTTTACAGACAGAAGTGAGTGTTGGACGATCAGTGAAGCAATGCATAGAAGAATTAAGCAGCAGAGTTGTGAATTTTGAGGTGAATAATGAAGATACCTTGGGCAAGTCACATGACTAATGAAGAGGTGCTAGTAAAATCTGAGACCAAAAGAACTCTGCCGACTAAGATTTGGAAGAGACAGTTGAAATTTCTGGGGCATGTCATAAGAAACCATGATCTAGAAAGCCTGAGGCTGATGGTGAAGATCAATGGTAAATAGATTGAGATAGACAAATAAAGATCTTTCTAAAGAGCCTCACAAACTGGCTTAATGTACCACAAAAAAAGATGATCCATGCCTCTATAGCAAGAATAACATGGAGGTTTAAGGTTGCGAACACCCTCTGAGGGCATGGTGCCTGAAGAGAGAGAAAATTGCCAAGTATTTCACAAGAACACAAGAAAACCCTGAGTGAAAAATGTCATTCATCAAACCCACCCCATGCACAACTTATTATGATTATTGCGTCATGGCCTTACCTCACACATTACCAGCTGATCCTCCAACTTAGGAAACACTGATTTCCTCCCCCAACTTCTACTGAATGAAAAAAATCCAATGTTCTCAAAATCTTTAAAATTCTAAAGCCTGTTGCTCCAGGTACCATTGAGCATGAATCAAATTCCTTCACCGAGAATTGGTTTGACTTATCCAGTGGAATTCTTCTTACAAATTTTGTGGACACTACATAAAACATTGACACTTGTTCAAATTGTATTCAATCCTAGTGCCAAGAAATACAGTATCTTTTTTCTGATAGTGTAGTTTTCTCCAGATATGGCCATGTCGATACAAGTAAGCGCTTACTATTGAGCTATAGTTTTTGAAATGGATACTTATGAACCTTGAAGTATCTGAAAAAGGAAACTTTTCTCTGACATTTTATGTTCATTGTAATAAGCAAAGAAACTGCTGAAGATTTTTTTTCTCCAATTCAGGCGCTCGGTATTAGCAGAAAGCACTTACAGGTAAAGCATAGCACGGTTAAGTATCAAGTAAAGATTCCTCTGCTCTACTCCAAAGATGTGCTTCAGCATTACCCTCCAAGTCAAACGCTATCCTGACTTGGAATGATATCACTGTTCCTTCCTCCATGCTGGTTCAAAATCCTGGAACTGGCCCCTAACAACACTGTGGGTGTATCTTCACCATAAGGACTGCAGCAGTTAAAGAAGGCAGCTCCCCACCACTTTCTCTGGGGTGATTGGGGATGGGCAATAAATGCTGGCCTTTCCGGCGGCTCCCACACCGCATGAACGAACAAAAATAGGAGCACCCTGAAATGTATCGGTTTGAGCCTATTACATTTTCTACACCAACCATCATGTAATTTTCTTCTGCGATGTAATCAGTTTTCCTTTAGGAGCCATTCCCAGTATGACTTGGACCGAGACTGCCAAACTCATTTGAGACTTTCAGTCCATCAGTCTGCAGTGAATTTTAATGAGGGTTCATGAAGCGCAAACGCAGTGCGTATCCTTTGTGGTCTTATGGCTTTGACCCCCATTGGTTAAATACATACAGCATATTTATCTTCACAAGCTGAGATTTTACATTAAGGTTGGGGGTGGGGGTAAATTGCACATTCCTACATTACAATGGTGACTACACTTCAAAAGTACATAGTTGGCTCTAAACTGCTTTGGTTGTGGAGCGTTTTAGGTTGTGAAGGGTGCTATAGAAATGCAAGTCTTTCTTTATTTATTGGATGTTCCAATTTGTATCCCTTTCTGTGTTAAAGTTGTTGAATCTTGTTGGAGTATGGTTTCACAGGAATACCGGTACCTTGACCGAGTGTGTGAGCCAAGCAGGCTATTCAACCATGAAGGCTACCAAACCAAAGTCCAAGTCTATTCTGTTACCCCTTGATGATATCCAAAAATATGGGAAGAGGTTGTACATATACACTGACAACACCTAACACTGCTTCTCCATCAACTTGCTTAACCCATCCACTACTTGTCCAACATTTAGTTTTAGATAAGCCACGATTTCCTCCAATTAAAACATAGATTTTGATTGCCCACAAACTCTATAGCTTGCTTGCTACTGTTGTTAACAGCTTCCCTGGCCACTGACTCAGGCTTCTCCACTACAAGGAAGGATCCGATGGGGAGGGCCTTTCTCAACACCAGCCAAGCTACGTCTTGGTGCTAGTTTGAAAGTTCTGGTGATGAGGCCTTCTGCCAAATGACTTTGGCAGTCTGCTCAGGGAACCATCCGATAGAATCGACAATCTCATTTTCCCAAATGTTATAGGAATCGTAGGTCCTTCCTTTACTTTGACTTTTCCGAAAGCTGGTTTGTGCTGGTTCAGAATTGATCTGCACGTATTTGCATCCTTTACTTTCAAGAACTGTTTCTTTTTATTTAGTATGATGCATTTGTTTTGACCCATTTTTGCTATTTTAAAAAAATCTGTCTCTCCGCTCCTTTTTTGTCTCTCTCATCTCCTCTGAAGTGCTGACACTTTTGGCATACATTTTGTCCTCAAGCTGATCTTCCTTATCAGCTTCATTGTAAAGGTCACCCACTTCCATTGCTGTATCATTGACTGTCTCAACTCGTCTGCTGCCAGGCCTCTCACCAATGCCTTTGTCACCTCCAAGACTTGACAATACCAGTGCTGTCTTAGCTGGTCTCCCATTCTCCATCCTCTATAAAGGTCAGCTCATCTAAAACACTGCTGCCCATATCCAATCTTGTTCACTCATCACCATCATGCTTGCTGACCGACTCTAACTCCCAATCCTCCTGCACCTCAAGTTTAAAATTCTAATCCTTGTGTTCAAATCCCTTCCTTTTCTCTGGAAAAATATGCTTCATTCATAAAACATCTAAAAGAACTTTACAAAACATTTCAAAATGGTCTTTACAGAGAGTGAATAATATTCAAATTATCTACATAGATCATGCTGAGGTGCTTCAATACAATTGCGAGTCATACAGCCAAGGGATCTATACAACTCCCAGTCCCTTGGTGCACTATGGCTGAAAGGCCTTAGACTGTGACCTTTCCCCATTGGGCCTTTGCAGCGGCTGCCCCAAGCTTTAGTGTGTCCCTCAGCACATAATCCTGGACCTTGGAATGTGCCGGTCTGCAACACTTGGTCGGGGACAACTCTTTGCACTGGAAGACCAATATTTTTTGGGCAGACTGAAGAGCATTTTTCACCGAGTTGATGATCCTCCATCTGCAGTTGATGTTTGTCTCGGTGTGTGCCCCTGGGAACAGCCCGTCGAGAACAGAGTCCTGTGTCACAGAACTACTCGGGATGAACCTCGACAAAAACCACTGCATTTCTCTCCGGGTCTTCTTTGCAAAGGCACAATCCACAAGGAGGTGAACAACGGTCTCTTCCCCACCACAGCCACCTTGAGGGCTGTGTGCGGGGTGGTGGCGGGGGGGAACTCCAGGCTTGTAGGAAGGGTCTGTTGGGGAGCCTTTCTCACCACCAGCCAAGCTACATCTTGGTGCTTGTTTGAAAGTTCTGGTGATGAGGTATTCTGCCAAATGACTTTGACAGCCTGCTGAAGGAACCATCCGACAGGATCCATCATCTCCTTTTCCCACAGAGCATCTAAGATGTTACACATAGACCACCGTCTGATGGACTTGTGGTCAAAGGTGTATCTCTGCATCAATTTTTCCATGAGGGATAGGTGGTACGGCACGGTCCAACTACTTGGAGCGTTCCATGGCAGCATGGCCAGGCCCATCCTTCGCAACACCGGGGACAGGTAGAACCTCAGCACATAGTGAAACTTGGCATCTATGCACAGTTTGATGCAGCCACACACAAAGGTGGCCATCAGGATGAGGGCGATGTTGGGCACATATTTTCCCCCTTTATCTAGAGATTTGTGCATGGTCTCCCTGCGAACATGATATATTTTTGACCGGCAGATAAAGTGGAAGATGGCTTGGGTGATTGCCACTGTGCAGGAGTGAGGAATGGGCCAGACCTGTGCCATGAATAGCAACACCAAGAGTGCCTCACACCTGATGATTAGGTTCCTATCCACAATGGAGAGGGAGCATTGCTCCCACTTGCCCAAATTTTTGTTTGGCCGTAGCTACTCACTCCTTCCAGTATCTAGCGCATGCCCTGGTCGCTCCAAACCATCGCCTTCAGACAGTCTGACCTGGTGGTGAAGGGGATAAAGGATTGGTCAGTCCAGTTCCCAGAAACATGGTCTCATCTTACCACTCGTTACCTTTTGCAACCCTACAATCCTTTAAGACCTCTGCTCTCCTCCAACTAGCCTCTTGTGGAAACTCACCTCACTCTTGGCAACCATGCCCTCATCTAGTCCTCCACTCTGGAATTTCTTTTCTATGCCTCGCCACTTGTCTTCATTACTTTGGACCCATAGAAGGAGTGTATCCTGGACCTTTTTGAAAAAATTATTTTTTTTTGTGGGCTTCACTGGCTAGGCCAGAATTTATTGCCCATTCCTAAATGCCCTTGAGAAGGTGGTGGTGAGCTGCCTTCTTGAACCGCTGTAGTCCATGTGATATGGGCACACCCACAGTGTTACTAGGGAGGGAGTTCCAGGATTTTAACCCAGTGACAGTGAAGGAACGGCGATATATTTCCAAGTCAGGATGTTGTGTGACTTGGAGGAGAATTTGCATGTGGTGGTGTTCCCATGCATCTGCTGCCCTTGTCCTTCTAGATGGTAGAGTTCAAGGGTTTTGAAGGACTGACATGCTATCCCTTCTCAGCCCTGCGCCATCAAATCTGGAGTCCCTTAAAGATCCTTACTCAGCCACCCCCTTCCCCCCAACTCCACCACACCTTCCTCCTCTCTATGCCACCTCACAAAATGTCAACTGCAGGCATGGAGTCAGCGCACACATAAATGCTAATGACACTTAGCTTTACCTGTTCAACATTCCTCCTGACGCTATGGCTGCCTCTGAGCTATCTGGCATCTTATCTGATGGCCCATCTAGATAGAGGCATAGCATCCTGCAGCTAAGCTTTGGAATGACTGAATGCATCATCTTTTGTCCCTGCTACAAACTCTACACCCTCAGCAACAACATCCCCCTCCCTGGCCACTAACAGGCTGAACCAGACCCTTTACAAACCGACGGTTTCTTTGATGCCAAGTTGAATTTCATAACTCTGTCACAAAGACCACTGACTTCCTACTGCTTATTTCAACACATGACCTGCCTCTGCCCTGACTGCACTCCAATCACTGCTGAAAACCCCATTGATGTTCTCCTGACTGGTCTCCCATCTTCCCTAAACTTCAGCCATCCTGAATTCTAAAGCCTGAATCCAAAACAAATCCTGTTCACCCTGTCCTTGTCAGCATACATGAGCTCCTGTATCTCAATGCCTCAAATTTATAATCATCCATGCATTTAAATCCTTCCATGGCCTCACTCCTCCCTAAATCTGTGACTTCTTCCATACACTCCATTCCTTTAACTCTGTTGTGCCTCACCCCACATTTTCCCCCTATCATCGGTAACTGTGGTCAGTCCCTATGCTCTGTAATACCCACTCTACACCCCTCTCTTTTCACCTTCCCCACTCCCTTTTTAGGAACCTTCTTAGAATTGACTTCCTTCACCAAGCTTTCAGCCATCTCTGCTAACCTCTCCATCCTCACTCGGTGCCCATTCATCTTGAGGTTTGTCACACCAGGTGTAGGGCTCAGAATCAGGTTATTTGGACCGACAGGTCTATGCTGGCATTTCTGCTCCTCACAAGCTTTCTCTCACCCCTCTTCACCTCAGTCAGTACTTCTTCCAGACTGAAGGCAAGACACCAAATAAATGCAACTTGGTGTTTAAAAGGGGAGGATATGAACATAAGAATTAGGAGCAGGAGTAGTGCATTTAGCCCACTGAGCCTGCTCTGCCTTTCCATGTGATCATGACTGATCTTCTACCTCAGGTCCTGCCCCCTCCCCATACCCCTTGATGCCCCAAGAGATCAAAAATCGATCAATCTCAGTCTTGAATCTACTCAAGGATGCAACATCTTTAGCCCTCTTGTGCAGAGAATTCTAAAGGCTCACAAACCTCTGGGTGAAAAAACTTCTCCTCATCTCAGTCCTAATGACTGACCCCTTAACCTGAGGCTGCGCTCCCATGTTCCAGAGTCCCCAGCCAGGAGAAATAACCTCTCGGTTTCTATACTGACAAGCCCCTTAAGGATCTTGCGTGTTTTAATGAGATCGTCTCTCATTCTTCCGAAGTCTGGAGACCATGGGCCCAATTTACTCAGCCATTCTACATAATACCACCCCGTCATCCCATGACCCCAATCCAGTGAACCTTTGATGTTCCACCTCCAAGGCAAGTGTACCCTTCCTCTGTGCATACCCAATCACAATTGCTCCACCACTGGTGACTGCGCCTTCAGTTTCCCAGGCGGCAAGCTCTGGAATTCCCTCCTAACTCTTTCCATCCCTCTGCCTCACTTTCCTCCTTTCAGATGCTCCTTGAGGGTCTGAATGGCCTACTCCTGCTCCTAGTTCTTGTGTTAAAACCTATCTCTTTGACCGAGCTTTTGGTCGTCTGACCTAATATTCCCTTTGTGGCTTGGTGTCATAATGCTCCTGTTTTGTAACGCTCCTGTGAAGCACCTCAGGATGTTTCATTACGTTAAGGGGTGCTTTATAAACATAAGTTGTTGTTGGCAAAGCTTTTTCAACTGAAGAAAAATAACTCACCATTTACAGTAGCACTTGAAGAGGGGGAGACAATGGCATTTTAGTAACATTACTGGACTAGTAATCCGACGCCCAGGCTAACGCTGTGGGGACATGGGTTCAAATCCCACTACCAGCGGCTGGCAGAATTTGAATTCAATTAATTAAATCTGAAATTGAAAACTCGGCTCAGTAATGCTGACCACGAAAGCGTTGTTGATTGTCATTCAAAATAAAACCCCATCTGGTTCACCTAATGTCCTTGAGGGAAGGAGATCTACCAGCCTCCCCCGGTCTGGCCTACATGTGACTCCCCCAGACCCACAGGAACATAGGAGCAGGAGGAGGCCATTCAGCTGTTCCAGCTTGGTTGGCCATTCGATAAGATCACGGCTGATCCGGCTGTGGTCTCAACTCCACAGCAATGCGGCTGACTCTTAACCGCTCTCTGAAATGGCCTAGCCAGCCGCTCGGCTCAAGGACAAATAGGGATGCTCAACAAATATTGGCCTTGCCACATCCCATGAAAGAATAATGAAGTGCTGTTGGATTTTGTTGATATTTGTTGTTGCTAGGGAGATCTTTGAACTTGAGGGGTGATGTGGCTCGATGGCGTCATGTATTTATATTTGGCCTGATGCATCTTCTTTGCAGAGTGGGATCAAACTTGCTGGTTTGGAGTGGATAAAGGCACCAAAAGCCTGGGCTGGCCTCCTGTCAATCATCTGAGGCGACAGCGCTCACCAGCGCCACCTGGAGGGCGGCGGCGGTGGTAGCGGTGGCGGCGTGGGTCACGTGGCGTTGACGGGTCGGGGCCCCGGCTGCAGGGGGGGGAAAATCAAAATGGCGACTCAGAGCGGAGCAGCGTCGGGCAGCCTGGCCCCCGGGGTGGATTCCGGCGGAGAGGAGGCTTTTAAGCTCTTTCTCACCGAGGTAAGGGCAGCCGGCCGGGGCCGGGGACGCGGGGGTCGGGCGGGGGTGGCTCCAGCCTCCGGCCTCCGGCCTCTCGGCGCCAAGAGCGGCCTCCCGCCCCTTTCCTTTCCCTCTTGAAGCTGCAGCCTGAGGCCTACAGATCCTCCTTGCAATGGGGGCGGGCTAGGCCAGGCCAGAGCGAGCCCTCACTGCGCCGCTGGGCTTTTAAATGTAACCCCACGGACTAAATTTTTTAATGATGTCGCAAGCGGTACAGCAGAGCTGTGGGTGTGAGTGGCTCAACACTCTCGGCGCTGACCCAGGAGGCTGTGGACCAGAAGAGACCATAGGAGGCCATAGGAGCAGAAATTAGGCCATTCGCCCCATTGAGTCTGCCCCGCCATTCAATCGTGGCCGACGAGTTTCTCAACCCCCCCCCCCCCCCCCCCCCCGATCCCACTTACCACAATCTCGGTCTTAAATGCACCATGGGTTCAAGTCCCGGCTGCAGAGAGACTCCAGCTCCAAGCGTCAGGGCTGACGCTCCCCTCCTTGCCCCTCCCACCACTTCCCCCCCCTTCCCCCCCCACCACCACTTCCCCCTCCCATCCCCCCCCCCCACTTCCCCCTCCCTCCTGGTGCAGTACCGAGGGGAGTGCCGCACACTGTTGCCGGTGCCGTATTTCGGATCAGCCATTTGACCCAGGCCCCCTGTCCGGCACCTCGGGTGGATGTGGAAAGCCACCACCCCCCCCCCCCCCCCCCCCCCCCCCACCACTCCCTCTCAAAGAAGAGCGAGAGTTCTCCCTGGCGTCCTAGCCGACATTTCTCCCTTCCGTTAGCACTGCAAAAACAGATTACCTCCTGGCCGTTATCACATTGCTGTTTGTGGGGGCTCGCTGTGCGCCGGCGTGTCTCCTACAGTACAACAGCGACTACGCTTCAAAAGCATTTCATTAGCTTAAAGTGCTTTGAGATGTTTGGTGGTTGTGAAAAGTGGTATATGAATGCATGCTTTTATATAACATAACATAAGAACTAGGAGCAGGAGTAGGCAATTCAGCCGCTCGAGCCTGTCCCGCCATTCATTGCGATCATGGCTGATCTCATTTTGGCCTCAACTCCAATTTCCCGCTCTTTTCCCATAACCTTTCAACCCATTACTAATTAAAAATCTGTTTGTCGTCTCAAATTTATTCAGCATCCTGGCATCCACTGCACTCTGAGGTAGTGAATTCCACAGATTCACGACCCTTTCAGAAAAGTAATTCCTCCTCACCTTTGATTTAAATCTACCACCCCTTAGCCTAAAACTATGGCCTCTCATTCTAGAATGCCCCAGAAGGGGAAACATCTGCTCCACGTCTACTTTATCTATCCCCTTTAGCATCTTATATACTTCAATTAGATCTCCTCTCATCCTTCTAAACTCTAGCGAGTATAAACCTAAACTGCTCAATCTCTCCTCAAAAGACAAGCCCCGCATCTCTGGAATCAATCTAGTGAACCGCCTCCAATGCAACGACATCCTTTCTCAAGTAAGAGGACCAAACCTGTGCACAGTACTCCAGGTGTGGTCTCACCAAGCCTTGTATAGTTGCAACAACACTTCCCTATTTTTATACTCTATTCCTTTAGCAATAAATGCCAAAATTCCATTTGCCTTCCTTATTACCTGCTGTACCTGCATACTAGCTTTCAGCAATTCATGCACGAGGACACCCAGATCCACTGAAAAGGATTGAATCAATGGGTGAATTAGAAAGGAATGTTTGACAATGTGGTCTTCTGGCACTGTTAGAATTGTATGGCTGTTGGTTAAATCCTGGAGTGGGTCTTGAATCCATTGCCTTCTGAATTGTTACTTTAGCAAAGCAAGAAAAGGCAAATACTGCGCACTGATATGACTAGTTGAAGACTCCAGAGTTTATCTGAAAGCTCTTGTGAAGCTTATAAATGACAAAAGCAAAATACTGTAGCTGCTGTAAATCTGAAATAACAAAATTCTGGTTATGCTCAGGAGCATTTGTTGAGAGAGAAACAATTCTTTTTAATTTGAAATGGCAGCTCTGATTTCAGCAGGTAGGATTCCTACCAGCACAGTTGATTGTGCTTACAATGGCTGATCTATTTGCATTTAACATCTTGCAGCTCTCCATGCACCCACCTACAATAATAACAGGTAGCACTTTATCACATTTTCATCACGCCCTTAAGGCTTCACAGTGTTGTTCTCTTAATGCTGGATTTAAATATCTGCTCGATTTTGTGATCAGTTCCTGGAGTAGGGCTTCACTCTGGAACCTTCTGACTCCAAGCTAAGAGTGCTATTGTGAGTCATGCCATCAAGGCTCCAGCAATCAGATAGTTGTATTAGATTATTGATAACTTATTGATAGACTTATTGATTTCCTAGATGATTTGTAGCAGAGCTGGTCGATCAGTTGATGGAACAATATACATATGTTTTTGTAATATCAGGACTGTTGTCAGTTAAAAACAGCACTTCAGTTGTCCATTTATTTTATTACGTACTGATTAACACCTACAGCAAGTGGGCCCACTGATTCTTTGTAGGCTTATATAGGACTATTGAAGAAGAAAACCCAACATTCAGGTCTTTCAGGATTTGGTGAGTCGAACACAGATTGTTGCATTATCGGAGAGGCTCAGTTAATTTGAGTTTTATCCACGAGGCATTTGGTTGCATGAGATTTCACCTGTGTGAATGTTGTGAAGAGTATTATTTATTTTCAGCTTAAATTTGCAAATCACCCCCTTCAACCAGAGGAATGTGAGACAGTTGTTAAAATTTGTGGAAAAATTGAATGAACTCAGTTTTCAATCTCCTGGGTTTACTGTTTATCATCTGTCAGAATGTTGGGAGGGTCACAAATAGTGCTTTGACAGGATGTCTGAGAAGCTTGGCAAATGTCGATGATGGTGCATCTTCCCACTGTTTAAAAGTAGCACAGTGTTTTTATTGACTGAAGTTTAGATTTTGACTAACTGTTGTCTACAGCTGCTCACTATTGGAATCGAAAATGCCTGCATAATGTAGAAAGTTTTGACACATTTGGTATCAGCCCAGTGATCTTGATATTTCAGGAGTTTAAAAAAAAATTATTATTTTGCTAGAGCCATCGATAGTTGCGGTATTTTGTCTCACCTCTTTACAGATCTTAACCTATGCGTAACCAACGTTTTTTTAAAATGCAGGTGCTGCTTAATGCCATTTAGTCAAATGGATACTTTAGGATATGGTGTCCAGTGATGGCTGTCCTTGCTCCATATCTAACTAGGAATGAAAGACTGATCTTCGTCACACTGTATAGCGTGTAGTCCTTACAATAAGACCCAAAGCAGATCCAAAAATATCAATATCATCCAACTTCTGTTTTCTTTCCTACACAGGAATGGGTTAAGAGTAGGTGCACAATGCAACTGATATTGTAAGATTTGATTAGGTGTGGCTATGTTTTAGTGCACAATAGAGTAAAGAAAATGATGTAACTTATCATGTGACTTCTACCCTCTGTGTCTCAATCTGAAGAGAGCACTAGTCCAGAGAAGACCTAGAGCTCTATATATATGTAGCCAGCCTTAAATAAAGAAACCAAGTTGAAGTGTTAACTGAACCCTTATGCATAGTCAGTACTCTGTAATACTAATATAAGGGTGAAGTAAACACAACATGGTGGTAGTGGTAGGATTTTTAGATTTTGAACAATGAGGTGCTCGTCATAGACATCAGAAGATTCATTGGCTATACCGTTTGCAAAACTACATCAACTTGTGTAAGCAGCTCTGCATTTATGTAGGGTAAGGTTGTTTGTACCTCAACAGATAACTCAGACTGTCGCAGGCTCAGGTAAATCTCAGCTTCGACGAAGAGGCGATTTCTTGGAGACCACTCTCATGCAGATCCAACTTGTTGTAGGTCTGTACATGTAGAGCAGGATAGAAGCCACATGGTATGTTACATTATTTCCTTTAAACTGCTGTACATTAAAAACATAGCCACACCGAACAGAATCCCATAACAGCTTATACAGCTTGAAACGTACGTGCTAACATCATGAATGGTTCACATGTTTATCTCTAGACCTGATTTTTGTTAAAAAAGTGAAAATGTCAAGGGTTTTTTTTGCTTCAAGTTTAATAGAGAAATCTTTTTACTGATTCAAGATAAATTTGGGAATTTATTGGTAGATTTCAGCAACCCCGATTTTAATCTCTAGTGATCTTCTGTCTAGATATTTATTTGGAAGTATATCTAATCTGAGTGTATCCAAACACAATATAAAGTTAGTAAAAAGCTCTGCACAGTAATTAAGTTTCCTGCTTTGGTTTTAGCCTTTGCCTTCGGCAATGCCTGAAACTCAGTTGGGTCTACCCCAACAATGTAATAGCGTTGCTTATTTTATACTTGTTGACTCACTCACCCTGTTACATTGTGTTGTTGCTTCAGTACTGGGATGTTACACTTGTTGAATGTGCTTCATTTTATGTTTCTTATACAAAGAGCCTTTTTCTCCTTCTCACTTGCCTTTATGTTTAGTTACACAGCATTGTAGTATTTCAAACTGATTATATCTTATTAATGTCATTGCATCTATTTTATACGAAAGCCTTTGTTTCCTCTAATCTTGACTGTTCCACTGCACCCCTGCTGCTCTCTCATGTTATTTTCTCTCTCCCTATACTTGTGGTCATCCAAAACCTTGCATGTGGCCTAACTTGCACCGTCCCGTACAGCCAGCACCCCTGTGGCCACTAACATATGTTGGCTCCCAGTTAAACAATGCCTCAATTTTAAAATTCTCATCCTTGTTTTCAAATCCTTACCTTGCCCCTCCCTATCTCTGTAATCTCCTTCAGCTTTATGATCTCCAAGATATTGGTGCTCTTTTAATTCTGCCCTTTTGTACTTTCCCAATTATAATTACTCCACACTGGCTGTGCTTTGAACTGCCAAGGCCCTAAGTTTATCTCTTTGATCAAGCTTATGATCATCTGCCCTAATATTTCCTTATGTGATCGCTTTCAGACTTTGATTTGTGTTGCTCCTGTGAAGCATCTTGGGATGTTTTACTACATTAAAGGTGCTACATAAATATAAGCTGTTTGTTGGGATACATTTTCAAATTTGTCTGTGATTATTAGTGTTTTCCTTAATCGTCATTTTGTTTTATGCCATATCTATAAATTAATTTTAAAATCACATTTGATAAATGCAATCTTTATGTTCTTGCAGGTTAAGCAAATTGAAAAGAGGGACTCTGTTCTGACTCCAAAACAGCAAATTGAAAGACTGACGAGACCTGGATCCACCTACATTAACCTAAATCCATTTGAAGTAAGTCTGTTTCCAACTTTTGTAGCTTTTTTTTAAACAGTTGAAGTATGCCTGAATTCCTGACATCCTACACGACTGACTATCTTTCCTCATCCTTCTCAATATCTTTGTATCAGTTGATGTAGTTGACCACATCAACGCTATCCTCCTTCACTGCCTCTCGTCTGTTATAAAAACAGAAAATGCTGGAAAAACTTAGGTCTGGCAACATCTGTGGAAAGAGAAACAGTTAACGTTTTGAATTCAATATGACGCTTCTTCGGAACTGTTATGGAGCTGAGTGGGACTGACCTTGTCTAATTACATTCCTAAATATCTGATTGTAGCCACAGAGCTTCCTGCAGTGGCTCCTCTTCCCTGATCCTATTACCCCTGGAATCCTTGGCTACTTCCTATTTCGCATCTAAATGCTTTGCCTCAGCGACACAGCATTGGGTTCCACATGTACCCTGATGGCACCCTCTTCTCCTCGACCCCTCCATTGCCTTGTGCTACACTGCTTGTTCAAAATCCAGTACTGGATGAGCATAAAAATTTCTCCATTTAAACATTGGGAAGACCCAGGCCATTGTCTTTGATACTGTCAGTAACTCCTTTCGTCAGCCACGTAATCCTTCCCTCTTTCTGGCTTGCATCGTAGGCTGAATCAGATTTCCATGATCTCAGCATCCTATTTGACCCTGAGCTTCCTACTCCATACCGTCTCAGTTACTTCCACCTCCATTTTATTAGCCATCCTTCTCCTTGCGCAGTTCCTAAGGATTGAGGGTGACTTGTTTCCACTGTGGTTCGATGGGATGGCTGATAATTCAAGTGTGTAGATCTACACACTCTGCCACATGTGGGGCAGGTGATGCCTGAAGGGTCGGGTAGATTAGTTGTTTGGATGTTTGCGCTGTCTTCGATTTCACCTTTGTGAGCTCCAGACAAAGTATCTCTGTGTTTGGTGCTTTCCCGAATGAGCCTTCTCCATGTTGGACAGTCACAAGCCTGGACTCCCATGAGACAACAGGGATGCTTGACCTCAACAGGGATGCTTTGAGGACATCCCTAAAGCATTTTGGCTGCCCTCCTGGGAGTCTCCTGCTGCGATCAAATTCCATGTAGCCCAATTGCTTTGGGAGTCTGGCGTTAGGCATAGAAGGACATGTCATTCCCAGTGGACCTGGTTTTGAGTGATTAATGTCTTGATGCTAGGTATTTTGACTTGGGAGAGGACACTGTTATTGGACCGCTGTTCCTGCCATCAGATTTAAAGAATCTTGTGAAGACGCTGCTGCTGGCATTTCTCCCGTGCTTTGAGGTACCTGCTGTACGTTGCCCAAGTCTCAGGAGCATATAGGAGTGCAGGGATCACTGCCGCTTGGTAAACCATTACCTTAGTCTTGGGTTTGAAATCCTACTCCTCAAATACCCTTTTCCTTGGTCTGCCGGAGGCAATGATAAATTTCATCATTGATGTCCCTGTCCCTGCCTCAGCCCCTTCAATGCTAAAAATCTTATCCATACTGTTATTACCTCCAGACTTGGCTATTCCAATACTGTCCTAGTTGGCCCCCATCACCCCCCCCCCTCCCATTTTCCACCCGTAAGAAATTTTAGCTCGTTCCAAGCTTTGCTGTCTCTAACCAGACTCATGCCAAGTCACATTCACCCCTGTGCTCGCTGACTTATATGGACTTCCTGTCCAGCAATGCCTCAAATTTAAAATGTTTATTTCTTTGTTGAAATCCTTTGATGGCCTAGCATTCAGACCCACAGTCTTCTGAAAACTCTGTGCTCCATCGGTTCTGGCCTTTAGTTTATTTCTGATTTCCACCACTTCATTGTTGGTGGCCCTGCTTTCAGCTTTGGAATTATCTTCACCTCTCTCTCTCTTCCTTCAAGACGTTCAGTCAAACCTACCTCTTTGACCAGGCTTTTGGTCATTCGTTCTATTACGGAGTCTTGTACACATTGAAAGCTGTTCAGCTGTGTTCTCCTGCCTCCACTCCACTCTTGGCCTCTTTCTTCCGCTCGACGCCAGGCTTCTTCAGAAAATCTGCAGAGAGCCCCCAGCACCATTCGGATGTCGTCCTTAATCTTGGCTGAGTCTTTCGACAGCTTCTCTGCCAATTTAGTCAGCTGAAGGGACTTCCTCTTGATAACGCATAGCGCTTCAGGAAATAAGAGCTCGACGAAGAATCCACACCCCAATGATACGAAAATCATCATTGTGTCGGACACTTCGGTCTGCACGTAGAAGTTACAGCCCAGATCCACCTCTGCCTTCAACTCCTTGCTCTCTGACTCCTGTAAGCGCTCGATGAAGTTCTTCAGCTGGAGATACTGAGCAATCTTCCTCTAGACTTCATCGTGCTGTTCAGAATTTTCTCTTCAAATCTATTGTCTCCTCCTTGGCCCAGCATCAACTTATTGCACCTGTGAAGTGTCTCGGGGAATTTTGCTATGTTAAACGTGTTATATAAATACAAGATGTCATTGTTCGGATGAAGTAGTAGAATTTCTGCTCTGACACAATCGGCAATTCAGCGCAATTTCAATCAAAATTGCTGCAGTTTTCCAAAGTTAAGCTATGGTTCAATTTCCAGCTCAAACTAATTTGCATATCACAAACTTAAATCTTCCACGACCCAGTGCAATTGGGCAGAATGTTAGGATGTAACTGTTTATTTTTGCCCTTGTGTTAAAAGAAATATTAACATATTTAAGAGTGATCACCTGGTGCTGTTTTATTAATACAACTGAAAATGAAATTATCACAAAAATAAGCATTTTTAATCAGTGTCTCGCCCAATGCCTGATTTTAAATCACGGAACATGACTTTAAAGAACTGTACAGAATCATTTACTATGTTCACTGGTCAGTTCTGAATTAATTAAATATTTCCTAATGTTTACCTTTGCAGGCATCTTTCTAAAAAAAAAAGGTAAACATTAAGAAATATTTAATTAATTCAGAACTGTCTAGTGAACATAGTAAATGATTCTGTACAGTTCTTTAAAGTCATGTTCGGTGATTTAAAATCAGGCATTGGACGAGACACTGATTTGTCTTTACAAAACAAACCCTTGTGGAAAAACAAAAATCTGAAGAGCTTTGTTGAAGGGTTGCAGATGGGAACAATTGGCAGAAAGTCACTGCTCATTAATTCAGACTGGGGGCATCCAGTTTGTGGGCAGGGCCAATTTCCAATGTGATTTGTTTTTAAAGTCAGAGATCGCAGGCTCTCTATTTATGCTGGATGTAAATTGTGCTTCAAATTCCTTCCTCTCTTACGCTGGTTTCGTCCATTTTAGGTGAATTGTGACCCAGTGGAAACTCCCTGGATTTTTTTTTAAGATGTACCTAGAAATAAGTTACTGGTTGCCTTTGTTTACACATTCGGCAGTTTTATTCATTTAATTCATGTAAGTAAGTTATGTATAAATTCTGTAAGTTATGTATAAATATTAATGATTACGTCTATGTAACATGCTCACTTTAGGGCTTCATTGTAATGCTAACTACCCTCCCAGTTAGTTAACTCGCTTTGTTATAGCAATTTCCTCATGGCGCCTGAAAATAAGATAATTGTTGTTGCCATATGTATGTTTTGTTACACAGGTATTGCAGATAGATCCTGAAGCAACAGATGAAGAGCTGAAAAAGCGGTTCAGACAGGTAGACACATCTCTGTTGCCGTACTACAGGCTAAGGTAGCAAAGACCTTAGGTACAGTCGATGTCATTTAAGTGAGTGAATAAAAATTGAAAATTCCAAAACAATTTTTATCTACATCCATTACATTTTGTTAACTGACTGTTGTTTCGGTTGAGAATTCTTGTTAAGTGAATACATTTTTTTCTCCAAATTTTGCTTTGGTTAGAGCCCAAATTCTGCAATTATTGTCTGTAATAATATGTTGCATGACATGTGTTGGTTCAATAATTTACCATACAAAGTTAAAGCAAGTTAATATATATGACAATTAAAGTTCTCATGCTCCCCCCCATTGCCTCCTGCCTGATGCCCCATTTGATAAAGGCAGAGTGCTATTGATCCATTTGGACCAGAAGAATGCAGGTTCCGTTTTCGGCCTGGGCAGCAGTCCTGTCAGAAAGTGCACATGGTAGGACGTCAGGTGAGATCACCACTGGGCTTGTCAATGATGGCCCCCATGTAGAATGGCCCGATGACGTCTAGTCCTGCATGTGTAGGCTGGCCATTGGTTAGGTACCGGAATGCTGCTGGTGCCTGTGGCACCATGCTCCAGCATGAGTCAACACCTTCAGGAGAAAACGTGGCAGATAACCCTTACTAACATTTCACCGCACTCTTTAGGGAGATTTTTGTGGGCAAACAAGATATTCACTTAACAGGAATTGACATTACTAATGCTGATTGTTGCTTTTTTTAAACTTGTGAAAAAAATTACTATGAAGTTTTTTTTATGATTTATTGAATTAAAAGTAATTTAATCATATTAAAGAAATTTGGCAATGTTTTTTATTTTAATTCACTGGGGCCATATCATGCACTAGACATAGCATATCCTTTACTAGCCTGTGAAAATCGACACTTTTTTTTCCAAATTCTCTCCCTTCCTCAAGGTGCTGACTCACGTTGGGGTATGGTTCTCTGGGTGCAAGCAGCCCTTCGGTACCTCGCCCAAGTGGCCATTCTTCAGCTGTGAGCCCAGACAGTGAGTATCGTCAGGCTACCCTCACCCAGCGTCCACACGTATGTACTTTCAGGCAGTGGTCACTGAATAGTGAGCAGGAGGGAGAACTCTGGCTGATTTTCTTTTTTTTTGAAGAAATAATCCTAACCTGAGCACTCTTGAGGCCTATTCTAGCGCCGTACTATAGTTCCAGCTCAGATCAACCAATTTGGCACACACCAGGCATTGGATTTGGGTCCTTCCTAGTATGTATAACTCAGTATCGTACCAGGCCGTGTATTTTCTGACTGAGTTATCGGGATCCAGTAGTGGGATTAATTAGTTACATGATGTCACTACTTGATCTTGCTGTGGGTTGGCATTTAAGTGCAATGCTTAATGTTCTGTCAACACAAGTTTTATTGTGCAAGAAGTTTATTGTGCACATTTGCATTTGAGCCTGTGCTGCTAGCAGACCTGAGCTAAGGCTTTTTTTTTCCAGCCTTAATTCAGTAGCTGCATGGAGTGTTTTGGATCCTTTCAGTTCAACGGAGATTGAAATATAGGAAGAGGAAAGTATTAGGAAGGACTTAACATTTTAAATTTGAATGCTGAAAGGTATGGTGCAAATGGAGAGTGAATTAGAAACTGGAAGATGACAAGACTTTAACAAAGGCCAAGGGTGAAGAGTAGAAAGAAAATTGTTAAGAATACTCTTGTCAAGAAGGATTGAAGTCTTTCATACATTGAAATGTGTACTCTCTGCCTCAGAAAATTGCTACGCTAACAATTTCTGTAACATTCTTATATCTTAGAATATGCATGCATCATAAATAATTTTTTTCATAATTCTAGCTATCAATCTTGGTCCATCCAGACAAAAATCAAGATGATCCTGAAAGAGCGCAAAAGGCTTTTGAAGGTAAGTCAATGCATCCTTGGTAGGAATATGACTTAATGCGATTGTACGATTTTTTTGTGGATCTTTATAATGTATGTTTGGGAAACTAGACAAAAGTTCAGCCAACAAATTCATTATTAAAATGGTCCTTCTGGTAGTATTCCATATGGTATAACATTCAATTGAATGCAGACAAGGAAGGTCCCAGGTTTGATTTCTGCTGAGTTTGCTGACCTTGAACTGGAACAGTAGTTGGGGGGCACAGTTGATTTGTATTGCCTGGGGTGAGGCAGCAGAAAAATTAAGCCCGTGCTTGGTGATTGCTATCCAGCATTATATATCAAATCTGGGGTCTCCTTGCCTGCATGGCTCAGTACATATATTGTCATTAGCCAATGGGCTACTTGTGGAGCTGGGCATGTACTTTTTGTTTAGGAAATGATTCCTTTATTATAGGCAAAATTAAATGCTAACTTTTCTTGCTTCTTAATAGCTGTTGACAAAGCTTACAAGATGTTATTGGAACCAGAACAGAAGAAACGTGCTATCGATGTGATACAGGCAGCAAGGGAAACAATAGAACACAATGTAAGCATTAATTTTAATCACTTGGGCTTGATCCTGAATGTCACACGCAGTTTGTATAATTCTCTGGCAACAATACTTACAACCCCCCGTGCTTGCAAGTGTGTCTGAGGATAGAAAAATCGGATCTCGTTGTGGACTGAATTCCACCCCCCCACCACCCCACTACACATTCTCTTTTTCTTCCCATTTTGTTTCTGTTGCACTATCTTGCTGATACAATTACAGCACATTATATATTTAGTAAGTTTTTATTAGCCTTGCAGTCTTTTTATTGATGAAGCCTATCTTACTTTTAATTCATTAACAATTAGCATGGAATGTTCTATTAACTTGGTCATAAGAGTAAACCTACACACCTGCTTGATTTAAGTAGCACATTTAGCATACTCTGAATAATGTAAAAATAGTGTTTTGGAATTTGATTTGTCCTTGCCATTAGATGGTGCCAGAAGAAACTCCTGCATTGTATTGTTATAGAACCTAATCTAATTCCCTCCAATAGAGCTTGATATCAGTATTCAGCTGATTTCTCAATATCATCAATGTAAGATCAAACAAGAGATGCATTAGAAAAGTGTAAGGCAATTACAGGGCACCCAGAAAAAGGCAAATAACAGCCATTATCTTTAGTCGGAGAGAATGTTTTGATGGTGCGGATTCAGAAAAAGAGAATCTCTTAATAAGTGAAGTACGGAAAACCATGAAAGGAGTAGAAAATTGAAACCCTTGCACCACGTCAACATGTTTTACTTCTGCAGAGGGACCAGCTGTGTCTTGACTCCCAAAGAGCTAGGAAAGTCCCTGTAATAAACACTTGTTAAATGTGGAACACAGGTGGTATTTTGAGGACACAGGGACAAAATTAATTATGAATGTTTGTTGCCTCAAATACCTGTCTGATGGTTTTAAAGGCAACCCATATCCTAGTCATTGAAGTGGAATTTATTTAACTGTTATGCCATTCACTTCAGTTTTTCTTCTTGTCACCTTCCTTCCTCAATATGCTAGGGATAGAATTGTGCATTCTTGTACTTTGTGTTTGGCCCAGGTGCCTTTCTTGTGATACAGTCCACATAGTGAGTGAGATAAAAACAAAAAACTGGATGCTGGAAATCCAAAACAAAAACAGAATTACCTGGAAAAACTCAGCAGGTCTGGCAGCATCGGTGGAGAAGAAAAGAGTTGACGTTTCGAGTCCTCATGACCCTTCAACAGAACTGAGTAAAAATAGGAGAGGGATGAAATATAAGCTGGTTTAAGATGGCGGGGTGGGGGGGTGGGGGGTGGGGGGGCACATTAAACCAGCTTATATTTCACCCCTCTCCTATTTTTACTCAGTTCTGTTGAAGGGTCATGAGGACTCGAAACGTCAACTTTTTTCTTCTCCACCGATGCTGCCAGACCTGCTGAGTTTTTCCAGGTAATTCTGTTTTTGTAGTGAGTGAGTACAGACTGTTCAAATGGGTCAATTACAGCTGAGCCTAATGTATTGTCCCTGCCATCTGACGATGCTTGCTGGATAGTGATCAGCTGTGGACTGCTTGGCTAGTTTCCATTTGCCTCTTTTCCCAGGGATGCTGATAGTTGCATCTTTTATGAGCTTGGCTAATCTCATATACATCAGAATTCAAACCTGGGGCCTTTCTGATCTCTATCATTCAGTGCCACACCACGTGGCGCAGTCATCCGCTGGTGAGCTCATTCCATTAGGATAGGCCATTCCCTGAGTTCGACTTAGTCATTTTGCATTTTTAAAAAATGAAATCAAAATAAATTCTGTTGCTTCTGGTAATATTTGGAATCAATTAATAGTTTAAGTATTTCAAATCAGAAACCATGTAACCTTTCTTTTCCTTCATGATGTAACTCTTCCTCTCGTTTTCAGTTATGCTGTCTTTCTCCAAGCATTTAAATTCAAATTCTTATAATAATCTTGTTATCTATGCTTTTTCCTTATGGAGTTGCTTTTCACAAAACCCTTGACCCTTGTTTTCCTGTCCAAGGCCTTAACCTACCCTTTGTCAGCAACTTATTGCATCAAATTTCTTAGACATGTGATTTTATGTTCTGGGTAGGTTCTAGCTTGACTATTTTATGGTTTCTAATTGCTTTATATTTCTTATAAATGTGAGATGTTTATGCATTAATTGCTTAATCTTACACATCTCAATTTAAACATCCTTGCTGCATGGCCTTCCCTTTATCAGGCAGAGGGTGTGGATGCTGCCTCAGTTGAGCCTGCATAGTGGAGGTGGCCTGGGGTTGTATAATGGTAGCAGTCCTGATGAAAACCATACTCTTCCTTTTAATGATGGTAAGCTCAGCCTAGAAATATGGGATCCACAGCCTATGGACAACCACCCAACCCATGTGACATTGAAAAACTAGAGATGTTACGGCTTTCAATTCAGTTCTTTCAGGCTCAATTGGAGCACCATTCAGTACTTGTAATGTAGAACATATAGCGTAGACACAGGCCATTCAGCCGAAAGATCCCATGTAGACTTACTATGGCTAAATGTTACAGTTGCTAAATAGATAACACACTTGGGAATCATGACTTGTCGGATCCTCTCAGGAGGAGCATGATTTTGATAAGACTAGATTTTAAACTAGAAAATAATTCTGGAAGCTAGGCACATATTGATCTGATTTTTCTTGAATAAGAGCTGTCAAATTGGAATGTTCTGTTCAGAATGTGGGAGTCCATTTTGATTCACTAGATCTTTTGTTCCTTGGTAAAGCACATCATGAATTTGTTTCACTCTTGTACTCTTTATCAAGGCATCAAATGGGGCAAGTTCTGTATGTTTCTGATTGCTGTATGTTGTCCAGTAATTTTTTTTCTCTGCGTTCGCACATACATTTTAAATATACATTCATATGTTTTGAGATTATTGTACATTTAGGTGATTATTCACACTTAAGTGATCTGTGAAGCCAGTGTACATTTTGATTGCATGGTGCTTGCATGCTGACACATACAAGAGAATTTTTTTTCACAAATCCTTTATCCCATCTTTCAGAATTATTACCCTTCAGCTTCAATCTGTTAATAGATGGAATAGCATATTGTTACTAAAGCTTTGTATTCTCATTTACCTGAGTTTATTGTCAACACTGCATTTGACATGAACCTACATATAAGCATGTTTTTTGTGGCAAAATGTTATTTATTATGTGCAGGGCCAGCTCTGTCTCCATCTAAACTGGGAGTAAAACCCAACAGTGGATGTGTAATTTATCCTTCCAAGCACATCTGTGGTTGTACAACATTATATAAAATGCTGGTAGTCACAAATCTGGTAGCGTTGATGGTGGGAATATCACCTTGAGGTGATGAATTTAAACTGTTGTGTGGGAAGCACATTAGAGCATGCAGGCTTAAGTGCAATTTTTTTTAAGGAACCAATTCATTAATCTAGTGTCAACATTGAGATGGATTATCCTCCATAGCCATTTACTTAATGTAAGTTTCTTCACCTATAACTTCAGAATAATGGGGCACTGGCTTGATGTTTCTGTCACAATACAGTGAATTTTAAAAGATGGGTAAATATCCTAATACCTTGTTCTTTGATTTGTATTCAGTATATCCCGACCTTCTCGCACTTCCAGCTCTATATTTAACTAGTTTGACCTGAAGCTCAGTGACCAAAGTTATGTTGGGATCCAGAGTGTCTAAATAAAATCTTCAACTGTTAATTTAAAGTCTTATTTCGCTTGAAGAAAGATTCAAATTATCCAACAATTCGAATTGAGCAATTTTACTAGAATAGTACAGGAGATTTTTTTGTACATTTTTGATTGTATAGTTTAGCTTACGTTAATTTAAATTAAAAGGAGTCTAGGGTTAAGAAGGTTCAAAATGTGCTGTCTAATATTTGACATGATACATTGATTTACTATTAACATATAGCACATTTTAAAGCTAAAACTTTTCTATAAATGTAATTTATTGCTCCTTTTTTAGATATTTGAATGGTCAGATTTATGATTTTCCACTGTATAATCACATTAACTGTTTATAACTTTGGCTGACGTTTATGCTGCCAAGGCTTAATTGCTTTTATTTCACTGTCTCCCTATTTTATTAGAGTTTGAGACTCAATCCTTATAAAAACTGAAATTTTTATCAAGTGCCAAAGTATATTAAAACAGATGAAAGAGAAAGAGTGTATAGTTTTAGAAAGGGGAAAACCTTGTCTGTTAAGTATGTAAAACGTGCTCCCATATGGACATCAGGAGAGGATGGGGTCAGGCTTAGGGATGATGGTCCTCCATGAATAATAAATCTGCCAGTCCCTGCAGTCCAGATTACTCAATGAAGACTAACCATTTAGCTAGTTAATGCAGAGCAACTGGTGCCCACGGAACTGTCCACAGCAGGGACCAGCACTTATAAGAGACAAAGAGGAAAAGAAAGGGAAAATAATTGTGTACCTGTTGCAAGGACCTTTAATTTTCTGTGCCTTTTCCTTTTAAATCAATAGCCGGCAGTACTCTAAACTGCCCCTAGATAGCTCTGTTGCACTGTGTACAAAGCTTGGTGACACAAAATCAAACTGGCAACGTTATCTGGTGGTACTTCAGTTACATTGCTTTTCACAGGGCTGGCAGAGATATCAGAGGATTATTTTATGGCTTCTAAATTGTTGACCTTGAACCAATTCAATTTTTTCTTTTAACTTGTGAATTCGCAGACATCTGTTTAAAACCTTGAAAACCAAATTTGGAGGCTGAGTGGAGTTGGTTGACCTGTGGAACTTTCCTCACTCCAACAGACAAAGCTTTTATTTGTTTTCTCCCTTAGCCTTATACCACCCCGAGCCACTGTGAGTCTTTTCCGTAGTTCTTGACACTACTGTGATTAAGCTGTTGAACGTTGTGGAGCAGGATGTTAAGTTCTATTTTTATTTCCTGTGATGGAGATGCCCATTTAACGACCCAGCTGGGAACTGAAATTCATCTCCCACATTTTTGGCACATTTAAATGTCAAACCTTGATAGAACTTGGAACCTGTTCCCTTCTGTTGGGTGGTCCAAGTACCAGTAATCACTTCCCTTTCAATCTGGCACAGAAGTGTGCATGGAGTCTAGTTAGTTTTAAATGTTCATCAGTTTAACACTGGATTTAACCTTCAGAGTGACACTTGTATAAATACGTTCATAAACTTTGCTTTGTCTATAATTTTTGCTTTTGCAGTTGCTCCTGCCATACACTGCTATTTTCCCCTTCTTTT
This sequence comes from Carcharodon carcharias, assembly GCF_017639515.1. Classification (NCBI taxonomy): domain Eukaryota; kingdom Metazoa; phylum Chordata; class Chondrichthyes; order Lamniformes; family Lamnidae; genus Carcharodon; species Carcharodon carcharias. Next base: position 14,630,994 of record NC_054485.1, read on the forward strand.
CTTCCTTATCTCTTGTAGGTGCTGATCCCAGCTGTGGACACCAGTGGGCACCAGTTGCCACACAACTCTGGTTTCACAATCATTATAAAGCAACCAATTAAAGACACTAGCATGAATATATGCACAAATATTACCTCTCATAAAATCCTTAGTATAAAAAATGTGTATATATTTTTATTTTCCTTTCTGTGTATTACCAATCCAGCCCATATACCATAATTATAGTTTAATTCTGCATAACACTTTAACACTTGCATAAATACGTTCATATAACTTTGCCTTATCTATAAGAAGTTTTTGTATTTGGCTCCTACCCGTTGTGTTCTTACCATACGAATTATACTTATTAACATTCAACTTTTCTTTTGAAATATCACTGGTCTGTGTGTATATTTTTAAAATTTTCTGCACCTGTGTAACTACCACACCCTGGATGAAGAGAATTCTCCTCAGGATTCTGTGATTGCAATGACAGAAATGGAGGTCAATGTTTCTGAAAATGTTTTGTAATTTCTTCCCTCCTCTGCTTATCTGTCCTAATTGCCCTCTTCTGAAAACTGGGTAACAACCATTTAGCACTTTGCTTAAGTGGCCTTTTTTTAATTCTTCAGATGCCAAAACTCAATTACCTTCACCCTATTTCACGTTAGTCTGTTCACCTATTACTGTTGTCCTTAATGATATTGGTTGGCTTCTTCTATCCATCAATGCGGTGAGTTCAGAATTCTTGTCCTTACGCACTGTGTTTGCAACCTTCCCCAACCACTCCCACAACTCTTTTATCTGGTCTACTGTGTATTCATTATCTTACCTTGACACCCCCTGCCTACCATTTCAACCATTACTGCTACCCTGCCCTTTTTAGCACTTTTTTTCTGAGCTTCTCTATGTTGACCCCTTTTTCCTATCTTTAAAATCTTAACATCAGTTTTTCCGAGCTGGCCTTCAAACAGGTTTCTTTGTGCTCCCCTTCTATATTGCTAGTTTACTCTTCCTTCCCACCCCCCTGCTTTTTGTAAAATGCCATGGCACATTTTGCTATGTAAAAGGTGTGATGCATAAACCTGGGCTGCTTGTGTCATTGGACTATTTAACTGGGAATCTATCACAGCCTAAACCAACACTGTACTTGTCTGGCCTCCTGACTTGAGTGCTCCTAGCAGGTTTGGCTGATAACCGAGTGGTTTGGCCTTACTGACTGTCTGCTATTCAATCAGCGTGAGTGTTGCATATGTCATCCAGCATCTACAATAGACACTCTCCAGCAGATGTCACTGGTTAGTACTGTAATTGGTAAAATTAACCCTAGATTACTTTTTATTCCCTTCCTCCTATTTAGTCTGGTGAAGTCACTAGTAGCAGCACTGTTATTACTTTGATCCAGTTCTGCTGACTCACTGTAAACAAAGCCATTTCAGATTTTTTGAGTTAGTATTGTACCATATGTACGCCATGTCTTTACCACTAAACTCTGGGAAAATGAAATATATAATTTACAAATCTGAGATCTGGAGGGTATTCTGATACAAGCATGTTCATTATACGTGGCTCCTTCAAAAGTGTGTTTTTTGTTGTTTTAGATGAAAGAAAAAAGAAAGGCATTAAAGAAAGAGGGAAAGCCTTGCATTGTGGAAGAGGATGACCCTGAAACCGTAAGAAATATAAGATGTTGTGGCTGCTAACGTTTTCAGAGCTGAGCCTCACAGAATGTGTCTCTTGTATTTCAGCTGGGGAAAATACTTAGTGTTGGTAGTGTTTAAGGAATAAAATTAGGCACTAAAAAAGATTGAACACTTGACAGCTCGTATTGCAGTAACTGCACCGTAATGGGCTTCTTGAGCACTAGCCAAAGTGAGCAGCACACTGTAACAAGCATTTATTTCTAACAATTTGTCATCGGGGCAGACAGTTAATGGTAGCCAAAATTTTTCTTTATTCCCATTTGTGAAAAGGCCAAGCATGTATTTTTACTGAAATGGTTTATTTTCTGAGTGCTTTCTTTTCTGAAATGAGTTTTGGAATTTTAATATGTTGGATGAAATATGACTGCACCAAAAAGTGTTATGAAACTTTGTAAAATATATAACGCGAGCTTTTCTATATCTTTATCAAAGCATATGAATAACATAAAGTAAGTTCAAACATTTTATTCAAAAATAGTTTCTCCAAATTTATTTAAAAATACATAAGGAAGTTCAATTCAGGAAGAGAAAAGCCAATTGCTTTCCTATTTGCCTAGAAAGGCGAATGTAGGTGACTTGCTGCAAAATCCCAACTTGTAATGCCTTACACAGCCAGTGCAGGATGTACAGGAGCAGGTCAGTGTGAACAGGAAGCACTTCGAGCCAGTAGAGATCAGGAACCCACTGTAGGAGGAATCGCAAATCTCGTATATAGCTAGCAGCCTACCAACTTGGATGTGGTGTTACATTTTTGTGTAGTGCATATTTTGTCCTTTCTCAGGAATGAATACCTGTGTGCTGATTGAAATTGATTTTAAGCTACCTTAACGTGTGATGCTGTATAAGTAAAAAAGCAGCATGTCCCGATTGATGAGGCTGTTTATTTTAAACAAAAGAAGGAAGTAGAAATTAATGTTTTAGCACAACAAGTACAGAACGTAAGAACCTGGAGATAATGATGAATTTATGTAAAATAAATAAGAGCTCAGTTAAAATACTGGGTGCACTTTTGGGGTTCACACAATAGGACTGGCCTTGAGGCTTTCAATAAGGCACAATGCAGATTCACTGATATGGGAAAATACAGATTAGGAAATACTTGAAAAATTGGGTCTTTTTTCGTCAAAACAATGCAGATTATGAAGTAGTGTGATATAAATGAAATTATCAAAGGATGGGGTAGGATAGATTGAAGCAGACTGCTTTCTGTAGATGAGGCATCCAGAACAAAGAGCCAGAGATACAAATTGTAACAGATTTAGAACTGATCCTTACACAGAAAATTGTAGCATTTTGTACTCCTTTTCTGCTGTAACCTTCAAAAACCATGCTTAGATTGTGTAGTCTTTTGGAATGGCATTCAATCACCTTGCTAAATGGCATTGAGCCATGTTGGAGCACTTAACAAGAGGAACATGTGAAGGTTGCCATCTTTCCCTTTGGGTCTTGGATCAAAACCGTTCTGCATTTGTTCTGTTAAATCTTTTGGCTAAAGTTTCTTGAAACAACTTGCAATCAGTTAACTGAATGTTTTGACAAACAGAAGTGTTTTAGTCTGATACTAATGTCTTAACAGTTAATCCACCAGTATTGCTGAGGAAAATACTGGGTGTGCGCTCAATGGTGGGTGTATGTGGGGGACAGGAGTAGTCTTATTAAAGTGATTTTATTTTTTTGCCTTAAATTTTTCAGCTCTCTTTGTTCCCTGATTTTCAACAAAGTTGAATGGGGAAGTAAGAGTTGCAAACTTCTATCGCTTCTGTAAACCAAGCGCCCGGAAATGCAGAAAATAGTTACTTGTTAACTTCCCTTCGCTCTTAATTCAGGAAACGTTTCCCTCAGACAACCCAGCTGCACTGTAGAAAGCAAATTTATGTAGTTGGTTATGCTGTGGATTAATGCACTATGCCATCAAAAGTATCAAAATATAAAACTGGAAAGCAATTAGGTTACTGATCTGTATGAGAACTTCTTGCAGAGTTTACTAGTTTTCTACTTCCCAATAGTAAAGCCATAACTTTAAGTAAATAAGTAGCCCATCGTAAGATAGTTACGTGGTGTTAGAGCTTGTTGGGTAAACCCTCGTATGTACAGTTTCCAATTTCTTTCACACTTGGCATTGCCTTTTGATTTCCGCTTTTGACTTTGTACAGCATTTGGTGCTGCCTTAATAAATGTATATTTAAAACATTTTACCTTTTCCCCCTAATTTCTGGTGCTTTTTTCCTCTTGCTTAATTCTTGTTTTTTACTGGTCTAAGGCAGAATGATTGTTGACATTATGTTCAATCATGGAGGTTATCATACCTGAGTCAAACCGACTTCTCACCTGGCATCTATATTGAGCATTTGACAGCCATTAGATGATGCTGAAGAGCAAGAGCCCTGATTCATTTTCCCCCTATCCTTACATAAGAAATCAGACCATCTCTAGCACCCCAGCTGCTGTTTACCTATGATCAGTTAGTGATCATAAACCCCAAAGCAAACCCACAATCTTTTAGTCTGCAGGCTTAGTGCTACCCAAAGTGAATTCTTTAGTTATTAGATGATCAAGGGAGCTCCTCATCATTTAATCCAGTTGCTAGTCCAAAGCAGTGCTGCCATCTCACCAGTGGCAACAGGAAGATTTTACCTCTAGGATTTTGAAGAGAGGGCTCTAAAACAGAGATAAGCAGTTAGATAGTATATCACACACATTTCTCATTGCAAGCATGACTGAAATAGGTTTAGAGAAATACACACAGTACCAGGTGTGGTCCCCAACCAAGCAACACTTCAATTTGAAAATTGTCACCGAACTGAACCAGCCAGAATTTGAAATGCTAGCAAAATCCTGAAATCAATTGGTCGTATAGTTGTTTATAAAGATAATTGCGAGCACTTAATCATTTGTGTAAATAATTACATAATCAATGTCCCATAGGCGCTCTGCCAGTCCACGCAGTGTCCCTTTTATTCTCAAGTACATTGTGCCAATTTATAACCCTGAAATGTTCTCAAAAGATGGATTTTTCCAAATTTTGACAGATCATGTGTAATTGCTGCTCTCATTGTGGTGTTACAGCTCATAAATATGATGAGCAAATCAGGAGGATAAATATTTGTATTAGCACAGTGACCAATTGCCAAATGTTGTTTAATTTGAAGAAGTGAGTGCTCAGTGAATTTAATTTAAGTTCTACTGAAGGATTTTCAAATACTTAACACTTTGAAGTCAGACAGGAGATAGTTGCCTGACCTAAGATTTTATTTTGGTGCTTTAAAAGAATATATTCTATGGGTTCCATGACTTTTCTGATGTCCAACCAATATCTCCAGTATTGCTGTTCGTTATGTTGCCTGGATCATCATCAATTATTTGTACACCCTTTTAAATTGCACACCGCCTTTGTTGCTCATTCTCATGCAGAATGAATGTAATTTCAGTGAACAACACAGATTGATTGGTGAAAACGAGGAAAGTTTACTTAAAATGAAAGCATAAATGTGACCCTTGTGTTGAGAGTTTAGTCACCTGGAAGAAATTATTTTTTTGAAATGGATGTGGTGGCACCCATAATGTAAATAAAGGATATGCAAGAAATCCAAAGTGACCAGTATTTTACCATTAGTGGCTTTTTTATTCTGTTTTACCATTAGCTTGTTGCACTATTTTGTTTCTTCCTTTTTTGTGATCTGAGTTTTGTGTTCAGGGATGGTATGTCAATGTGAGTGCTAACTGGTGTCTGCTTTTCCTCCTCCTCCCTCCTCTTTCAACCTTCAAAGCTTTAAAACTGCCCTGGCGTGTCTTTTGCACATCTATAAGACAGAAGTTTCCAAATTGGGGTGTGCAGGTCATGAGATATCTGTACATGTATAAAACACGTACTGTGAACATAGTGCCCTGAGAGTTCTGCATCCTGTACCGTTATTCTCATACTTGTTGATTTACTTGCATGTAATTTCTCTTGTATTCCAATAACTTTAGTTACTTGAAAGTTAAGATGGTGGGTAGTGGGTGCGGTGTTCACGAGAATATCAGTGCTTGCAGGGTTCCTTGGGACTGTCCTAATATCTTCAGAAGATTGGTGGGGGGGGGGGGGGGGGGGGGTGTCTCCATGTTTGTAAGAAGTGTCCAAACATCCTTCGGTAAATTCAAAATTCAGGTTGTGTATGGTGACACCTGTATATCTTGGTTGCATATCTATGAGAAATGATTAAAACCTCCTGTTCATTTTAATAGATTTCAAAATATTCATGTAGACTATATCATTCCCAAACAATATCATGCCGATTCGGCTAATGAGAAAAGAGGCCAGAACTCCTGACGATTTGAATATGGGTGAAGAAGCTTTGCTTTGGGAATTGTGACTCATGAGACACGTGTTGGCTGTTCTACTCCAGGTGGTTCAGATCCTGAATTTTTTTGTCTTACAGTCATGGGAACTCTGTTGTGGCAGCAACATCCATCAACATTCATGAGTAAACGATCAGTTAGCTTGAGGTTTTTTTGGGGTTGTGTGATAGGGCACTGTATAGAGGTGGAGCTACCTGTGACCACTGGTTCAGCATCTTTGAGAGGTTGTCTCCTCTGAACGACAGCACCTCTGACAGCGCAGCACCCTCTCTACACTGGAATTTTGTTCGAGTGGCCCAAATTCCCAGCTTTTTAACTTGGGGGAGAAGGAAACCAATTGAGTCAAATTTACTTTTTTATTGAAGACTTTTACCCACTGTTTTGTAAACTGGTTGGTTTCACATTTCCTGGGCTGTACCAGGACAAGATCTTAGTATAAATAGTGGTTGTAATGTAGGAATACTGCGTTGATTTTTGAAATGTTGTTTGGAAACATTGCATCAAACTTTTTCAGACAGGAGAAAAATTAACAACACCAGAAGTGATGGTTTATAAATCCTTGTGATAAGCATTGAAGTCCCTGCAAATATTACTCTGGAAGGATGTATCCCAACTTCAGAAAAATTTCTCCCAACTGCAGAAGACTTTTATTATCTGCAAGAGAAATGACATTATAAGTCAGGCAAATACAAAGAAAGTAGAAGACCCATGATGGGCAAGTAGAATTCTGAAGACTCGTGGACCCTTCCCTGGTTCCTTTCAAAGGCTCTGTAATATTGTCTGAATAAATCTCTGGGATTGTGGGAGTTTTACATCTTCAAATCTTGGTGCAGTAAGGTTGAGCAGTATTTTGATGCAGCTTTGAAAAGAATAGAGTACTTCAGATTTATTTTTTTGATTGAACTTCTCCTTTGTAACCAGACTGAATTCTCAACCACGGGGTTTGAGTCAGTTGGAGGGCGTTTCTATTTGTGTCATTATTAAAATGTGTTGTGCACTAACCTGATTGAGTTATTGTTTATTGTACCTTGAGGCATGTCAGAATCAATCTTTTTTTTTAATCTTCCTAGTTCAAGCAATTGGTACACAAACAAACTATGAAGCTGTTTGCTGAATTAGAAATTAAAAGGAAGGAGCGGGAAGCCAAGGACATGCATGAGAGGTATATGGAATCATCTTAAAGCCTATTGCCCCCAAACATTCTTTCTTTTATTTCCTCCCCCCACTCCCCAACATTGTCCATTATAACTGGGCAGTCAATTTTTGATGAGGAAAAGCAGCTATGAAATATATAGCCTATCCTGAATTCATAGGAATTTAAATTATCCAAAGTTTTAAAACTTTGCAATAAACCCTGTTCACCCATTGCCCCAGTGCTCACTAATCTATTTTGACTCCTGGTCTGACAACATCTTGGTTTTAAAAAAAATTTCACCTTTGTTTTCAAACCCCTCCATGGCCTCGCCTCTACCTCTACCTCTGTAACTTCGGACATCCCGAGAACCTTCCAAGATATCTGTGCTTTTCCAATTCTGGTCTCTTGCTCATCCCCGATTTTTCATTGGTCAACTGTTGGCCATATCTTCAGCTGTCTGGGCCCCTAAACTCAGAAATTTCCTTCCTTTATCTCTCTCCTTTTAGGGTGTTCTATCTAACCTACCTCATTGATAAAGGTATTGAGCGTCTGTCTTAATATTTCCTTAAGTGGCTTAGTGTCAAATTTTGTTTAATAACTTTTCTATGAAGTGTCTTGGGATGTGTTACTATATTAAAAGTGCTTTGTAAATGCAAATGATTAATTTCCACTTTGCTCTAAATATTTCTTAATTCAAATGTATTTAGAACAAAAATTGATTCAAATTTTCTGTCCTATATTGTAGCCTTATTTTCTGTCTAAAGAAGTCTTTGCAAAGGCCACTTATGATTGTAATTTCTTCTCCAACCCTCTCCCTTCCCCTTTCTTCTCTTCATCCACGCCCCCCACTTCCATCCTTCCAATCTCAAATTTACACCTCTTCATTTTCTCAATTTTCTGGGCTGAGGTTACATGGGTTTTGACTATCTGTCTATACTTCACCTGAATGCCACTCTTTATTATGAACCTTGCCTGTGTGCATTGATAGACTTTTTTTATATCTTGCTGTGAGGTTGGGGGTAGGGGAGGAAAAATCATAACCAAGCTTAGTTCTGTTATCGCCCATGTTTGTTTACCAGCGGTTGGTAATGGTTTAGCAAAGGGGGAACTGGTTTTCTGGGCCTCCAGGTAACAGACCAGCTTCTCAATCCTCAAACAACAAACATTATCATGAAACAGGCTGTGCAAGTTTGAAAGCTCCTTAATTTACTGGATTTTGAAAATACGCACAGTCCAGGCAAGCAAATGAAATATTAGGAAAAACCTCAACAGCTGAATGCTCACTATGAGCACAATTTTTAATGCTATCCATTCTTCTTAATCCAGGAAACGGCAAAGAGAAGAGGAGATTGAGCAGGAAGAGAAAGCAAAACGAGATAAAGAGTGGCAGAAAAATTTTGAGGTTTGTAAAATTCTAATTTACCAATTTCCAATTCTTGTCATGTTTTGAATGGCTTGTAGAACAACGAGCAATGGTTATGATTCTGCAGTCTTATTGAAAATGGTTTCCTTCTGAAAAGCCAATTTATTTTATTAACCTTCTTGACATTGAGAGGTCCAGTGAGTGATGCAGAATAGTCAAAAACAGTCATAAAAATAATCTTTTTGATTGTAATTTAGTACCTAATATTCCAAGAACTGTGGATTCTAATTAAAAAGTGCTATAAAACATACACTCCAAATCTCTGTGCAATATTTCCTCATGAGTTTTTAAAATGACAGTTGTTGTATGCTAAGCAAACCTAAATACAGAAATATATTTTATTGGGCCAGATTTTGCTGTAGGCTTAACAGTGAGGCTCACTGCGCTCACTGTCATTTATGTGGAAATTGGGCAGCAACTTTTGGTGACTATACATGTTGCAGTTAAACGTGGAAATCCAGATGTTTCTGTCCGAGGGCTTCCCAGAAATGGCACAGGTTACATTTTATATGCAGCACAGATATAGGCCACTTGGCCCAACCAGTCCATGCTGATGTTTTTGCTCCGTGCAAGCCTCCTCCCATCTTACCTCATCTAAAGCTATCATTGAAACCCTCTATTCCCTTCTCCCTCATATGCTTGTCTAGCTTCCACTTAGATGCATTTATGCTCTTTCTGCCTGCCTTGCCATTCAAATACATTGATTGGCTTGAGCTTGCTGTATTGACCTCATAGAAATGACTAAACTCACCAAAACGTTGGTGCTTGCCCATTCTAGGATAAGCACACTTTTAATGATATGGCCAGTCTTAACTACTTTCTAACAACCTCTCTAGCATGGAAAATTAACTTGTAAAAGCATGGAATCGTGCACCTTCAGCAGTTAATTAATTATGATTTAAAAGTTAATTAACTATTTCTTTTGTCTCTTATCTCATTTGATCCCATTTTTCTTTCCTTCGCTTTATTTAATTTTCTGTACCTGATTTGACATCGAATTCACTATTCCACCTTAGGTTTCCTGGTTCAGACTCTGCATTGCTCATCAACAATTCTTCAGCCTGTTTGATTAAGGAGGTAACCAGTTGCTTGCCCTGGTCTCTCAGATCCTAGGTGGCTTGTAGGGGCACTGTGCTTTCTCGATGGATGGCAGATAAAACTTCTTTGCATAAACCCATAGAGAATCTTTGGGCAAATGCAAGTCAGAGCAAAATCTGGCTCTTTTTTTTAAAGTATTGTATTTTATACGCATAATGAACAAAACATTTATCACGTTGACCTGAGAAGCTGACTGAATTTTCACCGTACCTATGAAATAGAGTTCCAGAATCATAGAATAGTTACAGCACAGAGGGAGGTCATTCGGCCCATCGTTTCTGTGCTGGCTCTCTGTAAGTCGCGCTCCCTTGCCACTTTCCCCATAGCCTTGCAAATTTGTACAAACTATTATGTGCTTTCTAAGATTTTGCTGCAATATAGAAGCAGATTACTCACTACTTGCTGATACATATATTGTAGTGTTCTACATGTTGATGGGCTTACTCATTGACCTGCCAGATGGCACAAAGGAGTTGAGGGTAAGGGTAAAAGTGGGAGGACCCACCCATACTCTGAGATAGTGATTGATACCAGTGTACTATGCAATGGTCAGCTTGGAATCTCCTGAGGTGTATGACCTTTTATTGGATGGGAATTGAACCTATGCCTTCTGGTGCTTTCCCAGTCCAGATTCGCCCTGTGTACCACAGGTTTGGATTGTCAGGTGCCCCTTTATTCTGGAAGTCAGTTATAGCATTGTTCGAGAGCAAGCTCCTTCTAATCTGCTGTAGTAATGTGCCTTGAGTCCTCAGAAGACCATTTCCTACTGCATGTGTACAAATTTTTCATGTCTTGCAATAGTCATCTTTCTAGCCCCTGAGTAAACTTATACTTCAGTGACATTTTGTGGGAATATTTGTGTGATGGGATGCTCTCAGGAGCAATTGATTGGAATTCTGGAAAAGTTGCAGATAGGTTTTTTACAGTGGGCAGTGAAAGGAGATTTTAATTCCATCACTCTGATTTGGATTCAAGCCCAATTTAAAGCATGAAAACACAATGAACTGACTAAAATCCTACTTAGATCCTAACACAAATGAATTGTGTTGTTAAAAGGAATACTTGCTTGGTTCCATTCTTCTTGATCCAATCATAACTAGAGGATATTCAGCAATGGCGCCTCTTCCCACCCCTGCACTGTTAACTCGGGAGCCTCCAAGGATCTTTCCTTCTGCTGCCCCTTGGCAACACTGTCCAAAGTTATTAGACTACAAGTCCTGTATCTAGTTCTGGATGAGCTGTAATTTTTTTTTTGCAGTAGCAAATCCGGATCCATTATCTTTGGCCCTTGCCAAACATTGTAAGTTAAAGTTATAATTGTCATTGTGCCATTGTCACCTAATTTAGCTTTCCCTGCCTTCCCCAACAACTGTCTTGGGTTGAACCAGACTGTTTACAACCTCGACATTCTATTTGACCCCAAGCTGAGCTTCCGTCCCCATACCCCCCTCCCTTAGACAGCACCTTCCAAACCCATGACCACCACTGCCTAGAAGGGCAACAGATAGATGGGAACACCATCACCTGGAAATTCCCTTCTAAGTCACTCAACATCCTGACTTGGGAATATATTGCCGTTCCTTCACTGTCGCTGGCTCAAAATTCTGGAACTCCCTTCCTAACAGCACTGTGGGTGCACCTACACTACATGAACTGCAGCGGCTCAAGAAGGCAGCTCACCACCACCTTCTCAAGGGCAACGAGGGATGGGCAATAAATGCTGGCCCAGCCACTGAAGCCAACATCCCGTGAATGAATAAGTTACATCTCCACAACGTCACCCGCCTCAGCCCTTCTGCTACTGAAGCCCTCATCTGTTCCAGTGCCACCTCCAGACTTAACAGCTCCAATATTCTCCTGGCTGGGCCCCCATCCTACAAAAACCTCACAAAGAGAATCCTGCTGTCTGTGTCTGATCTTGCAACAAGTTATACTTGTCCATCATCCTTGTGTATCCTCACCTACAATGGATCTGTCTGCTCAATACCTCAAGTTTAAAATGCTCAACCTTATGTTTAAATCCCTTTATGGCCTCACTCCTTCCTATTTCTGCATCATTCTCCAACCCAACAAACCCCACCTTGAACTTTTGTGTTCCTCCAATTCTGGCACCTTGGATAAGGTCCCACATGGCAGATTGGCTTTGTAACAGGAAACAAAGGGTAATGGTTGATGGATGCCCTTGTGAATGGAAAGTTGTCTCAAGTGGTGTTCCACAGGGCTCAGTGTTAGGACCCTTGCTATTTGTGTTATATATTAATGATTTGAAGATGAACGTGGGGGGCACAATTGGGAAATTTGCAGATGACACACAGATTGGCCGAGTAGTGGATAGTGTAGAGGATAGCCATAATCTCCAAAATGATATAGATGGGTTGGTGGAGTGGGCAATGAAGTGGCAGATGGATTTTAACTTAAAGAAGTGTGAGGTCATACATTTAGGGAGGTCAAACAGCTACAGGGATTACAAAATAAATGGGAATTTACTAAGAGGGGTAGATGAAGTGAGAGATCTTGGCATACAAGTACACCAAGGTCCCTGAAGGCAGCAGTTCAAGTAGACAAGGTTGTAAAGAAGGCATATGGAATGCTCTCCTTCATTTGCAGAGGTATAGAATATTAAAGTAAGGCTATAATGTTGGAATTGTATAAAACACTGGTGAGACCACAACTGGAGTATTGTGTGCAGTTCTGGTCACTACATTACAGAAAGGATGTAATAGCTTTGGAGAGAATGCAGAGAAGCTTTACAAGAATGTTGCCAGGGTTAGAAAAGTGTAGCTACGAGGAGAGGTTGGATAGGTTGGGGTTATTTTCCTTAGAACAAAGGAGTCTGAGAGGTGACTTGATTGAGGTGTACAAAATCATGAGGGGAATAGATAGAGTGGACAGGATAAAATTGTTTCCGTGATGGCGAATTCTAGAACCAGGGGACATAGATTCAAGATAAATGGCAGAAGGTGTAGGGGGGACATGTGGAGGAACTTTTTCAAACAGAGGGTCGTGGGTGTCTGGAATTCACTGCCCAAGTTGGTGGTAGAGGCAGAAACTTTAAACTCTTTAAAAAGTACCTGGATCTGCACCTAAAGTGCTGTAAGCTGCAGAGCTATGGGCTGGGTGCAGGAAGGTGGGACTAGAAAGGGCACCTAGGTGTCCTCGGGCTGGCATGGACAAGATAGGACGAATGGCCTCCTTCTGTGCTGTAACTTTTCTATGGTTCTAAATATACTGCCTTCACACTGCCATTGGCAACTGTGCATTCAGCCAATTAGACTCCACAATCTGGAACTCCCTCCCTAAATCCTTATGCATTACAACTTTTCCTTAAAACAAACTTTTTTAACCAAACCTTTAGTCAATGTCAATAACCTGCTCCCACCCCCATTGAATGTCTCCTCCTTTGATTCTACAGATATTTTCTATCTGATTTAGTACCAGAAATTCTGTAAAGCTGAATGTTGGGTGTTTGATACTTTTATATGGGCTTTACTTGAAATGTGAAAAATATCTAAGCATGATTAATATGTTTTGTAATTGTAAACTAGAGTTGCAAACCTGGAGAGAGTTCTAACATGAATTTGGTATGCTGGAGGTTACTGATTTGGCACTGGTTGTGCAAAAAGTTTGAAGATCAGTTTGAGGTGATGAATCAAGTCTTTTACAAGAATTATGCTGGATTAATGTATGATTGTTTTTTTTCCCCCCCCTTTAACATTGGTTTCAATACAGCACATTATCCTGGTGACAACATTTGGTTTGTTTTTCTGCCCATTGGTTGAACACATTGCTCCACAGCATATGATGGCGAATCTGATGCCTAAAGTTTATGATGGCGTACAGGTTGCAGATTTAAGATCGGGCTTTTGACAGGACGATCTCTGTCATTTTTCCTATCCCGAGCTGGAAGAACTTTAGAGATGATGAGCCCCAACATTTACACGGAGGGTAGGGGAAGAGGCTGAAAATGGCCAAAGAACCCAGCAAGCTCCCTCCAAATCTAACGGCAAAGCCTCACTAATGCTTTGTTGCTCAGGGTTCTGCATGGCAGCAGGCCGAATGGATAGCATGGTCAGTGGGCGGGAGGGAACACCAGCGCAGGAGTCCGCAGCCTGGGACCGTCCCCAAGGGGTGGGAGGCCTGCGATTGGGGTTGGGGGAGGCCTGCGATTGGGGTTGGGGGGAGGCCTGTGATTGGGTTTGGGGGAGGCCGATAGCTCCTCTTGAGGGGGCTGAGGTGAGCACTCATGCTCTCAGACACTTTGACACGCCGATATTCATCTCTGTAAAAGTGGCTGGCTGGGCTTGCATTCAGCACATTTTGCTTGTTAGCCCTGTCCCTCTGTCGTTGTGTTTGGGAGGGAATAAATATCAGGACCAATAAGTTACTGAAAATCAGTGTTCTGTTGTGAGAAAAGAGAGAAAATCCAGAAGCTTTGAAAACAACACCACAACAGTAATTGCAGGCAAGGTTCAGACCGCTGCTACTCTAAGATCAACCTTCAAGATTTGCACCTGCCGTGCAACCTGGAATCTGCAATCAGTCTAGGGTCCCAGAAATAAACAGTCAATATTCTTGCTTTTCTCTATTTTAAAACACTGATTGAATTTTGCCCTTGTCTAGTACGCCCAGTGCCAAGTATTGCGCTGATTGGAAGCAGTGTCCAGAACCCACCACACCATCCCAACTACAGAGCACAGCCCCCTACAAATGTGAATTTTTATTATTTCCCCACCCCCCCCACCACCGCCCATCATTGTGGCCAATCTGAATCGTAACTTCTTCAAATCTGCATAGGCAAGCAATAATTCTAGTAGATTTAAGAAAAGATAGTTAATCTGCTAACGTAATAGGAAATGGCATTTGAACGAGACACATTGTACATTTTGTATTTTAAGTGGTATCCATTATGTGTATGTGTTATCATAGGAAAGTCGAGATGGTCGTGTTGATAGCTGGAGAAACTTCCAAGCCAATAAAAAAGGCAAGAAAGAAAAGAAACAAAGGAGTTTCCTCAAGCCACCAAAGGTTAAGATGGAGCAGCGATAAGAGCCATCTGGAAATATTTTACGTAAAATAGGAAAACACAAACAACTATAGCAATGTTTACTCCAGAACATGTTCTTCGCTTAGGAGTAGTTTGCAGTTTAGTGGCACAAATGTTTTTTTTTCCCCTGTCCATTCTACTGACTCATATGTGTTGTAGTAGCTAATACTATTTTTTTAGTTTCATCCCTGATAATCGATGTGGCAGGGCTCACTGCTTCCTGTTTCTAAACCAATATGATGTAAATGTACAGTATAAAAGAGGTTGATAATGGCCTTGTATCCTTTTGAAAACCTTTAATTTTTAAGCCCTGTAATTTAACGTTTTGTAACCTTTTTGTACTGTGAACAATTTGTCTATCTTTAGCCATCAAAGGTAATCATTAAAAGTGTTTGGAAATAACAATGTGTGTTTTCTGTTTTCGAAGTTGATAGATTCCATTTTTTATATGAGTGGAATGCTACATCATAGTTTGAAGTATGAAGTGAATTTTAGCTTTTATGTACATATATTAAAGTTGCATAACATTAAAATGCTTTCAGCTTTAAACTCCTAGGGAAAAATGTACAAATTAACTTTGAAAATGAGGTACTAATCATAGATGGGAAAATAATTTTGCTGGTTTTCACCCTATTCCTGAAGGTGCTTGATGTTGAGGTGATAGTTTTACAGATGGCAATACTTCCACTTCACCACCTGGCAACTCTCCATATACAAGTGAATATTGGCTATGGGAGGGCTGAGGGCCATTCATAGACTCATAGACACCTCAGCTCTGGAAGAAGTTAGCTTCTTATTGGACTATCCTACCAAAAATCTCATTTCGCTCCTTTAATAAAGACAGAAAATGCTGGCAATACTCAGCGCGTCTGGCATCATCAGTGGAGAGAGAAACTTGAGTTAATGTTTCAGGTCAATAAACTCATCAGAACTCAGTTTCTCTCTTGCTTGTCCACAAACAGTTCTGGTATCCCACTTGAAATTTTAATAAATGTTTGTAAAAGACTTGTGAATAAAACATGATCAGTTCAGCCCATGTTTATTTGTGCTTTGTTGCTTGATTTTTGCAGAACCTGTGAAGATGGATTTCCTGTATTCAGTTTTGACTCAGTTTTGCTATCATGAAGTCTGTTGAATCTTCATGATTGCTGTCCAATTACTTACCACTGTTCTCATTAACATGAACAATCTCCAATGATGTGACAAGTTATCCTTGCTATTTCAGTATTGCTGATCTGTTTGCTGCAGACCAGTGTTCTATTTCATATTTAATCTCCACTAAAACCTAATTTGTGCAAATACTCGTAGTTCATTACTGGAAATTTGCACATTCATCAAGTGAGTAGTTGACAATATTTGAACCGATTGAAAGACTGGGTCCAAAACATTAATTTTGCTTCAGTTTTTCACTTAATTTTTTTGTTTTAATGTCAATGGATAGATTGTACCAACATGAATGCTTCCCCAAGCCTATTTAAAAAAAACATGGGTTTCCTGTATCATAACATTTTTTTCCATGTTATTTGTATCATTTCTGAGGGAATGGTAGCCTCTCCAAACAAGTGTGATTCTGTTGCTTTCAAAGTTGAAGAAACAACAATTTGCATTTATATAGCACGTTTAATGCAGCAAAACATGCCAAGGATTTAGCAAGCAAAATTTTGACACTGCCACATGAGATAATAATACAGGTTTAAGAGGCAAAACCTTTAAACCAAAGGAGGATCTTAAAGGCAGAGAGGTTGAGGGTGGGAATTCCAGGCTAGAGCCTGTTGGGGCTTGCAATTTTCAAATCTTGATTTGAATTATGCTTGCCAAATATCTTGAAAAGTCCTGTACAAACTCGCTCTTGACTGCTGTTTAATTGGAATTGACAGCAGTCATGGAGAGGTAAGTTTGTTATAGTCCCTAGTGGAGGTGGATGTACAGAGAGAACACATTTTAAATTGATTAAATTGGTCACAAGAAAAAAGACCTGATGGATTGGTTCTATGCTTATCTTTTTTTAAACGACTGCGGGCCAGGAAAAAATCTTTATTGGAAATTGCATATGATAAATATGAATTCAAGATGGATTTTTTTGACTATCCCAAGTGACATGTTTATGAATATGATTGGCTTTCTCCAAAGTAAATAGAATGCTGTTTTCAGTTTTAGAGGCGATGGCATAGTGGTATTGTCGCTGGACTAGTAACCAGTGACCCATGGTAATGCTCTGGGGACCTGGGTTCGAATCCTGCTAAGGCAGAAGGTGGAATTTGAATTCAATAAAAATCTGGAATTAAAAGTCTAATGATGACCATGGAACCATTGTTGATTGTTGTAAAAACCCACCTGGTTCACTAATGTCCTTTAGGGAAGGAAATCTGTCACCCTTACCATGTGACTCAGACCCACTGTAATGTGGTTGACTCTTAAATGCCCTCCAAAATGGCCTAGCAAGCCACTCAGTTGTATCAAACTGCTACAAAATCATAAAAGAATGAATCGGACGGACCACCCGGCATCTACCTAGGCAACAACAATGGCAATCTCATCCCTGTCGACCCTGCAAGGTCCTCCTTACTAACATCTGGGGGCTAGTGTAAAATTGGGAGAGCTGTCTCACAGACTAGTCAAGCAACAGCCTGACACGGTCATGGAATCATACAGATAATGTCCCAGACACCACCATCACCATCCCTGGATCTGTCCTGCCGATGGGACAGGACAACAGAGGTGATGGCACATTGGTATACAGTTGGGATGGAGTTGCCCTGGGAGTCCTCAATATCAACTCGTGACCTCATGAAGTCTCATGGCATCAGGTCAAACGGGCAATGAAACCTGCTGATTACCACATACTGCCCTTGTTCAGCTGATGAATCAGTGCTCCTCCATGTTGAACACCACTTGGAAGAAGCACTGAGGGTGCCAAGGACACAGAATGTACTCTGGGTGGGGGACTTCAATGCCCACCACCAAGAGTGGCTGTAGCACCACTCCTGACACATCCTAAATGACAAAGCTGCTAGACTGGGTTTGCGGCAGGTGGTGAGGGAACTAACAAGAGGGAAAAACATACCCTCACCAACCTGCCTGCCACAGATGCATCTGTCCATGACAGTATCAGTAGGAGTGACCACCTCACAGTAGTGGAGACTAAGTCCCACCTTCACACTGAGGATACGCTCCATTGTGTTGTGTGGCACTGCCACTGTGCTAAATGGGATAGATTTCGAACAGATCTAGCAATTCAACTGGGCATCCATGATGTGCTGTAGGCATATCGTGGCATATCCCCTACTCTACCATTACCTTCAAGTCAGGGGATCAACCCTGGCTCAATGAAGAGTGCAGGAGGGCATTCCAGGAGCAGCACCAGGCATACCTAAAAATGAGGTGTCCACCTGGCGAAGCTATAACACAGGACTGCTTGCATACCAAAAAGCATAAGCAGCAAGTGATAGACAGGGCTAAGTGATCCCACAACCAACAGATCAGCTCTAAGCTCTGCAGTCCTGCCACATTCAGTTGTGAATGGTAATGGACAATTAAACAACTCACTGGAGTGAGGCTCCACAAATATCCCCAACCTCAGTGATGGAGCAGCCCAGCACAACAGTGCAAAAGATAATGCTTTTGCAACAATCTTCAGCCAGAAGTGCCAAATGGACGATCCATCTCGGCCACCTCCAGAGGTCCCCAGCATCACAGGTGCCAGCC
Source organism: Carcharodon carcharias (assembly GCF_017639515.1). Taxonomy (NCBI): domain Eukaryota; kingdom Metazoa; phylum Chordata; class Chondrichthyes; order Lamniformes; family Lamnidae; genus Carcharodon; species Carcharodon carcharias. The sequence continues at coordinate 14,649,419 of NC_054485.1, forward strand.
TTCGCCAATTCAATTCACTCCACGTGATATCAAGAAATGGCTGAAGTCACTGGATACTGCAAAGACTATGGGCCCTGACAATATTCCGGCAATAGTACTGAAGACTTGTGCTCCAGAACTTGCTGCGCCCCTAGCCAAGTTGTTCCAGTACAGCTACAACACTGGCATCTACCCGGCTATGTAGAAAATTGCCCAGGTATGTCCTATACACAAAAAGCAGGACAAATCCAACCCAGCCAGTTACCACCCCATCAGTCTACTCTTGATCATCAATAAAGTAATGGAAGGGGTCATCAACAATGCTATCAAGTGGTACTTGCTTAGCAATAGCCTGCTCATTGAAGCCCAGTTTGGGTTCCACCAGGGCCACTCAGCTCCTGACCTCATTACAGCCTTGGTTCAAACATGGACCAAAGAGCTGAACTCCCGAGGTGAGGTGACAGTGACTGTCCTTGACATCAAGGCAGCATTTGACCGAGTGTGGCATCAAGGAACTCTAGCAAAACTGGAGTCAATGGGAATCAGGGGCAAAACTCTCCGCTGGTTGGAGTCATACCTAGCACAAAGGAAGATGGTTGTGGTTGTTGGAGATCAGTCCCCTCAGCTCCACGATATCACTGCAGGAGTTCCTCAGGGTGGTGTCCTCGGTCCAACCATCTTCAGCTGATTCATCAATGACCTTCCTTCCATCATAAGGTCAGAAATGGGGATGTTCACTGATGATTGCACAATGTCCAGCACCATTCATGACTTCTCAGATACTGAAGCAGTCTATGTCTAAATGCAGCAAAACCTGGACAATATCCAGGCTTGGGCTGACAAGTGGCTAGTAAGATTCACGCCACACAAGTGTCAGGCAATGACCATCTCAAACAAGATAGAATCTAACCATCGCCCCTTGATGTTTAATGGCATTACCATCACTGAATCCCCCACTCTCAACATCCTGAGTGTCACCATTGACCAGAAACTGAACTGGACTAGCCATATAAATACTGTGGCTACAAGAGCAGGTCAGAGGCTAGGAATAGTGCGACGAGTAACTCACCTCCTGACTCCCCAAAGCCTGTCCACAGTCTACAATACAGAAGTCAGGAGTGTGATGGAATACTCCCCACTTGCCTAGATGAGTGCAGCTCCCACAACACTCAAGAAGCTTGACACCGTCCAGGACAAAGCAGCCCACTTGATTGGCACCACATCCACAAACATTCACTCTACCACCGACACACAGTGACAGCAGTGTGTACCGTCTACAAGATGCACTGCAGGAATTCACCAAGGCTCCTTTGACAGCACCTTCTAAACCCACGACCACTACCACCTAGAAGGGCAAGGGCAGCAGATAGATGGGAACACCACCACCTGAAAAGGTTCCCCTCCAAGTCACTCACCGGCCTGACTTGGAAATACATCGCCGTTCCTTCACTGTCACTGAGTCAATATCCTGGAACTCCCTCCCTAACAGCACTGTGGGTGTACCTACACCACATGGACTGCAGCGGTTCAAGAAGGCAGCTCACCACCACCTTCTCAAGGGCAACTAGGGATGGGCAATAAATGCTGGCCTAGCCAGTGAAGCCCACAACCCAAGAATGTTCTCACCTCTCACCTTCTTGGGCACGAGACATTCTGGAACCCAAACCTTACATCAGCAGATGGCGTCCAGGACAAACAATCAGCTGCTGCTGTTTCACTTGGGAAGTCAGGTGGTAATATTGAAATCAAGACCTGGCATCAAAATCCTGTTTCTATTCCCATTAATTTGCAAGTGTTTAAACTTTCCGACAGCAATAGGTCTTGGTGAACAGACTTGTCCATCAATCAAGAAAATCTTCAGTCCCACGACAAAATCCAATCACATAGGATAGAATTGCCTGGCTTTGAGGGCTGGACTGTCAGGATTCGAGGACTAAAATTTTGGGACACAGGTTTGAAACCCTTGCTTTAGAATCAATGTACTCAGGAAAAGTGTGTAATGGTTGTGCAGAATTAGTGATGCCATGAGGATTAAGAGGAATTGCACTGTAATACTGTCTAGTCTTGAAAATTCAATGTTGTTATGTGGATCATAGAAATTGAATTTTCTACTAATTCTAATTAAACAATGCACACAATTTGGAAAGTAAGAATTTCTTGTGGAAAGGTTGGATGCTTCTAGTGAATTTGAATGAGAAGGAAGAGGTTGAATGCAGAAGTTGCTGAAAGACAGTTCTACCCTATCAACCATGTACATGTTTGCCTGTCACGTTTACCACTTCCTCTCTTGTCTAATTCCCTCCATCGTTTCTCAGACTCAAAATTATTTATAGCTTCACTCAAAGGTTCTTCAGTTACTCAAACTCCAACATCAGGAGTGTCCAAGCTTTTTGTCTTTGTAGGTACTTAGTGAGTACAGGTGCAGAGCCTGTATACAATTTCAATACAAAACATTAATCCACTGATCATCACCATGAAATAACAAAAAAATACTTTGTGCATTTGATAAAACGTGCACAAATTTGTATAACACATTTTGCAACCTCAGGACGCCACAAAGCATTTCACAGCCAATGAATTACTTTTGAAGTTATTGTAGGGAACATCGCCAAGCCAAATTGCACACAGTGGCCTCCCTCAAACAGCAATGAGATAAATCTGTCCTAGTGATGTTGGTTGGGGAAGAAATATTGGTCAAGACACTGGTGATACAATGGGAGGGGAGGCACAAAAGACCAGGGTTGGAGGTCTGAAGTGTGTGAGAGGGGATGCAAAACCTGAGAACAAATGACAAAGATGGAAGCAATACTTCAACCCACTCTCAAATGAGTTGCTCATCATCTTAGGTCACCATTGCTACATGGTTGTCCTGCTGGCAATTGGTCAGGTAACATAAGAACATAAGAACTAGGAGCAGGAGTAGGCAATTCAGCCCCTCGAGCCTGCCCCGCCATTCAATACGATCGCGGCTGATCTCATTTCGGCCTCAACTCCAATTTCCCGCCCTCTCCCCATAACCTTTCAACCCATTAATAATTAAAAATCTGTCTATTTCCTCCTTAAATTTATTCAGCATCCTGGCATCCACTGCACTCTGAGGTAGTGAATTCCACAGATTCACGACCCTTTGAGAAAAGTAATTCCTCCTCATCTCTGATTTAAATCTACCACCCCATAGCCTAAAACTATGGCCTCTCATTCTAGAATGCCCCACAAGGGGAAACATCCGCTCCACGTCTACTTTGTCTATGTCCTTTAGCATCTTATATACCTCAATTAGATCTCCTCTCATCCTTCTAAACTCTAGTGAGTATAGGCCTAAACTGCTCACTATCTCCTCATAAGACAAGCCCCACATCTCTGGAATCAATCTAGTGAACCTCCACTGAACCACCTCCAGTGCAACTACATCCTTCCTCAAGTAAGGGGACCAAAACTGTGCACAGTGCTCCAGGTGCGGTCTCACCAATGCCTTGTACAGTTGCAACAACACTTCCCTATTTTTATACTCTATTCCTTTAGCAATAAATGCCAAAATTCCATTTGCCTTCCTTATTACCTGCTGTACCTGCATACTAGCTTTCAGCGATTCATGCACGAGGACACCCAGAGCCCTCTGCACTGAAGCATTCTGAAATTTCTCTCCATTTAAATAATAAGTCCCCTTTTTATTCTTCTGACCAAAATGGATAACCTCACACTTATCCACATTAAACTCCATCTTCCAAATTTTGGCCCATTCACCTAACCTGTCCATATCCATTTGTAAATTTCTTATTTCTTCATTGCAACTTACTTTCCCACCTTTTTTGGTGTCATCTGAAAATTTAGCTATAGTACCTTCTATCCCTGAATCCAAGTCATTAATATAGATTGTAAATAGTTGGGGCCCAAGGACCGAACCCTGTGGCACCCCACTAGTTACAGCTTGCCATCTAGAAAAAGACCCAATTATCCTGACTCTCTGCTTTCTGTTGGTTAGCCAATCCTCTATCCAAGCTAATATATTACCCTAACTTCATGAGATCTTATCTTGTGTATTAATCTTTTGTGTGGCATCTTATCAAAGGCCTTCTGGAAGTCCAGTTATACTACATCTACAGGATCCCCATTATCCACTTTGCTTGTCACATCTTCAAAGAACACTAGCAAATTAGTCAAACATGATTTACTCTTCATAAAACCATGCTGACTCTGATGGATTGCATTTTGACTTTCCAAATGCCCCATTACTGCTTCCTTAATAATGGATTCCAACAATTTCTCAATGACAGACGTTAAACTAACTGGTCTATCGTTTCCTACTTTCTGCCTCCTCCCCCTCCCCCCCCAACCTTTTTGAATAAGGGTGTTATATTAGCATTTTCCAATCCACTGGAACCTTTCCAGAATCCAGGGAATTTTGGAATATTATAGCCAATGCATCCACGATCTCCGCTGCCACTTACTTTAAGAGCCTGGGATGTAGGCCATCAGGTCCTGAGGACTTATTACCCTTTAATCCTTATAGTTTGCTCAGTACTTTTTCTCTAGTGATGATGATTGTTCCAAGTTCCTCCTTCTCTATATCCTCTGCACTACCTGTTACAATTGGTCATATTCCCTCAGCCGAACCTCTTTCCTCATTCTACCTATATCGTTGGTACCTACGTGAACCACGAGAACTGGGCCTTTCCCCTCCCACTCCAAGATCCTCTGCAGCCCAGATGAGATACCCTTAACCCTGACACCATGAAGGCAACACAGCCATCGGGACTCTCGATCCTGGCTACAGAGAACAGTATCTATTCCCCTAACTATACTATCCCCAATTACAACTACATTTCTCTTTTCTCCCCCCCCACTCCCTCCCTGTCCCATGGTGCTATGGTCAGTTTGCTCATCCTCCCTACAGTTCCAGCTCTCGTCTACACAGAGAGCAAGAATCTCTAACCTGTTGGATAGGGGCTGAGGCTCCTGCAGTGCTACTTCCTGGATCCTTCTACCTGCCTCACTCATAGTCACACCCTCCTGTCCCTGACCACTGGCTGAATTTAAGGCAGTTAACCTAAAGGGTGTGACTGTCTCCTGAAACACAGCGTCCAGGAAACTCTTTCCCTTCCTAATGTGTTGCAGTGTCCGAAGCTCAGAGTCCAGCTAATTAACTCTCAGCAGGAGTTCCTCGAGCATTTGTGACAGATGTCTAGGAACCACAATGGTGTCCACCAGCTCCCACATCATGCAGATACAACACATCGCCTGGCCCTGCATCTCTATTTTATTTAATTAGTTTTTCAATTTGTTTTTAAATTTCCTACTGGTCTTTAGTTTATCAATCTGTAAAATATTTTTCCTATTTACCTTTAATCTGAACGCAAGTTAGAATAGAGATTCAAAATACACTTTTTAAAATCAACTGGAACTCGCCGTCTCTGCTGAGTTGATGCTGAAGTGGTAGATCTCTGATCCTGGGCCCCAGTAGTCACCTTTAATCTGAAATCAACTTAGAATAGGTAGTTCAAACAGTTACTTACCAACCAATGAACTTATAGTTTTCCTGTGATGTCACTCTTTGCTTTTTTTCAGTTGGCGAGAGTGACTGTAGAGGACACTCTTCCCGGACTGCTTCCCGACGACGGTGACTGCAGGGGACATTCTTCCCAGACTGCTTCACGGCAACGGTGACTGCAGAGGACAGTCTTCCCGGACTGCTTCCCGACGATGGTGACTGCAGGGGACATTCTTCCCAGACTGCTTCACGGCAACGGTGACTGCAGAGGACACTCTTCCCGGACTGCTTCAAAACGACGGTGACTGCAGAGGACACTCTTCCCGGATTGCTTCACCACGACGGTGACTGCAGAGGACACTCTTCCCGGACTGCTTCAAAACGACGGTGACTGCAGAGGACACTCTTCCCGGACTGCTTCAAAACGACGGTGACTGCAGAGGACACTCTTCCTGGACTGCTTCAAAACAACGGTGACTGCAGAGGACACTCTTCCCGGATTGCTTCACCACGATGGTGACTGCAGAGGACATTCTTCCAGGACTTCTTCAAAGTGACGGTGACTGCAGAGGACACTGTTCGCAGACTGCTTCACGGCAATGGTGACTGCAGAGGACACTCTTCCCGACCTGCTTCCCGACAACGGTGACTGCAGGGGACATTCTTTCCAGGCAGCTTCATGGCAACGGTGACTGCAGAGGACACTCTTCCTGGACTGCTTCACCATGACGGTGACTGCAGAGGACACTCTTCCAGGACTGCTTCACCATGACGGTGACTGCAGAGGACACTCTTCCAGGACTGCTTCAAAGCGACGGTGACTGCAGAGGACACTCTTCCAGGACTGCTTCATGGCAATGGTGACTGCAGAGGACACTCTTCCCGAACTGCTTCCCGACGACGGTGACTGCAGGGGACATTCTTTCCAGACAGCTTCACGGCAACGGTGACTGCAGAGGACACTCTTCCCGGACTGCTTCATGGCAATGGTGACTGCAGAGGACACTCTTCCCGAACTGCTTCCCGACGACGGTGACTGCAGGGGACATTCTTTCCAGACAGCTTCACGGCAACGGTGACTGCAGAGGACACTCTTCCCGGACTGCTTCACCACGACGGTGACTGCAGAGCACACTCTTTCAGGACTGCTTCAAAGCGACGGTGACTGCAGAGCACACTCTTGCCCGACTGCGTCCTAGCGATGGTGACTGCAGAGGACACTCTTCCCGGACTGCTTCAAAATGATGGTGACTGCAGAGGACACACTTCCCGGATTGCTTCACCACGACGGTGACTGCAGAGGACACTCTTCCTGGACTGCTTCACCACGATGGTGACTGCAGAGGACACTCTTCCCCGACTGCTTCCTAGCGACGGTGACTGCAGAGGACACTCTTCCCGGACTGCTTCACCACGATGGTGACTGCAGAGGACAGTCTTCCCCGACTGCTTCCTAGCGACGGTGACTGCAGAGGACACTCTTCCCGGACTGCTTCACGGCAACGGTGACTGCAGAGGACACTCTTCCCGGACTGCTTCACAATGATGGTGACTGCAGAGGACACTCTTCCAGGACTGCTTCAAAGCGACGGTGACTGCAGAGGACACTCTTCCCGGACTGCTTCATGGCAACGGTGACTGCAGAGGACACTCTTCCCGAACTGCTTCCCGACGATGGTGACTGCAGGGGACACTCTTCCCGGACTGTTTCACCATGACGGTGACTGCAGAAGACACTCTTCCCGGACTGCTTCACCATGATGGTGACTGCAGAGGACACCTTCCCGGACTGCTTCACGGCAACGGTGACTGCAGAGGACACTCTTCCCGGACTGCTTCACCACGACGGTGACTGCAGTGGACACTCTTCCAGGACTGCTTCACCATGACGGTGACTGCAGAGGACACTCTTCCAGGACTGCTTCAAAGCGATGGTGACTGCAGAGGACACTCTTCCTGGACTGCTTCACCACGATGGTGACTGCAGAGGACACTCTTCCCGAACTGCTTCCCGACGACGGTGACTGCAGGGGACATTCTTTCCAGACAGCTTCACGGCAATGGTGACTGCAGAGGACACTCTTCCCGGACTGCTTCAAAACGACGGTGACTGCAGTGGACACTCTTCCCGGACTGCTTCACCACGACGGTGATTGCAGAGCACACTCTTCCAGGACTGCTTCAAAGCGATGGTGACTGTAGAGGACACTCTTCCCGGACTGCTTCACCATGACGGTGACTGCAGAGGACACTCTTCCAGGACTGCTTCAAAGCGACGGTGACTGCAGAGGACACTCTTCCTGGACTGCTTCACCACGATGGTGACTGCAGAGGACACTCTTCCCCGACTGCTTCCTAGCGACGGTGACTGCAGAGGACACTCTTCCCGGACTGCTTCACGGCAACGGTGACTGCAGAGGACACTCTTCCCAGACTGCTTCACCATGACGGTGACTGCAGAGGACACTCTTTCCGGACTGCTTCAAAGTGACAGTGACTGCAGAGGACACTCTTCCCGGACTGCTTCACCACGACGGTGACTGCAGAGGACACTCTTCCCGGACTGCTTCACCACGACGGTGACTGCAGAGCACACTCTTTCAGGACTGCTTCAAAGCGACGGTGACTGCAGAGGACACTCTTCCCGGACTGCTTCAAAATGATGGTGACTGCAGAGGACACACTTCCCGGATTGCTTCACCACGACGGTGACTGCAGAGGACACTCTTCCTGGACTGCTTCACCACGATGGTGACTGCAGAGGACACTCTTCCCCGACTGCTTCCTAGCGACAGTGACTGCAGAGGACACTCTTCCCGGACTGCTTCCCGGCAACGGTGACTGCAGAGGACACTCTTCCCGGACTGCTTCACAATGATGGTGACTGCAGAGGACACTCTTCCCGGACTGCTTCAAAGCGACGGTGACTGCAGAGGACACTCTTCCCGGACTGCTTCATGGCAACGGTGACTGCAGAGGACACTCTTCCTGAACTGCTTCCCGACGACGGTGACTGCAGGGGACACTCTTCCCGGACTGCTTCACCATGACGGTGACTGCAGAAGACACTCTTCCCGGACTGCTTCACCATGACGGTGACTGCAGAGGACACCTTCCCGGACTGCTTCACGGCAACGGTGACTGCAGAGGACACTCTTCCCGGACTGCTTCACCACGATGGTGACTGCAGTGGACACTCTTCCCGGACTGCTTCACCATGACGGTGACTGCAGAGGACACTCTTCCAGGACTGCTTCAAAGCGATGGTGACTGCAGAGGACACTCTTCCTGGACTGCTTCACCACGATGGTGACTGCAGAGGACACTCTTCCCGAACTGCTTCCCGACGACGGTGACTGCAGGGGACATTCTTTCCAGACAGCTTCACAGCAATGGTGACTGCAGAGGACACTCTTCCCAGACTGCTTCAAAACGACGGTGACTGCAGTGGACACTCTTCCCGGACTGCTTCACCACGACGGTGATTGCAGAGCACACTCTTCCAGGACTGCTTCAAAGCGATGGTGACTGTAGAGGACACTCTTCCAGGACTGCTTCACCATGACGGTGACTGCAGAGGACACTCTTCCAGGACTGCTTCAAAGCGACGGTGACTGCAGAGGACACTCTTCCTGGACTGCTTCACCACGATGGTGACTGCAGAGGACACTCTTCCCCGACTGCTTCCTAGCGACGGTGACTGCAGAGGACACTCTTCCCGGACTGCTTCACGGCAACGGTGACTGCAGAGGACACTCTTCCCGGACTGCTTCACCATGACGGTGACTGCAGAGGACACTCTTTCCGGACTGCTTCAAAGTGACAGTGACTGCAGAGGACACTCTTCCCGGACTGCTTCACCACGACGGTGACTGCAGAAGACAATCTTCCCGGACTGCTTCACCGTGATGGTGACTGCAGAGGACACTCTTCCTGGACTTCTTCCCGGCGATGGTGACTGCAGAGGGCACTCTTCCTGGGCTGCTTCATGGTGATGGTGACTGCAGAGGACACTCTTCCCAGACTCAAACCGGTACTCCACATATAACACACACATAAACAACTGTGACCTAATACAGGTCAAATATTAAGGAAATTAAATATAATTTAAAAAAACAACATAATTAACTTCTTAATAATCTCAAAGTCTAATATCCTTTGATTTTCCTGTCTCATCGCCTTCAGGCAGCAATATCTAATGAACCCTCTCAGCCACAAAATCCTTGATGGCATTATCTGTCTCACAAACCAATAAAGAACAGTTACAGTTTGGACTAGAAATAAATTAAATTAAATATCATGTTTCCACAGTGGCACAGCCAGATGTTCCTAATGTATTATTATAGAATGTAGGCCAGTTCTATGCATACATTTAAATAATATAATTAAGGGCTTCTTTAAGCTCCCTACAGTAAGAGTTAACAGAATGACTTACATAATGGATTGGGCATGTATTTCATAATTCAAGTGATGAATCATCCACACCCCACATTAGAGATGAATTGTACACACAGAGTGTTTAATATGGGCAGCATCTTAGTAAGCTCTGAAATATAAGTTGAACAACAAGGAATGTTTTGTGAGCAACTGTTCAATGAAAATGTAGGACTCCGTGCTCTATGGGCTGTTCCCAGGGATGCACACCAAGACAAACATCGATAGCCGCTAGAGGACCATAACCCGGTGAAAGGCGCTCTTTGGTCAGCCTGAAACGTATTGGTGTTGCAGTACTGGTGACGGGTGTTTCAGGCTGTCACATTCCAAGGTCCAGGACTATATGCTGAGGGATGCACTGAAGCCTGGGGCAATTGCTGCAAAGACTCATTGGGGACAGGGTGACCTTCTAAATGTAATGACTTGATGGACTGGACAGGTTTCAACAAGAAACAGATAAATTTTATTACAGAGAGCTTTACAGATGCTATATGCTCGATCAGGACCCTTGTCAGGAAAGCCCCGCCCCCTGGATTACCCATGCTTAGGGCTCATTGGTCAGATCCTCCAAGAACACCATGTGAGTCCTGATTGAGAGCAGGAGAGGCATTAACTTCAGTTACTACATTTCCTGTCCCTTTGCTTTTTTACAGTTTCTATTTACAGGGATCATTTGAATATCCAGCAACATATACATATATACAAGTTCAGGTGATTAAAGGTTAAGTCTCTGAGGTGTTTTCCTTATTCAGTTAGAGCAGCACAGGTTGAGGTTGCCCCCGAAGGATCGACATGATCAGGAAATGCAGCACAAGACACATCATTAGAAAGTGGCAGTTCAGGGTTAGGCCACTCTGCAGAGACATCGGACATGTCTATTCTAGGTCGATCTGTCACCTCAGGGATTGATGGTTCGATGTTAATCACAGGCGGAATAGTTGGTTGTTGGAATGTATCTCTATCACGAACATGGTCCACATGTTTTCAAACAATTTGGTCTTCCACTTTCACCTGGAAGGACAAGGGACCAGTCTCTGAGACAATGGTTCCAGGAACCCAGCAAGGCCCGCTTCAGAAATTCCACATGAATAATGTGTCTCCTGCAGTGAATGTGTGAGCTTTGCTGTGAATATCGTGCTTCAATTATTGAATACTTTGATTCCTCTCTGCCTTCCCCTCTAACTTTGGAAACACTAGATTTAATCTTGAACATAGATGGCGTTCCATCAATAATTCAGATGGTGTTGAACCCGTAGTGGAATGTGGCGTGTCCGATAACTGAGAAGAAAGTGGGAAAGTCGAGTTTCTAATGTACCTTCGGATAACCTCTTCATTCCAGATTCGAAAGTTTGCAGAGCTCTCTCAACTAAACCATTTGATGAGGGATGGTATGGGGCTGTTTTAATATGTCTGATTCCATTTAAATTCAAGAACTTCTGAAACTCTGTACTGATAAAGACTGTACCATTATCAGAAATGATGAACCCTGGTAGGCCATGTATGCTAAAACAACGATGCAGCTTCTTGATAGTTGTGCACAATGTTGATAATCTGACTTTGTATACATCCATTCATTTAGAATGTGCATCTGTGATCAATAAAAACATGGTACCTAAGAGTGGACCTACATAGTCTATATGTAGTCTAATCCATGGTCAACCAGGCCACTCCCATGTATGCAGTGGTGTTGAAACAGGAAACTTCTGTTGTTGCTGATAGTGGAGACAGTGCTTGACCATGGTTTCAACATCACTGTCAATGTCTGGCCACTAGACATAGCTTTGCACAAGCATTTTCATCTCGAAATGCCTGGATGCGCACTGTGAAGCTCTGCCAAGAGTGGTTCTCTTCTGTGTGAAGGAATGACAACTCCTGATCCCCACAACAAGATTCCATCTTGACAACTTAACTCTGTTTTTCAGGCATGGAATGGTTTTATCTCTTCAGGTGCAGGTGAATTTGACCGCCCTTGCAATACAAGGTCTCTGAGTTTTGACAAAATTGGATCTCTGTTCATCCAATTTCTAATTTGCTTCACACACACAGGTGAAGAATCCAAGAGATTCAGTACAAGCATAACTCCTTTTGGCACTGGAGCATGCACAATGCTATCTGGTAATGGGAGACGACTGAGTTGCAATATACAAGCCAGGATGGTGCATAAAGGTATACTCATACACAGATATCAAAGCCCAATGTTGTATTCTTGCTGATGCCATTGGCAGATTGGTCTTACCTTCACTGAATAAACCCATTCATGGTTTATGGTAAAACAAAAATAAAAATACCTGGAAAAACTCAGCAGTTCTGGCAGCATCTGCGGAGAGGAACACAGTTAACATTTCGAGTCCATATGACTCTTCAACAGAGCTATATGCTCAAACAGGACCCTCGTCAGGAAAACTCTGCCCTCCGGATTACCTGTGCTAAGGGCTCATTAATTGGAGCCTCCAAGAGCATCATGTGATCCCTGATAGACAGCAGGAGAGGCTATACCTTCAGTTACTACACTAAGTACTTATTACATAGTTCACCAAATGGCTGGAAATTGTGTAAAGCACCCCCCCCTCCAAGGTTGTGTGGATCAGAGAAGGTTGACATGAAATACATGTGTATATTGTAAATATAGCCTGTAATTTTAAATCTAATGAAGCATCTCAGAGTGCCATGTATGGTATTGTTAGAAATAAAACTCTATTGTACTTTATATAATGTCAAAGTTGAATTTTTTTTTAACTCATTCATGGGATGTGGGCTTCACTGGCTAGGCCAGCTTTTATTGCCCATCCCTAATTGCCCTTGAATGAAGCATATTTTTTGAAATGAGCAAGATTACAGAATGAAATTGAGGTAAACAGACAACTTAAAAACCAGGGACACAGTCTCAGGATAAGGGCCAATCATTTAAGACTGAGATGAGGAGGGATCTGTTCACTTAAAGGGTTGATAATCTTTGGAATTCGCTACTCCTGAGAGGTTGTTCCATCATTGAGTATGTTTATATATTGAGTGTATATGGACTTTCAGGGATTCAAGAAATATGGGGAGAAGGCAGGAAACTGGAGTTGAGAGAGAAGATCAGCCATGATCGTGTTGAATGGAGGAGCAGGCTTGACGGGCTGTATGGCCTCTTATAGCTCCTATTTCTTATGTTCTTCTATAACCTGCTCACCCAGGCGAAAGCTGGGTAAAGTAACCTTGTTTTACCTTATTGATAGTTTAAAATTAGAAAGCAACTTTGTCTTAAATTGTTCTTTATATGTTTTTAACTAAACTTTACTCAGTTTAAGGCTGGCAGAAAAGGGCATCATAGGACCTGAAGATGAAACAGTGTTGACTACCTTGCAATGTCTTTGTCCCTTGCAGCAGCTAATCTGTGCTGACAGATTATTAAAGATGCTAATCATAATATCCTTGTTTTCTTATGACAGCTTCTATTTTTTTCCTTTTTGAAATTAATTTTATGTTTCTTTCATTCCCCTACCTTGACGTTCTATCCTCTTGCCATGCCGCTTAATGTCCTGTGCCTTTTGGGGGTCTTTTGTTTGTTTCTTCCAAATGGCTACTGCTCGTGTCTGAGCACAGGGAGTGAGTTCTGTTGTTCAGCAACGGCAGCAATTGCACTTCTGCAGGAACTTTCACATTAACAGTTGCTTGATAGTCCAGGACTTGAACGTTGTTGAAAAGAGAGACAAATACGTCAAAACGTTTGCCCTTGCACTCGCCAAGACAAACGCAAGAATGCCTGTGAAGGTGGGGAGAGATTAGCAAGCTGTGGAGGGGTTCAAGATGTGAATTATGGAGCGCAGCACATGATGACTGCAGCATTGCCATCAGCAACTAAGGAAGGGCTAACCAGAGCTGGAAGAGCAAAGGATATAGAGGATTGCCTTGGTAAGGAAGAATGAGGCTATGAAGAAATAAAAAAAAATGAAAACCAGCCCCCTTTAAAGCCGCCAGGCTAAGGGACAGGGAGCCATAAGTTGTTAAAAATAAAAGGAGCAAAGTACAGAGTATGCATTAGTGACTGAGTTCTGGATTGGTTCATGAGAGGCCTGGACAGAGTAGATAGGGGAAAACTGTCCCATTTGGTGGAAGATCAAAAACAAGGGGACACAAATTTAAGGCAATTGTCAAAAGAAACAATAGAGACCCGAGGAAAAACATTTTCGCTTAGCAATTGGTTAGGAATGCACTACCTGAGAGTGTGGCGGAGGCTGGTTCAATCGAGGAATCTAAGAGGGAATTGGGTTATTATTTGAAAAGGAAGAATAAGCAAGGCTATGGGGAGAAGGTTGGGGAGTGGCACTAGGTAAATTGTTCAGAGCAAGATATAACAGGATGAATGGCCTTCTTCTGGGATTCTGGGTGGTAGCCTATTGTAAGGGAACATGTAAGAGGCCAGCCCCGGGAATGCGAATCAAACTCAGTTGATGATGGCATGGCTGAGGTTTTCAGTGGTGTTTGGGGTTGAGCGAGGTGGGCAATGCTGCAGGAGTGAAAGTCTTCATGGTGGACAGGTTTGAAACAGAGCTCCAGGTGAAGTGGAACATTCATGTTTCACACCATCAGGTTCGGTCCAAGTAATCCCCTCCCTATTTCTCATTTATCTCTACATTTGGACAATGTGCAAGGAGTTTTTGAAGCCAAATCATTGTGCAAATTTAAACAGCAGTGGCCCCAACACTGATCCCCAAGGCTCCCCACTCAGTTCTTTCCTCCAGCCTACATTACTCCTCTTATAGTATCCATTGCTTCTACCTTTCAGCTAACTTCTTAGCCTTTCCTAAAATTTAACTTGAATTCCTACAGATTTATTTGTAATTAGCATCTATTAATGTGGAACTTCATGAGATGCCATCGAAGTCAGAGTATATCATGTTATAGGAACATCTACTATTTTTACGGCTTGTCATTTCCTCAAAATAAAGTCAAGAAGGTTGGTTAGGCAAGATTCACTCCTTCTGAGTCCACATTGCCTTCTGTTTATGAGGTGATTATTGTGTAAATAATCTTCCAATTTATTCCTGATAATCAATAGCATTATTTTACCTATGGGTCTATAGTTACTTGAGTCTCTCGCTTTGCTTGAATATTTGAGCAGGGGCTTATGTCAGCCTGTTCTAGACCCCAATTAACTGGTAACTCCAGTGTTGTCTTCAATGTGTAAACATTGACAAGGAATATTGCTAGGCTATGAAGGCTATCACAGTCTAATACAAAAACAGAATTACCTGGAAAAACTCAGCAGGTCTGGCAGCATCGGCAGAGAAGAAAAGAGTTGACGTTTCGAATCCTCATGACCCTTCAACAGAACAAGGTGAATCCAAGGAAAGGGATGAAATATAAGCTGGTTTAAGGTGTGTGTAGGGGGGGTGGTTGGGTGGGGGGAGAGAAGTGGAGGGGGGTGGGGGTGTGTTGGGGGGGTGGGTGGGCGGGGTGGGGGGGTGGTGGGGGGTGGTGTGGTTGTAGGCACAAGCAAGCAGTGATAGAAGCAGATCATCAAAAGGTGTCACAGACAAAAGAACAAAAGAACACAGAGGTGTTGAAGTTGGTGATATATATCTAAATGAATGTGCTAATTAAGAATGGTTGGTAGGGCACTCAAGGTATAGCTCTAGTGGGGGTGGGGGGAGCATAAAATATTTACAAATATGTAAAAATAATGGAAATAGGTGGGAAAAGAAAAATCTATATAATTTATTGGAAAAAACAAAAGGAAGGGGGAAGAAACAGAAAGTGGGTGGGGATGGAGGAGGGAGTTCAAGACCTAAAGTTGTTGAATTCAATATTCAGTCCTGAAGGCTGTAAAGTGCCTAGTCGGAAGATGAGGTGTTGTTCCTCCAGTTTGCGTTGGGCTTCAGTGGAACAATGCAGCAAGACAAGGACAGACATGTGGGCAAGAGAGCAGGGTGGAGTGTTAAAATGGCAAGTGACAGGGAGGTTTGTGTCATTCTTGCGGACAGACCGCAGGTGTTCTGCAAAGCGGTTGCCCAGTTTACATTTGGTCTCTCCAATGTAGAGGAGACCGCATTGGGAGCAATGAATACAGTAGACTAAGTTGGTGGAAATGCAAGTGAAATGCTGGTTCACTTGAAAGGAAAGTTTGGGCCCTTGGACGGTGAGGAGAGAGGAAGTGAAGGGGCAGGTGTTGCATCTTTTGTGTGGGCATGGAGAGGTGTCATAGGTGGGGGTTGAGGAGTAGGGGGTGATGGAGGAGTGGACCAGGTTGTCCCGGAGGGAGCGATCCCTACAGAATGCCGCCGGGGGGGGTGAAGGGAAGATGTGTTTGGTGGTGGAATCATGCTGGAGTTGGCGGAAATGGCGGAGGATGATCCTTTGAATGTGGAGGCTGGTGGGGTGATAAGTGAGGACAAGGGGGACCCTATCATGTTTCTGGGAGGGAGGAGAAGGCATGAGGGTGGATGCACGGGAGATGGGCCGGACACGGTTGAGGGCCCTGTCAACGACCGTGGGTGGAAAACCTCGGTTAAAGAAGAAGGAGGACATGTCAGAGGAACTGTTTTTGAAGGTAGCATCATCGGAACAGATGCAACGGAGGTGAAGGAACTGAGAGAATGGATGGAGTCCTTACAGGAAGCGGGGTGTGAGGAGCTGTAGTCAAGGTAGCTGTGGGAGTCGGTAGGTATGTAATGGATATTGGTGGACAATCTAACACCAGAGATTGAGACAGAGAGGTCAAGGAAGGGAAGGGAAGTGTCAGAGATGGACCATGTGAAAATGATGGTGGGGTGGAGATTGGAAGCAAAATTAATAAATTTTTCCAAGTCCAGACGAGAGCATGAAGCAGCACCGAAGTAATCATCGATGTACCGGAGAAAGAGTTGTGGAAGGGGGCCGGAGTAGGACTGGAACAAAGAATGTTCCACATACCCCATAAAGAGACAGGCATAGCTGGGGCCCATGCGGGTACCCATAGCCACACCTTTTATTTGAAGGAAGTGAGAGGAGTTGAAGGAGAAATTGTTCAGTGTGAGAACAAGTTCAGCCAGACGGAGGAGAGTAGTGGTGGATGGGGATTGTTTGGGCCTCTGTTCGAGGAAGAAGCTAAGGGCCCTCAGACCATCCTGGTGGGGGATGGAGATGTAGAGGGATTGGACGTCCATGGTGAAGAGGAAGCGGTTGGGCCCAGGGAACTGGAAATTGTTGATGTGAGGTAAGGTGTCAGAGGAATCACGGATGTAGGTGGGAATGGACTGGACAAGGGGAGAGAGAAGGGAGTCAAGATAACGAGAAATGAGTTCTGTAGGGCAGGAGTAAGCTGACACGATCGGTCTACCGGGACAGTTCTGTTTGTGGATTTTGGGTAGGAGGTAGAAGTGGGCCGTCTGAGGTTGGGTGACTATCAGGTTGGAAGCTGTGGGAGGAAGATCCCCAGGGGAGATGAGGTCAGTGACAGTCCTGGAAACAATGGCTTGATGTTCAGTGGTGGGGTCATGGTCCTGGGAGAGATAGGAGGAAGTGTCTGCGAGTTGACGCTCAGCCTCCACGAGGTAGAGGTCAGTGCGCCGGACAACAACAGCACCACCCTTGTCAGCGGGTTTGATGACAATGTCAGGATTGGACCTGAGAGAATGGAGTGCAGTAAGTTCAGAGAGAGATTAGAATGGGTGAGAGGAGCAGAGAAATTGAGACGACTAATGTCGCGCTGACAGTTCTCAATGAAAAGATCAAGAGAAGGTAAGAATCCAGAGGGAGGGGTCCAGGTGGAGGGAAAATATTGGAGGCGGGCAAAAGGATCTGTTGAACGGGGAGAGGACTCCTGCCCAAAGAAGTGAGCCCGGAGACGAAGACGGCAGAAGAAGAGTTCAGCATGTGCCGAGCCCGAAATTCATTGAGGTGAGGGCGTAAGGGTATGAAACTAAGTCCTTTGCTGAGCACTGAACATTCAGCGTCGGAGAGGGGAAGGTCAGGGGATATAGTGAATACACGGCTGGGGTTGGGATTGGAAGAAAGGGTGGGGACAGAGGGACAGGCAGGGGTGGAGGGTCCTAGATGGGTGTTGGTGTCAATGAGTTGTTGGAACTTGCGTTCCTTAGCACTTGAGAGAAAGAGAAAAAGTTTCTTGTTGAGGCGTTGTTGAGGCTTCTTCCTCGAACAGAGGCCCGAACAATTCCCATCCACCACTACTCTCCTCCGTCTGGCTGAACTTGTTCTCACACTGAACAATTTCTCCTTCAACTCCTCTCACTTCCTCCAAATAAAAGGTGTGGCTATGGGTACCCGCATGGGCCCCAGCTATGCCTGTCTCTTTATGGGGTATGTGGAACATTCCTTGTTCCAGTCCTACTCTGGCCCCCTTCCACAACTCTTTCTCCGGTACATCGATGATTACTTCGGTGCTGCTTCATGCTCTTGTCGGGACTTGGGAAAAATTTATTAATTTTGCTTCCAATCTCCACCCCTCCATCATTTTCACGTGGTTCATCTCTGACACTTCCCTTCCCTTCCTTGACCTCTCTGTCTCAATCTCTGGTGATAGACTGTCCACCAATATCCATTACAAGCCTACCGACTCCCACAGCTACCTTGACTACAGCTCCTCACACCCCGCTTCCTGTAAGGACTCCATCCATTCTCTCAGTTCCTTCACCTCCATTGCATCTGTTCCGATGACGCTACCTTTAAAAACAGTTCCTCTGACATGTCCTCCTTCTTCCTTAACCGAGGTTTTCCACCCACGGTCGTTGACAGGGCCCTCAACCGTGTCCGGCCCATCTCCCACGCATCCACCCTCACGCCTTCTCCTCCCTCCCAGAAACATGACAGGGTCCCCCATTGTCCTCACTTATCATCCCACCAGCCTCCGCATTCAAAGGATCATCCTCCGCCGTTTCTGCCAACTCCAGCATGATTCCACCACCAAACACATCTTCCCTTCACCCCCCCTGTCGGCATTCCATAGGGATCGTTCCCTCCGGGACACCCTGGTGCACTCCTCCATCACCCCCTACTCCTCAACCCCCACTTATGGCACCTCCCCATGCCCACGCAAAAGATGTAACACCTGCCCCTTCACTTCCTCTCTCCTCACTGTCCAAGGGCCCAAACACTCCTTTCAAGTGAAGCAGCATTTCACTTGCATTTCCACCAACTTAGTCTACTGTATTCATTGCTCCCAATGCGGTCTCCTCTACATTGGAGAGACCAAATGTAAACTGGGCGACAGCTTTGCAGAACACCTGCGGTCTGTCCGCAAGAATGACACAAACCTCCCTGTCACTTGCCATTTTAACACTCCACCCTGCTCTCTTGCCCACATGTCTGTCCTTGGCTTGCTGTATTGTTCCAGTGAAGCCCAACGCAAACTGGAGGAACAGCACCTCATCTTCCGACTAGGCACTTCACAGCCTTCCGGACTGAATATTGAATTCAACAACTTTAGGTCTTGAACTCCCTCCTCTATCCCCACCCACTTTCTGTTTCTTCCCCCTTCCTTTTGTTTTTTCCAATAAATTATATAGATTTTTCTTTTCCCACCTATTTCCATTATTTTTAAATATTTATAAATCTTTTATGCTCCCCCCACCCCCACTAGAGCTATACCTTGAGTGCCCTACCATCCATTCTTAACTAGCACATTTGTTTAGATAATATCACCAACTTCAACACCTCTGTGTTCTTTTGTTCTTCTGTCTGTGACATCTTTTGATGATCTGTTTCTATCACTGCTTGCTTGTCCCTACAACCACACCACCCCCCACCACCCCCCCCACTACCCACCCCCCCCACCCTCCTCCACTTCTCTCCCCCCACACAACCCCCCCCACCCCCCAACACACACTCACACACCTTAAACCAGTTTATATTTCACCCCTTTCCTTGGATTCACCTAGTTCTGTTGAAGGGTCATGAGGACTCAAAACGTCAACTCTTTTCTTCTCTGCCGATGCTGCCAGATCTGCTGAGTTTTTCCAGGTAATTCTGTTTTTGTTTTGGATTTCCAACATCCGCAGTTTTTTGTTTTTATCACAGTCTAATCTCAGCCAGCATCTATACATGCACTCTCAGCAGGAATCACCATGCAATGATCAGGAGAGGAAACCATGGCTGAATGCTCTCTCACATTCTGTCCTCTGTAAACTTGAGGTTATCCAAAACTTTGCTGCCTGTGTCTTAATTCACATCAAGCCCCATTCACCTATCACCCCTGTGCTCAGTGACCTGCATTGGTTCCTATTCAATCAATGCCTTGATTTTAAAGCTCCCATCCTTGTTTTCAAATCCCTCCATGGTCTCACCTTTCCCTTTCTCTGTAATCTCTTCAGCCCCAGGGCTCTTTGAGATTTTCTTTTATTTATTCTTTAACAGGATATGGGCAACACTGGCTAGGCCAGCATTTGTTCCCTATCACTAATTGCTCTGGAGATGAGCGACCTTCTAGTTCTAGCCCCTTGAACATCACTGACTTTAATTGATCCACCTTCAGTGGCTGTGCCTTCAGTTGCCTAGGCCCTAAGCTCTACCCTCTTGTTTTTGTACCTCACTTTACTCTTTTAAGATACCCCTTAAAACCTCCCTTTTTGACCAAGCTGCTGTTGAATGCAATGCATCATTGACCAATCAATGATCTGGCAATTCACCACAAACCAGGAAACAAATCCAGCACCAATTGCCTCAAAGGCACTTATTCACCCACTGATGATTACTCTGAAAACTTTTATCTGGAAATGATCATTCCAGTAATCCTGAAATCCCCTGGCCCCATTCTAGCGTATAACTTCAACACAATAAAAGGTAGGTGAGATTTATCCCTAAATTAGATTGTGTTGTTTATAGTTGAACCTTGACCTTGATAACCAAGTTCCTTTTTTTGCAAGCAACTGATTTAAAAAAAATGTTTCCAAAATGTGATAAAACGAAATGTGAATAGAGTGTTTGTAATGCTCGTTTTTTTAATTGCACAACTGATCTTTTGGGGGCATTAGAGATCAGATGTCACTTGAGATTCGTTGAAGGCACATGTAGATCAGTCAAGGTGGGGGATCATAGCTTCCCTTTTCCGAAGAACATTAACCAGTCGGTTGGGTTTTCTGACCACAGTCAATTCTCTCATTAGAAAATCAGGGAATCACAGATGTACATGTTTTTTTTAATGCTAAGTGAAGCTGTCCTCTGTTTTGGTTGAGGGAACTTTAGGCCTCATAGAACATGACTTACAGCACACACTGACTGCTGAGAGAACCAGTGAGGGCCATCTCCTCCAACCTGATTGCCTGTTTCACTGAGAACCAAAAGTTAATCCTTGGATTTATGGTGGCCAAATGCATGTTATAAGATTATTTACTGAGGTAAGTTTTTCTTAGAAAAGAAGAGCAACCAGCAGTTGTACATAATTTCAGAATGAAACGGTGATATTTTTCTGATCTAAGAATCTGTTAATTTGCTCTGTACTGTTCCAATTTGAGTATGTGTGCTGCTGAAATGAATACAAAACCTTAACATCTGTTGTGAAGGCAGTAAATATGAGGAATTTTATGAATAAGCCTTCAATGTTGTTCATAATTCTTTCAACCTATCACTAATTTCTGTTCACATTGTAGTATAAGGGTCTGGCACATAAAGGATTTACGTGGGACTGAGTACAGTACCTCCCACACAGTGATGTAAGAGAACACATAACCCACACCTAGGGCTCAGTATAGTGTTGGACAGAGCTGTGTGTCAAAGCAAGCATGGAGACAGATCCCAGCTTGGACCTTTACTGTACCTATGTATATAATTTCAAGTAGTTAATAAATACTTACTGTTGAACTACCTAAGACTATGAATACTCTAATAAGACCTATTAACTATGCCCAACACCTTACCCACATATCTCTTCATTTAGTCCTTTCTTTCTGAGGCTCCTCACTTGCACAGTTTGTTGTTGTAACATAAACGGGCTGATGACCATGTTGTGGAGCATGACTTTTAACCTGGCACTTATTTGTAAAACCAGGTTGTGTGGCAAAAAGTGGCTAGAAGAAAAAATGCCCTTGTGTTTGTACAAAGTGGGATTTCTGGTTTCCTCATGGTGAAGAACAATGAAGTAACCTACATCCCTTTATTCTCAAAGATGTTGTTTATCTGATGATTATTATGCGGTGCAACAAGTTCAGTGATGTGTGGGAGGGTCCTTTTTCTGTCACAGTTCATGGAAAATCTTGGAATTTCCAGATAGGTGGTCACAGAGGTCCCTATTCATTTGACCATGTACTTCTCCCTTTTGGTCTTAGTTCCATTCGAAGATAACACACTTCAGGATGGGTTCTTGAAAGGGTTATTGTGACTCAGGTTGCTGGGGAACTTGTACTATGGTATATGAGCCACGAGCAATAGAAGCATATTTGATCCTGGCTTCACTTATTAACTGAATAAAGATCAGAACGCTCACCTGTTGCGTTTATGATCTTCATGACTTGCTCAGTGGGAGGCATAGGATGGAGACCCAAACTCTGCCCCCACCCCAGTGAAGCAAAGCTAGTGATATGATGTGGGAAATAGCAATAGAGGAAAATAGAACCAGATTGCTCTGTTGCAAGGACCTTACAAGAAAGATGTGATTGCATTAGAAAGGACAGAGAGGAGATTTATGAAGATTTTGCTGGGAATGGAAAATTTTAACTACAAGAAAGTAAAGGAGCTGTCCTGTTCGGAACAGAGGAAGCTGAGGGGAGTTTTAATTGAAGTGTATAAAATTATGAGGGACCTAGATAGAGTGGATAGGAAGGACCTATTGCTCAATAACCAGGAGACATCGGTTTAAAGTGATTGGCAGAGAGAATATAGGAGAATTGAGAAGAAATGTTTTCACCCAGAAGGTGATGGGGATCTGGAACGCACTGCCTGAAAAAGTATTGTTGGTAAAAACCATGACTGCATTTAAAAGACACTTGGATATGCACTTGAAATGCTGTAACCTTCAGGGCTACGGCAAGAATTGGAAAATGAGATTAGGCTGGTATCTCTTTTTTTCAGCGAGCACAGACACAATGGGTTGAATGACTTCATTCAGTGCCAGAGGTTTTCTCTGTCACTAAGATCAAGGTGTGCTATTGTTAGACAGTTCAGGGTGATTTCCTGGAACAACCACTCCCAAAAACTTCCATGCATTGTGAAAGTATGTGCAGGTGGGCAAATCTTTAAATACCAGAAATCTGTGACGCACAGGGAAAATGCCAGAGATGCAACAAAATTGTCAGCATCTGTAAATATTTACAGGAAGGGGAGAAATAAACATAAGATATCCTAATCAGAGATACGGAAGTGAATGGGTTAAATGACCTGTAAACTGTTGAAAAGAAAAGCATGAAATTGATAAAAGGTTCTGCTCAGGAAGGCAGAAGAAAGAACGGATAAAAATTTGGATGCTTTCATTGTCAATTATGTTACTTGTTTCATGCTTAATATAAGGTTGAAAAGTAAAAGATCTAGGCAATGGAAAGATATTAAAAGAACACAAGAAGGTACAAAGAATTTGGATGGTGAAAAGAGTGAGAATAATCTTTAAATCCCCGCACTTACAGGTCTGAAAAAAAGCAGTGGATGTTGCAAAAATGGTAGACACGCACATACGAACAAGGAGCAGGAGGCGGCCTTTCAGCCCCTCGAACCTGCTCTGCCATTTAATAAGATCATGGCTGATCTGATAGTAACCTCAAACCTGCATCTCGCCTACGCCCGATAACCTATCACCCCCTTTGCTTAGCCTGAATCTATCCACCTCTTCCTTAAAAATTTTCAAAGACTCCACTTCCATCACCTGTTCATGAAGAGAGTTCCATGACTCACGGTCCTCTGAGAGAAAATATTTCACCTCATCTCCATTTTAAGTGGGTGACCCTTATTTTTAAACAATGACCCCCTAGTTTTAGGTTCTCCCACAAGAGGAAACATCCTCTCCACATCCACCCTGTCAAGACCCCACAGGATCTTATATGTTTCAATCAAGTCACCTCTTACTCTTCTAAACTCCAGTGGATACAAGCCTAACCTGTCCAACCTTTCCTCATAAGAGAACCTGCCCATTCCAATTATTAGTTTGGTAAACCTTCTCTGGACTACATTCAATGCATTTATATTCTTGCTTATATAAGGTGGCCAATACTGTACACAGTACTCCAAATGTGGTTTCACTAGTGCTCTGTATAACTGAAGCATAACCTCCCTACTTGTGTATTCAATTCCCTTCACAATAAATGATAACATTCTATTAGTTTCCTAATTATTTGCATACTAACTTTTAGTGATTCATGCACTAAGACACCCAAATCCCTCTGTATCTCAGAGCTCTACAATCTCTCACCATTTAGATAATATGCTTTGCTTTTATTCTTCCTACCAAAATTGACAATTTCATATTTTGCCACATTATACTTCATTTGTCAGATCTTTGCCCACTCATTTAACCTATCGCTATCTTTTGTAGCCTCCTTAGGCTCTCCTCACTACTTATTTTCCTACTTATCCATCATTATGCTATCAGCAAATTTGGCAACCATCTCTTCATTCAAGTCATTTATATAAACTGTAAACAGTTGAGGTACCAGCACTGATCCCTGTGGCACATCACTTGTTACATCTTGCCAGCCTGAAAAAGACCCTCTGCCGACTCTCTGCTTCCTGTTAGCCAGCCAATCTTCTATCCATGCCGATATGTTACCCCTATACCATAAGCTTTTATTTTACGAAATAACCTCTGATATGGCACTTTATCAAATGCATTCTGTTTCCCTTTATCCACAGCACATGTTAATTCCTGAAAGAACTCCAATAAGTTGGTTAAACATGATTTCCCTTTCACAAAACCATGTTGACTCTGCCTGATTACCTTGAACTTATCCGACTGCCCTGTTATAACTCCTTTAATAATAGCTTCTAACATTTTCCATATGACAAGCTAACTGGCCTGTAGTTTCCTGCTTTCTGTCTCCCTCCCTTTTAGAATAGTGGAGTTACATTTGCTATCTTCCAATCTAATGGGACCTTCCCCGAATTTAGGGAGTTTTGGAAAATTAAAACCCATGCATCAACTATCTCACTAGCCACTTCTTTTAAGACCCTTTGTTCTATGTGCATACATCCAGCATAAGAACTGTATTTTGATAAAGAGTCATAGCAAAAACCGTGTCTCTCCTACAACTGCGTGCCTGTGACAGCCATGGTTCAGCTGGTATACTTTTGCCTTGAGGCATTTGGCGCCACAAAACTGCTCACCCGTCCCAATCAGATCATGGTTGATGTTCTACCTCAAATCAATCTTCCTGCAGTACCCCCAAGTCCCTTAATCCCCTTGGCATCTAAAATTCTATCAATCTCTTGTCTTAAAAATACTCACTGATGGAGCAGTACAGAATTCCAGATTGACAGTCCTTTGATTGGAGAAATTTCTCCTCATCTCAGTTCTAAATGGCTGACCCCTTATTCTGAAACCGACACCTGGTTTGGATACACTGACCGGGGTGGGGGTGGGGGTGGGGGGAAGGGGGGGGGGGGGGCGTCATCCTCCCAGCATCTACCCTGTCAAGCCCCTTAAGAATTTTATGTTTCAATGAGGTCATCTCTCAATTTCCAAAATGCGATGGAATTTAAGCCTAGTCTACTCAATCTTTCCTCATAGGACAACCCCCTCATCTCAGGAAGCAGTCCAATGAATCTTTGTTGCATACCCTCTAAGGAGATCAAGACTGTACAAAATACTTCATGTGTGGTCTCACCAGGGCCTTACATTATTGTAATAAGTCCTGGGCTTGCACTAGAAATATGGGCTGCGCCCATTGGATAACAGCAAGATCATCTTTGGCTGCAGCGACCCCACATTATTCCCATAGCTAAATAACTTGCTGGCTTTCACTTTCCAGTTTTGGACAGAATAAATAGCCACATGGGTAAACAGTTTCTGGCATCTGGGGGAGCTGTACTTTAGCAAATGATAGAATCATAGAATAGTGCAGCACAGGAGGCCATTTGGCCCATCGCATCTGCACCAGCTCTTTTGAAAGGTAATACAATTAGTCAAATGTCCAAGCCCTTATTCTATATTGCTGCATTTTTTTCTCATTCAGGTATTCATCCAATGCCCTTTTGAAGGTATGAGAGATTCTGTGTTTTTTGCTAATGTTAATGTTTCTCATATTGATTCTGGATGTTAGAGTTTAGGATAGATAGTATTTAGTGTTTGCTTTGTTGACTCTTGCAAAATAAAAACATTTTTTTGCTTTAAACTGTGGAACCTTGTGGCTTCATTCTTTTAGTAAATAATCAGGATTCTGAATTTCGTATACTTTAAAAAAATGTTGCTGGTCTCTACTGAAATCGTGACAAAGGTTACTGAGAAATCTTGCACCCTCCGCCCTATTAGGCAGTGCTAAATCCTCACCGCTCATCAGATACAAGAGTAGGTCAGTGCCTTTAGGAGAGATACTTGGAGGAAAACCTGCTGTTACATTACAATAACATGTAAGTTAGTGCACTACATAGGAGTTGTGACAGAGTTTTGCGGTTGCATTTTATCTCTGTCATAATTATGCACAAAATGTTACATGTTAAACCATGTCACGTTTACAATGTGACCGATCAGGTTTTGTCTGTGGGTGTTCCCAATGTTACAGCTGCATTGGTTTTGATATTGAAACCTACGTGGGCAGGGGGAATGTGTAACAGTGATGACATTTAAATATAGTTCTGGGACTCGATTCAAAATTGGATACGTTGAGACACGTACGTAAGTTGGTGATAAGATCTTCAAATGAGAGTGTCTAGAAACCTACACCTCAAAGCTGTTTTTCAAGTCAAGACTTTATATTGTCATTACTCTGTGAACTACAAAAGCAGAAGGAAGCTCAAAGTCTGCGAGAAAGCAACAGAATTTTCCTTAGTCCCATCGTTTCCCTCCAGATCAGGGACTTGACTGCTTTGCTGCACTGCTGGAATCCCTGCTGTAAGGTCCTGCTCTGCTTATGAGCAATCCAGTGCTCTCTGCCACCAAGAAACGGTAACCATTTAAAAAAGTCTTATCTTCTGAGTTCCTGGGCTCCTCTGATGCAAACTGGCTCTTGGGCTTCATTTACTCTTAGAATATAGGAACATAGGGGCATAGGAGCAGGAGTAGGCCATTCAGCTCATTGAACCTGCTCTGCTATTCAGTTAGATCATGGCCAATCATCTACCTCAACACCACTTTCCCATGCTATCCCCATGTCCCTTGATGTCATTCGTGCCCAGAAAGTTATCGATTTCTGTCTTGAACGTGCTCAACGATTGAGCTTCCACAGCCCCCTGGGGTAAGGAATTCCCAAGGCTCACTGCCCCCTGAGTGAAGGAATTCCTCCTCATCTCAGTCTTAAATGGCCTGCCCCTTATTCTGTGTCCCCTGGTTCTAGCCTCACCAGCCAGGGGAAACAACCTATTTACAAATACCCTGTCATGCCCTGTGAGAATTTTGTAAGTTTCAATAAGATCACCTCTCATTCTCCTAAACTCCAGACAATACAGGCCCAGTTTCCTCAATAGCTCTTCATAAGACAATCCTGCCATCCCAGGGATCAGTCTGGTGAGCCTCCACTGCACTCCCGCCCTGGCAAGTATATCCTTCCTTAGACCAAAACTATATGCCATACTCCAGATGTGGTATCACCAAAGGCTCTATACAATTGCAGCAAGACATCTTTACTCCTGTACTCAAATACCCCTGCAATGAAGGCCAACTTACCATTTGGCTTCCTAATTTCTTGCAGTGCCTGCATGCTAGCTTTTACTGACACATGAACAAGGACGTCCAGGTTCCTTTGGACACTAAAACTTCCCGACATCTCACCATTTAAGGAATAATCTGCATTTCTGTTTTTTCCACCAAAGTGGGTAACTTCACACTAATTCACATTATATTTCATCTGCCTCATTCCTGCCCGTTCATTTAGCCTGTCAAGACCCCATAAAGCCTCCTTGCATCCTCCTCACAACTTATAGGCAGAAAGTTATGGCCCTGTCAGGATTTATCAACCTTTAATCCAATTAATTTTTTGAGTGCAACCTCTTTATTAATACTAATTTCTTTTAGTTCCTCATTTTCACAAGCCCCTTGGTTGCCTAGTATTTCTGGGAGATTTTCTGTATCTTCCTCCATGAAGATAGGTACAAAGGAATTGTTTAGTTTCTCCACCCTTTCCCTTTTCTTCATTATAATTTCTCCTGTCTCTGCCTGTAATGGACCCATATTTGTCCTTGTTAATCTTTTCCTTTTCACATACCTAAAGAAGATTTTACAGCCCATCAAAAAAAAACTCATAATATTATTGTGATTTATTGTAAGTGTAGGTTAATAGCGGGGTGTGGCTAGTTTCTGTGTCTATGTGTGTGTGTGTGTGCGTGTGTGGGATTTAATTGAATTGGAGACAGCTGGTCTGGAGGCTTTGACTCATCAAAAGAAGCTAGCTTTAAAATGCTAAATACATAAACATAGCTGAAGTCTTAGAATGTGAGGTGAGGAAAATTCGCATTTTTAGATAAATCAGGGCAGTTTGATGTTACACCTAGCCAGAGAAGCTAGGCTAAGCATTGTGTTTATTTTTCCCAAAGGTAACTGATAATATTAGCACGATGAAAAGATTTATATTATGAGAAAAGTAAAGTTCCAAAGACATATAGGAACATTGGAATTTGTATTAAAAGGGTTAAACATGTCTAAATTAGAAGAGGCAAGGTGTCAGAGAGGAAGGCATTATAAGATCTACCAGAAGTGTGAAAAGCCTCCAGGAGCTGTGTATTAAGCTGCTATCCACAGAAACTGAAGCTAGGAAAAGCCACTTTAAATTCTACTGCCCAGGGTATTGTGTTGACTTTGACTTTTTGTTTATGACATCTTTTGCTATCTCTCCTTTGCCTCCACCTATCGCTGGCCTTCTATCCAGCTTCACTTGCTTCACCCCCCACTTATCAGTTTAAATTTCACCACATTTCTACTTCTTTTTGGTTCTGATGAAGAGTCATACGGACTTGAAACGTTAACTCTATCTTTCTCTCCATAGATGCTGTCAGACCTGCTGAATTTTTCCAGCAATTTTTGCTTTTGTTTTAGCTTTCCAGCATCCGCAGTATTTTGCTTTTATCTTAATGTTTAATTGACTGCCACTTCTCTTCCAGGAATGCCTACCTTGAAGAAATATTGCTCTTCCCTCTGAGAGGATTTCCACTTGTCTGTTTGTCCTTGTTCACCTTCATTGATTTCCATTTCCCTCCTGGTGTTTGACAAGTTGTTAACTAAAACCCGCTTTCACAGACATATTTCCTTCCTCAATGACTGTCTCCGTCTCTCACTTACCCCAAGTAGATTCCAACTGAAGTTCCATCCCTCATGTTTTGAATTCATCCAGGATTACAGGTATCTCTGAGACATACAACACTCCTCGGACTGCTGTTCTCACCGCATCCTGAGATCCACACTCAATACCATGCACTGCTATATGAACATACTCGACCTTTCCCTCTAGCAGCACCAACTCGCCCTATTTCTAAGCTGTCCTGGCCCCCTGTTTCATTTTATTCTTCGTCTCATCCGATGCCTTAACAAGAAACTTTATCTTTCTTTCAGGTGCTAAGCAATGCAAAATCCAACAACTCATTGATACCAACGCCCATCCAGGACCCTCCACTACTTCCTGCCCTTCTGACCCCATCCCATCATCTAATCCCAGCCCCGACCTTGTATTCACCATACCTCCTGACCTTCCCCCTTCTGATGCTGATCGTTCAGTGCTCAGCAAAGGATTCTGTTTCATACCCTTACACCCTCACCTCAATGAATTCTGGGCTCGGCACGATGCTGAACTCTTCTCCTGCAGCCTTCGTCTCCGTGCTCACTTCTTTGGGCAGGAGTCCTCCCCCCTTTCAACGGATCCTTTCACCCACCTCCAGTATTCTCCCTCCACCTGGATCGCTCCCTCTGGCCTCCTACCTGCTCTTGATCTTTTCATTGAGAACTGTCAGCGTGACATTAGTCGTCTCAATTTCTCTGCTCCTCTGACCCACTCCAGCCTGTCTCCTCCTGAACTTGCCGCATTCCGTTCCCTCAGGTCCAACATTGACTTTGTTATCAAACCTGCTGACAAGGGTGGTGCTGTTGTTACCTGGCGCACTGACCGCTACCTCACAGAGGCTGAGCGCCAACTCGCAAACCCTTCCTCCTACCTCCCCCTGGAACATGACTCCACCACCGAACGTCAAACCATTGTTTCCAGGACTGTCACTGACCTCATCTCTTCTGGAGATCTTCCCTCCACAGCTTCCAACCTCATAGTCTCCCAACCTCGGACGGCCCACTTCTACGTTGTCCCCAAAATCTACAAACGGGACTGTCCCGGTAGACCGATCATGTCAGCCTGTTCCTGCCCTATGGAACTCATTTCTTCCTATTTTGACTCTGTTCTCTCTCCCCTTGTTCAGCCTCTTCTCATCTACATCCATGATTCCTCTGATGCCCTACATCATATCAACAATTTCCAGTTCCCTGGCCCCAACCGCCACCTCTTCACCATGGACGTTCAATCTCTTTATGTCTCTATCCCCACCAGGATGGTCTGAGGGCTTTCCGCTTCTTTCTTGAACAGAGGTCCGAACAATCCCCATCCACCACCACTCTCCTCCGCCTGGCTGAATTTATTCTCTCACTGAACAATTTCTCCTTAAACTTGTCTCATTCCCTCCAAATAAAAGGTGTGGCTATGGGTACCCACATGGGCCCCAGCTATGCCTGTCTCTTTATGAGGTATGTGGAACATTCCTTGTTCCAATCCTACTCCAACCCCCTCTCACAACTCTTTCTTCGGTACATCGATGACTGCTTTGGTGCTGCTTCGTTCTCTAGCCTGGATCTGGAAAATATTATTAATTTTGCTTCCAATTTCCACCCCTCCATCATTTTCACAGTCCAACTCTGACACTTCCCTTCCCTCCCTTGACCTCTCAGTCTCAATCTCTGGTGATAGACTGTCCACCCATATCCATTACAAGCCTACCGACTCCCACAGCTACCTCGACTACAGCTTCCTGTAAGGACTCCATCCTATTCTCTCAGTTCCTTCGCCTCCGTCGCATCTGTTCTGATGATGCTACTTTCAAAAACAGTTCCTCTGACATGTTCTCCTTTTTCCTTAACCGAGGTTTCCAATCAATGGTGGTTGACAGGGCCCTCAACTGTGTCCGGCCCATCTCCCACACATCCGCCCTCACGCCTTCTCCTCACTCCCAGAAACATGATAGGGTCCCCCTTGTCCTCACTTATCACCCCACCAGCCTCCGCATTCAAAGGATCATCCTCCGCCATTTCGGCCAACTCCAGCATGATGCCACCATCAAACACATCATCTCTTCACCCCCCTGTCGGCATTCCGTAGGGATCGTTCCCTCTGGGACACCCTGGCCCACTTCTCCGTCACCCCCTACATCTCAACCCCCTCCCACGATACCTTCCCATGCAACTGCAGAAGATGCAACACCTGCCCCTATACTTCCCCCCTCCTCACCGTCCAAGGGCCCAAACACTCCTTTCAAGTGAAGCAGCATTTCACTTGCACTTCCCTCAATTCAGTCTACTGCATTTGTTGCTCCCAATGCGGTCTCCTCGACATTGGAGAGACCAAATGCAGACAGGGTGACCGCTTTGCGGAACACCTTCAGTCTGTCCGCAAGCATGACCCAGACCTCCCTGTCGCTTGTCATTTCAACACACCACCCTGCTCTCATGCCCACATGTCCATCCTTGGCCTGCTGCATTGTTCCAGTGAAGCTCAATGCAAATTGGAGGAACAGCATCTCATATTCTGATTAGGCACTTTACAGCCTTCCGGACTTAATATTGAGTTCAACAACTTCAAATCATGAACTCTTTCCTTCATCCTCACCCCCTTTTTGATCCCCTTTTTTCAATATTTATTTTCAATTTTTGCATATATACATTTTTTCCACCTATTTCTATTATTATTTTTAAAATTAATTTCCATTCATTGTTTTATCCCCACCTTTTGGCCTTTTTCGATCTTATTTCCCACATTGTCCCCTCCCCCCACCCCACCTCCACTAGGGTCATCTGTCACTTGCTCATCCTGCTTTCTACTCTTAATGTCACCATTAGCACCTCCTTTGGACAGTATCACCACCATCAACACCCCTTCCACCTTTTGTTTATGACATCTTTTGCAATCTATCCTTTGCCTCCACCTATCATTGGCCTTCTACCCAGCTCCACCTGTCCCACCCCCTTAAACAGTATCTATTTCACCACATTTCTACTTTTCTTTAGTTCTGAAGAAGAGTCACATGGACTCGAAACATTAACTCTATCTTTCTCTCCGCAGATGCTGTCAGACCTGCTGAGTTTTTCCAGCAATTTTTGTTTTTGTTTCAGATTTCCAGCATCCACAGTATTTTGCTTGTATCTATTATGTTGACTTGCCTGGATTTGTTTAAATCTATTTTTTTTTACCATTGCCTTAACAAGCGTGTAACTGAAAGCCAGATTAATTAGGAGTTTTAGGAGTTATTATAGTAGTAATTTGTAGACCTGTGTATGTGCTTGAAATCTTTTCCTTTGTTACTAAATGTTTAATTTAGTTTTGAAAAAATCTCTAGAGTCTTGGTGGACTTATTACTACTGAACTCAGGGCACACACTCAAAATAAAATGCAAATTGCAATATCATTGTGACTGTGTGATCAAGTTTCCCTTGTTGATCTGATCCACCTGACACATACCATCAGCAAGCCTGTATTTATGTTTCTCACTAGCTTGCATTCATATTCGTTTTCCCCTATCTTTATCAGTTTCTTGGCCCTCCATTTGCTAGATTCTAAATTGCTCCCAATCCTCGGGTTTACCACATTTTCTTGCAACATTATAAGCCACTTCCTTTGATCTAATGTAATCTTTAAATTTTTTAGTTAGTCACGGTTGATTCACCTTTCCTCTTGTTTTAGTGGAATTACATGTGTTGCAATACTTTAAATGTTCACCATTGCCTGTCTACTGCCTTTATTTTAGTGTATTTTCCCAATCTACTATAGCCAACTTACCCCCATACATTAATTGTTTCCTTTGTTCAGATTTAAGACCCTAATTTCAGAATGAACTATTTCACTTTCAAACTTAATATAAAATTCTATCATATTATGGTCACTATTTCCGAAAGGCTCCTTTACAACAAGATTACTAAGTAGCCCTTTCTAATTTCATAATGCTAATCTAAAATAGCTCAATCCCTAGTTGGTTCTTCAACGTAATGCTCCAGCAACCCATCTCATCCATGCTCCAGGGATTCATCCTCCACAGCATTACTGCTAATTAGGTTTACTCAGTTTCTGTATAAACGGAAGTCTCCCATTATTACTGTAATTCCCATGTTACGTGCAGCTCTAATTTCCCAATTTATATTGTGCCCCACGTTACCTCTACAGTTTGGTGGCCTATGAACAACCACCACCAATGTTTCCTGCCCCTTGTTGTTTCTTAGCTCCATCCAAATTGATTCTACATCTTAATCCTTTGATCTAAGATCCTCTCTCATTAATGTATTGATCTTGTCCCTTGTTAACAGTGCTACCCCACCTCATTTTCCTATTTGCCCATCCTTCCTAAATAATGAATATCCTTGAATATTTAGTTCCTGATCTTGGTCACCCTGTTAACACATCTCAGAAATGGAAATTAAATCATACCAATTTACCCCTATTTCTGCCTTCAAATCATCTACCTTATTGTGAATGCTGCGTGCATTCAGGTCGGGGTCCCTTTGTCTTTTTGACATTATTCCCCATTATAATCCTATTTGATGCTTGCCTTCACTTCATCTGCCTTCTAATTTAGCATACTATTTTTCTACCTTCTGTTGCCAGTTTTGCTTCCCTCCAACCTGAGCTCCCTCTCAGGTTCCCAGCCCCCTGCCAATCTAATTTAAATCTTCCCAACAGCACTAGTGAACTTTCCTGTGAGGATATTAGTCCCAGTCCTGTTAAGATGCAGCCTGTCCATCTTTGTTGTGTCCCACCTGACCCAGACCTGGTCCCAAATGCCTCAGAAATCTGATGCCCTCCCTCCTATACAAATTCTCCAGCCCATGTGTTCAATTGCTCAATCCTCCTATTCATATCACTAGCACATGGGCATTGGGAGTAGTCATGAGATTACAGCTTTTGAGGTCCTGTTTTTTAATTTCTTTCCTAACTCCCTAAAATCTGCTTTCAACCTCATCCCTCTTCCTACCTATGCTGTTGGTACCAAAGTGGAACATGGCCTCTGGCTGTGCGCCCTCCCGCAGAAAAATGTCCTGTAGCCACTCCATGACGTCCTTGACTTTGGCACCAGGGAGGCAACGCACCATCCTGGAGTCATGTTTACTGCTGCAGAAATGCCTGTCTGCTCCCCTAACGAATCTCCTACATCCCAGGGTCTTAAAGAAAGTGGCAGCGGAGATGGTGGATGCACTGGCTATAATATTCCAAAATTCCCTGGATTCTGGAAAGGTTCCAGTGGATTGGAAAAATGCTAATATAACACCCCTCTTCAAAAAGAGGGGGAGGCAGAAAGCAGGAAACGATAGTCCAGTTAGTTTAATGTCTGTCGTTGGGAAATTGTTGGAATCCATTATTAATGAATTAGTGATGGGGCAGTTGGAAAGTCAAAATGCAATCCATCAGAGTCAGCATGGTTTTATGAAGCGTAAATCGTGTTTGACTAATTTGCTAGAGAACTTTGAAGATGTGACAAGCAAAGTGGATAATGGGAATCCTGTAGATGTAGTATATCTGGACTTCCAGAAGCCCTTTGATAAGGTGCCACACAAAAGATTAATACACAAGATAAGAGCACACACATATATTAGCTTGGATAGAGGATTGTGCTAGCCAATAGAAAGCAGAGAGCCGGGATAAATGGGTCTTTCTCTGAATGGCAAGCTGTAACTAGTGGGGTGCCACAGGGTTCGGTCCTTGGGCCCCAACTACAAGCTGTATTAATGACTTGGATTCAGGGACAGAAGGTACTATAGCTAATTTTGTAGATGACACCAAAATAGGTGGGAAAGTAAGTTGCAATGAAGAAATAAGAAATTTACAAATGGATATGGGCAGGTTAGGTGAATGGGCCAAAATTTGGCAGATGGAGTTTAACATGGATAAGTGTGAGGTTATCCATTTTGGTTGGAAGAATAAAAATGTGACTTATTATTTAAATGGAGGGAAACTTCAGTGCAGAGGGATCTGGTTGTCCTCGTGCATGAATTGCTGAAAGCTAGTATGCAGGTACAGCAGGTAATAAGGAAGGCAAATGGAACTTTGGAATTTATTGCTAAAGGAAGAGACTATAAAAATAGCGAAGTGTTGTTGCAACTGTACAAGGCATTGGTGAGACTGCACCTGGAGTACTGTGCACAGTTTTGGTCCCCTTACTTGAGGAGGGATGTAATTGCACTGGAGGCGGTTCAGAGGAGGTTCACTAGATTGATTCCAGAGATGCGGGGCTTGTTTTATGAGGAGAGATTGAGCAGATTAGGCCAATGCTCACTAGAGTTTAGAAGGATGAGAGGAGATCTAATTGAGGTATATAAGATGCTAAAGGGGATGGACAAAGTATACGTGGAGCGGATGTTTCCCCTTGTGCGGCATTCTAGAATGAGAGGCCATAGTTTTAGGCTAAGGGGTGGTAGAGATGAGGCCCTTTTCTCAAAGGGTAGTGAATCTGTGGAATTCACTACCTCAGAGTGCAGTGGATGCTGGGGTGCTGAATAAATTTAAGGAGGAGATGGACAGATTTTTAATTAGTAATGGGTTGAAAGGTTATGGGGAGAGGGCGGGAAATTGGAGTTGAGGCCGAAATGAGATCAGCCGCGATCGTACTGAATGGCGGGGCAGGCTCGAGGGGCTGAATTGCCTACTCCTGCTCCTAGTTCTTATGTTCTTATGTTCTTACTATTTTTCCTCTCTTCTTTCTCCCCTCCTGTGTAGCTGAGCTCCTCATGGTGCCATGGCCTTGGCTCCTGCTGCAGTCCTCTGAGGAATTATCCAAAATGGAAAACCTGTTAGTGAGTGAGATCAACTCAGGGAACTCCTGCACTACCTGCCTGGTTCTCTTAGACTGCATGGACATCACCCATTCCCTCTGTGCCTGCATGTTCCTAACCTGCAGTGTGATCATCTCCCTAAATGTGCTATCCATGTAGTTCTCTGTCTCATGGATGCACACATGTCTCCAGCCACTGTTCAAGTTATGCAGCCAGTGATACTTCCTGCCGATATGTTTGTCTCGGACACGTGATGCACCCATGACTTCCCACATGTCACAGGATGCACATTACAATCATCCAAGCTGCCTTGGCATACCTTAACTTTTATAAACTGCTTTTTATAAGTAGAATAACTTATCAGTTACTCCTCAAACAGCTTCTTCATCTGTACTGAAGTAAGAACTAAATACTGGAAGCTGAGGAAGGTAGAAAAAGAATAGACCACCTCCCTCATCACTGAACTCCTTCGCTCACCAATTAAGAGGCTAGCACCAAGCCCGCTATCCACTTAAGGATGGGGGCCTTCACCTAGGAGCTACCTGTGAAATAAGAGGATTGGCAGCCCAGCAGTCTTGTCAGTGCCGCTGCCAGTGCTGGCCATTGCAGAGGCTGCAGCTCCAGAGAGAGGGAGCCAAAATGGCTGGGTGCCCTTGGCAAGAGGTCAGGTAGGTTGGGTATACCGAGGTAAGGCAGACAGGGCCCAGCACTCAGCAGTTCATTGTGTATGTGGTGTAGTTATTGCTGTGAGGGTTGCCATTTCTACTGGGGGATCCCACCATGGACCATGGAGTTGCTATGAAGTAGGGGCTATGCCAAGAACCTTTGGAAGGCTGCCATGTTTCACCTGATGGTTTCCCAATATGGCAATGGAACCTCCCAATGCAGAAAAAATGCCCATGGAGGCAGCAGGTGGCCCTTAAGTAGCTACTTAAGTGGCTCAATTTATTGCCTAAAGGGTATCTTAGCCACCAACCTTCCTGCCACTGGTGCTGTGGCATGATGGCAAGAAGATGTCAGTCTCCTCTTCCAATGTCTTGCCCACCATTTTGTCAGCCCTTCTGCCTCCCAGCTCAGGAAAATTCAGCCCAGACTTTTCAAGCCATTCTCTTTAGAAACCAAGGTGAGCTCCCACCCGCTTACCGTCCCCATCACAAAGACTTTCATCATGGTAACATCGCCCTACTTCTTTCTCACAAGAGCTTATCTGCCACTAAAACCCTATATGTTCTCTATTATCTCAATGAGAGGGGGCACTTTTAACCTGCAAGTGGATGGTGCATGGTTTGGGCAGGGGTTGGTCTATGTGGAGGGCTTAAACATTAAAAAATACTGGCGTGCTGGAAACCCAACATATTCCTGTTCAGTTTGGCATTTAACCAGCGTGTGTTTGGAGGGAATCCCTGTGGCTATAGGGGATTTGATATTTACAGATGTAATACCCAGTTGAATGAAGGTAGACCTGCATCCTGGCTTTAACTGCCAGCGCCTGAGTTTCCCGAGCTGACTGAATCTCGCCAGGGCCAACAACATGAGGAGACAACAGGGATTGACAGGGCTGTCAGTGTAAGGATTGTTCCTTGTGATGGAACAGATGGGTCTGAAGGCCAATATTGAATCTCATTTACTTCCAACTGGGGAAAGGTGTAGATGCATTCTGGGCATCCCACTCGACTCTGGCCTGTAGAGTGGCCTGTGGCAGCAAGCGAATTCGTGAGAATGTAAAATCGCAAAAACTTTGTAATGCACTTGGGATGCAGCCTTACATAGTGCTGCTTATAGTTTATTGAGACAAAACATGCAGAATTCTGTTCAATGCTGGTAAACTTAAAATACTTTCAGTAGTGTCTGCCTTCTCAAAGTATTAAAAAATATATATATATAAAACCACATAACTTGATAAAGGAAGTCCCGCTGTGATGCCAGGTTTATCCCTCAGCTCTACATGTGGTGTCAGAACCTAGTTTGTGAGGAGGGCGTCCCAAGGAAGGTGTCACATTAGGGTTACATCAGATCATCGTAACACAAAAGTGACAGTGCGACTGCAGCCATGAATGTCATTCAAAGTGAGATGAGCTGAAACTGTGGTGCCAGTAAACCGCTGCTTCCTCAAAAGGCCGAAAATGGAGTGCAGTGATTGAAGGTACAGTCTTTTCCTACTGCCTATCAGGGGTCACGTCTTTATTCTTGTAGGCTCTGACGAATGAGCCCTAAGCATGGGTAATCCAGGGGCCTGGCTTTCTGGTCGTGGACTTGGTTCAAGCATATAGCTTCTCAAAAGCTCTCTCTGTTGAAGGGTCATGAGGACTCGAAACGTCAACTCTTTTCTTCTCCGCTGATGCTGCCAGACCTGCTGAGTTTTTCCAGGTAATTCTGTTTTTGTTTTGGATTTCCAGCATCCGCAGTTTTTTGTTTTTATTTTTTGTTTTTATCTTTGTAATAAATTCATTGGTTTCAAGTAGAAACCTGTCTGGTTGGCCAAGCCATCACATTTGGTGACGAGGGTAAAGTAGCTCCGACGTTGCACCTCGACTTGTGAATGTTAGCACATCAGTTCTTCAGAAAAATAGAAACGCATACTCACCATTCATGCCACTCTTTGGCAGGATTGACCCTTACGAGGTGTCTATGGGAGATTGGAGCCAGTATCTGTAATAATGCAGATGTTTAAGTTTAACTCCAGAGTAAAGGCCTGGGGGGGAAGGGGTCCATCGCAACCTATATAGGGAAGTTGAAGCAGTTGACTGAGCACTGCGACTTCGGAGACACACTCAATGATATGCTGTGGGACTGATTGGTTTGTGGAGTTCACGACGACGCCATTCAGCGCCGTTTACTCACAGAGCTCGATGCCGATTTGAAGCGGGCCGTGGACAAAGCGCTAGCCATGGAAAATGCTGCGAGAGCTTTACAAAATGTGCACTATGGCGCCGTTCTCCAGATGGGGCAGGAACCTACTGCTGGGCATGGTGCGGAAACCAGAGACACAGTAGCGAAGTGAGAATCAGTCTCCGCAAGCCAGAAAAATGAAAAGGCCTGGTGGAAGCATTTTCAGCAGCACCTCCGAAGTTGCTGTCATTGATGTGGGGGTGACCACGTACTGGACACCTACAGATTCAAGGAGGCAGAATGCCATTACTGCCATAGGAAAGGGCACGTAATAAAGCAATGCAGGATGAAATCAAAACAGCCCAACAAGGCAGCAAACCAAAATGATTGAAATGAATAATATAACAGAACTTGAAGCTGCCGATACTAACATCTATTCCCCATACAATGTCAAAGCAATAAAAACTGAACCAATAGCCATCACAATTTAAGTGATTGGGAAGCCACTAATAATGGAGATAGATGCAGGAGCCTCAACAGCAGTGGTGAGAGAGCACACACTTAACTACCTAAATGAAGGTACCCAGACACTGAACAGCGAACAACAGCTCAGTTGAAGACATACACTGGAGAATTCATTGAGGTAAAGGGCATCGCCCCAGTACTTGTGTCCTATAGGCAACAGACAGCCCAGCTTCCAGTGATCATAGTGACAGGTGAAGGACCTAGTCTCCTGGGATGAGACTGGTTACAAAAAATTAAGCTCAACTGGTCGGAAATATTTCAAGTGAGAACAGGATGAGTTCCTGAACTGCTAAGGAAATACAACAGTGCATTTCGTGACGAATTAGGAAAGTTAAAAGCAAAGATATATGTAGATTCTCAGGCAAACACCCTGTTTCTTTAAGGTCAGACCTGTGTCTTATGCCCTAAAGGAGAAGGTGGATGCAGAATTGTGCTGGTTAGAAAGGCTGGGCATCATCCAGCCGGTCCAACTTTCAGAATGGGCAGTGCCCATAGTCCCTGTGATGAAACCTGATCAAACTATATGCATTTGTGGGGACAA
Source organism: Carcharodon carcharias (assembly GCF_017639515.1). NCBI lineage: Eukaryota > Metazoa > Chordata > Chondrichthyes > Lamniformes > Lamnidae > Carcharodon > Carcharodon carcharias. The sequence continues at coordinate 14,689,262 of NC_054485.1, forward strand.
TAAATTGACCGTGATAGCTGACTTTTACACAGAGCTAGCTGGGGGCAAATTGTTGGATCCAATGACCTTGGTTTGTTGGGGCTAAAGGATCCGGGTTGCATACTTAGTTCGGGGTGACCGAGTCGGTACAGAGGCAGAAAACATCAGGAGGTCGTTGTTAGAATAAACACATTCTGTTTATTTACAAACTAAACTCTGCAGCTCCACTTGTGCTCACAACGTAATACTATGTCTTCACTCATCAGTGGCTAACTCAAGACTCTCTCACATAGAGGTAGCCCATGCTACTCTGTGACTGGACATTAAGATCATGTAACCTTACATTACAATACTTGTTTCAAAGGTATATTACATCTCAAATTACTACATCCCTCCCCCTTTACTGAAAAATACATTTAACAATTTTTCATCACATCAAGTTACTTACACAGTTCAATTATTTACAAAGTCAGTCTCTCTGGGGGTTTTCTTTATATGTGTAGAATGTCTCAGGCTCTACAGCTTCAGAAGTTTGCTTTGGAGTCACGCTTATTGAAATCATCTGAGCATCAGGTTCTACAGCAAGTTCCTGTAAATTTGTTTCTTCGACTCTTTCAGGTGCAGTCGGCCCTTCAAATACATTTGTACTTGGTTGAGTTCTTTCAACAGGAGATGTTGATTCACTCTCGGACACTCGTGGAATCACTTCTGGATATTTTGCTTCTCTGCTACCACATGTCTTATTATTTGATCTTCGACTTTCACCTGGTAGGAAAGAGGTCGCGTTACTGCACTGGTTTCACTGAACAATCGTGCTGGTCCGTCTCTAAAATTTTTCACAGAGACCTTCTCTCCTACATTAAATGTTCTGTCCTGAAGGTGACAATCATGCCGCATTTTCTGATTTTCCTACCTTCTTTGTACCTCCCCCCCAAAGTTTGACATAATTAGCCTCAGCCTCGATCAAAGAAGGGTGGTATGAAGGTGTTTTCACATGAACAATAACCGTTGAAGGCTTGTAAATCGGTTAAATTCAGCACTTGTGAATACTGTTCCGTTATCTGATACTAGCACTTCGGGCAGCCCATTAATTTCGAAACTTTGTTGTAGCTTGTTTATTGTCGCTGAAGACGTGGGTGACTTAACTTTGTATATGTCCATCCATTTTGAATGAGCGTCTATGATAAGGAGAAACATTGTTCCCATAAAAAGTCCCATATAATCGATGTGTACTTGTACCTATGGTATTCCTAGCCATTCCCAGGGGTGTAATGGGGCTGTTGCAGGTAATTTTTGTACCTGTTGACACTGCATGCATCTTCTTACAAGGATTTCTATTTCTCCATCCATTCCTAACCACCACATATAGCTACATGCTATTGCCTTCATTTTGGAAATTCCGGGATGTGCACTGTGAAGTTCAGATAACAATGGCTTCGTCCTTTCAGAGGAACAACTACACAAGCTCCCCATAATAAAATACCTTCTTGGCTGGTTATCTCACATCTTCTCTGGAAATACAGTTTTAATTCACTGGATTATTGTTTTAGTGACCAGCCAAAAAGAGCTTGATTTCTCACTTTGGATAAGACTGGGTTTCGGTTCGTCCAATCTTTAATTTGTTTAGCACTTATCGGTGATGAGCCCAGGAAGTTCAATAACAAAACTAATTCCTGAGGAATTGCAACACCCTCATCTTTTACCTGCAAGGGTAAACGACTGAGTGCATCTGCATTTGCAATTTAACTTTCAAGTCTATGGATTAAAGTATACTCGTATACTGCCAAGATCAGTGTCCACCTTTATACTCTTGCTGAGGCGATAGGGGGTATAGCCTTGTCTTCACCGAATAGTCCTAATAATGGCTTGTGGTCCATTACAATAGTAAAATGATGACCCTGTACATATTGATGAAAGTTTTTAACACCGAAAATGATCACCAGTTTTCGATTTGTGAGCACTTTTTCTCTGCAGTACTAAGTGTTCTCGACAGATAACTTATAGGTTGTTCTGATCCATCATCCATTTGATGGGAAAGCGCTGCTCCCACTCCACAGGGTGATCCATCACACGTTAATATCAACTCTTTCTTTGGATCAAAATGTACTAGAGGTGTAGAAAATTGTAACAACTTTCACTTTTGTGAAGGCATCTTCTTATGGTGTTTGCCATGACCATCTCTGGTTTTTCTTGAACAAACAATACAATGGTGCCAGTTCTGTCAATAAATTAGTCAATCAAGAATAGTAAATGATCATCCCCAAGAATGATTTCAGTTTGGATGTACTCTTTGGCTCTGTAGGCCTTGTGAATTGACTTTGTGACCTTGGTAAGTTACCTCTTTTGCCTGGAATGTGCACTTCTCCCTTCTCAATCTCACTCCAGCCTGCAAAAAACGTTTCAAAACTTCCTACAGATTCATTAAATGTTCCTTATCTGTGCGTCCAGGCATGAGAACCGCAACTGATTGTTGCAAATAAACCGCAACATGGGGCAATCCCAGTAACAAACTTTTCATGGTTCTTTGGAATATTGCATAAGCAGAAGATACGCCAAATGGTAAATGTGTGTATTGATGCAATCCCTCATTTATGGTGACAAACTTCCAGGATGTCTTCTTTAATTCCAATTGATGGTAGGCATGACTCAAATCTAACTTCACGTAAGCTTTTCCACCTGCCAGTTTAGTGTATAAATCTTCAATTTTAGGTATGGGGTGTCTATCCAGTTTTGCAACATGATTGACTGTTAGTTTATAGTCCCCGCCTATGCTAAAGCTTCGCTTAGGTTTGGGAACAGGTACAATTGGAGCTGCCCACTCTGAAAATTGTACTGGTGGTATCACTCCCAGTTTTGCTAATCTGTCCAGTTTAGCGTCTACCTTATCCCACATTACATAATGTATTGGTCTTGCCTTCATCAATCTTGGTGTTACCTCTGGATCTACATGAACCGTTGCTTGTAGCCCCTCAATTTTTCCAAGTTCTTCCTTGAAAGCTGAGTCACATTTTTGTAGCAACTGTGAAAGTCCATTAGTTCTCCGTTGGAAGATTTCAGTCCATTCCAATTTAATTTTTTTCAGTCATTTTCACCTGAGGAGACTAGGTCCCTCACCTGCTACTATCATCAAGGGTAACCTCACTGTTTGAGCTCTGTAGTGTGCTGTGACTTTTCATCTGCCCTTGAGTTGCATGTTTTCTCCTGTGTAAGTCTTTAAATTTTCAACAGTTTCTTCTAAATTCAGCTCACATTCTCCATGATTCAGGTATTTTAAAGTATGCTCACCAATCACCATAGTTGGTGGCACCAGTATCCACCTCCAGTCTGATAGGTTTCTCATTCACTCTCAGGGTTATACAGCAAGGCTCTGTTCTTCCTACCTTTAAGTTATACAGCGAATAGATATCAGCATCGATTACTTCAAGCTTTTCAAAGCTGTTTATCTCATAGAGTTTTTGCCTTTGTCTGACAGTCTGCCTGATTCTGTCTTCACAATGTCTCGCGAGGTGTCCAAATCGATGGCAGAAGAAACATTCAACCTTTTAAAATTGTGTTTCATTACAGGGCTGTCTACTTCCATCTCTGTTGCTATGATGTCATGCTTTTGCTGCAAAGTTTTATTTTTTAATTGGCCTGCTAGTGGTGGCTGCTTTCCCGCTTCAGAATAAAGCTCTGCAATTTCGCGCTCTTCTTGGCTGAAGCTCCTTGCCCAGCATGGAGGATGGTGCCATTTTGTGCTCCTCGAATAGCTTCTGAGTCTCCGGAAAATCTAGATTTGTTTCAGCCAACAATCTCCTCTGAACCGCCTTTTCATTTATACCAAACGATCACTGAGCATATCATTGATAGAAGTGCTGAATTCACAGTATCCAGTTAATTGCTTCAGACTCTCCACATAAGAAGCAACTGTCTTCCCCACAGCTCTAATTCTCGAGTTAAATTTAAACCTTTATATGGTCACCGACAGCTTGGGCTGGTAATGATTCCTCATGAGGTTCACTAAACGGTCAAAAACTTTGGAGCCTGGGGCACTGCGGGCACCCACAGATTTCGAATGAATCCACGTGTCTTACGCCCACACGTGGACAGAAGGATCGCGCACCTCTTCCCCACCCCTGCAATGTCGCTCGCCTGGAAGAAGGACGTGAGGTGTTCAACATCGTGAGACCAGTCGTCCGAGGTTGGATCAAATGGCTCCACTCTTCCAAATTGCAGCATCACTTTGGGAATTAATTTGATGTTCAGAAGGAAATTTTCTTTAACTTACGGCTACCCTGCGAGGTGCGGCCTCATTTTGGTTCTTCTGATTTCCTTCGTTTTTCTCACTTTTTACCTTATTTTTTCCCATGATTTTTTGTGCTATTACTCTCGTCGCCAGTTTGTTGGACCCAGTGCCCTTGGTTTGTTGGGGCTAAAGGATCCGGGTGGCATGCTTTGTTTGGTGTGACTGAGTTGGTACAGAGACAGAGAACATCAGTAGATCATTGTTAGAATAAACAAATGCTGTATATTTACAAACTAAAGTCTGCAACTATACTTATGTGTTCACTACATAAAAACTCTGTCTTCACTCAGCAGTGACTAATTCAAGACTCTCACAGAGAGGTAGCCTGCGTTACTCTGCTATTGGACATTAAGATCATGTGATCTTATATTACAATACTTGTCTCAAAGGCGTACTACATCTCAGATTACTACACAATTCCCAGACCAAATTGGACACGAGCCATGCATAGCAACAGCTAGAGTTGGATGGCACATCTAAAGCGTATGTAACCATCAACAAGCAACAAGCCTGTATATGTGCCTACCTTTTGGAGTATCGTATGCATGTGCAATCTTCCAAAGGACCATGGGGAGTCTTTTGCAAGGACTTCCCCGAGCAGTAGTATGCCTAGATGATATTCTGATTACAGGGTCAATGGAAGCCGAAAATTTGGCCAACCTGGAAAAGGTGTTAAGAAGATTCTTGGAAGCCAGTGTACAATTAAAGAAAGAGAAATGTACATTCCAAGGACCAGAAGTTACTTACTTGTGTCACTGGGTGGATGCCATGAGTTGCATCTGGTAGAAGAGCAAGTTAGAGCAATCAAAGAGGTGCCCTCTCCGTCCAGTGTGGATGAACTCAAGGCTTTTCTGGGCATGATCAACTCTTATAGTTGCTTCTTGCCAAACTTGACAACAGTGTTAGCTGCAATATACTTATTGTTAAAAAAGAATCATCTTTGGTCATGGAATTCACAACAAGAAGGAGCCTTTGTGAAAATTAAGAAGCTGTTATATTCATCATGTCTAATGGTACATTATGACCCATCAAAATAATTAATATTAACCTGTGATGCGTGTCCTTGCTGTGCGGGGGCAGTGTTGTCACACAGGATAGAAGATGGTTCCGAAAGGCTAATTGGGTAATTCTCCATAACCCTTCCTGCAGCCGAGAAAGGTTATTCCCAACTAGAAAAGGAAGGTTTATCGGTGATATTCGGAGTGAAGAAATTCTAACAGTTTCTGCATGGACAACATTTCCTCATCGTGTTGGAACATAAAACATTAAAGGGTTTATTGAGTGAGGATAAGGCCATTCCGCTAATAGCCTCAGCCAGAATTCAACATTGGGATTTGATATTATCCCTGTATGAGTTTACCTTTATGCACCATCCAGGCTTACATATTGCAAACGTGGACACAATCAGTCGTCTCCCGTTACCAGATAATATTGTACATGCTCCAGTGCCACAAGAAGTTGTGCTTGTGCTGAATCTCTTGGATTCTTTGCCTGTGTGTGCAAAGCAAATTAGAAATTGGATGAACAGAAATCCAATTTTGTCGAAAGCACATGGCCTTGTAAGGGTGGTTAAATTCACGAGTGTCTGAAGAGATAAGACCATTCCATGCCTGAAAATCAGAGTTAAGTTGTCAAGATGGAATCTTGTTGTGGGGATCAAGAGTCATTGTCCCTTTGCAAGGAAGAGAACTACTCTTGACAGAGCTTCATAATGCACATCCAGGCATTTTGAAGATGAAAATGCTTCTGCGAAGCTGTGTCTGGTGGTAGGCATAGGCAGTGATATTGAAAGCAAGCACTGTCTCCATTGTCAGCAACATTCGTGGCATCTGTGGGAGTGGCCTGGTTGACCCTGGGTTAGACTACATATTGATTATGCAGGTCCATTCTTAGGTACCATATTTTTATTGATTGTAGATGCGCATTCTAAGTGGATGGATGTGTATGAAGTTAGATCACAAAGATCGAATACAACTATTGAAAAGCTGTGTCAATGTTTTAGTATACATGGCCCACTAGAAGTCATCGTTTTGGATAACGGTACATTCTATACCAGTACAGAGTTTCAGAGATTCATGAGTTTAAATGGAATCAGACATATTAAAACTGCACTGTATAATCCCTCATCAAATGGTTTAGCTGAAAGAACTGTGCAAACTTTCAAATCAGGAATGAAGAGGTTATCAGAAAGTACTCTTGAAACTTGTCTTTCCTGCTTTCTTCTCAATTATCATATGGTGCCTCATTCAACTATGGGTTCAACACGGTCGGAATTATTGAAACACCAACTACGTACGAAGTTAAGTCTGCTGTTTCCAAACTTAGAGAAGAATCAGAGTAATCAAAAATTGAATCATGATATTCATAGCTAAACTCAAAGATTTACTCTGGGAGATACAGTTTTCGTGCAGAGTTTTGGAAGCGGGCCTTGTTGGGTTCCTGGCACAATTGTCTTCGAAGCTGGTCCCTTGTCCTTCCAGATGGAAGTAGAAGACCGAATTGCTTGAAAACATGTGGATCGTTTTATGAGCATAGGGACATTCCAACAACCAGCTATTCCGCCTGTGATTAACGTTGAACCATTAATCCTTGCGGTGACAGATCGACCAAGCATAAACACACCCGATATGTCTGTTGAGTTGCGTAACCCTGAACTGCCACTTTTTAATGTTGTATCTGATGCTGTGGTTCCTGATCATGTCAGTCCAGTGGAAGAACTTCAAGTTGTGGAGCTACACACTCTAACTAAATAAGGAAACCACTTCAGAGATTTAATCTTTAATCATCTGAAGTGGTATATATATGTATATGTTGTGGATTAAAATGCTCTTTGCAAATAGGAAATGTAAAAAGAACTAAAGGGGGAGGAAATGTAGTGATTGAAAATATAGCCTTTTCCCACTGCCTATCAGGGCTCATGTTTCTTATAGATTGACGATTGTGCCCTTAGCACAGGTAATCCTCAGTGTGTATGGTTTTCTAGTCGAGGACCTGGTTCAAGCATGTCTGGTACATTATGGTACATCAACCCATTGCATAAAGTTTTGGTTCGTCTTTACCAGTTCAGCAATGGAAAGGAACAGATAGAGCACAGCATGGAGAGAAATAGTTTCAAGAGACTTATAACAGATTCTTGTGGTGCTGATATTTTTTGTCTCATTAAATTGGCAACCAGCATAAGGAAGTGTGAAGTAGAAATTTGTGCCTTTGCGGAGACGGCCTGCAGTTGAACTGTAAAATATCTGTCTTGACATTTACCAGCACTAAAACCTGCTGGAAATGTACGAAGGGTGTTATCACCCAGTTTGCTACTATAGTCCTCATTGCAATGCTACCTCTGGCTGAGAGGAGAGCACAGGCTGATAATGGATACTCCAGCAATATTGCAATGCTTTCATTTCAGGCTGAGAGCAAGAAATGTAATTGGAAATTAAGCTATACTGCAGGACAGAACAAGTCTGTTTCTGTGTTAAGATTTATAGGAAACAACTAAAAACATGGGAAACCTTAAATGTGATGGACTGGTAGGCTAATATACTGCCTTGTAAAGTGCTCAATGAAAGGTTTCTTCTGCCATCTCCACATGACCACTTCAAGACTAAGATAAAATGCTGTAACTGCTTTGATAAACCTCATACTGTGAAAATTGCAAAGTTGCTGAGGTTAGTAACATGGTCTCGCTTAGCTACAGGAAAGGGTTTAATGCAAGCTTAACAGTGACATACATACATGGGGAAGTGGTGGTGCAGTGGTATTGTCTCTGGACTGGTAATCCGTGAGACCCAGGGTAATGCTCTGGGTGCCTGAGTTTGAATCCCACCATGGCAGATGGTGGAATTTGGATCCAATGAAAAGGAGTTAAAAGTTTGATGATGATCATGAAACCATTGTCATAAAAATCCATCTGGAAATCTGCTGTCCTTACCTGGTCAACTCCAAACAATGTGATTGACTCTGAAATGCCCCCTGAACAGGGCAGTTAGGAATGGGTAATAAATGCTGGCCTAGTCAGTGATGCCCTGTGGATGAATGTAAACAATAAATCAAGTTACTGGGACATAAAGGGTGAGGTGTTCATTGTCCATCATTTCTCTGCAGCTAATGGCAACTATACTGAATCAATTGATTACAAATACATGGGATTGCAAACAGTTAGAGTCCAGGCAAATGCTTGGTTTTGTATTTAAAAACCCTTCAAAAATGTATTGAAAATGTGTTGGGGATCATTTTAATTTTGATGATAGGAATAATATTTGACCAGTTGCCTGTTGTACAGCTTACCCAGTTGCCTACAATAGAAATCAAATTGGGGAAAGATGTATAGCGGGTGGCTAACTTGATAGCACATCTTATAGCAGTGTTCAACGTTAAAATGACTTTTAGTGGCCGGTGGGAGATAGCGGTTCAGCAGCCTGTGTTACAGCTCTCTATTTGTATTTCAGTTGACTTGTGCTGCTAGGGTATATACGCCTCATTAGACCTCGTGAAATTTGTTTACGAGGAAGATGCACGCCTTGCTCTGTATTTCCTAATGGGTTGGTTCATCAGCCCGCCCCATCTTGGTGGATCGTCTTTTATCCTCAGGATCTGGGAAATGCTGAGAAGGCGGTGGTTTTCCCTGAGCTATGAGACTTTGTGCTCATAGTGTTCCTGTGCTGCAATTAAGTGGGGAATTGAGGGTTGTGGCTAGAGCAGCAAAGACAGAACAACCATAATCAAAAGAGAAGCATGTTAGAAATACTCAGCAGGTCTGGCAGCAGCTGTGGAGAGAGGAACAGAGTTAACGTTTCAGCTCAATGACTCTTGTCAACGCTGGAAAATGTTACAGGTAGAATAGATTTTAAGCATGTACAAAGGCAAAGGAAGAGGGCTTGGGGAGGGGAGGAAAGAACAAAAAGGTCGGTGAAAGGGTGAAAGGGAAGAAATTAAATGGGTAGTTTTTAAAAATTCATTCACGGGATGTGGGCGCCGCTGGCTATGCCAGCATTTATTGCCCATCCCTAGTTGCCCTTGAGAAGGTGGTGGTGAGCTGCCTTCTTGAACCGTTGCAGCCCATGGGGTGTAGGTACATCCACAGTGCTGTTAGGAAGGGAGTTCCAGGATTTTGACCCAGCGACAGTGAAGGAACGGCGATCTATTTCGAAGTGAGGATGGTGAGTGACTTGGAGGGGAACTTCCAGGTGGTAGTGTTCCCATCTACCTGTTGCCCTTGTGCTTCTAGATGGTAGTGGATGTGGGTTTGGGACGTGCTGTCGAAGGAGCCTTGGTGAATCCCTGCAGTGCATCTTGTAGATGGTACACGCTGCTGCTACTGTGTCAGTGGTGGAGGGAGTGAATGTTTGTGGATGTGGTGCCAATCAAGTGGGCTGCTTTGTCCTCAGTGGTGTCAAGCTTCTTAAGTGTTGCGGGAGCTGCACTCATCCAGGCAAATGGGAAGTATTCCATCACACTCCTGACTTGTGCCTTGTAGATGGTGGACAGGCTTTGGGGAGTCAGGAGGTGAGTTACTCATCGCACTATTCCTAGCCTCTGACCTGCTTTTATAGCCACAGTATTTATATGGCTAGTCCAGTTCAGTTTCAGATCAATGGTAACCCCCAGGATGTTGATAGTGGGGGATTCAGTGTTGGTAATGCCATTGAACATCAAGGGGCAATGGTTGGATTCTCTCTTGTTGGAGATGGTCATTGCCTGACACTTGCGTGGTGTGAATGTTACTTGCCAATTGTCAGCCCAAGCCTGGATATTGTCCAGATCTTGCTGCATTTGGACATGGACTGCTTCAGTATTTGAGGAATTGTGAATGGTGCTGAACATTGTGCAATCATCAGTGAACATTCCCACTTTTGACCTTATGATGGAAGGAAGGTCATTGATGAAGCAGCTGAAGATGGTTGGGCCGAGGACACTATCCTAAGAAACTCCTGTAGTGATGTCCTGGAGCTGAAATAACTGACCTCCAACAACCACAACCATCTTCCTTTGTGCTAGGTATGTCTCCAACCAGTGGAGAGTTTTGCCCCTGATTCCCATTGACTCCAGTTTTGCGAGGGCTCCTTGATGCCACACTCGGTCAAATGCTGCCTTGATGTCAAGAGCGGTCACTCTCACCTCACCTCTGGAATTCAGATCTTTTGTCCATGTTTGAACCAAGGCTGTAATGAGGTCAGGAGCTGAGTGGCCCTGATGGAACTCAAACTGGGCGTCAGTGAGCGGATTATTGCTAAGCAAGTGCTGCTTGATAGCACTGTTGATGACCCCTTCCTTTACTTTCCTGATGTTGGAGAGTAGACTGATGGGGCGGTAATTGGCCGGATTGGATTTGTCCTGCTTTTTGTGTACAGGACATACCTGGGCAATTTTCCACATAGCTGGGTAACTGCCAGTATTGTAGCTGTACTGGGACAGTTTGGCTAGGGGCGGGGCAAGTTCTGGAGCACAAGTCTTCAGTACTATTGCCAGAATATTGTCAGGGCCCATAACCTTTGCAGTATCCAGTGCCTTCAGCCATTTCTTGATATCACGTGGAGCGAATCGAATTGGCTGAAGGCTGGCACCTATGATGCTGGGGACCTCCGGAGGAGGCTGTGATGGATCATCCACTCGGCACTTCTAGCTGAAGATTGTACCAAATGCTTCAGCCTTATCTTTTGCACCGATGTGCTGGGCTCCTCCATCATTGAAGATCGGGATATTTGTGGAGCCTCCTCCTCCAGCAAGTTGTTTAGTTGTCCACCACCATTCACAACTGGTTGTGGCAGGACTTAGACCTGATCTATTGGTTGTGAGATTGCTTAGCCCTGTCTATCGCTTGCTGCTTATGCTGTTTGGCACAAAAGTAGTCCAGTGTTATAGCTTCACCAGGTTGACACCTCATTTTTAGGTAAGCCTGGTGCTGCTCCTGGCATGCCCTCCTGCACTCTTCATTGAACCAGGGTTGATTCCCTGGCTTGATGGTAATGGTAGAGTGGGGGATATGCCAGGCCATGAAGTTCCAGATTGTGTTTGAGTAAAATTCTGCTGCTGCTGATGGCCCACAGTGCCTCATGGATGCTCAGTCTTGAGTTGCTAGATCTGTTCAAAATCTACCCCATTTAGCATGGTTGCAGTGCCACACAACATGATGGAGGGTATCCTCAATGTGAAGGCAGGACTTCGTCTCCACAACGACTGTACGGTGATCATTCCTGCCGATACTGTCATGGACTGATGCATCTGCAGCAGGCTGGTTGTGAGGATGAGGTCAAGTATGTTGTTCCCTCTTGTTGGTTCCCTCACCACCTGCCCCAGACCCAGTCTAGCTTTGTCCTTTAGGACTCAGCCAGCTACCCTTGGTGATGGGCATTGAAGGCCCCCACCCAGAGTACATTCTGTGCCCTTGCCAGCCTCAGTGCTCCCTCCAAGTGTTGTTCAACACAGATTCATCAGCTGAGGGGAAGGCGACATGCTAATCAGCAGGAGGCTTCCTTGCCCCTGTTTGACCTGATGCCATGAGACTTCATGGGGCCCCGAATCGATGTTGAGGACTCCCAGGGAAACTGCCTCCTGCCTGTAAACACTGGGCCACCACCTCTGCTGTCCTGTCCCACCACCGCGATATACCCAGGGATGGTGATACTGGTGTCTAGGACATTGTCTGTGAGGTATGATTCCATGAGGATGACTATGTCAGGCTGTTGCTTGACTAGTCTGTGAGATAGCTCTCCCAATTTTGGCACAAGCCCCCAGATGTTAGTAAGGAGGAATTTGCAGGGTCGACAGGGCTGAGGTTGCTGTTGTCATTTCCAGTGCTGAGGTTGATGCTGGGTGGTCTGTCTGGTTTCATTCTTTTTTTGTGGCTTTGTAGTGTTTGTCAGTTGCTTGCTATGCCATTTCAGCATCAACCACATTGATCACATGTAGGCTCAGGTAAGGACCGTAGGTTTCCTTCCCTGAAGGACATAAGTGAACCAGATGGGTTTTTACAACAATCGTTTCGTGGTCATTTATTGAATTCAAATTCCACCATCTGCTGTGGCAGGATTCACACCCAGGTTCTGAGAACATTACCCTGGGTCTCTAGACTACTAGTGCAGTGACAATACCACTATGTTATCACCTCCCCTTATCGTAGACTTGAGTAGACTCATAACAAACAGTTGCTGTCTGAAAAAAATGTGAACAGTGACTACAATCTGGAAAGTTGAACTTGTTGATAAGCCTGCAAGGCTGTAAAGTCCCTAACTGAAAGGTGAGATGCTGCTCCTCAAGCTTCATTGGAACAGTATAGAAGGCCAAGGACCGAGAGGTCAGGGAATTGAAACGATAAGCAGCCAGAAGCTCAGGGTCGTGCTTGTGTCCAGAATGGAGACAATTAATTAAACTAGTGAGCAAACTTCGCACAGCATAATGTAATCTATTCAGCAATCTCACTAGCTCCACATGATACCCATCTTCACTTAGCCCAATGGAAAGAAGTTGACAGCTATATGAAGCAAAATGTGATGGTGCAAGATAATTTAGAAACCACTGTGTCAGAAAGATATTTTGCATCTATGGCTAAAATTCAGCAAAAGCTGCCTGAATTTGGAAAGAAGCTCAATGCCATTTCTGAGAATTTTTTCAAAAAAGTAAGCTGACATTGCTGCACAACAAAAACAGGAACAGAAATACCTGGAAAACCTCAGCAGGTCTGGCAGCATCGGCGGAGAAGGGCACAGTTGACGTTTCGAGTCCTCATTCTGTTGCAGGGTCATGAGGACTCGAAACGTCAACTGTGCTCTTCTCCGCCAATGCTGCCAGACCTGCTGAGGTTTTCCAGGTATTTCTGTTCCTGTTTTTGTTTTGGATATCCAGCATCCACAGTTTTTTTGTTTTTATCTCTGACATTGCTGCAGTCCTGTTTACAGATAACCCCCTCCCCAGAACAACTTTAAGTTGTTGTGAGGGATTAGCATAAAAAGTGCCTCTAGTTATGGGTGCATTAGCCTCTAGCAGCTGATTGTTAATTGATGGATGTGGGGGTGAATGTTGAGGAGCTCCCATAGGGTTTTTGTGGTGGTGTTGAAAATTCAACAATGCTTATCATCTTTTTCTCTTTTCTAATCGCTCATTTCTTCTTCGCCATCGCCATCAGTGGTGCTGACTCATCATTTGGTATCATTTAGATAATGACTTCTCTTGGGAAAAAGAAAGACCTGCACTTATATAATACCTTTCATAGCCTCAAGACATACCAAAGCGCTTTGCAGAAAATTAGGACTTTTGAAGTGTAGTTGCTGTTGTAAGGTAGGAAATGCAGCAGTGAATTTGCACAAAGCAAGATCCCACAAACAGCAATTAGATAAACTGTTTATGTGATGTTGACTGAGGAAGAAATATTGGCCAGGACAGCAAGGATTTCTCCAGGGGATGCTGGGGTGTTAGGATCTCTCTAGACAGACAGGTGAATTATGATGAACTGAAAGGCCTTTTTTGATAATAATTATCTTGTATTAAAATAGCTCAGTAACAATGTATCACAAAAGCATTAGCCACTGCTGTAAAAGCAGTGTAAGTAGAGGAAATTAAAATCCCTGACAAACACACCTCGGTTCCAACAGGAATCCCTGGATATTGATCAGGACCAGGAATGCCAGCTGATTTCTAATTTTTGCACCTCCCTCATGCAGGCCCATTGACAAGAATTGAGGAGGTAGCCTTGCCACACTTTATTAATCCTGATATAGCTGCCACAGACCATATCATACATTAGCATCCTGTTCCTAATTATCTAAATCGTTCATAATCACACACAATCCCTTGTCATTTGTTTCACATACAATTCCATATAATCAATATCACAGGCATTTCTTATCCTTATCACGGACTGTCTCATTTTAAAAATTCTTTCATGGGATGTGGGCGTCGCTGGCTGGGCTAGCATTTATTGCCCATCCCTAGTTGCCCTTGAGAGCTGGTGATGAGCTGCCTTCTTGAATTGCTGCACTCTCTGTGGTGTAGGTACATCCACAATGCTGTTAGGAATGGAGTTCCAGGATTTTGACCCAGTGAAAGTGAAGGAATGGCGATATATTTCCAAGTCAGATGATGAGTGGCTTGGAGGGGAACTTCCAGTTGGTGGTGTTCCCATCTATCTGCTGCCCTTGTCCTTCTAGATGGTAGTGGTCGTGAGTTTGGAAGGTGCTGTCAAAGGAGCCTTGGTGAATTCCTGCAGTGCATCTTGTGGATGGTACACACTGCTGCTACTGTGTGTCGGTGGTGGAGGGAGTGAATGTTTGTGGATGTGGTGCCAATCAAGCGGGGTTGCTTTGTCCTGGACAGTTTCAAACTTCTTGAGTGTTGTTGAATGTTATTTATAATCATGTGCAATCACAGATCAGCTACACTTTTACACTATCAAATATCAAGCAGGGCAGCCTGTTATCTCATAACATTTACTTCATGTACAATCTTGCATTGCTTAGTCACCTATATGCACAAATACACGTATCACCTGATCACCTGGGCAAAACTTATTCATAAGAAATTTCAAGGAGTTATGGGTGCTTTTTTTTAGACTTAAGCAATAGAGGGAGTTGTCCTCATTCTTTTCTGAGAAGGAGATTCTGAAAGAAGCAAGTGTGTCTGTATTTCAAACTCCTGATCAGTTACTCCAAAGGGAAAAGCTTATTGCATTATTTTTGATTCCTTTAAAAATGAAGCATTACTGTTACATGGTGGATTTTATAAAACTACACAGACTTAAATTGTAGAAATGAATGGAATCTCTTAAATACTAAATTAAGAAAAAAAACCTTTCAAACCACAATGTCCTTCCTTGTTACTTCCTCTCGTCAGATCTGTATTGTGTCATGTAATTGCTCAAGCGATTTGTGAACAGCAAAGGAGGAAGTAATCCCTCATCCATTATTAACAAATACAGCTACTGTGATGTTGTGCGAGAAGTTTGTAGCTTTCATTCGAGTCCTTTAATACTGTGGTGGAAATATTTGAGGATCTCTGAAGACACTGAGTTTAGGAGTTGCAGCTTTGTCATTAAAATAGGGTAAGTATTTTCAATCACTTGCTGTTTCTGAACGAGCATCACTTGGTAGTCACAGTGATAAGGCACTCTTTATTTAGTGAATTATTTGTTGATTGAATGAGCATTTTTCTTAACAGTAAAGAGACAGCCAATTAGGGAAAAATCTTTTGCTGCCGTGAGTATTAAAGATTATGTCAATTTGAATTGAGAAGTAGATAACCATCTTTAATGGTAACATTTAGCCATTTTAATTTAGATGGTTTTCTTTGAATGTCGTGTTCTGTTATGCTCCAGGAGGCACCACCCTGAGGAAAGAAGGGGCACATTTCCTCACCACCTTCCCCCAGCTTTTTCCTCATAGTCCTGCACATTTTTCCTTTTCCAGCTTATCTGATTCCCTTCTGAAAATTCCTATTTAAATCTGCTTCCTTTCAAATCCCCAGGTGACCTTCCAGTGGTCAGGAATCGACCTTAACCTGTATGTATGTCAAAGCTCAAAACAATAGACGAAACTCGCTCATTACCTCACCCAAACGCATTTGTTTGAATATTTCAAAACATTACCACAGAAACATAGAAGCATTGCACCAGCAATTAGGGATCTTCAGTTAGATGATGGGCATGCAAAGATTTAGTGAATGTTATAAAGGCAACTGTTGGGGATGAGCTTTTCTCCATAGGAAGGACACAACAATCGCCTTAATGCTCCCGGCCTAAGGAGGGAAAAGTATCAGTCAAAGTTTACAGGAGAGTCATCTGGAATTTGAAAGGAAGCAGATGTAAATAGGAATTTTCAAAAGAGAATCAGATAAATTGGAAAAGGAAAAACGTGTAGGACTATGGGGAAAAAGCTGGGGGTGGGGGGTGAGAGGTGACTGGGACCAATTGGAGAGCTCTTTCAAAGAGCCAGCACAGGTATGATGGACCAAATGGCCTCCTTCTGTTCCACGAGATTCGATTATTCTGTGAAGTGTATATATTTGGATGTTGGACAGGGCCAGGATCAGGCTCAGCTGGAAAGTCTGTTTTGACAGACCAACTTAGACCATTTGACGAGATGCTAAAGGATGGTCTTTATCCGTGGGCAATGTGACCTCACATTGCACCCCAGTGTGAGTCAGTGCAATTGGGTGAAGAAGGCAGACAGAGAAGGTGAAATTGGTGAGAGAAAAAGAACTGATGTGCTTGAGATAATTACAGGTTTTTTTTACGTTACTTAACTTGTCATTTGTATATTTTGAAGCATTAGTTTTCATTTGAGTGTTCATGGACTGAAAAAAAACACTTTAAGGCCTTATGTTTACACTGCACCAGTGTTATATCTGTGCTGGAATGACTTGTTTAGGAGGGGGTTTGGTTCTAGACCCCTTATTCAGAGAAGGTTCACTAGGTTGATTCTGGGGATGAAGGGATTGTCTTATGAGGAAAGGTTGAGAAGGCCATACTATTGGGCCTATAAGTATTGGAGTTCAGAAGAATGAAAGGTGATCTTACCTAACCATACAACATTCTGATGGGGGCTTGATAGGGTAGATGCTGAGAGGATGTTTCCCCTTGTGGGGGAATCTAGAACTAGTTTCAGATAAGGGGTCTCCCAGTTAAGACAGAGATGAAGAGGAACTTCTTCTCTCTCTCTGGTTCTAGGGCCCCAGGCCTTCTAGAGCTGCAGATGTTTTCAAGTTCCTTAGCTTTCAATGTGTCAATTCCCTCATGGAGATGAATCAAATTCGGTGAGCATTGAAGTCCATGTAGGTGGTGTCGACCTTGATGGGACATCCCTTTGTCATTTCTGGCTCCCTGATCTTCTGCCATACACTCAGGTGGTGTCAGTGTAAGTGATTTTGGTGTTCCTCTGCAATAAAAGAGTGGGGGAATGGAGGAAAAGATTGCTTTCACATTTTGTGTGCTACTTCTCTACAACAACAACAGCTAGCGCTTTTCACATTGTAAAACATCCCAAAACACTTCACAGGAGCATTATCAGACAAATGAGACACTGAGCTATTTAAGAAGATGATAGGATAGATGAACGAAAGCTTGGAGGAGAGAGAGATAGAGAGGTGGAAAGGTTTGGGGTGGGACTTCCAGAATTAAGGGCCTAGGCAGCTGAAGGCGCAGCCACAAATGGTGGGTGAGGGGAATCAAGGATGCAGAAGAAGCCAGTATTGGAGGAGTGCAGAGTTCTTGGTAGGTTCTTGGACTGAAGGAGGTTATGGAGACAAACAGTGGCAAGGACATGTTGGGATTTGAAGACAAGACTGAGAAATTGAAGTGTTGTTTAACTGGGAACCAATGGAAGTCCATGAGTACAGAGGTGATGTGGTGAGTGGGGCATAGTGTGACATTTGATAAGGGCAGCAGAGGTTTGAATGAGCTTAAGTTTACAGAGGGTGGAAGATGGGAGGCTGGCAAAGAAAGCTTTGGAATATTCAAATCTGGAGCTAACAAAGGTATGGATGAGAGTTTCAATAGCTCATGAGGTGAGGCAAGGGTGGGTGTAGCGTTCAATTGTTCCGTGTTTGATTATGTGAGTCAGTTTGCTATTGATGTTCACTGAGCTTGATTGGTTATGTTTGGGTGTGCACTCAGAGGAAAGTAAACAGACTGTAGAAAGAACTGGAAGCTAGAGCTAGAAGCATGGAGTAGACATTTTAAAGTTTGTGCACTCATAGATCTATGCATAGATGATGCACCAAGTTTATGAGATATAAAACATACAAAGTGGAGCTGGACTATATGGTAATGATGGAAGTAGGCAGTTGGTTTTGGAGGAGATGTGGGGCTGGAAGTTCAGCTCACAGTCAGATAGGAGGCTGAGGTGGCAAACAATCTGGTTCAGCATTAGACACGGGCCATGGAAGGGGATTAATCCAATGGCTTGGTAAGAGAATTTGTAGCAGTGCTAAGGTTGCTGCAGTTCCCAATTTTTGGTTTTACAATGTGAATCCTTCCATATAACAAATTAAAATAGTCCAAGGTGGGGGACGCTCACCTAGGCTTTCCATCTCAACTATTCACTTCTTCTAATGAAGCTTTGTTTTAATTTAACAGAAGCTTAAGTCTTTAATAATGCTACAGCAGCTTAAGCTTCCATCGCTTAGGTTTTATATTCTCTCCTGAACTCAGGTCAGATAATTGGGTGAAATCAGCTGTGAGCAAATAGGTACTCTTCAAGAGAAAACTAAATTGTTAGTAATCAGAAAATGCTAATGTTAATGTGGTTTAATTAGTGAAACAGCTTTGGTTTGATCACTTTGTTAACTAGCAAAGGCTTAGGACTGTTTTCATGGGGTCAAATGCGATAGTGAATAAGATGTCTATCATTAGCTAGCTTCTCAGCATCTCCTCCCCAACTGGACTGAGTTCAGTGGATTGTACCTGACATGTGACTGCCAACTGTGACTGACAGGGTATTTTGCAACATCAATAACCATCAGTATGCATAAAGGAACAACTACTTCTTTGTTCCAGATAGAGAACAGCTATGTACCTGACATACCAGGACTGTCACAAAGGAAGTGAAGAATGAATATGCATTTATCATAATGCCTTTCGCAAACCCAGAATGTCCCAAAGTGCTTTACGGAAGATGAGTTATTTTTAAAGTGTTGTCACTATTGTTACATAGGAAGCATAAGAATATAAGATCATAAATAGGAGCAGGAGTAGGCCATTTGCACTCCTCCACGCCCACCCTAAACCTCCTCCACCATTCAATAAGATCATGGCTGAACTGATTTTGTCCTTAACTCCACTTTTCTGCCTGCATCCCTCATAGCGCTTGACTTCCTTGTAGAGCAAAAATCTGTCTAACTCAGCCTGGAATATACTTAATGATCCAGCCTTCACTCTTCTCTGGGATAGACAATTCCAAAGATTAACAACCCTCTGAGAGAAGAAATTCCTCTGTATCTCTGCCTTAAAGGGGAGACCTCTTATCTGAAACTAGTTCCAGATTCCTCCAAAAGGGGAAACACCCTCTCAACCTCCACCCTTTTAAGCCCCCCTCAGAATCTTACATGCTTCAATAAGCTCATCACTCATTCTTTAAACTCCAATACTATAAACCCAATCTCCTCAACTTTCCACATAAGACCATCCCTTCATCCCAGGAATCAGCCTAATGAACCTTCTCTGAGCTGCATCCAATGCAAGTAAATCCCTCCTTATTCTGGGTGTGGTCTCACCAATACCTGCACAGTTGTAGCAAGACTTCCCTACCCTTGTAGTCCATTGCCCTTACAGTGAAGACTAAATGACAGCAAGTTTGCCCATTGCAAGCTCCTACACAAACAGCATCAGACGGTGACCAGGTAATCTGTTTTACCGATGTTGGTTGAGAGATAGGTATTATCTATCAATTTTGTCCCATTCGCCTTCCCTTTCCACAAACCTTTCCAAATTTTTACCCTCTTCCCTTTTAAAAGCTATTGCTCCCTCCATGATTTTTGCCTGGATATTCTTTGTCCTAATAACCGTCTCGGGAAACTAAATTTGTCCAATATGCGCCTTTATTCTTCTGGTGATGATCTTAACCCTATGTCCTCTAGTTACTGAACCACAGTGCCATGGCAATAGTTTCTTTTCCCCATATTTACTTCATCAAAACTTTTGATTATTTTGAGCAGCCTCATTGGGTTTCCCCCTTAATCTTCACTTTTCTACTGGAAAAGAGTCTGAATTTTTCTAATCTCAGCCCAGACAAAAGTTCTCATCCCAGGTTTAATTTTGGTAAATCTCCTGCACTTTCTCGGTGGCATTGAGGTGCTTCTAAAGTCGGGGAGCCACAGCTGGACATATTCTAAATGCAGCCTAATAAATGAATTTAACATTACCCCTTTGCCTCTGTAATCTACACACCTCCTGGTGAAAGCTACAATCCCACATTCCATTCACAGATTTATCACTTTCTTTCCTCACTTTTAGAAATTTGTATATTTAAACTCCTAAATCCTCCTGTTCTTTTCCTTTAAGTGCACTTCAAAATCATGCATAATTTGTTCCCAAGATGTACCACCTCAAATTCTCCACGTTAAATCTTAGCTGACGCCTATCTGCCCGATGTGTTAATTTTTCTACGTTCTTTGACATCCTCTTCCCAGCATAATCTCTACATTTATGCCGTCTGCAAATTTTAATATTGTGATTCCACACATGGGGTGATTTGATGGCCTGAATTCCATGCTCCCTGCTGGATTGTTTTTGGGCTGGGATGGGAATGTGAAGTAGAAGGAACAGGCTTTCCTCTGAGTTCTTGCCTGTTCCAACCTTGCAGCGATTTCACATTGGGGCAGGCAAGGCCTCGGATGAGCCACCCGCCCTTGCCCCAATTGAGGCCCCTAAGTGGCCAAATCCTAAAAGCCCTGGCCCATGAGAGTAATCATCCTAAAGGGAGCTCAACGAATCACTGATCTGCTTTATTTTCCAAACAACATTGAATGTACTGAGCATGAGTTACCACCTGGCTCATGTAATTTAATCAGATGCAGCTTGGCCTCTCGTAATAACAACAGTTTGCACTTATATTGCACCTGTAACATAGAAAAAAATGTCCCTAGGCGATTCACTGAGTTGTAAGGAAAAATTGAACCCCAAGCCAAAAAAGGCAGCAGGAGGAGTGACCAAATGATTGGTCAAAGAGGTGGGTTTTAAAGAGGGTCTCAATGGAGGAGAGGCAAGGGGGCTTAGGGAGAGAATTCCTGAGCATGGGGCATAAAGGATTCAAGGTATAACTGTTGATGGTTGGATGAAGGGAAGTGGGGAGGGGGGTGGGGTGGGTGGAGGGGAAGAGACATTGAAGGTCAGAGAAGAAAGGAAAGTTTAGGGGCAGAAGTTGAAGTGCTGGAGGAGGTTACAGAAATAGGGAGGGGCCAGGCTGTGTGTCTTGGTTTTTCTGCTTTCATATTTGTGTTCACAACTTTAACTCAGTTCCTGCTGAGCACCTAGGACCAAGATAATAAATGTGAGGTGTTTCTTGATTATTGAGATGGGCGGACAAAATGCTTATCGTCTTCATTCTTTAGGGAAAATCTGGATTTTAACCATCTTTCATGGAATCATCTTTTCTTAAAAAAAAGTAAATTATGGGAAAACACTTTGCTTTAAAACATACCCCTTAATTTAATTCCTGCCCCACAGCTCCCACCACCAAATCAGTTCATTGGGAATGCTGTCAATAAAGTCAAAATGTGATGTAGGTGCTCAATATTTAAAATAAAAATTCTCCCCGACACATTGTCACCCTTGCTCCATCCTGAAAATGTCTGTGATGTCTGATCAATACATTTTGTGTCATATTTGAAAAAGGCCAACCTTTGAATCATTTTTTCTTTTCAGGTTTCAGTGTTATTTGTAAACACGTAATTGTTTCCTGCAAGATTTGGTTTCTATACCATTCAGTGATGAATCTAACTGACGGTAACGCCACCTATGCAAACATTGTGGGCTTTGCTCACGCGAGCAACAGCAGCTGCCAGGTTGATGCTAAATTCAGATACATACTCTTCCCAATTGTCTATAGTCTCATCTTCGTACTCGGACTTATTGGAAACCTCTACGTGCTGTGGGTCTTTAAACTCATGACCCCAGTAACGACATTGACTGAGATTAAAGTCTTCATGGTGAATCTGAGCATAGCAGATCTACTTTTTATCCTGACGCTCCCTTTTTGGATCGTGTACTACAGTACCAAAGGGAATTGGATCTTTTTGGAAATCCCCTGCAGGGTGGCTGGCTGCCTATTTTTTATCAATACCTACTGTTCTATTGCGTTTCTTGTGGTGATCAGTTATAACAGGTACTGTGCCGTGGCACATCCCATAGAAACAGTTCAGAATAATGGCAGAAAACGTGGCTTCATTATATCAATAATCATCTGGTTTATTATCATTGGCGGTGCAACCCCCTTCCTATTTCAACAAGGAACCAACATACATGGCAACGTTACTCGGTGCTTTGAAGGATATGGCGAGAAATCTTCCAAGCCTGTGGTTATCATCCACTTTATTTTGATTGGAGCTTTCTTCGTGGCCTTCCTTATAATTATTGCCTGCAACCTATGTATCCTGAAACTGTTATCGACACAACCGGGCCTACCGAGCAGGAGTGAGAAGGTGAAGAGACAAGCTTTCCGCATGGTGTGTGCAGTCATCATCGTTTTCTGCATCTGCTTCGTCCCCCATCATCTGGTGCACGGTCCCTGGACCCTCACTGTCCTGGACCTGTGGCGGAAGGATGACTGTGAATTCAGACGTGCAGTGAACGATGCCCATCAGGTCACACTGTGTTTGATGGGCTTGAATTGTACACTGGATCCCATCATATACTGCTTTCTGACCAAGAAGTTCAGGAAATTTTTGACACAGCGTCTAAGTCAATGGAAAAGTACTCGGAGGAGTGTGAGGACTATCTCCACAGACACAAATATGGATGGAGAGATAGCTTTGCAGAGCACAGGCAACAAATAAAGTGTGGTACAAAAGCAGAAAATGCTGCAAAAACTCAGCCAGTTTGACAGCGTCTGTAGCTTCTTCTTCAGAGCTGTCAGAGAGAAGAGCAGCACTCCTTCAAGGTTGGCATTCCCGGAACAGAAGTGGCAGTGAATTAAGAAGGGCCTGAAGGGTCAGCCCTGAAGAAGAGTCATATGGATTTGACACATTAACCTTGTTTTTTTCTCTCTCCACAGATACTGTCAGACCTGCTGAGCTTTTCCAACATTTTGTTTTTGTTTCAGATTTTCAGCATCCGTGGTATTTTGCTTTTATCATGAAGATAAAAAGATCATGTTGCTGATTGGACAAAACAAATGTTGATTTTTCCTGACTTGTAGAATTTATCTTTATGTTTTTTTAAAATGTTTTGACCTCACTGTCGATAAATATGAGCATTGTCTTGTTTAATATCATGAGATAACATCTCTGCCATGGATAAGCTGTTCAGTTTCAATTATTTTTAAACAAGAGATTTTTGTGGCATTTTAGCATTCAACAACAATTTACAGCACTTTTAGTGTTAAATTCACAGCATGTTTTACCAAGAGGGAGGAAAAGTACAGATGTCATGCCACCTGGCGTCAGACTAGGGGTGGCAACTGACATCTTGGTCAATGAGGTGAGTTTTGAGACACTTTTCCAAGATGGAAAGGGCAGTGGAGAGGCTTAAAGGTTCAGGATGAGAGACCCAGACAACAAGACCAATGTGCTTGAACTCTGCCGCTGAGATGAGGGGAAAATGGATGCACAAAAGGCAAGAATCAGAGAGTGAAAGGATGTGAGAGGGAATATGGAGGATAAAGCAGAAGACTTGCAGAGATGGAGATGATATGAGGGGATGGAGGAATTTGAAAATGAAGACAGGCTATCAAATGCATTAGAGGACAGGAAATCAATGTGGGAAAGTGATTTAATATATGCATTAAGTTTTAGACAAGTTGAAGTTTGTGGAAGAAAGGGAGGCCAGTAGTGGAGAAATTAAGTCTGGAGATGACAGAAGTGTGGATACGGGTTTCTGTGGTGGTGGTTTGAGGTAGGAACAGGGTGGGGAAGGGGGATTTGTTGCAGATTGGGCACAGTTATGAAACTTCCCTGACCAATGGGAAAATAACTATTTGAGCCTGACAAGTATGAAAAGTGGCCAACTGAGGAAGGTGCTGAAGGTCCAGAATCCATTGCACCATTCTCCCAGAAAGGAGCCAATTGTCCAGAAGAAGTGGAGAAAGAAGAGAGAAAAGTTAAAGAATTGTTAACTTTTAGAATAAATTGTTGCCTAGCACATTAAGAATGGGCTTAGTTGAAGCATTCTGAAAAAGGAAACTGTCAGATTGATGGTCAAAAAATGGTTACATTCTTGGTTCTTTAACCCATGTCGCTCTGGATATTTTTGATTTCTACCTTTCAGACTGCTCCCTGTATGTGGTCTTTGGCCTCAAGGTTATTTTAATATAAATATTATTGTGCACCCAAAATTGTTAACCTGTTTTTGTTGTTATGGCAACAGCTGTTTCTATCCCATGTTTCCATGGGATCCTCCCTGGTATAAATGGATATTAGAGTTACACAAAGACTAGACCTTATTTTAGGCTTTAAGTAGCAAATTGATTAGACAGCATATAAGAAGGCTAATAAGAGCAGAAACATAACATGATTACAGAAGCTTTTGCTCTGTGATAACTTTTCATATAATGGAAAGTAATCACAGCTCAACACTCCAGTGTTGTGACCATAACTGCTTATCTCACATTGGTTTTTAGCGCTTCCCGCACCAAATTATTAAATTGTTTGGTTTATCTTATTATCTTCGGAGATTCAGCCAGACAGTTTTTCCTTGAAGGCGACAGGTCAAGTTCATTGACTTGAAAAATGTTGGCTAATAAATATTTTAATAACAGTAATCGGAGTTTCTTGAGATTAAGTAACGGTCAGTTGAATTCACAAAGCTGCCAGTCAGATACATATTCCCACAAAACCCACAGCATCTAGAATGCAGAGCTTGAATTTCATTCCATGATGTAACCTAGATTTTGTGATATTTAATTGTTAGTCTAGCTTTTGCTTTAAAGCTATGGCTGATATACTCCTTATAGGCTAGTGATCTAAATTGGCAGGTTGTCAGATTAATTAGAGGTGAATTATTTTTCTTGGGAGTTTTCTCAGCTTCCTGTCTTTGTGTTGAAGCCAGATTATTTCAAGAGGCAAAAAGACAACATGAACTGACATCCTCCTCCTTTTTGTGTTTATTTTAAAGAATATTTAGCTATGATTTACAATTTTATATGAGATATGACAGCTGTGTTTCAAAAACCCTCATGAAGATTTGGCAACGGCTGCCATCATTTATTGAGCTTTGCGGGTTCTTACCTAAAACCGCCGGGTATAGTTTTATAGTGCAGCCAAAAGATTGGCAGGAGGATAGGGACCTGGCAGTAATCATTCCCATCTACAGTCGTATGCTAATGAAGCAGTGACTCTGGTAAAGCTTGCATCGCAGGCAGTCTTACCCTCTCCTCAAAAAAGGGAAGAACATTGGCAGGAGTGTGAAGCCACTGCCTTTAACTGCAATGCAGGCCCTTCAGGGTGGTGAAAACAGATTCAATAGTAACTTTCAAAATGAATTGGATATATAAGTAAAGAGGAAAAATCTGCAGAAAGAGGCTGGAACTTCCAGACATTGGATGACTCAGCTGGTATAGGCCAGATAGGCCAAAGGGCTTCTTTCCACTCTGAGATTCTACTAAATCCAAATCTCTGACTGTTGATCATGTCCTGCCATATTAAAGCTGTGAAGATGTTTTCTTGCTTTCTCTTCAGGTTAGAAATTCAGGTTATTGAATAAAAATCCCTGTGAGGGAATGTTCATTGTAATTAACTCGAGTTCAAGTGCTTGAGTACAAATTTTGAGCTTGTCTACGCATTCAGTGGAGATTTCTGCTTGGCTCAGTGGATGTGCAGTGGAATTTCTTTTGGGGGATTATAAGGACTTAATGCCTAAATTGGACTCCCGAATTTCATTAAGACAATGAAACAGCTTTTGTTTGTCTTTCCAATAAGCACATCTGCAAAGGAGGCAGTGGCTTCAGAATGGCATTGTTAAAGGTGCTTTTGTGGAACTTACTCACTCTGGTGAAGCATTGCGCTCCCTATGACAAACATGTGTTTGGAGAACAAAAACGGAATTACGTGGAAAAACTCAGCAGGTCTGGCAGCATCGGCGGAGAAGAAAAGAGTTGACGTTTCGAGTCCTCGTGACCCTTCAACAGAACTGAGTGAATCCAAGGAAGGGGTGAAATATAAGCTGGTTTTTGGTGTTTGGAGCATCTCTGTAATTTATCCAAGGTCTTTGATGCCTCCTGTTTGAACTATACCTCACGGACTATCTATAAAATGAACCTGTCCTGCCCAATCTTCTAAAGTGTGTACAGCTGAACATCCCAGTACATCAATGTATCATGTGGCAAATCAGCCAGTGACTTCATGAAATATAAATCAACACTTCCATGTTGAGGAAAATGGTTGCAAAAAAGCCACAGCTACAGGAAAAATGAGTGCTAGCTACAGTTAATGTTCTCTCAGTGCATTGGTAGGAGAGGATGGCTCCTGCAGAATAAGCTACATCAAGCCAAGGTGGGACTGCAGCAGCACCTACATCGACTTGGTGGAAGACCAGTGCACAACGATGCACCGAAAAGCTCCTTTATAAAATTCAGCACTCATTCGCTGTACTATTGTTTTGTGTTTCTGTAAATGAATTGGGTTTGTGAAGAACATTGCTTAGCAATTTTCATTTGTAAGTTCTAATTTAAATTTGCAATTTTGTGAATAAATATTTTTACAAATCAATTTTTGCATTGCAATTACTGAGGAGAGCAAACAGCAAACCCGAGAATTAAAATATATAATATGTAAATAAATCACAAAATATTTTCTTTAATTACAAACAAAAAATGCTGGAAAAAAACTCAGCAGGTCAGTCAACATCTGCAGAAAGGGGAACCGTTTCAAAAGAGGATTGCATAGGCATCTGAAGTGAAAAAAATACTGTGCTACGGGGAAAGGGCGGGTGAGTGGAACTATAGCTAAATTGCTCTTGCAGTGGGCCAGCATGGATCTGGCAGGCTGAATGGTCTCCTTCTGTTCTGTAACCATTCTACGATTCTGTCATTCTTTAAAGTTTTAAGTCGATGACCTTCCATCAGAATATTTTCTTTGGGAGGTGTAAAAGACTCGTGTACTTTACTGTTCAAAATGGATCTGATATTCCTTTGTTCCTTAGTAAAATACGTTGATATTTTGTAAAGTCGGGGGAGGGCCCACCTCTGCCTGACCGGGAGGCCCCGTACTGATGTAATGGCTGTTGGAGCCGCTAATTGGCTCAGGACAAGACTCCTGCTCTCAGCTGGGGGAAAATCCCGCCTCCGAGAGCTGCTGGCCAATCAGATGGTCTGTAGTTCTCCAATTCCAGTCACTCTCTGGGAGCAATGGCCAGTGCCACCCAGCCTCCCCCCCACCCAGTGATCGTCACTGGTTCCAGAGACCAAGATGAGATGCGGAGGGGGTTTGACTGGAGTCTGTGTGGTAGCTCTGGATGAGGGGATGGGAGGTGGGTTGGTGGGGGGTGGGGGGGGGGCACCATTGTCAGGGCAGCAGGGGGAAACAGGGAGTACCATGGGGGTAGAAAGGGGGTGGGGGGGGAGGGGTGCTCTGTTGGGCACAGGATGCCTGGGCAGGAGGGATCCCTCCCTACACCCCCCACCCCCCCATCCTGTGCCTGCAGCCAGGTCACCAGAGTGTACCCATTAATTGGCAATCTATGGGCTTCAATTGGCCCAAGGATTGACAGGCCACCCAACACTTACCCTGCTGTTGGCAAAATACCAGCGGAAGCAGTGGGTGACTGGCATGGTGCCCCAACCATACCACCCTATTTTATACAAACCCATCTGCCAACCCGCTCTTGGGTGGGGGCGTAAAATCCTGGTGCCCTTGACCACATCAAAGTTGCACATTTCTCCCACCTTAACATCAGAATGACTCAACGTCAAATGTTCAATGTTACCAAGCCCTTGCTCCTCAGAAAACAGGGTTTCCTGCGGCTTCTTGCAAGGACTGTTACACCGAAATGGTTGTGTGGTTCAGAAGCATATAAATCAGAAAGTAATCGCAACGGTCCCTACTTAAACCTCTGAAACGTTAGATAAGGCTGAGGTAGTACGGAATGAAGTTCAAGGAGAGAATTTTCCTGTCGGCGAGTGGGGGTGGCGGCGGCAGGGGGTGCGGGTGTCATTTAGATTTTCAGTTCGGTGGGCATGCAACCGGGTCTGCTGTGTGTCTGCTGCCTAGCTGTCAAAGGCCTGTTACGGTCTGTTTAAAACTAAATCAACTTAAAGAGCTGCCCGTCCAACCTTAAGGTCGGCCGGGCAGGAGAAGAGCCCAGGCGGCCTTCGCATTTTTCATGGAAACCCATCCACATTGGCGGGATGAGGTTTCATGAAGCGTTTATAAATTGAATAAAGTTTCAAAATATGAGGGGACGTGCCTTAAAATATTTTCAATTCTTTATTTAAATGTTTGAACCTCAAACTAATCTCCCTGAGGCACGGAGATTTCTGTGTTCTTTCACGCGAATGTACGATAGGGCGCAGGCCCCGACTCAGGGAACTCGCCCCCCACCACCCCCCTCACCCCCCCCCCCCCACCCCCGCCTGCTCACCGCTTCCAGGTGAGCATCACACCGGACTGGCCTTAACTGGCCCGCCCGCATAAAATGGCTGCTCGGACCCGATCGGGTTCACACTCGCTCCCGCCCAGCCCCGCACAACCCGCTGACTGGGAGAAAATTCAGCCCCATGTGCCTTTCAACTGACTGACCCACGGAGCAAACCTTCGCTATTTTCAGTCCACAGTTGTTTGCCGGCTAAGACTGGTGGTGGTGATGAGATGTCCTATTCCTTCCTATTCTCAGCCATTTTCACCGCACATGAGACAGACCAATTGCTGGTAATCCTAATACAGCCTCACCGTGTGAACATTAATAATAGTACTGAAGCGTTTTCATACATTTATTTGTAGTAGGCTTTGCTAAAGTCACTCAATCACGCATGCACATTCTGGTCTCCCCATTCAGGGAACACTATAGTCAATTCTGCCACCTTTGCCTCCTGGTTTATGATCGGTTAAGAAGGCAGAGACTAGGTTTCTAGCTTTGCCTGTATGACACAGTAGTACCTATGCAGTGGATGCAATGACTACTGGGGACAATAAATTACCTTTCAAGGGGAAAACATTATCTGGAGCATTTCATTATTGGATAACATCTGCCCATTATCACCAACACTGTGCCACTACCTCACTTTGACATTGTTAACTTTAAAATGGCTCCTGTTATTAATAATGATATGATTTCTGTGACGATGCGTTACTAAGAAAAAACAAATATTTATTTCTCTACTTGACAGAAAGAAATCATTCCTCGAATGAGTAGTCTTATGTTTAAAGGCTAAGGTTAACAATTTAAATGGGACAGGGGTGCAGGGAGAATGGATAAAATATATACGTGAAAGTTTTATTTATTCTATTAGTTAATATTGTGCAAGCATTGTACATATGGAGGGATCTCGTAGCGCAGTGGGCCTCTGCCTCTAAGGTTTGAGTCCCACCTGCAGGACTTGATGGCCAAAGAAAGCTTCATTCATAATGTTGACAGGCAGGTTGAGGGACAAGGGCAGCAGATAGATGGGAACACCACCACCTGCAAGTCACAAACCATCCTGACTTGGAAATATATCGCCGTTCCTTCACTGTCGCTGGGTCAAAATCCTGGAACTCCCTCCCTAACAGCGCTGTGGGTGTACCTACACCACATGGACTGCAGCGGTTCAAGGATACAGCTCACCACCACCTTCTCAAGGGCAATTAGGGTTGGGCAATAAATGCTGGCCCAGCCAGTGAAGCCCATGTCCCATGAACAAATAAAAAATTTTTTAAAAAGTATCAACCTTGAGTCCCTTTCACAAGGCAGCTTGCACTTTTAACTGAGCAATTTGCAGCAATATTTTAAACACTGAGTTGAAAGATAAAATGGAGTTAAATGTTTATGACCAGTTTAGTTGGCAAATCTACAGAAATCTTTGCTAAATTTGTTCTTGGTATCTAGCTTAGCTAGGGGATCAGCTAGCTTCGTGCCAAGGAGTTCAGGCATTATCTTGTTTCACACCTGGCACAAAGGATAGTTTTAGCCTTTGGAAGCTGCTCATTAAAGCTGCAGAACTTTACCTTTCAACTCACACTAATGACTGGTGTTAAGAGCAAGAGAAATTCCTGGTCAGCCGTGTGATGGAAAGAATGTTGGAGCTTCTACTGTCACTGTCCATAGCTCCAGACTACAGCACGCATGTTAAAGTGCATGTTGCCACAGCAACTTGGACACCCTGAGTGATCTGTAACACACCATTATTGTAGATAAAATATGCATCTAGATTGGGAAAATATCTACTCTTTCACTTCTGCAATATTTCTTCTCCCTGTTTCTGGTCTAAATTTCAATTTGGTAGAAAGCACAATTACTCATTGGGATGATGGAAAACTCTCTGTCCCCATCTCGTGTGGCAGCACAGCTTTCTCTACTTATATGTAAAAGGTTTTATTGTTAACAGATTTGCCAAACAGTGAGTTTTTATAGCAAATGGATAGAGAGCTATCTTCTGATCCTGCGGGCTGTTGTGACTTAGAGATGCAGAAATGAAACAGGCAGAATTATTATATTTAGGTATGAATCACATGAAAGGATGTAGATTGGCATTGTGTAAGAGTGAGCTGAAATTGGCCTTAAAGCAGAAAGTGGATTACAGCTGCAACTCCTATTTGATGGGGTTTCACCCTTTACAAATCCAGTGTTAGCCAATGTGGTACAAGTGAAGTGGTGAAAGGAATTGCTTCAACGTCACACAGTCTTAAACAGTATTTACAGCACAGAAACAGACCAACAGGTACATGCGGGTGTTTGTGCACCACAGAAGCCTCTTTTCACCCCTCTTCTCCTGACCTCATCAACATGTCCTCCCATTCCTTTTCACCTCATTTCTCTTTGCTCTATCAGAACCTCTCTATTCATGGCGATAATTTGAGCTTCCTCTCAAATGCTGTTTGCCTCAACCACTTCCTGTGGTAGCGAGTTCCACATTCCAGCCACTCTCAGGATAAATATCTTCCTTCTGAATTCCTCATTGGGCTTATAAGTGATTATCTTAGAATCACAGAATGGTTACAGCACAGAAGGAGGCCATTCGGTCCCTCATGTCTTACGGCCAAATATGGAAAAGAAATGGAATTAAATGAAACAGCAATGAAAAATGAACGGAGTGGTGGAAATCTGAAACGAGATCATCAAGCATTGAGAAAATGTAAGTAGTCAGTCAGTATCTGAAACAATGGCTTGCCAAAAACAGTAACCTCACTCTCTATCCTTTGGATGCTGACTGGTCGGCAGTGTGCTTTTAGCATTTTTTGTTTTGCGTTTCTAACATTCTATTCCCTTTGTACATCCAGTTGAAGCTGCCTTTTATTGTTTGCTTTGCTTTAATATTATATAAACACAATTTATCAGGCTACATTCACTGAAAAAGGCTCTTTTCTCTATCAGAATCTCTCTATTCATGGACCCGGTCCATTGGTGCAGAATAAAGGGCTTTTAAGCCCTATAAATGTATTCTGAACAATCTAAACTGAATGAATAGAAATATCTGAGTAGAATGCTTCACTCTTGTTTATAGTGGCAGCAGTCTGAGTTAGCAGCATCAATGGTGACAGATGCAAAAAGATTGCAGTGCCTGAAACCTGATGTCATTTTTAAAATTACACTTCAGGTGGCACCTAACTATAGAACAGAGAAGCCACAAACTTGTTCCTGCTTCAGGGCAGCAGATAAGTGAAGAATTCTTTTGCAAACATTTGTTAAGTTATTAGTAACTGGTGTTAGTATCTAAGAGGTTCTGTTGACGAATGTTAAATATCCAGTCATTTAATGTAATAAGATGACCCAGTGTTGGGTAGTGATTAGTTAATTAAACTCAGATGTATATATAAAGAGTCAGCCAGCATTGTGTGTATGTGGTTAGACTGGAGAAGTAAGCTTTGTGTTAAGCAATAAACAATCTCTACCAAAAACGTTTTAGTCTCAGTGTCTTCTTCACAAACAAGCTTGGGATTTTTCTATAAAAAGCTGGAAGCTGAATTTCCTCAATGGTCCCAGAATGGACAATGGAATGAATGATGAGATATAGTTTGTAAACTTCTTTTATAGAATTATAGAAGTCTTCTGAAACTGGGGAAGAAACCTGTGGAATCATGTTGGGGAATTGACAGTGACTGTTCACTTCTGACCCTCAGATTAAAGTTGGCAGCTTTCTAATGTCGCATGGATAATGCTGTCACTTCTGGAGTCTAAAGCACACTTGAAGGAGTGCTGCACTGTCAGAGCTGCTGTATTTTGGGTGCGATGTTAACCTAGGACACTGTCTGCCCTCTAAGGCAGATGTAAAAGAGCCCATGACACTATTTTGAAGAAGAGCAGGAGAGCTAGCCCTGGTGTTTTGGCCAATTTTTATCCCTAAATCTATTTTGTGATCTGTGGGCTCTTGGTGGTTCTTGGTTACTGGTACGTATGACCAATCTTCCCATAGACTGTAGTGGTACTCTGGCACTTAAAGCAGGTTTTTCAGTAGTACATCTAAACAGGTGACAGAGTAGGCATGTTGCTCCTGAGCATGGCGCATTCTAACCTCTCTTTCTCTCTCTCTTGAGTTTAACACATGGGCCAGGATTTTCCAGTAAGCAATTTGGGGGCGGGGCCCGCTCACCGATGGGAAAATGACGCAGGATGACGTTCGGAGGAAGCCCTGACATCATCCCGGTCCCTTTAAATTTTCAGGAAGGCAGACAGACAGCGAAATGAGCTGTCCGCCCGCCAACCTGTCAATGGCCAATTAAGGCCATTGACAGGCCCATTAAGATTGTTAAAGACCCTGCCCGTCCAACCTTAAGGCTGGCGGGCAGGCCAGGAGCCCCAGCGGGCTTCTGAAATTACATGAAACCCTCATCCATCGGCGGGATGAGGTTTCATGTCCGTTTATAAAAAGTTTCATAAAGATTATGCGTTTCTTATTAACATGTCCCATCTTGGGTGACATTGTCAAGCGAGGGGGACATGCTAATAATTTTAATATTTTTCTATTTTTGGAGTTTTTTTTGAACCTGTCAGTAATCTCTCTGAGGACAGCACTTGGTCTCGGGGAGCAGTGCGCTCTTTCACGCGCATGTGCACTCTGACAGATGAGGAATCCCTCCCCCCACCCCCCCACCCCCCACTCAGGGATCACATAACTCTTCCCATTGGGCAGGCCGCTGGGCGGGTCTTAACTAGCCCGCCCACTCAATATGGCGGCGGGCCCCATTTCGGCGGCAGAGTCCGGCTGCCCGCTGCTGAGCTGGTGGGGCCCGCCCGCCCCCAAGGGCAAAATTCTGCCCATGATGTCGGTGATACATCATTATTTATGTCATACACTAGTATATCTATTTCGTTAATCCTTACACTGCGCAATTAACATCACCAAAACAGATGGCCTGGTCTTTTGCCATTGCTGTTTCTGAGAACTTGCTGTGTGCAAATTGCAAGCGGCGTTTCCTATATTGCAATAGTGTACGACACTTCAAAAGTACTTCATTCTATGTAAAGCTCTTTGAGATGGTCCAGATGTCATGAAAGATGCTATATAAATATAAGCCTTTCTTTTATTTTTCATGCATTCCCCATCTTTCAGCATCCCAATTGACCCCCCTATGACCCACCCAGACGATTGCCTATGTATTGCTGTAGAGCTGGTCACTTTCAGTGGTGTGACTAGCTGGGCAGCCAAAGCATTGGTTTGTTCTCTGAAGGGCCAACCAGATACCTGTGTGGCTTTGCTAAGAAAAGCTGGAAGGCTGGACTGCTGAAAGATAATGACAAGTGGAAGCAATTTTTCCCCCAAAAATATACTTAATTCATAAAAATTACAAAAATACATTACATGACCATTCAAAGTTGACATTGCATAAGGTGCAAACCAAATTAGTTTCTTCCTATACTGTATGCTATTCATTCCACTTACAATTACATTTAATATTTACAAGGTTCTTTACATGAACATACAATCCTTTACCCAGTTTCCAGCCCCTCGGTGTACTGTGGCTGAAAGGTCTTAGATGGTGGCCTTTTCCCAAGTGCACCTTTGTTATGGCTGCCCCAAGCTTTAGTGCATCCCTCAGCACATGGTCGTCGACCTTGTAATGTGCCAGTCTGCAGCACTTGGTCATGGACACCTCTTAGAAAGACAATTGGAAATGAATTGGGCATTGATATGCAGGATTCATTGCTGCTGGACACAGACCAGTTGAATTCTGATTAAATGGATTACAGCACTTTCCTCTTATTGAGAATGGTGGAATGTTGCACAAGTACCAGGAAATTATGGCGTGATTAGGTAATAGTATAAGTCACTCATTCTGTAATTTCCTGGAACCTCTGAGCAAGAACAAAGGTGCATTGTTACTCTGGTACAAGCTTTCAGCAATTCTGTCCATCATGTATTCATATTGAGTAACTGAAAGAAAATGAGGTGTTCTCCAGCTATTGAGTTTCCAAATGATTCGCTTGTCCATCAAACTCCTACATAAACTTGTATTTGTCTTTTTAAGGCCTAGCTCATCTATCCTGTGAAGGTATTTAAGATTTGATGAAGTGTTTTGACACTACTGGTTATTAAGGAGAAACCTCTTTGCTTGTTGATACCTTTAATTCCAACCTAAAGATGCAACGAACCTTGGGACAACAAAATGACTAATTAAGAGGCGATCACACGGGCATCATTATGAGAAATTCATAAGATCTGCATGATGGTAACTATACTGCTTATAATAAATCATGCAAATTTTTATCCATAAATAAGATACAGTTTAAAGGTCGGGAGAAACTGGTTCATCAATTTTTTGGAAAAAATTTGTAAAGTAAAATAAAATATTTGCTTTAATTATGTTTGTCCAGTTTTTCTGATTACTGCACAAGGTCACAAGAAGGGTTAGGACAAAAGTCATCATTTGATTTCTAACTTCTAACCTGACCACTTCCCCAGTACAACATCTTGTTATTTCTTAAAAGTGAGTCCAGCATCCTGGTCTCAACCACTTCCTATTCGAATGGTTAAGTACTTTTGGATGAAGGAAACGTTACTTCCTGGAGCCTGTCCTACCTTTGCCCTTCAATACATTAAACTTGTGCCCGCTTGTCCTGAAAGTAATATTTCATCTTTGCTCTCTTCATTCTGGTAAATATTTTATATACCTCTATAACATCATTCTATAAGGTAACTGCAAATAGCTGCATTTAAAAAAAAAAAATTTTAAAGCCTTTAAGAACCAGTGACATATTGCGGTTTTTGATGCAATTGGTTGTGATATATTTGCACTTAAATTGCTGCCTGATCATTGATGGTATTGATTGTGGGATATCCGCTGTCAACAGCAGAACTGTTAGCATTGTTACACCTGTCACAATAAAACTGCCTTCTCAGGGATTACAACGAGCGTGTCTCGTTTCCCTACATGCCCAAATTTGTTTTACCCAGGGCCACCTCCTTTTTCACCATGAGTTTGCTACCCATTGGTGATGTCGTAGAACCATAACGTGGTTACATTACAGAAGGAGGCCATTCTGCCCATTGTAACTGCGCCGTCTCTCTGCAAGAGCAACTCAGCTGATCCCACTCCCTTGTCCTTGCTCAGTAGCCCTCCAATTTTTTTCTCTTCAGCTGCTTATCCAATTTCCTTTCGAAAGCCATGATTGAAGGTTAGAAGTTAGAGATTAAACAACCTTTTTCACAATTGAATCTGCCTCCACCACACTCTCAAGCAATAACTTCCAGATCCTAACCACTCGCTGTGTAAAAATGCTCCTCCTCACATTGCTTTTAATTCTTTTGCTAATCATTTAAAATTGGTGTCCTCTTAGTTCTCAACCATTCTGCCAACGGGAACAATTTCTCTCTCTACTCTGTCCAGATCCCTCATGGTTTCGAAAACCTCTATCAACTCTCCACTCAACCTTTTAAGGAGAACAACCCCAGATTCATCCCTGAAACCGTTTTCATAAATCTTTTCTGCTTCCAAATCCATTATAAAATGTGGTGCCCAGAATGGAAATAATTCTCCAATTGTGGTCTAACCAATGTTTTGCAAAGGCTGATCATTAGCATCCTTGCTTTTGTACTCGCTACCTCTATTTATAAAGCCCAGTGCCCTATTGGTCTTATTAACTGTTTTCTCCACCTGCCCTGCCACCTTCAATGATTTGTCCACATATAATCCCCAGGTCCCCCTGCTCCTGAATCCATTTTAGAATCGTATCCTTTAGATTATATTACCTCTCCTCATTCTCCCTACCAAAATATATCACTCCACACTTCACTGGATTAAATTTCATCTACTATGGTCGGTGAGGGGGGGAGAATTTCTCCAGCTTGTGTGAGGCAGGATGATGGTGGGAGGAGAGGCAGTAAAATCAGGGAGGGCCGGGTTTGTTTGGCTACCCCGAACACACCCTGCTGTCGGGGAGTTTTACCAACGGAGGTACCGGAATTCCAACAGGCTTCCTGGCAAAATATTGAAATGCCCTATTAAGGGCCATTTCACCAGGCCGTCAGTACTTCTCCCCCTGAGGGTTGACTCCCGACAGGTGGGGACGCCGCCAGCTGAATGTCGAATAAGTTTTATTTCTTCGAGGGGTGGGGGAGGTCCTGGGCAGAGAAGGCGGTGCCTGGGGCTCTGGCATTCAGCTCCGAGGGATTTCCCCTCCGTCGATCCGATTTTTTCAGTTTCTAAGCATTTTTCCGGCCTACCCGGTGCAGGCGGCCTTCCTCAGCGGTGACCACCGCTCCTGGTGGCGCCGCTGAGCCGCCGACCCAACCAGGGGGCTGGCAGCTCTAGGGGGTGGGCAGCTGTCCTGGACAGGATGGCAAGCTCGGCAGCGGGGAAAGTCTCACATGTTTGTCGACACAAACACTTCTGGTCTCGGAGGGGACTCCGGATTTTTTAGGAGAATTCTGCCATACAGATCCACCCGTTTCTCCCAACCTGTCCACATCCCCTGGAAATCTAGCACTATCCTCCTCACAGTTCAAAATATTTCCAAGTTTTAAATACCTTTGTCCTTGATACCAATTGGAAGTATGGTGTCCGCTTCCACATGTACACTGATGGCACCCAATTTTATCTCTCTGCTTGTCCCAGCAATCGAAAAGCTGTGGACACACTCTACAAATTCCTGCCTGACATTAAGTCCTTGATGAGTCAAAATATTCTTCAGTTTAATGCCTGAAAAACCAAAGCCATTCTGTTTGATTTCAATCAGCAGCGATCCTGACCTAGGCTGCCATCAACGTGCTCCTTGCCATTTCTGGCTAAATCAGACAATGTGGAGGCGTGGTGTATTGTGAACACTTAGTTTTGCTTCCTCCCCTATAGATATTCTGTTACCAAGAACGTTTCAACAGTCCTTTGCAAAGTTGCCCTATCAAACACGGAAATGTTAATCCTTGTCTTTGTCAGCTAGACTTCTTTTACTTCTTTAATGCTCGAACCAACATCAGTCTTTAATATTACTGAACAGTCCAAAATTCTGTGGCTCACACTCTCACTTCCACCAAGCCTCAAGCTTTAATCACAAAAGTAGATTACCTGGTCAACATCACATCCCTGTATGTGGAAGCTTGCTGTGTGCTAACCGAACGCTGCGTTTCCTACACTGCAATGATGACTACATTTCAAAAATATGCCATTGACCGTGAAACACTTTGGAATATCCTGTGGTCATGGAAAACATTTGCAGGTCTTTCTTTCCTTCCTTCCTTATCTCCAAGTCCAACTGGCTGTCTGTGCCCCTGTGAAGTGAGAATTCCTGCCCTTGTTTTTATATCTCTTCACGGCTACATCCTCCCTATCTTAGTGCTTTTTACCTGACTTACATTCCCACATACATTCTTCCCTTCTTTAAATGCTGGATCACTTGTTGTACTGTTGGAGGTTACCGCTTGCTGTGACTCATTCTCCAGTTCCTCTGTTTTGCCACCTCTCTCCTCGCTTTCAAAATCTCCCTCAGAAAATTTAACTGTGCCTTTCATCCCCTTCATTTTAACCATCGCAAATTTCCTCTCTGCCCTGCTTCTTGACATGCTCTTCTCCTTAATCTCGTTCGCTTGGAGGAGTCTCTCTGCGGGCTACTAACGCCATAGAGAATATTGCACGCTTAAAGTGTCGGCTCGGCTCCACAGTTATACTTTCACCTCCGAGATAGATGACTGTGGGTTCAAGACCCGGCCAGCACTTGGGCGTATGATCTAAAACAACAACTTCAATGCAGGGTTGAGATTGTGCTAAATTAAATTTTTGAAGTAAACATTGAATTGAGGTCCAATTTGCCTGTTCAGATTGACTCGCAATGTCCCAGGGCACCATTTGAGGGAGACCAGTGGCCTCTTCTGGTGCCTTGAGCACCATTCATCCCTTAAACTCAAAATGGATTAGTTGGTCATTTATTTCGTTTGCTGTCAGTGGGACCTTGCTCTGGACAAATTGGCTGCCATGTTTATCTTCACAACAGCACAAATCACACTTCCAAACGGTAATTGGCTGCAAATTGCTTTGTGGCATCCCAAGAATGAAGGCACCTAAGTTTCATACAGTAATTCTTCTTAATAGGGGTCAGTCGACAGCATTTCTCAAGCACTCTTCTGGTTTTCATGAATCTCCAAATTCTCCAGTTAATTAATTATGACTCGACATGATAATGAAAGAGCAAAATGTTTTCAGTTATGAGTTAATAATCCGTCTAGCGTTTATCTTATTGCTCTTCAAATTTGAGCACCAGCCTTTTAGAGTTAATATACAATATATTATGTCACTAAAACATTCTTCAGGTCAAATAATGATTTTTAATCCACTGGCTGGCAAGCAGAATTGAACTTTTAAATACAGAGACTTCTTTAAACACAGAGACCAAAGGCAACTTGAGCTTGCAGCCAAGGTTACCCAGACCTCCCTGTCGCTGGCCATTTCAACACTCCACCCTGCTCTTTTGCCCACATGTCCGTCCTTGGCCTGCTGCATTGTTCCAGTGAAGCTCAACGCAAACTGGAGGAACAGCACCTCATCTTCCGACTAGGCACTTTACAGCCTTCCGGACTGAATATTGAATTCAACAACTTTAGATCATGAATTCTCTCCTCCAACCCCACCCCCTTTCTAATTCCCCCCCCCGCCACAACCTTTTTTTTCCAATAGTTGATATAGATTTTTTCTTTTCGCACCTCTTTCCATTATTTTTGAATGGATTTCATCCATTGTTTTATCTCTACCTTTTAGCATTTTTCGATTCCTTCACCCCACCCCACCTCCACTAGGGCTATCTGTACCTTGCTTGACTTGCTTTCTACCCTTAATTAGCACATTCCTTTAGATAATATCACCACCTTCAACAACTATTTGTCCTTATGTCTGTGACATCTTTTGGCTATCTCCACCTATCACTGACCC
Source organism: Carcharodon carcharias (assembly GCF_017639515.1). Taxonomy (NCBI): domain Eukaryota; kingdom Metazoa; phylum Chordata; class Chondrichthyes; order Lamniformes; family Lamnidae; genus Carcharodon; species Carcharodon carcharias. The sequence continues at coordinate 14,728,641 of NC_054485.1, forward strand.
TCTATCCAGCTCTACCCCCCCACCCCCCTCTTAAATCAGCTTATATTTCACCTCTTTTCTATTTTTACTTAGTTCTGTTGAAGGGTCATTCGGACTCGAAACGTTAACTGTGTTCCTCTCCGCAGATGCTGCCAGACCTGCTGAGGTTTTTCCAGGTATTTTTGTTTTAGTTTTAGCTACACTAATTTGCATTATTATACATTCTACATTCTAATCTGTTGGAATGGAGACAATGGCTGGCATATTCCAGCACCCCCGTGGTGAGATCCCCTGCAGCAGGGCTGGCAAGTGAATGAAATTTCCATTCAGATTAGCGAGACCAGAAGATCCCGCTGGTGTGAAGGGCTGGAGAATTCCGGCCAACGTGTCTTCAAAACCCATTAAAGACAAGGATCTCCTGGAAATGTGAGGGACCCGCACCTCCTGCCCCATTAACAAGGCATTAAGGCACATGAGGTATTCAACTGTAGGGGATGACCAATTAAACCTAATCACTTGGACAATGGGAGCCAGGTTAGGAGAGCCACCCAGACATGGGGCAGAATTTTGCCCTCGTTGGGTGGGCTCGATGGGGGCAGATGGGAGCCGGGAAGCCGACCACCGCCCGTGATCAGGGCCGGACCGCGATTTCATGCCCAGTGTGAACGCTGTCTGGAGAGCCTCCGAGAAGGGGCGGGTGGTTGGGGGTGCCTGTTGTCCACTGGATCGAATGGCGACCCAGCGGCCGGTTCAAAAACGGTGCAGACAGCCCCAGGGAGGCTGCCCGCGTCGGAATGGCAGCAGCGACATGGCTGCAAACGAGGATGCGGAGGCCAGGCGGAAGGTGAGGTCGGCTGGGCACTCAGCACCCCCTCCCCTCCCCGCCCCCCAATCCCCCACGTTTTCCCAATGAGTGCCTCGCTGCCCTCCTGGAGGCATTGGCTGCCAGAAAGGAGACCCTTGGCCCCAGAGATGGGAGCAGGAGGTCACCACACCTTACAAAGAGGGCATGGGAGGAACTTCCAGCCCAGCTGAGCAGCCACAACCTGGGTACAGTGCAGGACGAACTTCAATGACTTGCTCAGGAAGGGTGAGCAGTGTTGTCATGGGTCAGTGTGTTGAATTGTTTTGGGCTGACCGCACCCCAACCCACCCACACCGCCCCCCCCACCCCCCCCCACCCTGGCCCCCCCACCCCACCCCGTGGAGCTCAGGGGTGTTAGAGTCCGAGAGCCAACTGTCAATAACGCCGGATCCAGCCAAGGGAGTGAGCCCTGGCTGCTTGGGCTGAGTGTCAATACCCACCTGAACAGAGCTTCTGGGCAGAACTTAGCCCTTGGATGGTGTGCGGGCCCCACTGGCTCGGCCTTGGGCAGGCAGCTGACCCCTGCCCCTGAACCGGGGCCCGCCGCCATTTTGTAATCGGCCATTGACAGGTCGGCGGGCGGACAGCTGATTTCGCTGAAAATTTAAAGGGACTGGGATGACGTCGGGGATTCCTCCCTACGTCATCCTGCGTTATGTTCCCCTCAGCAAGCGGGCCCCGCCCCCAAATCACCAATGGGCAAATCCTGGCCTCTGTCACCAGCTTGATGCAACTGTGGACAGCTGATTGGGACACTCCACAAAGATCCCCCACTGGAGTGCAAAGGGACTTAGGAGTCCTAGTCCAGGATTCTCTTCAGGTTAACTTGCAGGTTGAGTCAGTAGTTAGGAAGGCAAATGCAATGTTGGCATTTATTTTGCGAGGACTAGAATATAAAAGCAGGGATGTGCTGCTGAGGTTTTTTAAGGCTCTGGTCAGACCACATTTAGAATATTATGAGCAATTTTGGGCCCCATATCTCAGGAAGGATGTGCTGGCTTTGGAGAGGGTCCAGAGGAGGTTCACGAGAATGATCCCAGGAATGGGCTTAACATATGAGGAACGTTTGAGGACTCTGGGTCTGTACTTGATGGAGTTTAGAAGGATGAGGGGAGATCTGATTGAAACTTACAGAATACTGAAAGGTCTGGATAGAGTGGATGTGTGGTAGATGTTTCCATTAGTAGGAGAGACTAGGACCTGAGGGCACAGCCTCAGAGTAAAGGGAAGACCTCTTAGAATAGAGATGAGGAGAAACTTCTTTAGCCAGAGAGTGGTGAATCTATGGAATTCATTGCCACAGAAGGCTGTGGAGGCCAGGTCATTGAGTGTATTTAAGACCGAGATAAGATAGGTTCTTGGTAAGGGGATCAAATGTTACGGGGAGAAGGCAGGAAATTGGGGTTAAGAAAGTTATCGGCCATGATTGAATGGCAGAGCAGACTTGATGGGCCGAATGGCCTAATTTCTGCCCCTATATCTTATGGTCTTAAGGACCTCTGGAAAGAGCCGGAGAGGGATAGAAGTCGACGGGCACTGTGACCTTCAGAGCCACTGGCGTGGGGTTTCCACCCACACAGTCGGAGAGGATCTCAGGCCTGGTCATCTGATAAATGGAGGTCCCAGCCTCCCTGGAGAGATGGAGCCTCCTTCGGCATTGCACCTTGGACAGATTGAGGTAGCTGCTTCACCGCCTGTAAACCTTGGTAACAGGATAGTGGCGTCTTCAGCAGCCCATTCTATTTTGGACTTCCTGCTGGCCCTGCCCCCCTTGTGCCTGCGCCTCTCCTCCCACAGGTCCCTCCTGTGGAAGCTGCATTGGGACATCCGGCCTCCTGCCCCTCTCTTCCTCCTCAGAGGAGGTGCCTCCAGCACAGACCACAATCCCCATTACTAGGGTGAGGAAAGGCTGTCTGATACCTGGAAGGGTCCTGTTGCCAGAGGTCACCGGTAACAGTTGTTGGCTTAGTACAAAGAGGGGAAGAGGCAATTATCTCTTACCTCTAAATTCGCTTTATTCACGTAGTTAGATCATCTACATATAGCTTATACGTCTGGTTAAATATAGACATGCAGTTCACAGCAGGTTATACAGTTTTATACCCAAAGCTAGGATCTAAATACACACCCACTAGGTTTCTCTGACACACCCTGAGTGGTCACAGAATATAAAAGCTAATACCCGAAAAGGAGAGCTGTGCTGGCCAGGCGTTCCATTCTCTCTCTCTCTTGCATCTCTACGTTGCTGATGTAGGTTCTTCCGCTTCTGCGATGGTTGGTCTCTGGAGTTCGCGCTGCTTCCACGCCCGAAAATCCTTCATTCTTATTCCGAAATCTTATCTCTCCAAGCTGTGTTGTCTCAACAAGAAACTTTGTCTCTTTCTTTCAGGTGCTAAGGAACGCAAGCTCCAACAACTCATCGACACCAACACCCATCTAGGACCCTCCACCCCTGCCTGTCCCTCCGTCCCCACCCCATCTTCCAATCCCAGCCCCAGCCGTGTATTCACTATACCCCCTGACCTCCCCCTCTCCGATGCTGAATGTTCAGTGCTCAGCAAAGGATTTAGTTTCATACCCTTACGCCCTCACCTCAATGAATTTCGGGCTCAGCACGATGCTGAACTCTTCATCCGCCGCCTTCATCTCCGGGCTCACTTATTTGGGCAGGAGTCCTCTCCCCATTCAATGAATCCTTTTACCCACCTCCAATATTCTCCCTCCACCTGGACCCCTCCCTCTGGATTCTTATCGTCTCTTGATCTTTTCATTGAGAACTGTCGCCGTGACATTAGTCATCTCAATTTCTCTGCTCCTCTCACCCATTCTAATCTCTCTCTCTCTGAACTTACTGCATTCCGTTCTCTCAGGTCCAACCCTGACATTGTCATCAAACCCACTGACAAGGGTGGTGCTGTTGTTGTCTGGCGCACTGACCTCTACCTTGCAGAGGCTGAGTGTTAACTTGCAGACACTTCCTCCTACCTCCCCCTGGACCATGACCCCATCACTGAACATCAAGCCATTGTTTCCAGGACTGTTACTGACCTCATTTTCTCTGGAGATCTTCCCTTCACAGCTTCCAACCTCATAGTCTTCCAACCTCGGATGGCCCGCTTCTACCTCCTACCCAAGATCCACAAACAGGACTGTCCCGGCAGACCGATCGTGTCAGCCTGTACCTGCCCCACGGAACTCATTTCTTGCTATCTTGACTCCATTCTCTCTCCGCTTGTCCAGTCCCTTCCCACCTACATCCGTGATTCCTCTGACACCTCACGTCACATCAACAATTTCCAGTTCCCTAGCCCCAACCGCTTCCTCTTCACCATGGACATCCAATCCCACTACACCTCCATCCCCCACCAGGATGGTCTGATGGCCCTTAGCTTCTTCCTCGAACAGAGGCCTGAACAATCCCCATCCACCACTACTCTCCTCCGTCTGGCTGAACTTGTTCTCACGCTGAACAATTTCTCCTTCAACTCCTCTCACTTCCTCCAAATAAAAGGTGTGGCTATGGGTACCCGCATGGGCCCCAGCTATGCCTGTCTCTTTATGGGGTATGTGGAACATTCCTTGTTCCAGTCCTACTCTGGCCCCCTCCCACAACTCTTTCTCTGGTACATCGATGATTACTTCGGTGCTGCTTCATTCTCTCGCCTGGACCTGGAAAAATTTATTAATTTTGCTTCCAATTTCCATCCCTCCATCATTTTCACATGGTCCATCTCTGACACTTCCCTTCCCTTCCTTGACCTCTCTGTCTCAATTTCTGGTGATAGACTGTCCACCAATATCCATTACAAGCCTACCGACTCCCCCAGCTACCTCGACTACAGCTCCTCACACCCCGCTTCCTGTAAGGACTCCATCCCATTCTCTCAGTTCCTTCGCCTCCGTCACATCTGTTCTGATGATGCCACTTTCAAAAACAGTTCCTCTGACATGTCCTCCTTTTTCCTTAACCGAGGTATTCCACCCACGATGGTTGACAGGGCCCTCAACCGTGTCCGGCCCATCTCCCACGCATCCGCCTTCACACCTCCTTCTCCCTCCCAGAAACATGATAGGGTCCCCCTTGTCCTCACTTATCACCCCACCAGCCTCCGCATTCAAAGGATCATCCTCCACCATTTCTGCCAACTCTAGTTTGATGCCACCACCAAACACATCTTCCCTTCACCCCCCCCGGCGGCATTCCATAGGGATAGTTCCCTCTGGGACACCCTGGTCCACTCCTCCATCACCCCCTACTCCTCAACCCCCTCCCACGGCATCTTCCCATGCTACCGCAGAGGATGCAACACCTGCCCTTTCACTTCCTCTCTGCCCACCGTCCAAGGACCCAAACACTCCTTTCAAGTGAAGCAGCATTTCACTTGCATTTCCTTCAACTTAGTCTACTGCATTCGTTGCTCCCAATGCGGTTTTCTCTACATTGGAGAGACCAAACGCAGACTGGGTGACTGCTTTGCAGAACACCTTCGGTCTGTCCTCATGCATTAACCAGACCTCCCTGTCCTTTGCCATTTCAACACTCCACCCTGCTCTCATGCCCACATGTCTGTCCTTGGCCTGCTGCATTGTTCCAGTGAAGCTCAACGCAAACTGGAGGAACAGTACCTCATCTTCCGACTAGGCACTTTACAGCCTTCCGGACTGAATATTGAGTTCAACAATTTTAGATCATGAACTCTCTCCTCCATCCCCACCCCCTTTCCGATCCCCCCCTTTTTTTCCAATAATTTAAATAGATTTTTCTTTTCTCACCTATTTCCATTATTTTTAAATGCATTTCCATCCATTGTTTTACCTCTACCTTTTAGCCTTTTTCGATTCCTTCACCCCACCCCACCCCCACTAGGGCTATCTGTAACTTGTCTGTCCTGCTTTCTACCCTTAATTAGCACATTCCTTTGATAATATCACCACCTTCAACACCTCTTTGTCCTTTTGTCTAGGACATCTTTTGGTTATCTCCACCTATCACTGATCCTCTACCCAGCTCTACTTGTCCCACCCCCCCTTAAACCAGCTTATATTTCACCTCTCTTCTATGTTTACTTAATTCTGTTGAAGGGTCATTCGGACTTGAAACGTTAACTGTGCTCCTCTCCGCAGATGCTGTCAGACCTCCTGAGTTTTTCCAGGTATTTTTGTTTTTAATCTGTCTCTTTCCCGTTGGTTTAGTCCTGCTTGTGTAGTCTGTGGCGTATTCTCATTGGCTCTGTTCCAAGACTTAGGTAGCATTACCTCCTTACTCCTTTCCTAAATAAGGACTTGCGTCTTATCTCATTCCCTTTGTTCTTCAAGAAACTTAGCTACTTCAAAACCGGCTCTAGCCAGCTCAGGCCAGTGACTGGACTCGGGTTACTTCAGGCCAAACGTTGCTTTTGCCTGTGTCAGCAGTTCGGCTACAGACCCCCGGCCAACAGTCCGCACAGTCCAAGTTCTCAGGGGGCCTGGAAGACATCACTGCGTCCTGAAATGACACGTGGAAATGCTAAGCCTGAAGCCTCGATCAGAAATTAAGCTGTTAAGTACCGATAAGCCACCAGCAGCAAGTTATCTCCAAAATTCCTAATTACTCATGCTGACAGTGCTGCTGACCCTTCTTATCTTGCCTGTGGATGAGGTTTTGCAAATTGTGGCTGCACACCTGCCAGTTTTGCCCATGTGACGAGTGAAAATTCGCACAGGCAATGCTAAATCGCCTTCAGTTGGGTTGTCAAGGGCCTTAACTGGCCTATTAATTAACGGTGGGCATGGGTCTAACTCCTGTGTACGCCCGCCGACTGAAATGTCGCCTGAAGTATGTGATTACTTCGGGAGGCTTGCCCATCGTCATCGCGTGCCATTTTAAGCTTGTTCAGGTCTGGCGGGTGCCCGCCTGATGAGTTAAAAATTCTGCCCATGATCTACTTAATTTACCTTTGGCCATGGCCTTATTTGGATCCCATGGCAGTCGGTGAGGGGTTGGGGGGGGTGGGGTGGGGGGGGGTGGGGGGGAGTGGGGTGGGGGGTCACGTGACAAACCAATCCTTTGTCTGTTTAAGCATTTGTTTTCTCTGCAGTGTTGAGGACAAGCAGCAGTGACACTGAGAGAGAAGCCCTGAGTGGGATCCCTCTTCCCTCCCTCTCTCTCCAACCCACAAGCTTCAAACCTGTTTGCTAACTGTGACCCTCCAGGCAAACACCTGCTCCACACAGAGACTTCTTAAGGGAATTTAGCCCAGCACTGCCATCTTCAGAAGACCAACCAAACCAGTCATCTACATCTTTAAACTGGAAGCATCGAGACCATCAAATTCAGCCAAAGCCAGTCAAGTCACCAAACTCCAGACTGTATATCCTTCCGCAGTCCTTTGTTTTTATATTTGTATGTCCTTCTTACTTTTTATGGACTCTAATTTGATCAACTTAACTTTCCCCACTCTGTAATCTGTAAGTGTTTGTGTTTGTGTGTGTGTGTACGCATGTGTGTGTGTATGGGCACATGTGTGTGTGTGCGTGTGTGCGTCTGTGAGTGTGCCTGTGTATGTGCTTGTATGTGTGACTGTGTGTGTGTGTGTCTGTGTGTGCCTGTGCGTGTGCTTGTATGTGTGACTGTGTGTGTGTCTGTGTGCCTGTGTGCGCGTCTGTGTGTGTGTATATCTGTGTGTGCCTGTGTGTGTGCTTGTATGTGTGTCTGTGTGTGTGTTTGTGTGTGTCTGTGTGTGTGAGTGTGTTTGTGTGCGTGAGTGCATGCGTGTGTGTGTCTGTGCATGTGAATGTGTGTCTGTGTGTGTGTTTGTGTGTGTCTGTGTGTGTGTGTTTGTGCGAGTGTGTCTGTGCATGTGAGTGTGTGTCTGTGTGTGTGCCTGTGTGTGTGTTGTGTGTGCCTGTGTGTGTGCTTGTATGTGTGTCTGTGTGTGTGTTTGTGTGTGTCTGTGTGTGTGTGTTTGTGCGTGTGAGTGTGTGTCTGTGCACGTGAGTGTGTGTCTGTGTGTGTGCCTGTGTGTGTGTTGTGTGTGCCTGTGTGTGTGTCTGTGTGTGTGTTTGTGTGTGTGTGTGTGTGTCTGTGCATGTGAGTGTGTGTCTATGTGTGTGCCTGTGTGTTTGTTGTGTGTGCCTGTGTGTGTGTCTGTGTGTGTGTGTTTGTGTGTGTGTGTGTGTGTGTGTCTGTGCATGTGAGTGTGTGTCTGTGTGTGTGCCTGTGTGTGTGTTGTGTGTGAGTGTGTGTGTGAGCTGTGAGTGTTTGCATATGTGAAAGTCAGAGCGTAGTTTATTTTTAATAAAGGTAACCTTTTTCTTTGTTAAACTCAAGAAAACTTGTCCGATTGTTTTTTCTTATGATCACAGTGGTGAAAACAGGTAAGCACTCACTGAATTGGCAAATATATCCATTTCATACAAAAAACTGTTGCAGCCAATTAAGGAGGGGGAAGAGAGGTGGGTCATTCAACACCTCCCTCTTGGTCGTAACAATTACAATAGTGGCTACAGTTGTTAAATAAAATGCAAGTATTTCATTTCCTTTTCTTTTTAAATTGGGCATTTCAATAAACAGGCAACAAAATCATAAGTGTGGGGCCCAACCTGTGCTAAATTTATTGACATGGCCGAAGATCATTTAACTGAAAGTCATAACTGGGCAACTAAAAAACAATTACTCCCCTCTACTTTCACAATGCAAAATCCCCTAAAATTCTAGCTACTAATAGCGAAACATCCAATAGGCACAGTTGTAGCATTCCCAACCTCCAAAACACACAGATGTGCCAATACACAGCCTGGTTTATCCAGCAGTCACATGTTGCAAGCAACTTCAATTCAGAAAGTTGGGAAGTTAAGGTTGATATTCCAGTGCCAGTCACTGATGAATGTTTCACCGAAAGGGGGAGAAGGGGCAAAGTGGCAACATCACTGGAAGAATAACCCAGAGGCCCAGGCAATTGTTCTGGGGATATGGGTTCAAATGTCACCACGGCATCTGGTGCAATTTAAATTCAATTAATAAATCTGGAATGTAAAGCTAGTCTCAGTAATGGTGACCATGACAATTATCATCGATTGTTGTAAAAACCCGCCTGGTTCACTAACGCCCTTTAGGGAGGGGAATCTGCCATCCTTACCTGGTCTGGCCTACATGGGACTCCAGATCCTAAGCAATGTGGTTGGCTCTTAACTGCCCTCTGAAATTGCCTAGCAAGCCACTCAGTTCATGGGCAATTGGGGATGGGCAGCAAATGCTGGCCTTGCCAGTGACAGCCACATCCCATCAAACAATAAATTAAAAAAAATATTCCTCTTGATACATCATTGTCCAACTTTGGCCATGTCTCAGCTCATTTGCTGCTGAAACCCTCATTCATGCCTTTGTTACCTCTAGACTTGACTATTCCAACGCACTCTAATTGCTGCTCTCCCACTTACTACCCTCTGTAAACATGAGGTCATCCGAAACTCTGTTGCCTGTGTCCTTACTCACACCAAATCCCCTATCACCCCTGTGCTCGCTGATGCTGCATTATCTCCTGGTCATGCGGAAGCTTTCTTTTAAAATTCTCAACCTTGTTTTCAAATTCCACCTTGGATTCGCCCCTCCCTATCTCTGTAACCTTCTCTAGCTGCGCAACCCTCCGAGATATCTGCACTCATCTAATTCTGGCCTCTTGAACATCCCCAATTTTAACCCTTCCCTACTGGTGGCCATGCCATCAGTTGCCTTGTCCCCAAGCTTTGGGAATTCCCCCTGTAAACCCAGCTGGTTCTCTGCTTCACTTTGTTCCTTTAAGACAATCCTTAAAACCTACCTCTTTGACCAAGCATTTGGCCATGTGCTCTCACATCACCTTACTTGGCTTGGTGTTTAATATTGTTTTATAATGCTCCTGTGAAGTGCCATGGGATGTTTTGCTACATTAGGGGTGACATCTAAATGCACATTGCCATTGCTGTTGTTCCCCAATGAACATTCTATTCTGTAATTAAATCTATATTAAGTTGTGAATTAACTGACCAGACCTCCCTGCCAGTGAAGCCCCTTTGACCAGCTCTCCGCATTGGAACAAAATGCCAGCCTTGAGTATGACTGTACACTCAAACGCTAAATGTGTGTTAATGTGGCAGAAAATAAATAATTTCTGAGCACGATTTAAACCAGAGGATTTCATATCGCCGGGCAACAAGACTCTTAGGGAAGAGATAACGTAGAGATCCTTTGAAATTCTTGTGATTAGTTTGCTTGTCAATATCCTGTCATTTATGGCACAGCACCTAAAAGCTTATATTTCTCTGATAAATCAGAAGGTTATTTGAAAAGTCGTGCTTACTTCAAGGAAGTCCTAAATATCAGCCCGTAACCATGGTGCCGTTCAGCAATAAAAGAATGAGAGGGATAGGTGAAATGCAGGTTTCAGCTGTTGCTTAACAGATGAATGTTCGCAGTTAACAGACAACTGTAGAAATGAAACTGTACAATTATTTACTACACTGAGGCTCGTCAGCTGCCGCCTATCCTGTGGTTAGAGTGAGAAACTGTTCAAATTGCATTCTTCAAGATATATTGAACCAATAACTCATTAACCACTTAACTCTGAGTGCTAAGTGCAGTCATCGCTTTTGTTAAAGCCTGACTATGACAGCTTAGAAACATTTTAGTATAAGGATTTAACCTCCTTTGTGAACTTTACAAATGGTCTTTTTGAAATGTGTCTCCAACAAAACTGAACAGTGTGTGATAAAACGTTTATATCTCATAAGTGCAAATGGAAAATACAAGACATACCCAGCAGGTCAGGCAGTGTCTGTGAAGAGAGAAACAGCGTAAGAGAGGGTGAGTGGGATGATACATTCATTCTGTCAAAGGAAGGATTTCTAATTGAAGAAACCATTTGGGTCAGAAAAACTCGCCTAGATTTTGATTTTTGAGGTTGCAGCCACCATAGGGATAGAGGAGGCTGCTTCCCAGGTGTCTAGCTCTTACAAGGAGATCCTGTGGTGTCTGTGGGATTACAGGAGGTGAGCTCTCCCAGAGACAGGAAGAGGATAACCTCTTCAAGCAAGAAGGCATGGGTGGAAGTGTAGTGAGCAACAGAACGTGCTCCCTTCAATCTGGAGACAGTGCGCCAAGAGGATCCAGATCAGGACAGTACAACAGCCGACTAGAGCTACCTTGCTCGTCCTGCTCTCCAATCTTAATTAGCACATTCTTTTAGATAATATCACCACCTTCAACACCTCTTTGTTCTTTTGTCTGTGACATCTTTTGGTTATCTGCTCCTATCACTGCTTGCTTGTCCCAACAACTTCTGCCCCCTTCTTCCCCCCCCCCCTTAAACCAGCTTATATTTCACCCCTTTCCTATTTCTACTTAGTTCTGTTGAAGGGTCATGAGGACTCGAAATGTCAATTTTGCTCTTCTCCGCCGATGCTGCCAGACCTGCTGAGTTTTTCCAGGTATTTCTGTTTTTGTTTCGGTGAGTGGCATAACATGTTCAGATGCCAAGCTCTCTGACTTGTTCAGCGTGTCCTGGACAGCATTCCTCAGGTCAACATACCTTACTGCTTATTTCACCCCTTTCCTATTTCTACTTAATTCTGTCGAAGGGTCATGAGGACTCGAAACGTCAACTCTTTTCTTCTCCGCCGATGCTGCCAGACCTGCTGATTTTTTCCAGGTAATTCTGTTTTTATTTTACCTTACTGCTCCACTCATTTCTGGCAGACGGGTTACAATGTGGAAAAATGCAAACTTGTCCACTTCAGCAGGAAGAATAGAAAAGCAGTATAGTATTTAAAAAGAGAGAAGTCGCAGAACTCGGAGGTACATGAGGATCCTGGTGTCTTGGTAAATGAATCACAAATGGTTAGAACACGGATACAACAAGTGATTAGGAAGGCAAATGGAATATTGGCATTTATTGTAAAGGGAACGGAATACATAAGTAGGGAAGTTTTGCTGTAGCTGGTACAGGACCTTGGTAAGACCACATCTGGAGGACCATGCATGGTTTTGGTCTCCATATCCGGAAAAAGGATATAATTGCGTTAGAAGCAGCTCAGGGAAGGTTTACTCAACTAATTCCTGGGATGAAGAGCTTATCTGATGAAGAAAGGTTGAACACGTTGGGCCCGTACCCGCTGGAGATTAGAAGCAGTGAAACCTATAAGATCTTGATCGGGTGGATACCGGGAAAATGTTTCCTCTTGCGGGGGAAGCTAGATGTCAGGGCCACAATTTAAGAATAAGAGGTCTCATGTTTAAGACCGAGATGAGGAGAAATTTTTTTTATCTCAGAGGGTTTGTTGGTCTGTGCAAGTCGCTTCCCCACAGAGCAGCGGAGGTCGGGTCATTGAATTTATTCAAGGCTGAGTTAGATAGATTAGGGAGTCAAGGGTTATGGGGGGTGGGGGGGGGTGTGGTTGCAGACAGGAAAGTGGAGTTCAGACCGTGGCCAGAATTTTTCACTCAGCGTGCGGACCCACGCCTGACATGCTCAAGTGTAAAATAGCGCACGCTGGTATCCGAGCATCCTGACATCATCGCGCGCTCCAGCGATATTTCGGTCAGCGGGCACGTGCGAGAGTCGGCAACGCACCCGCCGACAATTAAGAGGCCTGTTAAGCCCATGAACGGAGCAATTAACTGGAATTTTTTGCTGTCTGTCCAACGTTATGGTTGGCGGGCGGGCAAATCGGCCAGGCAGCCTTTGCATTTTTCAGGAAACCTCATCCAAGGGCGGGACGACGTTTCTCAGATTAAAATTTTTAAAACAGATAAAAATGTTTGGACACAAACTTCAGCATCCATATGTTAATGTGACTCATTCTGACCCGCGGGCATTTATTCAGGATTTTAAAACTTGTTTTATTGAATTTAAATCCTTCAGCTCCCTCTGCCCTCAGGGAGCTTTCACTGCGCGCTCCCCCACTGTGCCCCGCGCTGAGTCCGGCGCTCGCTCTCCTCCCCCCCCGCCATCCCCCCCCCACCCCACACCCCGGCAGCGCTGAGCCTTTCAGAGCGCCCTTCACGCTGGCTGGCTGTTGATTGGCTAGCCAGCGTGAAACCGCGTTCAGTGGCCGATCGTGGGTGCGTTCCTTGTCCACTCCTGGGTCTGCTGATTGCAGCCACCTGCCGAACTGAACATCCTGCCCTGTAACTGGATCAGCCATGATCTTATCGAATGGCGGAGTAGGCTCGAGGAGCTAAACGGCCGACTCCGGCTCCTAAATCAGATGTTCCTCTCTCTGCATCACCTTAGAGCCCGGTCCGAGCAGGCAACACTCACCCTCACCCTGTTGCCGTCTCGCACCCATGTCCCAGTCACCCTCCAAAAGAGGCGTCCTTCTCTCCTTTCCACATGAGTCATTACGAATGCTGACAACTCCCCTTACAGGAGACGACAGCACACAACTTGGTGAAAGGCAGAGACCTGGTGGGTCGTGGGGGGCTGGGGGGAGGGGGCGGGGTGGGGGGCACACCAGGGTTCTGTGGCCCTCCCAACAACAGGCACACTGGTGGCCATTGGCAATATGTGCCCCACCAACTGCATTCAGAAGGTCTTGCTCTAGACGCCATCAGCTACCTGCCATCAAAGCCCGTCTCTCCCAAAGCACTGGTGCTCAGACATGGAGAGGGCGCGCTGAACTTCTGCTTGTAAGACCGTGTTGGGGGACCTCACCTCTTTCCAGCTGAGTGTCCATCCTCTGTACTGTGGAGGGGCATGCAGCTAAGGCAGCAACAGGCACTGCTGCTGCTCCTGCTGGATGACGGTGGTGTGGCTTCTGCTCTTGCCCCTCAGCCGAGGTGAAAGGTGGAGCTCCATGAGCTGCTCCCACAACCACGTTGAAGGCTGATGGCATTGCAGCTAAAAGGTGAGTGAAGTTCCAGGTGGACAAAGCGCCATCGACCTGTCAAGCAATGAAAGCGCTCCCAGAGAGAAGCTGCACCTTGAACAGCCGCCTCTCACCTGACCATGGCTGTAGCTCTTCAGTGTGACTCTACATAATGTCCCCAGCTTGCCTGTTGCATTGAAGAATCTCACCCTGCCGCGTGCTCACCTCAGTTGGCGAGATGCCGACAGGTGACCCGACATCGGTTTCAGGGGGATTTAGCCCCCACGTGCCCACCTCCCCGGTGCATCGTGCCTGACCCTCTGGGCAGAATTGTCCCAGGTTTGTGCTAAGTGCAGTGGCCAGCAGGAGAAAGGGCGTTTTACCCGCCGGCCGCAATGGCGGCTTTACATGCTGCATCGTCCCCTTTTCCTCATCCCCAGGAAACACGCCGGATCGAGGGCAGGGCAGCCGCTGATTCACCCAACCACGCCATCACCTCAGGCCTTCAGTAAACCGGGCGCCATATTTAAAGGGCTCCCCTGCACAGGGTTAGCACTCTTCAAGGGAGAGGAAGCTGCTGGGAACTGACGGCTGCCAAAGGGAGGGAACATGCTACTCGCCACCCCGCCCCCCCCAGGTTTATGAGGTCTCCCTCGAGCACCTGCTGGACATAGTGGAGGCCATTGCAAAGTCCTCCACCGCCTCTCTGGGTGAAGGTCAGCAAGCAATCCAGCCTGGGAGAGGGTGAGCAGTGGTGGTCAGCGCCAACACCTTGCAAAGGAGGACAGCCATCCAGTACAGGAAGAGGATGGGTGGTCTCGTCCGTTCCGCCAGCGTAACTCACTCTTCTCATCACTCTCAGCTCACACACTCCCACAAGGATCTCACTCACTACCAGTTCAAGGGACAACACCACTGACTCTCGCACACACCCTCACATCTCCATCAGGCTCATACCCTCTCAAGCTCACATCTTCATCCTGTCCATGATGCCGCTCACCACAAACATTCCACACAGTGCCATGTGTCCTGCTCACACTCTCTCCATCTCTTTTCATGTAGGAGAAGCAGCCTCACAACAGCAGGGAGAGGTCCCTCACTCACTTTGAGGAGCATGCATCACACTGACTGGGAGGACATGGGCCGTGCCTATGGCAACGATGAGGTCAGTGGCAAATATCCTTATGAAAATCCTGCACCACATCATCTCTCTCTCAACGCAGCTGTGAGTGCTCTCTCTCCTGCTTTTGACTCTGCTGCCGTGCACTCATTATCTCTACTTTGGTTCACAGGGAGATGTGCTAAGTAACCAACACCCTCAGCCAGCCAGTCCCTCAACTCCATCCAGGTCCTCACCTCCAGCCAAGAGGAATCCTCCTCCATTGAAGAGCTGGAAATAAGCAGCCAGGAAGACCCATCACTGCGCTTACCCACACCCTCCACCAGCGCAGAGACACACACCTCAGTGGGACCTAGATCAAGACCAGGCTTGGGTTCACAATTTTATGGTCACCACATGGACACGTGTCCGCAGCAGGAAGAGGCAAGTTTAGCCAGGCTCCCTGGCACCCAGAGGACTGCTGGGGGAGAGGCATCTGTGAGGTCCGAGTCAGATGATGAGCCTCTGGATTTGGCCCTCCAACTCATCGTGGAGAGTCACTAGAAGGCAGGAAAACACCATACAGAGCTGTTGGAATCCTTCAAAAGAGTGGTACGCGAGTCGGAAGAGCACGTCTGCCTGCTCTCTGCTGAAGTGGTGCCCACATGTGCCCATACGGAGGTCCCCAAGGGAAGGACGGCAGATGCCATGGAGACCCTGGTCCAGCAGAATGTGGAAATGCGCACAGACCTGCACTCCATCGCGGTAGTTGCTGCAGTGGCAACGTGAGAAGGAAACAGGGAATCTCAATGTCCCTTCAGGTGCTCCTTCCCCTCAAGGAGTCAGGCTGGGGCCCTCGGGCACCTGAAGGGAGGAGGAGTGGCAACTGGACACTCAGGGATCTCAGAGACTGTCCTCTCTCTCCGAGTCCCCTTTGCCTGTGACCCCCTCAACCTCGTCCTCTGTCACCACAGAGGGAGCAGTTGGCCCAGAGGAGGACAGCCAAAGCAAACTGGGGCCCTCAAGGCCTTGGGTCTCCAGGTGACACATGCCAAGTCATCAGAGGTAACGGGGCCAACCATTGCACAGGCTGTCTCCACCCCTGCTGCGGATGTCAGGGCAGCACCTAGAAGAAGTGGTAGGCCTAGAAAAGTTAATAATTTCTGATCACAAGTGGTTGCATGGGTGAACACATTTTGCCACTTTATAATCTCAAAATATATTCACTTTCACTGAGTAATGTGTAATGTGCCTTTTAGCTTCATTTACAGACTTTGTGAGTCCTCCCCCTGCATCCCCCCCCCTAGTAGTTCAGCTGCACGCAGCTGGACCAGGAGTGATTCTGGAGGGGGAAATGTGTGTGTGACAGAGTGTTCTGGAGCCCCTTGCAAGCACTCTCCCAGGCAGGCGGAGACTTCCTCCATCACACTCAACCCACTGTCCTGAGCATTTTCAATGTTGCCTGCTGGGGTTCTCTTTCAGTTGTCCATCTGAGCTGAGCTGCATCTCCGCTCATCCTCTGATCACACTCCCATGCAGCACCTTTGCCTGTCCGACATTAGGCTCCGCTCTCTTTCGATTTCAGAAGCATGGTGGTTGTTATCAGCTACCAACCTGAATCCTTGTCTTTCCAGTATGTCCAGGTGAATATGCACATTCCCTACCTTCCCAAGAATCCCACCCCCATCCACAATGACCTCCCCAACTGCCTTTTTGCCACCACCAGGGTCTGTGTCTGCCTTTGAGCCCCCACCAACCATCCTCACCGCCCCTTCTACAGCTACCACCTCACCCTCACCCTCCAACCCCACCAGTTCACTCTGCCCGATCTCAAACTCACCATCCCCTCCTATCACGCCCACCCTCAGTTTGCTCCCCAGGAGGCAGTGATCGACTCCAAAGAGCCCCCCATGTTCACCTGGACAACCTCCTCCCTTACTACATCCTACACCCAGAATCCTTGCCCCTCCAATCTCCCTCCTCCCCCTGGACTCCTTCTTCTTTGCAAACTCCTGCTGTTCCCGGGTCCCATTCCCCACTCTGAACTCCCTCCTTCCCTGGGCTGCTTTCCCTCTCTGAACTCCCTTTTCTCCCCTGGCCCCCAGACCCCTTCTCCCCTCTGAACACCTTTCTTCCCCTGAAGTCCTGCCCCCCTCCGAACTCCTTCCCTCCTCAGTTGCCGCATTCTCCCCTGTTACACCCTCCACCCCACGTACTCCCTCCCCCCTTCCCAACCTCACACTCCCCTGACACAATCGTTCCCCCCCTCACAACCTCATCCATTCCCGACACCATCATAGCCCCCCTCTAACTTCACCGCTGTCACCGCCCCCCCCACCATCCAATACACCTTCCACTCCCAGCCAAACCTAGACCTTTCTCTCCCACCCCCTTGCCGATCATCTGTAGCAGCCCATGGCCAAGAACCTGATGTCCCGAAGCAGACCCCAGGCATCAGTGGTGACCTTCCACATTCTGTGAGCTGCTTTGTGGCGGAGCCCCGCCCATGAAAATCCACCCAGCATGCACTTCACGTGTTCCTTCAGTCTTCCCTAGCTGTAGGGCTCCAGCACCTTCTGCTCTTCGGAAGGCCGCGCTGTGGGCAAGGCCCTGACGCTAAGCCCCAACTTCTGCACATCACACTTGCAAAGGCAGGTTCTGAGCCGTCCTGCCCGGATGATTCCGGTGAGCAGAGCGGAGTAATTATGTGCATCTGCATTAAAATGGCGTTCCCACCATGTGGCAGCCATTAACGGGCGGAGAGGGCGATGGCAAACCGGTTTCGTGACGGCGTGAAGCTGAATTTTGGCCTTCTTGCCATATTGTCCGCTCACGCTCACCATGACGCCCGCCGCCAATGGGGATGGAAAATTCCGGCCTTTGTGTCAAACCAGATATTTTACAACCAAGCCGTTATTCCTAGGACTAACTCTTTAATGGGGAAGTTCAGCTTCAGTTTTGTTATCTGCTAGCTCTCTCCATTTGCCCAGTATGGATTGTACTTTCCAATAATTTACCAACCACACAATCTGGACACCACCCAAGGTGTTTCGCATTCGATATTCTTGTTTCTGGAATGCTGGTCACACACAGACGCACACACACACACACACACAATGACACACAGATACACACACACATACACAATGACACACAGACACACACACACATACACAATGACACACAGATACACACACACATACACAACGACACACAGACACACACACACATACACAATGACACACAGATACACACACACATACACACTGACACACAGACACACACACACACACACATACACACTGACACACAGACACACACACATACACAATGACACACAGATACACACACACATACACAATGACACACAGACACAATCACACACACACACACATACACACTGACACACACACATACACACTGACACACAGACACACACACACATACACAATGACACAAAGACAAAGACACACACACACATACACAGTGACACACAGACACACATACACATAAACACTGACACACATATACACACACACATACTGACTCACACACAGACACACACACACATACACACTGACACACAGACACACACACATACTGACTCACACACAGACACACACACAAATACACACTGACACACAGATACACACACACATACACAATGACACACAGACACACACACACACATACACACTGACACACATATACACACACACATACTGACTCACACACAGACACACACACACATACACACTGACACACAGACACACACACACATACACACTGACACACACACACAATGACACACACAAACAGATACACACACACACACACTGACACACATACACACACACACATTGACACACACACACAATGACACACACACACAGATACACACACACATACACACTGACACACATATACACACACACATACTGACACACACACAGACACACACACACACAATGACACACACACAGACACACACACACAATGACACACACACACAGATACACACACACATGCACACATACACACTGACACACTTACACACACACAAACTGACATACATACACAGACACACATACACACATGCACACACACACACAAACACACACAGACACACATACACACACACGCACACTGACACGCACACACAGACATACACAGACACACAAACAGACACACACAGACACAAACACCCACACACACACACAATGACACACACACACAGATACACACACACACACATACACACACACACACAATGACACACACACACACAGACACACATACACACACACACACATACACACACACACACACACACAGACACACAGACACGCGTGTAACATAGTATTCTCCTTTTACACTTGATTTTACATTTGACTTGCTCTACGTCTATGTTAGAAACACATCTCACTCTCTACACACACACACACACACACACACACACACACACACACACACACACACACACACACACACACACACACACACACACACACACACACACACACACACACACACACACTCCCAACAGCAGGTGCCAGAATATGGAAATATATCCAAGCCCTAATACCCAGATTTTGAAGTTTGGTATTGTGGTGAATCTGTATGCAGCCAGCCGATGAAACCCAAGTTAAAATGATCGCATATTAATAAATTTAATGACTTGGAAATTAATCACTTGACCTTTGCACTATTCTTGTTGGCCACAAGCGCTGGAAAATGAACAGAGACAAATCTGCTGTTGGATGATGATCAAAAATCTCTTGAAGCCTTCCCTTGCATTCAGAAAAAGATAACATCATGCTTAAAGAGTAGGTGGTGCTGGGGCAGAAGTTGGCAGAATTATTAACGGTGTTTCCAAAATCACAAGATGGATTGGGGACTGGGATGGGGGGGGGGTGGTTGGCGGGCACGTGGGTTAACATCACTGCCCTTCCCCTCGGGGACCTGTCCCCTGGCCCTAATGAGTTGGCACAGTTTCGAACCCATTTCTGATTGGGTGCTGAACAGCAGCACAAACACTGCCCATAACTCAGCAGCCTCATTCAGAAAGTGTCCCCCCGCCTCGAGGAAATGAAAGAATTCACAGGGGGACAATAGGTGAATTCTCGTGAGGTTGAGGTTTATTAATGGGTGGAGCGGAAAGCACATCTCCTCTGCACATGTCTATAGCCTACAGAAGATAATCAAAAAGGCTAATGGGATGCTGGCCTTTATATCCAGTGGGCTAGAATTCATTCTTCAGCCATGCAAAGCTCTAAGATGAAAGCAAAATACTGCAGATGCTGCGGCTGTGGGAATTGCCCAGGAAGTTTGAACATCCGATGACAATTCCCCTGTTCCGTGGGACCCTCCGAAGAAGTCTCCAAATCTGAGTTAGATTCAGAAACTTGGGGTGGTTCTGACATACTTACCAGGATAGGGTCATACAGAAGAGTCATACAGACTTGAAACATTGACTCTGTCTCTCTCACTCCACAGATGCTGTCAGACCTGCTGAGTTTTTCCATCAATTTTTGTTTTAGTTATGCAAATCTCTGGCTGGACAACACTTGGGATGGAATTTTATGCTTCCACCACCCCCACCCCCCCCCCCCCCCCCCCCGAGCGTGTTTGAAGGCAGAGAGGCTCATAAAATGAAGAGTGTGACCTGCTCGCTACACCCCCCTGCCCGCCCCTGAACTGTCTCGCATCTTTACAGGACATGGTGGGGGCATTGTGCAGCCTGCCCCTCCCTCGGTCCTATCGAGGCCTTAAAGCAGCCAATGAACGGCCACTTTTGTGCCCCATCACGCCCCGGCTACTTTTCTACCCGGAGCTGGAGAAGCCCACCTCATGAGGAAAACCCAGCAGCTTTAGCTGTCAGGGCTGGTGTTGGGCAAGGGGTATCTCCTCTGGGGGTCCCTGTGCCCAATGGAAGCACCTCCCACCCTCAGATCATACCACACTTTAAGCCTCCCCAACTCACGGCCTCTCAAACCCTAATCCCCAACCTCCTTACCCCTCCCCCCCCTCACTGGGGTCTGCCAGCTAGCCTCTGCCGATGCCCCAAGCTCAGTCCAGCCTTCAGAGCCTCCTGTTCTTTGGGGACTGGCTGTATCCCCAGCTTAATGACTGTGGGGCAGCCGGTATCCGCAGGGATGTATTTCCCCTGTCACTCTTTGGGTGGCGGGGTGAGAAACCTCGCCATCCGAAAAATCCTGCCGCTGGAGTACTGTGAGCGCTTCTGGGCTCCACATCTTAGGAGGGATATGCTGGCTTTGGAGGTTGCATTGGATGGCCAACCTTTTCGGTGCAGCATTGGCACAAATCACCACCAAGCCGGAGTGGTAACATTGCTGCCCCTCCTGTGGCCAGAGCGGGGGGGGGCAGGGGGGGTTAGAGCTTACTTCAACCAGCCTCCATGGCACCCAAAAGGCACTCGAGGGCTGCAGTCTTCATGCCTTTCGAGGGTGTGTGTTCTTTGCTGCAGTCCTGGGCTAGAAGCACTGAGGGAGGGAGGGAGGGAGTGCAAAACTAGAACAATACCCAGGCTCCAATAGTTAAATTACGAAGCATGATTCCACACACGAGGGTTGTATTCCCGGGAATTTAGTAGAGAAAGGAAGAGTATAGTTAAATGGTGATATATTGGAAAATGTGGATGTACAAAGGGATCTGGATGTCCTTGTACACCAGTGAATGAAAGTAAATAGGCAGGTGCAGCAAGCATTTAGGAAGGCAAATGGTATGTTGGCCTTCATTGCAAGAGGATTTGAGCTCAGAGGTAGGGATTTCTTACTGAAGTTATACAGGGCCTTGGTGAGACCAGACCTGGAGTATTGCGTATAGTTTTCGTCTCCCTACCTAAGAAAGGATATACTTGCCATAGAGGGAGTGCAGTGAAGGTTCACTGGGCTGGTATCGGGGATGGCAGGATTGTTGTATGAGGAGGGATTTTTTTGACTTGGCCTATATTCACTAGTGCTTAGAAGAATGGGAGGGCATCTGACTGAAACATAAAATTCTAACAGGGCTAGACAGATTGGAAGCAGGGAGGATGTTTCCCCTGGTTGGGGAGTTTAGAACTGGGGGCTAATGTCTCAGGATACAGGGCAGGTCATTTAGGGCTGAGATGAGGAAAAATTTCTTCACTTGGAGGGTGGTGAACCTGTGGAATTCTCTACCACAGAGGCTGTGGAGGCCGGGTCGCTGAGTATATTCAAGAAAGAAATTGATAATTTTTAGATATTAGGGGCATCAAGTGGTATGGAGAGAAAGCAGGAATATGGCATTGAGATAGAGGATCAGCCCTGATCATATTGAATGGCGGAGCAGGCTCGAAGGGCTGAATGGTCTACTCTTGCTCCTAGATTCTATGTTTCTTTGTTTCTATGCTTGCATCGAAGTTTTCAAGATACTAGGGAAGGTTAGGAGCAAGTGTCTCTGGAGGGTCTAGGAATAGGGGGCATAGTTAAGAAATTAGAGCTCGTCCATTTCAGGAGTCAAATTAGCAAACACCTCATCAGGCAAAGTTTGAAGGTGGGGGGGGATGGAGGCATGAGGGGGTGAGGGAGAAGTAGAAGTTTATTAATTTCTTCCACAAATAGCAATTGATGTTAAATCAACTGTTAATATTAAATCTGAGCTTGATATATTTTTGTTAACCAAAGGTAATAAGGTTTAATGGTGAGTATATGGGATAGATCAAAGATCAGTCATGATGTCATAGAATGGCAGAACAGGTTTGAGGGGCTGAATGGCCTCCTCCTGTCCCAATGTTCCTGACTGGTTTGGTGTGCTTTGGCCATAGCTTTCTCTTAGGTTTTTCAACCAACGTTAAGCGCAGCAAAGGGAGCAACTTCAATGTAGGACACCAACTAAGATTCACATATGCTGGTCAGATTTATGGCAGGCATTGAGTTTGACTCCGTCAGCATCTTCCGTGGAGCAACTAGGGATGGGTAATATATGCCAGCGTTACTAGTGATGCTTACACCCCAAGAATGAATTAAAAATAATGACATCTGTAACCAGCAATGTGTGTCTCCTCAACTTTCATATCCAGATTTTTTTTATTCTCCTTTGATTCATCAATTACACCCTCCGTGGAATGATGTAGAGGCAATAAGAAGGTACTATTTTGCTTTTTGGCAAACCTTTTGCAAGGCAAGGTATAAAACAAAAAAACTGGTGAGTTATTGGGGTAGGTAGTTTAAACTTTTGCTGCCAGAAGGTAAACTTAATGGCCCAGATCTTCGGGACTCCCCGGAAGTCCCAATGCACTGATTCCTTGGGAATTGCCCGGGAAGTTTGAACGTCCGATGGCAATTCCTATGTTCCCTGGGACCCTCCGAGTTAGATTCGCAAACATCGGATGATTCCGACTTACTTACCAGGATAGTTACCCAGGAAATACTAGAAAGAAAAATCCTAGTGTAACTCCTGGGTAACTACACAACTGACCAACTGACTCTCCCCTCTTACCACCTACACCCCCACCCCCCCCTCCACACCACCCCCCCCCGCCCCCCACCGCCGATTTCCCCCTCAATCTCCACAGCACGCTCCTCCTGACACCAATTGCCCCTGACCTGGTCTGACCCTACCTCACCACTCAATTCCCCCCAGATGTTCGCTGATGATTGCACAATATTCAGCACCATTTGCAACCCCTCAGATACTGAAGCAGTCCATGTCCAAATGCAGCAGGACCTGGACAATATCCAGGCTTGGGCTGACAAGTGGCAAGTAACATTTGCACCACGCAAGTGTCAGGCAATGACCACCTCCAACAAGAAAGAATCCAACCATCGCCCCTTGATGTTCAATGGCATTACCATCACTGAATCCCCCACTATCAAATTCCTGGGGGTTACCATTGACCAGAAATTGAACTGGACCAACCAAATAAATGCTGTGGCAACAAGAGCAGGTCAGAGGCTAGGAACCATGCAATGAGTAACTCACCTCCCGACTCCCCAAAGACTGTCCACCATCTACAAAACACAAGTCAGGAATGCTCCCCACTTGCCTGGATGAGTGCAGCTCCAACAACACTCAAGAAGCTTGACACCATCCAGGACAAAGCAGCCCGCTTGATTGGCACCACATCCACAAACATTCACTCCCTCCACCACCGACGCACAGTAGCAGCAGTGTGTACCATCTACATTGCAGGAATACACCAAGGCTCCTTTGACCTTTCAAACCCACGACCACTACCATCTAGAAGGACAAGGGCAGCAGACACATGGGAACACCACCACCTGGAAGTTCCCCTCCAAGTTACTAACCATCCTCACTGTCGCTGAGTCAAAACCCTGGAACTCCCTCCCTAACAGCACAGTGGGTGTACCTACACCACATGCACTGCAGCGGTTCAAGAAGGCAGCTCACCACCACCTTCTCAACGGCAAATGGGGATGGGCAAAATATGCTGGCCCAGCCAGTGAGGCCCACATCCGGTGAATGAATAAAAAAAAGACCCCGCAATTTTCTCTCCCTGGCCCCCACTTAGCTTTTGACGCCCCCCCCCCCCCCACCCCCCCACCCCCACCGCCCCCACCACGTCACAACTCTTCCTTGACCTGACCAGGCCAGCCCTCACCACCCAACTGCCCCCACCAACATCCAGACTCCAACCCAACCCGACTGACCTGGCCTCACTATCCTATGCAACTTCTACTCTACTCCCTCATTGACCCTACTCTCTGAAATATTTACCCTACCCACTTTATCCCTTTATCCACTCTACCCCCTTACCCACTTACCTCACCCACCCTATCCCCTTACCCACCCTACCCTCTTACCCAATTACCTTACCCATCCTACCCTCTTACCGACCCTTACCCCTTAACCAATAACCTCACTCGCCTGTCCCCCTTACCCACTCTACCCCCTCACCCTCACTACCCCTTTACCCACTTACCTTCTCTCCATAGCTTTCCAAAGAAGCTTTGGAACATTTAAACTCTTCACCCACCAGGAAAGGGGCAGCTAGTGCCAGAAAAAAGGGGGCACGGCTTCTGTGGAGATTCTTTCGCTGATGTCTCTGAGGTTTTCTGTGCTGAGTAAATTTGAAAGGATCCTCTATTGGGAGATTTCATAGAAAACTCCGAGGAAGGTAAGTGGTGTATTTTTTTTGTCTGATCAGGGTTGGAAGTCGGGGCCTGAATTTTACCTTTGGCTGGTGCGCGTGATCGGTGGGTCATGGAGCGACCAGGAAATGGACACCCAGCTGCAATTGGCCCCCCACCCCCGACCGTGATTTCACGGTGGCTGGCTAATTAACGTCGAGCCAGCGTGAAACGTGCACTGAAAAGCTGAGCGCTGCCGGGGTGGGGGGAGGAAGAGGGCAGGTGATGACGTCACGGCGGGCATGGGCGTGGGTGAGCGCTGCGAGAGAGCTCCCCGAATCCAGGCAGCTGCCCCAGGGAGCTACAGGCCTTCGAGCAATTAAATAAGTGTTTAAAAAGCTGCAGAAAAGTGCCCATGCTTCACAATCAAACGCCTGAAAGTACATCTCATAAAACATGCTACCCGCACATATCTATTTTTATTTAATTTCGTCACAGAGATTTCATCCCGGCCCTTGGATGAGGTTTGATGAACAATGTGAAGGCTGCCTGGTTGATTCACCCGCCCGCCAGCCCTAAGGTTGGACGGGCTGTGAAAAATTGGAGACATTTGCGGTGTTGATGGGCTTAATTGCCCTCTCAATTGTCGGCCGGGGGCGCTTTGAACTTTTACGCGCCCCCGCCGAGCGAAATATCGTGCCAGTGCGAGATGACGTTGGGACGTTCGCCCAACATCGTCTTGTGCGATTTTTCACCCGATCAGTTCAGTCACACCCCCACCAGTGGGACGTAAAATTCGGCCCAGGGCTTTGCGATCCTGATTGGAGGATTTGGGCCAATACGGCGTACTTCAGTGGCGACCATGATAGGACATTTTGTCCTATTGTTCTTGGTGTAGGTCTTTGGCAGGTATGCATTGGTGACACTGTAGCAGGCCCAGGTGGGCCACAAATAAGCCTCCTGGACAAACACGGAGGCTCTCCATCCATGGCCACAATGTTCCTGTCCACCTCCGTCCCATCAGCACTTTGTCCCATTCTTGGTTGCGGCCTCTCGTCACCCTCAGCATCCCCTCAAATTTCTTCCCCATCACGCCTCCCCCCTCACTATTCTTTTGTGTCCTGGGCCCCCTCCCCATCCCCAGCACGTTCAAGCCCCTTCAACCGAGCCTCCCTGCGGGTTCTGCTCCGGGTTATCAGGGAACGGTGGGAGGTGGTCTTTCCCACAGATGCAACTGGAGACCCTCCAACTTGACCAAGGGCGGATCACAGAGGCGGTGAGCAACTGTGGGGTCCACCACAGACCCTGGGTCCGGTGGAGGAAAAAGGTCAACGACCTGCCCTGATCCACCAGCGTAAGCGGCACAGTCACATGCTACCAAAGGGCTCTCTTGGGTTCATCAAATAATGTACCTTTGTGAGCGGGAGGCAAGGCCAGATGTGTGGATGTGTGATCAGCCACAGCACAGCTGGCAATTAAGGCCAAAGCGTATGACACTTGGCTTTTGTGAGGGCTTGGATTCGATGGGTCAGTATGTGTGGTGGGGACGCATGAGGCGAGCGGGTTTAGGTGTCACTTGACATGTCACTAAATCTGCATTTTGTGATGTAGGAAAAGCAGACCCACAGCTCCAGAGGGAGAGGGCAAGAGTGGGAGGTGGGGTGCCCGACCTAAAGCTGCTCACCCCCATCGAGGAAGAAGCATTGTGGATTGCAGGAGAGGAGGGAGCTGTGAACAATCACAGACAGCAAGGCTGGAATGGCCAGACCCGAGAGTGGAAATGCACCTACCTGTTGCTGGCGTGCGGGCACACAGGAGACACGTGGGGAAATATGATGAGATCATAGGCTGTGCTGATTCTTTTCACGCTTCACGACAGGTCCCCCCCACCCCCCCCAATCCTGAGCCCAGGCCGCAGCCACGGAAGGAGCCTGAGAGACTCCACCCCTGGGGACAATGACATCACTGACCCAGAGGATGAACTGCCACTTCCATCAGCACAGTTAGCACCCCCTTACAGATCATTCAGATTTAGATTTGGGAACGTGGGCTGGTAAGCACTTTACACACTCATCCCAGCAGCCGAAGGAGACTGTGATAGTCAAAGCCCCAGGCACTTGGAGGGTCACTGAGGACGAGGGGAGCTCCGAGCTGATAACACGCCTTCTGGTCATGAGCATACGCCTACTGGAGATGCAGCAAAAGGTAGGGGTGGAGATGCCAGAGGTCATGCATAGCCTTGTACATGCAATGGAGTAGTTCATGTAAGCCATGAGTTCTGCCATGTCCCATGGCATCTGAACACGTGACTCCCTCCATGGAGAGACTGTTGACTGCCATGGAGAGCTGGGTCCAACATATGACCCATGTGCACACTGACTTGCGTTCCGTCGCTCCAGCCACAAGCTCCGTGCAGCAGTTGCTAGGCGAGAGGGGGACCAGGTACCTGGGCCTCCCTCCAGGTGCCTCTTCTCCTCAGGGAGGCAGGGAGGTGCCATTGCAAACAGAGATGGAGGAAGCGCATGTGTCAGCTGCCCTGGGGCTTCCTCCCAAGGCACCCCAGGGCGAGCAGCCTCTCCCCATCCCTCCTACCATTGACCCCATCAGGCAAAGCTGAGGATGCTCCTGCACCAGTGCAGGAGACCTCCCTCAAGGCCTCAGACCTCCAGAGGACCCCCACCACGTTCATCACAGGGCAAGGGGGCATCACACCGAGCAGACTGCCTTCACCTCAGCTGCTGATGTCGGGGTTTCCCTAAGGTGCAGTGGCTGTAAACAAAAACTTAAGACTTGATGAGAGCACAAATGTAGCATGAGGCGTTTTAAAGATGTTCAATTTGTCACATGTAAATATTACATATTATATTGGTTCCACTTTACTCATTTGTGCATCAGTATCATTTGTTGGGATTTGTTTATTCAGAGAGCTCAGTGGATGGGTACGTCTCATGGTTGGTACACATTGATAGCTACAGGGGAGTTAGGGACATTTCCTTTAGTGCAGAGGAAATGATGCTTTGCCTTTGTATTCAGTCTCTATTGAATGTTCATGCTTGTGTCCAGTTTTGTACTCACCACCCTGTGCGACATGGCTGAACAGGCAGACTCAGCTGCCTGCCCCTTAAATGCATTGCCAAAGAGATTGCCTGAGGTTACTCTCAACAGGAGTAATGGAGCTGTTGTAGGTGCACTCAAAGCCCATAATGATGGTGTAGGATCGAAATTCTCAGTCATTGGAAGCAGATTGACAAATGCAAAGTAGATGGCCTTGGGACTGAAATTCACTAGCGAGCATGCTTAACAAAGGCCTGCTCCACTTGCTCTTCTAGGTGGCAGATTCCAAACTTATAAAATTACATTTTCAGGGGCAGAGAGGTTGTTTGACAGTAATTATCAATTATCACAGCATTAAAAGTACTCTTATCCTTGAATGCACCAGCCCTAACTTTCTCTGGAATCTTTAATGGGTGGTAAGTATTCCAACTTCACAACCTTGTATTGGATGTATCAATGCGGACTACAGCACACTCTATGCAGGAGCAGGGTACGTCTGACAGTAACTTCTGGATTTCCTTGTGTGGATGTCAAATTTTCTCCACGATAGCAGTGAGTACCTTTAGCCTCATCGTTATTATCCACATGAATTCCAGCCAGTGTCTTTAAGGAAAGCAATTTCTAATTAAAAAAATAACATAAAAGCAAAAAACTGCGGATGCTGGAAATCCAAAATAAAAACAAAAATAGCTGGAAAAACTCAGCAGGTCTGACAGCATCTGCGGAGAGGAACACAGTTAACGATTCGAGTCCGAAAGACCCTTCAACAGAACTAAGCAAAAATAGAAAAGAGGTGAAATATAAGCTGGTTTAAGTTGGGGGTGAGGGGGTAGAGCTGGATAGAGGGCCAGTGATAGGTGGAGATAACCAAAAGATGTCCTAGGCAAAAGGACAAAGATGTGTTGAAGGTGGTGATATTATCTAAGGAATGTGCTAATTAAGGGTAGAAAGCAGGACAGACAAGGTACAGATAGCCCTAGTGGGGGTGGGGTGGGGGGAAGGGATCGAAAAAGGCTAAAGGGTAGAGATAAAACAATGGATGGAAATACATTTAAAAATAATGGAAATAGGTGGGAAAAGAAAAATCTATATAAATTATTGGGAAAAAAAGGGGGGGCAGGGTGGTCAGAAAGGGGGTGGGAATGGAGGAGACAGTTCATGATCTAAAACTGTTGAACTCACTATTCAGTCCGGAAGGCTGTAAAGTGCCTAGTCGGAAGATGAGGTACTGTTCCTCCAGTTTGCGTTGAGCTTCACTGGAACAATGCCAAGGACGGACATGTGGGCATGAGAGCAGGGTGGAGTGTTGAAATGACAAGTGACAAGGAGGTCTGGGTAATGCTTGCGAACAGACCGGAGGTGTTCTACAAAGCGGTCACCCAGTCTGCGTTTGGTCTCTCCGATGTAGAGGAAACCACATTGGGTGCAGCGAATGCAGTAGACTAAATTGAGGGAAATGCAAGTGAAATGCTGCTTCACTTGAAATGAGTGCTTGGGCCCTTGGACGGTGAGGAGAGGGGAAGTAAAGGGGCAGGTGTTGCATCTTCTGCGGTTGCATGGGAAGGTGCTGTGGGAGGGGGTTAAAATAAAAATAACATTCTAGGTTAAACAGTCCTCCTGAAATTTCTAGAAACTATGCAAAATCTTTCAGTGGGTCACTAGCTATAGCGACATGCAATCAACTAGGAAAACGTCAAGGGTTTTTAAAAAATATTCATCCTTGGGAAATGGGTATCACTGACAAAACCAGCATTTATTGTCCATTCCTAGCTTACCCTGAGAAGGTACTGCTAGGCTTTCATGTTAAACAACTGTGGTCCGTGTTGTGAAGGTATCTCTACAATACCATTGTGTAGTGTTATGAGGATATGCTATTTGAAAAAAATGCACATTTCCAATTCTGCTTTTTCTGACAGGATTTGAAAAAGAACCAACAGAACTCATACAGAACTCCGAAGAAGAGTCATACGGATTCGAAATGTCAACTCTGTCTTTCTCTCCATAGATGCTGTCAGACCTGTTGAGTTTTTCCAGCATTTTTTGTTTCTGTTCCAACAAATTGTAATCCTATTTAGACAATGAAGGACTTCCAGTCAGCCAGAATATATAACTTGTTTTCCACCCAAGTGGGATGAAAAGGGAACTGACACCCAAACCACTCCCCATCCACCCACACCCACCACCCCCCCACCCCACCCCCCCGCCACCCCCCAACCCGAGGATGTGAAAGACCCCATCTCTTGTTGGCTTTCACACTATTTGAAACTCTTCAAAAGTTTCCGAAATGAGACATCAGAATGCAATTACCTGTTCTACAAAACAGTGATCACAGACATGGTAATTGAATTCCTCTGGAAAATACAGCCAGCAGGGTTTTTGAGAACTGCTTTGCCAATCTGTACTGAAAAGCTGCAAGGAAACTGTTTCTCTCTCTTTCTCAAAAGTATTGTGCTCGGATTTCCAAAGTAACCATCCCGAAAAGAGAAATCTACGGCAAACCGAGATCTTTTGGAGATAAAAAAGTGGAAATCTGCTCCATACAACTACACACAGGAAGACAACTGAACAGAACAGTCGCAACATGGAATCACTGCACAGAGACAAGCCAAAGGACAGCTAACTGGATACTCCTTTATTTGCTTTCTCGTCTTCATGAACTGTAAAGAATCCTTAAGCTATCCTCTTATCCTACCGGCTGTACTAGTGAGTGTATAGGCCCAGGGAATGTGTGTGGAGCATGAACTGTGGTGGTGACTTACCTAGTTCTTTCTAAATTTGGGAAGTCAACAAACTTATCTTGTTTTTTGTTTAGACTCAGAAAACCTGTCTGACTAATTCTTTACAATCTGAAAGCGTAGATAGTGGGACCCCTGCAGTATCAGCAAAGCACATATTCACTAAATTCACAAAAAAAAAAATCCTGTTATGGTTAGACTTGGAGGAATAGAAGAGAGGAGTCATTTTTACCCCTCCTCACCTGGCCGCAACATTAGGGAGTTCCAGGATTTTCACCCAGTGGCAACGAAGGAACGGCGGGATAAATCCAAGTTGGGAAAGCGTGAGACTTGGGAGGCGAATATGTTGGTGATGGCTTCTCCATGGCTGCTGCTGCCCTGGTTCTGCTTACTATAGTGAAAAGGAACTAGAGAGATAACCAAGCGTGTCATGAATGTGATGGTTTATGCATAGTCAAAGTCATTTGTAGCATAAGGGTCCTTATTGTAAGGGTCCAGTAAATTTCTGGCTTGGTGTCCAACATGAAGGAAAGCAAACCTTTAATAATTTATTTGGACAAACACAATCTCGAACTTTTCATGCTCGCTCTCGTCTTCTTTCTTTCTGGAAAGCAAAGTTAATAATTTATACACTACATAATTTGTGGGAATGAAGTAGCTTTCACTGCGTGATCTTTCTTGTTCTATTATCAGGACCCATTGATGTTAAAGATCTTAAGCAACAACCCGGGGCAGGATTTTTGCCCTTGGAGGGGTTGCTTGGTGGGGGCAGTCGGGTAGCCGACCACCGCCAGCGATCAGCGCCGCAACCGCACCGCCGGTTTTACGCAGACGAGCCAACTGAGGCCCAGCCAGTGTGGAACGCGAGCGGCAGCGCTCAGCGCTGCCTGTGCAGACAGGGGGAGGAGGGCAAGCGGGCCAGGGGTAAACTTGGTGCAGGTGCGCGTAAGAGCGCTTCAAGCACCATTTAAAAAATCTAATGAACAAAATAAAAATGTCATAAAACATGTCCCCTCCTCTGACTCTGTCACATGAGCAGGGACATGTTTTGAACTCAAGTTTTTGTTTCATTTTTATTTGCTTCAGGAAACCTCATCCCGCCCGTGGATGAAGTTGCCTTAAAAAGTGCAAAGGCCGCTTAGCGTTTTCACCAGCCCCGCTAACCGTAAGGTTGGACGGGCAGCATAAATTTGAATTTAGTGACCTTTTTAATGGCCTCAATAGGCCTTTTAATTGTCAGTGGGTGCGCTGCTGACTCCGGCGAGCACCCGCTGAACGAAATATCGTGGGACTACACGATGATGAAGGGCCTTATCTCGTGTCCTTTTACGCTAGGCCAGGTAGAGTGCACGTCCGCCCACGGAGCTGAACATTCTGCCCCTCCTAAAGAATTTTCTGAACTTATTCTTTATCCACCAATGAGGACTACAACTACCGCATTGTCCCTTTAAGGGTGTTTATTCTATAATATGTTGGCTTTCTATTTCATCTTAGCAATTTTGATAATATTTCTTTCACCGTTTAAACATCTACTTCTCCTCCCTGAAAGATGTTCTTGCTGCCCAATACTTTGCAATGAAGATTCACCGTTTCACTATCAAGCTAATCAATTATTGGAACAAGTTTGTCAATTTTGATTGACAGGTTCTGTCATTGAACACCAACTTATGATGATGAAACCAATTTTTGTTTAAATCACCACATTTCATGATGCTGACCTGAATCCCATTTGAATTTTTTTTAAAGACTGAGGTAAAAACAAACTCTGGACTTTGAACATGTGGTCTACTCTTGCTCAGGCATTTACTTTCAAAGGTGCTTGGAATGAAGTCATTGGACCATCTATTAATGGAGCTGGGACCCTGATCGCACATGTAGGCAAAAACTGTATAATGATTCTTATAACTCTTCTCTGTTCTTTTTGAAGGTAAAGTCCCTCATAATTATCACCCACCCTTCCATTTAGTGTTTAATAAGGATGGCTTATACTCCAACTCTAAGCATTGCAACATTAATATTTTAGTGCTACCAGCAGTGTTAATAGGCTCAGTAATCCACTCCTTTTGTTTTTGGCTATGAATCTGAATCTTGTACAACAGCATTTTTCATATGGATCCCACTTAAGCGCTTACTCCGTAAGCTATAAATCTGAAAAATCAGTTACACATTTAGTAGGAGTCAAGGAACACACAGATGGGACAAGCTCCTGAGAAGAATCTATTCAGTGTTAGAATGGTTTCTCTGCACTTCAGTTATAACTAATAGAGCTGTCATGAGTAGAGAGATAGAAGCTAACAGAATCCTTGTGCTTTTATCATTTGCTCAACTGTCAACCATCATTCGGAACAATTTGCATTATTACTATAGGTGGGCTGGTCTTTTCAATCTAAGTGACAGGTTTCATTGGTCCTTTTAACATTGAAGAATTCTTGGCCAGTCAAAAACAATAAGAGATAACTGTGAACTAATTGGATTCAATAATAGATGTTTGTCTGATATACTCGAGGAAAAGACATGTGAAGAGATTTGAAGTTGATCTCTTATCAAATGCTCACTGGTTTCTCAATCATATTTTGCAATAAACCTGCATTCATTGACTCAGGAGGTAGGGGACTGTACTGTGCAAGACATTAGCTAGACCTGACTGAAAACGTGACATTTAATAGCTCCTAAGGACACAGTGTTTCCCAGGTTTAAAAACTAAGCTTCCGACCGAGAGAAAAACACCACATGATGCCCCGAAAGATCTGTGTGTAACTGAGCCACTCATTTCAGCGTCCCTGACACTGAAGCTGGCTGGCCCCATCATCTGCTACGTGTAATAATAGGCTTTTTGAGAGGCTGCAACTGCAGTTTGCATCCGTGGACACACGGGGTCACTGTTTGCATATTCAAGTCATTGCTCTTGTCCTTATTCAGACGGAGACAGTCAATTGGCTTCAGGCCAAGTATCAGTTAGGTGTTGTTATCCAGTATTCCCCCCTGAGCTGTCCAGCTTCATCAGGTTTAAAAATGTTCGTGGATTTTTAAAAAAAACAAAATCCTGAGCGACATTAAAACGTTAGAACTTATGGATTTGGACCTTTTTTTTTGGGGTGTTAACCAGCCCTGTGGTAGGTGTGGAACAGGCCTGCTTATTTTTTCTTTCTGTCCTTCTGGTAAAGGAAAAAGAAACGTGTGTACAATGCTTACACCTGAAAGGGGCAATCAGCTTTTTGCGTCTGTGTCAGCTCCTGCCCCACACCCCACCCCTCGCGATTTCAAGGATTAGAGGGCACGGGTTCAAAATAACCCACAACAGGGGTAAAAGCAACGTGAGGAAAAGAAATATTCACCGGGACGACCTTCCTGAGAGGGTGGCGAAGGCAGGTTGGATTGAGGTATTCAAAAGGGAATTGGATTGCTACCTGAACAGAGAGAGGGTGCGCAAGGTTACAGGGATAAGGCAGGGGAGCAGGGCTAGGTGGAATGTTCTTCGAGGGAGCCAGCGCAGACTTGATGGGCCAAGGGCAGGCGATGGTGTAGTGGTATTGTCGCTGGGCTAGTAATCCAGGGACCCAGGGGAATGCTCTGGGGATCTGGGTTTGAATCTTGCCACGGTAGATGGTGGAATTCGAGTTCAGTAAAAATCTGGAATTAAAAGTCTAATGATCACCATGAAACCATTGTCGATTGTTGTAAAAACTGGTTCACTAATGTCCTTTGGGGTTGGTCTGGCCTACATGTGACCCAGACCCACAGCAATGTGGTTGATTCTGAAATGTAAACCACTCAGTTGTAACAAACTGTCACAAAAAAGGAATGAAACTGGATGGACCACCTGGCGTTGACCTAGACACCGGAAACAACAACAGCAAACTCAGCCCTGTCAACCCTGCAAATTCCTCCTTACTAACATCTGGGGGCTAGTGCCAAAATTGGGAGAGCTGTCTCACAGACTTGTCAAGCAACAGCCTGACATAGTCATCCTCATGGAATCATATTTTACAGGGAATATGTCCCAGACACCTCCATCACCATCCCTGGGTATGTCCTGTCCCAGCAGAGGTGGCGGCACAGTGGTATACAGTCAGGAGGGATTTGCCCTGAGTATCCTCAACATCAACACCGGACCCCAAGAAGTCTCATGGCATCAGGTCAAACAAGGGCTCGGAAACCCCCTGCTGATTACCACGTACCGCCCTCCCTCAGCTGATGGATCAGTGCTCCTCCATTTGGAACATCACTTGGAGGAAGCACTGAGAGTGGCAAGGGTGCGGAATGTACTCTGGGTGGGGGACTTCAATGTCTCTCACTAAGAGAGGCTCAGCAGCATCACTACTGACCGAGTCCTAAAGGACATGGCTGCTAGACTGGGTCTGCGGCAGCTGGTGAGGGAGCCAACAAGAGAGAAAAACATACTTGACCTCATCCTCACCAACCTGCCTGCTGCAGTTGCATCTGTCCACGACAGTTTTGGTAGGAGTGACCACCGCACTCTCATTGTGGAGCTGAAGTCCTGCCTTCAAACTGAGGATACCCTCCATTGTGTTGTGGTACTACCACCATGCTAAATTGGATAGATTTTGAACAGATATAGCAACTCAAGACTGGGCATCCATGAGGCACTGTGGGCCATCAGGAGCAGCAGAATTGTACTGGAACACAATCTGTAACCTCATGGCTTGGCATATCCCCCACTCTACCATTACCATCAAGCCAGGGGATCAACCCTGGTTCAATGAAGGGTGCAGGAGGACATGCCAGGAGCAGCACCAGACTTACCTAAAAATGAGGTGTCAGCCTGGTGAAGCTATAACACAGGACTGCTTGCATGCCAAACAGAATAAGCAGCAAGTGATAGACAGAGCTAAGCGATTCCACAACCAACAGATCAGATCTAAGCTCTGCAGTCCTGCCACATCCAGTTGTGAATGGTGGTGGACAATTAAACAACTTGCTGGAGGAGGAGGTTCCACAAATATCCCCATCTTCAATCATGGAGGAGCCCAGCACAGCAGTGCAAAAGATAAGGCTGAAGCATTTGCTACAATCTTCAGCCAGAAGTGCCAAGTGGATGATCCATCTCGGCCTCCTCTGGAGGTCCCCAGCGTCACAGATGCCAGCCTTCAGCCAATTCGATTCACTCCACGTGATAGAAACATGGAAACATAGAAACTAGGAGCAGGAGTAGGCCATTCAGCCCTTCGAGCCTGCTCCTCCATTCATTATGATTATGGCTGATCACCCAACTCAATAGCCTGCTCCTGCTTTCTCCCCATATCCTTTGATCCCTTTCGCCCCAAAAGCTATATCTAACTCCTTGAAAACATACAATGTTTTGGCCTCAACAACTTTCTGTGGTAATGAATTCCACAGGCTCACCACTCTCTGGGTGAAGAAATTTCTCCTCATCTCAGTGCTAAATGGTCTACCCTGTGTCCTCAGACTGTGACCCCTGGTTCTAGACTCCCTCACCATCGGGAACACCCTTCCTGCATCTACCCTGACTAGTCCTGTTAGAATTTTACAGGTTTCTATGAGATCCCCCCTCATTCTTCTGAACTCCAGCGAAGTGAACTCTAAGTGACTCAATCTCTCCTCAGATGTCAGTCCCACCATCCCAGGAATCAGTCGGGTAAACCCTCGCTGCACTCCCTCTATAGAAAGTACATCCTTCCTCAGATAAGGAGACCAAAACTGCACACAATATTCCAGGTGTGGTCTCACTAAGGCCCTGTACAATTGCAGCAAGACATCCCTGCTCCTGTACTCGAATCCTCTCGCTATGAAGGCCAACATACCATTTGCCTTCTTTACCGCCTGCTGCACCTGCATGCGACTGGTGTACAAGGACACCCAGGTCTCGTTGCACATTCCCCTCTCTCGATTTATAGCCATTCAGATAATAATCTGCCTTCCTGTTTTTGCCACCAAAGTGGATAACCTCACTTTTATCCACATTATACTGCATCTGCCATGCGTTTGCCCACTCACTCAGCTTGTACAAATCACACTGAAGCATCTCTGCATCCTCCTCACAGCTCACCCTCCCACCCAACTTTATGTCATTTGCAAATTTGAAGATATTACATTAGTTCCCTCATCTAAATCATTAATATATATTGTGAATAGCTGGGGTCCCAGCACCGGTCCCTGCGGTACCCCACTAGTCATTGCCTGCTAACATCTCTGCCTGTGATGTCAAGAAACGGCTGAAGTCACTGGATACTGAAAAGGCTCTGGGCGCTGACAATATTCCGGCAATAGTACTGAAGGCTTGTGCTCCAGAACATGCCGCGCCCCTAGCCAAGTTGTTCCAGTACAGCTACAACACTGGCCTCTACCTGGCTATGTGGAAAATTGCCCAGATATGTCCTATACTCAAAAAGCAGGACAAATTCAACCCAGCCAATTACCGCCCCATCAGTCTACTCTCCAACATCAGTAAAGTAATTGATGGGGTCATTAACAGTGCTATCAAATGGCACTTGTTTAGCAATAACCTGCTCATAACGATCAGTTTGGGTTTCACCAGTGCCACTCAGCTCCTGACCTCATTACAGCCTTGGCTCAAACATGGACAAAAGAGCTGAACTCCTGAGTTGAGGTGAGAGTAACTGCACTTGACATCAAGGCAGCACTTGACTGAGTGTGGCATCAAGGAGCCCTCACAAAACTGGAGCCAATGGGAATCAGGGAGAAAATTCTCCACTGGTTGGAGTCATACTTAGCACAAAGAAAGAAGGTTGTGGTTGTTGGAGGTCACTCATCTCCACACCAGGACATCACTGCAGGAGTTCCTCAGGGTAGTGTCCTAGACCCAACCATCTTCAGCTGCTTCATCAATGACCTTCCTTCCCTCATAGGGTCAGAAGTGGGGATGTTTGCTGATGACTACACAATCTTCAGCACCACTTGCAACTCCTCATTTACTGAAGCAGTCCATGTCCAAATGCAGCAAGACCTGGACAATATCCAGGCTTGGGCTGACAAGTGGCAAGTAACATTCATGCCACACAAGTGTCAGGCAATGACTATCTCCAACAAGAGAGAATCCAACCATCGCCCCTTGATGTTCAATGGCATTACCATCACTGAATCCCCCACTATCAACATCCTGGGTGTTACCATTGACCTGAAACTGAACTGGACTAGCCAAAGAAATGCTGTGGCTGCAAGAGCAGATCAGGAGCTAGGAATTGTGTGACGGGTGACTCGCCTCTTGACTCCCCAAACCCTGTCCACCATCTACAAGACAAGTCAGGAGTGTGATGGAATACTCCCCACTTGCCTGGATGAGTGCAGCTCCTACAACACTGATGAAGCTTGACACCATTCAGGATAAAGCAGCCTGCTTGATTGGCACCACATCCACAAACATTCACTCCCTCCACAACCGACGCACAGTAGCAGCAGTGTGGACTACAGTCCTGCTCCCTACCCCGAACGCCGCTGATGCTCCTGAACCCCAAATCTCCCTTTCCGGCTTCTTATTTCCCCAACACACCTCACCCCCTCCAACCCCCGGGCACCTCATGCCACATTACCCAACCTCCGGCTTCCAATCACCACCCCAACCCACTCCACCCCAGCCCTCCCTCCAGCCCATTTTCCCATTTAGTTTCCGAAGTTATAGACTACAGCACAGAAGGAGTCCATTTAGCCCATTGTGTCTGCACTGGTCAACAAAGATCTGACTACACTAATCTCACTTTCCAGCACTTGGCCCATAGCCCTAGAGGCTATGGTAACGTAAATGAATATCTAAATACTACTGAAATGTTATGAGAATTTCTGACTCAACCCCCCTTTCAGGCAGTGAGTTCCAGACTCCCACCACCCTCTGGGTGAAAAAAGTTTTCTTCAACTCCCCTCTTAACCTTCTTCCTCTTAGCTTAAATCTATGCCCCTTGGTTATTGACCCCTCTACTAATGGAAAAAGTGCCTTCCTATCCACCCGCTCTATGTCCCTCATAATCTTATGCACCTCTATCAGGTCCCCTCTTAACTCCAAGGAAAATAACCCCAGCCTATCCAATCTTTCTTCATATCTAAGATCCTCCAGCCCAGGTCTTATTCTGGTAAATCTCCTCTGCACCCCCTCCAGTGCAATCACATCCTTCCTGTAATGTGGTGACCAGAACTGCACGCAGTACTTCAGCTGTGGCCTAACCAGCGTTTTATACAGTTTTATACAGTTTCATCATTACCTCTCTGCTCTTGTATTCTATGCCTCAGCTAATAAAGCTAATAAAACGTATCCCAAATGCCTTCTTAACCACTTATCTACTTGCCCTGCTACCTTCAGGGATCCATGGATATGTACACCAAGGTTCCTCTGATCTTCAGTACTTTCCAGGGCCCTACCATTCATAATGTAATCCCTTGCCTTGTTAGCCCTCCCCAAGTGCATTACCTCACACTTTTGTGGGTTGAATTCCATTTCTCACTGCTCTGCTC
Organism: Carcharodon carcharias; assembly: GCF_017639515.1. Classification (NCBI taxonomy): domain Eukaryota; kingdom Metazoa; phylum Chordata; class Chondrichthyes; order Lamniformes; family Lamnidae; genus Carcharodon; species Carcharodon carcharias. The sequence goes on from NC_054485.1 coordinate 14,767,710, forward strand.
ACCTGACCAGTCCATTGATATCCTCCGGCAGTTTACAGCTATCCTCCTCAATATTTACCACCCTATCAATTTTTGTGTCATCGGTGAACTTCTTGATCGTACCCCCTACATTTAAGCACAAATCACTTATGTACACCACAAACAGCAAGGCCCCAGCACCGAGCCCTGTGGAACCCCACTGGAAACAGACTTCCAGTCACAGAAACATCCCTCTACCATCACCCTCTGCTTCCTGCCTCTCAGCTAATTTTGGATCCAATGTGTCACTTTGCCTGGATCCCATGGGGGGGCTCTTACTTTCTTGACCAGTCTGCCTGAAGGACCTTATCAAAAGCCTTGCTGAAGTCCACGTAGACCACATTACCCTCATCAACACTCCCGGTTACCTCCTCAAAAAATTCCGATCAAATTTGTCAAACACGGTCTTCCCTTAACATGTTGACCTTTGTCTTCACTAACTTGAGAGCTGGTGCCACATTATCAGCAACGGGACCTTCAACGATTCCCTGGGTCGGGCTGTTTGCTGACTCCATTGAAATGAGGCCTGAAGCCCAGGGATGTGGTACCATAGGCCTCGTCATTCAGGTGTATCGGGCCCTCTGCTTCATGCGCACCCAAATTTGAACCCCTCTATATCCCTCGTTCCGGCCAATGAAAATTATTTTTGTATCCAAGTAGATCTTTTATCCTGTATTTTGCGCAATAAAGGGCCCCTTCGCTGGGTGTGACAAGATATTGGATGTAAGATGCAGGTGCCAAACCTGCCAACCCCAGAAGAGCTCACCCACTGTAACAATTCAGCATTTCCATTTCTCACAACCATCTTCCAGGCCTCATTGTGAGACAGGTGAATTACTGACAACTGTCGCCAAATTTAAGGAAATGTTTTGCTCTGACTCGTGCCCAGTGGAAACTGGATTGAAACTGTTAATTTCTGTCAGAAAGGGAGAGCTTTTCCCCATCTGCTTCAGTTGGAATGAAACCCAAATCTTTGCAGAGATTCTTGTGGACCTCCACCTCAACATTTAACTGTCATCCAGGCAGCCATGTGAAAATGTCTTCTCAGTCTGAAATGTCAACAACAATGATATCTTGGCGATGATTTGCAAACAATCGATGTAGCCATTTGTTAAACCAACTAAACAGTGAGTTAATGTAATGAACAAAAACAACATCCTTCAGAGCATAGCTGCCACTGAATACCAAAATAGTCAATTCATTATCTTCAAATCGTCCAAGGTCAGCTATTTGAGTTTATGGTCCTGAGACCATCGTCCTGCTGGAGCTCAGTGTTTGGAGGTGGGGGGGGGGGGGGTGGCTCCCAAGAAATCTGACACTTAACGAACAAGTTTATTGATTGCTAGAGCTTTGCATTTTTTGTTGAAGGGCCATTGAATATAATGTTTGACTTTTAAAATATTGTGTAAGTTTCTTTTGAAAAATGTTTATAAATGTTAAGCCGGGGAAAGGGGTATAAAGGAATATAATGCAACCTTCACCCTGAAGATGTTAAATTATGTTGGCCTTATGGGGACAATAGCCCTCTGATTTCTCACCCAAGTGACCATTCTTCATCAGAGTTTATTTGTATTGTTAAACATGGGTTGCTTAACAGCTGAGACTGAGCATGCACCCGGACTGTATCAGACCCAGCTCAATTGGCTCTCTCACCTCTAAATGACAAGGTTGTGGGTTCACGGCCCACTCCAGAGACTGGAGCATAGAAGTCAAGGCTGAGACTCCAGTGTAGGTACTGAGTAAATTCTTCTGCCCTTTGGATGAGATGTTAAACATAGGTCCTGTCTTCTCCCTCAGGTTGTCACAACAGGTGAATCACAGCCCCCAAATTATGTGCAGGCATATGGAACTTTTTAAGGGAGATATTCAAGCAAAAGTTGGCTGAGAATGTAAAGTAACCGCTTTCTGGAAAATTCCTATGTGGATTATGCTTGACTGACTAGCCCATAGCGAACATGGAATGTTGCACCTAAAAAGGTGTCAAGGCCTACTTCAGACAGAGACACTTGAAAGGAAGAGATGCAATGCAAAGGACTGAACTTTAATCTCCTGTGGTTGCAGAGACAATGAAGACTGATTATCACATCTCAGCATAAACCATCTCCTGTTGAGTTATATCTCAGAATGTGGAAATGATCTGAGTTGAAAGAAAGCAGATACTGGGTGAAAGACACAATTGATTTTTTTCCTTCCAGGAATACAAGGGGGGGGGCGTGTGAAAAAAGCCAGCTGCAAACCTGATCTGTGTGTTCTAGTTCTGGTGCGCTAGTGTGTGCTGCGAGGGTCACAGCAGAAGAACATCAAATAGACATCCCTGCAGCTTGCAGGTAAAAGTCTCTCTCTCTGTTGCTGGAAGAAAGTCAGCAAAGCCACAATCAAAAAGGAAATAGGTTCACTCCTTCAGCTAACCTGCAGAGCCATGTGCCTCCAAACCAACTGCTCAACCGCCAAAGCCAGCTCCACCGGAATCACCCAATTGAACAGCTGCAATCTACCCCTCACAGACAAACCAAAGACTGATTCGTTTTTTTTCTTTTCCAAGTTTTATTTTTGGACTCAACTTCTCATTTCTGATCTGTCTGTATGTGTGTTGTGTTTTTATTATTTTTATTGTTATTATTCTGATCTGTCTGTATGTGTGTTGTGTTTTTATTATTTTTTTCTCGGGTTTTTAGTAACTAATAAACTTACTCTTTCTTTGACTCAAGAAAACCTGGTTAAATTGCTCCTTCTAAAACATAAATACATTTGGATTGGGAAAAAATATCCACAAGGGAAGGGATCCCTTTTAAATTAACCTTGTTGTGATCAACTGAGAAGCTGAATAAAGAAGGGGAGCCAGCTCATTCCTCCTCACCCAGTGGGATAACAAAATTGGGGTCCTGTTCAGGAAGTTAACAATTTGGGGTACATTGTTCAGGATCATAACAAATTGGGGGATTCCCAGCAAAGGTTTCAGATAACCAGACTGTAGGGTCTTCTGTCTGCAGTGCTGCTCCAGCCTCCACCGACAGAGCTTGTCTGACCATAGACCACGAAACTACACAGTCAGGGAAAAGGCCCGGCACTTTCTCCTGCAGCTGTTCTGTCTCCCTGAGCTCAATGGACTTCTCTGAAACCACTGGGGTTGCTATTACCTTTGATCATTACTGAGAAACAGGTCAACCCCATCCACAGGCAAACTAGGTACGTCTCCCACAGTTACTGGTCCTGACACAAGGTCATACTCCAGATGAACCCCGTATAAGGGGTTCCCTCCTTCAATCCCCTTTACCAACCTTGGCATTTACTGCACTCTCTAGTGGAAAGATCATGCCTTTTCCTAGCAGTAGAGTTTTGCTGGCCCCTGTATCCCTCATTATCACTATACACTTACTCGCCTCACCCTGGGGAAATGTGGCCACCTTTCCTTCGGTTACAAAATCCTCATAACTCTTAGGGATTTGTTTAGCCTCACCTGCATTCTCAGGGGTGCCTCTACAGGGATTTGCAACTGCATTTGGAGCCATAGCCTGGCCTGCTATACTCTCTGACTGACTCCCGTTCTCTGCACATTCTCTGTATGTGCCCCAATAAATCCCATCGGTTTTTCCCATTGGCCTGGAGGTTACCTACCTTTTGGCAGCTAAAACACAGGCTTCTTGGCCTCACTTTTCAACACAGCACCGCCCTTCCTGTACTGAGGAGGGCCCCCGGCATTTCCCTCTCTCGCATGGGTGCTCAGTTCCTGATCCGTCTCCCCACTTCTATCCTTTCCAGTTGGTTGGGGGTGACTGCAAGACCTCCAAAATGTAGCAGTCAGGTACAAAACTGTTATAGCACAGCAGTGGGTAAAGGCTGAGTTTGGTAAAGGGTAAATTCCAGAGGGAAACCTATACATTCAATAGGTATGTTTGAGATGCAGCTCTGAATTCAGGAATAAGACCACCAAGCTTTGAGAGGTATTTTTTTAAATATAAAACTAAATTAAACATTTGCTAATTTAACAACAAATTAAACTCATACACATGTCCACAAATTACTACCATAATAACTTTTAAACAAATCCCCAAATTAATCACTCCCGGGTAAATCTTCACCAAGGCAACAGTGTCCCATAGACTTTAAACAGACACCAGGAAAAGCACATTTGATCTTATGAATTCAAAATTAGGCTCCTTGCAATTTGGTTCCTTTGCAGACACAGTTGTAGACTTACCGGCTGGTTAGATCTTAAATGCCTCTGACTGACACACAAACTCCTTTCTGTTTATCCCTTGCTTTCCTTTTGAATATAAATTGTCTATGGAATTACTAGGTTTATTAATTTTACCTCTCCTAACAATAATCCTTTCATTCCACCAATTTTATTAGTAATATAAACACATTGCTGGGCATCTCCCAGCTAGGTACAAGATTTTACCGATTCTTTTGAATGGTTTATTTACAAATGCAAATTGCACTATACCTTTTAACTTCCTTGCATTTATCTAACTAACATCTCAAAGCTACTACACATCAAAACACCCAGATTAGCCTGGCTTTCATCCAATTAAGCCACACACAGACACACACACAGACACACACATAGACACACACACAGACACACACATAGACACACACATAGACACACACACAGACACACACATAGACACACACATAGACACACACATAGACACACACACAGACACACACATAGACACACACATAGACACACACACAGACACACATACAGACACACACACAGACACACACACAGACACACACATAGACACACACACAGACACACACATAGACACACACATAGACACCACTAAACTCTACTTTAAAATAATTTCCAATAACATTATAGATATTAATATCTATTCATGACAAAACACAATCACAAAGGCAAAGGTATAAAAGGATATGGAGCCATGGCAGATGGGTAGAGGCAGGATACAGATCAACCATGATCTCACTGAATGGCAGAGCAAGCTCAAGGGGCTGATTGGCCTCCCCCTGCTCCTATGTTCTATATTGCTATGTTCTCTCAGAAATCCCAATGATGCAGCCACTGATTACTTTGTCTAGACTTACTTCAATCTCAATGTGGTTTGACTCCCTCGTTTTTTTGCAAAATTGCCCTCCTTTTGTTTAAATGTTTCTAGCCCTATGACTGACATGAGTTAGGAGAAATTTATAAAACATGACTAAGCAATGACATATTTATAGGATGAAACATTTATCAAATGTCCTACTTTTTAAACAAACATCATTATGTAGTCTGTATTAAGAAAATTAGCTTGTCAATGTGCTGTCTGGCTGAAGGATCCTTGGCTGAAGAATGCAAGCAGCCAAGTGTCTCTTCTTTAATTAGGATTCTAGAAGGTTCACTGTTTTATTTCTGAGATAGCAGTCAACCTTAATGATCAAACTAGTGCGCAGATTGAATATTCATTAGTCATCTCCCATAAACCTCCCATTTAACGGTGAACTGCACGTGCATACACTCATGATTCAACGCAGTTTGAGAGTGCATCATCATCACCCCATTCTTCCAGATGAAATGTGAGATACCCTTATTGAACCTCCATGTCATGTTAAGTGATGCAAAGTCAATTCCTACCAGCCAAGATAAGAAGGAAAGACATTTATATGGAGTCTTTCATGAACTCGGGACATCCCAAAGTGCTTGCTTCTTAGCCAGGGAAGGACTTTCTTTTGAAGTGAAGTCACTGTTGCAATGTAAGAAATGCGGTAGGGAATTTGTGGAAAGCCATCTTCCACAAAGAACAATGTGATAATGACCAGTTAGTTAGTCTGTTTTTAGTTATTGATTAAGAGATAAATATTGGGCAGGACTAGTCGGAACTAGTTCAGGTTGTGGGTGACTCATGTCCTTTGTCAAAAAATGGACCTTGACTTTGGTGCGGTTCAGAAGCAGAAGTGATTCAGACCATACATAATTTTCTTTTACTGCTTTTAATTTCTTCTATCCTCTCAGTCTCTCTTGACTTGCTGTTGATAACTGTCACCTTCTGGCACTTTGTATCTATTATTTATGTTCAAGTCTCATCAGTGAGTGTTGACAGGTTTTCAACTGTGGGAGGCATTAAAGTTCAATGAGTATTGTGGCCAATTCCAGGCACTGTCCTTCAGGAAGAATGTGGAGGCTTTAGAGAGAGTGCAGAAAAGATGTACGAGAACGCTTCCAGGGATGAGAGACTTCAGTTATACAGATCGATCGGAGCTGTTGTCTAAGAAGATTGAGAGGAAATTTGATAGAGGTGTTTAAAATCACAAGGGGTCTAGAAAGAGAGAAACTGTTCCCATTGTCAGAAGGGTTGAGAACCAGAGGACAATGATTTGAAGTAACTGGCGAAAGAACCTAAGGCCCCATGAGGATAAACTTCTCATGCAGTGAACGGTTATAATCTGGGATATGCTGCCTAAGAGTGGTGGAGGCAGATTCTAACCTTGCTTTGAAAGATGAATTGAATAAGCACCCAAAGAGAAAATTAAATACAAGGCTTCAGGGAAAGGCTGAGGGAGTGGGACTTAGTTGTAGGAGGCAGAGGGTGATGACAGAAGGATGCTTTAGTGACTGGAAGCCCGTGTCCAGTGGCGTACCACAGGGATCTGTGCTTGGTCCCCTATTATTTGTCATTTATATAAATGACATAGATGACTATGTCGGGGGTAGGATTAGTAAGTTCGTGGATGACACAAAGATTGGCTGGGTGGTTAACAATGAGGTTGAGTGTTTTGGGCTACAGGAAGATATAGACGGGATGATGAAGTGGGCAGATAAGTGGCAGATGGAATTTAACCCTGAAAAATGTGAGGTGATACACTTTGGAAGGAGTAATTTGACAAGGAAGTATTCAATGAATGGCATGACACTAAGAAGTTCTGAGGAACAAAGGGACCTTGGCGTGTGTGTCCATAGATCTCTGAAGGCAGAGGGGCATGTTAATGGGGTGGTGAAAAAGGCTAATGGGACACTTGCCTTTATCAATCAAGGCATAGCTTACAAAAGTAGTGAGGTCATGTTGGAGCTGCATAGAACCTTGGTGAGGCTACGGCTGGAGTACTGTGTGCAGTTCTGGTCGCCACATTATAGGAAGGATGTGATTGCACTGGAGGGGGTGCAGAGGAGATTCACCAGGATGTTGCTTGGGATGAAACATTTAGGTTATGAAGAGAGGTTGGATAGACTTGGGTTGTTTTCGTTGGAGCAGAGAAGATTGAGGAGGGACCTGATCGAGGTGTACAAGATTATGAGGGGCATGGACAGGGTGAATAGGGAACAGCTGTTCCCCTTAGTTGAAGGGTCAGTCACAAGGGGGCATAAGTTCAAGGTGAGGGGCAGGAGGTTTAGGGGGGATGTGAGGAAAAGCTTTTTTACCCAGAGGGTGGTGACGGTCTGGAATGCACTGCCTGGGAGGGTGGTGGAGGCGGGTTGCCTCACATCCTTTAAAAAGTACCTGGATGAGCACTTGGCACATCATAACATTCAAGGCAATGGGCCAAGTGCTGGTAAATGGGATTAGGTAGGTAGGTCACGTGCACTGTGATTCTGTGACTAGGAGAGCTGGCAACAGCTCAATGGGATGAATGGACTCCTTCTGCTCTGAAACCATTCTATGATCTGTCTTCACTTCATGTCCACCAATGCACAGCTCTAGCAGTAAGTCACTGGACTGTGAATAGGAACAGGGTGCCTGACTGGGGGTTGCTGAGACCAATAGTATTATCCCTCTTACCTCCATAGCTGAGATGAATGAACTCTGGATCAGTCAAAAATCAAACCTGTGACTTTCATTGCCCACTCACTCCACTAAATTTTTAAGGGGAACTCTTGCCTGGCAATTATTTTTAAAGAGGGTTCACAGGCTGATTAAATATTTACACTAACGTTGAGAGCGAAATACTGCAGATGCTGGAAATCTGAAATAATAGCAGCTCAGCAACACTCAGCAGCTCAGGCAGCCTCTGTGGAATGATATAGATAGGTAAAATGAATGGGTAAAACCTTTGCAGATGGAGTATAACGTGGGAAAATGTGAACTTGTTCACTTTGGCAGGAAGAATAGGAAAACAGTATAGTATTTAAGTGGAAAGGGATTGCAGAACTTGGTAGTACAGGCCCTTAAATGACCAATTACAGTAGCATCACTACTGACTGAGCTAGTCAAGTCCTGGTACATGAATCACAAGAAGTTAGTATGTAGTTACAGCAAGTGCTCAGGAAGGCAAATGGAATGTGGGCGTTTATTGTAAGAGGAAGGGTATATAGAAGTAGGGAAGTTTTACTGCAGCTGTACAGGGTCTTGGTAAGGCCACATCTGGTGTACTGTACACAGTTTTAGTCTTCTTATTTGAAAAAGGATATAGTTGTGTTAGAAGCAGCTCAGAGGAGGTTCACTCGACTCATTCCTGGGATGAAGGGCTTATCTTATGATGAAAGGTTGAACAGGTTGTTCCTATACCCATTGGAGATTAGAAGAATGAGAGGTGATCTTACTGAAACGTGTAGGGCAGAAATTTGCGCTGAGTGGGAGGGCGTGCGCCCCACCCGCTCGAGCACAAAATGACGCGCGATGGCGTTGGGCGAGCGTTGGCAGATGCGCGGAGGAGTCGGCAGCGTGCCCGCTGACAATTAACAGGCCTATTAAGGCCATTAAAGTTATAATTGAAAGAAATTTTTCGCTGCCCGTCCCAACCTGACGGTTGACGGGCAGGCGAAAAGGCCAAGCGGCCTCTGGAAGTTTTAGGAACCCTCATCCACGGGCGGGATGAGGCTTCCAACAGCAATTAAAAATTAAATAAAAATGTTTAAACTTCATTTATAACATGTCCCCGCTCCTGTGACAGAGTCACACGAGGGGACACGTTTTTAACATTGCCAAGTTTTTTATTTCTGATTTGTTAACTCTCCAGCTCAGCGAGCTTTCATTGCTTGCAACTTGGGCGCATGTGCGAGCATCCATACCCGCCTTCCTCCAGCCCCCAACCCCGGCAGCGCTGAGCGCGCGTTTCACACTGGCTGGCCGTTAATTGTCCACCATCGTTCAGGGTGGATTGATTTTGGAATGTTCAAGCAAAATCTGAGCACAGACATGATTGGCTGAAAGGTTTTTTCTCCCACTGGTTCTCCTGCTAGCAGGACAGACCTACCAGAGGTGGCAGCATAGTGGTATACAATCAAGAGGGAGTGGCTGTAGGCGTCCTCAATATTGACTCTAGAGCCTCATGACGTCTCATGCTATCAAGTCAATCACGTAGGAAACTTCCCTCTGCTTACCAACGATCGCTTTGACTCAACTGGTGAAACCATAGTCCTCCATCTTGAACACTGGGAGAAGCACTGAGGTAGTAACGGCACAAAAGGCACTCCGAGTTGGGGGACCTTCGATGACCATCACAACAAGTGGCTCTGCAGCATCACTACTGAGTGTGCTAGCCGAGTCCTGAAGGACGTATCTGCCAGACTGGACCTGTGGCAGGTGGTAAGTGAACCATCACAAGGGAAAAAGCGACTTGACCTCACCCTCACCAAATCTCCCTGTTGCAGATGCACCTGTCCATTGCAGTATTGGTAGAAGTGACCAGTGCACAGTCATTGTGGGGACAAAGTCCCATCTTCACACAGTGGAGACCCTCCATCCTGTTGTGTGCCACTACCACTCTGCTAAATGGGATAGATTCAGCTCAGATCTAACAGCTCGAAATTTGGCACCCAGGAGGCAGCAGTTGAAGTTGATGGCTCACCAGCATCTTTTCAAGTTTGATTCGAAATGGTCAATAAATGCTGGCTTCGCCAGCGATGGTTACATTTTAAGTGTAAATAATTTTTTAAAAATTATTCATTCACGGGATGTGGGCTTTACTGGCTGGGCCAGCATTTATTGCCCATCCCTAATTGTCCCGGAGAAGGTGGGGGTGAGCTGCCTTCAAAAAAACGTTGAATCAATATTGGGAGCTTGAGTGATTACAAGTGTTAGTTTTTAAATAAAATCATAATTTTGCCTGATCCTGAACTGAATTTCAAAGACTAACTCAATTTCGAATCATACAAGTTCAGCACAGAAACAGACTGTTCAGTTCATGGTACCCGTCCTGGTCGTTTGCTACACAATTCAAACTTCATCTCATTGTCCAGCTCTCTTTCGTATATTCAACTAAAATATCTATTGCTGGGCTATGGCATTACTGTTGCAATCTCCATAGAAACTGATAACTTTTAAAAAGAAATGTAAATTTCCAGTTGAAAAGATAACACAACAAGCTCCTTCTGACATTGGGCGCCTACCCCCGCCCCCACCACTCCCCCCCTTAAGGTCCAATGGCTGCTGGACCTCCGACCCACCCAGTCTCCCTCCCCCCCTACACCTAAATCGTCCCACTCTCCACCGCCACGCCTCCCCCCCAACCCCGCCTCCCCCAGGCCTTCCCTACCCTCCCACCCTGTGACACTGTCCAGACCCTGACTTTGGCTCTGGCATCTTCCCGAAGTTCCTCATCTGTCCACTGCAGGGACTGGTGAGCTGCCAAGCGGGCAGAATGTCCGGTAGGTCTCCAAGGCAGGACTTCCTCCAGAGTGAGGGGCGGAGGTCCCACCTGCAGCCAATGGATGCTCGCTCGAATGCGAAAGGGGCTGAGGGGCAGTCAGAGTTGGTGGGACCTCTTCGATCAGCAGGAAGGGAAACCCCACTATCCAAAATATTCAGGCCGTTATCCTTGTAGGCAACTTATACTTTAAACCACAAAACAGAACATCCCCCTTTTTCTTTTAGCACAACTGAAAACACGCTTTGCAGAAGTACTTTACAGTGTTCTTCATGCTGCCATTTAAGTGGACATTCAATTGCCCCGGATCCAACTCAAGGTGATTCTTAGCTCCCGAGGGTTTACTCTTGTTCTTTTCCTTTCTCAGCCTGGGGATTTTTAATCTCAAGACCGTCTTTCACAGTGAGGTTTTTCTCCCCAGAGATTCCTCCTCTAGCACATGTTACGTCAATATTCCAGCCTCGTTTTAACTCTTCAGGAATTTTGTCTTTTTGACCTGAGCATGAGCTACCTATAGCTTCTCTCCTTCTCTCTGATCCTAACAGTCTACCTATGTCTGTGAGCTTTCAGGGATATCTTAGAAACCCTTCCCCTATCAAATCTCTGCAGCAATGTGAATAACCTGGGCCTTGTATCTAGGTAAAAATGCTGATTAGCTAAACTTGAGGCCCCAACTCTCTTTTATCAGCACAACTGTTTACAACCTGACATTCTCGACACCTCTCTGGAACTTTGGAGACTCTTAGTCTATCCACTGTTAGCACACAGGCTGCTGCCATTGTCTCCAAGTGTAAACACATTGCACTTTCTTCTCAATAAAACAAGCCGGGCTCCCTTTAATCTTTAACAATCAAACCATTCAGTCTTGCTGTCAGGCAGATTTCAGAACAGATCATATGACCCCCTTCATTTTACCTTAAATTAAAGACACGGTCCCAAAATATAACAATTTATAAATCTCATAGTAGTAACATATAGGAGAATTATAAAACTGAAGAATTACAATCCTTGAAATAGTTAACCTTATTAAGTGGGTTCAAGGCTCAGTCATTGGGAAAAGGAATCTTGGAATAAAGTTATGTTGGTTTCCATAAGAATCTGCTTCATTCTCTCTAATGGTGCAACTAGTTGGTGCTAGGAAGTTACTTTATATTACAGCTTGTCATTATTACAGCACCATTTAGTCTTAGGCTCTCCACCCTAAGGTACTGATAGACATTGGAGAATCTAGAAATGACAATAGCATAAATTATTTAACAGCTCTTTTGGCAAAATTTAATTGGTGTATTGGAGCAGGGTGGTGTCTGCCTTCAGGCAAAAAATTCTTGGCGTTCTTAGGAACCAGGATATAACGGAGGATACATTTCAAAACCAGTGTCCTTTTTTGATTGCAGCCCTTTGATTAAGCATATATCTTTGCTGTTGTAGCTACCTACTGCTCCTAGATTGGCTTCTGTAGTCTGCATATCAGCCCAGGTTTTACGGAATATAAACTGTGTTTATTAACATCATATATATTTGTTGATTGCCAACTAATTGATCTATCTGTTCAGGATGCAATATTGCAATAAATGTATGATAATTAATAAAGAGGATGCTAATTTATGAGTTTATTTTGATGAGATTATTGGGACATAGTTTATGCAATGTTTCCTGATTTGAGATGTCATTTTCTGCTGCTTAATGGTAAGGAAGGTGAATAAATATGAGATGATCTTCCATTCTTTGGAAGGTTTTATGCCAGTGAATACTCAGAGAAGTCTTACAAGCATGAAGTGTAACCTGTGCTATGGAATCAGCATTCCTGAAGGGTTGTGCTAAGCTCTTCATTTAATGAGTTTAACATAATGTACATTGGGCAGAATTTAACTCAGGTGTCAGGGGCTCACCTGCCGGCTGGAGAGCTGCTGAGAGTCACATGTCACCTCCTTTGTGGAGGGCCCACCATGCTAAGTGGCCCTTCCCTGGGATCAAAGATTCTGGGGGCAGAAATTCCAACCCATGAGAGCTACCAGTCAATCGGAGGCCAGCAACTATTGCCGTCATTGTCACTGGGGGAGTGGTGGCTGCTGCTGGCAATGCACCCACCAGAGATCCAGGATCAGTGAGGGACCTAGGCCACAGGTGAGTGAGGCTGAATGGAGAGTGACAACAAGCATTAATTGCCCACTTAAGGGCCTCAGTTGGAATCAGGGCAGGAAGGGCACATGAGTCTTCCTGCCACAGACTTAGAGCAGAGATGGGAAGGAGGCAGAGTCCAGAGTCCCCACCCTGTACCCTCCAGCCCAAATAAATGATCCCCCTGCCTCCAAGCTCTCTTCAGCAGCGGACAATAAATTCGACCCATTGTTATGCATATAGTTATTTCATTACTTAGTTAATGATATGTCGTAAGTTTAATGATGTGTCATACTTCATTTTACAATGCTCTTATGAAGTGCCTTGGGATGTTTTATTAAAGATTACTAAAGACATTAAAGATGTTATATTAATATAAGTGGCTGTTGTTGTAATATAGGCGATTGATGAGAAATGAAGGTGAGTTGGGAAGTCTGTAGGAAAGTGAATTAAGATATATGCAGACATGGATCAGATTAATACATCACAATAATGGAATATATGTATACGTTTAATAATTTAAATCTACAATCACCACAACCAAGCTCAGGGAAAATGACCAGATAATTTTTTAATATACATTCTTCCTTGGGGTGTTGGTGTCACTGGCAAGGCCAGCATTTATTGTGCAATCCTAACTTCAGAAGGTAGAAGAATATGACACTGAAATTACTGCATTAGTGGAAAGGGCAAGTTACCAATTTCCCCTTGACCAGCTGTGCTTCAGTGGGTGACACTCTCCCCTCTGAGCCTGAAGATCATTGCTTCAAGTTCCACTCAGAGACATCAGCATAAATCGTCAGCTGACACTCCACTGTGAGGGTGTTCATTCTGAGCCGTGACATAAAATCTGATGACCTTTAATTTTTTTTAAATTTGATTTCTGATCATTTTAAGCTGCTCATGATCAAGTATTAATATCAAGGTGCCTGCCAAGTATAAGGAGGAGTAAATCATTTTCTGACACTTAACACACTTCAGATGAGATTTTAAACCTAGGCCACTCACTCAAGTGGATATTTAAGAACATATGGCTCTAATTCAAAGGAGAAAGTATTTCTCAGTGATAATATTTATCACTTAACCAAGATTACTAGAAACAGGTTGCAGTTATTATTGTTTTGTTCAGTGTGTAATATACCTTTAAGATTAATACTTGTTAAGGAAGATCATATGACCTGTAGTAACTAATAGGAGAGTAGCGTGGTCTATCTCAGCAGTCAGTGTGGAGATAGAGTTGGAGTTGAAAGCACATATGTAGTTGCTGCTGAGTATGTTATAAATAAACTTAATGTTTCCACCCAAGAAGTGTCTGCAGATCAACTCTATTAATAGTACAACTTGGTCACCCTACAACAAACTGGCGATGAGGATAAAACAGGATTGAACAGAAGAAATCAAGTTAAAAAGAAATCGGCACTCTACCTCGCCCAGTGATTGTAAGTAGCAAGCTCTGTTAGAATTGGAGAAGTTATCCCCTCTCAAAATTCCACTGTTTGGGAGAATTGAACCTGCCACAGATGGTTGGTCACAATACATAGAATGTTCTTTTATTTACAAGAAAATGATGAGCATGTCCCAGTGCCACAGGAACTTGTTTTACTGTTAAATTTTTTTAGAATCCTCACTGGTATGTGCTCGACAGATCAGAGACTGGACTAGTCGGGACCCAGTCCTATATCAGGTATGAGAACAGGTGATACGTGGTTGATCACAGGAGCCTGTATCTGATGAAATGAAACCTGCTTCAACAGAAGATATGAAATAATCAGCCAGGATAGCATCTTATTGTGGGCAGCACGAGTGATAGTTCCTCCAAAGGGAAGGGAGCCACTTTTAATTGAACTACACAGTGCCCCCATCCAGGAATTTCCCGAATGAAGACCATAGCACGCGGCTACCTATGGTGGCCTGGGATGGATGGCAAAATAGAGAGTTTAGTGAAGCACTGTGTACAATATCAGCAGCTGCAAAAATTGCCAGTGACAGTCCCATTCCACCCATGGGAGGGGCCAGGTAGACCCTGGGTGCAGTTGCACATTGACTACGTTGGACCTGTCCTGGTAACAACGGCCAGGATTTTCTCATTGGCGTGTGGGGACAGGCCCAACAAGCCGACGTGTAAAATGACACATGGTGATGTTGGGCGAGCGTCCCGATGTCACTGTGCGCCATCGTGATATTTCGGTGGGCAGGCGCGCAATGATCTCCGATGCGCGCCTACCATTAATTAACTGGCCACTTAAGGCCCTTGAGCCAGTAATTGAGGCCGATTTTTCGGGGCCTATGGGATCTTCAGGTCGTCGCAGGGGTGTAATGGGCAGGTGGGTAGGAGACATTTTTACAAAACTCATCCATGGGTGGGATAAGAGGGGTGAGTGGGGTCGCGAGTGTTATTTGTCAGACATTTAATGCTTAAACGTACTGCTACATGCCTGTGTGAGCAGGAATACTTCAAAACTCTTCACAGCTGCTTGGACAGGAGTAACAGGCTTCAGGTCAGGACTGTAGTGCAAACATCACTTTTGGGGCCTGCAGCTTTCAGGAAGCCTTCCCTTAGCCTGGGAATGGGAGATGCGCTCTCCACTGGAGGCACCTCCACTGAGCAGGAAGGGAGGGGCAGAAAGGGGAGGAGGCCAGGAGTCCACATTCAGCCTCCAGGGGAGCCACCTTTGGGAGGAGAGGTGCAGGCACAAGGGGTGCAGGGCTAACATGAAGTCCAAGGGGAAGAGGCTGCAGAAGATGCCAGGATATACAGGCGGCGAAGCGGCTACCTCAATATGTCTGAGATTCAGTGCCGAAGGAGGCTCCGTCTCTCAAGGGAGACAGTCAACTATATCTGTCAGATGATAGGCCCTGAGATTTGGCCAACTGTGTGGGTGGGCACCACATGCCAGTGGTGCTTAAGGTCACAGCTGCCTTGAACATCTATGCCTCTGGCTCTTTCGAGGGTCTGTGAGCGATCTTTGTGGAATCTCCCAGTCAGCTGTCCACACTTGTGTCAAGCAGGTGATAGACGCTCTGTTCCTATGCATTGACTTTCATTCACTACCACTGGGACCAAGCCAGCCAGACACAGTGAGCCAGAGGCTTCACGGCCATTGCTGGCTTCCCCTGTGTCCAGGGTGCTATAGACTGTACACATGTGGCCATCAAGGCACCAGCAGGTGAGCCCGGTGCCTTTGTCAACAGGAAGGGCTTCCACTCCATGAACGTGCAGATAGTGTATAATCACAGGATGCTGATTCTACAAGTCTGTGCAAGGTACCCAGGCAGCTCTCATGACGCCTACATCCTCAGACACTCCCAGGTGCCGGGGCTCTTCAGTGTCCAGCCCGGCTGGATGGATGGCTGCTGGGTGACAAGGGCTATCCCCTCAGAAGGTGGCTCATGACCCCTCTCCGCCATCCAAGAACAGAAGCTGAGCAGCAGTACAATAAGAGCCATGGCATCACAAGGGCTGTGGTGGAGAGAACCATCGGTCTTCTCAAAATGTGCTTCCAATGCCTGGACCTCTCTGGGGGTGCACTCCAGTACTCCCCAGATCATGTGTCACTGATAATGGCTGCATGCTGTGCTCTCCACAATCTTGCACTGGAAAGGGAGGACACAGTGGACGATGAAGACATCAACACAGCGGCTGCGGCTGCACACGGTAAGTCCAGCAGTGAGTCCGAGGATGAGCACGCACAGGGAAATGCTGAGGGAGTAGATGCTGACCCAGGCTTACTCCAGGGAGGCAGGGACACCTGGGAGGCTCTAGTCCAACGAACCTTCAGCTAGCCCACCACATATGGACCTCCAGCACATGCCAGGGCTGCAAACTCCATACTTGATACCTGAGAGCAACATCAGCCTGGTTAGGAACATTAACAATGTGCCTTGTTCATAAAGCTCAATGGCAAACAAGTCACTCATAACATCATGGGCTTCCCATCCACCTGCAGAAGTAAGGAATCACCCAGAGCCATGTTCACATATGAACATTTAATGAATTAACAAAATAAAGCAGAAAAGAAACTGAATGCAAAGGTGTTCAACATCACACCAACTTGTCATCAACTCATAGCAGGGCTACATAAAACCACCCATGAGAAGCCCGTGGAGTGCCTAATGTGCTTTAAGTTTATGTTTCTGGGCATTACGTCTAGGTGCTCCCCCGCCTCGCTAGCAGCAGCATTGGAGACAGCCTGCTGACTGTGCTCTCCTATTGGCCTTGATGTCCTTGGTGGTTGTTCTCTGGCCAGTGGAGCCTGTGCTGGCCCTGCCTGGGAGGGAGTGGCCAGTTCCATGGCTGGCATCTCCCCAGTCACCGCAGCCTCATCGGATCCCACAGTCCCTGGCAGAGGGGTGGAGGAGCTTCTATTCTCATCTGGAGTGCCCTGAGAAGAGCCTGCAAAGATGATAGGCAGCTGGTGCGCCAACGTGAGGTTGCTTCAGACCTCCCTGCTCACCATTGATGGATGGGCACCGAGCTGGGATACTTGGTGCCCAATCCATTTCCCACACTGGCACTGACCAGCTGAGGTCAATGCCGCTGTGAGGGCTTGTAGGTCCAAGTGCAACCCCAGGAAGCCCTGATTGTTCTCTTGGAGGAGCCTCTCCACGAGATTCGCTACTCTCTCCATGGAGGAAGCATTGCGCTCAGCCATGAGGCTGATTGCATTGGTGACGCTCCGTGTGGACTCCTCCAGCATGGAGACCATGCCACATATAGCCTCATGTATCTCTGCTAGAACCTCCCGTGCACCTTGCTGCACTTCCAGCGTTTGCTGCCTCAGAGACGACTCCAGAGGCACATCATCAGTCACCGACTGAACATGTTCCTGGTCCCCTGCAGTCCTCCAACTGCCGGTGCCCTGGGCACTCTCTGTCTCTGCCAGCTCCTCCAGCGACTGTGAAGTGCCCTCACCGCTGTGCCCTGGGACACCAGCCGATGATCTAATTCCCACCGAGGTGCTAATATCTGCACTGGTGCCTGTCTGGCTGAGCTGGTGTGACGCTGGAGAGTGCATTTGCTCTGGGGCTTCAGGGGTGAGAGGTGGGCCCTCTGTCTCCTCCTCCCGGCCCTGCTCCGGTGATGCTAAAAGGAAGAAAAAGGACATTTGATTAGTTCAAGTGGAGACAATGTCAATGTGCATGCCTGGCCCCCAGATCAGTATATGCTCATCCTTCCATAGTCAATGGTCAACCCATGTTGGAAGCTTCAATCACTGAACAATCAACAGTGGGGTGGCTGCTGGGACAGACATGGTGACCTCAGTGCATGGTAATCTTACCTCCCCCAGGCACCCCAGCCTCAACACCACCAGTTGATCTGGGCGCATGGTGCGTCTCCAGCTCCATCGCCTCCTGCTCACATCTGGTGATTATGGCCAACTGGGCGTGGCCTCCGACAGTCCGCATCTGCTTGGCGGGGTTTTGTGCAATCTTCTCCGGTAAAGGAGAGAAGAGCATTGATTAGTCCACCCTGTACCTGGATTCCCAACACATCCCTGCCACCCCAACCAGAGTGGGACACTGCAGGGCCCCAGTGTATCGTCACCCCACAGCTGCTGCACACCCACACCACGAAGCCAGGGCTGACCCCCCTTGCCCACATGCTGCCTCTGTCACATTTGCCACCACACGATCTAACCTCACAAAGCAAGGAGGCACAAGCACGTGGAACGCCAAGGGCAGCAGATGGATGGGTCCCTGCCACCTGGAAGCTCCCCTCCCAGCATGTCGGCACCCTGACTTTGAAATGTTTCACAGCTCCAGCACTGCACCTAGTGCAGATCCTCAAGGTCGCCCCCAAAACAGTACTCTGGGTGTTAGTCTAACACAGGCTGAGGGTGCAGAACCCTCAGCACCACCACCCTCTCAGGATGAACAAGGCATGGGCACTATCTGTTGGCCCACCCAGCGAGGGATAAATACCGTGAATGATTCAATGCTGTAACTACACTCAGAGTTAGGAGGGAGGTGGGGCTGGGGGGAAAGCCTACCTGCCGTGTTAAGTGACCTATGCCAAATGGTACTCACCCTTCCCCAGCACAAGAGATCATTGAGATGCTTGCGGCCATGGACCCATGTGTGTCGCAACACGTCATGGGAGCTGGCCATGTCTACTAGCCCCTCCCAGGCATGTTTGGTTAGGTGGGGGGGAGGGGGGTGGGGGGTGGGGGGGCCTCCTCCTCCTCCCATCCCTAGGAACGAGGACTTCCCACCGTGCTACCACCCCCTCCAGGATGGCAGCGAGGGACGCGTCAGGAAAGCGAGGGGCACAGTGCGCTGCTGCCCTACCCTTCTGCCTGGCCTGCCCACCAGCAGCGCTCTGGGCAGCCCTTCTGTTGGCCATGATGAACAGCCCTTGCAAGATGCCTGCGCGCTATGTGAACAGGCTGCCTGGCCGCCATTGGACTCGACAGTCATTGCACCCCCACTGCCACCCGCCCAATCCCGCTATCCTCGGCAGCCGCATTTCACGCTAGGTGGGCCTTCATTGGCCCGCCCACGTAAAATGGTATCATGGAGCCGATTGCAGGCAGCGATCGGCCCCGTGCCCACCCGCGCCCGCTCCCAAATGGCCCGACGGAGAGAAAATTCTCCCCAACGTTTCTGCTCATTGTCGATGCCCATTCAAAATGGTTGGGTGTATATGAGGTGAAGTCACCAAGATTGTCTGCTACAATTGAGAAACTACGTCAGAGTTTTGCCATTCACAGACTACCAGAAGTAGTCATTTCCAATAACGGCACAGTATCTATGAGTGCTGAGCTTCAACGGTTTATCAGTCTCAACAGTATCACTCGTGTGAAAGCTGCGCCGTACCACCCTTCCTCATACGGACTGGCCGAAAGGCTGGTTCAAACGTTCCAGGCAGGCATCAAAAAGCTAACTGGTGATTCCTTGGCAACCAGGCTAGCACGCTTTCTTTTTCGTTACAGGACTACCCCTCACACCACAACAGGTGTCACACCGCAGAGTTATTGTTGAAACGCAGTCTCAGGACAAGATTGAGCTTAATAATGTCGAATTTAGAGGGGAAGGTGGAAAGGAGTCAGGGAAGCCAGAAAACTGGACGCAACTGGCACAGTCATGAGAGGAAATTTACCATGGGAGAGCCGGTATATGTGAAAAACTTGGGGGAAGAACCAAAGTGATGATCGGATGAAATAAGTGCAGTGACTGAACCTCTATCTTACCACATGGAAGTGGAAGGCTGGATCATCTGTAAACATGTGGACCATGTAAGGAAGAGAGAGACAAATCACCAAGATTTGCTTCCACCAGTGATCATGACTGGGTCTATGTTTCCTGTTGAAGGTACTCAGCCCAGGACAGATATGTTGATAAAAGCAAAAAACTGCGGATGCTGGAAATCCAAAACAAAAACAGAAACAGAAATACCTGGAAAAACTCAGCAGGTCTGGCAGCATCGGCAGAAGAGAGCACAGTTGACGTTTCGAGTCCTCATGACCCTTCAACAGATATTTTGATGTTCCTGTAAGAGTTGAGGATACAAAACTGCAAGTGCCCACGGAAGCACCTGTTGTTCTGGCAACTCTGGAAAAGGGGATTTACAGCACTGCTCGTGGGACAGAAAGAGCGGGAACATTCCCTACCCCACCTGGCTTAACCTACCTAAATCCTTGCTCAATAGGCCCCACCTGGCCACACCCTGACCATCAGATCCGTCCAACCCATCAAAAGATCCAAGGTATCAGGCACTCTGCCCCCCCCACCAATAGGGTCAAGGATTGAGTCACTCCAGGATTATGAATGAAACTTCCTTCAGTTATGATCCTCAGGATTGGCGACCACTTCCCTCCACCTTCCAATAAGGTCTGGACCACATCCACTAACCCAGCTATAGACTTACTTGTCTCTGGCCTAAGGCCCCCTCTGCATCCCCCAGCCTATAGGGAGCTAAATCTGTCAATCGGGCTGGGTCCAGTGGGAATACGAGTTAAAAAAAAAATGCGTGTTATAAAATGACAGCTTTCCAGAACAAATCTCCTCCTTAAATGCTTAAACTGCTTGTCCCAGTTCATATTGGACTGCTGACTATCCCATTCCTCACATCACAACAGTGACTATATTTCAAAATCACTTAGTCAGCTGTAAAATGTTTGGAGTGTCCGCACTGCAAGCCTTCCCAGTTTTGCAAGCCAGAACTTTCTGCAGATGGTTCTATACCGAGATTCATCTGGTAATGACTTTGTTGAAGTAACAGGAAAAATAACAATGAGTTCAGGACACCCAGTGTGTAGAAACCCAGTGGGTTATGGGGAGGAGGAGTTATACCATGAGCCCCAAGTGGACCATTGGTGCTGCTCTGTCATTAGCCTCGCAGAAGTCAGAACTCACCCTCAAACTCAAGATGAATGTCTAGAAATTGCTGGATTTTCACAGTAAGTATGAATGAGCCTCACTGTGGATGTTATGGGCTCTTTTTCATGTCATTGTCATGAAGTTATGTCCCTTCATTTTTGAAAATATGATTTTTCAACTTTCAACTGACTGGAAATTTTGCAATTTGAAATGAGACAGAACAAACCACCTAAAAATGCAAGGTGAAGGTGAGAAACAAAGAAAAGAATCATTTTTAAGGGGAGTGCAAAGCGAGATGTTTCCTATAATTCAGAGACCCATTGAAACTCGTCAATGTCTAAGGAAGAGACAGTAAAATACAATGTGCTGGACATTGAAACAATGGCTGCCATGGACAGACACACCCAAAAGCCCTTAGAAATACACAATGGGTGAAGTATTTCAGGTCAGCCACAGAGAGATTGCAAGGAAAACTCCAGCAAAAGAGGCAGGCTGAAAGCTCTCTGTCTCTCTCACGCTCCCTCTTTTGGAACAATATGTTAGACCCAGTTCAGAAGCCAACTTTACTAGAAATCCATCAGCAAACCAAGATCCCGTAATAATTGCAACATCTTCTACATCTGACCACATCCACGAGACCAGCTAATCCAAATCAGCCGCAATGTTTCAAAATCTATGCCTCAAGGACAATACTTAACCAGATATTCTTTTAATTTTTTTATTGGACTCTAACTTCCCTTGTCTCTGATATATATATATATATATATATATGTGTGTGTGTGTGTATGTGTGTGTGTGTGTGTGTGTGTGAGTGAGCTAGTGAGTCTGGATGACTGCATGAGGGCTGAATGCTGGATGTTATGTTTTTATTATTTTCCCTCAGGTTTAGTGGTTAATAAAGTTGCTTTTTCTTTGATTTAAGAAAACCGTGTTTGATTGACTCCTTAATGCTCACAGTTAAATAGGTAAATACATTTGTATTCGGAAAAGGCAAAGCCTCGTGGGAAAGAAACTTAAACCTTTGTTGTGACCAACTGAGGGAGCTGAATAGGGAGAGGGGGGCCACTTCACATCTCCCTTGGCCATGACATTGTAAAGATGCTTTTAAAGACATGATCAATACAACCTCAGAGCCCAAAAGGAAACAATTCAAACAACAGAGTTTCATATTTGCAAATAATGAATTGTTCCCAGACTCTTTTTAAATTGTGAATTTTAAAATGTATTTCTTACTTTTCCCTTCTGTCTCTTTTCTCTCTTTCTCCTAAGCAAACCTTCCTTTCTGTCTGTTTATTTCTCTTTCTGCATCTAAATTGATTCTCATTCACCTTATTTTTTTCTCTGTCATTTGCTGTTTTCCTCTCTATCCTTAAATTTCATATAGATGGTTGTTCCAGATGTTCCCTAGGTGCCAGATGTCCCCTTGACCTCAGGATTTCATGATCAGCTCATACTTCCTGCTGTTAGTGTCACAAAAATAACCCAACCTGAAGAGAGAAAGACTAGCATTTATATAGCACCTTTCTTGAACTCAGGACATCCAAATAGCTTTACAGCCAATGAAGTACCTTTGAAATGTAATCACTATTGTAATGTGGGAACTGAGCCAGCCAATTAGTGCACAGGAAGCTCCCACAAACAGCAATATGGTAATGGATGTTTTTCTGTGTTTTTTGTGATTCTGATTGAAGGTTAAATAACAGCCAGAACACCAGGGATTACTTACCTGCTCTTCGAAATATTGCCATGGGGTCTTTTTAATCCACCTGAGAGGACAGATTGGACCTTGGTTTGACATCTAAGCCAAAAGGCAGCTCATCTGACATTGCAGCACCCCTCAGTACTACTGGACCGTCAGTCCTGATTTTTGTGCTCAGGTCTTGGGGTGGGACACAAACGCACAACCTACTGACTCAGGGGTGAGAATGCTATCAATTATATGAATTGGAAATGTACATGATTAAACGTAGGGCTGCTTCAGACGTATCCAAGGAGATGAAGGCCATTGAAACAGTTTTCATAACAAGAACATTTTTGAACAGTTCAAAGATAGTCTAGATCCCATCTGCAAATGAATTTCACTGCCCCAAATCATAACAGACACCAAAGCCTGTCTCATATCCCTGATTACGGATATCAGACTCTACCTCACCAGATTTCTTCCCCAAAGACTATGCTGCTTTTTCAAAAGAAATAAGAGAAGGCGGACTCTCAAAGGGAAGAGCCTTCAGAGTTAAAATACATATTCCAAATAATGTCAGGAGTTAAAGTCAAGATTGGAGCAGCTTTCAATTAAATGTGTAGTACAAGCAGAAATATTTGTATTTGATGACTGATCTTTAGGTACAAAGTCAGTTGGGAAAATCAACAGTGGGATAGATCCTAAATAATCATTGCAGGCAATATTAATGTGCCTTGGCCGGGAATTGTAATATCACTGCGAACAGATGTTTGAAAATGGATAGAACCTCCGACAGAGACCCATAATATAAAAAACAAATTAGTGAAACATTCTGAAAAACACAGAGATTACAGATGCAGCACATCAACTGGAAAGGATTTACAACATGTAAATATTGGCTATCAGCTGTGAATCCAAAGAGTGAAAGGATGAGCAGGTGTCAGAGAAACTAGAAGTGAATTGAGGCCAATGATTTCTCACAAGTCTTCACCTTAATATTTTTCATCGATTTTAAATGCTGTTTTCCAACATTTCCAGTTTGAGTGCTGCAAAGCTGACTCCAGGAGCTCTTGATTTATACAGTATTTTCAATCACAGTTTGTAATTATTACAGGACTGTTGAATATTGGTCCATAATCTGCAGATGAAAGCAACTAGGACAGATGGAGTTGTTATGGTCTGGTAATAATCTTGTGAGCAATTAATTCATGTGTGACTGTATCGCTTGTCCAATGTTCCCTTGCAAGCTATCAGACATTGACTTGTGAGATCACATCATCAGTAAAAACTAATATCCTAAATTGTTGCTCGTTCGTGCCAAGGCAAGCTGAGTGTCAACCGGGCTGCCATAAGGGTGACTGAGGTGAATAGCATAGATGCATTTAAGGGAAAGCCATAAGGACTAAGGAATAGAAGGATATATTGATAGGGTTTGATAAAGAGTGGTGATAAGAGGTGTGTATACTGTAAACTCAATAGCACCAGCTTGGACCAGTTGGGCCAAGTGGCCTGTTCCTGAAATGCACGTTCTATGGGATTCTATATGGAACCATGGAACAAAACAAATTAAAATGCTTATTTTTATGTCTTAGGTAAATAAGTTCATTGGCCAACCAAACTCTAACTGCCGCCTTCCTATGATCTCCTCAATTTTGCTGCTTGCAATCAATAATGAGGAGAGACTGATGTAAGAATAAACAGTGATGGTTTATTGAGACATAGGGCAGAGCACCAGATCATACATGCTCACTCAGAAACCTCCAGAACCAGACTTACAGTTCCCAGCTGCCCGCGCTGTACAGTGATTTGTCAGTGCAGTCACATGACCAGTACACGTGCGTTCTCTTAAAGGAACTTTACTACATCTCTTCTCCTTTACTTAAAAGTACAGCTAACAAGCTTAAAACACATTAACTATTTACAGGTCAAGTCTCTCAGGGGCCTTCTTTGATGGGTTGAGTGTCGTAGCCCAACAATCTTGGCTGGTGTTTCCGAGACCTCCTTTTCAAGGGTATTTGCCCAATATGTCCCTCAGTGAATGATTTCATTATCGTCCGGGTGCCTCCAAGTTCACTCCTGTTGCCCCTCCCCTCCAAGCTGAAACAGAAAGGGAAACAAGCACAAAGCAATACAGCAATGAGCCACATGGTGTGTGAGGAGAAAGAGGAAAAGGAAAAATAAAAATTGTTTTTCTTTTCAAGGACCGTCAATAATTTCTCTTTTTCTTCCTGCGTGTCCTTTTTTTGGGAGCACCGACCCGTATCTCTGTCTTCTCTTTAATTTTGCTGTTGGCTGGACTAGACTCAGGCTCGAGCTGAACATGAATGAGCTCAGCAGTTGGGTTTTCCGACAGTTCTTCCGAGAATTCAGGGCTTGCCTAGCTTTAAAACTTCAGGGCTTTTATGCAGCTGCTGCTTCAGCTCTTCCAGGTTTTCCTTATTCTCATTAATAGTTTCCTGGAGAATCACATATCATTGCCCCTTCTCAGCTAATTCGTTGCTTAACTCAGCCGGAGACAGGCTTAGCTCTTCGTTTTCTTCTTCGTATCTTTGTCGTGGCGCAAATTGGGAGCTGATTGAATTTTGTAGAGCACGGAGGTCCTTTAATAGCTTTTCCATTTCCTTTACATTTTCCTATTTTACAAGGTGAGTACAGATGCTCTTTCCAATGCTTTGCTCACCTATCTTGTGGACTCACACTCAGGGGTCTTGCAATGTTTTTATCCTCGTCGTCACTTTTATGTCTTGGGTAAATGAATTCATTGGCCAACCGAACTCTAACTGCACACCTTCCTATCATCTCATCAATTGCTGCTTGCAATCAATAGCGGTGAGAGACTGATTTAAGAATAAATGGTGATGATTTATTGAGACATAGGGTAGAGCACCAGATCATAAGTGCTCACTCAGAAACCTCCAGAACTAGATTTACAGTTCCCAGCACTGTACAGTGATTTGTCGGTGCTGACACATGATCAGTACACTTGCATTTTCTTAAAGGGACAGGGTACCTCACTTCACCACACTTATAGTGTGATCATTGTTTTGCTACTCTGATTTTAGATTCTCTATATTTTCTCTCACAGCTTTGTCATCCTTTCCCCTTCTAACTGCAAATGCTACCTGCAAGTTCCCCTCCAGGTAACACAACATCCTGACTTTGGGCCAAAACCCTGGAACTCCCTCCCAAGCAGCACTGTGGGTGGTCCTACACAACATGGGCTGCAGCGGCTCACCACCACCCTCTCAAGGACAATTAGGGATGGGCAATAAGTGCTGGCCTTAACAGTGATGCCCACACCCCATGAATGAGTAAAAAAAGAACTTTGCAGTAGTTTATTTCTGCTGATGCCTTGTCCTACGCTGGTGAAACAGCTAGTCAGGCCATAGCAGCTTTAAATGGTGTTCCATCATGTTTAGCTGAATGCCAATCATCCGCTCTGCAGTTTATTGCATCGGTGTGACGTGGAAGTACTCAATTTTTTCAATAACGTTTTAAAATTTGGACATTTCTCCGACAAGCCTATTAAAAAAGCTGCGGAACTGTTGAAAAATATCATCCGGGTTTTGTGTTCTTTACTTCTCAATAATATGAGCATCACAAAAATTCCATGGCTTTAACCATGTTGGATATCCATGTACTTAATTACAGCTGTCAGCCTCAAATAACATCTCCCAATTCTAACTTTATCGTTAACTGGGAACATTTAATCCCAGCTATTAGACACACCCAGGGGCACCATGGTGAGTGCATTAAGCCTGCAGCTGTGTGGCTTCTTTGCAAGAGAAATTCCTACAGAGATATTCCACCAATCTTCCATCTTGAATACAGGGCGTATGTCTCCTGGCTCGTTTTGGTTGGGCTCACCAGTTATGCAATCTTAAAATCAACACTATCCAGAATTAAACAACAGGTCAACTCTCCGAATGGCATCACTTTCCTGCTTCCTATATTTTCTGCTTCACTTAGAATGTTGGGGGATGGGGGCCAACCTCAGGAGCTGGAATGTGAGCAGCCAGGAGGACAGTTGTGAGATGGGTGGGGGTTGCAGGGCTGGAAGTGGAGAGGGGATATTAGGGGAGGGAGAGGAGGTGGGAATGGGCAGGGGGTAGGAGGAGAAGTGGAGGGAGAAGGGAGCAGAGGGGGAGGGGAGGGAGAGGAGGAGAAAGAGAAAGGAGGAATGGGGAGAAAGAGGGGGAGGGAAAGGGAAGTGGATTGGGAGAGGAAGGGAAAGGGGAGAGTGAGAATGGGCGGCGAGAGGGGAGGGGTGAGGAGGAGAAAGGGAGGGAGTAAACTGGACTGGAATAGGTAGGGAGAAAGAAAGTTAAAACACAATTGAGAAGAATTTGAAAATAATGTGAAGTGGCTGAAAAATCAGTTGGGTAAAATCATTTTAAAGTACGTATCTAGGCTTAAAATCCAACATGGCTGCCACGAGCATGTTTTGTGTGGAGCTGATTGACATTGACCATATGAGAGGATAACATCATATGGTATGAATGGCCAAAGAGCAATATTCCTGGTTTTCCCCAGTCATACATTCTCATCTCTTGACGTATCTCAATCTGCAAAAGGAAAATTTACTGACCTAAAAGGGAGTCCCTGGGCTCAGATGGAGTATGGTTCACAGATCAGGTTACAACATTGTTGCACTGGCTCTCCAATGTACACTCCCTTCGAGTGCAGATTCCTACTGGGGCACTAAGACACGGTGAAATTAGACACAAATCTCTGCATTTTTGCAGGCACAAAATGTTGTAGTGCAGATAAGTTGTTCACACTAGAACACGCGAAAATGAATAAAAGTGAGCTAACATATTTTGAATCTACCATCTTTGACATGAACAGATGTGAAGTTTAAGCTAAAGAGACAAGCAGCCTCTGAGTTAAGGGTCACTGAGAACGCATTATTCTGCTTGTTTAACCATGAGCAAGATTTGAATATTTGCCACTTAATTAAAATTTAATCCAGATTTCCTCCAGTATCGTCATTGGGCCCTAAGGCTGTACATGATAGTTGCCTTGAATATTTTGCCTAATGGGATTGTGACTGTGGGAATGGCACAGATGATATAATTTTACATCTGGTTGTAGGTTCAGTCTTGATACAGCAGGGATGCTGCCAAAGGGGGTTTCTAGGAAAATGTGATCCCTCAAGGCCTGTGGTCCTAATATTAGCTAAATAGCATTGCTAATCGTTTATGCCGAACTAATGTTTCTCAGGCTTTATATGCAATGCAAAGACCCTCTGGACACAACAGCTAACAAAGAGGATTCATGTTAGGTCAAGATTTCAGTGGCAGATGGAATTGGGTGTAACAGCAGCAAACTTCGGAGTTGATTATAAAAGATCTTTGCTGATTGACCATCTGCTCTCACACAGCATGACAGAACACTGGTGTTGTGACCACACCATTGAAATGAAAATGAAGCACCAGCTGAGAGCAGTGGCAATCTGATTAAAGTTCTGATTCACAAGGTCAATTATGAATGAGGAATTCCATCTTGATTCACCAGTCCAGACAGATGTTAACATTCCCCCATTGTAACATTGACCTGTTTCTTCAACGATTCTAGGGATGTTAGCTCCTCCACTTCATCTGGAAGATTTTTCCACATGTTGAATACCCTTATGGACAAATTTGAAGTTGATCCTGTGTCTCCTTGTTGGACACCTCAGTTAAAGTAATATTCCAGGTTAATGTTTTCTATTCCATTAATAATCTCAGATACCTCTGGAAGATCATCTCTCAGTCACAACCTTTTCAGTTTGAAGTCTGTTAATCTTTCTTATTACTTTCCCCTGTGCCGGTTCTGACAATTAAATGTCTCTCTTGTTTCTTGGTGACTAGAACTGGAAATTTCTTCTTTCAACGCGAGCATGCACAGTTTGGTCAGTTACAATGGGCACCATTGGAGGGTCTCAGGATCAGCAGTGGGGTAAAGCAGGGCTGCGTCCTGGCACCAACCCTAGCGTATTTTTCTTCATGCTGTTATTGCACACTTTCTGTGACTCAAATGGGGGTATCTTACCTGCATGCCAGAGCTGATGACAGTGTAATGTCCTAGTCCATGAGTTGCTGTTTCCTGATGACATCATACTGGTGTCCCACACTTGCAACAGGTAGTAACTCAGTTCTCCTGGGCTTGCAAGGAGTTTGGGCTGATAATCAGCACCAGGGTGACCAAAGTTATGGGCCAGGACGTAGAGACTCCACCTTCCATTAACACTGATAGCCTCCCTCTGGAGGTCATCGACATCTTCACATACCTTGGAGCAACAATTACCAGCAACTGGCACCAGGGTCGCCAATGCTGCAGCTGCCATGTCAAAGTTAAGATGTTGCGTGTGGACCAACAGCAAACTAACTAAAAATACAAATCTCCATGTGTCCCAGGCTTGTGTTCTCAGCAGGCACCTTTATAGAAGTGAGGCAGGGACAACTTATGCAAACCAGGAAAAGTGGCTGAACAGTTTCCTTCTCAGCTGCCTTAGACAAATATTGGGCATCTCCTGCCAAGTATGGAAGCACACCAGCGTGCAGGGATGTCCCGCATGTTTGCCTTCTTGAGTCAGGTGAGCTGAATGGAAGTGGGCGCATCCCCAAAGACATGCTCCAAGGCGAGCTTGCTATCAGCAGAAGGCCAACAGGTCGCTCACACCTGTGATACAAGGATGTCTGCTAGTAAGACCTCAGGTTGACTGGGACTGGAGTCGACGCATGAGAAGATCTTGCTGCTGATCGGAATGCCTGGAGACGGGCAGTCAGTCAGGTGTGGGAAAAGCAGAGGACAAAAGAAATGACCAGATGGTGGAAAAGAGAGCTCAGTGGAAGGGAGAAAAAAACAGTTGACCTCAGGTCAATGCTATTCATCTGTGCCAGCTGTGGAAGGCACTGCCACTGACGAATCAGCCTCTACAGACACGACAGACGATGTCCAATACAGAAGCAATATACTTACGAATTAGGAGTAGGAGTAGGCCACTCAGCCCTTTGAGCCTGCTCCACCATTTAATGAGATCATGGCCGATCTGATTGTAAGCTCAACCCCATCCTCCCTCCTACCCCCGATAACCTTTCACCCCCTTGCTTATTAAGAATCTACTTAGTTCTGCCTTTAAAATATTCAAATACTCTGCTTCTACCCCTTTTTGAGGAAGAGAGTTCCAAAGGCGCACAACCCACTGAGAGAAGACAAAATCTCCTCATCTCTGTCCTAAAGGGGTGACCCCTTATTTTAAACAGTGGCCCCTAGTACTAGATTCTCCCACAAGATGAAACATCTTCTCCACATTGACCCTCTCGAGACCCCTCAGGATCTTATATGTTTCAATTAAGTCACCCCTTACTCTTCTGAGCTCCAGCAGATGCAATATACACCATAGGCACAGTCCGTTGTCTCCTGAGATGGATGGATGTCATCAGAACTGGAAAGGTATTCAAGTCTAATCTACGCGCTGTAGTTTGATCAGTGCCTCCTCTGTATTATACTCTACATTGATTTGATAATAGAGTTCAACGTTCAATTACTCTGTGAATCCATTGATTGCACTGGACGGATGGGCTTAGTGTTGTGTCCAAGGTTTTTTTGGACCTCATCCGTTCATGGAGTATCTGTTGCAATTTACAACTTTCTGCATCAAAGTTTCATTGTTTTGCCCACTTACATATCTTGTCCAACTCATTCTGTAATCTCAGAGCTGTTACTGATTCCACTGTCTGTCCCTGTGTCGTGTCATCTGCAAATTTGGCAGCGTTGCCTTGAGTTTCTGAACCCACCACTCATGTAAAATAGAGATACACATGGATACCAGCACCACGCTCTTGAGACACCCTACTCAGTACGGCCATCCAACTCTGACCTAGTCCCTCCACTGAGTATTCATTCTCTCCTAGCGTCTGATCGATTTGTTATCCATCCCCAGGGTTTGGTCTGAACTTCCAAGGCTCTCAGTTTACCGAACAGCATTTTGTGTGGAATTGGAATTTTTTAAAGGTGGGGAACAACACATCGCACTGTAACCCACTGGGTTTATCACTTTCTCAAAGCTGTTGGGGAGGTCGGGTTATGTGGAATCTCCCCTTTCTAAATCTACACTACCAGCTGATCATGAGGTCATTGCACAGGTCATCCTCAGGTTTATTCTGAATAACTGGCTGCATTATTATTGGATAGATATAATTACTAAGTTATTAGAAGCCATTTTTCATTGCTAGAGTTGAGGCTGTAAGGACACTCTAAAAGTATGGATTCATATCATCATCCTTTTGTTATACATGGAAAGACAACATAGCTTTGCCTTAAACGTGTCCAGCATACGTTCCTTGAAGCTCAATGACCAGCTGCTCAGTCTTTGATTAGGCAACATTAAAATCTTACAATAAAATTCAGTAATTTCAAATCATAATCACTGCTGCTATTGTTTTTCAACAGGTGCTGCTCATGGTTCTGCAGCTGCCATTTACACCTGCTCTAGACCCATCTTCTGTTTCTTTGCTTGTCCCATTAACACTCCTTTTCGCCTTGCGCCATCACCCTCCTCCTCAATCTTTAACTCCCCTCCAAAACCCCCCGACACAGTTGCCAACCCCCATGGTCCCTGACTCTCCAGCAGACTCCACTCCCTCTCCCTCCGATCCCCGACTCTGTCTCTGATCTCTCCCAGAAGTCCCCCCATCTCCTCTGTCTCCCCTTCTAATCTTTTGCCCACCACCTCTATACCTCCTTAAATCTCTCCCTGACCTCCCCAGATCACTCCCATCCTCTAAGCCACGATGCACCCCTCTCCCCCAGCAATCTCTATCCCCTACAGTGCTCAACTTACCTGCTCCAGGGCTGTGTTCTGTGTTGCACAGTTCCCTGTCCAAACCTGTGGATAATACTGGATCCTGGGAGGGCACCTGTTTAAGAAAAAAACGGTTAAAAGTTACAAGCTGGTGGTCTTCAGGGAAACCAAGACTTCTGGGTTCCAAGCCCTATCCCATGTGTGGAGGTTGTGGCTCTATGGGTTGGATGTGCAGAAAACTCACAAAGAAGAAGCCAATAGTTAAGTCGGTTTATAACTAAAGTCGTTTCAAGCTTGCATAGTTTCGCCACAGCGGTTCGAATACAGTTAACGTTTTGGTCTGTTTTATTTTTGGAAAATTGGACATCTCACTTATGGTAAAACAGGAAACAGCTCGGAATGATAAGTGCTTGGCATAATATTTTAAAACTCATTCAAAGAATGTGTTCCTTGCGGGCAGATCCAGCATTCATTTCTCACCCCGAATCACCTCTGGGAACCTTCTCAAACAGAACAAAGTGGTCTTGCTCGTCCATATCAGAGGCCAGTCGAGAGTCAGTCACATTTGCTGTGGGTCTGGAGTCACGTGTAGGCCGGACTGGGTAAGGACAGCAGATTTCCTTCCCTAAAGAACATTGGTGAACCAGACGGGTCGTCACATCAACTCAGTAGCTTTGTAGCTTCCACGGCCCAGATTTTCATCCATGGGTCGGTTTCCGGAGATTTCTTGACCTGGGGAACCTGACCTTTAAAAATGTCCGCCCGCAGGTTGGATTTTCGGCTGGGGGGTTGGGGGGTGGGGGGTGTTGTGGTGGTGGGGGGGCGGGCTCAAACACGAGTTGGGCCGGGTCACCCCAGAATGAACGCCTACGCTGCCAAGTGTGAAGGTGGGCTGCCTCTGTGCCCCAACATTGTGTTTAAATAAATAAAAAAAAATAAGAAAAAAGAAGCACCCCTCCAGCCCTCAGCCTGACACACTCCCTATGCCCCATCCATTCCAACCCATACCCCGCCACCCCCCCCACCATGGCTCCATATTCCCCATGCTAACTTAGTGCCCCTCTAATCACTCCCCTTGGCCCCCATATCTCCCATGCCAACCTAATGCCCCTCTACCCACCACACATGGCCCCCTACCCCTATGACAACAGTGCCAGCTCATGCCAACACATGCCTCCTACCCACCCGCCTTTTCCCTTTCCCCCTCCATGCCAACTGACCTATTATCTTTGGACGATCCCGCAACAGTTTTGACACTTCCTGAGTAGCTTTGACAGCCTTGACAGCTCAACAGTTCCTTGACAGATAGACAGCTCTTTTACACTTCCTTGACAGCTGGACAGTTAGTTGCCCCAGACTCTATCCAAAGGGATACCTTACCTCTCCAAAGGGCTATCTAAATGTATCCATCAAGTTCAGGCCTCCTTTTACCCCTTCTAATCTACACACTCCAGAGTCTTCCAAAATCCCACTTCAGTGGAGGCAACTGGCGATTTACATGACCAGCTGTCTCCGCAGACTGTAAAACCCCGGCCCGACTCCAGTCCTGCCCCCGTGAAGATGGGAAATGCTGGGTTTGGGGCAGGACTTAGAATTTGCGGCCATTTCTAGGATTTTTGCTATGATGGAGAGCCTCTCCGATGTGGCGAAAATCCGGACCTAAGTTTTTATTACAGATTTTTATTTAATTGAATTAAGATTTCCCATTTGCTATGATGGGATTTGAATTCAATCACCAAACAAAAATAATGAGCTTATGTACAATACGATTAAATGTTGTGATGGGAGAGGTAATGTGTTGGAGACATGAACTTCAATGGACTAGGTGGCCTTTTGTTATCCTTGACTCTCCTTACACTCTTTTATTCCAGGCCCTACTGCTATTTCTATTTCTACACTGTCTAACCTTAGTGGTGTCCCTACGCTTTGGATTTTGACCCATAACTGTAGCTTCTCAATAGCAGTACAGTATTAAAAAAAAAACCCCTTCCAAACAAGTGTTGAATCAATTTGTGTATTTGAAGTAACTTGAATGAGCTTTTCTGGAACCCCTGAGTTCCAGGTCTATAATCGAGAAAAGTAAATATTCATCAAGAGAAGGGGAAGGGCTACGAGAAACCTCTTGCTATTTCATTTACTTGCATACAGCTGGTGCAGCCGCACTGTACAAATCACCAGCACTTAATCAATTTACAATGGAAGCCCGATGGAAAAACACAGTTGAAACTCTGCCCACCATCTGTAATATTCTGCAACTCAATTGCACTTTGGTGCATTTCAGGAGCTCATTCCATCCATCTTACTGATCTGAATAAAATTACAGACTGCTGGGACTATATCAATAGATTCATAAACTGGTTACAAGTATCTTACTTATAATATATGCCAGATTTACGAGCAATTCACACTGACAAGTCACGACATGATTTACTTCTGTTCCATCTATTTCCACTTACCCTTGAGGCCAGAAGCAGCTTTCATTTATGCCATACAACATTAACCTTACCCCCCGACCTCTCCCCCCACCACTAACCCCCCACCCCCCATCACAGGACCCCCTGTCCCATCCCCAGCCTCTGGAAATATTGCCCCTTTCTTCGTCTTTCACACTGAGAGATTGAATTCAATTTGACTCACATTGATCTGAACTGAATTCAATCTTGGTACTTACAAAGCGCTCTGCTACCTGGAGAGGTGCTATTGTGAGAGATGTGTTGTGCCATGCAATGGAAGGCACAAATGGGAACTTAGATCAGGTTGTTTTGGCAGGGAACATTTAACTCTATTTGTTCCTCAAACAGAGATTTCTTCCTGAAGCAATAGTTGGTAAGAAACAAATCTGGACGATTTATATAGATTTTTAGATTTATAGGTCTGCTGCTGGAACACTCATTCATGCCGTTGTTAACCCGGTCTTGATTAATGTAATGCACACCTGGCTGGTCTCCCTTTGTGCATTGAGGCCTCCAAACTCAAATGCCTGTGTCTTGAATCGCACCAAGACCTGTTCACTTATCACCCCTGTGCTCGCTGACCTATACTGGATCCCAGTCAGCAATGTCTTGATTTTAAAATTCCCTCCCTTGTTTTCAAATCCATCCATGGCCTGGCCGCTCCCTATCGCTGAAACCTCCTCTAGCCCCACAACCCTCAAAAAATCTACACTCCTCTAATTTTGGCCTCTTGTGTATCCCCAGTTTTAATTGCTCCATCTTTGGTGGCTGGGCCTTCAGTTTTCTAGGCCACAAGCTCTGGAATACCCTCCCTACATCTCTCCGCCTCTCTACCTCGCTTTGCTTCTTGAAGACGCTCTTTAAACCCCATCTCTTTGACCAAGCTTCTGGTCACCTGACCTAATATCTCCATATGTGACCTGGTGTCTTATTTTGTTTTATAACACTCCTATGAAGCGCATTAGGGATGGTTCATTACATTAAAGATGCTACATAAATATCAGTTGTTTTTATTCAGAATAATATCTTTGGAGCAAAGTCGAATTTGTACCTCTTGCGTAACTGAGAATTTAAGAGAAAATATTGTGATGTAAAGCGTGTATGTAAAGCGTACAATATGGCATGTGGGGAAGTGAGCCGGGTTTCATTGCCCCTGAGCTGAATTCCACAGCTAAGCTGTGTTCTTGTGGAGAGGTGAGTGTTTCCCACAAGGACTAAGGGAATCAGAGAATAAGTTAGACTGGGCTCCTTTTGTGCAAAGCCTAGCAACTGGCTCATGGCAACATTGGTGGACGTTTGGAACCAGCTGTCGGCCTGTTGGCTTGGAGTTCCTGATAAACCCGGGAGCTGATTGGATGTGGTGGGGGGGAGGTGGGGGTGTGTTTCATGTTCAATGGGCCTCAGTGAGGGAAAGAAATCCAAACCAGAGTTAGAAGGAATAATATTCTGTGCTATATCTTTGATGGTTTATCTTTTGACTCTCTAGCTCCCCAGGGTTCTCCCAGGCTTTCTTCATGTCCTTGGCTCATCTCTGCTCTTTTACTGATGATTCCACACTGTATTCATTGACTTCCTTCAGATCACACATTCCCAGTGCACAACAGCTTCCGGCCACTCATCAGGCAGTGACCAGCTTCATTATTACCCCAGTCTGTCCCCTTTTATAGGGCAATGAGCATCTTGCCTCTTTCAATTTTTCATTTCTCTTGCAAGATTTTTGTAGATCAAAGAAATAGAATCCCCAGGTTTGACCCTTCCCTCCCCCACCCCCCACCCAACTGTAAGGTCTGCCGAGTGAGCTGTTTACTAGCCTCCCCGCGGAGCCCGCAGTGTTCGCTGAGTGAGCTGTTCCAATCTGTCTGCAGCGGCGGGCAATGCCGCAGGTGGTTTCAGTGATCCTGGCTACGGAGGAGGAGAAGCGGCTAGGACTCCAGGTCCCCTAACTGGTGACGTCTGGAAATGTTGGAGTCGAGGTAGAATACTGGTTGCTTCCCCTTCATGGTCGAACAGCCTGCCCAAAAATAAAGTCATGGTCCGGGTTCAAGCCTGAAGAATAGTCACTTAGATGATATATCGGTGAAATGCCAGCTCCGTGATCGAGAATCTAAATTGTCACGGGAAGGGTGGGCGGAGGGGGAGGTTGAAGGAGGGAGGGTGTGCAGGGTGGTCAAAGCAAACTCTTTCAAAAGGTTGGCATTTCGCAAATTGGAATGGTTTTGAATAAAAGGCAGCTCCCTTTTAGATTGCTGCAGTACAGTAAGGTGATGTTTCGGATATAAAGCTGTCAGCGTATTGTGTAGACTCGATTGGGTTGACATTCTGTCTGACAGAGACTTGCGAACTTGGCTGCGGAATTTTGGATGATAGACTCAGCTTCGCGGATAAACAAATCCAGCAAAACATCGAGTTTGTTAATTCTGCTGATTGGATGCTTATTTTCTATTTCAAGTTGAGTTTATTTTGGGAAGTAATTTAGAATTGGATAGAATGTCAGTTAAAGCCCTTGTGTTCCCTCAAGTGGATTAATTATCAGAGGTTTGTCTAACAAGAATTTTATTTTGATTCTGCGGGCTGTTTCCCAAATGTTTCTGATTAATTTCTGACATTTCAGAAGCCTATTTATTGATTTTTTTTGTTGCCTGATTGCTTTTGGAAATAAGAAATAGAAGCAGGGGTAAGCCATTTGACCCCTCAAACCTGTTCCACTGTTCAACAAGGTCTTTTACCTCAATTCCACTTTCCCCATATCCCTTCATTTCCTTAGTGTCCAAAAATCTATTGACCACTGTCTTGAATATACCCAAGGACAGAGCATCCACAGCTGTCTGGGCTAAAGATTCACAACTGTATGTACAAAGGAATTTATTCTCCTTCCTTTCTAGATGGCCAGTCCCTTACCCTGAGGCTATGATCCTGAGAGTCACCAGCCGGTGGAAACATTCTCCCAGCATTGTCAAGCACCTAAAGAAGTTTATAGATTGCCTCTCATTCTTCCAAACTCCAGGGAATATAGGCCTTGACTACTCGATCCCTTTTTGCAGGACAATCATCTCATTCCAGGGTTCAGATGAATGAACCTTTGTTGTACTCCCTCCAGGTAAGGAGACCAAAACTGTACACAGTACTCCAACTGTGGTCTTACCAAGGCCCTATAGAATTATAGCATATTTTCTTTACTCTTATAATTCAATCCCCTTGCAGTTAAGGCTAACATGCTATTTGTCTCCTGTACCTACATGTTGACTTTCTCTGACTTAATGCACAAGGAGCTCACCTCCCCTTCTGGCCATAAAACCAACTACACTTATTGGCCTGGACTCAGGGCCTTTGAATCTTATCTGGGGACTGCTTGTCTTTCTGGTCCTGGCCACTCCTGCCGCTGGTGCTTCTGGGACTGCAGAGCTGCTGGCCAATTAGATTGTCCGGCAGTACTCTGAGGTGGGACGTCTGCCCCGATTGGAGGGGGTGGGGGTGGGTGGTGCCAGAAGTCCCGTCTCCAGCCAATTAATACTCCTTGCTGGTGATGCATTCCCTGCTGAATTTTTAGGTAGTGGAGCAGGAAACCACGCCATCTCAAAAATCTTGCCCTTGAAAAACAAAGTTAAAATATTGTTGCTCTCGTTCAAACCGAATCTTCCTGCCAATCTCCATTCCCTCTCAGGTCGAACATGAATTATTATTGGTGACGCAACAGCTGGAGGGTACTACCAAAGGGAATTGTAACAGAGTGATGTCTATATATCTATTGCTGCCAGGAAGACGGACGGAGATCTAGTTCGGGAGTCAACTGGCTGAGGCCAGGCTTCCTGGATGCTGAACCAAAAGGCTGTCATTGTAAAAGACAGCTTGGGATTTTTAACATTGTCTGCAATAGAATGACAACAAGTCTTCTGCCACCAACAAGTCCTGCGAACAGGAGCATTTAACAGTTAATATGGATTTAGAGAAAAAAAAATTCATCAAACAGCTAAATGAAATAGAACTTCAAACAGAACACAGCACTATAATGAATGGTTTTGCATGAACCCAGTGGGATGGTTGGGAATCCATGCTATGTGCTACATTTTATCCTATTACAGCAGCAGTCAGGGGTGAGGAGGAGTTTATTGGATGAGTTGGTAACAAACATACAGAAGCAGACATTTATGCATCAAAACGACCAAAGTGATTATCAAACAGCCTCGGGCACCTCACTGAGTATAAAAGAAATAGCCTGCGGTGATTGGTAACACTCTACTTAAACTAACTCGAGAAACAATTAAGGCCGCTGACTCCATTTCTGCTGTGGTGCTCAACATCCTGTTGGAATAAGCTCCCACTGCTGAGGCCCAGTTTCAGTATCGTTTTGAGAATTTTTTTTTTACTTATTCGTCATAAAAGAAGTACATGGCCAATGTTCCAATAAATGTTTGGACTTGGAATTGAAATACAAAACAAAAGACGTCATAATTGCATGTCCCCTATTAGCCTGATTCTGATTCCTTGGCTTGACTATTGTAATGTACTTTTACTGAAAAAGAGACATGTTGTTGAAGCTTCTCATCTTGCACTGATCAGGACAATCGCAAGAATACCAATGTCAGGAGAAGCAACAAATTTATACTGTATGGGAAGAGAGTGCTGATTGGTTGGCAAGTGGACTCTGCCGTGGCATTGCGGTGGAGAATGAACCAATTAATTGTGACTATGAGTTAACTGCCAAGCATTGTTTGAAATTTAAACCAGGCAGCTTGACTCTGATTGGTCAAGGCATTGCCCTGAGGAATAAGCCAGTGAATGGCTGTCACTTATTTTGTTTAGCTGAAACAGGTGCAATGTGTGTACAGGTTCTTTCCGTCTGCATAAAACAGAACTCTATGTATTAATATTTGCAGCTTCCAGTACACACAAATGCGCCACCCTGCAAGGCCGATTGACAAACTTAAATTGGTTATCAGGTAGTTTTTAGCACACTGAGGATTATGAAAAAGTGTCTTTGATAGAATGACACCTAATCTCCTACCACTCGCATATTTCCAAGGTGTGGATGTTATGTTTGCTATATTTGAATCTTAGTGGGCTCCAGTTGGGGTAAAGGCAGGACGATGGGTGGTGGCGGGGGCGGGGGGGGGGAAGGCGGGAGGTGCATCAGGGGGTCTCCACCTGCCACCCTTCCACCCGATTAAATACCCCCTTTCTCCAAACTCATCACTGAGGAGGGCACAAGATTCTGGGTGTCTGAAACGGTAGCGTTCTTTTCCAAGGCACTAACACCTTTCATTTTGATAAGAAAAAAGATGAACAAAATTATAAAGACTTGTCAGCAGATCATAATGATTTTTTAAAGCAGGTTAATATTGCAGTCCCACACTGTTGGTGCAGTGTGAAGAACAGGTCCACAACTATTTGACTGTAAAGTAACTGGAGTGTCGTGGTGAACGTTCAGCGTCTAAATAGTGTTTGGATAACCAACAAAATATCGCACGAGATTGACAATCTGGACTATGGTTTCACTTTAAGTGATGAGCTTTTAAACCATTTTTTTTAATGATCTTGAGATTTCCAACATTTTCAGCTTGGGAAAAACCTCCAGTGGCATTGTAGCGTTTAGACAATAATGATGAAGACGGGAAAGAAGACAGAAACATTGCGCGGGTTAATGTCGGCGAGACAGAAGGTTCTCTCCCTGCAAGCCTTAATATATGTTTGGGTCTGTGAAAGTGTAAAAGCTGCATTATGTTTGAGGCAAACATGACAGTGATTAATGTCCTCATTTTATCACTTCGCGCTAAGATAGTGTATCCTACGGAGGGAGGCGTGGGCTGGATGTGGGGGTTGGTGAGGAGTGGGGTGGCGAAATGCAATACAGCAAATAGCAGTGTTGTAGTTAGTTAGGCTTCATTTATTTTACATGTGTCACCTGAAGTACACAGTCTCAGATTCTTGTCATGAAAGGTCCAACAGTGTAAGTGAGCCTGCGGGAGTTGTCACTCGAGAGCACATCATCAGAAATGAAGGTGCCATAGGTAATATATAATATACATATGTATGCATATAAATTGACAATTATGGGAAATCTCCAAAATTCTAATTGTTATCCTTTTAATACTATTTTCTACAATTTTTCATGGTGGTAAATATAGAATTTATTTTAAAATCTCCTGCTGGAGTGCAGGACCCCCTATTGCTCTACCATATGTACAGTGATGATTGCTTTATATTCTGACAGCATTCAATGACCTGATTTCACATTTTACAGTGTAGGAGTACTCTAAAACAAATCATTTCAGAGGGCAGCCATGGAGCTAAATATTGGAGCAAGATACCCTTGAAATTATTGTAAATGGAAGAATTTTCCAGTCGACGAGCGGGGGTTGGGGGGGAACGGGGCCCGCTCACCGACGTGTAAAATGACGCACGGTGACATCGGGCGTGTGTCCTGACATCACCGCGCATCATTTAGATTGTCAGCGCGGTGGGCGTGCAGCTGTGTCAGTTGCACACCCGCCAAAATGTCAAAGGCCTACTCAGGCCATTAAGAAAGTAGTTTCCACGGGTGGGATGAGGCTTCATGAAGGGTTTATTAATTAAATAAAATTTTTTGAAAAAAAATCAATGGACATGTTTCAGCTCAAGTAACAGTTTCACATGAGGGGACGTGTCCTTAAAATTTATTTATTTTTTTTACCTTTATTAAATTTTTCAGAATATGAACAAATCTCCCTGAGGCATCTCTGTGCCTCAGGGAGATTCCTGCGCTGTTTCGCGCGCATGTGTGAAAGACCGCAGGCCCCGACTCAGGGAATTACCCCCTACCACGCCCCCACACCCCCCCCCCACCCGCATTGGGAGCGCTCACGCTGGGCTGGCCTTAATTGGCCCGCCCATGTAAAATGGTGGCACGCACCTGACCAGGGGCGCCGATCGGGTTCGTGCTCGCTCCCGCCCACCTCCGCACAACCCTCCATGACGGGGTGGTGGGTGGGGTGGGGGGGGGGGTTGGAATATTCAGCCCTATATATTTTTGGTGTGTGTGGGGAGTGGGACTGAAGAGGGAACTTACAACCGAGTACCAAGAATGTGAAACCACTTGAAAGATCTGACTTCTGTGTAAAAGCAAAAAACTGCGGACGCTGGAAGTCCAAAATAAAAACAAAAACAAAAACACCTGGAAAAACTCAGCAGGTCTGGCAGCATCTGCGGAGAGGGACACAGTTAATGTTTCGAGTCCGTATGACTCTTCAACAGAACTAAGGAAAAATAGAAAAGAGGTGAAATATAAGCTCGTTTAAGGTGGGGGGGGGGACAAGA
This sequence comes from Carcharodon carcharias, assembly GCF_017639515.1. Taxonomy (NCBI): domain Eukaryota; kingdom Metazoa; phylum Chordata; class Chondrichthyes; order Lamniformes; family Lamnidae; genus Carcharodon; species Carcharodon carcharias. The sequence continues at coordinate 14,808,910 of NC_054485.1, forward strand.
AGAGCTGGATAGAGGGCCAGTGATAGGTGGAGATAATCAAAAGATGTCACAGACAAAAGGACTAAGAGGTGTTGAAGGTCGTGATATTATCTAAAGGAATGTGCTAATTAAGGGTAGAAAGCAGGACAAGCAAGATACAGATAGCCCTAGTGGGGGTGGGTTGGGGGGAAGGGATCGCAGTAGGCTAAAAGGTAGAGATAAAAAAATGGATGGAAATACACTTAAAAATAATGGAAATAGGTGGGAAAAGAAAAATCTATATAAATTATTGGAAAAAACAAAAAGGAGGGGGAAAATCGGAAGGGGGTGGGGATGGAGGAGAGAGTTCATGATCTAAAATTGTTGAACTCAATATTCAGTCTGGAAGGCTGTAAAGTGCCTAGTCGGAAGATGAGGTGCTGTTCCTCCAGTTTGCGTTGATCTTCACTGGAACAATGCAGCAGGTCAAGGACGGACATGTGGGCATGAGAACAGGGTGGAGTGTTGAAATGGGCAAGCGACAGGGAGATCTGGGTAATGCTTACGGACAGACCGAATGTGTTCTGCAAAGCGGTCACCCAGTCTGCATTTGGTCTCTCCAATGTAGAGGAAACCACATTGGGAGCGACGAATGCAGTAGACTAAATTGAGGGAAGTGCAAGTGAAATGCTGCTTCACTTGAAAGGAGTGTTTGGGCCCTCGGACGGTGAGGAGAGGGGAAGTAAGGGGGCAGGTGTTGCACCTTCTGTGGTTGCATGGGAAGGTGCCGTGGGAGGGGGTTGAGGTGTAGGGGGTGATGGAGGAGTGGACCAGGGTGTCCCGGAGGGAACGATCCCTACGGAATGCCACCGGGGTGGTGAAGGGAAGATGTGTTTGGTGGTGGCATCATACTGGAGTTGGTGGAAATGGCAGAGGATGATCCTTTGAATGCGGAGGCTGGTGGGATGATAAGTGAAAACAAGGGGGACCCTATCAAGTGTCTGGGAAGGAGAAGAAAGTGTGAGGATGGATGCACGGGAGATGGGCCGGACACGGTTGAGGGCCCTGTCAACGACTGTGGGTGGAAAACCTCAGTTAAGGAAGAAGGAGGACATGTCAGAGGAACTGTTTTTGAAAGTGGCGTCATCAGAACAGATGCGACAGAGGTGAAGCAGCTAGGAGAATGGGATGGAGTCCTTACAGGAAGCGGGATGTGAGGAGCTTTAGTCGAGGTAGCTGTGGGAGTCGGTAGGCTTGTAATGGATATTGGTGGACAGTCTATCAGCAGAAATTGAGACAGAGAGGTCAAGGAAGGGAAGGGACATGTCAGAGATGGACCATGTGAAAATGATGGAGGGGTGTAAATTGGAAGCAAAATTAATAAATTTTTCCAGGTCCAGACAAGAGCATGAAGCAGCACCGAAGTAATCATCGATGTACCAGAGAAAGAGTTGTGGGAGGGGGCCGGAGGAGGACTGTAACAAGGAATGTTGCAGATACTTCATAAAGAGACAGGCATAGCTGGGGCCCATGCGGGTACCCATAGCCACACCTTTTATTTGGAGGAAGTGAGAGGAGTTTAAGGAGAAATCGTTCAGTGTGAGAACAAGTTCAGCCAGATGGAGGAGAGTAGTGGTGGATGGGGATTGTTTGGGCACTTTACAGCCTTCCGGACTGAATATTGAGTTCAACAATTTTAGATCATGAACTCTCTCCTCCATCCCCATCCCCTTTCCGATTTTCCCCCTCCTTTTTGTTTTTTCCAATAATTTTTATAGATTTTTCTTTTCCCACCTATTTCCATTATTTTTAAGTGTATTTCCATCCATTGTTTTATCTCTACCTTTTAGCCTTTTTAGATTCCTTCACCCCACCCCACCCCCACTAGGGCTATCTGTCCCTTGTTTGTCCTGCTTTCTACCCTTAATTAGCACATTCCTTAGATAATATCACCACCTTCAATACCTCTTTGTCATTTTGTCTGTGACATCCTTTGATTATCTCCATCTATCACTGGCCCTCTATCCAGCTCTTCTTGTCCCACCCCCCTTAAACGAGCTTATATTTCACCTCTCTTCTATTTTTCCTTAGTTCTGTTGAAGGGTCATTCGGACTTGAAACATTAACTGTGCTCCTCTCCGCAGATGCTGCCAGACCTGCTGAGTTTTTCCAGGTATTTTTGTTTTTGTTCTGACTTCTGTAATTTTGATTTTATGAGTAGACCTTTAAATAGGAATAAAAGTCATCCTCCCATTATTGATTAAGAGAAGAGTTCACCTCTTTGAGTCTTGATTTGAAATTTACCCTTGGGTTTAAATGCTCAATCTCATTGATGTTGGATGCATTATTAGTGGGCGTGGAGGGACTCTGTCCATCATGCTATGTTTGCCACAGTGAACTGACTGTGCACAGGCATTCCCACCATCTGCACTGGTGTCCGCCAGTCGTAGCATCACTGTCCTGAGGACGTTAACTTTGAAGGGGATAAAATCATAAAAATTACTATCCTACTCTCTTCAATGGTTTTGGACTCTGTAATCCTGTTAGAGTAAGTGAACAAGACATAGATTTTCTCTTTTCTATAGCCTGCAGATAGGGTTACATTAATGGTGACTGGTGGGATATAGTCTTTGTACAATACTGATGTTGCCAACTGTGAGGAATGCAGCCAGGTTTTGTGCAGAATCTGTTCCATCAGCTTTCCCTGCCATTTGCACCATCTGCTTGCTCCTGTGTAGCTCAGATGCAATTACTGAGTAGAGATGGATGTTTGTAACTAAGGAAAGCTTGGTATTTTTACAGAGGAAAGCTGGGTGGGCAGCATTAGCTTCAACAGCTATTGACTCAGTCCACGCAGCATCTAAGGCATTGTCATTTGCCAGCTTGGTGTCCAATTTTGTCTATGACTGAATGTTGTGATTCAGCCTACAGAGGTTGGTGTAAGCAAAAATAATCCTCTGTTACAATCTATCAAGTCCCCCATGGATCCTTTTTTTAAATTACTCATTCTCAAGAGACTGACGGGAAGGCTTTCATTTATTGCCCATTTCCACTTGTCCTTGAGGAATTGGTATTGGATTGGTTTTTTGAATCACTGCAGTCCATGTGGCGAAGGTGCTCCCTACAGCACGTTCCAGATTCTTGACCCAACGACAATGAAGAGACAGTGTTATATTTCCATGGCTTGGGGGGGAAATGGGGGTTGAGGGGTGTTCCCATACATCTGCTGCCCTTGTATGGCCCTAGTCATTCTAGGTAGCGGAGGTCACACAGCTTGGAAGATGCTGCCGAAGGAAGCTTGGTGAGGTGCAGTCGTGCATGTTGTAGATGGTGCACACTGCAGCCATTGTGCACCATTGATGGAGGGAATGAACGTGTAAGGTGGTGGATGGGGTGCCGATCAAGCGGGCTGCTATAATCAGGATGGTATTGATTCTCTTGATTTTTGCTGCAGCTGACCTCATCCAGGAAAGTGGGAAGGGTTCTATCACACTCCTGACTAGTGTTTGTTAGGTAGTGGAGAGGCTTTTTGAAGTCAGGAAGTGAGCTACTTACCACATGATATCCAGCATTAATAGCTACAACGTTTATGTGGCAGGTCCAGTTAGTTTTTGGTCAATAATAGCCCCCTGATAGTTGATGGTGGGGGATTCGGCTACATTAAGTTCATTCAATACTAAGGGGAGATTGTTAGGCTGTCGTTGGAGATGAGTAATCCCTGGTACATGTGGCACCAATTGTACATGTGCATATTCCTACAGAACTAGTGAGGAATTAAAAATGACAGTACGTCGTTGCTGATAACTTTTCATGCCAAGTGAAGCAGCAAAATTGTGAAATAGTTAAATCCACCATTCGAAAAGTTCAAAGCAATATTTAATGAGAGTTTAAATGTCAGTAAGACTAGGGAGGTTACAAACGGATCCCTTTATAATAATAAAGAATTAAAATCAGAAACTGATGGAAAGCATTCGGCAGGTCAGGCAGCATTTGTGCAAAGAGAAACAAAGTTAATGTGGTCCAAGTAATGGCCATTATTTATATGTAAATGGTAGCAACTTCAGGTGAGGATGCACATTAAATGCTAATATCCAAAATAGTTCACCCCCTTGAATTCACCCTCTCGCTCAGCCCTTCTGCTATTTATTTACCAGTTCCTATATTTGTGCACTCAGGTCTTAGATGCTCTGATTCTGCCTCACTGCACCATTATCAGCTCACACTTTCAGTAACCCTGTGGGCAAATATGCTTTGAGCTGATGGATGCAAAATAAAAGAAAGAAAGACTTGCGTTTATATAATGCTTTACACAACCACCAGACATCTCAAAGCATTTTACAGCCAATGATGTTCTTTCTGAAGCGTAGTCACTATTGTACTGCAGGAAATGAAGCAGCCAATTTGCACACAGCAAGCTCCCACAAACAGCAATTTGACACTGACCAGATAACTTTTTTAGTGATGGCGGTTAAAGGATAAATATTGGCCAGGACACTGGGGGAACAACCCTGCTCTTCTTCCACATAGTGCCATGGGATCTTTTATATCTACTCAGGCAGACGGAGCTTTGGTTTATTGTCTCAACTGAGAGAGGGTGCCTCCAAAAGTGCAGCACTCCCTTAGTACTGCACTGTAGTACCAACCTACATTTTTGTGCTCAAGGAGTGGCACTTGAACTCTGAACCTTGTGGCTCAGAGAGGTGAAAGTGCTACCAACCGAGGTATGGCTGACATGTGGGGGTAGTCAAACTATCGCTGTTAGATGCCCCAGAAAGGCAAAATCTGGCCCATGTTTCAGGTTGATAACCTTTCCTCAGAGCTGGTTGGATAACTTTAAATATTCGTTGGATTCCCCTATTCATCGTCTTTCATGATTGAACGCACACTCTAAGAACACTGACATTTAATCCATGTATCACTTTATAGGTCAGTTGCTTCTTAAATATGCTATGCAGCATGGGACAACAAGTTTGGTCACAGTAGGAGTTGAATATATCCCATTTGTATTCTACAATATAGGATACAGCACTAGAGAGAAAGAGAGTATACCATCTGCTTGGGTACAGTCAGATCTTTCTCAGCAGTAGAGATCAGAGATAATGACTATGAAGGCTGTGCTAATGGGCTTCCACTGTAAAATCAGAATCAAGTTGGTAATCTTTTAATCTGCACCTCCAGCTTCAGAATCCAATCAAACATACTAAAATACATTCCAATGCACCAGTGAAAAAAAACCTAGCTTTTGGAAGCATTATCTTTTTGATGGCTGAACAGTAACTAATGGAATCTCTTGTTGGTTAATCCTGATTAAAGAAAGGAAAGGAAATAACCAACTATAAAGCTTTTTATCTATGCAGTAAATGTCCCTTCTCTGTTATGCTACCTGTGCTGATCCGCGATAGATCACATCTCATTGCACACCAAAGACATATCCGCATTAGCTCCTACCTCATGAATTCCCAGGATTAGAACAGATTTTAGGCTCATGTTTTAACTATAAGCATGAATCTCCCCAAGGGATTAGCCTAGGGTCAGATTATGATAGCTCCAGTCAAATTTCCCCCACCAATATACAGTTTGCAGAATGTTTTAAGGCTGAGGTTTGGCTCTTTTATTAGTGCTTAACGTCTGCAGGAAATGATTCAATCTGCAGCATGTGAGAATGTTTTTGGAATAAACTAACTTTGAAATGGGTCACTTGCATCATTGCTAAGCTATCACTCCTTTTAAAAAAAAAATTTCTAATAACAATTCTCTACAGCAACGCAATTAGAATGAGCTTCCATACTTGAAATGTCAATTTTCTTTTTTAATCGCTATCGAAATAAATGAAAATGAAGTGGTGTTTTGTCCTTACGTTTGCAATATTCCTCTATTTATTGGAATCATAGAACGGCTACAGCACAAAAAGAGACCATTCAGCCCATCGTGTCGATGCTGTCTTTCTGCATGCAAAACTCAGCTAGTCCCACTTCCCCACACTTACCCCTGGGCCTCTTTCTCTTTTATTCATTGACAGGATATGGGCTTCGCTGGCTGGGTCAGCATTTATTGTCCATCCCTAATTGCCCATGAGAGGTGGTGGGGAGCTGCCTTCTTGAACTACTGCAGTCCATGTGATGTAGATACACCCACAGTGCTGTTAGGAAGGGAGTTCCAGGATTTTGATCCAGCGACAGTGAAGGAATGGCCGATATATTTCCAAGACGGGATGGTGAGTGACTTGGAGGGGAACTTCCAGTTGGTGGTGTTCTCACCTATCTGCTGCCTTTGCCCTAGATGGTAGTGGTCATGAGTTTGGAAGGTGCTGTCGAAGGACCCTTGGTGAATTCATGGTCATCATCAGACTCTTATTGAATTCAAATCCCACCATCTGCCGTAGTGGGATTCAAACCCTGGGTCTCTGGATTACTAGTCCAGTGATTATAACTACGTCAACACCTCCACCCACACCGCCCTCCCGCCCCACCCCCAACCCACCTTCAGAAGATTATCAACTTCCCTTTTGAAAGTCATGATTGAATCTGCCTCCACCACTCTCTCAGGTGGTGCATTCTAGATTGTAACCACTTGCTGTGTAAAAAAAGATTTTCCCTTATTTTGCCATTGTTTCTTTTGCCATTCACCTTAAATTGGTGTCCCCTGGTTCTTGACCTTTTTGCCAATGGGAACAGTTTCTCTCCCCCTGCTCTCTCTAGACCCTTCATGATATTGAGTACCTCTATTAAATCTCCTCGCAACCTTCTCTTCTCTAAGGAGAACAGCCCCAGCACTCAAAACTATCCGCAGAGCTGAAATCCCTCATCCCTGGAACCATTCTCGCAAACGTTTTCTGCACCTTTTCTAAAGCCTTCATATCCTTCCTAAATTGTGGTGCCCAGAGCTTGACACAATACTCTAGCTGAGACCGAACCAGTGTTTTATAAAGGTTCATTATAACTTCCTTGCTTTTGTACTCTATGCCTGTATTTCTAAAGCCTAGGATTCCACATGTCTTTTTAACCACTTTCTCAATCTGCCCAGCCAACTTCAATGGTTTCTGCATTTGAATCACCAGCGTTCTTTAAATGTTCCAGGGGCGGGGGTACCAACAATGCAGACTTGGTTGTGAGATAGGAAAGAGAGAGTAGTGGTGAACATTTGTTTTTCAGACTGGAGAAAGGTATACAGTGGGCTTCTCCAGGGGTCAGTGCAAGGGCCACTGCTTTTCTTGACCTATGTTAATGGCCCAGATTGGATGTACAGGATACAATCTCAAAATTTTCAGATGACACAAAGCTTAGAAGTATTGTGAATTGTGAAGAGGTTAGAAGAGACTTCAAGGAGACATAGACAGGCTGGTGGAAAGCGTGGTTATGTGACAGATGAAACGTAATGCAGGAAGAATGAAGAGAGGCAATATAAAATAATTGGTACCTCTGTTCCTTTGATTCCATGGGCATCAGCTTTGCTCGCAAGCCTATTATGTTCACTTTAGCCAATTCCTTTGGAAGTGCGTGTGCAGCATGTCAACTCATCAAAAAACTCAGTCAAGTTAGTGAAACAAAATTCTCTTTTAATAAATCCGTGTTGTCCTTGATTAATCCAAGTGACTATTAGCTTGGTTTATCAATATTCATTGTTTCTGAAAACGTTTTCACTATGAGGTTAAACTGACTGGCCTGTGTTGCTGGGTTTGTCCTTACACTCTTTTTGAACATTTACAATTCTCCAGTCCTCTTGGGGAAGTGGTGGTGTAGTGGTATTGTGTGTACTAGTGACCCAGTAAGCCCAGGCTAATGCTCCGGAGACCTGGGTTTGAATCCTGCCACGGTAGATGGTGACGTTTGAATTTTTAAAAAATCTGGAATTAAAAGTCTAATGATGATCGTGAAACCATTATCAGTTTTTGTAAAAAGCCATCTGGCTCACTCTAATAAAAACAAAAAAACTGCGGATGCTGGAAATCCAAAACAAAAACAGAAACAGGAATACCTGGAAAAACTCAGCAGGTCCGGTAGCATCGGCGGAGAAGAGCACAGTTGACGTTTCGAGTCCTCATGACCCTTCAACAGAATGAGGACTCGAAGAGTCGACTGTGCCCTTCTCCGCCGATGCTGCCGGACCTGCTGAGTTTGTCCAGGTATTTCTGTTTCTGTTTTTGTTTTGGCTCACTCTAATGCTGTTTAGGGAAGGAAATCTGTCGTCCTTGTCTGGTCTGGCCTACATGTGACTCCAGACCCACAGCAATGTGGTTGATTCTGAAATGGCCTAGCAAGCCACTCAGTTGTTTCAACCACTACAAAGTCACAAAAAAAGGATGAAACCGGATGGACCACCCGGTGTTGACCTAGGCACCGGAAACGACAACGACAATCGCAGCCCTGTCGACCCTGCAAAGTCCTCCTTACTAACACCTGGGGGCTAGTGCCAAAACTGGGAGAGCTGTCTCCCAGACTAGTCAAGCAACAGCCTGATATAGTCATCGTCATGGAATCAAATCATTCAGATAATGTCCCAGACACCACCATCACCATCCCTGGGTGTGCCTGCCCATCGGCAGGACAGGTACAGTGCTGTACAGTCAGGAGGGAGTTGCCTGCGAGTCCTCAACATCGACTCGGGACTTCATGAAGTCTCATGGCATCAGGTCAAACATGGGCAAGGAAACTTCCTGCTGATTACCATGTACTGCCCACCATCAGCTGATGAATCAGTGCTCCTCCATGTTGAACACCACTTGGAGGAAGCACTGAGGGTGGCAAAGGCCCAGAATGTACTCTGGGTAGGGGACTTCAATGTCCATCACCAAGAGTGGCTCGGTAGCACCACTACTGACCAAGCTGGTAAGGTCCTAAATGACATAGCTAGACTGGGTCTGTGGCAGGCAGTGAGGGAACCAACAAGAGGGAAAAACACCCTTGACCTCATCCTCACCAACCTACCTGTCACAGATGCATCTGTCCATCACAGTTTGAGTAGGAGTGACCAGCGCACAGTCATTGTGGAGGTGAAGTCCCACCTTCGCATTGAGGATATCCTCCATTGTGTGGTATAGCAGTACCAGGTGATAAATGGGGTAGATTTCAAACTGATATAGCAGCTCAAGACCAGGCATCCATGAGGCGCTGTGGGCCATCAGCAGCAGCAGAATTGTACTCGAACACAACCTGTAACCTCATATCCCCCACCCTATCATTACTATCAAACCAGGGGATCAACCCTGATTCAATGAAGAGTCAGGAGTAGTACCAGGCATACCTAAAAATGAGGTGACAACCTGGTGAAGCTATAACACAAGATTACTTACATGCCAAACAGCATAAGCAGCAAATGACAGACAGAGCTAAGTAATCCCTCAACCAACGGATCAGATTTAAGTTCTGCAGTCTTGCCACATCCAGTCATAAATGGTTGTGGACAATTAAACAACTCACTGGAGGAGGAGGCTCCACAAATATCCCCAACATAGAGAAACCCAGCACAACATTGCAAAAGATAAGACTTAAGCATTTGCTGCAATCTTCAGCCAGAAGTGCCAAGAGGATGATCCATCTCGGTCTCCTCTGGAGGTCCCCAGCATCACAGATTCCAGTCTTCAGCCAATTTGATTCGCTCCACGTAATATTAAGAAACAGCTGAAGGCACTGGATACTGCAAAGGCTATGGGCCCTGACAATATTCTGGCAATAGTACTGAAGACTTGTGCTCCAGAACTTGAAGCGCCCCTAGCCAAGCTGTTCCAGTACAGCTACAACACTGGCATCTACCCAGCAATGTGGGAAATTGCCCAGGTATGTCCTGTACACAAAAACCAGGACAAATCCAACCCGGCCAATTACCGCCCCATAAGTCTACTCTTGTTCATTAGTGAAATAATGAAAGAGTCATCAACAATGCTATCAAATGGCACTTGCTTAGCAATAACCTGCTCACTGATGCCCAGTTTGAGTTCCGCCAGGGCCATTCAGCTCCTGACCTCATTACAGCCTTGGTTCAAACATGGACAAAAGAGCTGAGCTCCCGAGGTGAGGTGAGAGTGACTGCCCTTCACATCAAGGCCACATGTGACCAAGTGTGGCATCAAGGAGCCCTAGCAAAACTGGAGTCAATGGGAAGCAGGGGGAAGACTCTCCACTGGTTGGAGTCATACCTAGCACAAAGGAAGATGGTTGTGGTTGTAGGAGGTCAGTCATTTCAGCTCCAGGACATCACTGTGGGAGTTCCTCAGGGAAGTGCCCTCTGGCCAACCATCTTCAGCTGCTTCATCAATGACCTTCCTTCCATCATAAGGTCAGAAGTGGGGATGTTCGCTGATGATTGCACAATGTTCAGCACCATTTGTGACTCCTCAGTCCATGTCCAAATGCAACAAGACCTGGACAATATGCAGGTTTGGGCTGACATGTGGCAAGTAACATTTGCGCCACACAAGTGTCAGGCAATGACCATCTCCAACAAGAGAGAATCCAACCATTGCCCCTTGATGTTCAATGGCATTACCATCACTGAATCCCCCACCATCAACAGCTTGGGTGTTACCATTGACTAGAAAGTGAACTGGACTAGCCATATAAATACTGTGGCTACAAGAGCTGTAGCAGCTAGGAATCCTATGATGAGTAACTCATCTCCTGATTCCCCAAAGCCTGTCCACCATCTATAAGGCACAAGTCAGGAGTGTTTTGGAATACTCCCCACTTGCCTGGGTGGGTGCAGCTCCCACAACACTGAAGAAGCTTGACACTATCCAGGACAAAGCAGCCCGCTTGATTGGCACCGTATCCACATGCATTTACTCCCTCCACCACCAATGCACAGTAGCAGCAGTGTGTACCATCTACAAGATGCACTGCAGGACCTCACCAAGGCTCCTTCGATAGCAACTTCCAAATCCACGACCACTACCATCTAGAAGGACAGCAGAGGGATGTTAACACCACTACCTGGAAGCTCCCCTCCAAGTCACAATCCATCCTTACTTGGAATTATATTGTTGTTTCTCCACTGTCGCTGGGTCAAAATCCTGGAACTCCAGCCCTAACAGCACTGTGGTTGTACCTACAGGTCATGGACTACAGCGGTTCAAGGAGGCAGCTCACCATCACCTTCTGAAGAGCAATTAGGGATGGGCAATAAATGCTGGCCCAACCAGCAAAACCCACATCCATTGAATTAAAAAAAAAAATCCTGGAAGTAAGGAGGATTGGAGGATTATGGCCAATGGCTCCATAATTTCCAGCCTGAGTTCCCTATGTATCCGCAGATGCATCCCGTCTGGATCTGGTGACTTATCAACTTTTTGTATGTTGACAACTGAAGTTGTCAGCTAAAGGAGGTTGGTGTTTGCACCTGCTGATAGTTGATGCTTCCAATTGCATTTCCTTTCATTGAAGTTTCTTTATTTTTATTCTTTACACAGCATGTGGGCATTGCTGGCTAGGTTAGCATTTTTAATGCCCATCCCTAATTGCCCTTGAGGAAGTGGTGGTGAGCTGGCTTCTTGAACCACTGCTGTCCATGTGGTCTAGGTACCCCCATGGTGCTGTTAGGAAGGGAGTTCCAGGATTTTGACCCTGCGACAGTGAACAAATGGTGATAAATTTCCAAGTCAGGATGGTGAGTGGTTTGGAGGGGAACTTCCAGGTGATGAAGTTCCCATGCATCAGCTGCTCTTGGCCATCTAGATGGTGGTGGTCATGGATTTGGAAGGTGCTGTTGAAGGAGCCTTGGTGAATACCTGCAGTGCATCTTGTAGGTGGTACACACTGCTGCTTCTGTGCACTGGTGATGGAGGGACTGGATGTTAAAGCTGGTGGATGGTGTCAATTAAGTGGGCTGTTTTGTGCTGGATGGTGTCAAGCTTCTTGAGTGTTGTTGGAGTTGCACTCATCCAGGCAAGTGGGGAGTATTCCATCACACTCCTGGCTTGTGCCTTGTAGATGGTGGACAGGCTTTGGGGAGTCAGGAGGTGAGTTACTCACCACAGAATTCCCAACCTCTGACCTGCTCTTGTAGTCACAGTATTTATATGGCCATTCCAGTTCAGTTTCTGGTCAATGGTAAGCCCCAGGATGTCGATAGCGGGCGATTCAGCGATGGTAATGCCATTGAATGTCAAGGGAAGTTGGTTGGATTCTCTCTTGTTGGAGATTATTGCCTGGCACTTGTGCGATGCGAATGTTACTTGTCACTTATCAGCCCAAGCCTGAATGTTGTCCAGGTCTTGTTGCATATGGGCATGGACTGCCATTATTATGTAATTTGATTATCGGAGTGGCCCTAAATGCCTCTGGATACAGTTAAGTTTGTATTTGTGAGACCACAGCTAAAAATAATTACACTTGCTATCGTATGTTCAGTTTGAAGATCACAGTTGTTGTGCCCTTGGACATTTCTAATATAGTCATTTTTTTATCCGTTAGAACAAATGAGCAATTAATGAGCTTTGTTATCCACAGGCCCAGTACAAGTAGAATCCAAATTATTTCCCTCTATAGCTCAATTGTTAAGGACAGTCCCCATTGTGTAAATGAGTTATTGTAGACCAGGAAAGCCTCCTGTTTAATCCCTAGTCTGTGCTGAGCTGGCTGATCTCAATCAGAGGGATTGTTGGAGCTGCACTCATCTGGGCAAGTGGAGAGTATTCCATCAAACTCCTGATTTGTGCCTTGGAAAGGCTTTGGGGAGCCAGGAGTCGAATCACTTGCTGCAGAATCGTAACCTCCGACCTGTTCTAGTAGTCACAATATTTACGTGGCTGGTTCATTTAAGCCTTATCAATGGTCACCCCTCAGGATGTGGTTGGTAGGGATTTGACAATGGTAATGCTATTGAATCTCAAGGGAAGATGGTTATATTCTCTCTTGTTCGAGGTAGGATCATTGCATTTGCATAGCATGAATCAGCTCAAGCCTGAATGTTGTCTAGGTCTTGCTGTACGCTGGCATGGATTGCTTCAGTATCTGAGGTTGCGAATGGTACTGAACACTGCGCAATCAGCGAACTTCCCCACTTCTGAATTTATGATGGAAGGAAGGTCATTGATGAAGCAGTTGAAGATAGTTGAGGCTGGAACATTACACTGAGGAACTCCTGCAGCGATTTCCTGCGGCTGAGATAATTGACCTCCAACAATCGAGGTATGATTCCAGCCAGTTGAAAGATCTGATTCCCATTGACTCCAGTTTTGCTGGGGCTCCTTGATGCCATACTCAGTCCAATGCTGCCTTAGTGCCAAGGGCAGTCACTCTCACCTCCCTTCTGGTATTCAGCTCTTTTGTTCGTGTTTGGACCAAGGCTGTGTAATGAGGTCAGGAGCCAAGAATGCGTAACTGAGATTTGGGAAACAAAATGCTGTGAGGAAGTAGGGGTGTCCCCAGGGGCTACAGGGCTGTGGCTGGGACATAATAATGGGATCTTTACCCTGTGCTTAGCTAGGCTATACTGGACCTTGGAGTGCTTATTGCTTATACTGGCTATCCAAAATAGTTAGAAAAATGCCACTCTTCATTACTGGTTTCAATAAGCAATTTAAAATAAAAGAGGCTGCTGAAAATAACTGTGGCTGCTTTCTCGTTGTGCTCAATTCCAGAGCAACAATTTGACAGTCCAGTAAGGGCACGTGATTTAAGTGAAACAAAATGCCTGAGATGCAGCTGGATGGTGTTCCGTTTATTTTGCGATGGGGGCAGTGTTGGCACATTAACGTTACAAAGTTGGCCACTATGACAAAATCTATCTTCTGCAGCACGACCGTCCTTCTGAGGAGTGAGCTACTACTACGTGTGCTCACGGCCTGTCACTTCAACAGGCAATACTGCTGAAAGTGCTTTCTGACATATTGCTTCAATAAGGCTGAAGATAATTGCGTACATTTTAATAAACTGTGGTGGAAGCAGGGACAAAAAAAAACACATAAAGACGTGGACTAGTTGCATTGTTTTGGTCATTAGTGTCAGCAGAACAAGCTTTATGCTTCATTACAGCCTCTGCATGTGAAAGGACATATTGATGGCAGGAGTTTCTCTCACAGTTCTGTGTCACACCATTAAAAGGGACATGTCTTCAAGCACTTAGTTCTGCTTGCCAGAAGGCTATGCACTGAGGGAGAGGCAATGTTTCGGAGGGGCACTGGATTCATGTTTCTGATGTTGCTGCCTGCAGTTGCTGTTGTAACAGCTGCTGGTAGAGAAACGTATCATTTGCTTTGCATCTGCCTATACAATTAAAAGGAGTGTGCCGGCCTGCAAAAAATCCCTGTGCAGTCACTCGGCCTGAGATGTGAGCGCTGCCACGGACCAGCTGTTTCAGCAAATCTGACACAACATAGCATTTTTAACACATTCAGAAAGGCCCCCGACATGTAATATTTTTGAATTATTAAAATCAAAAGTGCACTTAGAATGCAAAAAAATCTGTTTCTAAAAGGACTTTCGCTGATAAACATTAATTTTAAAAGCAGATGGTCATTGCTACAAAGCTGAGTTGCAAGTTGATAAAAACTGTTCCACTCCAAAAGTGGGCACGTGATGTATTTTTAGTTTAGGAAGCGGGTAGACCCGTGGATTCTTGCAGTTAAACTTCCTAAAGCAGAACTTAGTGAGGACATTTAATTCGAACTTCAGATCACCAAATGTTTTCAGAGGTTAAACATCAAAAAATAACACCGGCGTTGTATTTACAGCTTTACCACAACTGGTTAGCTGAAAGCTACCAAGGTCAGTATTTTATATGTGCTTTGTTGGAATGCAGGTTCTTGGCTCATAGGCTGCCATTGCTTCATGCTGAGCCATTTCCTTGGCAGTGGTGATTATCTCAGGGACAAGATATGGAGTCAGGTCCCAAGCCTACTGCAGCTCGGGACTGGAATTGAACCCACCCTGCTGGCATTAGTGTAAATCGCGTGCTTGCTAGCTAGCCAACTGATCTAACCCCCACCCCTTGACCAGAATACTGACATCTTAATATAGCTGTTTTGTGTTAGACAGGGCATGGGTGGGGAGGAACAGAAAGAGATGAACAGATGGACTTACATTTCTGCAGCACTTTTCACAACTGCAGGATGCCCCAAAGTGCTTTACTGTCAATGAAGTACTTTTTTTGAAGTCTACTTGCTAACCAGTCAGAACTCTCTTCTCATACAGTATAAATATGTTGTATTCCCTGACATTGGCATTTTCTTGTCAATTGTCCTGATGAGTGCAAGACGAAAAGCTTCGATAAAAAATGTCTCTTTCTTCAGCAATACTTTTTGACGTGTAGTCACTATTGTAATGCTGAAAACACAACAGTTAATTTGCGCATAGCAAGTTCGCATGAGCAGCATGGAGATAATGGTCATATCATTTGGTTTAGTGACTTTGGTTGAAGAATAAATATTAGCAGAGACATCAAAGAGAACTCCACTGCTCTTCTTCAAATGGTGCCATGGGATCACTTATGGCCACCTGAGAGTGCAGATAGAACCTTGGTTTAGCATCTCATGTGAAAAGTGGCTCCTTTGACACTGCAGCACTCCCTTGGTACTGCTCTGGAGTGTCAGCCTGGGTTTTATGCTTCAAGTCTTTAACCTTCTGACTTAGAGGCAGAAATGCTACCACTGAGCCACAGCTTAATAACTCTGAGAGGCAGAGACAGAGAGGGACAGAGAAATAGGCAGAGAAAGGGGGAAAGAGGGATTGTTCTCCCAGGAAGGCAAAGTTTCTAAATTTACTGTGAAATTTGGGCCAGAAGATTACAGGATCAATCCTTACTCTGTGCTGCAGCTGTTAATTCCAGTCAGGTTTGCAGGAGAGTTCTCCCCGGTGTCCTGGCCAATATCTATCCTTCAACCAATATCACAAAAACAGAATATCTGGTGAGTCTCACAATATCACAAACATACAAATAAGGAGCAGGAGTAGGCCATTCGGCCCCTCGAACCTGCTCCGCCATTTAATAAGATCATGGCTGGTCTGATAGTAACCTCAAATCTGCATACCGCCTACCCCCGATAACCTATCACCCACTTGCTTACCAAAAATCTATCCACCTCTGCCTTAAAAACATTCAAAGACTCCTCTTCCAACACCTGCTCAGGAAGAGAGTTCCATGACTCACGGCCCTCTGAGAGAAAAGAATTTGCCTCATCTCTGTTTTAAATGGGCAATCCCTTATTTTTAAACAGTGACCCATTGTTCTAGATTCTCTCTCCCACAAGAGGAAACATCAATTCCAAATCCGCACTATCAAGACCCCTCAGGATCTTATATGTTTCAATCAAGTCGCCTCTTACTCTTCTAAACTCCAGTGGATACAAGCCTAGCCTGTCCAGCCTTTCCTCATAAGAGAACCCATCCTCATTCCAGATATTAGTCTGGTAAACCTTCTATTAGCTTTCCTAATTACTTGCTGTACCTGCTTACTAGTATTTTGTGATTCATGCACTAGGACACCCAGATCCCTCTGCATCTCAGAGCTCTGCAATCTCTCACCATTTAGATAATATGATGCTCTTTTATTCTTCCTGCCAAAATGGAAAATTTTACAGTTTCCCACATTATACTCCATTTGCTCACTCACTTAACCTATTTATATCTTTTTGTAATCCTCTTCAAAACTTACTTTCTTACCTGTCTTTGTGTCATCAACAAATCTGGCAGCCATCCCATCCAGCCCTTCAACCAAATCATTTATATAAACTGTAAACAGTTGAGGCCCCAGGGCTGATCCCTGTGGCACACGATTCATTACACCTTGCCAACCTGAAAAAGGCCCATTTATGCCTATTCCCTGTTTCCTGTTAGCCAGCCAATCTTCTATCCATGCCAATGTGTTATGTCCCATACCATGAACTTTTATTTTCTGCAGTAACCCTTGATGTAGCACTTTATCAAATGCCTTCTGGAAATCTAAGGACAGTACGTCCACTGGTTCCCCTTTATCCACAGAACATGTTACTTCCTCAAAGAACTCGAATAGGTTGATTAAACATGATTTCCCTTTCACAAAACCATGTTGACTGTACCCGATGGCCTTGAGCTTATCCAAGTGCCCTGCAATGACTTTATTAATAGCTTCTAACATTTTTCCTATGACAGATGTTAAGCTAACTGGCCTGTAGTTTCCTGCTTTCTGTCTCCCTCCCTTTTCCAATAGTGGATTTACATTTGCTATCTTTCAATCTAATGGGACCTTCCCCGAATCCAGGGAGTTTCGGAAAATTATTGCTGTTTGTGTGCGCAAATAGGCTGCTGCATTCCCTACATTACAACAGTGACGACGCTTTAAAAGTGCTTTATTGGCTGTAAAGAAACTTTGAGAGATGCCTGGTGGTCGTGAAAGGCGCTACATAAACACAAGCCCTTCTTTCTTCCTTTTTCTTTTCTATTGGACAATATCTGGACACAGAAGAAGATTCAGCTCATGTACGCTATCCTATATTGATCGTTCCCCTCTTCTTACCACTCACCACAATGATACATTGACACTGGGGTTCACTGGCTTTCCTCAGTTAGGTACAGACCCCGTCAAAACGCTCATTGAATGTGAAGGCAATTTTCCCAAGTGCATAGAATACATTAGGATTGGGATTGGGTTCACGTGTGCTTTGCCTTATGTTAAAATGATGATCCATTTGAAGCATATTTTTCGGTATGCTTTTTTGCGGTGGAGAAGGAAACAAAGGGACAATAATTTAACTGTTGTCAAATGACTGCCAACACATTCCAAAGCTGTGGACTGATGTGTGACTGTGGGTGATTCGTCAGGGTGCTATGACACTCCTGCAGGACTAGTTATTCATTTTAGTTTAACCTAAACTGCATAAAATGATAAGTAACTGCCTTAAAGTTAACGGCCGATGACTAGCGGCTGAAGTCATTTATACTGCTTCAATTTTAACAAAGCTAACCGTTTTATTAAACAGATGCAATTGCCTCTGCGTCTTTCTGGGCATATTTGTCAGTTCGGTTCAATCAGTTGCAATTATAGATACCTACCGGGATTTTCCTCTGTGTATTTTGATGAAGGTTTAACTGTGCGCTTTTTCTTTACCCATGATGTCAGGAAAATAAAATCCCTTTATATTTGTGCTTTCAGTTAGGATGGGAAGGATTACTTAAGGACTTGCAAATCATTCACTCGCAACCTCTTCATCAATAAAATACATTTGCACTCTGTCATTGTGAAACTGCACAGTCATCAGAGGCTGCACATTCGGAGTGCCACTTAAATCTTGCATTGGAGCCGTGAAGTGAAGGACGCTTGGCATGCTCGTGGGCTGTGTGGGGTGGCGGCTGTCAGATGCTTTCATCAACAGCTGATTGGTAAAGGGGAGCGGGAGCAGGTGCGCGCCCGACACGCAGGAGCGTGAAATCGCGCGTGACGATGTTGGGCGAGTGTCCCGACATCATCGCGCACTCACGCGACATATTTCGGTTGGCGGGGCACGCGCGAGGGTCAGCAGTGCGCCCGCCGACAATTAAGAGGCCTATGAAGCCCATTAAAAAAATTAATTAAAGTGACGTTTTCCCTGCCCGTCCACACTTACGGTTGGCGGGGCGGGTGAATAGGTCAGGCGGCCTTTGCATTTTTTGCGAAACCTCATCCACGGGTGGGACGAGGTTTCAACCAGTGATTAAAAAAAACAGTAAAAATGTTTAAAACTCATTTTTAATATGTCCCTGCTCTTGTGACAGAGTCACATGAGGGGGCGTGTTTTCCTTATTTTTGAAATCGTCACTTTTAATGTTAAAAATCTTCATCTTTCAGGAAGCTTTCACTAAGCGCAACCCTGTGCATGCGCAAACTTCAGCGCTCGCGCTCCACCCGCCCCCATCCAGGTAGCACTGAGGTTATCAGCGCATCTTTCGCATTGGCTGGGCCGTTAATTGGCCAGCCAGCGTGAAATCGCGGTTGGGGCTCGATCACAGGGGGGGCAGACCATGGCGTGGCAAGTGGTTAGGACCTGGAATGCCCTATCTGAGGGTGTAGTGGAGGCAAATTCAATCATGGCTTTCCAAAAAAGAATTGGATAAGAATCTGAAGAGAAAAGACTTGCAAGATGACGGGAAAAAGGTGGGGGGGGGGAAGTGGAATTGCGTTGCCCTTAAAGAAAGCTGGGATGAACACAATGGGCCGAATGGTCTCCTTCAGTGCTGTAACGATTCTATGATTCTATGTGGAATCAAATTCTCAAACTGTCTCGGGAGGTATTATGAACTCAAGTGCTCTGGATTGCTAATCCAGGCCAATTTAGGTTACTTGTCTCATAGCTTTGTGCCATGGGAGTGTACAACTATTCCTCCAGAGGTTAAGGTGAAATCTCCCCATTTTACAATGTGACAAACATCAGAGGGAATTTCCCCTGTTTCATGTGACAAAGACAGTGCCCAGAAAATCTCTGAATCTTTGGGTGGAATTTAATGCCCTCCCGCTTGGTGAGTTTGGAGGTGGTGGTGGCATTTAGTCAGGTGGAGGGTGCTGGGCTGGGAACTCACTGTCTTCCTGCCTCTGCCCTGCTTAAGTCCATGGTGGGAAGGCTTGTGGACTGCCTCCTGGCCCCAACACCAACTGAGGTCCTTAAGTGGGCAACTAATGGCACGTAAGAGCTTCATTCTGCCACTGCAGATATGCTTTGAGGGGCAGGCAGGGTAGTCACCATGTGGGAAGCCTGTAAATAAATCAGGGTGGATCCCTCGTTCAAAGGCAATCAGTGCCTGATCGAGGGACCCAACGTTGAGAAGGGGGTGGGGTGCTCTGCTGACCTCCACCCTTCCTTCTGAAACCCCCTGGCCCCCCCCCTAGTGAGCAACCCACTCTCCATGACCCCCCATCCCACTCTTACCCGCCTGTGACCTGTGTCCTTTGCTGGTCCTGAGCTTTGGCTGGGTGTATTGTGGCAGCTACCACTGCTCCCCTGATGGTGCTCACAGCAATGAGGAGCTGTCGGCCTCTCATTGGCTCTTAAGGGGCCAGATTTCTGCCCCTGTGGCCCTTGATTCTGGGTAAGGCCCGCTGCTGGCCTCTTAAGTGCCCAACAGGCTCTTAGCGCAGTGGGCATTCCCCAAAGGAGGTGATGCAGGGCTCTCACCGGCTTTCCAAATGGCAGACGAAACCCCCATCGCCTGGGTTGAATTCCGCCCAGTGTTATTCTCTCTCCTGGTTAGCAGCTGCTGTGCAAGTACAAACATAGGTATAAAGTAGTCACCACTAAATCCAACAATGGATTCAGGAGGAGATTCTTTTGTTAGGATGCAGAACTCACCACCTCATGGAGTTATTGAGGCGAGAAGCATCAATGCATTGAAGGGGAAACTAAATAAGTAAGAGGGAGAAAGGATTAAAAGGGTGTGTCGTTCTGGTGAGATGAGGTAGGGTGGGAGGAGGCATGCGTGGGACATAAACACCAGCATGGACCCTGGCCTGTTTCTGTGCTGTAAACATTATTCAATTATAATACCGTGTAATTTGAAATTGTCCTGATGACTCCATTCCGCATGGGATGGTGGAAGCTTTGATGCAGCTTTCAAAGTAAATCAAAGAAGCAGATTGCCCTTGAAGGCAAAAGGTGCTGTGCATGGGTTGAGCAGACAAGGAGAATGTAAAACAAAACTGATGGTAAACATAAATTAAGAACAAGTTGAAACACAAGAAGGTTACAAAAATATGCAATCTATTCAAGTATCATTTTTAGTAACCAGCATCCCTCCGCCCTCTGTCCCCTTCATTGTGAAGAAAGATTGCTGTTAATACTAAGGCCATGTTTCACTTCAATGCAGTTTTGTGGTTTACACATAAGATATATTTAAGTGGCAAATTAACATGGTCAATGCTAACTCTTCATTATTCTTCGAAACAGGTCAGTTTAACACTTCATTATTCCCATCAGAGTCTAGCCAGTTGTAGTATTTATAGTTTTGATAAACGTAGGACAGTAACTTTAAGAATAATCCTGTGTTATAAGATCACATGATTTGTGTAAAGCAATGAGTTGGCAGCGCAGGGAACCTCTAGAAGAGAGTTCTTCTTTAGTTATAGAGTTTGATACGCCCATGGAGTTGCTGCTAATATCTTGTAAATAAAGTTCAATGTTTCCACCAAGTAAAGTTGCTTGGAAAATCAATTCTATAACAAATTGGCAATGAGGATAAATCAGAT
Organism: Carcharodon carcharias; assembly: GCF_017639515.1. NCBI lineage: Eukaryota > Metazoa > Chordata > Chondrichthyes > Lamniformes > Lamnidae > Carcharodon > Carcharodon carcharias. The sequence continues at coordinate 14,829,988 of NC_054485.1, forward strand.
CTGGTACTGTTCCTCGCCCAGCGATTGTGAGTATCTAAGAAAGTTAAAAAGAAAGGAAGATATACTCATCTGAGATGCCACAGTTTGACAGAATCAATCCCTTTGGACCAGCCACAGGCGACTAGTCTCAATATACAGAACGTCTTGCATCCTACTTTCAAGTCAACGAAATCACGGGGGAGGAAAAGAGGAGAGTGATTCTCCTGAGTATTTGTGGGAGCAAAACATACAGTTTAATTCTAAGCTTGATGACCCCCAGTGCCCCAGGTTCGAAGACTTTCAGTGAATTAGCAGACAGTGTTAAAAGACGATTTCAACCCAAGCCCTCAGTCACAATGCAGATGTTCAGGTTCAATTCACAGAATAGAGCCCCGGGAACAACCATTGCTACCTAAGAAGCAAAATTAAAACAACTAACAGAATATTGTGATTTTGGTGAAACCCTGAATGACATGCTGAGGGATTGTTTGGTATGGGGTCAGCAGGAGGATGTTATTCAACAAAGATTGCCGGCTGAAGAGAATCTTGATTTTAAGAAAACGTTAGAAATAGCACTTGTGATGGAAAGCGCTGTAAGTGATTCGCAAACTATTCGAGGGGTGTAAAACGGCGCTGTTCTCCTAGTTGGGTGGGAACAGTCAGCCGAAAGTAGCGCAAAAAGCTGGGACTCTACCGTGAAGCAGGGAACAGCTACGGCTAACCGTAAATTTAGAAGAAACAATTTAGCAGCAAAGCCAAAAACTACTTTTTATCGATGTGTAAACAATCAATTCCTAACGATTGGCAATTTAAAAAGGTAAAGTGTTATTTTTGTCACAAAAGAGGGCACATATTGAAACACGGCAAAGCGAGGTTTAAACAGGCTTCTAAACAACAAAGTCCAATGAAGTAAACAATGTGGAAGAGACAGAAACAACTAATTCCTACATTTATTCATTATTCAGCATTAAAGTTGGGAAGACAGAGCCAATCATTGCCACACTACAAGTGCATGGTAAACCATTCAAAATGGAAGTAGACATGGGTGCATGTACCACTGTAACAGGAGAACACACTTTCAGATATCTAAACAAAGGTGGTCAACAATTAAATTTGGAACAAACATCTGCCAAATTGAAAACATACACAGGTGAAGAAATCCAGGTAAAAGATATCACCAGAGTGATTTTCATTCTAGACACCAGTCAGTACAACTACCAGTGATGGTGGTAGAAGGTGAAGGGCCAAGCATTCTAGGTTGTGCTTGGTTGGAAGAGATTAAATTAAACTGGTCCAAAATCTTCCAGTTAGGAGCAGGGGGTCTGCCAGAGCTGCTTAGGAAAATATGACACCATCTTCAAGGATGAACTGGGAAAAATCCAAGGCCAAGATTTATGTAGGCCCAGAAACAACTCCTTGCTTCTTGAAAGCAAGACCAGTGCCATACGCCCTGAAAGAGAAGGTTGATGCTGAACTGAACCAGCTAGAGAGGCTGGGTGTTGTAAAAGTGGTTCAGTTCTCAGAGTGGGCAGCACACATAGTCCCTGTCCTTAGACCAGACCAGGCTGTCTGGATCTGTGGGATGATAAACTAATGGTCTACAAAGCAGCCCAACTGGACAGGTACCCTATTTCCAAGATTAAAGACCTATATGCCAAACTAGCAGGAGGGACAACGTATACAAAGCTTGACATGAGTCACGCAAATCAGCAACTGGAGCTGGATGATGCTTCCTAAGAATTTGTGACCAGAAATACCCACAAAGGGTTATATCAATATACATGCCTGCCCTTCGGTGTTTCATCAGCCTATTCCATTTTTCAGAGGATGATGGAGAGCTTGCTACAGGGGCTACCTCAAGTTGTGGTCTACCTGGACGATATACTGATAACTGGATTCACAGAAAAGGAACACTTGGCTAATCTAGAGGAAGTCCTGAAATGATTTTTAGAAGCAGGAGTGCACCTAAAGAAGGGGAAATACATTTTTCAGGCAAATGAAGTCATTTATTTGGGCCACCAGGTAGATGCCCAAGGGTTACACCCTGTTGAAGAGAAGGTTAAAGCAATCAGAGAGGCACCTGCACCTAAGAACATCTCTGAACTTAAATCATTTTTAGGGATGGTAAATTATTATGGCGATTTCTACCAAATTTATCAATGGTTTTCCTCTACATTCACTGCTAAAGAAAAACCAGCGTTGGGTTTGGAAATCACCCCAAGAGGAAGCCTTCGTGAAAGTAAAACAGCTCTTGCATTATTCAAATTTATTAGTGCATTATGACCAGACAAATGAATTGGTGCTAACCTGAGATGTGTCCCCCAATGGAGTGGGAGCAGTACTATCTCACAAGATGGACAATGATACAGAGAGGCCGATAGGTTGTGTATCCAGGACACTTACCACAGCTGAAAAAGGATATTCTCAGATTGAAAAGGAAGGTCTGTCGATTGTTTTTGGTGTAAAAAATTCCACCATTACATTCATTAGCGACATTTCATGATAGTATCAGACCACAAACCACTTTTGGGTCTGTTTAGTGAGGACAAGTCTTTGCCTCCCATAGCTTCTGCATGAATAGCCTCCCATAGCTTCTGCATGAATACAAAGATGGGCCCTACTTTTGGTGGCACATGAATACACCTTTGTACATAGACTAGGGATTCATATAGCAAATGCCAATGCCCTAAGTCCCTTTGCAAGAGAACAATGACTATGTCCCAATTCCCCAACAGCTCATCTTAGTGTAAAATGGGATTTTAAAATGGCTGGTAATGGAATGGCTTCCTGTTATACATTCTGCCCTGAATTTCCTTTCCAAAAATAAATGGACAGGGTGTATTGGAATGCCCACCCAGATGCTAGTGATGAATTTCCTGGATTCCCTCCAGTCTGTGTCAGGCAGATAAGAAAGTTGACAAATCGTGATCCAGTCCTGCCTCAAGTGAGAGACCAAGTGTTACATGGTAGGTCCCAGGAACCAGTCTCTGATGAAATGAAGCCACTCTTAGCAGAGCTACACAGAGCCCATCCAGGAATCTCGCGAATGAAGATGATAGCACGAAGTTACCTTCGGTGGCCTGGGATGGATGGTGATATTGAAAAGGTGGTAAAACACTGTGTGCAATGTCAACAGCTGCAAAGGTTGCTGGTGGCAGCCCCATTACACCCGCTCTTGAAGCACCTGGTAAATCCTAGGTGAGATTGCACATTGTTTACGTAGGTCCTATCCTTGGACCTTGGGCAGGATTTTCCCACCGGCGAACTGGGGGGGGGTGGGGGGGCCAGGGGCCCACTCGCCGATGCGGTGATGTTGGGAGTTCTGCCCGGCGTCACCATGCCCCATTTAAATTTTCAGGTAGGCGGGGGCGCAGCAAAATCAGCTGTGCGCCTGCCGATTGTCAATGGCCAAATGAAGTCATTGAAGTAATTAATGGACCTGCCCATCCAACCTTAAGGCCAGGAGCTCTGGCGGGCATTAGAAAAAGCATAAAACCTCATCCACGGGCGGGATGAGGTTTCAGGTAGGTTTTAAATAATTTAATTAAAGTTTTAAAAAAAGTTATGGACATGTCCCAACTCTTGTGACAGTGTCACATGAGGAGACATGTCAGGGATTTTTTTTTTCTAATTTTAATAACTTGTACATTGAGATAATTTCCCTGAGGCAGCACTTAGCCTCAGGCAGATGAGTGCACTCTTTCTTGAGCATGAGTGAAAGAGCGCACTCTTGGATTTAGGGATTCCCCCCACCCGCACAGGGAGTGCATAGTGCTCCCGTGTGGACATCACGCTGGGTGGGCCTTAATTGGCCCGCCCATGTAAAATGGCAGTGTGCCCCCGATCAGGGGCGCCGATCAGAGGTATGCCTCCGCATGCTCGTACTTCAACTTGCCCCCCCCAACGGGGCGAAAGTCTTGTCCCTTGTAAACGCAAAGTGTACAGAAATGTTAAAGGGGGAGGAATGTAGTAATTATAGGTTTGATAAACATAGGACTGGAGCTTTAAGAATAATCCTGTGTTGTAAGATCACACGATCTGTGTAAGCCAATGAGTTAGCAACGTGGGGATCCTTTTGGGGAGAGTTCTTCTTTAGTTATAGAGTCAGAGGCACACATGTAGCTGCTGCTGTCTTGTAAATAAAGTTAAATGTTTCCACCAAGAAAAGTCTGGAAATTCAATGCTATAACACTATTTACTTTGCTCCTTCAAACTCCTTTAAAATGTTCAGTTATTTTAATGATAAACAACAATCTTCCAGATAAATTAATTCTTGGAGTGTTCCAGTTCTCACCTTGGCAGTGAGCTGCATGGCAGGAAAGTCCCAGATTTGATCCCTGGTCTGTGCTGATTAATGGGCTGGAGCTGGGAACGGGATTTTAAAATGGCTGGTAATGGAATGGCTTCCTGTTATATATTCTGCTCTGAATTTCCTTTCCAAAAATAAATGGACAGGGTGTATTGGGATGCCCACCCAGAGGCTAGGAATCCTGCAACAAGTAACTCACTGCTTGACTCCCCAAAGCCTGTCCACCATCTACAAGGCACAAGTCAGGAGTGTGATGGAATACTCCCCACTTGCCTGGATGAATGCAGCTCCCACAACATTCAAGAAGCTTGAAACTGTCCAGGACAAAGCAGCCCGCTTGATTGGCACCACATCCACAAACATTCACTCCCTCCACCACCGACGCACAGTAGCAGCAGTGTGTACCATCTACAAGAGGCAATGCAGGAATTCACCAAGGCTTCTTCGACAGCACCTTCCAAACCCACGACCACTACCATCTAAAAGGACAAGGGCAGCCGGATGATGGGAACACCACCACCTGGAAGTTCGCCTCCAAGTCACTCACCATCCTGACTTGGAAATATATCGCTGTTCCTTCACTGTCGCTGGGTCAAAATCCTTGGAACTCCCTCCCTAACAGCACTGTGGGTGTACCTATGCCACATGGACTGCAGCGGTTCAAGAAGGAAGCTCATCACCACCTTCTCAAGGGCAACTAGGAATGGGCAATAAATGCTGGCCCAACCAGCAAAGCCTACATGCTGTGAATGAATAAAAAGACCTCATTAGTGCCCATTTTATCCTGCTCCCTAATCCTTATCCCCACCAATGTGGCAAGTTCTGCCCCGACACCACTGGTGCTCAGCACAGCAGATGCACTGCGGAAACTTGCTAAGGCTCCTTTGACAGTACCTTTCAAGCCCACAACCTCTATCACTTGGAAGAGCAAGGACAGCAGGCACACGGGGATGCCACCCCCTGCAAATTCCCCTCTAAATCACACACTATCCTGGAACTATATTGCCTTTCAAATGCTGGGTCAAAATCTTGGAACTCCCCCCCCAAAAGCACTGTGGGTGTACCTGTGGTTCAAGAAGGCACCTCATCACCACCTTCTCAACATCAGTCAGAGATGGGCAGTTAATGCTAACACATATAGGCTCACATCCCACGGAAGAATAAAAGACTTGGAAGTGATTTGTAATATGAATGCATACACTGCCATTCTTATATTTATATGAGATTTCAATATCACTCCCACCTCTGACGATGATCTTCTAACGCTTCTTTCACAATCTTGGATGAAATACAAAAATAAAGCTGGATGTCTGACAGTCAATTTTTCTTTTTCCTCCCGATTCCAATCTCTCTTTCCTTTACAATGTCTCTTGCCTTACTTAACTTTGTGGAGAATGCTACTTCTAGCTCTTTCTCTCACTCTTGCCTTTATCTATTGGTGAAAGATTTGCTGGTACTGTGAGCACTAGAGACAGGAGTAGGCTATTCAGCCCTGCGAACTTGTTCTTGATACTCAACGAGCATTTACCATACTAGGTTGTGTGTGCCTTTTGATGGTCTATGCTGCACAGCTGTTGCATTTAAGCAACCTGCATGCTTTGCTAATGCCCTTATATGGGTAGCAACGTGTTGGACAAAATCACTGTTATTTGCACTGAATAATTCAAATTACAGTGTGAATTGTGGTGCATAACTTGGATGAATACTTAGCACATAACTGTAAAGGCAGATGCTAATTAGAAGTTGCAAAATATTAAAATGAGCAGCAGTTAGTGACTAATGGACATTAATATCTGCCTTTAATTCAAAGAAGGACAGTCATCCTGTATATTTTTGAAATGAGCTGTATGCACTGATGTATGTGACACTCTGACCTGTGCTGGATATGAGGTTTTGTACTATATACTGAGAGCTTGTTCTTGATAATTAAGAACTTTGTAATTTTGCAGCAATTTATCATGGGTTTCACATCTAAAGAATGTTTTTCTTTTAAAGTATGTTCACTTTTGTTACTTTTGGCAAATACAACAGTTAATTGCACACTGCAAGGTCCCACAAAACAAACAGGATGAAAGAGCAATTCATCAGTTTTTGTCAATGCAAAAAACTAGCAAGAGGGTAATGAGAACCATGGTTCTGTCATTGCACAACCTTTCATTGATCTTCATGACTATGTGTAGTTTCATCTCTGCATTCACAGTGTCAGCTGTGGCTCAGTTAGTAGCTCTCCTGCCTTTGAACGTGGGTTCAAGTCTCACTCTGGACTGATCAGTATTGAGGGGAATCTGCACTATCAGTAATACCATCCTTCAGATAAGATGTTGATCTGAGGCCCTTGTTAATATTGCAAATGCTGCGACAATTGAATGCATACTCTGGTGATAAACAGCAGCTGATGCTAATTGGGGAAAGGTTAGGGCACAAAAATAAGAACCAGTTTTCTTATGCTTGCGCCTAGGGGTCCTTAGTGATGGAGCATGTGGTGTCCACTGGCATGCTTGAGGTGTTCCATAGCCAGCAGGCACCATGGGGGCTGGAGTGCACTACCAGCCCCCAAATGATATTATGATTTGATTTGAAGAGTTTCATTTTAATTTTTCCCTTAGACAGTGGCCTTTGGGGCTGTTATTTTGATAAAATTAGTTTACTCTTCAACTTAATTTGCTAAATTTTCCTCCCTCGTTATCTAAAAAGGAAAAAAAAAGACCCAGTTTCCACCTGTGCGGGAGGGAAAAGTAGTCTGCACTTGTGTTATACTGAGTTTTGTGAATAAACCTCTGTTGAAGATAGGCTGGTTCCAGCTTCTTCCTTTGCCAAATGCACACTTAACACATTAAGAGCCCTGCCTGCCCTCTCAAATGAATGCAAACGGTCCCATTCCACAATTTCAATAAGAGCAATGGAGTCCTCCCCAGTGTGCTGGCAAATATTTATCCCTCAACCAACGTCAAAAACAGATTTTCCCGCCATTTATTTCATTGCTGTTGGTGGGACCCTGCCAAATTAGCTTTCAATTTCCTCCATTACAACAGTAACTGAGCCTCAACAGCACTTCATTACTGCATAGGGACATCCAGAGGTTATCGGTATTGAGACCCTTGCTTTTCCTGATATATATTAATGATCTAGAACTTGGTGTACATGAAACAATTTCAAAATTTGTGGACCATACAAAACCCAGAAGCACTGTAAACTGTGAGGAGGGCAGTGTAGAACTTCAAAAGGACATAGGTTGGTGGAATGGGCAGTTAGGTGGCAGATGAAGCTCAATGCAGAGAAATGTGAGGTGGTACTTTTTGGTAGGAAGAACATGGAGAATCACAATAAAATAAAGGCTACTACTCTAAAGGGGGTGCAGGAGCAGAGGAACCTGGATATACATGTGCATAATTCATGAAAGGTGCCGGACAGATTGAGAGAGCAGTTAAAAAAGCATACAATATCCTAGGCTTTATTAATAGAGGTGCAGATTTCAAGAGGAAGGAAGTTATGTTGAACTTATATAAGACACTAGTTAAACCTAAGCTGGAATATTGCATACAGCTCTGGATTCTGCATTTTAGGAAGGATGTGAAGACATTGGAGAGAATGCAGAAGAGGTTTACGAGAATCATTCCAGGAATGAGGAACGTCAATTATGAAGTAAGATTGGAGAAGTTGGAACTTTTTTCTTTGGACAAGAGAAGGTTGAGAGGAGATTTGATAAAGAATTTCAAAACCATGAGATGCCTGGACAGAGTGGTAGGGAGAAATTATTCCCCTTCAGTGAATGAGAACGAGAGGGCACAGATTTAAAGTAATTGGCAAAAGAATCAAAAGTGATATGAGGAAAAACTTTTTCACACAGTCAGTGGTTAAGGTCCAGGTGCACTGCCTGAGAGTGTGGTGGAGGCAGGTTCAATCGAGGCATTAAATAAAGAATTAGATGATTATTTGAAGTGAAGCAATCTGCAGAGTTACGGGGAGAGAGCAGGAGAATGGCACTAGGTGAAGATACGATGGGCCGAATTGCCTTCTTCTGCACTGCAACAATTCTGTAATTCTATGAACAGAGTGCAATAAATGCAAACCTTTCTTTTTTTTTCTCCCCTTCCCTATTAAAGGCCTGATTCATGGGGTATGGTTCCATGGCCACTAGGAGCCTTCAGTACCATTTGCACAGCCATTTTACATTTGTTGACTTTTTTCCTTCTCTATTTATTCGTGGGATGTGGGTGTTGCTGGCAAGCCTTTGTTGTCCATTCCTAATTGCCCTTCAACTCAGTGGCCTGCTAGTCCATTTCAGAGTTGGTCACATTGCTGTGTGTCTGGAGTCACGTAAAGGCCAGACAAGGATGGCAGATTTCTTTCCCTAAAGGGGCATTAGTGAACCAGATGGGTTTTTAACAACAATCAGTGATAAATTCCACCAGCTGCTGTGGTGGGATTTGAACCCATGTCCTCAGTGCATTAGCGTGGGCCTCTTGCTGGTCCAGTGATATTGTGACTACCCCACCATCTGCTCCTCTTGCATGAGGCTATTTGACCATTCCAATGGCCTCATCTAGATATCTGCACATCTGCATTCTCCAACAGGAAAACCAGAGATAACATTTTTTTTTCACTCACCACGCTGTTCTGATCTGAAATGTGCTGCCTGAAAGGGGGGTGAAAGCAGGTGCAATAGCAGCATTCAAAAGAGAATTGGATAAATCCTTGAAGGGGAATACTTACAGGGCTGTGAGGAAAGAGCTAAAGGAGTGGGACCAATTGGATAGCTCTAACAAAGAGCCAGCACAGGCACGATGGGCTGAATGGCCTCCTTCTATGCTATATCATTCAAAGAATCACCTGCACAGCAATTAGGAGTTCAAATCACGGCTAATTTCCTGGTTTATTAACCTGGGCTCGGGGCTGTATCTATCCTCATCCATCTGGGCAGCAAATCTACAACATTACCCTCGAACTCTAGATCCTGATACTCAGAACACAAGTCAATACAATCCTTCATCACTCACAGCCAGTAGATGAATTTTAATGCAATGTCATTTTAATAATTAGAAACCAGGCCGAGGTTAAAAAAAATGGAAAGCCTACATTGCTTCAGAGGTAGTAATAAATAGAAAATGAGAACAGAACCTATGCAAAGACAGAAAATCATTAGAGGCTGCTTCAGGGAATGGTGTGATGGACATTTTTATCTGTACTAAGTGGGAGAGTATTAATCCCTCACGGCCACGCTTCTGTGATAAAACCAGGAGGGAAATAAATGAGCAGTTGTGAATGGCAGCTCATCTGGGAACGAGTGCTGGAGGAGATCTGCAACTGAGCTGAGTTTGAAAGGAAACAGTCATGTGGTTCAATTTCTTTTTCCTATTAAACATTATTTGTCCGTGTGTTTTCCAGCGAAGAGCTTATCAATATGGAGTTTAAAATGAAACGCATGTTAAATTGCACAGACTGACTGCCTGCCCATTTTGACCTGAAGCAGGAGATAGGAGTCAGTAAAAGGCGATGCCACTTCTGTACGTGATATCCCATTAATATACCGGCACTTATCAAGAAATCTGAAAAGAGAACCTAGCCCACTATTGTCACGGTGGTTTTTTTTAGCCGATATGTGCAGCATCTGCAGTTATTCATGACCATTTATCCAGTTCTCTGCACCGATCATTTAAATCTTCATTACATAAATTCACGTTCCCTCTCCTAAGTTGTAGGGTAGTTGCCCATATTTCACTCCAGTAAGTGGACTCTGAATCTCCTTCAGTTGAGCTAGTGTGTGTAAATATATATCAATAAGAACGTTTTTTGTTAAAGGGCAGGTAAAATAGTCAACATCCATATCGTGCACAGTTATCAGAATATTTAAATAAATAGTCTATATTTTCCCCAGACTCTTGTCTGTTAATTAAAGCAGCATGCCAATCACAGCTCAGAGAGCATTCCAAGAGCCAATAGCAGAATATTCCTCCTCGTGGTGATACGTGGAAACCGGGTCCCTCTCAAACTCAGGCTAAAGCTTCTGAGGAACTCGGAGGCAGTCTCCCCCCTAGGCATGTTGTATTCAGGCCCTGGCGCTTATGAACCAAACTCCCAGCTATGGGCGAATAGCTCTACTGTCCTGTGGTACCTCGGCAGAGTTGAAGGCTATGAGAGTAATCCCTGGCAAAAAAAATCTGGATGAAGCCCAAAGCTGGACTGGTGCCTGAATAGGCCATCTCTCCGACAACTCCTGTCACCAGGCCATTGCCAAACGTAGCGCTTTGCATTCCTGAGGATCTAACCGGGGAGGCTGAGAGGGGCAACTTGATGTTTGGGCAGCCTGGGATCTCCATAAATTTTGCCCGAGAGAGGGACACATGGTTGACCACCAAGGCACAAACCATTGTCTCACAAGATGGGAGGTTGTCTCCACATATCACACCCACATCCCCCTGACAGCAAGAGGATTATCTCATACCCCAATAAAAAAAATGGATGCAGGGACCCACCTTCTTCTGGAAAAGTTGGCTGCTTTTTGCCCTGTTTCCCTCGCAGCGGGCTCTTTCCATATAAAACAGACCCAGAATCAGCCTGGGCTGTGATGCATCCCCCCATGGTTGAATAGGCTGACAATATTCCCTGTCTGGCATCAAATATCAAGAATGACCAGTATCAGGTGAGGTGCCAGAGGAGAATGCCAGATGTAGGACTGTGCAACAGCACAAAGCCACTGGCCGGGATTTTCCCTGCCCGCGGGCGTCCGGCGCGTTCGGTGACGTGAGTGCAAATAATATGGCGGGAGGACCAAAAATCGGTTTCACGACGTCGGGAGACCAGGGTGCCATCGTCCGCTCAGCCCGTGGATGGTGGGCTGCGTTCCCCTCCATTGGATGTCGGGAACCTCAGTGTAATACATCAGCGCCTCATTATAAGGCCAGCCCGCCGCACTCATCCACGCCCCCACTGGATCGTCCGACGTGTTTCATGACAGAGTATATAAGGTGTGTACCTGGTGAGCTGCACTTTTCTCGAGACTTCGAGGTTTGTTTGCCTACCTTGCTTCTGTCAGCACTTGCCAGTCATCAGCGCCAGGCTTCGCAGACAGCACCACATCACTTTTAGATGGGGGGGGGGTGAGGGGGCGGGGTGGGGGCTCACGGCAGGTCTTTACCTACCAGACCAGCCAAATTTGGGTGGCTTTTTGATGGCTGCACGGCTGGGGCTTGCTTGGGGATGGGGGTAGAAGTGGCCTCAGGCAGGAGAAGAGGCTGCAGGGCGAGGGCTGTACTGGGGAAGGGGGGTATCTCAGGGTGTGTGTGGAGGCACATGTTGATCTGTGCAAGTGGCCTCAAGAGGGTGAGGGCTGAGGAGGCAGTCTCCAGAGATGAGGCCAGATGGAGATGGGAGGGTGTGTGTGTGAGAGAGTGAGTGGTGATGTCCCTTGAGCTGGCAGTGAGTGAGATACCAGTGAATGTGTGATGGGTTTGAGTGTAAGAGTTTAGAGTGATGAGATGGTTGCCTTACCCTGGCTGCATGGATAAGATCATTCATCCTCTATCCGCATTGGATGGCCAACATCTTCTGTGCAGCATTGGCACTGATCACCACTGCCACAGCCTCCCAAACCTAGTTGGTCATGCCGCTGCCCATCCTGTGGCCAGAGTGGGTCGAGGGCCTTGTGGGAAGCCTCCACAGTAACCAAAAGGCGTTCCAGTGATGCGTCACCAAACCTGGGGGAGCTGCAGTCTTTTTGCCTTTTGTGGACATCTTCCCTGCAGCAGTCATGGGCTGGAAGCTCTGAGATGTGTGCGCACGGCTGGACTTTAAATATGGCGCCTGGTGTGATGAAGCGGCGAGGTGATGGCGCAGGAGGCAAATGAGAGCCCACGTGCCATTGAAATGGTGTGTTTCCTGGTAATGCATGACTAGTGCGGCCTGTTTGGGATGATATGCCATTGTGGCCGACGGGTAGAGCGTTGTTTTATGGCCCGCTACCGCACTTAGTGCAAATGTGGGACAATCTTGCCCAATATGCCTACATCTGTGTTCCCTTTATGTAGAAATAGTTTATGCAGATTATGCATGATTTATGTAGAAATGATTGTTGCTCATATCCGTTCATTATTCCTTTGGCCTGTGTGAATGTTTGCCCATAAATGAAGCTGATAGCATCTCTGGTAGGTCCTAAGCAAATGAAATTTACCCAATATTGGATCAACAGAAGAAAAAGGTCAAGATTCTAGTAAATGTTTTTAATGAAGTGTCATGATTGAATGACTCATAGTGGTTTCAATTAGATAGTCCCATGAAACAACCACAGCAAATTCAGGGAGCAAAAAACATATCTAGATTATCAATATAGAATAACCTGTTACATTTACTTTAATAAATAAAGAGCCATATGGACTTAAAACGTCAACTCTGTTTCTCTCTCCACAGATGATGCCAGACCTGCTGAGTATTTCCAGCGTTTTCTGTTTTTATTTCACATTTCCATCATCCGCAGTATTTTGCTTTTATTTTACTGTTACATTTGCTTCCTTGATAGTATATTGGCCTCATTATGGAAATACAATGGATTGACTGGTTCATGCTATTTTCACATTTGCTGTTAACAAGTCCCCCTGTCAGGTTTAACTCCAGCAGGAAAGCTGCACAAATCATGTTTGTGCCATTTCTCTATAGCTTCCCCGCCTCTTCTGCTGAAGTTACAACAGATGAGCAGGAGAACTTTGCAGAAATTCATGCTCCAACAATTAGCCATGTAACTCTTCTCTGCACTTCTCCAAGTGCTTTGCATGTCACCCTTGTCTCTCAACGATCAAAACTGGACCCACTGCTCAAGGGGCAGTCTAACTAGATACTATAAAATTTGACCAGGACTTCTTCTGAACTGTATTCTACTGTTCTGGTTGTGTACTTCAACTGTTGGCCGGATTAATTGCTGTTCTGCCTTGGTTGAACTTTTTGAATGTCAAGTCTACAAGGCTCTTATGTCTTTTCCCTGGTTATTTCAACACCAGCCGTGGAGTATGTGTGTAGCTTATTTTTGCCCTTATTAAATTTCATCTTCCATTGTTCTAGCTCATAACATATTTCATCCAAATCATTCTGTAATATCTGAAAAGCTTCACCCAATTCTGCTGTCCCTCTTAGTTTGGTATCATCTCCAAATTTGCTTTTCGTTTCTGAATCCAGGTGTTTGATATAAAATAGGAAGTGTACCAATACCTTCAGCCAATTATTTATTGATTCCTAGGGGTTGCCCTTAATCCCTACTGCTCTGAGTTTAACTGGTAGCCTTTCATACGAAACTTCTTCAAAAGACTTTTTGAGATATACCACCCATAGGGTTTAACACCAAGCCCACTTGGTGTGTCATTTCTTCAAAGGTATTGAGGAGGCTGATGAGGCAGGGTCTCCCCCTACTGAATCCATGTTCACTGCTGTTTATTGTTGCTGGTGGCTAAGTACAACCCTGCTAGCGCTCACATGAGGATGGTGAGAGGTGAACAACAACAACAACAACAACAAAAACATATATAAGTTTTGTATCACAATGTAAAACCATCCCAAATATGGGTTCAAGCCTGTTCTCAAAGGCCCGTGGCCTTCTTGTTACTGTAACCCTCTGAGATTTCTGTGCTCCTTTTTTTTCTGGTCTGTTTAGTATTGGCAAAGGATGGCATTGTGGTATTGTTACTGGACTAGTAGTCCAGAGACTCAGGGTAACCCTCTGGGGACTTGGATTCAAATCTCACCATGGCAGATGGTGGAATTTGAATTCAATTAAAAGACTGATGATGACCATGAAATGATTTTCGTAACAATCCATCTCATTCACTAATGTCCTTTAGGGAAGGAAATCTGACATCCTTACTTGGTCTGGCCTACATGCGACTCCAATGCATGTTGTTGTTGTTCTTTAAGTCCCTATGTATTACTATCCGTTGTTGGCATTAGGCTGAAATATTTCGGAAGAAAAATAAATTTCTAAGTTTCTAAGTCACCACTGACCCTGAAATAATCAGTGCTTCGACAGTTATAAGTGTGTCCTCATCGCATCTTTCATCATTGATGAAAAATCTTGAAGCTTTACTTCAGTGTGAGAAACCATTTTATTGAGATAGATATTTATTATTTCACCAACTCAGCTGCATTCCCTAAATGTGGTAGGCACAAGTCAACAGACATCCCATGTGAAACCTGAAGAATATAACTGAGACTGACACTCCAGTGTTGGATTTTGAATGTGATGCTTAACCAAGATCCCCATCTTCCTTTAAGCTCTTAACATCCCATAATGCTACTTGACTTCCTGCAAGCAATTACGATACTTCCTGTCCCTGAATATCGGATGGATACCTAGACAGACAGTCGTATTTGACAGTGTCAAGCTGATTTTCCTTGAGTTGTGAACCATGCTATTGACCTGTCCATGAGAAAAGGGACTTGTTTATGGAAACAGCTGGCAGCATAATTTGCTGGATGTATAAGAGTGGCATAAAAACCAAGGCGATAGTCGCAGAGTGCAGTACTGAGTAAGAGCTGCACTGTTGGAAGTGCTGCCTTTCAAATGAAACAAACTGAGGCCCTGTCTGCCCTCTCAGGTAGATATAAAAGATCCCACTGCACTATTTTGAAGAAGAGCAGTGGATCTCCTTGGTATCCTGGCCAATATTTATTCCTCACTCGTCGGCACTAAAACAGATTATCTGGCCATTGTCAAATCAATGTTTGTGGGAGCTTGCTATGCATGAATGCTGGCCCTTTGAGCACCTCTAATTTTATTTCCTCTACCATTGGTAGGCACCTTCAATAGCCAAGCCCTAAGCTCTGAAATTCCCTCCCTACAAACCTCTCTACCTGTTTTTTAAGACAACTTTTTTGTTATGTTCATTCATGGGATGTGGGCATCACCAGAAAGGCCAGCACTTATTGCCCATCCTTAATTGCCCTTGGTTAGAGGGCATTTAAGAGTCAACCACATTGCTGTGGGTCTGGAGTCACATATAGGCCAGACAAGGATGGCTGATTCCTTCTGTAAAGGACACTAGTGAACCAGATGGGTTTTTATGACAATTGGCGATGGTTTCCTGGTCATCACTAGACTTTAATTGCAGATTTTTTATTGAATTCAAATTTCACCATCTGCCATGGTGGGATTCGAACCCCGGTCCCCAGAGTATTACACTGGGTCTACTAGATTACTAATCCAGTGACAATATGCTACTATGCCACTGACTCCTCTTAAAATGCTAACTGTCCTGGCTCATGACCACCTTGTCAAGGCAATTAGGATGGGCAATAAATGTTGGCCTTTCCAGCGGTGCCCACATCCTATGAATGAATAAAAAAAAACTGGCTGCTGTGTGTCCTTTATTACAACAGTGACTAAATTTCAAAAGTACTTCATTGGTTTTAAAGTGCTTTGAGCTGTCCTCCAAACTAACATGAAAAGTGCTATACAAATGCAAGCCTCCATTTATCCCAGTGGAAGAAATCGGATGCTTCATGTGCCGTTAGTCTTAGAAGAGAAGGAATGGACGAAGAAGAAAGCTATTTCAGGATGAGAGGAGCTCATACCACTGGTACAAAAATGGGTGTCACTTGGTGAGAAACCCTCGACTTCAAAAGTAACCCATGACACGGAAGGCTTTTGAACAATTGTATGATAGAGTGCTATATGAATGCTGGTACTCCTTTATCAGCTGAAACACAAGCGTGATAGTTACTTTGCTGCTTGGCTACTTCAGTAAAAGCCATAGATGTGACCTTGATATTGTTATGACCAGCATACCAGTTTGTCCATAGAAGATGTTATTTTCTGTTGTCAGCTGAGGCTCAGTTGGCATCTCTGAGTCAGAAACCTGTGGGTTCAAGTTCCACTCCAGAGACTGAAATGCTAGGCTAATTCTCTTGCACGAATGCTGTACCGAGAGAGTGCTGTCACACGGATAAGCCTGACAACCTGTTTGCCCTCTCAGGTGGATGTAAAATCTCCCATCGCACTATATCAAATAAGAGCCCCGGAGTCCTGGTAAGTATTTATCCTTTATGTTAACAGATTATCTGATCATTAACTTTATTGTTTGTGGGATCTTGCTGTGCGCAAATTGGCTGCCCTTTTTACACTGCAACAGCGACACTTAATTAGCTGCAAGAACACTTTGGGGCATTCTGAGGTCATGAAAGGTATGATTTAAATACAAGGTATTTATCTATATGACTGAAGTGAAGCTGTCTGTTAGTTTTAGCTTGCAGATAACTGGAAGATTTCTCACATATTCTACAAAAGACAGGTCTGTCACCTGAACAGAAAAATGTTGTCTTATTTAATTTTAAAGAGGGAAGATGAAGAGTGCAGAAGTAAAATATTTTTCCAGATAGGTCCTTCTTGCAGTCATCGCCAATAGTTTTACTTATAATGCTGTGCAAACTTTTAACTGGTGCATAATAACGATGCTGTAGGATCAGATTGGTGCCAACAGTGCAGGGTTCAAGCCTCGTTAGCGTTATCGCATGTTATAGGTGAAGTAAGTTAATTGCAACTCTGAAAACATTTTGCAACACATACTTAGCTGCCCCATTTTAATGAGGATAATGTGATCTTAGAGAATGACATTTGAGAAAAGCACTGAACTTCCAAGCAGACAAAATTACTTAAGCTGCTGCCAATCTTCTAAGATATCGCAGACAAAGATAAGTGATTGTGTTTTGAATGAGTTAAAATCTCACCTGAAGGAGGTCTTCTGATACAGTGAGTAACATCCCCGTCTCTGAGCCAGAAGTTTAGGGTTCAGGTCCCACTCCAGGATCTAATGGCCAAAAGGTGCATTCATAACACAGCCAAGCAATGACCTTCTTTCCATCATAAAGTCAGAAGTGGGGATATTCGCTGATGATTGCACAATGTTAAGCACCATTTGCAACTCCTCAGATACTGAAGCAGTCCATGTCCAAATGTGGAAAGACATGGACAATGTCCAGGCTTGGGCTGACAAGTGGCAAGTAAAATTTGCACCACACAAGTGCCAGGCAGTGACCAACTCCAACATGAGAGAATCTAACCATCTCCCCTTGACGTTCAATGGCATTACTATCGCTGAATCCCCCACTATCAACATCCTGCAGGATACTATTGACCAGAAACTGAACTGAACTGGACTAGCCACATAAATACTGTGGCTACAAGAGCAGGTCAGAGGCTAGGAATCCTGTGGTCCGTAACTCACCTCCTGACTTTCCAAAGCCTGTCCACCATCTACAAGGCACGAGTCAGGATTGTGATGGAATGCTGTCCACTTGCCTGGATGAGTGCAGCTCCCACAGCACTCAAGAAGCTCAACACCATCCAGGATGAAGCAACCCACTTGATTGGCACCACATCCACAAACATTCACCCCCTCCAGCACCGACGCACAGTAGCAGCAGTGTGTACCATCTACAAGGTGCACTGTAGGGACTCACCAAGCCTCCTTAGACAGCAGCTTTCAAATTCATGAACACAATCATCTGGAAGGACAAGGGCAGCAGATAGATGGGAATACCATGACCTGGAAGTTCCACTCCAAGCCACTCACCATCCTGACTTGGAAATATATCGCCGTTCCTTAACTGTCGCTGGGTCAACATCCTGGAACTCCCTTCCTGACAGCACTGTGGGTGTACTCACACCACATGGACTGCAGCGGTTCAAGAAGGCAGCTCACCACCACCCCCTCAAGGGAAATTAGGGGTGGGCAATAAATGCTGGCCTAGCCAGTGAAGCCCACACCCCATGAATGAATTTAAAAAAAAAACAGGTATTGACTTGTAAATCCTTCCAACACACTCCAATGGCAGGCAGTAAGAGTGGGAGAGGTTCCAGGTCAGCCATATGATGGAAAGAAATTAGAGCCTTTACTATCACTATCCATGGCTCCAGGCTACAACATGCTTGTAAAAGTCTATGTTGCCACAGCAACTGGGACTTCTTCAGGGGGTGTGGTTGGCTCAGATAACTGGACAGCTGCTGTAGGATCAGACTGGTGCCAACAGTGCAGGGTTCAAGCTGGGGAGGCTGGGGACCTGCCTCCTTGCCCCACCCATGGTGGGGTTTCTTGCTCTGTGGGTTGGAACTACCTTCAGGCATAGAACTCGAGAAGAAAATCCTTGCCCATGGTGGGAAAATCCTATCAATACCTGAAATTTTTTGATGCTCCCATTCTAGTGAACTCTCCTGTGATCAGAAAGGGTTTGAGTGAATAAGGAATGATTATTATTTTTGGTTGCAAACAATTCATGTAAAATTGCTACTAAGAATAAGGAATGAGATTCAGAAAGAAAGTTCCTTCTTCAGAGTCATTGGGGGATTGAGCCAAGACCACTGGATCTTTGAAGTGAAATGTGGGTCAATATTTAAAGGAGAGGAAGGTACAGAGCTATCAGAGAAGAGTCTGCTCTAACAGAATGCTGGCACACACATCGTCCCTTTTTGTAAACCAAATAGCCATGGTTCTAAACTAGAAAGGCCAGAGCCACAATTTGTTTTCCTGTTAACCAGGTTCAGTCTACTAAGTGAGAAGCAAAATCTGATCTCTCTGGGTTTCATGCTATTCATGTTACTACTTTATCCAACAAACGTTAGCAACCACAAGCTTTTAAGTTGAGAAAAAGACAAACCACGTCATCGCAAGCATCTGAACACTGCTGAAAAAATCATTGAGATTGTTAATATTAGGGTATGACCCCTTGCCATTATAAACTTTGCTGTAAGTGAAGAAAAAACATTGGCTTTAAAAATGGATAGTTTGCTCTTACCAGAGCTTCACAGCTACAGAAATGGATGGAAAAACATCCGTGTAAGTAGCACTAAGTCTATGAATTATACTATGAATTATGAAACAAAATATGCACTTATCAAACTTGCTGTTAGATGGAATAACTTATGGCATAAAACTATGACCCCCCCTCCCCCACCCCCCATCATAGATCAGAAATGGAGATGTTTGCTGCTGATTGCACAACGTTCAGCACCATTCACAGCTCCTCAGATAAGCAGTCCGTATGCAGCAAGACCAGGACAACATTCAGGCTTGGGCTGATAAGTGGCAAGTTACATTTGCACCACACAAGTGCCCAGGCAATGACCATCTTCAGCAAAAGAGAATCCAACCATCTCCCCATGACACTCAATGGCATTACCATCACTGAATCACCCACTATCAACATCCTGGGGGTTACCATTGACCAGAAACTGAACTGGACTAGCCATATAAATACTGTAGCTATAAAAGCAGATCAGAAGCCAGGAATTCTGCAGCGAGTAACTCACGCCTTGACTCTCCAAGGCCTGTCCACCATCTACAAAGCACAAGTCAGGAGTGTGATGGAATACTTTCCACTGGATGAGTGCAGCTCCAACAACATTTAAGAAGCTAGACGCCATCCAAGTCAATAGAGCCCGCTTGCCTGGCATTTCATCCACCACCTTCAACATTTAATTGCTCCACCACTGATGCACAGTAGTAGCAGTGTGTACCATCTACAAGATGCAATGCAGGAAATCACCAAGGATCCTTCGACAGCCCCTTCCAAACCCACAAATTCTACCACTTAGAGGGACAAGGGCAGCAGATGTATAGGAACATCACCTCCTGCAAGTTCCCCTCCAAGCCACATGCCATCCTGACTTGGAAATATATTGCCGTTCCTTTACTGCTGCTTGGTCAAAATCCTGGAACTTCCTCCCTAACAGCACTGTGGGTGTACCTACATCACATGGACTGCAGCGGTTCAAGAAGGCAGCTCACCACCACCTTCTCAAGGGCAATTAGGGATGGGCAATAAATGCTGGCCTAGCCAGCGATGCCCACAACCCATGAAAGAATATAAAAATACATAGTTTATCAAAGAGCACTTGCAAAACTAATTAACGAAAAAGTCTATTCCACACTGAGGTAGGTAGAACAAATAGGGAACACAATCTATAGAGTGTAATATTGTTTTTGCCCCAAGTTGAGAAATATGCTCACATTCATAAGGGAAAGGGTGCAAGGATACAGGAGAAATGTGGAACTCTAATACAGACTAAGTAAGCAAGAAGGAAAGAATAAGCAGGAGTATTAATACAGGAGAAATCTTTAGAGCCCAGGTTTGTTAGTGAAAAGCTCTGGCAAATAAATCATGATTTAATCACAAGAATAGATAATCTTTTTATAGCCACAGAAATCTCCGGGAGCAAATGACAGCAATTGTGAAAGGAGAGGTGGGGGGAGCATATAAAGGGGGAAGTGGGGAGGTTCGGGGGGGGGGGGTCTCCATAGCTCTTCATTTTTGGGAAGTACAATAGAATCATCAGCTTCAGTGGATTATTTACATAGAAACGTAGAACAATCTGGCAAGGAGGAAGAGACCTAGCAACCCATCGAATCTGCAGCAGAAAAATACTTTTTCTGCTTTTCTTTGCTGTTCCTCTTGAAATGCCACTCTTTTGTTTGCATTGTTAATGGTCTTATTAAGTTGTGTCGCTACTTTTAATGATATATAAATCTGTACCCCCTAGGTCCCTCTGTGCACGTTCCCCAGCTAGGTACTGAGTTCTTCATTTGCATTCTTTTGGTTTTCATGTGCGCTATTTCAGTGTTTTCGTCTGGGTTCAGCCACAGGAAGCAATAAATTAGATCCTGGGTGCATATCGCTGCATCGTCTGTTAGATTGATAACACCTTACTTCAGACAGAGGCTGTTCTGAGGCAGGGTTAGAGAATGTGTCTAAGGAAACCAAGCTCACTGTATTTTTCCTGGAACAAAAAGGCATGTTTCAAGGTAAATGTGCTTCAGTAGAGAAGGTGTGGAACCTATGCTGAATTTTTAAGCAGTGCTTGGCTTACAAAGCAGAGGAATTGTTACATCTTTCCCAATCCTAGAGAAGTCAAAGCATTGCTAATCTTTGCCAATTGCCCCTGAGTTAGATATATTTACATCATAGGCAATATAAAAGTAATGTGTGAACGTAATGTATACAAAGTGAAATGCTGCCTTTGGTTCTCCCGTCTGTGTTTGTTTAAAAGGCAATCAGAAAATTGTCAGCACTCCTGATTTTGTGAGCGATTTATTGATTTTGCAATATTGTTTTAATACATATTATTCAGAGGGATAGAAGGAAGAAAGAGAGTTTACTTTTTGCTGTTTTTCTCTATCTCTGTTACCTATCCTAGTGAATCATACCACTAAATTAATAAAACAAATAGATTAACAAAATTGTGAGTGTTGGTATTTCAGCATTCTGGGAAAGGGGAAGGATACTCTGTAATAAGAGCACAAAACCTGTGTTACATTCAATGTAAGTAACAAGTAGAGGTTGAGCCAATTGTTGAAATGAGGTAGGATCTTTTTCATCCTTTAGTGTGTGGACAATCTTTACCAGATGCTTGACGCAAGTATAATCAGACAAGTGGATATTGAATCAAAGAAGGAGCAAGTGACCAAAAGCTTGGCCAAAGAGATGCGTTTTAAGAAAGGTCTTACAGAAGGACGGGGGTGGGGGGGGGGGGAGGTGCGGCGGTTGCGAAAAGATGAAGAGGTTTGGTATGGAATACCAGAAAGTAGGGAAGGCACAACTGTCAACTGTGCAACAAAGGAAGGAGGGAACACGCAAGGGACCAGTGCTGGATAAATGCAAAGCTATCAGAGGATTAAGAAGCTCAAGGAGGTTTGAGAAATAAAGAGGAATGGAGTGGCTGTGGATGGATTTATTCACAAGGATGGGAATTTTAAATTTGAGGCATTTTGGGGCCAGGAGCAACCACAGTGCATTGGGTGAGCAGGATATAGTGCAAGATATGATACAGGGAGTAGAGTTATGGCTGAGATACATTTTATGGTGGGTGGGAGGTGGGAGACTAACCAGGAGAGCGTTGGAAAAGTTGATTGAGGAGGTGACAAAAATACGTTTGCGGATTTCAGGAGCAGATGAGGCAAGATTGGAGGCAGGCAATGTTTACAGAGATGAAAGTAAGCCATCTTCTTGATGGAGAGGATATAGGGTCAGAAACTCAGCTTGTGGTCAAATAGGATGTCAAGTCCAGTTCAACATAAGACAGTGGCTGTGTAGGGGTGTAGAATCAGTAGCGTGGGGACGGAGTTTGCGCTGAGAGTCAAAAACATTGGCTTCAGTCTTCCCAATACCTAACTGGAGGAAATTGCAGCACATTCAGGATTGGATGTCATGTAAACTGTGTGACAAAATGGAGGTAATGGTTTTGGGTTGAGAGAGATCTTGGAGAGATGTTGTCAGCGTATATATGCAAACCATATGTCTTTGAATAACAGCAAAATACTGCAGACGTTGGAGATCTGAAGTGAAACAAAAAGTGCTGGAAAAACTCAGCAGGTAGGCAGCATCTGTGGAGGGAAAAAAATGAATTAATATTTTTTTAAGTCCAATATGACTCTTCTTCAATTCTGAGGGAGAGTCATATTGGACAGAAAATATTAACTTTGTTTCTCTCTCCACAGATGCTGCCAGACGCGCTGAGTTTTTCCAGCACTTTCTGTTTTTGTCTTTGAATGATATCGCCAAGGGGCAGCATGGAGATAAGGAAGGGGAGGGGGCCAAGGATAGATCCTCACATTCACACAAATCTTACCCTTTAACACAACTTGTGCCAGACGAGCTAAATTGTCTTCACTATAAATCTGACACCGGACTTCCTGTTTCTGCTGCAAGTTACACATGAAACAATTGCAGGAAGACTGAAGATAAGCAGAGCTCAGCTTGAGTGAGCCTCTGATGGTACGTGGAAATACCACCCCTTTCACGTCTCCCTGCAAGTCACACACCATCATGACTTAAACATATATATCACCATGTCCCCATCATCACTGGGTCAAAATCCTGGAGCTCCCAACCTAGCAGGTACCTTCACCACATGGACTGCAGCATTTCAAGAAGGTGGCCCACCTCTGCCTTCTCAAGAGCAAGATATCAGAGCATCAGAAAGATCATAAGAAATTGAAGCAGGAGCAGCTAAATGGGCTCCTTGGGCCTCATTGGTCATTCAGTACAACCATGCCTGATCTTCTACCTCTGTGTTACCTGCTTGCACTATCCCCACAGCCCTTAATTCCCTTAGAGGAGAATTTTCTCCCCCGTTGGGTGGGCGGTTCAGGAATGAGTGCGGGTGGGCGTGGAGCTGATTGCTGCCCCTGATCGGCTCAGTGCCACCATTTTGCATGGGCGGGCCAATTAAGGCCTGCCCAGCATGACACGCACCAGGAAGCACTCAGCACAACCTGTGCAGGCGGGCGGGGGGGAGGGGGGGGGAGTGGTGGGGGGTGGAGGGGGGGGGGGGGGGGGGGGGGGAGTGTGGGGGGGGGGGAGGTGGGTGGGGGGGGGGTGCTGAGGAGGGAGAGTCGGGGCCTGCCCTCTTTCACACATGTGCACAAAAGAGTGCAGAAATCTTCCTGGGGTATGGAGCTGCCTCAGACAGATCAATTTAAGAATAAAATATTGCAAAAAAGAAAAAAAAAATACTCAGACATGTCCCCTCACATGAGCTGGGACATCTTCATGTATTTTAATAAAATTTTTTATTTAATTTGTAAAGCCTTCATGAAACCTCATCCCGCCCGTGAATGATGTTTTATGAGAATTGCAAAGGCCGCCTGAGCTCTTGGCCTGCCCGCCAACCTCAAAGTTGGACAGAGAGCCCAGATAATCAGTTTAATTAGGTAAAATTAATTGCCTTAACAGGCCTTTTACATTTCGGCGGGTGCGCAGCTGACTCCAGTGCACGCCCGCCAAACTGAAGATCGGAAGGAACCACGGTGATGTTGGGATGCACGCCTGACATCACCACGTGTCATTTTATGCCCATCCAAACACACCGAACAGAAGATTCTGGCCTTAGTGTTAAAAAATTGATCCATCTTTTCTTGAATATGAGGATGAAAGGCTGGTCTTCCTCGCCTGTTTCTTGCGAATGAATAACAAGTTAAAATGTAATTTAGAAGCATATAAATTCCTGTCTGGCACATCCACCTTTGGTGCCTTCTGTTTAAGGAGCTAAATGGCCATAACTATGAAAGTTATATCCCATGTAGCCATTATGGGTAAGTCAATTAAAAGCCAGGAACAAGTCTTCAAGATAATTGTACCTCAGCCACAACTCTGCACCATTGCGATGATGCCTCTTTCAAAACCCTCAGTGAATTCAAACAGTTCATAAGCATCAGATTTGACAAAAATGGAAATAAATGCATCATCTGTCAAATAAATTTGATGCACAACATGTTTACATCGGGATAAGCCATATTTAATTTAATTTGACTTGAAATAATGCTGATTCATGTCATACATATGAATGCAATAATAGGCAATCACAATGGCAATACTGCTGACTAAATGGACAAACATCCCATTAATCTTCATCACAGTTTCAGCATGCAGAACTCCTCAATTCTACAATCATAGAATGTTCTCTAATTCCCAAAAGGGAGGATTATTTCCCTTGCAAGTAATAAACTCAAACAATTCACTGTTGAGAGGCATGAGGTAAGATTCTAAAACTGAGATCATTTTTAAAATGTAATTTGTTTCCAAGATTATGCTGAAAATTTTCTCTTTAACATTTTCCATTGCAATAAATTTTGTTCTTGCAGTTTTATTGCTTAATCATTGAAGTCGAATAAGAATGAGGTTGGCAAAAATTTCTCCAAAGATTAATGTTCTACCTTTTAAACAGGCCGTAAAAAATAATTTAATGACCCAGAAATAAATTTTCCAAGAAATAAGGAAGCAAAATTTATTTTTATTCTGAAACTAGATACAATTAAAATCATTGTGCAATTGTTCTTTATAAGAAGTTAGCAACTTGGCCCAGGCAGAAATGTTCTCACTATTGCCCAATTTTTATTTCTCGGCCAAGTAAATCAGATCTGCCTTACAAAGAAGGAAATAATAAATTTGGATTTATATAGCATCTCATCACATCCTCAGTACGTTACACGGCACCTTAAGGGAGATGGTGTGCAGTGGTAATGTCACTGGACTAGTAATCCAGAGGCCTAGAGGGGACATGGGTTCAAATCCCACTATAGCAGTTGGTGGAATTTACATTCAATTGATAAAACCTGGAATTGAAATCTAGTTCAGTAATGGTGACCATGAAACTATGGCCAATTGTTCAATAATGCCCTTGAGGGAAGGAAATCTGCTGTCCTTACCTGGTCTGGCCTACATGTGTCTCCAGACCCTGAGCAATACCAATGTGGTTGACTCTTGACTGCCCTCTGAAATGGCCTAGCAATGAGGGATGGGCAGCAATTGCTGGCCTTACCAGCAACACTCACATCCCTTAAATCATAAAGGAAAAAACCTTCATAACCCATACGTTTGAGGTAATGTCATTGCATTAAGTAGCAAAACCAGACAGCCAATATTGAGAGCCAGTTAATCTGGTTTTATGGTTGTTAAGGCAAGAATATTAGCTAGGTTAATAGACCCAACTCCAACTTGAGAAGATAGATAGGTTTAATGAAACACAGCCCCTCTGCCAATGCAACATTCCCTAAGCACTGCAATGAGCACCAGGCATGATTGTCCACTCGTGTCCTGGATTGTGACCTGAAATTACAACATTCTGATGGAGGCAAAGCTGGCGCCAGCTGAGCTGGGCAAACATATTGTCCTTTCGCACACTGTGAATATCTGCTGTATATGCTTCTCATTCCACCTGTGCACACGTCTACCTCGAAAACATGCCAACCTGTCTGACCCTTCATATCTAGCGAGTGAACCAGATTACAATCTTACTGAGCTATGCCAAACTTCACACCATGTCCCCCCCACCATGATTAAGTCCAACCTCCCCACACTGTGATCCTCTCCACTTGTTTCCACACATAGTCCAACTCCAACTCTTAGTTCCCAGCTCCCTCTCACCAATCCCTTCTCAGGCCCACCTTTGTTCTCAAGCATCCATATTGTAGCATTCTCCCCCCCCCACCTCAAGTATGGTGCCTCCCATTCTTTCTCAGGCCACACAAAGACAAAGAGATAGATAATAATTACATTAACAGAATATGTGTGAGAATTACAGGGATCTTTATGTGTTTCAGATGATGTGCTAAGCTTTGGCCCTACCTGTCCCCTCAGATGGATGTAATATGTTGAAGAAGTGCATAGAACTTGAATATTGCTGAAAAAGAGACACGTTGCTAAATCTTTTTTGTCTTGCACTCATGAGGACAAACACAAGAATACCAAATTTCGAATGATCACAACAATTTATACAACGGGAGATAAGGATGCTGATTGGATGGCAAGTCAACCGTAATTGGCTGAGGCATTGCCATGGAAAAAGCAATGGGGAACAATAGGCTCCCCAAGCTCCCTGGTAATTCAAAAAATGTGCAAGGCTTGAACGTATTCCTTTTGTTTGCAGAGAATGGGTCCATGTGAACGACCCTTTTCTCCTGTTATATAAATTGTTGTGATCATTTGAAATTTGGTGTTCTTGTGTTTGTCCTGATGAGTGTAAGATAAAGAGATTTGGCAACATGTCTCTCTTTTCAGCAATATTCAAGAACAGGGGAGCCATCTCCAGTAACCTGGTCAATATTTATCTCTCAATCAATACCCCTAAAACAGCACTGTCTGAGTCATTATCATATTGCTGTTTGTGAGAGAGTGCTGCGTGTATGTAGGCTGCTTGCTTTACCTACACTTCAACAGTGACTATGCTTCAAAAGTACTTAATGAAATGTAAAGTGCTTTGGGATGCCCTGAGGCCATAATAGGTGCTAGAGAAATGCAAATCGTTGTTTCCTTCTAACAAAAAAAGTGAGAGGGGAGAGAAAGGGGAGGAGAGGTCTACACAAAGAGTCACGCTGAAACAATGAAAGAATGATGCAGAATTGTCCAAATTTCACAATGTGCAAAGTAACAATCATCTAAAGTTGGAGGGAGAGAGGGCCAGATGAAGGCCGTAAACAGAGAGTGAAGCAAAAGGAATTAGTGAACGGGTGAAGGATGGTGTTATTTTTTCATCTTGAGCAATGTCTCAGGCAATCAATAATGCTCCTCCCATAAAATAGCAGATCTTCTGATTTAAAATGAGCAATGCAATGGGAGATTCAATTTTGTGCATATATTTATTATTTATGTTTCGTTTATTATCAGCACTTACATGAATAAGTTCATTTACTAATGTAACTTGTGAATGTGAGTGTAACATATTTCTCTCTTTATATATCCAGCTATGACAGGTAAGGAAAGTAGTTTTAAGCATTATATTGTCAAGGCTAAGGATAAACAGGTGGAGGGTATTGATTAATTGTCTCTGAGCTCATATAAAAAGGGACTGCTGGGACACTGATGGTTTTGGTAGGTAGGAGGCAGAAATCTGTATTGCTGCGTTCTGTGACTGTAACTACAATCTAGAAAAGGATCTGTGTCTAGTTTCATACTTCACCATCTGGCTTGGGTCCAGTTACCAAGTAGAGTTTTTTAAAAAAATTAATTAATTGTTTCGCCGTTGTTGATGATAACTCTCTCAAACTCTCTACAAGCCCTTTCATGTGGCCATGTAAACCCCTCCCTAATAGAACTGGGCTAGGATTCGGCTGCAAAGAATAAATGAATGAGATTTAGTTGCCTAGGTTCTGTCACATGGGCACTGAGCTCTCAGGATGGAGACTAAACAAGCTGCAGTATAAAGCCGTGCTGGGTTCTGGCAATGTCGTGTGATAATATGTTGGTGGTGAGTCATTGCACAATGCTTTAAGATGTTTATTATATAGCAGGCTGGTTAACGATAAAGCAGTTTCGAGAAAGGCATAACATTTCCAGATTTTGTTTTGTACAGAAACCATAATAAAACCCTGACAGGTGAATTTGGAATTGCTTAGAGGCTCCAGTCCAGATTTGTACCTTCCTCCCCTCCCTTACCCAGTCTGTTCTGCATTACCCTTTCCACGTTATACACTGTCCAGCCCCGTGCCCACGGCCTTTGGCAAATCAGTGCGTGAAATAGAGGAGGAGTTTTCTTTTAATTCCCTCTTTTTGAAGAATGCTGGCGTGCTTGGCTCCATACCAATCACTTTGCCCTCCGAAAGGGGTCACAAGCTGTCAAACACAGGCACAGCCGCAGGATGAAAAGGCCAAGAAAATTTGTTAGGAAACATCAGAAAAATAAAGGCAGAAGGAGCAGCAAGAAAGCAGCAATATATTTCTGTTGAAATGTTTCAATGGCCAAGTCGGATGAATGGAGTAGAAAAGCAGTAAAATCATTGTACTTCCATTTCGCAGTTGTCCTTGAAAAGTCCCTAAACAGCCATCTGAGTGCCTGCAGGTACACTGTTCGGTAAAGCTTCAGCTAACGAACAAATGAATACTGGCAGTCCCCTGCTAGTATCAAGTACTGTATAGCAGCATGTTCTCTGTCTTTTTTCACTAAGATAGCGCTTACAGCACTCGGCCTGGCTGCCTTTTTATGTTATAAAGCCATCTGCCCCAAGCCAGCTTCCAGTCAGTGTTATCATTTACACTAAATGAACCAGTAAATTAGATCATTATTGATCCATACGGGCAGAAAAAAAGTGTTCAGCTGTGTTTTACAAATCTCAGGCGAGTCTTTAGACATGATAACACAAACATTTTTATCCAGAATTCTCACCTCTTGTGTCTGATAACTCTTGTTTCCCACTGGACAGAAGCAGATCAATTCTGCAGCATTCCCCTTAAGACTGCCTTGAGTTATTATATCATGAACTGAGCTTGCCCGCAAAGAAATCAAATAACTCAGTATTCGAAATTGTATCAATTATATAAAAGGTGGATCAATTTCCTCAGCCCAAAAGGGATGATTGGAAATGAGAGCTGTAGCAACACTGGAGTATAAAAATGTGGCCTTACACCCCTCCCCCACCCCAAATCATCACATACCTAGAGTCTGGGTGAATAAGAACATTAAGATACGGTCTTCACTCCACAACAGCAACAAGACTGGCGCAGAATGGGCAAGCAGGGCTGAGACAATTGATGTGAAAGTTAGCCTTTATCTCAAGGAGATTGGAAAAAGCGGAAGCTCTGCTGCACTTATATGGATTTCTGGTTAGATTTTATCTCGAGTACTTGAGTTCAGTTCTGGGCACTGCACCTCAGAAGGGATATATTTGCCTTGGAGGTGGCACAGTGTATTGGCACAGCCGATGGTAAATGCTGGGTTGTTCAAATCCAAAAGGGAAACTTGAAATGACTGCCACAATTTGTTCTGCAATTTGTATAAATTTCGAGATGTGTGTCTTGAATTCAGTAGTAATAAGACCACCAAATCTTATAGTTTTTACAAAACTAGATTAAACATTTATTAATATGAGAAATGATTTTAAACACATACATACATCTACATGTCATTACTATAACTTCTAAATCTCCCATTTAATCTGACTCCCAGTTACGCTTTCATTAAGGCAACACATAGATTTTAAAAGACTCAGGCAAGGAAACATGATACCCTGAAACAGTCAAATTCAAAAT
Organism: Carcharodon carcharias; assembly: GCF_017639515.1. NCBI lineage: Eukaryota > Metazoa > Chordata > Chondrichthyes > Lamniformes > Lamnidae > Carcharodon > Carcharodon carcharias. The sequence goes on from NC_054485.1 coordinate 14,859,764, forward strand.
GAGTTTTCTTAACTTCAGCTCTTTGAACACAGCAGCTTGAGACGTAGACGCTGAAGGCTTTGCACACTTGTTAGATCTTAGAATGCCCTCCCTTACACACAGCCTTTGCTCCTTTATACACATTTTCCCCTTTGAATGCAAATTCCCATTGTTTCACTATGTCTCTGGACTTTATTTTTCTGATAATAAAAATCTCTCATAGCACTAAGTTTTACCAGTAATCTTTGAGCAAAATAAACACACAGGGCAGGCTTTTCCATTCAGCGTGCAGGCACGTGCGTGACATGCTGGAACGTTAAATGACACGCGATGATGTCAGGCATGCGCCCCGACATCATCGTCAACTCGTGTGATATTTCATTCGGTGGGTGCACACCGGAGTCAGCTGCACGCCCACTGATAATTGAAGGGCCTATTAAGCACATTGACCTTAATTTTATGCTGCCTGTCTAACCTTACGGTTGGCGGGCAGCCAAAAAGGCCAAGCCGCCTTACATTTTTTTTAGGAAGCCTCATCCACGAGCAGGATCAGGTTTCCTAAAACTTTTACACGTTGAACAAAAAGTTCCTTTGCAAAATAAAAGCATGTCCCATCTCATGTGACACAGTCACTTGAGGAGACGTGCTTCATTAAATTTTTAATGTTTCTATTTATTGTTTTGAAAAGTGCTTCAATCTCCCTGAGGCATGGAGCTGCGTGCGCGAGAGAGCGCTGGACCCGACTCTCCTTCCTTCCCCCTGCCCGCACAGGTAGCGTTCAGCGCTACTGCTCGCTATCTACACTGGCCGTGCCCGTGTGAAATCGCGGTGCGGAGACGATCGCAGGCGTTCCGGCCAAGCCCACCCGACCAATGTAAAATCCCGCCCACTGTTTCTAAGCTTCACCTGGCTTGGTGACACGTTTCACCCCTCCTTTGACAACAATCTAGTCTGGTTCATTTAAAAATGCAAAGGTCCTTTTACACCTTACATTCCAAACTCCCCCCCACCCCCACGTTTACCATGTTTACATCAAAGCCTTCAGACCAGCTATCTTTAATCCAATCAAGACACACACACACACACACACACACACGGCAGAAGATGGGCCAGTCAGGAGCGGGCGCAGGTGGGTGCGGAGCCGATCGCCGCCTGTGATTGGCTGCGTGCCGCCATTTGACGTGGACAGGCCAATTAAGGCCCACCCAACTGTGACGCGTGCCCAGTAGCGCTCAGCGCTACCTGTGTAGGCGGGGGGGGACAGGGGGACAGTCAGGGCCCACCCCCGCTTGCCGAAGAGAAAATTCTCCCCATACAGAAACAGATTCCACTATTTTACAATAAATTCCAATAACTTTATGAAAATGATTATATCTTCCTGACAAGTGCAGGATGACACCAGGGCTTAAAGGGTTAAATTACGAGAGCAGCTTCATAGCCTAGGGTTTTACTCCCTTGAATACAGAAGATTATGGGATGATGTAGTTAGGGTGCTTATGGTGGTCAAATGCCTTGATAAGATAGATAGAGAGAAATGATTTCCTCTGGTGGAGGAGTTCTGAACAAAGGCGGCATAACCTTAAAATTAGAGCTCGGATTGGGTGTGATGTTGGGAAGCACCACTTCACGCAAAGAGTAGCGGAAATCTGGAAATTGCTCTCACAATTGAGGCTGGGGGGGGTCAAATTAAAATTTCAGGTAATTCAGGTGGATAGATTTTTGTTTTGCAAGGGCACCGAAAGATAAGGTACCAAGGCAAGTAAATGAAGTCGAGATGCGGATCAACCACGATCTAACTGAATGCAGGTATGGGCTTGGGAGCCTGAATGGCTTCCTCCAGTTTTCCTGTTGCCAAGTCCATATCACTCCCTCTCTGTCTGTCTTACTCACTTTGTGATTTTTCTGGGCAATCTCCAGGGCTGAAATAAAGAGCTTTTGCATAACGTAGTAAAGGGTTTAATTTAAAAATTATGTTACATTGGAATGCATTTAAACCAAGCAATACAAGAGTTATTGTGAGCTTATGATGGGATCATGCTGTGTGCTCCTTTCACTTATCCAGAATAGGCCTGAGGGAATCTCTAAATGTGATAAAGCTCTAAGGGGAACAGATTACTATTTTTTTCTTATTTGGTTGTATCTTTTTGCTGCTTCTTTTTCAGTATTTCCTTCTGAAGCTTATTGTCCTTTTTTTTAAAGTAGGTGCTTTGATTTTCTTTGGGTCTGAACAGCAGGGATTATTTATTTATTTTGGACCAAAAATTGCTGAGTGTTGTCCGCAAATTTATCAGGATTTTGTGACTGAAGCATTCATAGCTAGTCAGCAGAACGGCAAGAGCTGAAAACAGAGAGGAGACATGATAAAGGAACCGTTAGAAGATTAAACTTACACAGGGGCTCAGGATGCAATAAAACGACCGAGTCCCGAGCTCAGTTAAAATTAATAGTTGGAGATTGGTTTTATAACACCAACCCCCTATTCACAACGAATACAATATTTCATGTTTCAAATGGTGCAGTCAGGCATTAGAAGTCAATGGTGCTCACACCTCAGCAGACAAAATGGTAATGATTTGAAATCTAAAGAAAAAGTGCTGGAAACACTCAGCAGATCTGGTAGCATCTATGGCAATGGAAACTGAGTTAATGTCTCAGATTGTTGACCTACTGAAAGGTCAGCGACCTGAGATGTTGGGAGAAATTTAACTTTCCTCAGAGGTGGGTTGGGAGGTGAGGGGCCCAGTGTTGGAGTTGAGGAAGGGCGCGGTGTGGAGACCCTGTCACCTTCCTGACTCCCCCACTCCCCCACCACCACCCCCCCCCCCCCCCGATTAAGTCCAGGGTGGGAAGGGTTGAGGGTGAGCCCTGAAACAAATTAAGGCCTTTAACTGGCCACTTAAGGGCCTCATGCAGTGGGTGAGGGGCACAACATGTGCCCAGCCTGCCAGGTAAACCCTGGCAGGTATGTTTACAGTCTGGTTGGGGGTGAATTTCCTACTTGGGTAACCCATGCCCAATGGAGAGACCCAACGGCAGGAAGGACAGCCCCTGCAGGAAAGACCCAGTCTGCCCTTTAAACTGACCCACCTCGCTCCCCTTGCTTGGGCCTCCCTGACTGGCCCTGGTAATCCCCTCTCACCTACCTTACTCCAGGCTTGAGTGGCAATATTCAATCTGGGCTTACTTCAGGACCAGCAGTTGGGGCCACTGCAACTGAAGTGCTGCCGGTACTGGAAGGCTGTCAGCTTCTGATTGGTTGACAGCTCTCAGGGGCGGGACAATTTCCCTGACCAGAGCTGAGTCGTCAACCAGGTAAGTGCCTGATTGGCAGTAAATCATGTCGGGAGGGCGGGGAGAGCTTCTGAAATGGCTGCAGCAGGGGTGCCACTAGCTTTTTCATGGGATGAGGGCTTTGTTGACTAGGCCATCACTAATTGCCCATCCCTAATTGCCCTTGAGAAGGTGGTGGTGAGCTGCCTTCTTGAACAGATGCGGTCCACATAGTGTAGGTACACCCACAGTGCTGTTAGGAAGGGAGTTCCAGGATTTTGACTCAGCAACAGTGAAAGAACGGCGATATATTTCCAAGTCAGGATGGTGAGTGACTTGGAGGGGAATTTGCAGGTGGTGGTGTTCCCATGTGTCTGCTGCCCTTGTCCTTCTGGATGGTAGCAGCTGTGTGTTTGGAAGGTGCTGCCTAAGGAGCCTTGGTGAGTTCCTGCAGTGCATCTTGTAGATGGTACACACTGCGGCTACTGTGCGTCGGAGGCAGAGGGAGTGAATGTTTGTGCGTGGGTTGCTAATCAAGTGGGCTGCTTTGTCCTGGATTGTGTCAAGCTTCTTGAGTGTAGTTGGAGCTGCACTCATCCAGGCAAGTGGGGAGTATTCCATCACACTCCTGACTTATGCCTTGTAGCTGGTGGCCAGGCTTTGGGGAGTCAGGAGTTGGGTTACTTGTTGCATGATTCCTAGCCTCTGACCTGCTCTTGTAGCCATAGTATTTATATGGCTAGTTCAGTTCAGTTTCTGGTCAATGGTAACCCTCAGGATGTTGATAGTGGGTGATTCAGTGATGGTAATGCCATTGAAGATCAAGAGTTGGATTCTCTCTTGTTGGAGATGGTCATTGCCTGATACTTGTGTAGCGTGAATGCTACTTGCCACTTGTCAGCCCAATCCTGGATATTGTCCAGGTCTTGCTGCATTTGGACATGGGCTGCTTCAGTATCTGAGGAGTTGCGAATGGTGCTGAATATTGTGCAATCATCAGCGAACATCCCCACTTCTGACCTTATGATGGAAGGAAGGTTATTGATGAAGCAGCTGAAGATGGCTCTCCTACAAGTGGGCAGGCCTGCTGCTGCGGCTATTAAATTCCTCCCATTAACTCTGTTTCTCCCTCCACAGATGCTGCCTGACCTGCTGAGTATTTCCGGCATTTTCTGATTTTAATTTCAGGTTTTCACCCTCCGCAGTGTTTTGTTTTTTATGAACGACTTGTAACACTGACCTCCTGATACAGGATGTTCCATTTCTGACTCCTGATCCTCTCCTGTTTTCTTTGGGAGTCTGAAAAGTAAAATTCTTTGGACAGAATTTTCCGGGCTTGCTGGCGTCGGGTGGGTTTGACAGTGTGAGCGGACAACATGGCGAGAAGGCAAAAAATTGTTTTGATGACTTCATGAAGCCAGTTTGCAATCGTCTGCTTCACCCGTCAATGGCAGGGGCGCATTTCCTGCCATTGATGCCAGAAAGTTCATTGTAATGGATCTGCATAAGGCCAACCTACCGGAATCACCCACCCCCCCTCCCCAACCCCCCACGCTGCATCATCCGAGCAGATCGCCGCGATTGTATGTCCATGTGTTTCACAACTGTACATAAGCGACGTGCAGCTGGCGAGCTACACTTCGCTCGGGACTTTGAGGTTTGTTTGTCTACCTTGCTTCGGGCAGCACTTGCAGTCATCAGCGCCAGGCTTCACAGACAGCACCACATCACTTTTAGGGGGGCTCTGGGGCCGGTCTCTACCTACCGTAAGGTCGGGGTGGCTTCTCAATGGCTGCAGAACTAGGGCTTGCTTGGGGATGGGGGAGAAGTGGCCTCAGGCAAGGGAAGAGGCTGCAGGGGGAGGGCTGGACTGGGGAAGGAGGGTATCCCAGGGCATGTGTAGGGGAACATGTTGATCTGCACATGTGGCCTTAAGATGGTAAGGGCTGAGGAGGCAGTCTCCAGAGGAGATGAGGGCAGATGGAGATGTGAGGGTGAATTATTTAATTGAATTACACACTCCAAGAGTAAGAAAAGACACACCTCTGTTCATTCAAAGCATACTAATTACAGACAATAAGGGAGCAGGTTTTGCCATGACAGATTTGGAGGTGGCATCTGGGATTCAAATCCATTGCAGCAAACAGGTCAAATCTGTGAGAATACACTCCTACTTCTGGCACAGTATCTACAGCGAGTACTCACAGTTGACCTATGGAGGCCCACGGTGATGTCCTACACCCCTGCGTGTGTGAGGGAGTGAATGGTGATGTCCCTTGAGCTGGCAGTGAGGGAGAAGCCAGTGAATGTGTGATGGGCTTGAGTTTGAGAGTTTAGAGTGTTGAGGTGGCTGCCTTACACTGACTGCATGGATGAAATCATTCATCCTCTCTCTGCATTGGATGACCAACCTCTTCTGTGCAGCATTGGCACTGATCATCACTGCCATCGCCTACCAAGCTGGAGTGGTAATGTTGCTGCCCCCCCCTGTGGCTAGAGCAGGGGTAGAAGGCATCACCCTGGACCCCCATAGGTCAGCTGGGAGTACTCGCTGTAGATACTGTGCCAGAAGTAGGAGTGTATTCTCACAGATTTGACCTGTTTGCTCCAATGGATTTGAATCCCAGATGCCGCCCCCAAATCTGTCATGGCAAAACCTGCTCCCTTACTGCCTGTAATTAGTATACTTTGAATGGAAAGAGGTGTGTCTTTTCTTACTCTGGGGATGTGTAATCCAATTAAATAATTCAGCAACAAGCTTTTGTGAGTTTAAAATAAATAAGGTTATTTATTCTTGCATACTTATCCCAAATTGATGCAATGTCACACATTTGGTCTCACACATGTGCACACATACACACACATACACACACACACACACACACACATGTACATCCACACAGACACACGGACACACATACACACACACACACGTACATCCACACAGACACACAGACACACACATACACACACACACACACACACACACACACATGTACATCCACACAGACACACAGACACACACACACACACACACACACACACACACGTACATCCACACAGACACACAGACACACACATACACACACACACACACACACGTACATCCACACAGACACACAGACACACACATACACACACACACACATACACACACACGTACATCCACACAGACACACACACAGACACAGACACACACAGAAACAAAGATTGAATACAGATAATGATAGTGTACTTTTACAGGTTACAGTTAATCCAGTCTCTGATTTATGATTTCCAGTCTCCCGCATGGCAGGCCTATGGTCTATTCAATTGATTTAATGCTTTAAAGTTGAAGTGAGGGTCTTGTAATTCAAAGGGTTCATAGCAGGTTGTGAAGTTTCTTGATGCTGCTGCCGGCGAGATGGTTCCTTAAGCCTGCCTCCTCGACCTGACCCTGTTCCTGCCCAGGGTCCTCATCAGATCCATCAGTAGAGTCTTCCTCTGGGGCATGTGGAGCTGCTTCACTATCCTCATCCTCCAGTGGGCGCCCCCTTGCCAGTGCCAGATTGTGCAGAGTGTAGACAATGACAATAAGCGACACACTCTCTGGAGGATATCGCAGTGCCCCTCCTGATTGGTCCAGGCAGCAGAACTTGATTTTCAGCAGCCCAACTGTCCTCTCAATCACTGCCCTTGTGGAGGTATGACTCCTACTGTACCTCTCTTCATCTCTGTTCTTGGTTGTCAAAGTGGCATCATGAGCCACCTTTTCAGGGGATATTCTTTGTCACCCGGCAGCCAACCATCCAGCTGAGTTGGAGCCACAAAGAGCCATCGGTAATGAATGAATGCCATGACTCATCTGAAGAGAGCATCAGTGATCAGCTTGATGTAACTGTGGACAGCCGATTGGGACACTCCATTCAGATCCCCCACTGACCCCCGGAAAGATCCAGATACAAAGAAATTGAGGGCCACTGTGGCCTTCAGAGTCACTGGCAAAGTTGGAGGCAATCTCCGGCCCAGTCATCTGGCATATTGATGTCACGGTGCCCCTAGAGAGGTGGAGCCTCCTGTGACCCTGGACCTCAAACATGTTGAGGTAGCTGGATCGCTGCCTGTACACTCTGGTCATAGGTCACCTGTGAGTACTCGCTGTAGATTTTTGAGTTTTGGTCATTCCTTTTGTCCAGTATGAAACATGGAGACAGGCAGTCTGGAAACTCCATGGCCTTTAGGTGTTGGCCTATCCTTAAACAAAGAGATGTGTGAATTCCACAAACTGCTCAGAGGCACCCTCAACTATGTTCATATTTAATTAGGTGTTCTTGGAGACTTGATATTGTCTGTAGTCCAAATGCCAAAAGTGACTTCTCCATGATGTCTCATGACATCAGGTTAAATAGGGCAAGGAAACCTCCTGCTGATTGCCATGTACCATCCCCCCTCAGCTGATGGATCAGGACTCCTCCATGTTGAACACCACTTGGAGGAAGCACTGAGGGCGGCAATGGTGCAGAATGTACTCTGGGTGGGGGACTTCAATATCTATCACCAACATTGGCTCATTAGCACCACTATTGACTGAGCTGATCAAGTCCTAAAGGGCATAACTGTTAAACTGGGTCTATGGCAGGTGGTGAGGAAACCAACAAGAGGGAAAAAAATTCTTGACTTCATCCTCACCAACTTGCCTGCTGCAGATGCATCTGTCCATGACATAATTGGTCGGAGTGACCACTGCAAAGTACTTATGGAGATGAAGCCCCGTGTTCACATTGTGGATACCCTCCATCATGTTGTGTGGCACTACCACCGTGCTAAGTGGGATAGATTTTGAACAGATCTAGCAGCTCAAGACTGGGCAACTATGAGGCGCTGTGGGCCTTCAGCAGCAGCAGAATTGTACTCAGTCACAATCTGTAACCTCATGGCCTGGCATATCCCCGGCTCTACCATTACCATCAAGCCAGGGGATCAACCCTGGTTCAATGAAGAGTACATGGGGGCGTGCCAGGAGCAGCACCAGGCATACCTAAAAATGAGGTGTCAACCTGGTGAAGCCAGGACTTCTTGCATGCCAAACAGCACAAGCAGCAAGTGATAGACAGAGCTAAACGATTCCACAACCAATGGATCAGATCTAAGCTCTGCAGTCCTGCCACATCCAGTTGTGAATGGTGGTGGACAATTAAACAACTCACTCCTCAGATGAGCCATCCTCCAGAGGCTGCTGGAGCCCCGAGCTCCCTTCCTTGACATCTGAGGAGGAGCTGCAGGGAGATCCACCCGTGTCATGGGAGGACACGGCACACTCTCATGAGGTGCTGGCGGAGGCAGAGAGTGCCTGGGCCGCCAGCTGTCAGAGAACTGCTGGAGATCAGGAGGATGATGAGTCCGAGGCAGAGGATGAGCCTCTGGAGTCGTCCATCAGGCAGCAGATGTCGGACGTCAAGTGGGATGCATGGGAAGATCTGGCAGAGATCCATGAGGGTCTGCGTGCCATTGCGTCTGTCATGGAGGAGTCCATGAGGAGCTGGAGCACTGCTTTGACCCAGAGCACCAAGCGCACAACCTCTTCTATGGAGAGAGTGGTGACTCTCATGGAGAGGGAGCTCCAGGAACTCCTGGGGTCGCGCGCGGACCCGCATTCCCACAAAGCGGCTGTGAACTCAGGAAGTCACTGCCAGTGTGAGAGATGCTAGGTGCCCGTCCATCAATGGTGAGCAGGGAGGTCCAGATGCACCTCACACTGGAGGACAAGCTGCCTGTCATCTCTGTGGGCTCCTCTCACAGTGCTCCGGACAAGGGTGACAGCTCCCCTGTCCCTCTGCCAGTGACCGTGGCATCTGATGCAGCCATGATGACTGAGCGTTGCCCAGCCATGCCCCTGATTACACCCTCCGAGGTGGAACCTGCTCAGGCCCCGCTGACCAGGGGATGACTGCCAGGGTCATCAGGGCCGGCACGACAGCAGAGTCAGCAATCTGCCTCCGATGCTGCTGCCAGCGAGTTGGGGGATGGGGATGGTGGGCACCAAGACACAGCACCGGCAAGTGTAAGCTTGAGGCTCTGTGAGCACAGGATGGGGTTTTCATGGGTGACATTCATTCATTTCATCAGTGTTATGTTTTGTTTTTGTGTGACAATAGCAACCATATTATGTTTTGCTCCTTGTTTGCAACTCTGGCAAAGATATAAACCTAGATTTTGTTTCAATGCCCTGAATGTCCTTTATGTTTTCCATAGGTGCAGCCTCATCAGTGCTGTATGATAGACGGCAGGGACAGCAAACTTTATTCCAGAGGTTATGAGGTGACACCGGGGTCGGGGGATTGCCTCCTCAGAAATGTGCGGTAAGGATGCGGTGCCCTTGCCATGAGACAGAAGCTGTGCCTTGGCAGCCTAGCTGAAGATGTGTTGAATCAACGCGTCCCTGGTGTTCCTGCCTCTCTGAAGGTTCCTTAAGTCTGCCTCCTTGACCTCACCCTGTTCCTGCCCAGGGTCCTCATCATATCTATCAGTAGAGTCTTCCTCTGGGGCCTGTGGAGCTGCCTCGCTATCGTCATACGCCAGTGGGTGCCCCTTGCCAGTGCCAGATTGTGCAGAATGTAGACAATGACAATAAGCGACACACTCCGGAGGATATCGCAGTGCCCCTCCTGATTGGTCCAGGCAGCAGAACCTGATTTTCAGCTGCCCGAATGCCCTCTCAACCACTGCCCTTGTGGAGGTATGACTCCTATTGTACCTCTCTTCATCTCTGTCCTTGGGTGCTGGAGTGGCATCATGAGTCACCTTTTCAAGTGATATCTTTTGTCACCCGGCAGCCAACCATCCAGCTGAGCTGGAGCCACAAAGAACCTTGGCACCTGGGAGTGCTGCAGGATGTATGCATCATGGGAGCTGCCAGGGTACCTTGCACAGACTTGCAGAATCTGTGTTGTGTGGCCATAAACTATCTGCACATGGAGTGGAATCCCTTTCTGTTGACGAAGGCACCCGGCTGACCCGCTGGCACCTTGATGGCCACATGAGGGCAGTTGATGGCACCCTGGATGTGGGGGAACCTGGCAATTGCCGAAAAGTCTCTGGCTCAGTCAGCTGGGCTGGCTTCGTCCATCGGTAATGAATGAATGCCATGACTCATCTGAAGATAGCGTCAGTGACCAGCTTGATGTAACTGGGACACTCCATTCAGATCCCCCACTGACCCCTGGAAAGATCCAGATACGAAGAAATTGAGGGCCACTGTGGCCTTCAGAGTCACTGGCAAAGTCGGAGGCAATCTCCGGCCCAGTCATCTGGCATGCTGATGTCACGGTGCCCCTAGAGAGGCGGAGCCTCCTGTGGCACTGGACCTCAGACATGTTGAGGTAGCTGGATCGCTGCCTGTACACTCTGGCAACAGCATAGTGGTGTCTTCTGTGGTGCCTTCCGCCTCGCTCTCCCTATTGGCCCTGCACCCCCTGTGCCAGCACCGCTCCTCCCACAGGCCCCGGGCGACACTCTTCTCCCTTCTGCCCCTCTCTTCCTCTTTAGAGGAGGTCCCAACAGCGGAGTACACAATCCCCAGCTGCTGAAATGCAGACAACACTGCCTCCTGCACTGAGGGCGCTCTTGGCAGAAAGCCTTCAGGAGAGTTGGCAAAATGAAAAAGTCCTCAAAACAAAGCTAACAAAGCTAATACTCCAGCAGAAACCACAGGAAAAAGTCTGAAGCCTCAGCACTAAAGCAGCAGCACTTGAACTCCTAACAACTCACACAGCCAATCCTCTGGTCACCTTTTATCCTGCCCTTAGATGAGAAATGAGAAAAAAACGGATTAGCTGCCTGCCCACGTTGCTCGAACAGCAAGCGCTAAGTCGCAGGAGCAACGAAAAATTCGGGGATCACCTGGGTTATCAATGGGCTTAATTGCCTGTTTAATTGTCAGCCGGCACACTTCCAGCTCCCGCTCAGGCCCGCCGACCGTAATGGTGTGTGTGAGCATGAGACACGGGACGCGTGCCCAAAACCTTCTCACGCTTTTTCACACAATTTCGGATCGGGCGTGCGCCTGCTCGCTCATTCAACGTAAAATCCTGGCGATAGGACGTTCAGCAGGAGAAAACTACTGAGAGAGGATTCAGCTGAAGCAGTCGGGAGCAATTCCATTTCTGCAGCCTGTACACAATTATGGATCGCACAGTACATTGTGACCGTGTTATGGCAGGCGGATGGTAAATGCCAAGCTGCCCAAATCCCAGAGGGTAACTTAAAGCAGCTGCCACAACCATTTGCAATTTGTACTTATTTCAAAATATGGGCTTATAATTCAGTAAAAAGAAGTCCACCATGTCTAATAGGTTTCTTACAAGACTAAATTAAACCTTTATTAATAGAAGAAATTATTTTAAGCATATACATAGATCTACAAATTACTACAATGATAACTCCTAAATCTCTTGATTAATCTAAACCCCAGTTATACTTTCGTCAAGGCAACAGTGAGACACATAGATATGATCCAGGCAAAGTAACACACAAAACTCTGCATAGTGAAATTCAACGTGAGTTTTTCTCAGCTTCAGTTCCTTATGGACAGCAGCTTGAAGCTTAGGTGCTGGAGGTTTTTCACACTTGTGTTAGATCTTGCACACAGCCTTCTCTCTTTTATACATATTTTCGTCTTTGAATGCAAATTCCCATTGTTTCACTATGTGTTTGGACTTTACCTCTCCTATAATGACACTAATTCTACCAGTAATCTTTGGGAAAAATAAACACACTGTTTCTTAACTTCTGCTGGCTAGATGTAACATTTCACTCCCTCTTTTGAATTCAAGCTAGTCTGGTTTATTTAAAAATGCAAATGTTCCCTTTACACCTCACATTCTAAAACTTCCCCTATGTTTACCTACTTAACACTTCAAACCTAGCTTACCTTCTGATATATCAAAGCCTTTAGATCAGCTGCTTTTAATTCAGTTTAGTCCCCCCCCCCCCACCCCACCACACACACACACACACACACAGACACAGACTCCATCATTACTCTATTTTACAAGAAATTACAATAACATTATGAAAATTATTATATCTTTCTGACACCATGGCTGTTCCAGAAACTACTACATTTCTCAGAGTTTGCAATGGCCTGCAAACGACCAAAATAAAAAAATACAGTCCTGGATTTTTCTTCTGTCCGAGGACAGAGCAGAACTTAAAGGTTATCAGGTGTAGTTGCTCTGCACTCTTAAAATAAATTTTCCAGGTAGTTACAGGGCAGGTTTCCAATAGATCTCAACTCATATCAAGCCTGTGTTCATTTATAACCGGCTGATGATCAATCACTGGGGGAATTATTCAAATTGCCAGCATTTTGATGAGGACCTGATAGTCTTCACAGTGCAAAGCTCGAAGCCCAGCTACAGAGTACAAGCAGAGGATTGAGAAACAGAAATGCTAGACTGCCTCTTTTAAAAGTGGACTGAAATTGAACGGTTAAAAACAAGGAAAAGTCACCAGGAACGCATGCAGAGGCTGCCCACAGTGTTGCAGGCATAAAGATAATATAACCGGCTGATAATTAGGCTCCTTTTAATTGACCATCCGAGATGTAGGGCAGAATCGTGTTGAGGAGACGGGGGTCTCGCCTGCTGGCTGGAGAGCCGCCAAGCGGCCCGTGGTGCTCCTTTTCGGGAAAGCCTGCCGAACCGCAAACCAAAGCAGTGGCGAGGCCGCCGATGGGCCTTCCCCTGGAACCAAGAGCCCAGGGACAGAAGTCCTGCCTAGTGAGAGCTGCCATCCAATCGGGAGCTCTTGAGCTTAGCAGCAGCAGTGGGGAGACTGTGGGAAGGACACCCTCCCCTCCCTGCCCGCACTGCCCCCCCCCCCACCCTCAGAGTCCCAGAATGCTGGAGGACCCAGGCCTGGGGGTCGTGGGAAGGGGGGTGGGGGGCAGAGGGATCAGAAGCAAGGGTGGGGGTGGGGTGGTATAGCTCTCAGCTGGCTCCCCTTCCTGATGTCCAGACTCTGAATCAGGCACCGAGTGCCTTTGATCGAGGGACCCACTGAGTGATAACCAGCGGTGACAAGGTGAGGCCCTTGTCATCATTAATTGACCACTCAAGGGCCCTAGTAGGCGGTGGGGGTGGTGGGGTGGGAAGGACGACCATGGGCCTTTCCACCCAGAAATCAATCCTGGTGGAGGTGGAAAGGCAGCAGGGTTCAGGTACGCGATCACCTGTCTAATGACATTCCCCTTCTGCCTCCGAGCTCACCACCAGCAAGAGCAGAAGATTCTGCCTGTAGGATTTGTACTGGTAGAGCTATTAGGATATACTGGTACAGCGGGTTGCGGGTATACTGATACAGTGAGCAGGAAGTGTACTGGTACAGTGGGCAGGGAATGTACTGGTACAGTGAGTAGGGGGATAAACTGGTACAGTGAGCAGGAAATATCCTGGTATAGTGGGTATTTCCCTGGTCTCTGGTTGCAACTCTGTCTGAAACCCTGGAGAAACTACAGGAACCTAGGAACAAGGGCAGGAGTGGACCATTCAGCACCTCGAACCTGCTCTGCCATTTAATAAGATCATGGCTAATCTGATAGTAACCTCAAATCTGCATCCCACATCCCCCGATAACCTATCACCCCCCTTGCTTACCAAGAACCTATCTACCTCTGCCTTAAAAATATTCAAAAATTCTGCTTCCACCACCTTTTCAGGAAGAGAGTTCCAAGGACTCACAGCCCTTTGAGTGAAAAAATTTCTCCTCATCTCTGTTTTAAATGGGCGATCCCTTATTTTTAACAGTGACCCCCTAGTTCTAGGTTCTCCCACAAGAGGAAACATTCCCTCCATAGCCAACCTATCAACACCCCTCAGGGGTTTATGTTTCAATCAAATTGCCTCTTACTCTTCTAAATTTCAGTGGATAAAAGCCTAGTCAGTCCAACCTCTCTTCATAAGACAACCCGTCCATTCCAGGTATTAGTCAATAAACCTTCTCTGAACTGCTTCCAATGCATTTACATCCTTCCTTAAGTAAGGTGACCAATAGTGGTCACAGTTCTCCAGCCCTGTACAACTGAAGCATAACCTTCCTACTTTTGTATTCAATTGCCCTCGCAATAAATGATAAAATGCTATTAGCTTTCCTTATTACTTGCTGCACTTACATACTAGCCTCTTGCGATTCATGCAGTAAGATACCCAGATCCCTCGGCATCTCAGAGCTCTGCAATTTCTCACTATTTAGATAATATACTTCTTTTATTCTTCCTGCCAAAATGGACAATTTCACATTTTCCCACATTATACTCCATTTGCCAGATCTTTGCCCACTCACTTAACCTATCTGTACCTTTTTGTAGCCTCCCTATGTCCTCTTCATAACTTACTTTCCTGTCTTTGTGTCATCAGCAAATTTAGCAACCGTACCTTCAAGCCCTTCATCCCACTCATTAATATAAACTGTAAACAGTTGAAGTCCCAGCAGCGATCCCTGTTTACTTTGCAAGGGTTTTTTTTGCCAATTTTCAGACGACAGTTTGAGGGGAAGCTGGAAGTTGCCCTATGGAAATTACTACCTGGTGTCCCTGACACATCTAGCTAGGTAGGTAATTAGCCATACTCCAGAGGGGACTGTAGGCATCTCTCTATTAGACAGACATATGGCATGAGGAGTACTGCTCCACACCAAGCGTGGGGCAGGTAAGGAGGAAGGTCCCTAGTCGGCCTCAGCCAGAATTGCAATTGAACTCATACTGTTGGTGTTATTCTGACCCACACACTAGTCATCAAGTCAACTGAGCTAACTGTTTCCCCAAAACACACTTAAATTTAGAGAGTCTCTGCAACCTGTTTTCCTATGTGAAGAAAGATTGATTACCTGAACGGAAGGGAATCAGTCAACTTCAGGTTTACTGCAAGATGCAAAATAGTCCTAAAGAGACACTTTGTGTCCTGATACATCTGTCTCCCATCATACATGGGATAAATATCTATTCCATGTTCAAGAAAACAAATTTGCTGTGCTATATGTGCAGCAGTTTGCATAGTTGCATGACCATCATGGTAGACAGTCTGTTTAGATCACTTTAAATTTCTTACCAGACGGTCAAATCAAAGGGCCCCAATTCTCAATGGTTTATAAATGAGAGCTCATTTGATAACTGTTAACGACTTTGATGAATTCCAGCACCTGATCTCTGACAGTTTGATGGAATAGATGCCGACTGTCTACCGTGTCCAATTTCAATGGGCTGGATTTTCAAAGCAACATCAAGAACCCAACACCCAGATGAGTCCTGTGGTCCTGATCCTACGGTTCAATGGCCTCGCTCTCGTGATGCTACTTTTGAATGTAAATGTCCTAATTGGGCAGAAGGTGAACTCATCACCCAATTAGTGGCGCTGAGTGACTCCAGGATCCGGGAGCTGCCTGCCTGGCACCAGTGGCAAAGGTAGGTGACAGCCATGTTGGGGCCTGCCGCCAGGGCAGTATGTGGCGCACAAGGTGCAAAACACCAGGGCCCGGGGGCAAGCCAGGACCCGGACTCATCGCTGTGAGTGGAGTTCCTGTCATTGTCCAGACTGAGCAGCCAGAGCTTCAGACCTGGACGACCAGCTTTGAAAGAAAAATCAGAGCTGTCAGGGTTGACAATTCTGATTTTGTTTTAAAGCTGGTCAACCACGAAGCTGCCTGAAGGTCTCCCTTGCTCTCAGCAACTGTCAGGTTTTTAAAAAAAGCTATGCTGCACTGATACAGTAACGGATGCTCTCCTGAAGATAGGTTATCATTAAAGTGCTGCATTGTTGGAGTTATGCCTTGTATCTAAAGCAGTAAGCCTGGCCGCGAGGCACTTGATGCTGACACTCAGTGCAAAGAGGTGGAAAGCCCTCCATCCTCCAGCATCACAATCCTTAACATTTTGCTCTGATCAATTTAATTGCTGGCAAGGGAGCTGATTTTATTTTGAATAAAAAGCTGCACCCGGCTTCTCAGCTTTTCCAACCGAGCCGGTTTGGTGAGGATTTCTGTAAGATAACGGGAGATTCATTTTCAGTGTAACATTGTAAACTTACAGAACTGCTGATCTACACACTCACGTAGATAATAAATAAGTTGTTGGTGTAAGTAATTGTTTGTATACCTATTATAAATCATTAGGGTATTTAGCACAGCATCAAATTCACAGGCCTAAAATGTTGAGAGATTTTACTCTGTTCTTTTTGGCTAAGATTTATGTAACAAAGCAGAGGCTGTGTCCATCTACACACAATAGATATTTTAAATTTAACAACTGTGTGTCTTTCCTAATGACCTCTCTTTTAAGTTACAGCATATTACTCTGGCCATTTTTTGTAGTTCCTAACATTTAAAAAAACTTCCACTCTACAATATTAGAATATTAATTTCTTTGGAAAAGTTAAAATAATGCACTCTACAACAATATAAAGAATGTTGCTGTATTAATAATTATATTAATTTAAAAGCACCAATGCTTTTATTGTATTTTTAATCCTTTTGGTTTACCTGATAAGCTTGTTTCGTAGAACTTTGAGCCTACAGAAAGCAACACATACTGACTGCTGTGTGCATTTCCAATCCAGTCGCCATCCCACAGTAGAGACTGATCTCCTCAGCTCACTGGTAGTCCGAGTGCTCTCTTTTTGGGGAGGCAGACCTGTTGGTGAAGCAGGCACACAGGACATTCAGGAGATTGTACAGAACACCTGGGATCTCACTTGATCTGAGGGGCAGATTTATTCACCTTTACCAAAGTAAAACTGCACCTCTCACCTAGCAAAGCTCACTTTGGACACATGGGGGTGAGAGTGGACTTGGTCAGGGCTGTAAAACAGGAAGAATTGTTTTAGCTTTCAATTATACCACACTCGCAATGTTTGCTTTTACTGAAGTAAGTGTGACCGAATAGGAAGAGGCGTGTACAACAGATGACTCAACCCCTCTCTCCAAACTCCGCAAACTCTTCTCACACCCTTTATATTGAAAACAGTCCCTACCCTGGGGACCACTTCTGTGTGAGGGACAATGCTGTGAAATATTGCAATTATAAAGCTAAAAGGACAAGTAGGTAAGTTGCCGAGAAACTTCTTCTACTGGGATGATTATTGTGATTATTTGTTTCATCTGAAGGTCATGGGAAAGTGTGGCTGTAGGTGGAAGGAAATGAAGTTCAGGGAGTGCAGCAGACCGCCAGCTGTTAGTGTGTTTCAGTTCAGGAGCTGTGCGTTTATATTGGACATGTCAACCCTCAACTGATCTGTTTAATAGTGTCTCTGTAAGAAAGTATAATAATACTCAGTGCCCTCATAACCTGATGCAGTTCAACTCATAGAGATAGCTGTGGACTGTACAAAAATATATCCATCTGGTCCATTAATGCCATCTCCACTGCTCCCATCCAGTGGAGATTGAGGCTGCAGTTTGCTAACATTATCCACAGGATAAATGCAAGTTCTTCCTTTCGTTCGTTGATTTCTGATGATTTGCTGCCAAGCTGGTTTTCCAGTGTCATGTGTGCTGCTGCCTGTTCCTCTCTCCCTCATGCTGATTGGTCTGGAAAGTTCTAGCAATACACTTCATTCTATCTAGAGCTTCATTCTAAAGAAATGAATGAACAAGTTCTAATGTATGAACAGATCTGCAGGTGTGAGTGTACTGCTGAGAGCTTTCTTTTGCAGCATGTTATCCTCCCTTGGAGTTGTAGGACCTGCTGAATGCAGTCTACTGGGGAAACCAACGAGACAAGACTGTACATTCAGTTTTGCTTCAGCTCCTCCAATCACAAATTCCTTCTCTCCTGGGCAAACGGAGTGCAGCTGACAAACTTAGTGAAGATTTGGAGTTTGGTGAGAAGGGAGTTTGGTGAAGTGGTGGGGAGGAAGAGTTGTTCATTTCCTCTTTCTATCTTTCTCACCTCATAGAAATTGGTTCTTGCTCTAGTACAGGGAAAGGAGCTGGGTGTTTAGTGAGTATCTGGTAAGAGGGTAAGTTCTATTCTATCCCTAAGGGTTAAAATAGTACACAATTTGGTGGTAAAGTTGATCAAATGTATAAGAAAGCAACATTAAATAAGTGATTAATATAATTAAGTAATTACTTAAAACATGTCAAGAATGGCAGGACAGGTGATATGTCAAGGCTGCAACATGTGAGAGCTCCTGGATAACATTGTGGTTCAGGGCAAACACGTCTGCAATATATGTTTGCGGCTCGAGGAACTTTGGCTCAGAGTCATTGAACTGGAGGCTGAGCTGCAGACACTGCAGGGAGGGGGAAAGCAACCTGGATGCTTTATACCAGGAGGTAGTCACTCCACTTAGGTTAGGGTCTTCTGATTTGGTCAGTGGCCAGGGACAAGAGGGCGTGACTGCAAGTGAGGCAGGTTAGGGGACCCAGAGGGCAGGAGTACAGGAGTATGAGTTTCTGCAATTGTCCAACAGCTCTGAGGCTCTCTCAGCTTGTTTGGATGAGAGTGGTGACTGCAGGGTGGATGAGCAAACTGACCATGACACCGTGGTACAGGAAGCCATCCAAGTGGGGGGAGCAAGAAGGAATGTAGTGATAGTAGGGGACAGTATAGTGAGGGGGATTGACACTGTTCTCTGTAGCAAAGAGCGAGAGCCAGGTAGCTTTGTTGCCTGCCCGGTGCCAGGGTTTGGGACATCTGCTCAGGGCTGGAGAGGAACTTGCAGTGGGAGGGGAAGGATCCAGCGGTCGTGATCCATGTATGTACCAATGACAGAGGCAGGATGAGGAAGGAGGTTCTGCATAGTCAGTATGACGAGCTAGGCACCAAATGAAGAAGCAGAACCTCAAAGGTAATATTTTCTGGATTATTACCTGAGCCACGTGCAAACTGTCATAGGACAATAAGATTAAGGAATGTGTGCGTGGCTCAAAGGCTGGTGTGAGAGAAGTGGGTTCTGGTTTGTGGGGCACTGGCAGCAATACTGGGGAAAGTGGGATCTGTACTGTTGGACAGTCTACACCTGAGCCGTGCTGTGGCTAGTGTCCTCGCGAGCTGCCTAACTAGAGAAGTATAGAGGATTCTCAACTGAGTAGTGGGGGGCGAGGGATCAAATTTGGGAAGATGTGGTAAACCAAAGAGTACAGTCAAGGCAAGGGAGACAGGCATTAATATGGGAAATGATAAACAGGCTGTGACAGTAAGGGAAAGAGAGTACAATTCTAAAAGTAAATCAGCAGATAAGGCAAAGGGCTACAAAATTAATAAAAGAACAAAACTAAAGGCTCCGTATCTAAAAGCATGTAGCATTCGAAACACAACAGATGAACTGATAGCGCAAACGAATAAATAAGTATGATCTGATAGGAGGAATGATAAAGGCAAGAAGTCACTTGTGGGAGTGGTGTACAGGCCCCCTAATTGTAACTACGGTAGGATAGAGTATAAATGAAGAAATAATGGGAACTTGCCAGAAAGGTACAGCAGTAATCATGGGGATTTTAATCTACATATAGACTGGAAAAATTAGATGGACAAAGGTAGCGTAGATGATGAGTTCATAGAATGTTTTCGGGATAGTTTTGTGGAATAGCACATTCTGGAGCCAACCAGAGAGCAGGCTATACTAGTCCTGGCATTGAGCAACGAGGAAGGATTAATTGATAACCTCCTAGTACCCCCAAGGTAGCAGCGATCATGACATGATTGGGCAGAATTTTGCCCTCGGATGGCGTGTGGGCCCCACCGGCTCGGCGGCGGGCAGACTGCTGACCCCCATCACTGAAACGGGGCCCGCCGCCATTTTGAGTGGCCTGCCCAATAGGAAGCGTTATGTGCTATGCACTTCCTGTGCGGTGGGGGGGTGGGGGTGGGGTGGGGCGGGGGGGGGGAAATCCCCAGCTCTCAAAGTGCGCTCTTTTGCGTATGTACGTGAAAGAGCACACTGCTCCCTGAGACCAAGTTTCTGTCTCAGGGAGATTAGTTTCAGTGTACAAAACTTAAAAAAGAGAAAAATAAAAATATTATTAACATGTCCCCCAATGTGACAATGTCACACGAGATAGGATATGTTAATAAATATCACCTTACATTTATTAAAGTTTTTAAAAACGGACACAAAACCTTATCCCGCCAGTGGGATCGGCCATTGACAGGTCGGCGGGCGGACAGCTGATTTCGCTGTGCCCCCGCCTTCCTGAAAATTTAAAGGGACCGGGATGACGTTGGGGGTTCCTCGCAACATCATCCCGCGTCATTTTCCTGTCAGTGAGTGGGCCCCGCCCCCAAAATCACCGACAGGAAAGTTCTGAGGGAGAAATGAGTGCATCCAAGACTAGTATTTTAAACTTAAATAAGGGCAATTATGAGGACATGAAAGCAGAACTGGTAAATGAGGTTAAGGGATAAGTCAATAGAAGTTCAGTGGTGGGCATTTAAAGGGATATTTCAGACTACACAGTATATATACATTCCAATGAGAAAAAACAATTCCAAGGGGAGGACCCACCATCTGTGGTTAACTAAAAAAGTTAAAGACAATATTTAAACTTAAAGAAAAAAGCATATAATTACGGAAAGACAGGTGGCAGGTCAGAAGATTGGAAAGAATATAAAGAACAGTAGAGAATGACAAAAAGATTAATATGGAGGGAAAAATTAGAATATGAGGGAAAGCTAGCTAATAATATAAAGATGGATATTAAGAGTTTCTATAAGAAAAGAGTTAAAAAAGTGAGCATTTGTTCAATACAGAGTGCGGCTGGGCAATTGATAATGGAAAGTAGGGAGATGGTGGATGAATTAAACAGGTATTTTGCTTCGGTCTTCACTATAGAGGACACAAGTAACATCCTGGAAATAGCTGTAAATCAGGAAATGCAAGAGATGGAGGAACTCAGGAAAATTAAAATCACAAGAGAAGTAGCATTGAGAAAATTGTTGGGGCTGCGGGCTGATAGACCCCCAGGTCTGGATGGACTTCACCTTAAGGTCTGGAAAGAAATGGCTAATGAGATAGTTGATGCACTGGTTTTAACTTTCCAAAATTCCCTAGATTCGGGGAAGGTTCCATTAGATTGGAAAATAGCAAATATAACTCCTTTATTCAAAAAAGGAAGGAGACAGAAAGCAGAAAACTACGGGCCAGTTAGCCTAACATCTGTCATAGGGAAAATGTTAGAAGCTATTATTAAAGATGTTATAGCAGGGCACTTAGAAAAATTGAAGGCAATCAGGCAGAGTCAACATGGTTTTGTAAAAGGGAAATCATGCTTAACCAACGTATTGGAGTTCTTTGAAAAGTCACAAGTGCTGTGGATAAAGGGGAACCGGTGGATGTGCTGTACTTAGATTTCCAAAAGGTATTTGATAAAGTGCCGCATCAAAGGTTATTGTGGAAAATAAAAGCTCATAGTGTAAGGGGTAACATATTGGCATGGATAGAAGATTGGCTAGCTGACAGGAAACAGAGAGTAGGCATAAATGGGCCATTTTCTGGTGGGCAAGATGTGACGAGTGGTGTGCCACAGGGATCAGTGCTGGGTCTCAACTTTTTACAATTTATATAAATGTCTTGGATGAAGGGGCCTAAGGTACGGTTGCTAAATTTGCTGATGACACAAAGGTAGGTGGAAAAGTAAGTTATGAAGAGGATATAAGGAGGCTACACAGTGACATAAGGTAGATTGAGTGAATGGGCAAAGATCTGGCAATTGGAGTAAAATGTGGGAAGAAAGATGAATTGTCCATTTTGGCAGGAAGAATTAAAAGGAAGCATATTATCTAAATGGTGAAAGATTGCAGAATTCTGAGATTCAGAGAGATCTGAAGCTGGTTCATGAATCACAAAAGGCTAGTATGCTGGTTCAGCAAGTAATTAGGAAAGCTAATAGAATGTTATCATTTATTGCAAGGGGAATTGAATATATAAGTAGGGAGGTTATGCTTCAATTGTACAGGGCACTGGTAAGACCACATCTGGAGTATCGTGTACAGTACTGGTCTCCTTATCTAAGGAAGGATGTAAATGTGTTAGAAGCAGTTCAGAGAAGGTTTACTAGACTAATACAGGAAAAAGCAGGTTGTCCCATGAGGAAAAGTTGGAAAGATTAGGCTTGTATCCACTGGTGTTTAGAAGACTAAGAGGTGACTTAATTGAAACCTTTACGATCCTGAGGAGTCTTGACAGGGTGGAGGTGGAAAGGATGTTTCCTCTTGTGGGAAAATCTAGAACTAGGGATCACTGTTTAAAAATAAGGGGCCGCTTATTTAAGACAGAGATGAGGAGGAATATTTTCTCTCAGAGAGTTGTGAGTCTTTGGAAATCTCTTCTTCAAAATCGGTGGAAGCAGAGTCTTTGAATATTTTTAAGGCAGAGGTAGATAGATTCTTGATAAGCAAGGGGGCTAAAGGTTATCAGGGGGTAAGTTGGAGATTACAATAGATCAGCCACATATGTCATTGCATGGTGGAGCGGGCTTGAGGGGCCGAGTGTCCTACTTCTGCTCCTCATTCGTGTGTGTCCTTTATATCTGGCGCCCAGACCTTCGATCCCCTGAGGTAACGATGGGGCATTGACTTCCTGTCCACCCCGGCCGCAAGATCCACCGCCCTCCTCACGCATGCATGTCTAATTAGCTGAGAACTGTGTAACTACATGGGAAAAGCCGTGCTGCCCACCAGCAGAAGTGGTGCTAACTTTCAGTCCCACCGCTGAACATTTACTCCAGAGTGGGAATTTCCACCCACTAGAGGGTATATTTTCCTATTCCCGTTTGTGAGACATTTGGATCATTTGGGGCAGCAAATGCAGGTAAATAGTCAAGAGGGGAGAGCCTGATCATAACTGGAGACTCGTCATTTTCTGACCATTAAATTAGAAAGTTGAACAGACTTGATCAGGTGGGTGTACTGTACTTAGATTTCCAAAAGGCATTTGATAAAGGACCACATCAAAGGTTATGGTGGAAAATAAAAGCTCATGGTGTTGGGCGGTAACATATTGGCAGGGATAGAAGATTGACTAGCTAGCAGTGGGTTGGCATAAATGGGCCTTTTTTCTGGTTGACAAGATGTGATGTGTGGTGTACCACAGGGATCAGTGCTGGGGCCTCAATATCTTACAATTTGTATAGATTACTTCGATAAAGGGACCGAAGGAATGGTGGCAAAATTAGACACAAAATTAGGTAGGAATGTAAATTGTGAAGAGGACATAAGGAGGCTACGAAGTGACATAGATGGGTTAAGCGAGTGGGCAAAGGTCTGGCAAATGGAGTATAATGTGGGTAAATGTGAAATAATTCATTTTGGCAGGAAGAATAAAAAAGGTCAATATCTAAATGGTGCGAGATTGAGGAGCTCTGAGGTTCCAAGGGATCTGGGTGTCCTAGTGCATGAATCTCAAAAGGTTAGTGTGCAGGTACCACAGGTAATCAGGAAAGCTAATAGAATGTTATCATTTATTGTGAGGGCAATTGTTTACAAATGTTGGGAGGTTGTGCTTCAGTTGTACAGAGCATTGGTGAGACCACATCTGGAGTATTGTGTACAGTACTGGTCTCCTTATTTAAAGAAGGATGTAAATGTGTTAGAAGCAGTTCAGAGAAGGTTTACTAGACTAATACCAGGAATGGGCAGATTGTCTTATGAGTAAAGGATGGACAGGTTAGACTTGTATCCACTGGAGTTTAGAAGAGTAAGTGACGACTGAATTGAAACCTTTAAAATTCTGAGGTCCCTTGACGTGGTGGATGTGGAGAGGATGTTTCCTCTTGTGGGAGAATCTAGAACTAGGGGTCACTGTTTAAAAATAAGGTATCGATCATTTTCTCTCTGAGGGTAGTGAGTCTTTGGAACCCTTTTCCTCGAAAGGCGGTGCAAGCAGAGCCTGTGAATATTTTCAAGGCAGAGCTGGATAGATTCTTGATTAACAATTGGGTGAAAAGTTCTCGGGGGTAGGCAGGAATGTGGGCTTGAAGTTACATTCATATCAGCCATGATCTATTGAATGGTGGAGCAGGCCCCAAGGGCCAGGTGGCCTACTCCTGCTCCTAATGCGTATGTTCATATGGCTCTTGCCTCTCCTCCAGAGACAGAACTTGTGGTTGGAGGAGTAGCATAGGTGGGAGAGATTGGGAGGAGCTGGAGCAGTCATTCTGGCCATTCCTGCTGGCCACCATGCATTCGTCTTTAAGCTGCACTGAACGATTTGTGACAACATCTTCTGGGAGTCCAAGGAGAAGAAGCAGAAAATAAGGAGGGAGCCTCCGCCGGTAATGAGGCTGTCACTCAGCCTCGTGTCAGTCTGGACCCGGCTTTCGCCTGCATCCATATCACGAGGCACTCCCAGGGAAGTGGAACTTCGCTCCTAGTGATACAGAGCGAGGTGAGTGAATGATGTGTCAGCGTGTCCGGGGAGGGAGAGGGAACTTAGGCAACAATCAGTAAATGGGACTGTCCTGTTTCCCCCTCCCCTCCCTCTCTCCCTTCTACAACTCTCCAACAATGTGAGCAGCAGCATGGAGATGATTCTTCTTTCCGATATGGAACAGACAGTCGAAACATCATAAAACAAAATCTGGAAGCTGTTCTTGCAATCTGGATTGCAAGTATTGAATCTTTCCCCCAAATATGAATTTACTGTCGCTGTGTACATATGGTGCAATGTGCAGGCCATGTTAATGAGGCAGCCCCTGATAATCTGCACAACCTTATAAATAGTGGGATATTTTCTTGTCAAATTAACAACATGTAGGATGCTGTTAAAGTAAAATTTGTACTCCCTGATTTGCTTAATAGTCATGGTGAAATCACCTCTAGGGCGCACACAAGCTAATATCACATTATGTCATTGCTGCTCTTAATATTAATGATCCATGACGGAATATATATGGGATGATATTTATAACTAGATGCCAACAATGGGAGTTTTCATTTTTCTAGGACCTTTCCCTGATTGTTTGGTAAATGGATTGGTGAATCTTGAAAGGGGAAAAAAATACTGTGCACCATTGAGGGTTAGGTGTGGAGTGGGAGGTGGGGATAAAGGGCCCTGAAACAGGTGAAGCACTGGAGCCCACGATTTCTGTAACAAAAACAAAAATACCTGGAAAAACTCAGCAGGTCTGACAGCATCTGCGGAGAGGAACACAGTTAACGTTTCGAGTTTAGTGCATTCCTTAGATAATATCACCACCGTCAACACCCCTTTGTCCTTTTGTCTATGACATCTTTGGCAATCTCTTCTTTGCCTCCACCTATCACTGGCCCTCTATCCAGCTCTACCTGTCTCACCGCCCTCTACCAGCTTATATTTCACCTCGTTTCTCTATTTCCTTAGTTCTGATGAAGAGTCATACGGACTCGAAACGTTAACTGTGTTCCTCTCCGCAGATGCTGTCAGACCTGCTGCGTTTTCCCAGGTAGTTTTGTTTTTGTTTCAGATTTCCAGCAAGCGCAGTATTTTGCTTTTATCCCATGATTTCTGTTCTTGGCTCTGCCTGCTACAGCCTTGCTGGAGAGCACATGCAGCTCCTCAGAGAGCCAGGAAGGATAAATGGTTGGGAATGAGGGTGACCAGGCCGAACAAAGGTAACGCACATGTCCTGGTGCAGATTACCTGAGGGCACGGTAATGTTCACCATCCAATGAGATACTTCTCTTTGCCCCACGGTGAACCTGACAACTAACGTGCACCAGATCGTTCATGTTTGTCAAAGTTAGCTTTAAAAATTGCACTCGCAAGTGCCCATCAGCCTTAATGAAATCCTAAAGGAGTTTAACAGGCAATTAATTAGCAGGCTCCCTGTTCCCTTCCCCCCTCCACACCCCCACCCTCCCCCAAACCCCTACACCCACCACCACCAGCATTTTGAATATTTCAAACTGTTCTGGAGATGTCAGAATCCCAAGTTGACCCCCGGGGGCTGCAGTTTTTAAATTGTACTCACACTGGGTCCTGAAGCCACCAGCGATTTGGCCCAATGTTTATTTACTGTTGTGAATGTAGGCATTTTAAAAGCAGGAAAGCATTTTGCGCCGAATGAGTCTATTCTTTTTTAACTGCATCTCCTTGGCATCCTACCATATCCTTCAATCCCGTCACACTCCAGAAACCTAATTCCCTCTTCAAACCATTTATACGACTTGCTTCAATGACCTTTCCTGGTAGCTTATTCTGCAGCCTTGAGGTGGAAAGGTTCTGCCTGACTCCGCGTGGTGTAAAGGGGGACTCCCACCAGGCTGTTGAGTTCATATTCAGCATCTGCCAGTGATGATCGCACTGAGCGCGTAACCATGTTCCCAGGTCTTGAGTGGGTGTACCCTGTCCAGTGGCCCATACTCAGACCTAATTCACACAGCCTGACAGTCTCAGTGGTACTGCTGTGATCCTAATGCAGACTTGAATATTAAGCTTTCTGCAAGCAAATCAGTGTCTGGATAAACCAGAAAAAAACTCCTCAGCTGTCCACAGAGATGTTGTTGCACTAAAAGGAACATTTTTGGAGTTCTGTATCCGTAATATACTAAGAGTGTCAGGCATTGCAAGGAAGGTCATCCAGTGCCATCTACATAGCAGACTCACTTCACCCTCATTATAACTCTGTCCTCAGGAGTCAAGTATTTTTCTGTTATAATCAACTGTATACCATGGTGTCCTGTAACATTAAAAAGTCAGGAGTCAAAGTCCAGTAGCTCATAATAGCCATGCGGCTTAAAATTGAGAGACTTAAAGCAGTCTTTATACTAAGCATGGGTTTCACGTACGTCCCTATGTTTATAGTAACTGAAAGCTTTTATACCTCAACTGGTGAATTTAATATTTCCACAGTAACAGCATGGTGAATAATTTGCCATTTCCATAAAATCATTGTCTAAAGATTACATCGGCATGCAGAAATGCCCCGTGGACAGGAAACACAGAGCACAAAACAGCAATGAACTCTTTTGCCAGTCTTGCTGGCAGTTTGGAGCTAATTGCTACTTCACATTCTTTGCTTCTTTCCTGTTAGGGATCTAGGAGTCTAGGTAATCTGGCATTTTTATTTCAAAGAAATGGGTGATTTTCTCCTTGTATGTCTTTGACAGAAACAGGGGGAATGATCCCACCACTCTTCAAGGGATGATAGGACAGTGGGATGATTGCTTTTAGATTGGGGGGTGTGGGGTGGGGGGGAGAAGAATGTTACTTTGGTTGCTGTAATGATGAGGTAATATAAGAAGTAGGGGCATTAAGTTATGGGGTTGATTATTTTGGGTCAGAACAGGCAAGTTTTGATTTGCCACATAAGATCGTGAGAGGGGTTTGGGAATCGTGAACACATGTCCATCAGCCTGTTCAACATTCTGACTTTTTAATTTAATGGTCAGAAAATAAGGAGTCTCCAGTTATGATCAGGCTCTCCCCTCTTGACTATTTACCTGCATTTGCTGCCCCAAATGATCCAAATGTCTCACAAACAGGAATAGGAAAATATACCCTCTAGTGGGTGGAAATTCCCACACTGGAGTAAACGTTCAGCGGTGGGACTGAAAGTTAGCGCCACTTCTGCTGGTGGGCAGCACAGCTTTTCCCATGTAGTTACGCAGTTCTCAGCTAATTAGACATGCATGCGTGAGGAGGGCGGTGAATCTTGCGGCCGGGGTGGACAGGAAGTCAATGCCCCACCGTTACCTCAGGGGATCGAAGGTCTGGGCGCCAGATACAAAGGACACACACGAATGAGGAGCAGAAGTAGGACACTCGGCCCCTCGAGCCCACTCCACCATTCAATGACATATATGGCTGATCTATGGTAATCTCCAACATACCCCCTGATAACCTTTTGCCCACGTGCTTATCAAGAATCTATCTACCTCTGTCTTAAAAATATTCAAAGACTCTGCTTCCACCACCTTTGAAGAAGAGATTTCCAAAGACTCACAACCCTCTGAGAGAAAATATTTCTCCTCATCTCTGTCTTAAATAAACGGCCCCTTATTTTTAAACAGTGATCCCTAGTTCTAGATTTTCCCACAAGAGGAAACATCCTCTCCACCTCCACCCTGTGAAGACCCCTCAGGAACTTAAAGGTTTTAATCAAGTTGCCTCTTACTCTTCTAAACACCAATGGATACAAGCCTAATCTTTCCAACTTTTCCTCATGGGACAACCTGCTTTTTCCTGTATTAGTCTAGTAAACCTTCTCTGAACTGCTTCTAACACATTTACATCCTTCCTTAGATAAGGAGACCCATACTGTACACGATACTCCAGATGTGGTCTTACCAGTGCCCTGTACAACTGAAGCTTAACCTCCCTACTTATATATTCAATTCCCCTTGCAATAAATGATAACATTCTATTAGCTTTCCTAATTACTTGCTGTACCAGCATACTAGCCTTTTGTGATTCGTGAACCAGATTTGGATCTCTCTGAATCACAGAATTCTGCAATCTTTCACCATTTAGATAATATGCTTCCTTTTAATTCTTCCTGCCAAAATGGACAATTCCCCTTTTCCCCATATTATACTTCATTTGCCAGATCTTTGCCCACTCACTCAATCTATCTATGTCACTTTGTAGCCTCCTTATATCCTCTTCATAACTTACTTTTCCACCTACCTTTGTGTCATCAGCAAATTTAGCAACCGTACCTTAGGCCCCTTCATCCAAGACGTTTATATAAATTGTAAAAAGTTGAGGACCCAGCACTGATCCCTGTGGCACACCACTCGTCACATCTTGCCCACCAGAAAATGACCCATTTATGCCTACTCTCTGTTTCCTGTCAGCTAGCCAATCTTCTATCCATGCCAATATGTTACCCCTTACACTATGAGCTTTTATTTTCCACAATAACCTTTGATGTGGCACTTTATCAAATGTCTTCTGGAAGTCTAAGTAGAGCAAAAAACACTGATTCCCCTTTATCCACAGCACATGTAAATTATCAAAAGTATTCCAATAAATTGATTAAGCGTGATTTCCCTTTTACAAAGCTGTGTTGACTCTGCTTGATTGCCTTGAATTTTTTCTAAGTGCCCTGCTATAACATTTTTTAAAATAGCATTTAACATATTCCCTATGACAGATGTTAAGCTAACTGGTCTGTAGTTTCATGCTTTCTGTCTCCTTCCCTTCTTGAATAAAAGAGTTATGTTTCTTATTTTCCAATTAAATGGAACTTTTGCCGAATCTAGGGAATTTTGGAAAATCAAAACCCCAACACATTAATTATCTCATTAGCCACTTCCTTTAAGATCCTAGGATGAAGCCCATCAGGACACCCTGCAAGCCAGAAGCCTCGATGGATGTATGTGGTGTTTGGTTCTGCAGCTGTGTATAGCCTCTCTTCACCTGCTTCTGCCCCCCCGCCCCCCGAACCTGCCTGGGTTACTTTCACCTACAGATACTCTCTCTTCATCTGTCTTCCCCTTGCTTATATTAACCTATTGATTCCCCGTATTCAACTATGCCCCTTTTGAATTCCCTTACCTCCTGTCAGCCCCTCACCCATTCTCATGCAGAATATTTACATACGAACATATGAACATAGGTACGAACACACATACGCACATATGAGTCAGGAGCAGGAGTAGGCCATTCGGCCCATCGAACCTGCTCCGTCATTCAATAAGAGCATGGCTGATCTGAATGTAACCTCAACCCCACATTCCTACCTACCCCAGTTAACCTTTCACCCCCTTGCTAATCAAGAATCAATGCAGCTCTGCCTTAAATATATTCAAAGACTCTGCTTCCATTGCCTTTTGAGGAAGAGAGTTCCAAAGACTCACTGCCCTCAGAGAGAAAACATTTCTCCTCATCTCTGTCTGAAATAAGTGACCCCTTATTTTTAAACTGTGACCCATAGTTCTAGATTTTCCCACAAGAGGAAACATTCTCTCCACATCCACCCCATCAAGAGACCTCGGGATCTTCAAGGTTTCAATTAAGTTGCCTCTTCTAAATTCCAGATACAAGCCTAACTTGTCCAGCCTTTCCTCATAAGCCAACCTGCCCATTCCTGGTACTAGTCTAGTAAAGCTTCTCCGAACTCCTTCTAATGCATTTACATCTTTCCATAAATAAGGAGACCAGTACTGTACGCTATAGTCCAGATATCTCACCAATGCCCAGTACAACTGAAGTATAATCTCCCTACTTTTGTAATCAATTCCCCTCACAATAACTTATAACATTCTATTAGCTTTCCTAATTACCTGCTATACCTGCATACTAGCCTTTTGTGATTCATGCACTAGGACACCCAGATCCTTCAGAATCTCAGTGCTCTGCAATCTCCCACCATTTTGATAATAAGCTTCTTTAATATTCTTTCTGCCAAAATGAACAATTTCACATTTACCCACATTATACTCCATTTGCTGTATCTTTACCCACTCACTTAACCAATCTATGTCACTTAGGATCCTCCTTACGTCCTCTTCACAATTTACTTTCCGACTTATCTTTGTGTCTTCAGCAAATGTTGCCACCATTCCTTCGGTTCCTTTATTAAAGTCATTTATATAAAGTGTAAAAAGTTGAGGCCTCAGCACTGATCCAGTGGCACAACCACTCATTACATCCTGCCAACCAGAAAAAGACTCATTTATGCCAACTCTCTGCTTCCTGTTAGCTAGCCAATCTTCTATCCATGCCAATATGTTACCCCCCACACCAGGAACTTTTATTTTCTGCAATAACCTTTGATGTGGCACTTTATCAAATGCCTTCTGGAATTCTAAGCACAGTCCATCCAGTTCCCCCTTTTCCACAGCACATGTGACTCTTTCAAAGCATTCCAATAAATTGGTTAAACACGGTTTCCTTTTTACAAAGCTGTGTTGACTCTGCCTGATTGCCTTCAATTTTTCTAAGTGCCCTGCTATAACATCTTTAATAATAGCTTCTAACATTTTCCCTATGACAGATGTTAGGCTAACTGGCCCATAGTTTTCTGCTTTCTGTCTCCTTCCCTTTTTGAATAAAGGAGTTATATTTGCTATTTTCCAATCTAATGGAACCTTCCCCAAATCTAGGGAATATTGGAAAATTAACGCCAGTGCATCAGCTATCTCACTAGCCACTTCTTTCAAGACCTTAGGGTGAAGTCCATCCGGACGCAGGGATTTCTCAGCCCGCAGCCCCAACAATTTGCTCAGTACCTGGTGATTGTAATTTTCCTGAATTCCTCCCTCCCTTCCATTTCCTGATTTACAGCTATTTCCAGGATGTTATTTGTGTCCTCTATAGTGAAGACCGAAGCAAAATATCTGTTTAATTCATCCACCATCTCCCTACTTTCCATTATCAATTCCCGAGATGCACTCTCTATAGGACCAGTGCTCACTTTGTTAGCTCCTTTCTCATTTATATATCAACAGAAACTTTTACTATCCGTCTGTATATTACTAGCTAGCTCTCTCTCATACTCAAATTTTTTTCCTTCTTATTAAACTTCTCGTCATTCTTTACTGTTCTTTATATTCTTTTCAATCTTCTGACCCGCCACCCGTCTTTGTGTAATTATATGTTTTTTCTTTAAGTTTGATACTGTCTTTAACTTTTTTAGTTGACCACAAATGGTGGGTCTTGCCCTTGGAATTTTGCTTTCTCATTGGAATGTATCTATTCTGTGTATTCTGAAATATCCTTTTAAATCTCTGCCACTGAACTTCTATTGACCTATCCCTTAACCTCATTTGCCAGTTCACTTTAGCTAGCTCTGCTTTCATGCCTTCATAACTGCCCTTATTTAAGCTTAAAATACTAGTCTTGGGCGCACTCATTTCTCCCTCGAAATGGGTGTAAAATTCAATCATATTATGATAACTGCTACCTTGGAGTGCCTTTGGTTAACCCTATTTGGACTACAGATAAAGAGTGGCCCCATGGCTTAGTGATGCTTCATTCCAGGTCCATCTTCAAGCTTTCTGGGAAAGGTGGGATATCCTGTTTTTCAGGGATGGCAGCAGGACATCCTCCTGTCCGACCAAAGTGGCTTGGATGGAGGTGCCTTGCAGGTCAGCAGCCCTAGGGTACCACCTTAGAACGTGGGTGCGGTGCCACAAAAGAATAAAATATATGCTTTGCACTGCCATTATGAAGGGCACTTAATATTCACTGCAACCTGACACTCATAAGGGCAGCAAGCAGTTTTTTTTCTTAATTTATTGTTTCATGGAGTGTGGACGTTGCTGGCTAGGCCAGCATTTATTGCCCATCCAGAATTGCCCCTGAGAGGGTGATGGTGAGAGCTGTTTTCTTGAACCACTGCAGTCCATGTTCCAGAATTTTACGTTGAATGAATGGGTGAGTGCCCCCACATGAAATCTAGCGAAAAAGCGCGAGAACGCATTGGGTGCACAACCCGTCGTCTCTGCGCTCGCCCGAAATGTTATGGTCGGTGGGAATGTGCGGGAGTCAGAAGCACGCCTGCCATCAATTAAACAGTCAATTAAGCCCATTAAATACCCAATTGATCTGAATTTTACAATGCACGCGCGATCTGGCGCTCGGTGCATGGGCAACATTGGCAGGCGGCCAGACCATTTTTTCTCAATTCTCATCCAAGGGCGGGATAATCGGGGACTGGAGCATTGGCTGTGTGAGTTGTTAGGCGTTTAGGTGAGATCTTGCTGCTGCTTCAGTGCTGAGATTTCAGACTTTTTCCTGTGGTTTTTTTTCTGAAGTATCTGCTTTGTTCACTTTGTCTTGAGGACTCTTTTGTTTTGTCAGCTGTCTTGGAGCATTTCTGCCAAGTGTGGCCCTTAGTGGACAGTACAGTGCCATCTCCATTTCAGCAGATGGGGATTGTGTACTCGGCTAGGGGGAACCTCCTCTGAGGAGGATGAGAGGGGCAGGAGGGAAAGGAAGCGAGGTGTCTGCAGGCTGTACCCCAGGGAGAGACCTGCGGAAGGAGAGGCGCTGGGATAGCGGGTGCAGGGCCAGTAGGGAGAGCAAGGCAGAAGGGACCACAGAAAATGCCATTATCCAGCTGCCATAGTATACAGGCAGCGATCCAGCTACCTCAACATGTCTGAGGTCCGGTGCCACAGGAGGCTCTGCCTCTCTAGGGGCACCGTGACATCAACATGCCAGATGATTGGGCTGGAGATCACCTCCAGCTGTGTGGGTGACCACCCAATTTCAGTGGTTCTGAAGGTCACAGTAGCCCTCAATTTCTTTGTATCGGGATGTTTCCCGGGATCAGTGAGGGATCTGTGTGGAGTATTCCAGTCAGCTGTCCACAGTTACCTCAAGCTGGTCACTGATGCTCTCTTCAGATGAGTCATGACATTTATTCGGTACCAGGTGGATGAAGCCAGCCTGGCTGAGTGGGCCAGAGGCTTTGCAGCTGTTGCTGGGTTCATCTGCACCCAGGAAGCCATCGACTACACTTATGTGGCTAGCAAAGCGGCATTGGGTCAGCCGGGTGCCTTCGTGAACAGAAAGGGCTTCCACTCCATGAAGGTGCAGATAGTTTACAACCTCAAGACCCAGATTCTGCAAATCTGTGCAAGGTATCTATGATGCATACGTCCTGTGGCACTCGCAGGTGCCAAGGCTCTTTGTGGCTCCAGCTCGGCTGGATGGTTGGCTGCTGGGTGACAAAGTATATCCCCTGAAAAAGCGGCTCATGATGCCACTCCAGCAACCAAGGACAGAGATGAAGAGAGGTACAATAAGAGTCATACCTCCACAAGGGCAGTGATTGAGAGGACAGCTGGGCTGCTGAAAATCAAGTTCTGCTGCCTGGACCAATCAGGAGGGGCACTGCGATATCCTCCAGAGAGTGTGTCGCTTATTGTCATTGTCTACGCTCTGCACAATCTGGCACTGGCAAGGGCGCACCCACTGGAGGATGAGGATAGTGAGGCAGCTCCACAGGCCCCAAAGGAAGACTCTACTGATGGATCTGATGAGGACCCTGGGCAGGAACAGGGTGAGGTCGAGGAGGCAGACTTAAGGAACCTTCAGGGAGGTAGGGACACCAGGGATGTGTTGATTCAACACATCTTCAGCGAGGCTGCCAAGGCTCACAGCTTCTGTCTCATGGCAAGGGCACCGCATCCTTACCGCACATTTCTGAGGAGGCAATCCCCCGACCCCAGTGTCACCTCATAACCTCTGGAATAAAGTTTGCTGTCCCTGCCGTCTATCATACAGCACTGATGAGGCTGCACCTATGGAAAACATAAAGGACACTCAGGGCATTGAAACAAAATCTAGGTTTATATCTTTACCAGAGTTGCAAACAAGGAACAAAACATAATATGGTTGCTATTTTCACACTAAAACAAAACATAACACTGATGAAATGAATGAATGCCAACCATGAAAACCCCATCCTGTGCTCACAGAGCCTTAAGCTTACATTTGTCGGTGCTGTGTCTTGGTGCCCACCATCCCCATCCCCCAACTCGCTGGCAGCAGCATCGGAGGCAGATTGCTGACTCTGCTGTCGTGCCGGCCCTGATGACCCTGGCAGTCGTCCCCTAGTCAGCAGCACCTGTGCTCTTCAGATGCCACGGTCATTGGCAGAGGGGTGGAGGAGCTGTCGCCCTTGTCCGGAGCACCGTGAGAGGAGCACATAGAGATGACAAGCAGCTTGGCCGCCAGCGTGAGGTATGCCTGGACCTCCCTGCTCACCATTGATGGATGGGCACCTAGCAGAGAGAGACTAGCTGCCTCCTCCATCTCTCACACTGGCAGTGACCTTCTGAGGGAATGGAGGTCCGAACGCAACCCAGGAACCCCTGATTCTGTCCCTGGAGCTCCGTCTCCATGAGAATCGCCACTCTCTCAATGGTGGAGGCTGTGCGCTCGGAGCTCCGCATCAACACAGTGCTAAAGCAGCTCATGGACTCCTCCACCATGAGACCGTGGTGCATAGACTCTCACGGATCTCCGCTAGATCTTCCCACACATCCTGCTGGATACCCAGCATATGCTACCTGATAGGCGACTTAAGATGCTCATGAACTGCCTCAGACTGAGCATCATCCTGGTCTCCAGCAGTCCTTTGACTGCTGGTGCTTTGGCCACTCTCTGCCACTGCCAGTTTCTCAAGCAAGTCTGTCTTATGATAGAAGGAAAGTCATTGATAAAGTAGCTTTGATAAAGTAGTATCAGGTGGAGTGAATTGAATTGGCTGAAGACTGGCATCTGTGATGCTGGGGTCCTCCAGAGGAGCCCAAGATGCATCATAGACTCAGCAATTCTGGCTGAAGATTGTTTCAAATGCTTCAGCCTCATCTTTTGCACTGGATGTGCTGGGCTCCCCCATCATTGATGATTGATGGAGTGGAGGCTCCTCCTATGGTGAGTTGTTTAATTGTCCACCACCATTCATGACCGGATGGTTAGTCCAAGACCACAACTATCACATACTAGACCAAAACCAACAATAACAGAGGAATCGGGGATAACTATCCATTGGTTGGAGTCATACCTAGTGCAAAGGAAGATGGCTGTGGTTGTTGGAAGCCAATCACCTCAGTCTAGGGACATCACTGCAGGGGTTCCTCAGGGTAGTATCATAGGCCCAACAACCTTCAGCTGCTTCATCAATTACTTTTCCTCCATCATAAGATCAGAAGTGGGGATGTTCGCTGATGATTGCACAATGTTCAGCACCATTCACAACTCCCTAGATACTGAAGCAGTGCATACGCATTTGCAGGAAAACCTGGACAATATCCAAACTTGGGCTAATAAGTGGCAGGTAACATTCACACCAGGCAAGTGCCAGGCAACGACCGTCTCCAGCAAGACAGAATCTCCCCTTGACATTGCTGAATTTCCCACTATTAATACCATGAGGGTTATTATTGAGCTGAAACTGAATTGAAACAGCCATATACATACTGTGGCTATCAGAGGCTGGGAATTCTGAGACAAGTAATTCAATCTCCTGACTCCCCATAGTCTGCCTACCATCAACAAGGCATAAGTCAAGAGCATGATGGATATGCTCCACTTGCCTGGATGTGCACAGTTCCAACAACACTCAAGAAGCTTGACAGCAACTAGGGCAGAGAAGCCTGCTTAATTGACACCCTGTTCATCAACTTAAACATTCACTCCTTCCACCACTGACGCACAGTGGCAGCAATGTGTATATATATGGTGCACTGCAGCGACTCAGCAAGGCTTCTTCCACAGCACCTTCCAAACCGGTGACCACTACCACCCAAAAAGACAAGGGCGGCAGGTGGATGGGAACACCACCACCTGCAAGTTCCCCTCCAAGTCACTCACCATCCTGACTTGGAAATATATCGGCCGTTCCCTCACTGTCGCTGGGTCAAAAACCTGGAACTCCCTCCCTAACAGCGCGGTGGGTGCACCTAAACCACATGGACTGCAGCAGTTCAAGGAGGCAGCTCACCACCACCTTCTCAAGGGCTGTTTGGGATGAGCAATAAATGCTGGCCTTGTCAGCAACGCCCACATCCTGTGAAAGAATGAGAAAAACAGTGCAGCCCTCCCTCAGCACTGCACTAATTTTTATGATCAAGAGTGGGAACTTGGATTCAGAAGTTTGTGATTCAGAGATGAGAATGCTATACCCACAGCGGACACAGAGGCAGAGGGAAAATTCATGCAGGCAAATACCTGACCTGTAACGCTCTGTTTGCTGATGGCTGTTGCGAAATTCCCTATCCTCCACGGGTATAGAATCATTGAGTGATGTCGCATAGCAGGAGCCCATTTGGACCATCGTGCCTGTGCTAGCTCTCAACAGCTATCCAATTAGCCCCACTCTCCTGCCCTTTCCCCCTATAGCCCTGGAAAAACTTTTCCCCTTCAAAATTTTCCAATGACAATTTGAACGTGCATTCCGATCATAGCAGCTCACTGTACAAAAAAAAAAAAAAATTCTTTATATCCCGCCTCTGGATCTTTTGTCAATTACGTTAAATTAGCTAAGTTTCTTGCAGCAGTAATATATGGAAGCTATTCCATTGTATATCAATTCCTCTGTCAAAGTTTCAGATGCAAATATGGAATTACAATGTCTGCCTGAAGGGAGTCTTGATAGACCTGAGTGCAAATCAAAGATAGGGCTACAATATTGTAGCTGAATTCTGTGCCCTGTAATTATGTAGAACTAGGTAGGGCATTGGCAATACGGTCTCGCAAATGTTCCCCTTTAAATTCAATGGCATGTGTGACATAGTCCCATGAGAACCACTAAAGATAGGGGGCTGGATTTGGTCCTACGCTTGGGGCATCCACTGGCATGCCTGGGAGGCGTTGGGGACCTGGCGCAGGTCCGCGGCAGCCAGCTGAACCCAAATAATGGCAGCAAACTCATGAATGCGGGTGATGCCAACTTGCCGCCAGGTTCCGTGGCAGAGACGGCTCTGGTGTTGGGCAACAGGCATGACCCGATGGCGGGGCAGAAGCTGGAGCCTTATTTAAAAGGCTGCCAGCCCCCTTTGAGAGTCGCACGTTGCCTTGCAGTTATTTTAAAGAAAGCTCTGCAGTTTAAGTCCCCGGTATTAGAATTTCTGTTGCTCCAGCTCGAAAAGGCGTTAAAGTCCAGGGTGAAGATTCCTCCTCCACCACACAAGACTATTCGGTGGCGTCAAAGGGTTGAGCTGAGGCCTGAGATGTCACAGTTCAGCTAGCGCATCCCCTCCCCCCCCCCCCCACCCCAGCAGTTGAGGATGAAGAAGGACAGGGTGGACAATTCCCACGCTGCCATTACCTCTCTCTCTTTCCTTGCAGGCAGCCTCCTGACTGCCCTTCCCTTAGGCACTCAGATCTGTGATGCCACTTTAAGGGACAGTCCTTCTGCGCCTCAGTTGTGCACTGC
Source organism: Carcharodon carcharias (assembly GCF_017639515.1). NCBI lineage: Eukaryota > Metazoa > Chordata > Chondrichthyes > Lamniformes > Lamnidae > Carcharodon > Carcharodon carcharias. The sequence continues at coordinate 14,897,801 of NC_054485.1, forward strand.
CCCTCTGAAATTCTGAGTTTCCTGCCTGAGGCCCCACTTCTCCAAGAATCTCCGCGATCAACCCTATGCCACGTGACTCAGTCTCCTGGAAGTCCAAAGAACATTGAGTCAAGGAAGCCACGTAAATGTCACCAGCTTTCACTGACAGGCTACTGAAAGCACGAGGGACACATCTGAGTTTCACTCATTGGGGAGGCAGAATAAGATCGCGTTGAATTACCTTTAGATTATATGCAAGTGGACAATCAAACATATCAATGAGTTTCCTGCTGCTAACGGACAAGTTTACTGTTTTGTTACCTTCCCACCGTTGATTTAATCACTTACATTTTTCCCACCACCAGGATTCTGACATGCGTTCTCTCACAATTCTCCATATCCGCCCGCCATCTTGCCAACTTCAACGGGCTCCACAGAATCCAGACCAGGGAGTCCCTTCTCTTTCCCTGTTAGTCAGTTTCTTTCTGACTGGGTGGCTTCACTATATTTTTAGCATGGTTGTGGTCAGACTCGCTGCACAATTGGCCATCGGGTTCAATCCCTGTTCAATACTTACTCCTTGTTGAGTCAGGAACAGTAACGTAGTCATTATATTAATGGATGAGTAATCCACAGGTCTGGCTGAATGATCTGAAAACGTGAGTTCAAATCCCCCTGAGCAGCTGGAGAATAGAAATTCAATGAATTAAATAAATCTGATAATGGTGACCATGTAGCTACCAGATTGTCATAATGAACCCATCTGTTTCAGTTTAGGGAGTGTCCCTTTAGGGAAAGAAATGCCAGACTTCATGCTATGACCCTTATCTTTCGTAAGCCATTCAATTGTTTTCAAGAAGGTGGCCCACCACCACCTTCACAAGGACAATTAGGGCTGGTCTCGCCAGTGATACCCAGGTCCTGTGAATGAACGAAGAAACATTAGCTGACCTTACCCAGTAAGAGACATGCTGCAACTGCCTCCAGTGTACATGGTTATGAAGGAGAAAATCTCATTCCATATCATTCTCCAGCTCTATCGGCAATCTCTCGAGTCGAGGACAATTCTTTCTTGTGGATGCCTGGGTGGAAGTGAGATGTCAGTGTTGGCTGTGAACTCGTTGATGGCTTTTGAACCCTACCTTAGCCTTGCATGCTGTCCCACAGTGAGGACTTCAGGTGTGAGCTGGTAAAGTTGGGGTAAACCATTGCCTGATACATTTTGTGCTTAGGGTTGAGTCCGATATCATGATTCTCGAAAATTTGAGTGTGTCATTTACCGAGGCTGAGCTAGCACGATGGATTTGGTGGTGTATCTAATGTCAATGTTTTGGGTTAAATAGCTTTCAAGATATGGGACATTTTTCAATACTTCAGTTGAACACATTGGTTTTGATACATTTGGTGTGGGTTCACCGAGGACATTGGCCTTCCTGGGGCTCAAACTGGGTCCCATACTCTTGTCGGCTTTGGTGATCAACTCTCTATTGTAGCTCTTCCTCAGTGTGAGCACTAACTTGTGCATTGTCAGCATACTGTAATTCTACTACAGAAGGCTATGTCATTGCACAAACCCTACTCTCAATCTTTCTCAAGGCAATGCTGAATTTTGCTACCGACAGGCACCCCTGGTGTGATAATAACTTATCGCATTGATGGTAAACCCTTCAACATCCACCACAAGCAAGGCAACAACCACTTCTGCTAAAGAACCACATTCCCCAGCTAGTGCTACTGGGGAAGCATGCGGGGGACCAGTTCACTAGCGTAGCACTTCTAATGGCGCTACGCAGACTTGCGTTGATTTCCCCGGGGTGTAGTGAGGTGGGGCGTGGTCAAGGCCGCAGACAGCTTCCCGCCCTGCCTGCATGGCTTTATCATCAAAGAAAGCCGAGCAGAACACGCATGTGGTTACGAACATAAGAAATAGGAGCAGGAGTAGGCCACTCAGCCCCTCGAGCCTGCTCCTCCATTCAACAAGATCATGGCTGACCAGTTTGTGTTTCGAGTTCCACGTACTGCCAGCCCCAGGGCAAAGGATGAATGAATTTCTCCCCCTGCGTCTTTGTGTGCATCAGGATACTTAAAGGCATCTTTGTGCTTGACTCATAGGGCAGAATTTTACAGCCCCGTTGTAGCGGGGGCAGGGCCGGGCCTGGAAAATGCAACAAGCCATTCGAAAGTCCATTGATTTCGGTGGGACTGGAAAATCCCACCTGTGGGAGGTGCCGTAAAATTCCATTCATAAATTCAAATAGTTTAGTAACACTCACAGAGGAGCAATAGCCCTTTAGGCACAGTGTTGGAGGAGGACCATTGCACAGAGAACTATATTCCAATCAACACTCAACACTCTCTCTCTTCTGTCAATGGTGTTTGATGCCTTGTCAATTATGAATTTTCGAATTGAGATTGACAGATTTTTGTTAACCAAAGGAACTAAGGGAAATAGGTCAGGTCACAGGTCAGCTATGGTCTCACTGATTGTCAAAATAAGCTCGAGGGGCTAAATGACCTCCTGCTGTTCCTATTTCCTATGATCCTACTTTCAAGAGCAAGAATGAAAAATATTACTCGGTAAAATTACTTTTTAAAAATAGGGTTATTCCACGTAACGTGAATTAAAATGTGAAAGCTATGTAATTCATCATTATCTCATTCAATATTAGCCAAATCACCAATGTGATATTGCAGGAACTACAGGTTGGTTTGCAAGAATCATCACCAATGCATAGCCTGTGAGTGTGTGTAGGAGAATTGAGGTTACAATTCTATAGCCCTAATTCCAATCCCTACTTTGTGCCTTGCAAAATGATTCCTTCTATTCATCCTCTGAAATGTTTTGTGTCAAAGTATATGTAATTAGAAAGCACTCTCAAGACTAATATGAAGGTGGGTAAACAATTGTCTTCTTCGGTATTTTTAACTAGAAATCTGTGAAGCTGACTGGACAAGAAATCTGTTAAAAAGGATCCTGGGCATTATATATAGAGGTATACAGCAAGAAAGTTATGCTAAACCTTTATAAACTCTGGGTAGGCCCCTGCTGGAATGTTGTGGCTATTTCTGGGCATTACACTTTAGGAAGACTGTCCAAGGCCTTAGAGAGGGTCCACAGGGAGAAGGACTTCAGTTACATGGAAAGATTGGAGAAATCCAGATGTTCTTAGAGCAGGGAAGGTTAAGAGATTTGATGGAGGTGTTTAAAATCATGAAGAGTTTTAATCAATAAGTAGAAATTGCCTCCAGTGGCAGAAAATTCATTAGGAGCTAGATTTAAGGTAATTGGCCAAACAGTCAGAGGAAAGATGAGGAAAAAGACTTTAGCACGGTGACTTGTTCTGATCTCCAATGCACTGCCTGGAACAGCGACGGAAGCAGATTCAATAATAACTTTCAAAAGGAATTTAATAAATACTTGAAGGGAAAACATCTGAGGAATGAGGTAGGGGAGTGGGAGTAATTGGATAGCTCTTTCAAAGAGCTAGCACGGCACAAGGGACCAAATGGCCTCCTGCCATGCTGTATCATTCCATAATTTTATGAATCAATATCATCAATTCCCTTTGTCTAAAATAGGACAATCGTGACATTGATCCTAAATTCACCTTTCACCAGTTGAGCCTATGGTCCTTTGTCTCATCCTAAACCCTAACAGTGAGTATTATAAAGCAGCTAACGTTATTCATCTTTTTTAATGTCTCTTCTCTGTTGCCTCCTTTTAAGTCTGAAGAGTTTTAAATTCCTCCAGACCTTCTTTATAATTGAATGCTGTGACACAGGGATCAGTTTGTTTGCTCTTCTCTGTACTGTTTCCAGACATGAATTATTTTCAGATGTTTCAGTAGCAGTGGAATCTTATTTTAGTGCCATCATGTGTAGTAACTATGCAGATATAGCACTTTAGTCCCTACTTTCCAAAAACATGTGCACCACCTCTGTGCTTTTTCCGTGGGTTGTTTTGAATAGCCTTGTGCTGATGTAGCTTCCACTCCTGAGCAACTTTGTGATATGGCTTCACAATACAATTGGACTTGAATCAAATACACTTACATTGTGACCTCTGCAACAATCATTTTGGGGATCTGCCCAAATTGATCACAACAAAATTCCAATGAATATATAAGAGCATTGACAGTTGAGGCGGTGCACCCATGTTTATTGGCAATCTCAAGAGCCTTGTACACAGATTTGGCTGTTGGGATTGAGCACTGGGCTTCAGCATCATCAATACCCATATATTTTGGCCTTTTAAACTGAGGACAAACCTAGATTCTGAATGCTTATCCATGCCACAGTGACAGAAAATCAATAGCAAACAACTAAGGAGAATTACAAACATGATTGATCCATCAAACAAGTTAAATTGATCCAGAAAGTTATTTGATTCCCTTATGAGGTCTGGCCACATGATGGCAACCTTGCTACTTACGAGTTGGCACAATTTTAATTGGAGTTGTTTAGTATTAAGGAAAAATGATGCAAAAGGTCTTGTAGCATTTCAATCTGGGAAAGGTTGATTTTAATGAAGTAACACTTGAAACCTGCAAAGATATTCCTGGAAGGTTAACCAGTTCCTCAGAGGCCTAACACTTTTGGGAGAGTATAAAGTCCTGCTTTCTAGGTTTACCCCTGTGGCTTAGAATGTTTACTCAGTGATTAATACAAACCAGGAAGGCCAATTGTCCAATCCTGGGTCTATGCCAAGTCGGTTGATCTTAACTAGGCGGTTGGGAGGGCCTAGAACTGCTTTCAAAATCTGTAAGTTTAGGGAAGTTCACCAAGGGTTCCATCTCCACTTCCTCTTCCAGGGACCAACTGTCCTGCCTCCAAACCCCTCTGAAGACATGTATATATGGACTCCAGGTGCAAACAGGGTCATGGTCAGGTGCATGACGCTCCAAGATTCAATAACCGACCATCACTCACATTCAAGGACGCTAGAATATAGGAGGCTGACTGGGCCTCATGGAACAGATCAGGAGGGGAGAGCACCTGAAGCATTGACAAGAAGTAGGGAGAAATCATAGCTGCACAGGACACCAATCTTAGAATCATCTAACAGAAAAGGAGGCCATTCATCCCATCATGCCTGTGCCACCTCTTTGAAAGAGTTACATCCATAGCTCATTTTTTGCCCCATAACCCTGCTAATTAGTTCTCTGTAAATACATGTCTTTTGAAAGTTACTTTGGATTTTGACCACCCTTTCGGGTAATGTGATCCAGAACTCTCAACAAACTTTTATGCGAAAAAAAAATTATCTTCATTCCTCTTCTAAATCTTTTGCCAATTGTTTTAAATCCCTGATCTCTGGTTACTGAGCCAGTTGCCAAAGGTAACAGTTTTTCTCTCTACTTGCCCAATCAAAGCCACCCTGTATTTTGAAAATCTCCGTCTGACCTTCTCTACTCTGAGGAGAACAATCCCAGATTCTCCAAATTCTCCACATAACTGAAGTTCCTCACTGGTACCATCCTGGTAAACCTTCTCTATGCTCTCTCCAACTCCTTGACATCCTTCCTAAAGTGTAGTGTGCAGAATTGTACATGCGAGCCAGTAAACATCAATAAAAGTTGGGATGGAAAATTGAGTTTTAGATTTGACTCAAATCCTGATTTGTACCCTACAGTCTCTCCGATAATGCTTTATGTGGGCAGACCAGTCCTGTTTGGTATTTTTTTTTTTCAGTTTTTATTAGAATTGACAAAAACTAAAACTTTAGAAGGAACCAAAATTGAACAAAATGATTTCACCTCAGAAATTGGGCACTTCTTTTCTGAAACTGTAAAAAGAGTTCATTGGGCCTATGAAAGAATGAACAGCACAAAGCTATAGGCATTAAAGTTGATTTGCAACTATTATTCAAAAAAGGGGCGGTTCTAGTTGAAAGAGCCAGAACCTTCTGGGCAAGTAGCAAAAGAGCTATAACGTGGTACAGTATCTGTCATGAGCCTAACGAGCCTCTAATAATGTGCATAATCATGTCCTTTATTTGATATTTATTTGAATCTAGTATTTCTTTCATTGAATATTTAGTTAATTAAGTAGATGCCTGTTTTACTGGACGCATTGCCAACAGGCAAGTGGAATAATCCACCAGATCTTTCCAGTGCCATCTTATATGAGCTTAATGGTGTATGTGATCACAAGAACAGGCAGCCATTGGCTTGATTCAAAATTATTTCATCAGAAAATGGAGGTCACCAAAAGCACTTGCCTCTTAATTTACCAAACTTTGCTTGTTTTTATTTAACAATCAAAAAGAGGGGAAAGAAAGATGGACATGCAATTCAGAGGAACAATAACCTTTTTATGAGAGCAGAACAGTGGCCATGGCGATTGAGGCTGACAGACCTATCAATATATTCTATTCGGATGCTTAATCTGACTTTTTATTGACTGGCAATGCCTTGATATGGAGCGTACTTCCTGTACCTTTGACCCAATCCCTATCTTTCACAAATTATATAATATATTCCCTTTCAGCCCTTTTAACAAGAGTGTAAGACTCTTAACCAGGCGGGTCTCACTACTCTCTCTGAGGTGTTGAACTCACGCCTCAAAGTAAAACCAAATGTCTGATGCAGGAATCAGAAATGGGCAAAGCAACTGGATTGGTATCAGAAGTAAATGTTTTTACTGACTGCAGGAGCTGTACAATCTAATTTACAAAGTATCATTTGTCTGGTATTACAGGAGCTATTGATTGTACCTGTGTAAGGATTTGTGCTTATCCCAATGCCGCTGGATCTCTTAACCATCCTTCAGACGCTGATTTTTCTGTTGTTTTAAGTTGGGACCTGACTCCTCATTACCCCTGCCCCCACTCCCCATCTTTTGCCAAGATGTTCACGGGCAGAGTGCACGAAGGAATACTTGGCTACTTTGTTAAGGATATTGGAAGGCCGAGAACCAGAGGACACTGATTTAAAGTGTTTGGCAAAAGAGCCAAAGGTGACATGAGGAAAAACCTTTCTTCTCGCAGCGAGTGGTTAGGATCTGGAATGGTGGAGGCTGGTTCAACTGAGATGTTCAAAAGGGAATTAGATGAGTGCAAGAACGGAAAAGAAATCACAGAGTCACGGAGAAAGGGCAGGGGCTTGGGACTAGCCAGATCAATCTTGCGGAGTGCTGGCACAGGTTCAACGAGCTGAATGGCCACCTTCTAGGCCACAACCATTCTTCGATTCGTTCTCATTTCCTGCAAAGAATATACTCCTGGCACCCTCATTCTAACACATGTAATTAATGTTTGAATTGTATGCGCACTGAGGAATATTTTTTATGGACAGTCCCAAACTGTACGGCGATTCCGCTTTTAACAAGAGTGTAAGACTCTTAACCAGGCGGGTCTCACCTACTCTCTCGGGTCCTCACCTCGTTCTTGGTATCGATGACTGGAAACAAAACTATGGATACAATTTCTACTTTATGTGGAAAATCTTGATTAACCCACTAAGCAATAGCATATACTTACACCACCAGTTGCTTAGTAAGACCCACGTGCAGGAGCTCGTCCCCGGGTGGTCGGTCCGCTGAATGAATTCCTCCACACGACTTCCTGTGACTGACCAAATCACACTTCCTGTTTGCAGCCCCAGTGTCCTTGGGAGCTGTGGCTTTATACCCCTTTCTGAGCCTGGTCTCTCGGCATATAAAGTAAATCTTAAATCGAGTCATCCGATTGGATTATTAATCCCACCTTGGCCATGTAAATACAGCCTGCATGTGGTCGTTTCCTGCTCTCAGCAGGGGGCATCTCCAGGTACCTGCCAGCAATGGATGTGATTCCTGTCTCTTGGTAAGGCGGGAGGAAAACCATTTACACATCCCCAGGAGGCTATTGTCTAGATCAGTTTCTGTAATCGGGGTGTCTGGTGCTTAGCTACCACCCCAGTGACATGCCCTGATACGCCTGTGTCTGTGTATCCTTGTCCAGTATTTTTTTTTTTCAGAAGTTCCACATAAGCCTCAGAGTTGGCGTCTTCGGTCAAAAATCATCTCCCTTCGTCTGTTGTCCTCCACAATCCATGTTCCTACCACCTGGTTCTGAGCTCAGGATGTTGGTCCACCTCACAACGGGTTATATTTTGACACAAGTACAAAGATGATATGTATTAAAAAGAAACAAAAGGAGGCCTTACAGCATCACAGAAATACACAAAATATCAAAATGCCTTACAGCATCCATCTTTAAGTGTATATTTTCGCCTATGAACATTATTACATTTGTGAATCAAATCCATTCACCTCATTCTGTCCCATCAGTAACATTTTCATCCATTGTTCTGCTCTCCTACACTTGTGTCAACGACATAGCCCATACGACAAATATACAACAATAAACGACTGTACAACAATCAGTACGTGAGATATAACTTGTACCCAAGGATGTATCTCGAGGTTAAGACCGAGGTCCCACCAGTGGCTATCACCACCAATGCCTGGTATTTCCCTGTTCTTTTGCTAAAGGGTATAGAGATGTTTGTTGGAAGTGTTAATCCTCTGTAACAGTTCTATATGATGTTTGAGCAACAGAGGTAAATTATACCCAAAATGGGCAACATACTCATGCAGCTGTTCTTTCAAGTCATCCTTTACAGTAACATTCACCTGCCGATTAGCTTGAGCATTTACTCATACCTGTGCACCCAGTCTAACAGGCCAAACTGGTGTAAAACAAAAAGTCCCATCCGGAATAGGACAGATCAGGACCCAGTACTGATAATCCCAGTGTGTGGTTGTGACACAATATTTCCTCCTTTCCTTTGCATGTTACATGTGCAGGGAATTCTGCTCCCTGGGTCACCATGATCGTGCAGTTGGGCCCTTCCTGACCCCAAGTGAACTTCTGGGTCAGTGCTGCTCTTTCAGTTACACCGTACGGGCTAACAAAAGTGTCCCCTCTTCGAGCGCACCCAGACAAATCCAGGGCTGCCCAAGTATTCTGTCCACCGTGCCACGTACCTAGGGTGTTGATCATAACGTGACACATGGCCCTGACTTGCTTTTGTTTTTGACTCTAAGAAGAGGATTAAGTTTCTCCCCTTTCCTTTAGGACAGGATAATACAGAACCAGCCCTAGCATGCCCATAGCTGCCCTTCCTCAGGTGGCACTCGTGTTTCACCGGGTCCACCTGTACCAGTCCCCTGATTTTACAGATATCGGTGGTAGGTTGATAAGTGGACATAGCCCTGAGATGTTTATCAGTGAGTGAGGAAAGCAATCTCCCTTCCACAATCCTTTAGAGGTTTCCACAGGCCTGTTCCACCAGCCAAGAACCGTGCATTGTGCAAGCATCATTTTCCGCAGCTTCCGCAGAGGAATTTTAATCCTCTTTCAGAATTTCAATCATGCAGTGGGCACGCTTTTCCAGTTCTCCCACCACATCTTGCCAAATGAACGGTTATCATTTGGTCTTCCTCTAGTTCATCCTGTTCCACATCATTCATTTCATTCAATATCTCCTTTAAACTATTTCCAACAGTTTATACCGATTAATCTAAAGTGGCTAAATCTGAACTATTTACAAGTGATGTCCCAGTGTTAAATATGGTTGCCGCATCATTAATCGAGCTACGCCATATCGGCCCGTGCTAGTGAGATTTAGTTTGATTCCCTGAATCCTCATACAGACTAGCACGTTCATCCTTGTCAATCGCAGGGCATTACCCTGGGTCTCTGGGTTACCAGTCCAGTGACAATACCACTAAACCACCACCTCCCCTAAATGGATAGCTGGCAAATGTGTGGAGGAAATAATATACAAAGTGAGAGAGTAAGAAATGAATAACCACTGAGAGGTTTCTTTCTCTGTTTTGCCAGTGCTATTTCTCCTGGTAGAAGCTGGCAATTCTCTATTACCTTGCTCAACTGGCCGTTCCTCATGTCCGAGCTTAGACAATGGATGACATTGACGTGATTCCATCCCTAACCGATGACCATGCCTCCTCAATCTCCGGCTCAGTTTAGTAGATAGAGTTCAGGAACTGGAACGCTGGACTCCCTCCCAGCTATGCCCAGAAAGATTTTTCTTTATATAGCGCCTTTCACAGCCTCAGGTTGTTCCAAAGCATTATACAGCCAATGAAGTGCTTTCAAAGTGCAGTTGTTGTAAATTAGGAATCACGGCAGCCAATTTGCACACAGCAAGCTCCCACACCCAGCAATGCCCTAATGACTAGATAATCTATCTTTGTGATTTTGATTGTGGGATCCCTACTGGGCAGCTTGCTGGGGATAACTCACCTGCTCTCCTTTGAAATAGTCCGAAGAAAGCCTTTATGCCCACATTAAAGAGCAGCCACTGTTTAATGTCTCGCCTGAAAGTGCTTAAGACATCCTCGGTACAGTGCTGGAGAGTCAGCCTAGATTTATCTGCTCTGAGTCAGTAGGCTGTGGCTTCAAGCCCCACACAAGGGACTTGAGCACAGAAATTTAGGCTCACACTCCAGAGCAATACCCGAAGGAGTGCTACAAGGTTGGTGATGCTGTCTTTCAGATGTTATGCTAATAAACCTGAGGCCTTGTTTGTCCTCCAAGGTATATGTAAAAGATCACACAGCATTATTTTGAAGAAGATCAGAGGAGTTATCCACTGAGTCCTGATCAATATTTATCCTACAGCCAATGTCACAAAAGCAGATTATCTGATCATTATGACATTGCTGTTTGTGGGAGCTTGCTGTGCACAAATTGGCTGCCGTGTTTCCTATATTACAACAGTGGTTACACATCAGGGCCGGGATTTCCTGGCCCCGCCCACCTCCGGGATCTTCCGGTCCTGCTAAGAGTCAATGGACTTTTGGCTGACCTGCCACATCCCACCACAGCGGGGCTGGAAAATCCCGGCCCAGGAGCACTTCGTTGGCTGTGGAGTGCTTCGGGATGTTCTGATGTTGTGAAAAGTGCCATATGAAGGCAGAGCTTTCTTTCTCACTTTGGATGCTGGTTGAGGGATAAAAATTGGTGTTGAACCCACAACGTTCTCACTCAGTTTCCAACTGAGCCCACGACCGACACCTGTGTTGCACACATGCTGCTGGCTGGCGTGGATCAGTCAACTGAGCACAGACCCCATGAACAACCCAGGTCCTCCTGTGTGATTCAGCACCACGCCGGACAGTGACTTAATTTCACGTCAGCCCTGGCTCAGTGGTAGCGCTGTCCGCATGCATCGGAAGGTCACGGAGCCAAGGTTCGCTCTGGAGAATGGGGCTCATAATCTGGGTTAACGCTTCAGTCCAATGCCGAGGGAGTATTGTTGGAAGTTCTGCTTTCGGATGTGATGTCGGATTATGGGGCAAAAGTTTTACCTCGGAGGGTGGGCGCGCGCCTGACCCGCTCGAGCATAAAATGATGCGTGTTGGCATCGGGCAAGTGCCCAGACGTCAACGCACAGTCACGCGATATCATCAGCGGGCGCGCACGGGAATCGGCAGCACCCCTGCCAACAATGATAAGGCCTGTTAAGGCCATTAAAGCAGTATTTAATTTACATTTCTCGCTGCCTGTCCGACCTTACGGTTGGCGGGCAGGTGAAAGGGCCAAGCGGCCTTTGCACTTTTTAGGAAACCTCACGGGCGGGATGTAGTTTCCAAAAGCTATTTCAAATAAAATTTAAATTTAAAAATTGAATGAATAATATGTCCCCGCTGATGTGACAGAGCCGGAAAATCCCACCCAACATGTCCAACATTCCTTCAGTACTGCACTGGAGCGTCAGCCTAAATTTCTGTGCTCAAGTACCTTGTGTGGGGCTTGAAGCCACAGCCTACTAACTCAGAGTTGAAATTGAGCCCTGACTGACACTCTGTGGGATCTTACTGTGCACAATTTGGCTACTTCCTTTGATGTGTTTACAATAGTGATGATACACCGTTGGCCGTTAAGGTCTTTGGAGTTTTCTGAAAAGCGCAATCTTAATGCAAGTTCTTTCTTTCTTTCTTTGATACAACAGTGAGAAAACTTGATGGATTTCTTTTCTTCTTAGCTAATTGTGAGGCCGTGAGAGCATCGTACTGCCAATACACTGGAGCCAGCAACATAGCCTCATGACCGACCTCTCTAAAACACAGTGACATCCACAAAAGCTTCATCTTTAATTAAATGGTAATGAAGGCTGTTTTACCATATTTAAAGTTATTTTGGATGTATTTTTAGAAATTCATGAACTCTCTCCAGAAACACAATGACAGTGCCTGAGATTCTGCGTGTCTCCCTGGACTGCTACATCTTTCTACAGAAAGCGGTAGTTACTGTAGCAACCCTAAATCACAATAACACTAATCAGTCATAGACCATTGCACTAAACAGCATGGTGAATTTATGTACGGCGTTGTGATTTTTAGCATAAATTGTCAATCTTACGCTGTTAGATTGTTTAATATACCCTAGTATAATCAACCGAGTTGAAAATAGAAACTTACATTAGCTTTTATTTTGCATGGCCAATTTTTCACCATTTTGGTACAGTATTACATTGGTTTTTAAGTGCTCAGCACAATATACAATTGAAATCAGAACATTGGCAACAAAACAAGCAATCAGCGATAATAGAAACATTTAGCAATTCAGAATGATTTTGTGCAATTTTAGCTTTTCAGATTATACTCTAAAGAAGATTGCAGGAGTCTAATCTTTGCTGTAAAATTCTGGGAATGAGCATCTTAATAGCCTAGTGGGTTAAGGTACTGTCCTGCGTGTACCAGGAATTAGGTTGTGCAAGCTAGATGCTGGCACTATCATTTTTGATTAATTTTTGCTCCTGACCTTGCTGGCAAGTGTGAATATGAGCTGAGGTTGGATTGTGATTTCTCCCCGCACGATCTTCACAGTTGATGGGAGCAGGGTTGGTGCGGGGGGTGGGGATGGGGGGGTGGGGGTGTGGCAGTGGAAGTTTGGGTCTACTTTATAAACTAAAAACTGCAGAAGTGAAACCTTCGAATTAACTGTTACTATGAAGTCCCAGGATTGAGTTGGTTTTCCCTACTTTATCACTCAAGTCTTGGCTTTCAAGGCATCACTTTATCAATAGATTATTTCAAAGGTGCCAGGAATGGTCATGGTCTTGATGACCTGCAGCTACATAACATCAGCAATACTTTCAAGTAATGAAATAACTCATTAAACATGGCCCAGTGCTTGTGAGACTGCACGTACTATATGCTCAACACCATAGGAGTGTAAAGGGAATGCTGCAACTTGGCAACGAGAAGCTCGTCAAGCTTGACTCATTTGATTGATCAGTTCCTCGGACCTAAGTGGCAAGTTAGGTTCTTGATGACCGCTTTCAGGTTAGAAATTATTATTATTTAGATTCCGCCCTAGCATTTAGACCCTGTAACAGAGGCATGACTAAGACTAACTCATACACAACTCAGAGAATCAGAGCCTCCCTTTAATTCTGGTATGAGGACTGTAGGTGTAGAACCATTTTAGTTGAAAAAAGTATTCACAAGTGTTACAGACAGGAGAGGGTTTAATTTAGAACAGTCCTGATTTCTCCACTCACTCCCCACCCGTACACAGAAAGGTGTTTTTGATTTTTGATTTCCTCTTTTGATTTCCCCAATCCTTCAGGTTTGGAGCGATCCAATCCTCGATTAATAATCCCACAGCAAACTTAAGATAAGATAAAATAAGAGGGTTGGTTTATTTCACACGCGCACAAACACAAAACATGGGAAAATGGTTTCACAACCTTCACAAAGGAGTCCACTCCTTTTACATTCACACAATAAAATAAGGATAAGGGAAAGAAAGGGGTTCAGGGCAAAGACCATGATAAAAATAAGAATTATGGTTTCAAGCGAGTCCAGAGACCAGATTCAATGTCCAATGAAGAATTCTTTCACAGAGTTTGGCTGACTGAACATCGCTGGTGTAAGATTCACTTATCCGGTGGTGTTGATGTCCCAAGATGAAGTAGGTACGCTGAGGTTGAATCAGTTCTGTAGGCGATAGTACAAAACTCCTCAGCGGAGTCAAGTTAGATGGGGGGCCAGTTGTCCAAACTGGCCAGGGCTGGCTGGTGAAGATGTCTCATCTATTATCCTTTGTATTGGCTTGGCTGGAATGTTTATACAATGCAAGGAATGTTACATTCTGGAAGTTTGATGTTTTTGCCTTTGTCCACTCTTAAACTGCTCAGAAACTTACAGAGCTACCATCATGTGGTCAGCCGTGGTCATTTCATCAGTCCAGCCATTTGCCCATTTTAAAAGAGAAAGAATAATTTTATAAAGTAGCCAGAGTGACGTGGAGATATATATATATTTTCCTTCATGTCTTCTAATTATCAAACATGTGACAAAAGAATGTTCAATATATGGTATCCATGGAGAGGTTGTAAACTGGATTCTAAATGGATGATTGCTTCTCAGACTGGAGGCCTGTGACTAGTGGTGTGCCTCAGGGATCTGTGCTGGGAACATTGTTGTTTGTTCTCTATATCAATGAGCTGGATGATAATGTGGTGAATTGGATCAGCAAGTTTGCTGATGACACTAAGATTGTAGGTGTTGTGGACAGCGAGGAAGGCTTTCAAATCTTGCAGAGGGATCTGGACCAACTGGAAAAATGGGCCAGAAAATGGCAGATGGAATTTAATGCAGAAAAGTGTGAGGTGTTGCATTTTGGAAGGACGAACCAAGGTAGGACATACACAGTAAATGGTAGGGCACTGAGGAGTGCGGAGGAACAAAGGGATCTGGGAGTTCAGATACATAATTCCCTGAAAATGGCGTCACAGGTAGACAGGGTTGTAAAGAAAGCTTTTGGCATACTAGCCTTCATAAATCAAAGTATTGAGTATTGCAAGATTTAAACCAGATGGATTTTGATACACGTGTCCACACAGCAGCAAAGTCCCGACGGCAGCAACAACCTGTAACAGGTTGTTCACATCAGAACTGAGGGGCTACCGTGCAGGTATATTACTTTAACATGCCAATGACTCAAGTACCTTTGACTGTACAACCACAAGTTGATGAATGTCACCTGTCAGCCCACTGGAGAACCCAACACCAGGGTGCAGAGATCTACCAGCAAGGCAGAACAGATACATCCCAAAGGTGGATCTAAGGAGCATGTGTTTTCTTTAAAAACTGTCCCAAACAAGTCTCCAACTACTAGCATTCAAATTTACAAACTCAAATAATTTAGGCACAATTGCTAACATCTATAAGAAGCTTTAAACATTTTGTATTTGCTGATCAGAGTGATAAGGTGTGGTAAGGTTGTATAAGACATTGGTGAGGCCAACTTTGGAGTGTTGTGTGCAGTTCTGGTCAACTAACTACAGGAAGGATATCAGTAAGATTGAGAGTTTGCAGAGAAGATTTACTAGGATGTTGCCGGGTCTTCAGGACTTGAGTTACAGGGAAAGATTAAACAGGTTAGGACTTTATTCCTTGGAGTGTAGAAGAATGAGGGGAGATTTGATAGAAGTTTACAAAATTATGAGGGGTATAGACAGAGTAAATGTGAGAAGGCTCTTTCCACTTAGATTAGGAGAGATAAACATGAGAGGACGTGGCTTTAGGGTGAAAGAGGAAAAGTTTAGGGGGAACATTAGGGGGAGCTTCTTCACTCAGAGAGTGGTGAGAGTGTGGAACGAGCTGCCATCTGACGTGGTAAATGCAGGCTCACTCTTAAGTTTTAAGAATAAATTGGATAGATACATGGATGGGAGAGGTCTGGAGGGTTATGGACTGGGTGCAGGTCAATGGGACTAGCAGAATAATATTTTGGCACAGACTAGAAGGACTGAATGGCCTGTTTTTCTGTGCTGTAGTGTTCTATGGCTCTATGCTTTATCTGGATTGTCTCCCATGCCTTGTGGCTCAGGGCTGTAGATCAGAATGTGGGTACTAATATTCCACTGTACTGTGTATAGGGTTGCCAACTGTGATTAAATGTATTCCTGGAGGTTTTATTACATGACATTTCTCCCACACTCCAACCATTAGTTGGCCTATGCATCCATCTTTGTGACATAATGCTTTCCTACGCCAACTTGAAAGCAAAAAGGCTCATTATAAAATTGGATGATGCTTGACTGTCAGCCAAACAGCCTTTCCCCCTGCCATTTTCAATATCTTTATATCTGCTAAAGAGAAATGTTCAAAGAAATTTTTTTTGAAAACTATCTTTTTTAATGTCCCAATGTTTTTTCTCCAGGGTTGTCACACAGCAGTGTCCTGGAGATTGATCTTCAGTTCCTGGAGACTCCAGGCCAAACCTGGAGGGTTAGCAATCTTCACTGTGTAGGACTTTAGGAACTGGGGTAGGCCATTCAGCCCCTCAAATCTGTTCCACTATTTAATGAGATCATGGTTGACCTGTATCCTAACTTAGCCATTCACCTGCCCTGGCTCCATGCCTCTTAATTGCCTTGGCTAATGAGGTTTATCCATCTCAGATTTAAAATTATTAATGGACATAACATCTACTGCTTTTTGTGGGAGACAGATCCACCCGCCTGCCATGCTTTGCATGAAGAGGTGTTTCCTAACTTCTCCGCTGAATGGTCTGTCTCTGATTTTAAGGTTACTTCCCCTTTTCCTTGAGTCAGTCCCTTGCAAGCAGTGGGAAAAAATAGTTTCTCCCCATCTAACCCTATTCTGTTTACATTGGATATTTTTAACGCCTGCTGCCATGCACCATTGCACGATTTTGCCTTTTTTGCAAAGCTGCTCAGGGTGAGGTCAGAACGCAGCGTTGGAGAAAGGTGCAGGATGAAAAGAAACACCTCCTTCAGGCTTGAAGGAACTAACTAACATTGGAGGATGAATTGTTCAATGCACTGGGTGTAGTGACAGCATCATAAATGCATTCAAAAGGAATGTCCTTCAGATTTCACCACATAGTAATAAGAGTTGTTCGTCAACCGTAGTTGAAATTTTGCTTCTTTAACAATTTTGCACAAATCTTTCCATGGCCATTCCATCTCTGTTAATTTCATATAAACCCAAGCCCTATCCTATTTATTTTCATTGTGAAACTGCCATAAATGCACCTTGTATGATGCAACTCTTCTTCGCTCGACTTTCATTGTTTGGAAGAATACCACAAGATGAATGTGTTCATTGTAAAACCAAAATTTGTAAGGTAATGTTTATTGGCTTGCTTTTTTGTCAATATTTAAAAGCTGTCAGGGCTTTAATTCCTAGTGTAGTTTTACAATTGGAGCTTCTGTGAGCTGTACAGATGCACTTCCCTATTGATTGCAAATTGTATTTTAGAAAATGGCTTACATAGATAAAGCGATATATGGCAATCCACGCATAAAGACTGAATTTATGATCGTAGTTGAAGAATTCAGATTATCTAGAGTCAGTCGACAGTCCAGAGCCCTATGTTTTCCATTGTTGAGTGCTACATTAATATCCAAAGTAATTAACCTGTTAATGTTTTTAATTTCCTATCAGATTTATAAATTGGTAAAAGAGGGGAAAAAATGTGGGCGGATGTGGAGAAAACTATTACTGCTACTTGTCCTCACTAAATTAGAAATGTACTATTTTTAGTGAGACTTTTCTAATGCAGTTCATAATAAGGAATCATTTACAGGACAGAAACCTTGGTGCTAGGATAGGTGACCACCTGAAGAGTGCATCCTGTGGGAACGTCACTCCTCTGCTCTACTATCTGACAGTGTCCGCCCCAATCCTCTTTCCCTGCAATATGTCACTGTGTTGGTGCTGCTCAAGCAGGAATGTCCAACAGTCAGTATAGTTCCTTCACTATTTGATTAAACATTTCAAATACCTGCATGTAATATTTTTGCTTAATTAAGCTTCCTTGGTATCTTGTCGTCTGCTTCTCAACATACTATGGTTTTAATCATTTTCGATGTGCATTATGGTGAAAAACATGTTAGTGCAAAATAATATAATATTTACAGGTCAGGGATAGCACCCTGACTCAAGTCCAAAGCTCAAAACTGCACTCTGATGGTTCTCCATGTGATATACAATCTCATATGTGGTGGAGTTGTCAAATTGATGTCAATTAATGCTGGATTTGGGCAGAGTTTTAGCTGATGCCCACTAGGAACAAGAAGGACCCTCCATAAACTTAAGCTCATCAAAATTCTTGCTGCCCCTATCCTAACTCACTGTGAGCCCCTTTTGCCCATCACTTCTATGCTCGCTGACCTACATTGGTACATGGTTAAGCAATGCCTCGATTTTGAAATTCTCATCCTTGTTTTCAAATTGTGTCGCCTTTTCTTATCTCTAAAACCTCCTCTAATCCTCCAGCCCTTTTCAACTCTGGCCGCATGTGCATCCCCAATTTTAATCACTCCGCCATTGGCAGCCATTCCTTCAGCTGCCAAGGCCTTAAGCTCTGGAGTTACCTCCCTAAACCTCTCCGCTTTTCTCTTTTAAGAGGTTCCTTAAAACCTACCTCACTGACTAGGCTTTTGGCCTTAATATATAACACTCCTGTGAAGTGCCAGGGGATATTTTATTATGTTAAAGGCACTATAGAAATGCAAATGGTTGTTGTTGTTAAGATTACACAAACCCATTTCATTTACAACCCACAAAGGCAGCGGCTGAGGGGATATTTTTTACTCCATCAATCTCGATGGTCAGCTCTTGTGTCTATTGGGAAAGTCCTGTAGATGCTGAAATGGGTCAGCACCTGTGTGTGTGTGTGTGTGTGTGTGTGTGTGGCGGGGGGGGTGGTGAAACATTGGGTTCACTTTTCAGGATGATGGCACTTGGTCAGAACCGGAAGATGTTGGAGATGAGCAGCTTCGAAGCAGTCGGAGAGTTAGGGAACAGCAGGGTGTTAATAGAGATGAGAGGAGAGATCTGTGATTGAAAACCAGAATCCACAAACGAGACACAGTCCCCACGTTTTAGTTGCAAAGCTCAATGATGCTGATAGGTTAATGAGACCCAGAGATTGATGTGAACATTTAATGAAATATCAATCAATTTAAATAATATTCATTAGGGCAACACAAATTCATCCTGTGAGATTGTGAGTAGCCCTCATACCCCAACAACAAATCCTGGTGCTAAAACAGTGGGACCTACATATGGAGGCATTAACCAGCACGGAGAGGTTACAAAATAAAGCCTTTGGACTTGGGCAAATATTTACAATTCTGCTCCCACCCATCTGTACTTGGCAATGCATTTCTAAGAGAAGGTGCTTTGCAGGGCTGCACATGTTCAAGCCTGAATTTGATGGGAATTTTTAAGGGCAGAATTTTCAGGTTGGTGTGCAGGTGTGTACTCGAGCGTTAAAATAGCGCGTGATGGCATTGGGGGAGCGTCCCAACTACATCCTGCACTTGTGTGATATTTCGGCTTGGCAGGGGCACGCAAAAGTTGGAAGCGCGTCAGCCGACAGTTAAGAGAAGCAATTAAGCCCATTAAAGTTGTAACTGGCCCCGATTTTTTGTGGTCTGTCCAACTTCAGGGCTGGCGAATGGGTGAATTGGCCAGGCAGCCTTTGCATTTTTCATGAAACCTCATCCAAAGGCGGGATGAGGCTTCTGTTATCAGATTAAAGAAAAAAATATCTATGGACAGAATTTTTATAATGTACATGCTCAGGTGACTGTTTGTGATGCTTGGACATTTTCGTTCTGATTTAAAAATCTTTATTTAATGCTTTTGAAGTCTTCACTCCCTGAGGCAACTCTCTGCCTTCAGGGAGATTTTATTCAGCGCTGGCCCGCGCCCGCGCTTATGTCAGCACCCACCGTCCTCCACCCCCCACCCCGGCAGCGCTGAGCAGTTCAGCGTGCTCTTCATGCTGGCCGTTAATTGGCCAACGTGCTCTTCATGCTGGCCGTTAATTGGCCAACGTGCTCTTCATGCTGGCCGTTAATTGGCCAGTGTGCTCTTCATGCTGGCCGTTAATTGGCCAGTGTGCTCTTCATGCTGGCCGTTAATTGGCCAGCCAGCGTGGAATTGTGGTCAGCGGCCAATCATGGGCAGCGACCCTATCCAGGCCGCTCCCGGACCCGCAGATCGCACCTGCCCACCCACCAGCCTGAATATCCTGCCCAATGCTGTAGCTTTGCTCGCAGCTTAAGTCATGGTTTGATTTTGCATTTCTGCTGTTCTGCTGAAGGGGGAAGAGACATGGGGATAATGTGATGCGGGAGTCCTGCGGACTGTGAGGGTTGAATTTTCTCAACTCCCTGGTGGTGGGACCTTGAGACAGGGGGAGCTGGGAAAATAGGGGGGCGGAGCTGTGTTGGGACGGCATTCCACCCCCCCTTCCTGCCGGGGAACGTTTGCAGCACCGAGCTGGAAACCCGAGCAGCTTCCGCTCCAATGATGTGAGAGGCCAGTTGTGCTGGTTCAGGGTCCAATTACGTTGCAGTCTCACTGGCGTTTTGCTGCTAGCATCTGCAAAGGCTGTCAGATCAAAGACCACTCTACAGCAGGCTCAAAGGAGGGAGGGGGTCATTGGAACCGAAGGCTCCATTCTGCAATGACCGGGCCCAAGATCACACAAGAATTAGAATCAGGAATAGAGCCATTCGGCCCCTTAAGCCTGCTCCGACATTCAATAAGATCATGGCTGATCTGACTGGAACCTCAGCTCCACTTTCCTGTCTCCCCGCCATAACCAGTGTCCCTTGTTGATCAGCAATCTGTCTAACTCAGCCTTGAAGCCTCCACTGGTAAAGAGACCAAAATTATTTACAGTACTCCAGGTGCAGTTTCACGATGGCCCTGTAAAGCTGTGGCAACACTTCCTCCCCTTTATACTCATTTCCCTTTGCAATAAACACCAAAGAGGCCTTGCACATGAAATACCCTTGGCAAAATCTAGTCCTTTGAGTCTAGACATGTGAGTGGGGTACATGATTGTAGAAAGAAAGGCTTGTATTTATTTGTAACCTTTCACAACCTCATGACATCCTGAACAGCTGTACAGCTAATCAAATACTTTTGAAGTGCAAACACTGTTTGGATGTAGGAAATGTGGTAAATTTCAAGGAGGAAAATTCTGATCGGGAGAGGGTGGAAAGCAAGGGAGATCTCCTTGTGGGCTTGGAAGAACACTAATGCTCACGGGGTCCACAAGGAAGCAGAATGTTTAAGAATAAAAACTTACAATTGTAGACTGCATCTGGCCTTCAACTTGGGTTCCAGGAGGTTTGGTCTGGAGTGGAAACCATCATTCCTTCCCCCACTCAGGCATCATCCAGATCAGGCCCTGGTGATATAATCATGGACCCAAGCTATTAAAAGAGACCACCACTGACTTGGGATCAATGTCCTTTCTGGCCATACTTTAACATTGCAATTGACCAAATTGGTGCAGGGAAGGATCGGTGAGCACTCCCCCTGCCTCCCCTACCCAGCTCCGCTTAAACCACAGCCTCTACTCCCTGGCTAGACTTCCCCAATCAGGAATCGAGCACTGGTAGACAGCTTAAAATTAAGGCCTAAGCTTCAGTTAACTTTCTGAGATTGCAGAATATTGGTGAATATTGGGGGGTGAAATTAAAGGAATGCAACAATTTAGCACTTAAGTGGAATTAATAGAAGAGTAGTACTCCCCACATAACAAAATACATTCTGGACAATATTGACAATTCGGTAAATGTGTAAGAATGATCCCAGACTCAGACTTTGAACATTAAAACATTCACTTAACCACTTCTTCAACTCTTAGGCAATACTTACAGCCTTTGGTTGTGGGGATTATAAAAGAACTCCTTTGATCAATACGATCAAAGTGGTCTCAGTTACCATGGACGTTAAGGACTCCCACGGGACCCCTTTGAAGAGGCATCACTTGGCATTTATGTACAATGGTTATTTTCAGTTACATTCCATTTACAGCAATATTGCCTTTTATTGATAATCCCAAAGGTGTTTTACTTGTTCTAATTATTCCACTATGGAATATTTATATTGTACCATCCCCTGCCTCTGAATGTGTCTCTTTTGATGTGTAGGGAGCCTTTTTGTTACCTTTGCACTTTCAGGATAATTTACCACCCACATAAGTTTCGATTGCACTCCGTGCATGCTTAATATGACACAGGAAAAGAAAGTCATGGGAGCTCTGCACTGACATTGTAGTAAAAAGTCAGCTTTTCAAGTCAACTTGAACATATCATAACAGCATGTGTTGTAGTCAGTTGTACTGTTGAATTTCTAATCTGTTTTTTTGAGAAATATTAAACCTGACATTTTGTGTGCACGCAGCCTTTTCATGTCTCCTTCAATAAACTCACCAAAGCTATGATCAAATTTAACAATGTACAAATTGTAATACATTATTCAGGTATGGCTTTAATGTTGTCAAGCTATTAAATTGGAGTTATTTCCCTTCTTCTCCTCGAATTGCGAGCTAATTACAAATGAATGCAAATCCAGTCCTGAGGTCCAAGTTTATCCAGGGTGGCGGAGTTTGTTAGAATCGAGCAGAAAATGAGCTTTGCTGGGCTAGGCTTTGGGTAAATTCGGATTTTCTTTTAACTGTTAGAGCTGAGCCAAGGCTTTGCTATTGTAAGAATAAATCCACACACACACACACTGTTGGTGCAGTGTCCGCTGGGTGTTAAATATGATGAAGAGCCATCTTGAGGATGATAGTCTTTCAGACAGTTACTTTGCTCTCAGCATTTCAGATTAACCTAACTTTCATCAAAAAATGACTGAATGTCTAGTTGAGGCGTTGAAATGGAGACTCTCACCGTGCGTATCAGGATGTTGCAATATTTATACAAACTAACCATGTTATATACTTGGAATGAATTCACCAATATATGTCTGTTTGGATTCACCCTCGTAACTGCTCAATTGCACATGCTACATGTCGAGTAGCCTTTAACTGTGAATAGGAAAACCGAACACATCCAAAAACTGCACTATTTTTTAAACCTGATCGACCTTTAGCACAGGAAGTCTCTGAATCGAGCTGGCATGAACCTCACTGACCGTACCTAACCGTTAGCACGGGAGGTTTAGTTGTTTGTCTGCACTGTTTACCTTGTGAAGCCTCTCCTACAAGCAGAATTTCGGATGGCGCTGCAGGTGGGAACTTAGTACAGGTATCCTGTATTTATTATTCTGTGGTACATCTTACTTTTCTAGCCATTTTGCTTAATTTAGGCTATAGCCAGCCCAGGCTTGGCCTATTGTAATGTAAGTAAATACGGTATCCAAAAACCGAAATGATCTGAAATCCAAAATGCAATCTGCCTCAAGGGTTTTGGATAGCGGACACTGGACCTGTATTTGTACAATGACATCTCAAAAATGCCAACCAATATGTGTATAGTCGAAGTGTAATGCTAATTTCTTTATCTCGCTTTGCTAAGAACTGTATCATAGTAATCATGAGGCCATTTTAATACAATAATGTAAGGTGCTAAAAGTGTCAACAGGATAACGCTCTGACATGTTGGAAGACAGGAATTCCCCATTGTACACAATAGTTTCCTCATAATGACCGAATATCTCATATTAACGTCTTAGGAGCTCACTCAAGATGTTATTCACGTGGATGAACCTATATTCAGCGAGGTGGGTTGGATCAGTTGTTCTCTATTTAGGGATGGATGTTTCTGGTAGCCTTGCCAATGACTGTTGGTCCCGATCATCTTGGATTTCATGACGTACGGACATTATTGAGTTGGTATTTATCATTTATGCCCATGAGTCCACCATTATTTTACCTTGTCCATGGCACAGAGTAATTATTTATTGTTTGAAATTTGCCAAGGCAAAACAATGTGGGATTCTTTGGAAGTTAGCATGCGGGTAATTCTGTTGCGATTTTCCAGCATTTTGGGTAATCCTACTTGTATCCATTGTGCTATATTCAGCAAAAAAATAGTATCAGGTCATTCTTACTTCTGATATTTGATACTAAGCCATACACATGGAGGAAATAGCTTTACAAGGTTGCTTCATTCTTGTGTCAGTTGTGGTGATGTTCTCACCTCTGAGTCACCAGATTGTCGGTTCAATCCCCACTCTGGAGACGTGGGGCTGGATTTTATGGCCCCTCCGCTGGGTGTGTTTTCGGCCAGGGGCTGGGCACATAAAATATGAGGGGTGGCTAGCCCACCACCTGAGCTGTCCCCCATAATACAGGAGTGGGCGGGCGCCTGAATCAGAAGCCGGCCCACCATAAATAATTAAGGGTTAATTGAGCTTGTTCACAAGCCAAATAGCGTGGTTGGCATGGGAGGGCAGGGGCAGCTTGTTCGTTCAAAGGATGGGAAGGGGGCTTCTATCCTTGAGGAGGTGCCCCAGTGCACCAAGGACACCCTCCAGTCGATGGTATTAATCCCCCTTCCTTCCTCCCTGCTTGCACTGCAAAATCCACACTCCCACCCCCCTCCACCACATCCCGAAGGTACCCAATCCCTCCCTGCCAATATCCCTAACTTACTTGAGTCCTGGATCCATTGAGGCCTTCTCCATGGCCTTCTTGCTTGTAGTCCTGGCAGCGCCCGCTACTGAGTCTGGTGCCAACGGCAGCTCCCAAGGGTGGGACTTGCAGTGAGGGACGGAAGTCCCACATGTTCCTTGTTGTTGCTGTCCGCAGCATGCTATTGCTGCAAGGAGAGGTTTTCTTTCACACACCTTCCTGTAAAATCCAGCCCATGAACACAACAGTAAAAGCAAAATGCTGCAGATGCTGGAAATCTGAAATAAAAACATAAAATGCTAGAAAAACTCAGCAGGTCTGGCAGCACCTGTGGGGAAAGAAACAGAGTTAACGTTTTGAGTCTGTATGACTCACCTTCAGAGCTAAAGGGAAATGAAATATGATGGATTTTATACTGTTTAAGACGGGGTGGAGCAGGTGAAGCAAGATAGAAGGTCAGGGATAGGTGGGAGGTAAGGAGAGATTGACAAAGATGCCATGGACACAAAGCAAAGGGAGTGTTAATGGTAGTGGTAAGGACTAAAGAAGGTGCTGATAGCAGCAGAATATGTTAATGGCAAAACAAGAGTGAGTGCCCTGTGAAAGCATATCACAGAAACTATTGACAGATGGCCCTATGGGGTGGGGGGATGTTGGGGATAAAAGGATTAAAAAAACTAGTGTGAGAGGGCAAGGATTGCTGCAATGTAAGGAGAAGGCCAATCAGCACTCTGTCAGGGCAAGATGATCAATAAAGAAGGATGATCAATAAATGTGGCCTTGGTGGCATTGCCCATAACTCAAGAATAAAGTAGTAAAAGAAATGGGTCTGCTCACAATTATACAGGGCCCTCAAATGTGTCCGACACATCTCCCGCACCTCTACCCTCAGCCCTTCACCTCCCTCCCATGATAGGGACTCCCTTGTCCTCACTTTTCACCCCACCAGCCTCCGCATTCAAAGCATGATCCTCCACCATTTTGGCCAACTCCAGCATGATGCCACCACCAAACACATCCTCCTCTCACCCCACCTGTCAGCATTCCAAAGGGATCATTCCCTCAGTGACACCCTGGTCCACTCCTCTATCACCCCCAACACCTCATCCCCTTCCCACGGCACCTTCCCATGCAATCGCAAAAGGTGCAACACTTGCCCCTTTACCTCCTCCCTCCTCACCGTCCAAGGCCCAAAACACTCCTTTCAGGTGAAGCAGTGCTGTACTTATGCCTCCTTTAATTTGGTCTTCTGTATACACTGCTCCCAACGGTGGTCTCTTCTACACTGGGGAGACCAAACGCAGACTGGGTGACCGCTTAGCGGAACACCTTCACTCAGTCTGCAAGCATGACTCAGACCTTCCTGTTGCTTGCCATTTCAACACTTCACCCTGCTCTCTTGCCCACATGTCCATCCTTGGCCTGCTGCAATGTTCCAGTGAAGCCCAACGCAAACTGAAGGAACAGCACCTCATCATCCGACTAGGCACTTTACAGCCTTCCATTGAGTTCCTTAACATTGAGTTCAACGACTTCAGACTATGAACTCTCTCCTCCATCCCAACTCCTTTATTAATACATTTTTTAAACTTCAATTTTGTATTTCAATTTTAATTTTAATTTTTATTCTTATTTATTTTCATTTTTAAAAAAATTATTTTTATTTATTCATTTGTTTTTTTAACATCCTTTTTCCCCCACCACCCCCACAGCAGGCAGACATTAAAGGTCCCATGGCAGTACTTTGAAGACAGTCAGGAGAGTTATCCCCAGTATCCTAGCCAATGTTTATCCCTCAATCAACATCACAAAAATTGAATATCTGCTCACTATTACAATGTTGTTTTTTGGGAGCTTGCTATGTACTAATTGGGTGTCATTTTTTCTATTGTAACAGTGGCTACACTGCAGAAAGCACTTCATTGGCTGTAAACTGCTTTGGTACATCCTGAGGTTGTGAAAAGCGTTCTATAGTTGCAAGTCTTTCTTTAAAGGGTTATTGTATGAGCATTCATTTTATTCAAATTAGTCCAATGTATAAAGCAATGTTAATATGATACAACTTTTACATCATGGTGGCACCATCAAATGTGTAGCAATATTGCATAATAAATCTTTGAATTCAATCTTAAAGGTGTAAATAGAAATACTAGATAACAAAGCAGCAAAGCTATAGAGCAAGCTACAGAAAATGGTGTAGTCTTTACAATACAGGCTGCTCAATACCATGTGAGAGAGGGCAAAAGGTCAAGGATTGCTACGATTCACGGAGAAGGCCAATCAGCACTCTGTCAGGGCAGGATGATCAATAAAGGAGGATGATCAATAAATGTGGCCTTGACAGCATGGCCCATAACTCAAGAATAAAGTAGAAAAATAAATGGGTCTGTTCACAATTACACTCAATTTTGCAGCTCTAATTTTCTCTTCTCCTCTCTAGAAGGTTCTAACCCTTGTTGGGATCTAGTTACACTTGCGTCCAAAACAGTTGTTGTTACTGTTTCACAGGATGTGGGCATTGCTAGTTAGACCAGCATTTGTTGCCCATCCCTAATGACCCCTGAAAAAGTGGAGGTGAGGTGCCTTCTTGAACTGCTGCAGTCCATTTGGTGTAGGTACACCCACAGTGCTGTTAAGAAGGATTTTGACCCAGCGATAGTGAAGATATGGTGGCATAGTTCCAAGTCAGGATGGTGTTTGGCTTGGAGGGGAACTTACAGGTGGTTGTGTTCCCATGCACGTGCTGTCCTCATCCTTCTCGATGGTTGAAGTCGTGGGTTTGGCTAGTGTTGTTGAAAGAGCCTTGGTAAATTGCTACAGTGCATCTTGAAGATGGTACACTCTGCCGCTACTGTGTGTCATAGGTGGAGGGAGTGAATGCTGAAAGTGGTGGGTGGGGTGTCAATCATTTGCGTTGCTTTGTCCTGGGTGTTGTTGAGCTTCTTGAGTGTTGGAACCACACTCATCCATTCATGTGGACTATTTTGTCACATTCCTGACTTGTGCCTTGGACAAGTGGGGCAGTTAAGAGCCAACCTTGGTGGACAAGGGGGCAGTTAAGAGCCAACCACATTGCTGTGGGCCTCGAGTCACATATAGGCCAGGCCAGAGTGGGGTAAAGATTGCTTTCCATAAAAGGCATTAGTGAATAAGATGGGTTTTTATGACAATCCTGTAGTTTCATTGTCACCTTTACTGAGACTTGCTTTAATTCCAGATTTTAATTAATTGAATTTAAGTTCCAGCAGCTGTCATGGTGGACCTTCGACCTATGCCCCCAGATCTATAGCCTGGGCCTAGTTTATTGACATTCCCACTACGCTACTGCCTTCTCCTAATTCTGCTGCTGTCCAACATCTCAACACAAGGTAATATCAAGCAGGAACCAATAGATGGCGATGAGGAGCAGGAACCCTGTCTGATTTCTCCTCCTGGCCTGCGAACACAGAGCAATTAAAGTGCGCACCCAGCTTCAGGTCAACTCAAGAATTACACAACAGGGATCAAACCTAGCAACTCCTCCTTTGAAACCACCACCAACGCAAGTTACACTTCTTGCTTGTTTCATCAGCCCGGCCTGAGTAAGGTGGAATAGCTACACAGAGTTGAGACCCTTGTAGAAATACAATGTAGGCCTTCGGGCATTTAACAGAAATACCAGACACATCTGAGAAAGCTGAAGCTTTTTAAAAGCGTACTTCAAGGTATGATTGGCTTAACCATCCTTACTGAGTTTAAAAGTTCTTTCTATGTACACATGTATATAATAATTATATTATTATACAATAATAGCAATAAAATGAGGTATTGTTTTGCAGTGGTGGTGTCCCTACCTCTAGGCCAGAGGCTCCAGGTTCAAGACCCACTCGAGGACTTGATGGTCGTGGAAGATGTGTTCATAAAGGGGCTGAATAGGTTGACTATCAGCTTGTAACTCCTTCCAATATGCCTGAGGGCAGGCGTTAAGAGTGAGAGAGTTTCCTGGGCAGCCATACTGTAGAAGGCAAAGGCGAACCACTTCAGTACTTTGCCAAGTAGTGTCATGGACCCATCCATTGGAAGTCTATGCCTAACCTGAAGGAGGAGGAATAATATTTGTTTGCACCAATTTCAATTTCAGCAAACCAAGTTCAAATGAAGCCTTCAAAAAGTTTAATTTTTAATACGTTAAACAATCTGTACCTAATGGATTTTTGCACAGACAATAGGCCGGATTTCCCCCATCCCGAGTCGGGGTGTTGAGTAGGATGGCAGATGAAAAGGTGCCAGTGGTCTGCAGGCCGGTTGGCTGGACTCTGTTCCCGACTCGGCTGATTTTCCTGAGGACGGTGGGAGAGCGAGGGGGGTGGGGTACGTGGTGGTGGGATGGGGTGGGGGGGGTGGCGTGGAGAGGGGGACAAGCGGGAAAGCGAAGTTGCCCGCTTTGTCAATTGGGCAGCTTGCGGTCAATAGTGAGCTCACTAAGAACTCACTTTGCGACGACCTGAGATTTTGTTGAGAGCCGATGGCCACTGGGGGCTGTCTGAAGCTGACCAGGGGCAGCAATGCTGGAACAGCTTTATTCAGTGCAAAAAAAGTGAAAGTTTGGACAAAAAAACCTACTGAACAGCAATAAAACTTTTACTAGACAACCTTCCATTACCCTACCCTGGGCTTTCCATTTGCCCAGGCCATTCGAAGATGAAGGTCCTCTTTTATTTTAACACCATCCACTGCAAAGGTTGCTGATTCGGGCCAAAACATGGCCCACTTCCCTACTATCCTGCCTTCACTCCTGCCCACCATCGGCGCCACCCCCAGCCCCCAGCCCAGTCAATGATCGGGCTGGATGCACACAGACTATTAAATTGGCCACTGCAAATCATGTGATCTTTGGCATTTTGACCTTCAGGTGGTCCTAAGTCTCAAGCTCATTAAATATGGACATTCACAGCCATCTGGGAATTCACACATCCCTTTGCTTAAGGATGGATCAACAAAAAAGGACAATAGAATTCCAGGCCTACGGTCATGACCCCATGAAAATTGCGGCACAATGGAGATGGGTCCACAACAAGGAATGGAAACCCGCCTTCCAATTCCCACCCCCAACGAGAAAATCTGGCCCAAAAAACATTTTGTTTCCCCCGGATGGACTTAAATGCACAGTTTTTGTGCCGAAATCTGACATGGTTTGTATTGTTAGTTTTACAGTAATGTAAAAAAGCATTAGTGCATCTGAAGGCCTGTTGGCTTTGAATACCTTGACTGTGTGATTTCTTTGTGACAAGTCAGTAATTTCATTGCTGCAATCACAAAACAGTAATTTGCCAAAATGAGCTGGAAATGCTGCCATCTCAAATGAATACTCAGTTTACACAAAGGACAATAACAGAAGTCTTGTTTTCAGATTGTGTGAAGATATAATGATTCCTTTCCTGATATCGTTCTCCGTTTCAATTAAAGGCAAGCTTTCTATCTTAATTTTAATCTTTCCAGTCAAGTTACTGCAAACGAACATGAATAATTAATGAATTAACATATGAATAATTCATTTACCCAACACTGAAATTACAAGAATGCTATTTTATCTTTATTAAGAAAACGTAGCATAATAAATGCTGGCTGGGATCAAAGACTCATTATCTGTCACTTCATACAATTTTTGTACCCATGGGTGATTTAGTCCTATTATTTCCTTTGCATATAATTTTCACAATGAATTCATATCTTTGCCTTTTAGTAGTAATTTTAAATTGTGAAAGAGCTATCGTTTCTCAAGAAAATAAAATACAAATAAAATTTACCAAAAAAAACGAGCCATGGTGACAAGGCTCATTACCTCCTTGTCAGGCTGTCACACGGTGTTACTTTAAAACTGATAGTATTTCATATTAAGTGCCTTGGGACAAGAAATGGCTGGTTCAAGCATCCCACCCAAAAGATGTTAAGTACAACATTTCCTGAGTACCTGTCATAAAAATTTCAGGTACAAGGGATTGTGTTAAGTGTTTGCGGTGCCTGGTACATGTACTCGTATCGGAAGTAAATTAATCTGTCATTACTATTAAACATTGACAAGTTACTGGCTTTGCTTGGTGACACCCCTGTTACAGCAGACACATCTAGAAAGGTCCATTTTCTGCCCATGACCATGTTATTGTTTTCTCCTGCAAATTACTTCTCCAAACACGAAGCATGCACTTTCTTTTGAGACATGCTCCCTGTTGCTTGTCAACACTCAAGATTTCACCAGTAGAATTCTAATTTAAATGTGAAAACTCAAACGACCAGATCAAGGGGGTTAAAATTCTCAGCTGTACAGTACCGATGCAATTTGATTTATGAATCTGAGTTATGGTTGCACCAGTTAATGGAGAAAGGTTTAGAAACGTCCCTCCAAAGTAAATCATCTTAACAGCCTTCCTATTTCATAGCTTCAGTTGACAGATGTGCATATTGCCTTTATCTCCTGCTATACATCTACAATTATCAAAAGCTGTCCAAGTCCTAGTGTCATGTTTCATTATATTATGAACTTGCAGTCACTACTTTTAAAAGCTGGACACGGACTATTAAAATAGACACTGCAAATCATGTGATCTTTGGCATTTTGACCTTCAGATGGTCCTACGTCTCAAGCTCATTAAATATGGACATTTGCAGCCGTCCGGGAATTCACACATCCCTTTGTTTAAGGATGGATTAACAAAAAAGGACAATAGAATTTCAGCAGACCTAACCCTCTGCTTCACCCTCGACAAAAGGGGATATCAAAACTCAATGTGTTTAAGATGGATATGAAAGGATCCTATCAAACACCCATTGAATTTTGATAGTTTCCCTCATCCAAACTGGACTGGGTGAATCTCAAGGTGTCAAATGACAACACAGGGCGGTTGGAATCAACAGACACACCACCCTTTGTTTGGAAAAAGAACTTTAAGCCTGTGGAAGTCGCATGGTGATGGAACATTTTTTGCAGTCTGCTATTAAGTCAGCAGGAAGTTGGTTGTAGACAGAGATTTCCACCGAAAGCCATTGAACAAGTTGCAAGTCATCCGAGCAGCCAAGGGAGATTCTGGCGGAGAGATGGATGCCCCAGGCTGTTCCAGTTAAAGTTCACCTGAGACCTAAACTCCTAGAAATTTGACTACAAGAAACCCCATAGCCTGCTGAGAACCCTTCGCTTCATAAGACCTTTACTTCAACTCTAAAGCGTCAACTGCATTTAAGAAACTACAGGCCTGCAATGAAAAAGACAGATAATTATAAGCTGTAACAGTATAATACCTTCGTCTGTATCAAATCTTTGTGTGTGAGAGACAAGCGGGTGAAACGTTATGCTAAATTCAGGCAAGTATGCGTTAATAAATAACCTTTGTTTTTAAACTCACAAAAAGCTTGCTGCCAGAACTATTTAATTTGGACACTCATTCTGAGGATAAGAAAAGACTCACCTCTTATATACAAACATACTGATCATGGGAAGTAAAAGGAAATACATAGGGCAGAATCGCCTGGGCCCAACGGCGGTAGGCGCATGGTGGGCAGTGGGGACAGAAATTTGCATGAAATAACAGCGGGATCATCTGATGGTATCCACATGGTGGAACACAAATCCTGCTGGAGGCCGGTTGGTGAACCCGATTTGCATCCCAGTACTGGGGCGCAAGCAATGTAAGGGCAAGTAATGTTCATTGGGGACGAAGGTGTTGGGGGGTGGGAGGTCAGGTTAGGAGGGGGAGGTGGGAGTATGGGGAGGAGGGTGTAAGGGGAGAATGTTGCAAATGGGGAGGTTGGTATAAAAGAGGAGGAAAGTGTAAGGGAGGGAGTTCGGGGGGGGGGGGGGTAAGGTGTCCGGGGAGTGAGGGAGTATGGATGGAAAAGGGAGTAAGGGTGGAGGAAAGAGTAAGTGGGAGGTGATGTCCAGGTGAACGTGTGAGAGAGGGACCTGTGGAGTTAATGACTGCCTCCTGGGCAGCGAACTGATGGTGGGAATGGTGTTTGTGAGAGGGGGCAGAAGGAACCTGTAGGGCTGGAGGGTGAGGGTGCATTGGTAACGGTAGAAGGGACGGCGAGGGTGGTTGCTGGTGACTCGGACGCAGACTCGGACCTGAGGGTGGGAAGGAGGAAGTCAGGGAGGTCAATGTGGATGGGGTTGGGATTTTCAGGAATGTAGGGAACGTGCGCGTTCACTGGACATGCTGGGTCCCTGCAGCGCCATTGCAGCCTGGCCAACCCCATCCAAGGAGCACCTCACAGGGCACAGCTGAGTCGGGGCCCTCGAGCAGCAAGGCACTCAGTCCAAGCAGCCAGGGCTCACCCCCTTGGCTGGATCCAGCATCATTGACATTGGCACTCAGACCCTAACACTCCTGAGCTCCATGGTGGGGGGGTGGGGGGGGGGATGGTCAGCCCTTAACACTTCACCACGCTGATCCACGCCAACATGATACCCGCCCTTCCCGAGCGCAGCAGGTCGTTGGACCTTTTGCGGCCCCACACCCACGTGCCTCACAACATCGTGGCTGCCACCTCCTGCCAGGCTTTTTTGGTCAAGCGGGGTGGCCTCCTCCTGCCACGCCTGGGAGTGAGGGTGTCCCGCCTGTCACCTACCCCCTCCTCCACGAAGACTGTGAGGCACTCGTCCGAGAAACAGAGTGCACCCCCCCCTCCCCCACCCCCCCCCGCCCCACACCGGCTGATGTTTCTCGCCACTGGTGAGGCCTCTGTTCCGGCCTCTGGATTGAGTCTAAAGATTCTCCCCTGGTTTCCTTCGGGGAGCTGCCTTTGCCGGTTTTGAAGCACCTGCCAGGTTGCCAGGACTCCGCCCCCGCCCAGACTTCCCCGACCATTCAGCAGACGCGTTTCACACTGGGCGGAACTTAATTGGCCATCCAGCGTGAAATCACGGTTGGCAGCCGATTATGGTCGGGAGCCCATTTCCCGTCCACTCCCGGGCCCACCGATCGCGAGTGCCCAAGAAGGGAAAAATTCAGGCCATTGTTCCGTGAAAGCGAATATATTTTCAGAGAATAAAGTGACAAAATCCTTAACTTTTCTAGGCCGACCACTTCTTCTAGGTGCTGCCCTGACATCCGCAGCAGGGGTGGAGACAGCCTGTGCAATGGTTGGCCCTGTTACCTCTGATGACTTTGTTGTGGGTCCTCTGGAGAGCTGAGGCCTTGAAGGCCCTGGCTTGCTTTGGCTGTCCTCCTGTGGGCCAGCCTCTCCTCTGCGGTGACAGAGGATGAGGTTGAGGGGGGGTCACATGCAAACTAGACTCAAAGGGAGCAGGCAGCCTCTGAGATCCCTGATTGGATGACCCAGGAAGTCCAGCTGTTGTTCTTCTCCCTTTCGGGTGCCTGAGGGTTCCGGCCTGATTCCTAGAGGGGAAGGAGCACCTGGAGGTTGCCACTGCAGGAACTCACCCATGGCTACCGCGATGGAATGCAGGTCTGTGTGCATCTCCGTGTTCTGTTGAACTAGGGTCCCCATGGGTGCCTACCATCCTTCCCATGGAGGCCTCCATACATGCACATGTGGGCGCCACTTCATCAGAGAGCAGGGCAGATGCACTCCTCCAACTTGTGTACTACTCTGTTGAGGGATTTCAACAGCTCTGCGTGATGTTCCCCTGCCTTCTGCTGACTCTCCACGATGAGTTGGAAGGCCGAATCCAGAGGCTTGTCATCTGACTCAGACCTCACAGATGCCTCTTCCCCATCAATCCTCTGAGTGCCAGGGAGCTCGGCTGAACCTGCCCCCTCCTGCCGTGCACATGTGGCTCTGTGTTGACCACCAGATTGTGAACCTTATCCTGTTCTAGATCTTGGTCCCACCAAGATGTGTGTCTCTGTGCTGGTGGAGGGTGTGGTTAAGCGCAGTGACGGGTCTTCCAGGCTGCTTATTTCCAGCTCTTCAATGGAGGGGCAGCTCCATCCATGTTCGCACCTCTTGGCTGGGGATGAGAAGATGGATGCAGCTGAGGGATTGGCTGTCTAAAGGCATTGGTTGCTTGGCAGAGCTCCCTGTCAACCAAAATAGAGATAATTATTACAGAATCAAAAGCAGGAGAGAGAGCACTCACAGTTTCATTGAGTGAGGGATAATGTGGTGCAGGACCCTCGCAAGGGTGTTCGCCACCGACCTTACTGTCACCACAGGCATGTCCATGTCAGTCAGTGCAATGACACGCCCCTCAAAGTAAGTGAGTGTCTAATGTGGGCCACTTCACCCCCCCCCACCCCCTGGTCTGGGACCTCTCCCTGCTGATATGAGCCAGCCTCTGCATGAAAAGAGATGGAGAGATTGTGAGCAGGACATATGGCACTGAGTGGAATGTTTGTGTGGTGACTGGAGCCATGGACAGGATGAGGATGTGAGCTCCAGAGGATATGAGAGTTAGTGGTGTTGTCCCTCGAAGTGTGAGATCCCTGTGGGTGTGTGATAGGTTTGTGAGTGTGTGAGCTGAGAGTGATGAGGTGGTTGACTTACCCTGGCAGAACGGATGAGATTATTCCTCCTCTTCTTGCACCGGATGGCTGACCTCCTCTGTAGTGCTGACCGAACATAAGAACATAAGAAATAGGAACAAGAGACCATTCAGCCCCTCGAGCCTGCTCTGCCATTCAATAAGATCCTGGCTGATCTTCTTGTGTTTCAATTTCCACATTCCCATCTAACCTCGATAACGTTTGATTCCTTCGCCTAATCTATCTATCTCTGCCTTAAAAATATTCAATGCCCCCGCCTCCACCACCTTCTGAGGCAGAGAGTTCCAAAGTCGCACAACCCTCTGAGAGAAAAAAATTCTCCTCATCTTTGTCTGAAAAGGGTAACCCCTAATTTTAAAACAGTGCCCCCTAGTTCTGGGCTCACCCACAAGAGGAAACATCCTTTCCATGTCCACCTTGTCAAGACCATTCAGGTTCTTGTATACTTTAATCAAATCACCCCTCGTTCTTCTAAACTCCAGTGGAAACAAGCCCAGTCTGTCCAACCTTTCCTCATAAGGCAACCCACTCATTCCAGGTATCAATCTAGTAAACCTCCTCTGAACCGTCTCCAATGCATTTACATCCTTCCTTAAATAAGGAGACCAAAACTGCACAAAGTATTCGAGGTGCGGTCTCACCAATGTCCTGTATAACAGAAGCATATGTTCTGTTTATGTTTCAATCCCTCTTGTAAGAAAGGATAGCATTCCATTAGCCTTCTTAATTACTTGCTGTACCTGCATATTAACATTTTGTGACTCATGCACTAGAACACCTAGATCCCTCTGCACCACAAAATGATGCAGCCATTCTCCATTTAAGTAATACTCTGCTTTTGTTTTCTTCTTGCCAAAGTGAACAACTTCACACTTTCCCACATTAAACTCCATTTGCAAGATCTTTGCCCACTCACTCAACCTACCTACATCCATCTGCAACCTCCTCATGTCCCCTTCACAACATACTTTCCTACCTATCTTTCTGTCAAATGCAAATTAGCTACCATGTCTTCACTCCCTTCATCTAAGTCATTGATGTAAATCTTAAAAAGTTGAGGCCCCAGTACAGACCCCTGTGGGACTTCACTCGTCACATCCTGCCAATCAGAAAAAGACCCATTTATGCATAATCTCTGTTTTCTGTCATCCAGCCAATCTTCTATCCATGCTAATATGTTATTCACTACACCATGCGCTTTAATTTCCATAATAACCTTTGATGTGGCACCTTATCAAATGCCTTCTGGAAATCCAAGTGCAGTATGTCTACAGGCTCCCCTTTATCCACTGCACATGTAACTCATTCAAAAAACTCCAATAAATTGGTTAAGCATGATTTTCCTGTCACAAAACCATGTTGACTCTTCCTGATTGCTTTGAACTCTAAGTGCCCAGCTATAACTTCCATAATGATTGGTTCTAATAACTTTCCCACCACAGACGTCAAGCTAACTGGCCTACGGTTTCCTGTTTTTGCCACTGCCACTGCCTCCCAGGTCAAATTGGTAACTCTGGTAGACCTCCTGTGGCCAGTGTGGGGCTAGAGGGCATTGCAGCAGCCTTCCACTGTGGGTCCTGAAGGTGTCACTAAATTTGGGGCCTGCCATCATCTTTGTTTTCGGGGACATCTGTCGGCTGGAGCAGTCCTGGTCAATAGAAATGAAGTAGGCTGTGCTCTAGCGCGCTTTAAATATGGCGCTCAAAGCGAGGAAGCACTGAGGTCATGGTGTGGTGGGCAAATCCAAGTCCACCTGCCAGCGACCCAGCGTGTTTCCCGTGAATGCATTATTAATGAGGCGGGATGTGCTGAGAAATACAGCGTGAAAATCCGCCATTGCGGTCGGTGGGTAAAACATCGCTTATCACGCCCGCTGCCGCACTTATTGCGAATCTGGGGGGGCTTCTGCCCATAGATTCTGTCCGTGACAGCAGGAACAGCTGGGGGGAAAGCTTTTTGTGACCTTAGATCATGTTGTGTCACAGGCTGATTGTTTTCTCACCTGTTCTAGAAATTAAAATAAATGATTACAGTGACAGTACATTCTATCTATGGAAACAAGTCATGTTAATTTTACATGTTTTGCCTTGTGCATAATTGCATAATTTAATGTCCAACATGGTTAATGTTTTATCCTCATCCAACCTCCTTATGCTGAAGTTAATTTGTAATTCAGATGCTCTGACTTCAAGTCTGGAAAAGAATCCGAAGGTTTGCATTGACACTCGAACTGTTCATCTCACATCTGCCTCTTAAACTAATCCATGAATTTTCATCCCGATCGGAAAGTCCACTCTGCTGAGTTCTCCATAGTCACCAGGGTCAAAGTTAACAAAAAGCACAATTTAAGTTGCACGAGGCATCTCCCATCCTGAGGTGAAAGGATCTCAGAGCTGCACAACATTACATCTATTGACTCTGAAAAGAAAGTTAACAAAAGGCACTTGCCCAAATCAATGAACAACAAGCAGATCTCAGACTGAAAGATACAAATTTCAGTTTGGAGGTGAGCGCACGCCACCACGTGAGTTATGTTGAAAGCTCCCCACAGCTGTCAAAAAGGGATAAAAGAACATTTTCAAAAATGTGCAAAGCAATCAGGCAATCATATCAGCCTGTTCTAGCGCTGATCCTGATTGGATTGGAACAGCTTCCCCTGTCCCACTGAAAATATCACTCATCTTTAGGGATCAGAATGAAAAACATTGAATCATTTCGTGTTAGAAAAGCCAAAGTTGGCCAACAATCCATTTCGTTACCTATGTAAACAATCATTCATTGATAACTGAATAGTTGGGAACATCATGAGAGTTCAATATAATTTAATTTAAATAAAAGGTATAAAAACTTTTACCAACTTTCAGACAGTGCTACTTTTTTAATTCCACAAATGATGATTTATAATGTTTATATCTAACTTTATATGATGTTCATGGTGGATTTGGAGAGAAGTGGGGGAACTGTGAAGAATAGATTGATTACTACCAGTCTGTCTTCACAGGACTTATGAACAAACTTGCATGTGATCAGAATAATAATATAAAAGAGACAAGGCATGTTCATCATCAGCAGATTAGTAGAAAAGTGCCTGTTCTCAACTTGTGCTAACAATCATGTTCTCCACTACCGTATCTTGTAACAAAAGAATGTGAGGTTGTAAGCATTTATTGAGCCTGTTTGATTGTGTAATGATCATAATATATAAATAACATTTTCTCTCTGATAATTGTAGTGATTCTGATTTCTATCGCTAATATAGAACTATTTCGGAATAATGTATTGGGCACACAGCCAACAGCTCACACATAGCCTTTAGCCACAAAAAATGCTCTTTCTATTTATAGGACGTAGGGTATCACTTGCCTCATGGTGCTGAAGGAGCCTGTGGCTTGTTTATCCCAGTGGGAAGCATGAACATTTGGAAAAATTTAAAAAAAAATGCAGTTCATTTGAGTTTCTATGTGTTCAAACTCAGAGAACAATCACACACTTTTTAAACCGAACGTGATGGAAGCCTAACCATTTAATGTTAAATTCAAATCTGCTATTTGCATGTGTTAGGCCTGTGCGCGCAAAGAGAAAACCATGGGGGGAAATTCATGGCAAATATCCACAGATCAAGATATCCATTTTGATCAGAGTGCCTGAATAAAGGGAATCACACAAGGGAAACATAAGGAGCCCATTTACAGTACCTAAGACCTTGTGGCACAATGATAGTGAGCCTGACTCCCAGTCAGAAAGTTGTATGTTTGAACCATTTTTGTGAGGTTCATTGCATTTTTCAAGCAATGTCAAGATAAAGCCAAAGATGTTTTAACAAAACATTAAGGGTAAGAGGGAAACTAAGGAAAGAGTTGGGCCCATTAAAGACCAAAAAGTTAACCTTTGGGTGGAGGCAGAAGATGTTGGTATGGTTCTTAATGAATACTTTGCGTCTGTCTTCACAAAAGAGGGGAATGATGAAGATATTGTACTTAAGGAGGAGGAGGGTGAAGTATTGGATGCGATAGACACAGGGAGATAAGAAGTATTAAGGAGATTAGTATTCTTGAAAGCGGATAAATCACCAGAGTTGGATGAAATGTGCCCCAGGCTGTTATAAGAAGCCAGGGAGGAAATAGCAGAGAATCTGACCATCATTTTCCAATCCTCATTGGATACAGGGGAGGTGCCAGAGGATTGGAGGTCTGCTAACATTGTACCCTTGTTTAAAGAGGGAGTGAGGGATAGACTGAATAATTACAGGCCAGTCAGTATAACCTCAGTAGTGGGCAAATTATTGGAATGATTCTGAGAGACAGGGTAAACTGTCATTTAAAAAGGCACAGATTAATCAGCAGAGAGGTCAGTAACTTGAGGGCATAGATTTACAGTGATTGGTAGAGAGTTTAGAGGGGAGATGAGGAGAGATTTTTACACAAAAGGGTAGAAGGGGTCTGGAATGCACTGCCCAAAAGGGTAGTAGAGGCAGAAATGCTCAACTCGTTTAAAAGGTGTCTGGATAGGCACCTCAACTGCTGTAACCTGCAGGGCTACGCACCAAATGCTGGAAAGTGGGATTAGGTTGGATGACCTGTTTCTCGGCCGGCATAGGCACGATGGGCTGAGTGGCCTCTTTCTGTGCTATAAACTTTCAATGATTCTATAAACTTAACTGGATCTTAAAAAGGATTTTTGTATATTCCTTATCATAAATGTCCGTTGGAAACTGTTGGTAGCATTGTCTCCTCTGAGTCAGAAAGATGTGGTTTCAAGCTACCCTGTGGACTGAAGCACAAAATCAAAGCTTCCACTTGACTAGAGTACAAAGGGAGTGATCCATTGACAGGCTATGTGAGCGGACGCCAGTCTTATCACATGTAGAGGGATCTGCACTCTCTTGGTTATCATCGTCCCTCTTTTCTGCTGTTGCAACGTCTGTTAACTTTGGTTCTATGTGGGTGGCATTCTATCTTGAGCAGCTCCTTGTGGGTCTGCTGTGAGGATACTGGCAGCAGGATGAATGGAAACGTTATATAGAGAAAGGCACATGTGCTCACAAACCCAGTGAAGGCACCAACACCAACCGCCAGGCCAAAGTTGATTTCAATGCCTGCTAGTGCATTCTTGTCATATGGACCTTGAGCAGATGTCAAGCCTTCCTTGCCAAGTGGTCTGTTGTTCCCTGACACTTTATGCTTTCTTCTCCAGCAGCAACAAATGCAACTTGCATTTACATGTGTCAGCCATGGCTCAGTTGGCAGCATTCTGCACTCCGAGTCAGAAGGCTTGGATTGAAGTCCCATTCGAGAACTTGAACACAAATATCAGTCTGAAACTCCAGTGCAGAACTGAGGGAGTGCTGCACTGTCGGTGATGCCCTCTTTTGGATGAGATGGTAAACTGAGACCTCGTATGCCCCCTTAGGTAGACATAAAAGAGTCACATGATAATATTCCGAAGAAGAGCAGGGGACTTATCCCTGGTGTCCTGGGCAATATTTATTCCTCAATCAACATCACAAAAACAGTTTATCTAGCTGTTGTCACACTTCTATTGGTGGATTTTTGCAGTGCACAAAGTTGGCTGCTACAGTTCCTACATTAGAACAGCGAATACATTTCAAAAAGTACTTCATTGGTTGTAAATGCTTTGAGATGGCTGGTTGTCATGAAAGGTGCTATATAAATGCAAGTCTTTCTTTTCTATATACTGGTATAATACCCCAAGGCACTTCGGGGGTGGGGGAGGGGGGGGGTGGTATCAAACATTGAGCGACAAATAGAGGTGGTAAAAGCTTGGCCAAAAGGATGGTTTTTAAAGAGCGACTTAAAGGAGGAAAGAGTGGCAGAGAGGTGGAGAAGTCCAAGGAGGAAATGCCAGAGTTTAGGGCCTTTGGCAACTGAAGGATTAAAATCAGGGATGATCAGGAGGCCGGAATTGGAGGAGTGCAAAGACCTTGGCGGATTGCATTGCGTTAATGTGTCGCAACATTCTCCAGGTCCGCCAGCGTTCGTGGAATGAACGATGATGATATTTGCTGGCCCAGACCAAGGACCCAGGTTGTGAGACATCAGTGTGCTAGCATGTAATACAGGGTGTGAGACAATTGAGATGACGTGCTTCGGAGACAAAGAACAAGGTGTCACATGATATCTCCCTGAGGCAGCAATCTCCCATTTGTTTTCCAGTATGTCAACAACCTCCCCAGTTATTCAGCAGACAGCTCACTTTACTTTGAAGACCTTGTGAGGTCATTAAATGTGTTCCAATACTTAAAAGCTAAGGAGGATAGAGTTACAGCCGCGGTCACCTCCTTCACATGAGCAGTGCTGCACAAGTGGGTGGCTTTTACTGAGTTTCTCCAACAATAGCTTCCCCCCTTTCTCCATTGCCTGGGAACAGTACATCAGCATTGGCCTCAAAAAGATTACTGCTCACCAATTCTCTTCTCCTTCGCTGCCATTTACATTCTCTCTTACCACAGACTTTCAACCCTTTGGTGAATGTGACAACCACTGACATTTATACAGCAACTTTAATGTCACGAACGAGTGAGCTGTAATCCTGCTTCCCAATTTTCCATCCCTTGGTTTATCTGGCCTGTTACTTGGTGAGACCCGGAGCCCAGCATTATGCAAATCAGCCGAGTCTCTGACATCCGACCGGATATCAGTGACCAAACTGATCCACCGGGAACCCAGCTGCTTCAGGACCACCGCACCGGGTGCATTCTTGCCGTGCATGTTCCCCCCACCCCCCAACCCCACCGCAACGCCCACATGACCCGCCCGTTGTTTGTACGAAGATTAGCGAAGCGTTGCATGGATGGGAGACGCAGTGATCTAATTGTGTGCAAATCTTTTTCACAAATCTCATAAAATGCCAGAGGGACAGACTCCAATCTGTGGCTGAAACCTAGTGCTCTTTGTTACGCAAGTAGAGTTGATATTCTAATTCGAAGTTTGCAAAAGCAGCCGAGTTGACCTTGAATCCACGGAAAGGCGGATTAACCTTTACATCGATGCAAATCCACTCTTGTCAGTCCTACCTGAGCTTCATGTAAAATATTGATGTTTTCAGGGTGCATCGTCAACATCAAGAACCTTAGAGAATTAGAACTTTGTTTTAACACTTGCCCAGGAATTGTCACCAATAAATTCATCTGCATCTCTTTAAAAAAATGTGACAAATTGATGGAAATTCCAGATGACAAATG
Source organism: Carcharodon carcharias (assembly GCF_017639515.1). Taxonomy (NCBI): domain Eukaryota; kingdom Metazoa; phylum Chordata; class Chondrichthyes; order Lamniformes; family Lamnidae; genus Carcharodon; species Carcharodon carcharias. The sequence goes on from NC_054485.1 coordinate 14,939,841, forward strand.
TCAAGATAGGTGGGAGCTCCGAATCAGCTGGGTTTTCCAGGTTGTTTATTCAGTTTTCTCTCTTTACCCCAGAAATTTATTTTAAATATAAATGATTCCGTCAGCAACCACTAAAAAAAACAATCCTATGCTGTTGATTCAGAGGATTAAAAAATTGAGCAATCTATGAAAACATCAAGAACAGCGCGACCCACAATGTGCCCCACAGGGGGAAGGAAGACAATCAGACGACTGCAATGTGCTTTCTCCGCTCGCCTCCCCGCACCCCTGCAGGAATCATTTCTCTCATTCATGACACACATCTCAGTATAAGCAGCTTGAACAGTAACTGAAGGGACATGTAAAAGTCCAGGAGGAAGCCCATTGCTGAAAGCACAACCACAAGTGCGTGGCACAGCCGCATCATTTCACGTCAACTGAGCTCAGTGGGTGACAGTCTCACCTCCCAGTCAGAAGGTTGTGGGTTCAAATCCTGCATCTGAAGTTTGATTTACCAATCAAAGCTGACGTCCCAGTAACTGCTTACGGAACAATATGTTGTTCACACATGACAAGCATCAGCACTTCATGTTAGCACTTTGCGGAGTGTGACAAAACCAGTAGAAGTTCACCCTCCACGACCAGCCCACCTGTTATTGCACCGCCAGGCTCCCTTGCGGCATAACGAGGCTGCAGACCCCTGCCAATAGTACAGGTGGTAACAGTGAGAGGAGAGGGGCACATGATGTGCAGTTCAGAGAAGCCCCCCCTCCCCCACCCCCCTCAACTGATTCCTGGAATGAAGGGGGTTAGCGAAGCCATGGATGACGGCTGCAGCAGCAGATGAGCTGAGGTGGGGTGGGGTGGGTTGGAGGCGGACGATGTCACGGAGACGGAAAAAGTTGGCGCGGAGTTTGAGTGGGACGTTCATCTCAGGGTCAAATATGACAGGCTAGCTCTGGCAAATTGCTTCGTGCTCCATCAAATAGCAAAAGGAAAGATTGAGCAGTTTGGGCCTATCCCCACTAGAGTTTAGAAGATTGAGAGGCGACCTTATTGAAACATATAAATCCTGAGGGGACTTTACAGGGTGAGTGCTGAGAAGATGTTTCCTCTTATCAGGGAGTCTAGAACTAGGGAACACAGTTTAAAAAAATAGGGGCAATTTAAAGACTGAGATGAGGAGACATTTTTTCTCTCAGAGGTTTGTCAGTCTTTGGAATTTTCTTCACCAGAGAGCAGTGGAGGTTGGGTCATTGACTTTATTGGAGGCTGAGTTGGATAGATTTTTGATTGACAAGGCAGTCAAGGATTATAAGGACAGACAAGAAAGTGGAGTTGAGGCCATAATCAGATCAACCATGACCTTGACTGTTGGAGCAGGCTCGAGGGGCTGAATGGCCTCCTCCTGCTCTTCGTGTGTATGATGTGATGCATTTGCAGCTGGACTCAAATAGAAATGGAAATGAGTGGGTGGGGAGTGAAACATACTGCTAATGAAAAGAGAAATTGGATGGCACTAAAAGGAAGAGATGGATGGCCATTAAGCATCGGGTGGAAAGGGAAATGAAAAGTGGAAGGAAAAGGGGTAATTGGATAGTAAGGAAGGGAACAGGAGCCAGGAGTAGTAATTTGGAAAAGTGAAAAACAAAAGACTGGGAGCATTGGTAATTGATGAAGCAGGAAGCAACTTGTCAGAGTTATCTTGTCATATTTGACCCCAAGGTGGACATCCCACCCAAACTAAACTCCGCGCCATTGCTAAGACTGCCTTTTTCCACCTCAATAACATTGCCTCCCTCCACACCACCTCAGCTCATCTGCTGCTGAAGCCCTCATCCATGACTTTGTTATCTCTAGACTTGACTGTTTCAATGCACTCCTGGCTGCCCTCCCGCATTCTAATCTCTGTAAATCTGAGGGCATCTAAAGCTCTGCAGTCCGTGTCCTATCTCAGCACCCATGACACCTGTGCTTGTTGACCTACATTGGCTCTTGCTTAAGCCACATTTCAATTTTAAAATTCTCATCCTTGTTTTCAAATCCCTCCATAGCCTCGTCCCTCCTGATCCTAGTAACCTCCTCCACCCTTACAACCCTCCAAGGTACCTGTGCTCCTACAAGTCTGGCCTCTTAAGCATCTCGGATTTGAGCCACACCACCATTGGTGACACTGCCTTCAATTGCCTGGGCCCTAAACCCTGGAATTCCCTCTTTTAACCTCTCCATCTCTCCACCGGTCTTTCCTCATTTAAAACCTAAGTCTGTGATGAAGCTTTTGGTCATCTGTCTAAATATTTCCTTCTGTGGCTCAGCTTCAAATTCTGTTTGATAAATCTCCTGTGAAGCATCTTAAGATGAAGCTTAGGAAGTGTCTTGTTAAAAGCGCTATATAAATACAAGTCGTTGTCATAGGGAATCATTACAGCGCAGAAGGAGGCCATTTGGCCCATTGTTGTGGATGTGAGGAAGTATTGTAGGTGAAATGATGTCAGCAAGAATGTTGGGAAAGATTAGTACTTGAACTGAGTGAGAGGAGAAAGAAAACCAATTTAACAGATTTGTAGGAGAAGAAGAGTGCCTGTGTGAACTAAGAGGGAAGGAGGAGAGAAGTGTGTTTCTGTAAAAAGGTAGGCTGTTAGCTGGCATGAAACAACTCAGCAGAACTGGAGAGCCTTTGCCTGCAGGTTGGAAGGGTTGGATGTGGGAACAAGTGAGAAAGTGGTTAATTGAGCATGGATACAGAGGACACAGTGATGATGGGTAACATATTGGTAAACACATAGCAATCAGTATAATAGGTAGCAATTCAAAGCTTCAGAGTTTATTTCAGGAATAAGTTTACAAAGATAGTGAGATGCAGGTATTATTTAATTAAACATATATAATTAAACATAATTGATATACAATTAACATAGCCTAGCAGGAGAGAGAAGGGGCATAATCTAGGAAATGCAAAAAACAAAAATAGGCTTCTCCATATCACAACAGGAAACCTTTTGCTTTGTTCAGAATATCTGCAAACTCTCCAATTAGAACGCAGTCAAGATTAATTATGCAGAGAAAGTCAAAAGCAGACAATGATGTAAATTACTCAGTTTGTTGTATGTGACTGAGGGATCACTGCCCATGTAACATACCCTTTGATCAGATGATTCTATTAAAACCCAAGTAGCTTCTAAATCCTCAAGCAGAGAAGAATCAGCTATAATCAAAAACAGAAACACTGCACGATTCTGGTGACTAACATGTCATGTTACCTGAAAGCAATGGGTTTATTTTGTGTAATCTCATTTTTGCTTGGCTTACATTAATAATATTTGAGATCTTGAACACCACAAAATCTTGATACATTGTATAAAAGATCCTTTATGATTATATTAAAAATATGAAGGTAAAGTGTGACCTTCAGCTCCTTTATGGTTCAATAGCTAAATGCACCACATTTTTTTTTCATTCATTCATGGGACTTTGCTGGCTGGGCCAGCATTTATTGCCCATCCCTAATTGCCCTTGAGAACCGAGTGGCTTGCTAAGCCGTTTCAGAAGGCATTTAAGAGTCAAACACATTTGCTGTGGGCCTGGACTAGGTAAGGACAGCAGACTTCCTTCCCTAAAGGACATTAGTGAACAAGGTGGGTTTTTAATAACAATCAGTAATGGTTTCATGGTTATCATCAGACATTTTAATTTATGGTTTCTTACATAAATTCAAATTTCACCATCTGCCAGGGTGGGATTCAAATCCAGATCCCCAGAGCATTACCCCACGTCACTGGATTACTATCCCAGTAACAACACCACCTCACCACTGCCTCATCATGGTTTGATTTTGAGCTGTACTACTCTACCTGTGCCCTACTAATAGCAATAAGCTAAATAAACAGTGTAGTTTTGGTGCCATGAATTGATGGAGAGATATTGGCCAGGACATAATAAGGAGAAACCCCTCCTCTTCATTGGATAACAACAAGGAATCTTTAACATTTATTGTAACCACCCAAATATGCTGGAAGACTGGATTTAGCATAGCATGCTGCATGTTTCATCTATTCGTAGCTCACTTGGCTTTTTCAGAAAAAAATAAGATGACAAACTAAAACCTTATGGAATAATAGTTGTCACAGGAGAGCCACTTCTTTAAAACAAAATTTTGTTTTGCGCCCTTTCCCCGTGTTTTCCCCTTCCCATCCATCCCATGATGATTCATGTTGATAGGCGCCAAGCACCTTGATGTACCTTGTCCAAGTACATCAGCCAAGACAATATGTGTTGATTGGTTATTCACCTAAAACGACATCATAGTCAAGACCAATATTGTTGCCATCAACATTGACATTCAGCAGGGTCACTGGGTAATAACCAGACAGGAATCCAGGCTAACCTGTTCCCCTCATACCCCAGTGCCATGGACAGGATATATGTGTTTTCTCACTGCCCGTGATTAGTGTGTTTTGTTTATAAAGCTGTATGTGTTTACTTAATCTCAGAATGATTGTCTCCCAATTAAATAATATCAGCAGCAAGCTTTTTGTGAATTTAAAAATAAGGAAGGTTATTTATTATCACACACTTGTTCCAGAGGTTTAAACACAATGTCTCATACACATTATCACTCCCACAAAGATTAGATACAGACAAAGGAATTTTTAAAAATTAAAATTACAGCATATGATTGTTTCAGTCTCTCTTTCATGGCAGGCCTATAGCTTCTTAGATGAGTTAATGATTTTGTTAGAATGAAGGTCTTGTAAAGCAGATGATTTTTAGTTAGCTGCAAAGCCTCTTGTAGTTGAATTTCCAGGAAGTTAATTCTCAGCTGAGCATGATGTTGGAACAGACTGGGAAGAGACCTTATCCCACTTTCAAGGTATTGCTGGTCTGACAGCATCTGTGCAGAGAGGAACAGAGTTAACGTTTTGAGTCTGTATGACCCTTCTTCAGAGCTCTGAAGATGGAACATACAGACTCAAAATGTTAACTCTGTTTCTCTCTCCACAGATGCTGTCAGAGCTGCTGAGTTTTTCCAGCCTTGTCTATTTTTATTTCAGATTTCCAGCATCCGCAGTATTTTGCTTTTATTCAAGGTATTGCTGTTTATTACCTTGGCTGCTTAGTTGATGTGCTGCTGGCACAATAGCAGTCTGCTGTTTAAAATCAGACAATAAACATGGCTGCCTCACCATGTGACCTGCCACAAAGTCTTTTTCCAAATAAGGTGTTTGGCTGAGTCGATGAGACATCCCTTTTTGAGGCTGTCACACCCTGAGGATTTGAGACAGCTAATGTCTTTGTATCTAAATGACCCACTCAATTTGAAATTATCCTTTTGAATTAATTGCAGGAAGAGGCATCGACTCAGCATCAGTCCGGAAAGATCCTTTCGTTCGCTCTTGAGTCGAGGGAGTGCTTCAGTCCACAAGGGAAGTCGGGTGATCTTTGTGCAGCCGTACTTTTGTAGCTTTTTGTGGCTTTGAAAAGTATAAAGTACTGACTGAAAGACCATAACATACTGAAGCATGACACCGGTGATTGCTGATGTCAGGATCACTTCAAGACTGTGCCTGTGGCCTTGTTGACATTGAAAGGCTGCAACTCAAAATCTTCCATTTGCTTCATTCCAGGCCATGTCTCCTTTTCAACCAAAGGAATGGAAGCAGAGCTCCCATTATCTTTAATTTATTATTTCAGTGGTTCATTTAGTCCTCTTCCCTTTCACTGCAGGCAAGCCAAGGGAGGAACTGAGCAAAAAAACCAAATGTTGCCTGAGTTTTGCCAATTCAGCCGGGTGGTCTGAAATTGTGTTGGGCTTTTGCAAAATGTTGTAATGATTATCTTAAATATACGGGACTGTATCGCTGTACAGCGAGCTGAAGCAACAAGAAGTTTGACGCCTGCTTTTGATGCCTGCTTCACCGGGGTCACTGCCTCAATACTATTACCAACGTAAGGGTGAGTGCCTTCCCACAAGGAATGAGTAAACATTAGAGGTGGGAGCTGTAACCAGGGTGCTCTGGTGGGTAAAAGCAAAATACTGCGGATGCTGGAAATCTGAAATAAAAACAGAAAATGCTAGGAAAACTCAGCAGGCCTCACTGCATCTGTGGAGAGAGAAACAGAGTTAACGTTTCAAGTCCTCATGACTCTTCTTCAGAGCTAAAGAGAAGTAGAAATGTGATGGATTTGATAGGCCAGGATTTTCCATCGTCAGGGGCGCTCGGTGGGTGGGCTTCAGAGCAGTCAGGAAGCCTGAAGAAGAGTCATACGGACTCGAAACGTTAACTCTGTCTTTCTCTCTCCACAGATGCTGTCAGGCCTGCTGAGTTTTCCCAGCATTTTCTGTTTTTTGCTCTGGTGGGTCACCTGTGTCTACCTGTTCCTTTTGGCTCCGGGCAGGACAATGTTCAGAAGGCCTGAAAATGGAAGAAAACTGTTTGTTTGCCAAGGAAACCCACCCGCTAAAAAGTTTGAACAAAGCCCAGTTTTCATCAGCCACTGAACTACAGGAGGAGGGAATTTGGTTTAAGATAGATAATATTCAATGGGCTTGTCACATTATATAGAAAGGCTTCACTAAAGGGAAGAACACCGAGTGACATGAGAGCTTAAAAAAATGAGAAAAATCAAGAAGGGGATTTTGAGGGTCAAGTCATCCATTGAGTATACCAGGCTTTGTAATGATTAGTCACCGGCTGTATCTTTAATTATCATCCTGAACATTATTTTTTATTATGCTATGTTATTAGCTTGTTTTTATGGGTTTTTTTTAGAGGGAATTTACTTGCATTGAATCTGAACGGAAACACAGCCAAACCCACAGCAGGTCATTCATCACCTGTGTACCCGAAAAAAAGATAAAAATCCCTCTGCATGGCAAAAGAGAGAGAAAAGGGGGAGGGGGGGTGGGGAAAGAAACAACAATAACATATTTTATTTATAACGTGCCTCTAAGGTAATAAAACATCCTGCGGCATTTAGATTAATTATGAATCAAACTATGGCACCTTTACACTTGGGATATTAGGTCAGATGACCAAAGGTTTGGTCAAAGAGGTAGGTTTTAAGGACTGTCTTAAAGGGAGAAAGCCACGTAGAGAGGCAGAGAGATGTAGGGAAGGAATTTGAGCGCTTAAGGTGTCCAGGCAACTGAAGCCATGGCCAGCAATGGTGGAGCAATTAAAATCGGGGATGTTCAGGGTTACAGGGATGCAGGTATTTCGGAGGGTCGTGGGGCTGGAAGAGATCACAGAGATAGGAGAGGGCCAGGTCATGGAGGGATTTGAAAACAAGGATGAGAATTTTAAAATTGAGATGTTGTTTAAGCAGGGGCTAATACAGGTCAGTGAGCACAGGGATGATTTGGCGCAGATTAGGACATGGGCAGAGTTTTGGATGACTTTATGTTTTTGGAGGGTCGAATGTGCAAGTTCGGCACAGACACCCCGATCATCAAAGAGGAAGTTAATGTGCTGAATGACTGGCAAGCGGTTTAACAGGGAATGAGGAACCCGTTAAATGTTAAAAAATGGATCAGCTCCTTGAGGCAATGGAAGGAAGGATTAGGAGAATGGAAAGCTAAGGTTCAGGTGGAGAAAAGGTAGAGGGAGAAAGAGGGGTGGAGAAATTGACAACTGAGTTATGGTGGATTCTTCTCAATGAAATTTGAGAAGTCTGGAGTGTGCATGTGGTGGCTTCGTGGATAGGGAGAGAGCAATATTCAGAGAATTGACCATCACTAAGTTATTGGTTATGTTGGATAGATGTGAAACAGGGAAACTGAATCTCCAGCTGGAATCCTTGTGCAGTGAATGAGAGTGGATGCAGAGAAATATGAACATACACATGAACATACGAACTAGGAGCAGGGATAGGCCACTCGGCCCTTCAAGCCTGTTCCAGCATTCAATAGGATCATGCCTAATCTGATTGTAACCTCTCACCTACCATCTATAACTTTCACCGCCTTGTTAATCAAGAATCTATTTAGCTCTGCCTTAAAAATATTCAAAGACTCTGCCTCCACTGCCTTTTGAGGAAGAGAGTTCCAAAGACTCTCTACCCTCAGAGAGAAAAGATTTCTCCTCATCTCTGTCTTGAATGAGCCACCTGTTGTTTTTAAACCATGACCCCTAGTTCTATATTCTCCATAAGAGGAAACATCCTTTCCACATCCACCCTGTCAAGACCCCTCAGGATCTGAAAGGTTTTGATCAAGTCACCTCTTACTCTTCTAAACTCCAGTGGATACAAGCCTAACCTGTCTAACCTTTCCTCATCAGACAACACACCCATTCCAGTTATTAGCCTAATAAACCTTCTCTGAACTGCTTCTAATGCATTTACATATTTCCTTAAATAAGGAGACCAGTACAAAACACAGTACTCCAGATATGGGCTCATCAGTGCCCTGTACAAATGAAGCATAACCTCCCTATGTTCGTAATCAACTCCCCTCACAATGAACGATAACTTTCTATTAGCTTTGCCAATTATCTGCTGTACCTGCAGACTAGCCTCCTGTGATTTATGCACCGGGACACCCAGTTCCCTCTGAACCTCAGAGCTCTGCAATCTCTCGCTATTTAGATAACATGCTGCTTGTGGTAACTGGATGTATGGTCACTCCCTCCTGTCAATCACAGGATGCACTGTGATGTACTCCATGGATTTACATCCAGTAGAAGATAAAGTTCAGGCAATAAAAGATGCACCATCACTATCCAATGTCACAGAACTTAAGTCCTTTCTGGGTATGATCAACTACAATAGCTGCTTCTTACCCAACCTATCAACTATTTTGGCATCATTACACTCGCTGCTAAAAAGAGAACCACCATCGGTCATGGCGTTGTGAAAGTAAAGAACAGCTGCATTTGTCATGTTTACTGGTGCACTATGACCCACTGAAAGAGCTGGTATTAACATGTGATGCCTATCCTTACGGTGTAGGAGACGTGTTATCACATAAAATGGAAAATGGATCAGAATGGCCCATTGGCTATGTCTCGAGAACCCTTTCCTAAGCCGAGAAGGGTTATTCTCAGTTATAAAAAGAAGGATTATCAGTAGAATTCAGTGTAAAAAAGTTTCACTGGTGCCTATATGGACAATATTTCACCATGTGTCAGACCATAAACCATTAATGGGTTTATTCAGGGAGGATAAGGCCATTTCGCCAATAGCATCAACTAGAATATAACGCTGGGCTCTGACATTATCTGCGTATGAGTATATTTTTATGTACCACCCTGGCCTACACATTGCAAATGCAGATCCACTCAGTCGCCTCCCGTTCCACAAGAATTAGTGCTATTTCTGAATTGCTTAGATTCTTTACCTGTGTGTGCGAAACAAATTAAAAATTGGACAAACAGAGATCCAATATTGTCAAAAGTCAGGGACTTGTTTTGCAAGAAAGGCCAAACTCTCCTGTATCTGAAGAATTGAGGTCATTCCATGTCAGAAACACGGAATTAAGCTGTCAAGGTGGAATTGTATTGTGGGGTTCAAGAGTTGTCGTCCCATCACAAGGCAGAGAGCCATCCTTGACAGAGCTCCACTGTGCGCATCCAGGCATTTCATAGATTAAAATGTTTGTGCGAAGCTATGTCTGGTGACCAGGCATTGACAGTGACATTGAAAGCATGGTCAAGTGCTGTCTCCATTCTCAGCAATAATAGAAGTTGCCTGTTTCAGCTCCCCTTCATCCGTGGGAGTGGCCTGGTCAACTCTGGGCTCGACTACATATTGATTATGTAAGACCACCCTTAGATATCAAGTTCTTGTTAATTGTAGATGCACATTCAAAATGGATGGTTGTATACGAAGTAAAATCGCCAACATCGAAGACTTATTAATTGAAAGAAAATTAAGTATCGAGACACCAAGTCACTGTTGTGCATGCACTTGTCATGAAACCTCATCCAAGGGCGGGATGAGGTTTCTGTTATTAACTGAAAGAAAAATAAACATCGAGATATAAATTCCAGCGTACATGGCCCACCTGATATTGTCGTTTATGATAATGGTGCAGCTTTTACCAGCACCAAGTTTCAGGAAGTTATGGATCCGAATGGAATCCGACATATCAAAACAGCCCCTGGACATTCCTCATCGAATGGTCTGGCCCGAGATACCAGTACAAACTTTTAAGTCTGGCATGAAAAATTATCGGAAGGCACCCTGGAATCTTGACTTTCCCAGTTTCCCTTCGGTTAACGAACCATGTCACATTTGACTACCGGAGTTTTAATGAAATGCCGTCTGCGTACATGTTTACGCTTGGGGCAAAATTTTTAGCTTGGCATGTGGGCGCGCACCTGACCCAGTCAGATGCAAAATCGGGCGAGGTGACATTGGGGCGAGCGGTCCCCAAGCCCTCCTCTTCTCACGCTATATTTCAGTCGGCGGGGGGCTCGCGAAAGCCGGAAGCACGTCCGCCGACAAATAAGAAGCTAATTTAAGGTAACTAAAGGTGCAATTGTCTCCGATTTTTCACGGACAAATCGCCTGAGCGGACATTGCATCCCTCATGAAACCTCAACCAAGGGCGGGATGAAGTTTCTGTTATCAATTGAAAGAAAAAGAAATATCTATGGACAGCATTTTTACCTTGTATATGCTCAGGTGACTGATTGTGACGCCTGCACGTTTCCTTCCCGATTTTAAAAACTTTATTTAACGCTTTTCAGGTCTTCAGCTCCCTCAGGCAGCCCTCCGCTTTCAAGTGGCTTTCTCTCAGCGCTGGCCCACACCCGCGTTGATGTCAGCGCCCCGCCCCCCACCCAGGTAGCGCTGAGCTTCTCAGAGTACGCTTCACATTGGCTGGCTGTTAATTGACCAGTCAATGCGAAATCGCGGTCAGGGGCTGATGGTGGTTGGCGGTCCATTCCCCAGCCGCTTCCGGACCTGCCAATCATGCCCGCCCGCCGACCTAAAAATTCTGCCCTTGGTGTTTCCGAATTTAGAGAACCAGAGTAACCAGAAACTTAGCCATAGCATACAAGGTAAGGCTCGAACATTTAACGTGGATGACACGGTATATGCAAAACTTGCAAAATTTCGGCAGTGGACCCTGTTGGGCTCCGGGAGCCATTGTTTCAGAGACTGAACCATTATCTTCCTAGGTACAAGTGGGAGATAGAATCGTCTGTAAGCTCATGGATCACATCTGTGCCAGAGAGACGTTCCAACAATTAACTGATCGACCTGTGATTAATGTTGCACCATCAACTTCTGAGGTGTGTAATCGACCGAGAACAGACATTCCAGATGTTTCAAAGGAGTTGCCAAATCCTGAACTGCCTAGTTCCGGTAGATATGTCTCATACTGCAGCTCCAGATCCTGTCGATCCTGTTCAGGAACCTCCAGTGGTAGAGCTACACCACTCTAACCGTATAAGGAGAGCACTCTAGAGACTTGATTCATAATCAATTGAAATTGTATATACGCTTGCTGGATTATTTAAACATTTTACTGTAAATTAGTTATTGTAAAAAAAAACTAAAGAGGGAGGAGATGTAGTCACTGGATGTATAGTCACTCCCTCGTGTCAGTTACGGGTCATGTGATGTACTGTGGGGGCTCCGACCAGTAAGCCCTTAGCACTGGCATTCCGTGGGGGCAGGGCTTTTCTGATGGACGATCTGGCCGAGCAGGGAAAATGTCTCTGTAATGAAGTTTAACTGTTTCTTGATGAAACTGGTCTGCTCCATGGAGTCATCGCACTTCTTTTTTGTTCTTCCTGCCAAAATGAAGTATGAACTATAATTGTCAGTCATTATGAGTGCAGAAGTGGCACAGACGAGAAGAGGCGACAATGATGGTGAATGGGATGAAGGACGGAATTGGAATCATGGCAGAGAGCGGATCCTGGAATATTTCTCTAGAAAGCAGAGATTGGAGAAGAGGAGAAGTGGCAGCTAATGGTGGATAGAACAGCAACAGGGGGATTGAGGCTGCTGTTTGCAGTTGTTGACTCTCATATCTTTGGGAAAGTGGCGTCTTGTTCAAGCATAATGTATACTGATGGCACCATCCAACTTAGAGATACAGAAGATCAGAAACTACCCTGGGGGAAGGTCACCTGGTTACTCACAGTGCCACAAAATCAGAATCAAATGACAATCTGCATTAAAAGAGTTATGGCTCATGCCTGGGCAGTTGTGAGGGAAAGTGAGCAGCTAATCCGGCAGCATCGGCGGAGAAGAAAAGAGTTGACGTTTCGAGTCCTCATGACCCTTCGACAGAACTAGTTCTGTCGAAGGGTCATGAGGACTCAAAACGTCAACTCTTTTCTTCTCCGCCGATGCTGCCAGACCTGCTGAGTTTTTCCAGGTAATTCTGTTTTTGTTTTGGATTTCCAGCATCCGCAGTTTTTTTTGTTTTTATATGAGCAGCTAATCCTCCTGGAATGCTTAAAACAGGTTCCTTCTGGTACAAAACATTCCACTATGTCATGATGCCACGTTCATCTTCTGGGAAATCTGGCTCCAGTCATTCCCAGGAACTTCCTCCAGTCGGTTTTAACACAAGGGCTTAGGTAAACATGCGGTTGATTAGGATTCGCTCAGCATCAGGTTATATCATTAAACAGAACAAAGAAAAGGTTATGAGCTGTAATTTAATGTGCAATCAAGCTTAATTGTCATCACAAAACAAACTATTAGGATTCTGCAAGTCTTTCTCAGATTGTGTGAAACGAAAGTGACTAGTTCCAGGTTACTATGTCAGATGGGGCACACAGGTGCTGCATTGTGTATATGTCTTATTTTACCTAACCGATCTGCTGTGCAAACTTCAGTTTGTCCAGGAACCTAAATTAATCACAGCCGTCATGGGCTGTTCATCATCAGCACCTTTGTTATATAGGAGGGATTATATACCCTACATTGCAAGTTAAGGCAGATTTGGACATCGCACCTCCACCATCGGTAGGTGACAACGCCTATCATCCAGCTACTTTTCTCGTTCAATTACTTGGAATTGTGAAAGGAGTGGGGGAAAAAACTGTTGTGTCAAACCACTGTGAAATATTTCTGAAGCACGCAATGGATTCTAACAAGTAACTGGAGGGTTTTGGAATGAATCTCAATGCAAGGGTTTCCCTAAAAGGTCAGATAATCCCTGTGTCTAGGACAGGGGTGCTTGTTGTTGTGGGGTGTTGTTTTATAGACTCAGAAATATTGGAACTGGCTACAGGGTCAGCTTGATAGCTCTAGAAAGACAATATTGCACTCCCACCTGGACAGCCTGGGTTCATGCCCCAGTGCCAACTTGTGTTTTGAAATTGATCATGCTAGGCAAGTTATCTAATCTGGATGATGACATGGAACACACACAGCATAGCATACTTTTTTTTTACAGGATGTGGGCTTCGCTGTCTCGGCCAGTATTTATTGCCCATCCCTAACTGTCCTTGAAAAGATGGTGGTGAGCTGCCTTCTTGAACCCCTGCAGTCTATGTGGTGTAGGTACACCCACAGTGCTGTTAGGGTGGGAGCTCCAGGATTTTGACCCGGCGACTGTGAAGGAATGGCGATATATTTCCAAGTCAGGATGGTGTGTGTCTTGGAGTAGAACTTGCAGGTGGTGGTGTTCCCATGTGTCTGCTGCCCTTGTCCTTCTAGATGGCAGAAGTTGAGTGTTTGGAAGGTGCTGTTGAAGGAGGAAATGCACAGGTTGGTGGAAATGCTATGAAACCTCACACAGAGTTGGCAGTAAGTGGCAGCAGCATAATTCTAAAATGGACAAGTATAAACAGTTGCATTCTTACAAACTGGGTTAGGGTGGCAAATATTACAATTCTATTAGTGTCTCCGGTCAACAAGGTCTAGTCTTTCAGTAAAGTGCTTGACAAACTATTTTTTTCTGCCTAACAATTTGATGTGGCGATGGTGATTAAAAAGAATTATTTTATTTATCGTTTAAAAATCATACCCGATCACTAGAGTTCTTTCCCTTCACAGGCATGAATAGACATTAAACGTGTCCATTTCTCTATCTAGTGTACATACACTAACAGTGAAATGCAGGCATTATATCTTCAATACAAGCCAATACACATCACAGCCAGTGAATTACTTTAGCAGTGCAGTTGATGTTGATGCCTGGGATAACCTAATTGCACGATCCTACAAACAGCAATGAAGGTGATTGTTCAGTTAGGATCTGTTTATGGTGGTCTTGATTAAGGGGAGTCCTGTTATACAGGACACCAGGGAACTCCCTGTTCCTTTACAAAATCTGTCAAGAAGTCACCTCTGACAAGCCAGCACACCGCCAGTGCTGTACCTCTGTGGTTACACACTCAAGTCTTGAAACCTCAATTTTTTCACCCAGGATAATTATAGATGAGGATGGTCATTCGGTCCATATCCATCTGGTAATACATGTAAACCCGCCTCCATCCCTCCATCTAATTGTTTCTTAAATGGAGTTTCACTCCTCTAAGCACTTGATTTCAATCCTAAATTTAACTATGACTAGTTTGAGCATGTGTTCCCTCATCCCATTCTCTTGATTTAGTTTGTATTAATTTTGCAGATTCACTTTGTTCACTCTATCTGATGTATCTCTATGAGATCTCTTCTTAGCCAGCTCCTTCCAAGGCTGAAAAACAAAAGTTTAGTCTTCTTGAAATACAGGCAATTGATGCCTGAGATCAGCCTCTTTTTCCAGCAACCTCTGCAGTGATTGATCATCTTCAATGGCTAGAACAGTTTACTGTGTTCACAATGGTCTGTGAACTATAAGGTTTCATGACCATTTCTCTGTTTTAGTGTCTTCCACATAGCTGGCTTTATTGATTACTAAGGCAGGAGTTCTATTTACCAGCAAAATTAACAGCAAAGAATCCTCCATATAAGCCCTAATTGGACCAAAGTTCAGATGGACCATTTTAAGCACATCCACATCAGTTTAGTCTCTTCTGGATTTGCACCCATTCCTGTAACAAGCGAGGATCATCTGTTCCAGCACACAGAATGCAAACATAAGATAGAGGTAAAATTTATTGCAAAGGTGTGTAAAATGTCATACCGAAACAATATTCATTCCAGGCCTTTGGTTCCTCTTTCAAATTCTTAAGCAGGCATTGAACTAAAGTACTGTTTCCCTCAGAGATAAAAACTCTTTGTTCTTCAGAGGGAGTAAGAGATTAACATTCCCAGAATATGCAAATTCCTGCACCACCCACAATTAGCCTAAACACATTGTGCTGAAGTAAGAAATGGGAGCTTTCTTATATAATGTGAACAATCCAGTATTAATCCAATGTCCCACACTGCTGCCCATGCTTTTATTCATGAACCAGATTTGTCTTTAATTTCACAATGGAAGTGTCTTGATAAATTTAATATCTGAAGAATATGTTGTATGCAAACATATTTTTCATATCAAATCCAAGTTTGAGCGTGCATGATTTCTCATTAATTTTAACACGCCAATGGTTTTTGTTTATCCAGCACACAATCTCCATATTTATTTAAATCTATTACTTTATTAATTGTATATTGTAATATTGCTCTGCCTCCTAAACTCAGTTTTCCTCAGTCTGAAACAATTAAAGTTATTCAATGAAAGGTTATATTATTCCAATTGAAGTTCAGTTCAAATGATATCTAAAGCCCTTCAACTGTTCTCAGCTTGGTGCTGTATTTCATAATGAGACAAATGGTGGAATTGTCCCAGATTTGCACTAAGTGCAGTAGCGGGCAGGCAAAAAGACGTTTTACCTGCATGCCATGAAGGCAGCTTTTCACGCTGTACCATCCCAAACCTGCCGCGTTAATTATGCATCCCTGGGAAACACGCCGTTTCCCTGGCGGGCGGGCTGTCATTCACACGCCACATCATCATCTCGCCGCTTCATCACGCTGGGCGCTATATTTAGAGTGCAGCTGCGTGCACACCTCTCAGAGCTTCTGGCCCACAACTGCTGCATGAAACTCATGGTCCCGAAAGGTAAAAACACTGCAGCCCCCCCGGGTTCAATGATGCGTCGCTCGAGCGCCTTTTGGACGCAGTGGAGACTCGCCGTGATGTCCTCTATCCCCGCTCTGGCCTCAGGGTGGGCAGCAACATCACCGTTCCGGCTTGGGAGGTGGTGGCAGTGGTGGTCAGTGCCAATGCTCTGCAAAAGAGGACAGTCACCCAGTTCCACAAGAGGATGAATGGTCTCCTCTGTTCTGCCAGGGTAAATCATGCTACTCATCACTCTCAAATTTCTCACTCACAAACCCATCACACACCCACAGGGCCCTCACTCACTGCCAGTTCAAGGGACATCACCATTCACCCTCTCACGCACACCTTCATTGTCGTCATCCTGCCCATGGGACTACTCACCACCCACACACGCCAGACATATTTATAATCTGGCCTGGCAGGTGCCCTGCTTACACTTTTACCATTTCTATTCATGCAGGACAAGCTGGCACACAGCAACATGGTCACAGGCTGGTGGAGAAATGCATGAAATCAAGGTCCTCATGGACTTTGAGAACAGAGCCACTCAGCTGGCCAGCGATGATCTGGACTGGTCCTGTGCCAATGGTGAGGTTGGCGCTGCTCTACCAAGTGAGGGTCCAGCAGTACAACATCCATCGAACTACCAGGCTGTGAGTGATGTGTCCTGTTTCACAGGCCACTGCCATGCAGTAATTATCTCTACTTGCTTCCGCAGGCAGATCTGGGAAACAGCCGAGGGAGTCCATGATCCAGGGCCTCCAATCAAGCGCCGAAGAAACCTCTGAACAGGAACATTAAAGTCACATCTCAGCGCTCACCCATACCCTCCACCAGCCTCAGTGGGACCTGGCTTTAGAATATCCTTGGGATCACAATCTGGTGAGAACATTGCATTGTCTGATCCACAGCAGGCAGTGGCAGGGACTTCCCAGGTGTCCAGCACTCGGAGGATTGCTGAAGGCCAGGAATTTGCTGAGTCCGAGTCAGATGATGAGCCTCTGGACTCAGTCATGTCATAGTTACTGGAGCTGCAAAGGAAAGCTCGGGAACATCAGGAAGGGATGTCTGCTGCAATCCTCAGATTGCAAGGCATGATGGAGGAGTCTGTCCTTCAGGCTGAGGTGATAGCGTTGGCATGCCAACGCACTGAGGTCAACACTGGTAGGATGGCAGATGCCATGGAGACCTTGGTCCAGGACGTTGCTCCTGCACCGCTGTGTGGTCTGAACTCCATCGCTGATGGTCATAGTTGGCCTCCAACATTGTGTACACGAGATGGGTGTTGGACAGCTAATCTCACTGCCTTCTCCACAAAGAGTCAGCCAGGTGCCCTCGGGCACCCACAGGGAGGAGGATCAGCGGGTGCACACCCTGAGGCCATCCTCTAAGGTGACTCCTGGAGTGTCTGGCTCATCCAAATCCCCTCTTTCTGTGACCCCAGCAGCTCCACCTCCACACCACTCCACCTAAGCAATTGGCAGCAGCTTTGCCCATCGGACTGCATGCTGTGCTCTCAGCTCAGGCACAGGCATTCTCCTAACCCGTGCTGCAAGGCTGCACTGTTAGCTTGAACCATGGGGAAGGCTGGTCCAAACTGGGATGATGACATTGCGAGGGGCTGTGAGCATCTCCAGCAGTGACTGCTCCACGGCCAGCTTTAGCCCAGTCGTCCAACTGTTCTGCAGTCAACTAAAATGCTCATTAGCTTGCAGTCTGTGCCCGAGGGGTGAAAAGCTCTGGAACGCTTGGCAGCTCTTTCATGCCTCTGCTTCGCTTGAGTGGGCAGAGAAACTAGAGGCCCAACTCCAATCATATCAACGTGGCTGCGCCTGAACTGTCTCAGCTGCAGAGGAATGGTCACTTTATATAAGGCTTCCCTAATGCGTGGCTGGTTCCCTCCCACAATGCACCCCACCCCCCCACGACCCCACAGTTGCTTGTGCGCCACCTTCAACCGCAGGGCAGCCTTTGCACCGACCCCCCCCACCCCGCCCCCCCCCGGAAGGCGCCTCAACCTTGAATTCCAACAGGCGACCCTCGTGAGTGCTCTGCCGCATTACTGTACACTCACCTCCGAGCTCCCCTCAAGTTGCAGCCCGCCAAGCACTCATCTTCTCTACGCAGTTGGAGGCACTTGAATGGACATTTTCCATCCCTCACTTTAAAAAAAAGGAAAGTTTTAGGTTTGAATTTGAAGTTATATGACATTTGTAAGACCTAAATTTAGCATGACTCCTAAAGCGTGATTAGATGCAGTTCTACAGGCGGCGGGTGGAAGCTTGAATGTGAATTAGATGTGTCAGAAGAAATTAAGAGCTGTATGAATGCGCCAAAGATTTTTTTTGTGTGAAGTGTGAACTACTTATGTCAATATGTTGTGCTGGACCCTGTTAACTTAAAAGCTGGAATTTTGCGAAAGGGTCATTAAAGTGTCACGTAATACAAATAGCAATCTGCAGCTCAATATATATACAAATCCTTAGCATGGGCTTAATGAGGGACTGATCTGTTTGAGTGAGTGACAGGCTGTCAAATTGACCATGTGAATTCTAGCATAAGGTACGCCTGATATCATTTTGTGAACTTGCCAGAGCCATGAGACATGAAAATCATGCAAGTAGGGATCTGGATCCCATCCAATAATGTATTCAGAGACGATGGAACTTGCATAGCGTACACTTTCCCTATAACCTGTACAGTCAGCTTGTGATTTGCTCCTGTATTGATGTGAAATCTCTGTAGGCTTTGGGATTTTAACCATTTGAGGCTCATCCAGCCCAGTGAGCTTGCACTTGAATCACTTGCTCCCACTCCTATAAGAAGGCAACGTTGAAATTAGCCCAATGCCACTTTCGTGAAAGGGTTGATTCCAGGAATTTCATGCACAGTACTTACTCCTGATTGTCTGCTGTGACTTCAGTGGAAAATCAGTGGAAAACCAGTTGGGGCACCCAAATGGGGATTCTGCCAATCTTACACCAAATTTATGGCAATCGATTCCCCCAAGGAAAATCCCAGCACTTATATTTGTATCTCAGTGTCAAATGGGAGCGAATTCTTTTAACTACAGAATACATTTAATCTTAAAGACACTGTTAAGGTTTTTATAGGCCTGCAAAGTCAACAACTATTAAAAGACCCAGCCCAGAAGCTATAATCTTCACCCTATGTTGATTCGTGGCCCCTGCTTGGCACCAGCTTGAACCTGGTGTTAAACCTGTAAAGGGAACAGATTGGGAGAAATTGTTACTTCCCCTTGATTGGTACAGACTACATATTAGAGCCTGATCTTTCAAAAGTGAAATTAGGAAACACTTTGGCTGCAGGCGGGACTGGAAACTCCCATCGATAGTAAACGGATCACTAAGTTTTCTGTCCTCATGTGATGGGCCCTGTAAAAATTCTGCTCTCTTTCACACGATGGATGGTAGAAAAGTGGAACTCTCTTCCGCAAACTGCAACTGAGGCTAGATCAATCATTCATTTCAAATCTGAGGCCGAGGGCTGAGTTTTGAGGTCGTCGGGTTGAGGGCGCGGTGGGCGGGGCTGGGAAACGGCCGGCAATCGGCCCCCCCGACCACGATTTCACGCCGGCTGGCCAATTAACGGGCAGCCATCATGAAGGGCGCGCTGAAAGGCCCAGTGCTGCCGGGGTGAGGGGCGGGAGGAGAGCGAGCGCTGAAGTCAGCGCGGGGCATGGTGGGGGAGCGCGCAATGAAAGCTCCCTGAAGGCAGAGAGAGCTGCCTCAGGGAGCTGAAGGATTTAAAACCATCAAATAAAGATGTTAAGTTGTGAAAAAAATGTCCACACATCGGGATTCACTCACCTAGACATGTAGATTATAAAAAATTCTGCCCAAACGTTTTTATTTTTTAAAAATTCATATCGGAATCTCCTCCCGCCCTCGGATGAGGTTTCCTCAAAAATCCAAAGACCACCTGGCCGATTTGCCCGCCCGCCAAGCGTAACGTTGAACGGGCAGCGAAAAATCCACGTTAATTAACACATTAATGGCCTTAATAGGCCTCCTCATTGTCGGTGGGCCGCTGCCGACTCTCAGGTGTGCCCGATGACTGAAATATTGCGCAAGTGCACGATGACATCAGGAAGCTCGCCCAACGTCATCGTGTGCTACCTCATGCTCGGACGTGTTGGGGGCGTGTCCGCACAACGAGTGAAAAATCCTGTCCCGAGAGATTTTTGTCAGGCAAAGGTATTATTTGATCTGAGGTAAAGGGCGGGGGGCGGGGTGGGGGGGGGGGGGGAGTGGGTGGAGAGAGATGGTGGCATATTGGTAAAGTCACTGGACTAGTAATCCAGAGGCCCAGGGTAATGCTCTGGGGACATGGGTTCAAATCCCACCACAGCAGCTGGTGGAATTTGAATTCAGTTAATAATTCTGGAATTAAAAACTTGTCTCAGTAATGGTCACCAATGTTGTAAAAATCCACCTGGATCATTAATGTCCTTTAGGGAAGGAAATCTCTACCATCCTTACCTGGCCTGGCCTACATACAACTCCAAACCCACAGCATTGTGGTTGACTCTTAACTGCCCTCTGCAATGGCCTAGCAAGCCACTTAGTTCAAGGGCAATTAGGGATGGGCAACAAATGCTGGACTTGCCAGTGACACCCACATCCCATGAAAAGGAATAAAAAGGTGGGTATATGGGGTTAGGTTGCAGATCAACCATGATCCCATTGAAAGGCAGGACAGGGTTGAGGGGCTCCTCCTTTTCCTATGCTCCCATTGGCTATGCAAATTGGGGGTCTAATGGTTACACGAAGCCTCTTTATAAAATCCATTCTCAACTCACAAAACATCATGTGTTTTGTGGTTCATGTTCTCAGGCAAATGCTGCCAAAATAATGGTCTTTAAAAGGCTGGCAGGGAAAGGACAAGTAAAATGTGTCCTTCTATTTTCCTGAGTCATGTGGGAGGAGCAGGGATTCTTAAAACCGCAGGCCGCTGCCAGCCCGCATCCCTACCCCCCCCACCCATCCCTCCCCACCGCCCCCACCCCTCCCCCCCGCCACTCCTCCTCCTTCACCACGCTTTGCTGACATTGTCTCCCCTCTGCCTGGACTCTTGGGCCCTTAATGAATATCTCAACTGGCCAATCTCACTTCCCCACCTTCTGCTAAAACCATCCTGGGCGGCGAACCATTCTCTTTCCTGCATTTATCGAATAATAGAATCACAAAATAGTACAACACAGAAGGAAGCCGTTTGGCCCTTTGAACCTGAGGCTTCTTATTCAAAGTGAACTCCAATTAGTTTCACTCCCCTATGCAGAGCTACTTAGACTCTTGATTAACAAGGGAGTGAAAGGTTATCGGGGGTAGGCAGGAATGTGGGGTTGAGGTTACAGTCAGATCAGCCATGATCTTATTGAATGGTGGAGCAGGCTCGAGGGGCCGAGTGGCCTACTCCTGCTCCTAATTTGTATGTTCATATGTTCGTATGCTTTATCCATATCCTCATAATTTTGTTTTCTTCCAGAAGTATTTATCCAATTCCCTTTTGAAGGGAATCCTGTATCCGCCTCCCTCTAGCACAGTACCAAACCTTATTCCACTCAATCCCTGTTCATCCGAGAATTAACATTCAGTGCACTTCCCCTCAGTGCATGGTCATTTGGGTCAGGTACTGTTTGGTGGTTATAGAAAAGCATAAATTGGTGCCTTTGGAAGAGGAGGAGAGAAAACTGAGCGAGGCGGGGGGGGAAAACAAAGATGCTAATGTTGAATGGCACATTCAATTGTCTTTTATTATCACTCTTTGCCCTAATGACTATAAATATTGGGGGGGGGGGGAGAGGGTGTGGGAGGGATGGGGAGAAATGTCTATTTGAAAAATTGGTTTCAGTTATATAGTCGTCCCATTGTACACTGAGTAATACTTGAGAGAGCTGCATTTTTTTTGTCTTTATGTTTTAATCAATCAGCCTGCAGACTTCAAGTTATTAATCTTTTAAAAATTGGACCTGTTCAGTTTCACAGCAGCAAGACTAGCTGCAATTAATGTCCTTCTCAGGCCCCTCTTTGGAAATAGTCCTGCTTTTGTCAAGGGCTTTAATAATTGCAAATTATTTGAAGTACCAGATGCATCAATATTTAGAAGTTTGAGTTCCAGTGATGTGGCTTTGATTCTGACTATCGTGAATTTTAGTTTTTTAAAAAAATCACAACATATATCTGCACTTCTCTCCCATGGTGAGTTCACCCTTTCTCCAGAAAACTGTATGAAGCATTGATCTCGGTGATTATTTCATGGCACTCACTTCATTAAGAATGATTAATACAGCTACTTTATTAATTGTAATTTATGACTTAATGATGATTCTCCTTGAGTGTTTGATTGCTTCATGGTGTCAATTTAGCAGAAGGTCACCTTTGTCTTTCAATGAAGCAATACTATATTTTCGAACAAGCGTGCTGGCCTCCTTGATTGGCTACTGGATCAAGGTAAACTCCCACCAGTGAGATAAAATCAGTAGAACTTCAATGGAGCCAGCTGATTGTAACAGGAATAGCTCAGTTACTCAAGTGAAGATGCCACTATATCAATAGCTTTAAAAGCCATGAGGGCGTAGAGGACTGAAATGAAATAGGCAGCCATTTCTAATGCACACAGGCAGCAAAAGATGTTCCACAAAAGGCAATTGTGGAATATGTTGCACCACATCCTGCTTTAGTCCTCTCTCCTGTTTTTATTTTGTACACCAGGTGAAGGAATGCAACACTTGTCTATTTAGAGCATTTCCGGGTTAGGTATAGTACAGTTACAGGGATCTACATCGAAGTTTACAGGACAGGAACAGGCCTATTCAACCCAGCGTGTTGTGTTTATAGCCCACTCGAGTGCCCTCCCATTCTTCATCTAATTCCATCAACATATCCTTTCTCCCTCATGCCTTTATCTAGCTTCTCCTTAAATGCACCTATGCTATTCATCTCAATGAGTTTCACGTACTAACCACTCTGAGTAAAGAAGTTACTCCTGAATTCCCCATTTGGGTTATCATCAACTATCTGATATTGATGGTCCTAATTTAGAGGTAAGTGCTGATTCTTAAAATTGGTTTTCACCAATTGCTTTGCTTGTGATGTCCATGGGTTACATAATCCGGGGTTGAATTTCCAGTGTTAAAGGTGGGAGTGAGCCTGCCTTGCCCCACAACCACTCAATGGCTGTTGGGCCTTTGATTGTCTTGAGGTGGGCCCCGTCTGAGGAGGAAGTGCCACCTCCAAGAGCTGCCACCCAATCAAATGGCTGGCAACTCTCTGATCCCACCAGTGCCACCAGGAGCAGTGGCTGCTTCATGAACTGCACCCAGTCCTGAAGAAAACAGTTTGTGAGAAGTCCAGAATTTAAGGTAAGTCTGGGATTTCATTGGGGCCAGGCTGGTAGGCTGGGTTGCGGGGAGTGTAGGGAGTCAGGCAAACAGGGCAGAGGGAAGGGGAAACACAGGGGTGGGAAGGCATTTTGGAGGGTCTCCGATGGGCACAGAGTTGCATAAAATTGGCACCCCCACCCCTTGACCAGCCACCATCTTGCGCAGTGAAACCAATTGGGCTGGACAGTTGATGCCAGGTAAAATAGCAGCAGCAGCAGCAGCAGCGACAGGAGGAAGACCTTAAGTTGTCGTTAATTATCCATATTAGGGCTGCAATTGGCCCATGTTGTCCACTGTAGGCCCACTGTAGGCCCATGTGGGCCCAGGTCACCCTGCGGAAGCCTCCCACATCGTTGGTAAAATTGCGATGGGGCAGGAGTGCGGGCACTGTGAATGGTGCCCAATTTTACAGCCCACCTCCTCCTGGGGGCTGTAAAAATCAGCCTGAGGTGCCGGCTTCTTGAGCCAAACTGGAGGAGGATTCTCAACCCCAAAAACAGGCAGTTCTGGGTTGGGTGGGAGGTTAAAAGTGTTAAAAACCTGAATTCTGACCCCAATTTGCCTCTACCTTGACCACTTGCAGTTTAAATATGATGAAGGGAGTGAGTGACCAACCTAATCCCAGGAGGTAGGAAGGCAATTCGAATATTATAATGAGGCTGCATGCCTCATTTTTATCCACCATATTCATCCTATTTACATTTCAAATTTAACACTGGCTGGCTGGGTGCCCGGACCTCGGGTAATCTAACGGCTAAAGGAATCCGAGCACTGCTGGATCGAGAGGGTGAGTGAGTTTCTATTTAACTACTGGATCTAGCATATCTACCTCACCAACTCTGTGCTATTGGATACCCTCTGACCCTTCTGATCTCTGCCCCCGGTACCCTCTGACCTTCAGTTTGCATCTCCTCCCCCATGTTAGGACTCCCATCCCCCCAATCTTGGGAATTGAACCCCCATCCCAAGATCAGACTCCCCTCTGGAATTGAACCCCCCCACCTGTTGTATGTTTTATGTATGTTATAATCACAGAGCATTATAGAGGTGACACTAGTTTCCAAGTGTGTAACAGGTTTATCACAAAATGTCTGCACTCATGCTTATCCCAGTTCCAGCTTCCTCTAGTAGCTTCTCTGTTTACTCAAACTGAGTCCACACCCAGGTTAATCAATTAAGCATAGTTAGCATAGATCAATTACCAGACTCACATAATCAAACACAGAACGATTGAGCTCAACACTGGACCCATCCCACACCAGGATCGGGGCTACATCATCCGGCTTCCTCTTCTCCTGTCTTCCCTGCCCGACTGGAACCAAGGCTGGTCAGCGACTGCAGGGGTTCAAGAAGGTAGCTCGCCACCACCTTCTCCATGGCAATTAGGGATGGGCAACAAATGCCGGACTCACCAGCGACCCCGATATTCCAAGAATGAATAAAAAATATCACACACATGTCATGAAGCTAAAACTCTGAAGTGTGCACGCATTAGCAGGCTCCCACCTTCCAGTGGGTCACCATTTAACATTCTCCCATAGCGTTCAATCGCCCTGGGTGTGAAGGAAACAGCACTGTTTGTTAGAACCCAAAGGCTAATTGAATCATTACCAAGATGAATTCCAATGTCGACTGTCACGTTTTTGATGGAGCACCAGTCACCCCTGGATACCTTGCCCAATGGGTCAGGTATGCTTTGGCGTAAACTTTAGAGCACTGTTTTTCTTATTGGAGTTGTGGTGAATGTTTGTCTACTGCATTTAATACCTTGCATCATTTTTATTGGCTTGTGCACTTATGTTAAAACCTTCACATATTGCAGTTGCTGGTCCATCACAAGTTGAGCTAAGAAGATTGGGAGCTAAGAGGGGATGCACTTTAAGGAGGAGGCCTGAGAGCACAAAACCTTCATGTTGAGTGACAGCGAAGGCATGATGCTTGGTACTCACTGATATCCAAGTACTTCCTCTCTATCTGGACATCATCACTGCAAAGGAGTACCTGAGGCTTTCATTTGCTCCAGACTGACTTCACTAGGGTTGCCAACTGTAACTAAATGTATTTCTGGAGGTTTCATCACATGTTTTGCCCCCACACTCCAGCCATTAGTTGGCCAACATATCCATCCTCATGATGCAGTGCCTTCCTACACCAATTGGAAAGCAAAAAGACTCATTCCCCAATTCGGTGATGCTTGACTGTCGGCCAAAAGGCCTTTTTCTTTTCCCATTTTCAATGTTTTTATATCTGGTAAAGAGAAATGTTCAAAGGAAGTGTCAAAAATGTTTTAAATTTTGTAATGTCCCGATGATATTTCTCCAGGGCTGCACACAGCAGTGTCCCTGGAGATTGATCTTCAAATCCTGGAGACCAGGCCAATCTTGGAGGGGTGGCAACCCTAGACTTCACACAATTCAAGAACTGGACTGAATAAACCCATGGCTGTGAAGCTGACAGTGGCATCAAACTTTTATGGAAAATAATAATGTATATATTATGAGGAATAAAGAAAAGGCAGAGGCATTAAACAATCATGTTGCATCTGTCTTCACAGTAGAAGAAACAAAAACAACAACAAACCAATGGCTTAATGAGAGTGTGCAACTTAAAGTAATTAATGTGAACAAGGAAGAAGTTTTGGAGAAATTAATGGGACTAAAAGCTAACAAAACCCCTGGTCCTGATGGCCTACATTCTAGACTTCTAAATGAGGTGACTGTAGAGATAATGGATCCATTGGTTGCGATCTTACAAAATTCCCTCGATTCTACAATGCTCCTAGTGGAGATAGCAAATGTAGCACTGCTATTCAGGAAAGGAGGGAGAGAGAAAGCAAGGAACTACAGGCCAGTTAGGCTGACATCAGTTGTCAGGAAAATGCTGAAACTTATTCTGAAACAAGTGGTAACAGGATACTTAGAAACTTACGCTATAGGCAGACTATAAAGGACATTACCTTTGACAAATGCTTAATCCTGGGGAAAGGCCCGGCACTGGCCTGTCCAAGTGCCTTAGGAGGACAAGATGCAATGGGCCTTCCCGAAAGGAGGCGATGCCAGGCTCTCGCCAGCTCTCCAGCTGGTAGCTGAGGTTGCCTCCACAAGCTTCCGCCACACATCCTGAGCACTGTGTATAATTTTGGTCTTCATACCTAAGGAAGGATGTACTTACCTTAAAAGGGATGTAATGAAGGTTTGTGATTCCTGGGATGAGAAGGTTTTCCTATGAGGATAGATTGGGGAGGATGCGCCTATACTTTCTGGAGGTTAGAAGAATGAAAAGTGATCTCATTAAAACATATAAAATTCTCAGCATCAGCCTAGATGCTGAGAGACGCTTATCCTGGCTGGAAAGATTAGACCTATGGGTCATAGACTCAGGATAAGGAGTTGACCACTTAGGACTGAGATAAAGAGAAATCTCTTCAGTCACAGGGTTGTGAGCCTTTGGAATTCTCTACTCCAGAGAGCTGTGGATGCTCAGTTTTTGAGGATGTTCAATTTTGGGCCATAAAGGCATTGAGGGATATGTGGATCGGTGGGAAGGCAAGGTTGATGTTGAAGATCTGCTATGGCACTTTTGAATGATGGAGCAGGCTTGCGGGACTGGATGGTCTCCTCCTGCTCCTGGTTCTTATGTTCTAAAATGTAGACGATGATGGGCATCCGATTCATTCACCATGGTTAGTGTTCATCTGTTCAGCCTGGGTTAAGCTAACCTAAGAATAGCAGAGATTAAAGGCAGAGGTTTCAGTTTGTAAGAGTTTTGCTCTGCTTATGGGAACTGATGGCAAACAGTTAAGGCCAAGGAAAGGTGTTGTGGAGTGGGATGGTGAAGCCAAAACGATTACAGCTTGGGATATTAGAAAATTGACTGCCCACATGATACTGATCTATTAGGGATGGGCAACAAATGCTGGCCTTGCCAGCGACACCCACACCCCATGAATGAATAATAGAAATCAAGGGAGTTGCAGGAGGAGATATAAGACCAGTGAAGGTTATGAAGGAGGGGGGAAGTGGTAGATGAGCACATGGAAGAACTTGTGGATAAAGATGATGGTTTAAATTTGAGACCTTGAGGTAGTATTAGGCGCTGAGCCTCTAGTGTGGGACAGGATGTCTGCAGTGATGTTTTCAGTGACCTGACAATTGTTACAGTCTCATTGAGTGAATTTGTCAGTTTATTGCCAATTTGTCTGAAATATAAACTGTTTTGTACTGTTGACTTCAGCCATCTGGAAACTGAATTGACTCAAATTCCTTTCTATTAAGAGTATTATAACTGACAAGGAAGAGGATACTTTCATATAATCAATGAGTGCTGGATTGAATCCCAGATCCAGGAATGAAAGCACATTGGACTAGCCCAATGCTCCAACCAGACTGTGTT
This sequence comes from Carcharodon carcharias, assembly GCF_017639515.1. Lineage (NCBI taxonomy): Eukaryota > Metazoa > Chordata > Chondrichthyes > Lamniformes > Lamnidae > Carcharodon > Carcharodon carcharias. The sequence goes on from NC_054485.1 coordinate 14,967,584, forward strand.
TCTAGCTGTGTAAATTAGATGTCCCTTGGTGCCTATAATATTCCCAGTTGTTTGATAAAGTAATGTCTTGGTTTAGAGCACCATCTCATTTTATCATGAAATGTTAGAATCCCAGGTTATAGAGGAGGAGGGAAAATTGCCAGGCATATCTTCTAGGGTGCAAAAGATTGCTCTAGTCACTATGTGTAGTGATCTGTTAAAAAGTATTCAGAACATGTATAATTTTGCAATTCAAAGCGCCACAGCCATTTTAATATTTCCCCTCCCTCGATGGCTTTCTCATGAACTACCAGCTGCCTACTCATCCAACACTGATAGAGAGCTAGGTGTATGAAGCTTGCCTAATCTCTCAGCTGGGCTGTAGCATGCAGATCAACGAGAACTGCAAAAAAAGAGGGAAAGGAAGGAAAATGGTGGGGTGGGGCATGGGTGGGGGAAATTCTTGAAATAAATTAAATTTCCATTGTGCAGTTAGAATTGTTAAAAATATCAGTATTTGAACCACTGTGACCAATCTCCTTGAAACTTAATCATGACTTGGAGCAATGCACAATTATACTTCCGACCACAATTGGCTATTTAACTGATCTCACTCATTGGGAACTGAGTTGATGCAGAGAGACTACATTTTCTCATTAACCTTCTGAGGACTGCAGGACCATTCATTCAATTTATTCAAAAAGACATTATAGCTGGGAGCTTCTTTCTAACTGAGCAGGCTATATATAGAGACACTTCTATGCTTTCCTGGTGCTCAGCATGTTTTTCAGTCTGTCATTTTATGAAACATGTTGAAAGACATGTTTATTTTCTGGGATTTGGGGGTCGGGAGAAAATCGGCTGCCCCTTCAACGGGTCAATCAAAATCAAACAGAGGTGCTGGCTTGTCATCTATTACACACCTGCAGATGGCTGGGAGCAAGTGGCATGGGCTATGATGCAGCCAAGAGCTTCATTGAAGTTACAGGACTAGAGGTCCTCACCCTGCCATGCCTGTACCAATGTTGGCCACTCAGGTGACATAAATGCCCCCGTGCTTTCTAACCATCATACGATCCCCGAACGTCTGTTACAACCATGCATTTTAAAAATGCATTCTATCAAGATGTAAGTTTATGACTGACTTCTTTATTTGCAGAGTGTTAAACTATTGAAATAATTTGACGAGTTGGGTAGCAGACATTAAGGGCATTCAGAATGCAACTGCTAGTTTAAAGGAATTGTTAGGATACTAGAAAAGGAAAGAGAGACTTGCATTTATATAGCACCTTTCATGACCCCAAGATGTCCCAAAACATTTTACAGCCAATGAATAGCGAGATGAGACTTGGCCTCAATGTTGTTTTCTCCTCCTTGAACTTTTTCTAGTATTGCTGTGACTCCATTGGTAACACCCTTGTCTCTGAGTCAGGGGGTTGCAGATTCCAGTCTCATACCAGGACTTGAGCACAAAAATCAATGGTGTCACTCTAGGTTAGTATGGAGGGAGTGCTGCATTGTCTGAGGTGCTGCCTTTTAGATGGAATGTTTAAAGGCTCCTTCCTCCCTCTCAGGCAGATATAAAAGATCCCATGGCAGTATTTTGAAGACGAGCAGGGGAGATATCCCTGGTGCCCTGGTGAATATTTATCCGTCAATCAATGTCACATAAGCTGATTTTCTAGTCAATAGGATAATGCTGTTTGTGGGAGATTGCTCTGTGCAAATTGGCTGATGCACTTGCTATATGATAACAATGATTACACTTCAAATGTACTTCTTTGGCTGTCAAGCACTTTGGGACATTCTAAGGTTGTGAAAGGAGTTATAGAAATAAAAGCTTTTCCTTCTTATGTATAATGAGCTTATTTATGATGCTTTATGTTTAAGATGTGTCCCCTTCCTTTAAATCATGTGACATTCACAAAATAAGTAATGATTTCAAATGCTCACAAAGGGGACATTAATGAGTCTTGCTTGTAGATTGATGGGATTTAGTGCAATCAGTATATATTATAACCCAGTAATAACGTTTGTTTTGCAATATGTTAATATATAAGGCCGGCCACACATCTAACATTTGCTTTTCAAAGATTGTGTAACATCACGTGACAGAGGAGGCAAAAATGCAATTTTTTTTTCTCTTTTTGACAGCAGGCCTAGCTTTTAATACTCTATTGCGGGTATATTCTTTAAGGTCATGCCAGCATCAACTGTGACTTAGTTGGTAGCACTCTTGCCTCTAAGGCAGCAGATTCAAGGGACACTCCAAAGACTTGAGCACAAAATCTGGACTGACCCTCCAGTGCAGCACTGAGTGAGTGCTGCACTGCCCGAGGCACTATTTTTCAGATGAGATGTCAAATTGAGGGTCCCATTTTCTCAGTTGATATAAAAGATCCTATGGCTTTATTTCAAAGAAGTGCTGGGGAGTTCTCCCTGGTATCCTGACCAGCATTTATCCCAAAGTCAATAAAACAGGCTGTTTACACATTACCACAATGCTGTTTGTGGAAGCTTGCTGCTTGCAAATTGGCTGCTGTGTTTCCCATGTTAGTAAATTGAAAAAATATTCAATTGGAGTAAATTGCTTTGGGTATCCTGGGGTTGTGGAAGTGGCTATATAAATGCAGGTCTTTCATTAAAGCTGTTTCCTTTTGCAGCTAATAACAATTTTTGTCCCATATTGCTCCTGTTAAGCAACTTGGTGGGGGGTGCATTTTAGTGCAAAAAGCAAAAACCAAAATCTTGCAGGTTTTGGCCAACTGAAAAAGAAACAGAAAATGCTGGAAGTACTCGGTAGTCCTGGCGGCATCTGTGAATAGAGGAATGCAGTTAACATTTCAGTTTGATGACATTTAGTCAGAACTGGACAAAGTTACAGATGTCACAAAAACAGAAAATGCTGGAAAAACTCAGCAGGTCTGACAGCATCTGTGGAGAGAAAAAACAAAACAGAGTTAACGTTTCGAGTCCTTGAGACTCTTCTTCAGAGCTGGACAACAGGCAATAAGGACTCGAAATGTTAACTCTTTTTTTCCCTCTTTCCACAGATGCTGTCAGACCTGCTGAGTTTTTCCCTGTTTTTGTTTCAGATTTCCAGCATCCGTAGTATTTTGCTTTTATTGAAGTTATAGGCGTAGCAGGTTTTAAGTAAGTACAGAGTCAGGGGTGCAGGGAAGAACAACAAGGATGGGCTGTGATAGGGTTGAAGGCAGTAAAGATTATTAACTAAATGGATGCTGGTGGAAGGCAAAAGGGGATGGTATTGGAACAAATAATGAAACAAAAGATGAGTCTAGCGCAAGCATAAATGGGAATCACTACCAAACTGTACAAAAAACTGGATACATTGGTTATGATCTTAATTGTTGATGTTATATAAATGTAAGTTGTCACTGTATCTAAACTGCTTTGTATCTGTGAAATCTCTGGATTTCTCTACCTTTCCTTAAAAAAGATAATTTTTTGGATGGATTAATGCATTGATCGTTTTCTCTCAATACTTGTGCTAAAGTAAAACAGCAATCCCACATAAGCCATGCCCAGAAGGTGCTCAGAAAGTAACAGACATTTGAAATGGAAAAATTAAAGTGTCAGAAAAGCTTGCTCTCTATTCTCAGAATCAATATAAAAATGTAAATTAATCAGCCAACAGTGAGCTTAGAAGCCGAGAAGATCTATCATTTTGACAAGTCTGTTTAATACCTTGTACTTAAATTTTGTCTAGATAAACAAAAGACACTAATTACAAGAAATCTCTGGTAGCCAACTGAGTTGGGATTGAACCAGATAATGAACTAGATGCAGAGCCATTCTACATGTAAATGTATTCACGGCATACCCTCTCTGATTATTTGCCAGGTTTCTTCTGCAGTAGGATAGAAAAAGCATGACTTGCATGAAAGAAACTAACACCTTGGATAAGATGCTTCCTCTGGGCTCCTGTATATTACTGGGCTGTGGATGGGGATTCACTGTGGCTGATCTATTGGTTTACTGAAATGTGTGTGTGTATTTTTTTAAACAAGTTGCTAATTAACTGAGCAAGAAAGGGAAATGATTCCAAATGTACAATTTGAACTCTGAAAGGTCACAGTTGTTGAGGATGTAGCCAATTGGGAACTTCAGGAACTGGACTGATGTCAGCTTCTAATATTTGGTACTTACATCTCTGACATGCAGTAGGTTATTGAAAAAGATATTAGGCATATAATTCTTATAACAACTGAAAAAATTTAACACCTCCTGAAATTTCCTATCAGCAGCTTCTGCAATGTAAATTTCCCTACCGCAGTTCCTATCAGCTGAAGTATACCTGGTTTCAGGCTGCTATGGAAACCTAAACAAAACCTTCACAAAGTGTATTTCTTCCCTACAATATTCATAATGCAGAAGGCTCTAAGTGTAGGTATGTTCCCTAGCAGCCCCCCTATAAATTCCAGTGACATACTTTGAAATCAATATGTGCATTTTAAACCATTTATCTATAAAGTGCAAAATTGATATTAACACAATGATATGGAAATTAGGATATAGTCACTTGGTAGTACAGGATTTGAGTATTGTTGAAGACAATTGAGTATTGTTGACATGCTGTCAAAGCTTTTCATCTTGCACTCACCAGGACAGATGCAAGAATGCCTAATTTCAAAGGGAACAACAAATTTATATTGCATGAGAAAAGGGTGCTGATTGGTTGAGATGATATCATGGAAAATGCAACTATTATTCCCTACTCTATTCTTTAATTCTAAAAAAGGCACCACGCCTGACAATTTCCTGCAGGGATAGGAAAATTAGGATATGGATATGGAAAAATATGGAAATTAAGGTTCATAATCCCTTAAAGACACCTAACTAGTAAAGAAAAAAGACATGTCTTTTTAGAGTGAACTTTGTTTTTAATTTTGCCTAATTATAATCGAACAGTTCCATTCTACATATATATTAATGTTCACATATGGTTCATATTTTCTAGTGGACCTGGTCATATGATAGTATACGCTTTTGCAGGGTCTTTGTTCAATTAACATCATTATTGAATCATTCACAAGTACCCAATAGTTAAAGTGGTGAGGGGAGAGGGAATGGGGCCAGTGGAAGGAATGGAATTCTAAAGCGAGCCCGTATGACTATTTAAGAGGGGGTGGAGCAAGTGGAGCAAGATAGAAGGTTACGATTAAATAGGAGCAAAGGAGAAATTTGACAGATGTCATGGACACAAGGCTAGGGGAGTATTAATGTCAGTGGTAATGACTAAAGAAGATGCTGATAGTGGCATAAAGGTGAGATAGCAGAATGATGTTAATAGCCTTGTCCTGCTAGTAACATGTTCTACAATCTTATCTTTATGCCACTATCAGCATCTTTTTTACTCTTTAACAGTATCATTAACACTCCCTTTGTCTTATGTCCATGAACATCTTTGTCACATTTTTCCTGAGCTCCCGCCTATCCCTGACCTTTTATCTTGCTCCAGCTGTGAGCTCACTGACAATTTAGAGGCCTATTAAGGCCCCTAATCAATTAATTGACTAGAATTTTTCGCTGCCTGTTCAACTATTACAGAAAATGCTGGAAAAACTCAGCAGGTCTAGCAGCATCCATGGAGAGAAAAAAAACCACTGAGTATGGTGGATTAGTGGAGCATTTGATTTCAGAGGAGAAGCAAAAAATAGGTAGGGGCAATTCTCACTCACAAACATAGACCACAGAAATGTATGTGCCCTCCTGGTCAGTCTCCTATCTTGCACCCTCTGTAAACTTGAGCTACTCCAAAATTTTGCTGCCCTTATTGTAGATCACATCAAATCCTGTTCATCCTTTGCCCCTGTAGTTGCTGATTGGCTCCTGGTCCAGCAATGCCTTGCCTTTGAAATTCTTATTCCAGTGTTCAAATCCCTCCATGGGGATTGTCTATCCCTATATCTGTAATTTCCTTTAACCCTACAGCCCTCCAAATTCTCTGTGTACATAGAATTCTGGCCTTTTTTGCATTGACGATTCCTTTGCCTCACCATTGGTGGTCATATCTTCAGCTACCAAGGCCCTAAGTTCTGAAATTCCCTCTCTCCCCAAACCTATTTACCCACCTATCCTCCTTGAAGACACTCTTTAAAACCTAGCTCATTGACCAAGTTTTTGATCCCCTGTCCTGATATCTCCTTAAGTGGCTCAATGGTAGATTTTGTCTGATAATATTGCTATGAAACACCTTGCGGCTATATAGGTGCTATATAGATGCAGGCCATTGTTATCAGAATGAGGAAACAGTTTCTGGTGAGATTCTCTGGACGAGAACTTCAGTAAGTACTAATGTAGTTTATGGAGCCAAATCGGCCTCGACTTTCCATTCGGGTTATTGCAGATGCCACTGTGCCCTTTCTCCACCTCCTCAGCCTTGTCTGAAGTTGGTGCAGTAAGTTGCATTTCCTGTCATTCATATCTGGGGCAAACAATATTTGTTGTTCCTGGCAGAAAGTCTTTCTCTAGATGGTGAAGTGTGATGTAAGCATTAAATCACTCAGAGGGAGTTGAATTGAATGTAGGGTGATTCATTCAACTCCTCAGATATATGATTTGAAAATACTTAAAAAAAAAAACCTCTCCCCTTTGGTCATTGCCCACATGGCTGAGCTCAGAAGCTTGTACCCCAAATCTTTGCTCTTCCCTGGACAGACTCTTAACAGATGCTGGGTGTTCTCCCTGCAAAATTATGCAGGGTCAAGGATGCATCATTGTGGCCGTCAGAATCCAAATGTTTATCAAGATTCTGTAAGGACATGAAGTCCTGGCCGTAGTATTGGAAGTCTGCAAACTGATATTGACAATGGTAAAGAATATTGCCTTTTTCTACTTTCCCAGCGTTGAGATTTCTTGTGTGGCCTCAGCAATTTACTTCAATCAAATCTGGTGGAAATAGATGATTGTCACTTGGAAGTACAGAATTTGAACAGTGCTGAAAGGAGAGACATGTTGCCAAAGCTTTTCATCTTGCACTCATCAGGACAAACGCAAGAATGCCAAATTTCAAACAATCACAACAATTTATACTACAGGAGAAAAGGGTGCTGATTGGTTGGAATGTCAACACTTGTGTCCTGTAGTATAAATTGTTGTGGCTGTTTGAAATTTGGCATTCTTGCATTTGTTCTGCTGAGTGCAAGATGAAAAGCTTTGGCAACATGTCTCTCTTTTCACCAATATTTAACTATTCCTCCCTCCCCATCTGTAGCTATCTGTAAGTGTTATCAGATTTAGCATCCTTTAAGCTGCTGTTGTGTCTTCTTCCACTATCGAGCTATCTGTACACAGCACCATAATAATGGGATTGGACCTGTCCACATTTATAGCTGTTGATCAAGCAAACAGACATGCATGAGCTCCTTTACTCAACAGCTACCTTGAACAAATGATCAATTATAAACATTTATTCCAATTGGAAGCTTTAATTTTCATTCTCTGTTCTCCATTCCCCTTGGAGAAAAAGAGTGAATGATTGAGAGAGAGCTAAATGATGTGGCTGTTTACGTGGACTTGTATCTGCTGGGAGCTAGACAGAGAACACCCCAAACAATTTTTATTTGTATTCCTCAACAGCCAGCGGAGAGTGAGGGCTGTTGTTTATTTAGGCTCATCTAAATTCTAAACTCAACCCAAGTCCCAGAGGGGGAGAAGCTACTAATAAGTCAGTGCCTGGATGTGATAAGTCTCACATTTAGCAACAACCTTTCTTTCCTAATTACTGTATTTCATGCATTTAAAAATCTGAGGTGAGAAGGCAGTTTGTTTCCTTATTTGAATTGCCAGGGCTGTGCTGAGATGAATCCGTGACTTCAATTGTTGAGCTGTAATTTAGTGACAAACTCACTGAAGGTCTTGTTACTCCCTATCCCAAGCTAGTTGGCCAAGTATGAAACTAGGCATTAATACTTTTCCTGATAATAGGCTTACTCACATGATGCAGCAACACAGATGCTTACTTCCCGTCCACCAACCCAGTGTCCTAGCGGTCCCCCTTTATAAGTGCTCTTAGTGCTTAATTATACCATGCCCTCCACCAGTGTATCTTAACAGTATAACTAATATACCATTAACACTCCTGAAACCTAACCTCATGCCTTCCCTCAGGATCTCTGTGGCAGTGCAGGTGAAGCTCTGATTCCACAGGGTCGATTTTAACTCAGGGAGGAATTAAGAGTTTGAAGCATTTGACAAATAACCCACGTTCCTGGAGTATAAAATCCAGGAGATTATAACTCCTGGTCCTCATTTCTATGCCCCTTCTCTGACACAACAAAACACATTATGTGGTCATTCCCGCATGAGCACAAATCGGTTGCCTTGGTTCCTACACGCTAACAGTGATTACACTTCAAAAGTACTTAATTTGACCGTAAAGTGATTTGGGACATCCTTGTGGTTATGAAAGGCGCTATAAAAATGCAACTTCTGTTCTTCCCAGCCAAAGCTGGTGAAAATGCTGTTACTGCTGACCTGGTGTCCAGCTGGAAGGCACTGTGACAACTTAGGGCAAGCCATCGTAACCGTGTCCAATCACTGTGGATGTTTGGTCAGACCGCAATTGGAATGTTATGTCCAGTATGAGGCAGCCTTCTTGAGGAAGGAAATCAGGGCCATGGAGAAGGTACAGCAGAGATTCACTGAGGGGATACCTGGGATGAGAGGCTTTATTTAAGACCAACGACTTGAGAAATGGAGGCACTTTTCAGGAAAACAGAGAGAGAAACCTAAAGAGAACGTCGAGAGGCGTTTAAAATTAACGAGGGGTTTTGATCGTTTGAAAAGGAAAGAAACTGTTTCGGCTGATTGGTGAGCTGACAACATCACCAAATTCAAGATTATCACCATAAGAACACTGGGCGAGGTTAGGAGAATTGGTTTTATGGAGAATGTTGCAAGCACATGATATGCTGTATGAGACAATGGTGGAATAAACAGGAACAGGAGTAGCCCATTAAGCCCTTAAAGCCTTTTCCACCATTCAGTGAGATCATGCATGTATCTTAGACCCCACCATGGCTCCATATCTTTTTATACCTTTATCTCTCCAATTTTGTGCCCTTGCCTGGCAAAATAGCTTTTAGTAAAAGAAAGTAGATAAATATTAACAAGAATGTAGGGATAGTTCTTTTAGAGTCAGTATGCAAAGAGCTACATTTATCTCCTGTGCAGTAAAATTCTATGACTTTCCTCTGAATGAGGGCCAATTTGAATGAAGAAAATCAGTATCAAATCTTGCTCTGCTGCAGAGTTGCCATAGGAACTGGCTACATTATAAACCAGATAAGAGAGTAGTATTAGATGAAGACCATTGAGCCATTTGATAAAGCATTATTAAAAGGAAAGAGATTAGTCTTCATGATAACCATTAATATTAAATGTTGCTTTTGAACTTGAGGGCGTAAGCTCTTATAGCTTATAACAAATATTTTATGAGGCTAAGTATGATGACTATGCTTTTTATTTTGTTGTGGATAGATGTTGCAATCTTTTATAAACAGAGGCAAATACTGGAGAGGTTTATCCTGCAGATTAAGTTATAACTTGGATTTAAAATATTGTGAATTTGCATTGAAATGAGGGATATTGATAGTGGAGAGAATTAAACGCTTTCCATTTTGGCAATATTAAATGTTTCCAACCCAGAATGAAAAAAACAGTTAAAACTGGGAAATAAGAATACTGGCTCAAACTGGTCCTTAAAATGGAACACCAATAAAAACTGGGAAATAGGAATACTGGCTCAAACTGGTCCTTAAAGTAGAACACCAATAAAAACTGGGAAATAAGAGTAATGGTCTGAACTGTTCTTTCCTTCTAGGAAGTTCAAGTGCAGCAGCACAGTAAAACTGCCTCTAGAATCTTAGGACCACACACCAAAGAAAGAGGCCATTTGGCACATTGGTTTTGAATTGGCTCTTTGGAGATCCAATTATTCCCACTTCCCAGCTCTGTCTCCATAGTTATGTCATCTTTTCTCCTTCAAGCATCTATCTAAATCCCATTTGAATGCTACTACTGAATCTGTTTCCACTACCCTATCAATGTTACATTTCAAATCCCGTGCACTTACTGTGTAAAACATCCTCATGTCACCTCTGGTTCTTTTGCCAATCATCTTGTCCTCTGGTTACAAATTGTGCCTCAGCCACCAGCTTCCAAGAAGCAGCCATATTACACCAGCATTTTTTTCCCCATTCCCAACACGTTCTCTGGCCTCACTGAGTGAGGTTGGCAAACTGGTGCTAATTGGTGATAAATTGTGGTCTATCCTATTTTATGGTACAGAAGGCAGATGTCACGTTGAGAAAGAGACTATTTACACAGAACAAAGTTTTGGATTCGCAGTCATGTAACGTTTACTTTTGCTATTGAGTCTAGTGTTCGTGATTCTATTTTACATTCAGACATGTAATCAGAATTCTGCACATTAACACACTAGCAAAAAAAACAACAGGATTTTTTTTTGTCAAAGCTCTCTTTCTCAAAACTGTAATTATCATATTCGCATATTTCCATGACAAATGGTTGATTTTATTCTTTATTCAAAGCAGCTATTACCCGATTTGTGTAACAAACTCAGCCCACTTACTCCAATACAAGAAATAAAACAGAAAATTTTAGAAATTCATGGCTGTCAGTATTTGAAAGGGATTAAGTCAATGTTTCAGATGTGATTCCCCCCCCACCCCCCCAAAATGTGGTTTTGTAGTTTTTTTTTCTGTCACGTCATGCCCTGAGTAACTTAATCCACATTTCCAGCACACTCTGCTTATTTCAGCTTTTCCACATTCATGGCTTTTCACTCTGTCTCAGCTCTAATGCACTGTTCAGTATTCTGAGCAGTCATCAAATCCACAGCCAGTTCTGTCGCATGCGTAATCAATTTGGAACACTACATTTCTGAATTGGACCAGTGGCTACATCAAACTTTGCCCTGAATTCTGTACTTGATTGGTCTTTGGCAGCGAAGCACCCCCCCTCCCCCCCCACCCCCAAACAATTCCTGACACTTATCCCTGATCTCCATAATTCCACTTGAGCCCTAGGAACCATTTTGTTCCCTTAATTTCACCTGCTTACCACAGCTGTTGTGCAGGAACTAGACAAAGCAATCAGGTTTTTTTGTTATGCACCTTTGTCCGTACAGTATCTTTTTTTTTGTGGTATTTTTGCTTTTTAACCTTCTGTTTTTGACCCGCGATCATTTCACCCAGCTCCCTCACTACTATGTTCAAATCAGTAGGAGGGAAGAGGGCAGCTACATGTCTGAATGTTTTGGCTGTGTGAGACTAGTCTGAGAGTAATTATGGCTAAATTAGTAACACTCTGGTCCCTGACTTTACAGGTTATGTGTTCAAGACTCACTCCAGGACTTAATGCAAAACACTAGATTGACGCTCCAGTGTAGTACTGAAGCAGTCCTTCCTTGTCAGAGTGGTGGTCTTTAGATGAGATGTTAAACTAAGGCCCTGCCTGACCTCTCAAGTGGGAGTAAAGGATTCCACAGCACCATTTTGAAGAGGAGCAGGGGAAGTATTCCTGGTGACCTGGTCAATATTTATCCCTCAATCAACAGCCTCAAACAAATAATCTGTTCCTCATCATATCACTGTTTATGGCAGCTTACTGTGTGCAAATTGGCTGCTGTGTTTCCCACATAATAATGGCGACTACATTTCAGAAATACTTCATTGGCTGTAAGCTGTGTTTTGGGACGTTCCCTGGTTGTGAAAGGCACTAAATAAATACAAGTCTTTCTTTTTTTCTTTTAGAGCAGAGGCCACATGTTTTCTCTTGTCTTCTTATTCAGAAAGCTTAAATGGAATGAATGGTGTGCCTGTAGGAAGAGAAATTTTGGTTTCACGTGCAGGAAATGCTGCTTTTACATACTGCAGAAGATGGGCCCACAAATCTGGGTGTCATGGTTCTGGTGGTTATCGCTCGGGTCATGCTTAGGGGGTGTTGGTGTGGGGTGTGGGGGGAGGGCATGTCATTTACATGGGGCTGGCAAGTCCCTGCATCATTACATGCACATGTCTGGAACACGATGGTCCAATGCAGCCAGAAAATCCCCATCTCTATTTGGGGAGGAATACCCAGGTCTCACTCCACTCCAGAGACCCCATAAGGCTACTCCTTGACAACCGTTGCATAGGATATGATTCCATTTCAAGGAAAGTTTACCCCTTCTTTCAGGGTCCAGGCTGCTCCCCTCTTCTGGACCGGATTAATCTGCACCAGACTCACCTGGACCGGTGTCACCTGGACTGGACTCGCCTGCGCAGGACTCACCTGAATCAGACTCGCCTGGACCGGGTTCAGCTTCATCCATGACCCCCCAGCAGGAGAACTCAATTATGCCTACCTAGAAGCTGGTAAGGCTTTGTTACTTGGTGCACCTGCCTTCAGTAATACCTCAGAACCCGGGAAGCTGACAAAGCATGAACTCTCAACATAGTCCAGGCTACCCGAGCTTTTCCCCGGGACTGTTCCCTGTTATCATTAGACTTATAAGGAATTGAGTGGTGATGCAGGTTACAATATTGGCTGAAGTATCCTGGAATTGGACTGATCCTGCCCCCTCTGAATCATTTTACAACCCAGACTCTCTAACTCATTATATCCAGCTGATTTTCATTAGTTGTATACTCCTCGTGCATTCACTTGTTAAATTTCCCACCTTCTCTCATTCGTTATATGCCCTATCTACTGTTACTGATTATATACCCTGTTTGCTTGCATTCATTATATACATTGTCCATTTTCACTATTTATATACCTCGCCCACTTTCACATGCTAACTGGCACCAAATCTCACTCAAAGTCACTTAAACATACCAATTCGTATGTTCGTAAATCACAGAACAACTGCTGTGAGAATGGAATATCAAATCGAGGCACATTGGACTGGTAGGCAAAATTTTACTCTGCACCTAACCATGTCACAACTGGCCTGGGAGTGCTTGATGCTGATATTGGATGAAAGAAGAAGGAATTTACATTTATATAGCTCCTTTGACAATGTCAGGATATCTCAAAGCACTTCGCAGCCAAGAAGTTATTTTTGAAGTGTAATAACTTGTAGGGAAGCAAGGGAGCCAATTTGCATACAACAAGGTTCAAGAAACAGCAGTAAGGCCTGTTTCTTTTTAGTTATTTTGATGATGGATAGTTCTTGGCCTGCTGTCTCCTCAACAATACCTCGGTTTCATGTCTTCTCTGGAAGATGAGGCCTTCAGCAGCCCAGGACTGTGTTAAAATGTTAGCCTTGATAATGTGCTCAACCCTTTGGTTTGGTGCAACTCATTGGGTATAACAATGATAAATGCTTCATTTTGTAAACCAGCAAATTAAACTACGTTTGACGAAAAGAGGAAGAATTGTTTTTCCAAGTACAAAGTTTATCTTTTTACACATTTGAACCTGCTATGTACATCTGTGCTACACTAATAGAATCAATCCTACAGCAACATATAATGTGGCTATCTGTATTTACATTGAATTGACAGTACAAAAATAGCCCAACTGGAACTTGTTCCGCTCTGAAATGTGTTCCAAATGGGTTCCATGTGTTATGCAAACTTGAGTGTCCTTGAATGATCTCCCTCGTCCTTCCCACTTCCTTTTTTATTTGTAGGACTTAAGGGCATTGAAAATATTGGTTAGATTTCCCTTGGATTTATCTTCCTTTCTGTTTTAAATCATAAATATCCTTACACGTTTTACAGCCTGTACAAAATGGTCAATAAACTTTTAAAGCAAAAAATTGAACAGGTCTGATTAATGATGCTGCCGATGATTGCCATAATTCATACTTCAGCCTTTGAACCAAAAAATGAGAGCTTCAGGCATGAGCACACTGTATCATCGTGTAACCACCCCCTGACAGTCAGAGGACCTTGCCTCTGTCTGTGATTAATTACCAGCACTCCAATTAATGTGAATAAAGCGCACTGAACATTCATCACTTCACACAAACACATTTGTTTCCTAATTCTAAAGGGAAAAACATTTTCTTGGTGTGATTCAGCACTTGAGACCCTGCAGTATGGTATATTAAGGAAGAAGTGCAAATATGGTGATGAGGTTGTCTCTATTTGGGAGCCAGTGTATAAATTAGATGGGGAAGTGTCATGCATGGTATATGGTAATAGAATCAAAACCAGTGGACACACATAGGGTCTCTGAATCCTCTGAACTTTAAATGTACTATTCTGCTCATTCTTTATCCTTACTTTGTTGAAATATCAAAATTCTTGCACTCAGGTTTATCAGGATTTTTATAAATAGGACTGGATATTGCTGGAAAGAGAGATGTGTTATCGAAGCTTTTTGTCTTGCACTCACCTGGACAAATGAAAGAGTGTCAAATTTCAAATGATCACAACAATTTATACTGCAGGAGAAAAGAGTGCTGATTGGTTGGTAAGTCGACTGATTGGCCGAAGTGTTTTTGTGGAGAAAGCAACCAAAAAATTGGGACTGGTTACCTTCCTCAGTCTTCCTACAATTTACAAGTGTTAAAAACCCAATCGTAGTATAACTGAGTCATTGCTTTCTACTCTTAGCAACCCTGGCAATGACCTACACTCTGGATTGTCCTTCATCCACACTTCTCAATTTTAAACAATACAAGGCTAACTTGGAAAAGAATGCTGGTTCTAAGGTTTAAATAACCTTCAGGGACCGTTCCTTATCCTTTTTTTGACCTCTTTGCATGTGTGCTGATTAATTTCTGATCAAGTACTGCATTCATAAAATAGCCAGATTCAATTTCAGATTTAAGGAAGCCAGCACGCAGGAACTTAGCACTTCTCAAGGAACTGGCTTCACAAAAATAGTAATGGGCTCAACTTGCTGCCTCCTGAGATAGCACAGAGGCTCTGACAGCACTGTCTGGCTACCTCCCTCCCCTGCAGTAACAACATAATGACAACATTGATGCCACTTGCAATGCGACTTTATTAGATGGTTAGGGTAATATTGCATGATTGCAATTATATACAGCCCCTGGTTAGAGACTAGGAGGTGCACAGTGGGATAGCGGTGTGCTTGTACACTGCCACATTTGTGCTTGACCTCTGTAAACGTTAAGGACTTCAATGGAAAAGTAAATCATGTGGAATGTCAGATGGATGACCGATTCACTCTTGTCCATTTTGCAGTGTCGTTGAAGACCAATTTCAACCCTGATTATTTTGACAGTGCTGGCAGACGAATCTGCTTTTCCCAGACATTCAGAGAGGCTTTGATTAAGCTTACAAAGCAGCCAGGCTTCCCAAAGGCACACTTGAAATTTCCTAAAGCCTGGCATGAAACCGTACTGGAGTAATATTGCACAAGCAGCCTCCCTGATGTTGTTTCCCAGAATCAGATCAGCAGTCTGACTCTGGAGTCGTACGATCATGTCAGAAACACTGCAAAGTGATAATCATTCCTCTGCAATGTAAAGCTGACAGTGTCTAGCTTTTGCCATATAAATCTGCACAACTGTGTCAATAATTTTACTCAATGTTCCATTATATATCCCTGCAAAGTCCTACCTCAGCAAAATTTAGCATGGCCAACTCAACTCCTCGTGTGTTGCAAGCATTAAGACTTATTTAAATTAAAGGCTGAACTAATTAAAGTTGAGCTCTGATTATGGATAAATGCTGGCTAGTCCTACACTGTAGTTTCATATCCTCTGTACATGTCGTAGATTATTGGAGCTCTGGCACACAGACCCCTTAATCACGGTGAAGCCTCAAACACTTCACAATTAAATTTCAATTAAAAACCCACTCGCCCTTTTTGTGATAATATCTGGCGCTCAAGCATAGCAAATTTTCAAGGTAAAACACTGTAATTCTCAAGATATTTGGGTACATTTGAAGTCCTCATTATTTTACAGAGGTTTTCTGGTTTCCCAGCAGGTCTTGCATTCATGTTGAAAGTTGTTTCTTAGAATACTTACATAAAATGGTTGAATTACCTTCAGGACATGGATAATTTAACAGCAGAGTGAGTGGGCTTTAGTGAGAATATTTATTTGAAAATATTTTACCAAGGTAGCCCAATGAGAGTTATCCATTCACATGGGACGTTAAAAATTAACCTTCTTGCCCGGAGATCAGAATGCTATCAACTGAGTCACTCTCACCAAAAACTACCTCTTTTCTAAACTGGATTCAAACTGCATTCCATAGAGGACTAGGCCCAAAACAGAGAGAACACTGCCAATGGCTGCATTCAGGCTGGAAATTACTTTTTTTATTGGAATATAGGGAAAAGTCAAATGCTAGAAACAAGCAGTATGTGGGGAAAATGCCAATAAGAAACTCAGTTAACTATGACAAATCATTTTCCTCATGTGTAAAGCTCCTTATCAATGTGACAGAATGAAGCTCATTCTATTGAAGATTATAGGAATCACTGCTATATATTCGTAAATGGAAGTTTTACTGTGTCACTGCTGTGGGACTTTTCAAACATAGAACCTAGAAACATAGAAAATTTACTGCACCGAAGGAGGCCATTTGGCCCATTGTGTCTGTGCTGGCTGAAAAAAGAACTATCCAGCTGAATCCCACTCCCCAGCTCTTAATCTGCAGCCATGTAGATACAGCACTTCAGATACATATAGTGAGGGTTTCTGTTTGGCCCACCCCCCCAGGCAATGTGTTCCAGACCCCCACTACCCTCTGGGTGAAAATAACTCTCCTTAACTCCCCTCCAATCTTTCTGTCAATCACTTTAAATCTATGTTCCTTGGTTATTGGTCTATTTGCTAATGGAAAAAAGGTCCTTCCTATTTACTCTACCTAGGCCTCTCATTATTTTAAGCACCTCAGTTAAATCTCCCCTCAGCCTCTTCAGTTCCAAAGCACGCACCAAACGTTCCTCTTTGCTAAAATTCTGTGACATAAATCTCCCCTGCACTCTCTCTAGTATGTATACGTTCTTCCTGTAACGCAGTGACCAGAACTGTACGCAGATATCGAGCCGCATACCAACTGGTGTTTTATACAGCTCCAACATAACCTCTAACATAAAAGCAAAATGATGCAGCTGCTGGAAATATGAAATAAAAACAGAAAATGCTGGGAAAACTCAGCAGGTCTGGCAGCATCTGTGGAGAGAGGAACAGAGTTAATGTTCGAGTCCGTTTGACTCTTCAGTGCTCTGAAGAAGAGTCAGACTTGAAATGTTAACCCTGTTCCTCCCTTTGCAGATGCTGTCAGACCTACTGAGTTTTTCCAGCATTTTCTGTTTTCATTCCAGCTTAACATCCCTGGTCTTATATTCTATGCTTTGACTAATAAAGGGAAGTATCCTGCATGTCCTTATAATCAACTTATCTACCTGAAGTGCTATCTTTGAGTGCCTGTGGACATGCACACCAAGGTACTCTTTTCCTCTACACATTTCATTATTTGACCATGTGTGTCTATTCCCTTTCCTTGTTTGTCCTCCCAAAATACATTACCTCACACTTCTACAGTTTGAATTTAATTTATCTTTTTTTTTTGCCGACCTGACCAGTCCATTGATATCTTCACCTTGAAAGAATGGATTCTCAGCAACTCCCAAGGAGAATTGATTATTCCTGTTCTCAAAGTCTGGTCAGGCTGGGTCATTGAATATATTCAAGGCTGAATTAAATGTTTGATCTACAAGCGAATCAAGAGTTATGGTGGGGGGTGGGAGCAGGCAGGAAAGTGGAGTTGGGACCATGATCAGATCAACCATGATGTTATTGAATGGTGGAGCTGACTCAAAAGGCTGAATGGTGTCCTCCTGCTCCTATTTCTTATGTTCTTATGTATAGCCCTTTTTGTTTCTGTTAATTAAAAGAGGCATCTTTTGTGGGACAATATATGTCTTATTTTTGCTTACGCAATCAGACAGGCACCAAACAATTGAAGCTAACAAATGTAAACTGATCGTCCTGTCATGTGGGGAGCCTTCAGCTAAGACAAGTGAGTTGTTTTCAATCTTTCGACATTTATTTCAGTCGACAGCTTGGATCAATTGTGAAGATTCCATTTTCAATGTTCCATGTGTATGAGCTGGCTTCAAAGCGAGGGTTTCGTCTTAAGGAGCTTCTTGGCTCCAATACTGCTCTTCACTCCTTTAAGTGTTCTGAATGACATCCATTTTGGCGGATGCCTATACTGCCCAATATCCACCTATACATTCTTGTAACCCAGTGGCACAAAGCTTCTGATCAGAGACGGAATCCTTGTATCCGACGCTGATCAGACAGAAAATTACCCTATTACTGCCCATATGTTGAAAAGACTCTGACTTCCAATCCATGATGCAGAAGAACCACCCCCCCCCACCCAGTGCAGAAATCCTCACAGAGAACAACGAAGAGAATCAGCGCAGAAGCCACACCCCATTTTTACAGCACCAGCTGCCGTGAGGTACGTCTAAATGTCCAGTATGAATGTCAGCGAATGGGTGAGTGGGTGAACGAGTGGATGGGTAGGGTGGGGAGGTGGGTGAGGTAAGTGGGTAAGTGGATAGGGTGGCAGGTGGATGAGGCGGTTGAGTGGCTAGGCGGGTGAGTGTGTGGGTGCGTGAGCACATAGGTGGGTCGGGGGTACAGTCGGGTTGGGAGGGGTTGTCAGGTTGGAGACTAACCTGGTCATGCCGGGGGGTGGGGGTGGATTTGGGTGGAGTTGGGGAGAAGTCAGGGGGTCAGGGTGAGGTAGCCGGGCAGTGGAGACTACGGAGGTCTAGTTAGGGGTGAGTTGTGGGGGGTCAGAGTGGCAGTTGGTACTCGGGGTGGGGGAGAGCCTGAGGAGGGGGAGTCGGGGGGGGGGGGGGGGGGGGGGTGGGGGGTGGGGGTGGTGGGTGGGGTGTGGGGGTGGGGGTGTGGGGTTGGGTGTTGGTTAGCTGTAGAGTTACCCAGGCATTAGACCGGGCTTTTTTCTGTCTAACATTTCCGGCGTAACCATCCGGGTAAGTAAGTCAAAACAGTCCAAAGTCTCCGAATCTATCTCAGAGTTGTAGACTTTTCCAGATGGTCCTGGCAGCATTGGAACTTCAAATTCCTGGGCAATTCCCATGAAGTCAGTGTGTCAGGGCTTCCGCAGGGTCCCTAAGCACATCTTGGGACGTACGTCTGGCCTCTCACAATCCGGAGACCGGAGGAGCTAGGCCTGTACTCCCTTGTGATCATGACTGGGGGGCTAATTTGTGTCTTTCACACCTGTGCTCCTTCAAGCTCTTCAAAGATAGGTGAAGGAAACACTTGGGGGAGAATTTTTTCCGCAGCGGTGGGGAGGGGGGGGCAAGAGTGGCCGCAGGTGGATGCGTAGCTGTCATTTTACGTGGGTGGGTCAATTAAGGCCCTCCCAGTGTGACGCGCACCTGGAAGCGCTGAGCTCTCCCTGTGCGGGTTGGGGGGAGGAGGATGCTGAGTCGGGGCCTGGGCTCTTTCACGCATGTGTGCGAAGGAGTGCAGAAATCTCCCTGAAATAGCACAGAGCCGCCTCAGGGAGATTAGCTTGATTTTTAAAAATTTTAATAAAGGGGAGAAAAAAAAAAATTTAAAGACATGTCCCCTCATGTGAGTGTCACGTGAGCTGGGACATGTCTATGAATTGTATTAAAAATTTTTATTAATGTTTTAAAACCTCCATGGAACCTCATCCCGCCCGCGGATGAGGGGTCCATGAAAAATGCGGAGGCCGCCTGGGCTCTTCACCCACCCGCCTACCGCAAGGTCGGACGGGCAGCTCCGTTAGTTATTTCAATTGGAATTTAAGTGGCCTCAATAGGCCTTTGACAGTCCAGTGGGCGCGCAGCCGGTTCCGGTGTGCTGCCCGCCGAACTGAAGATCTGAGTGACGCACGCCCGACGTCACCGCGCATCATTTTACGCATCGGCGAGCAGGCCCCCCCCACCCCACCCCCGACCTCCCCCGCTCGCCGACCTGAAGATTCCGCCCCCGGTAAACCAAAAGTCAGATAAAAATCATTACACCACCTAACTTTGGAATTAGTGAATAACGGTTGTGATCATGCGCACTTTGTTCAAATGAAGACATTATTCTTCCTCACATTTGTGGGCTGCCTTGCTTGACCCGAGTAAAATATTTCCCAGTTGGGCTCCTGGGATTCTAATCTTTTTTGTGGCCTTTGCTGGGCTTGACTGACGCCGACGCCTTTTCCAGTGTTGACCTTTTGCCTCAGCCTGTTCCTTCATTACCCACAGTTCTCAGCTGGAAGTGAGCAGAGACCTCCCACAACACGGTTGCCGGGATTTCCCCCTAAATTTGTTCCGCCCGCCGGCCGCAATGACGGCTTTTTTTGCAGCTGAAACGGGCTGTTCCGCCGGTGGGCGGCATCTGATTCGCCTGCTGCACCGTGACCTTAGCATTCCCTAACTGTGGGCGTCATATTTAAATGGCGTACCTCCACAGCGTTCACACTTTCTGCAGAAGCTCCATTAGAAGACATGGCTCCCAAAGACAGAAAGCGTGCCCGGGCCCAAATTCAGCGACGCCTCAGTGGAGCTCCTGTTGAATGCAGCCGAGGCTGGCTGCGGTGACCTCTACCCCTCCCCCACCCCCCCACCCCCACACAGGTCTGACCGCGGGCCTGTCCCCAGTGTGACCAATTCGGCTTAGGAGGTGGTCGCAGCGGTGGTCAGTGTCAGCCACCCAGTGCAGCAGGAGGATGAACAATCTCATCCATTCCACCAGGTTAAGGTAACCACCTCATCATTCTCAACTCACACACTGTCAAGCCCATCACACATTCACCAGGATCCCACTCGCAGCCACCTCAAGGGATATCAGCACTCATTCTCACAAAACCCTGGCATCTCCGTCTGGCCTCATCTCCTCTGCAGCTTGCATCGAAACCCTGCCCAGGGCTCCACTTCACCCTCCACACATGCCAGGCATCCTTCTCATCTGCCCTCGCATGCATCAGGCTCACACTCTCCCCATCTTTCTTCGTGCAGGACAAGCTGGTCCCATAAATGGGGGGTGGGGGGGTGCGGGGGTGGAGTTCCCCAGATCAAGGTTCTCACAGACTTTGAGAATAGAACCACAGAGCTGTCTGCAGTGGAGGTGGACTGTGCCTGTGCTGATGGTGAGGTCAACAATGCTCACCCAAGTGAGGATCCTGCACTAGAACATCCATCAGACAACCAGACAGTGCGTGATTTCTCCTGTTTCTGTATCACCTGCCGTGCACTAACTTCTTTCTTTCGTAGGTACCTCTGGGAAGCTGCCGAGGACAGCCCGTGGGCCAAGCCCTCAACTCCAGTCCCCATGACACCTCGGATGAGGAATCTGAGGACAGCACCTTTGAAGACCTGTGACAGCGCTCACCCACACCCTCCACCAGCTCAGAGACACACCCCTCAGTGGGACCGAATTCTCTCGGGGTCACAATTTGGTGAGCACAGCGCACCATCTGCACCACAACAGGTGGAGACAGCGACATCAAAGGTGCTGGCACTCGGTGGACTGCTGGAGGCCACAATTCTGCTGAGTCCGAGTCCAGTGATGAGCCTCCGGATTTGGTCCTGAATCAGTTGCTGGAGCTGCAAAGACAAGCTTGGGAACAGAGACTTGGTTGAATGATGGACAGGATTGGCAGATAAACATTCCAGGATTTAGATGTTTCAGGCAGGATAGAGAGGGATGTAGAAGAGGTGGGGGAGTTGCACTACTGGTTAAGGAGAATATCACAGCTGTACAACAGGAGGACACCTTGGAGGGCTCATGCAGTAAGGCAATATGGGTAGAGCTCCAGAATAGGAAGAGTGCAGTCACAATGTTGGGGGTTTACTATAGGCCTCCCAATTACTGGCTGGAGATTGAGGAACAGTTATGTAAGCAGATTTTGGAAAGATGTAAAAGCAATAGGGTTGTTGTGGTGGGTGATTTTAATTTTCCCAATATTGACTGGGCATTACTTAGTGCTAGGGGTTTGGATGGTGCAGAATTTGTAAGATGCATCCAGGAAGGATTCCTGAGACAATATGTAGATAGTCCACCTAGGGAAGGGGCAATACTGGACCTGGTATTAGGGAATGAACCCGGCCAGGTGGTCGAAGTTTCAGTGGGGGAGCATTTTGGGAAAAGTGACCATAATTCAGTAAGTTTCAAGGTCCTGGTGGATAAGGATAACAAGAGTCCTCGGGTTAAGGTGCTTAATTGGGGGAAGGCTAATTATAACAATATTAGGCAGGAACTGAGGATTCTAGACTGGAGGCAGATGTTTGAGGGCAAATCAACAACTGACATCTGGGGGGCTTTCAAACATCAGTTGATAAGAATTCAGGACCAGCATATTCCTGCCAGGATGAAGGATAAGTATTGCAAGTTTCAGGAAACTTGGATAATGAAGGATAATGTGAGATTAGTCAAAAAGAAAAGGGAAGCATTCGTAAGGGCTAGAAGGCTGGGAACAGATGAAGCCCGTGGAGAATATAAAGAAAGTAAGAAGAAACTTAAGCAAGGAGTCAGGGAGGCTAAAAGGGGTCATGAAAAGTCACTGGCAACCAGGATTAAGGAAAATCCCAAAGCCTTTTATACATATGTAAAAAGCAAGAGGGTAGTCAGGAAAAGGGTAGGTCCACTCAGGGACAGAGGTGGGAATCTGTGTGTGGAGCCAGAAGAAATGGGAGAGATACTAAATGAGTACTTCTCATCAGTATTCACCAAAGAGAAGGACATAGCAGTCAATTTGTCTAGGGAAGAGTGTGTAAATAGCCTGGATCATGTTGAGATCAAAAAAGAGGAGGTATTAGGCGTCTTGAAGAATATTAAGGTGGATAGGTCCCTAGGGCCAGATGAGATCTACCTCAGAGTACTGAGGGAGGCAGGGGAGGAGATTGCTGGGGCCTTGACAGAAATCTTTGTATCCTCACTGGCTACAGGTGAGGTCCCAGAGGACTGGAGAACAGCCAATGTTGTTCCATTGTTTAAGAAGGGTAGCGGGGATAATCCAGGAAATTACAGGCCGGTGAGCCTTACGTCAGTGGTAGGGAAATTATTGGAGAAGATTCTTTGTGACAGGATTTACTACCATTTGGAAGCAAATGGGCGTATTAGTGAGAGGAAGCATGGTTTTGTGAAGGGTGGTTGTGTCTCACTAACTTGATTGAGTTTTTCGAGGAAGTGACAAAGATGATCGACAATGGAAGGGCAGTGGATATTATCTACAAGGATTTCAATAAGGCCTTTGACAAGGTCCTTCATGGCAGACTGGTACAGAAGGTAAAGTCGCATGGGATCAGAGGTGAGTTGGCGAGATGGACACAGAATTGGCTTGGTCATAGAAGACAGAGGGAAGCAATGGAAGGGTGCTTTTCTGAATGGAGAGCTGTGACTAGTGGTGTTCTGCAGGGATCAGTGCTGGGACCTTTGCTGTTTGTAGTATAGTAAATGATTTGGAGGAAAATGTAACTGGGCTAATTAGTAAGTTTGCAGACGACACTAAGGTTGGAGGAGTTGCAGATAGTGAAGAGGATTGTCAAAGGATACAATGGGATATAGATCGGTTGGAAACTTGGACGGAGAAATGGCAGATGGCGTTTAATTCGGACAAATGCAAGGTAATGCACTTAGGAAGGTCTAATACAGGTAGGAATTATACAGTAAATGGCAGAACCCTTAAGTGCATCGACGGGCAGAGGGATCTGGGTGTACAGGTCCACAGGTCACTGAAAGTGGCCAAGCAGGTGGATAAGGTAGTCAGGAAGGCATATGGGGTATTGACTATAAAAGCTGGGAAGTCATGCTGCAGCTGTATAGAACCTTGGTTAGGCCACACTTGGAATATTGCGTGCAATTCTGGTTGCCACATTACCAGAAGGATATGGAAGCATTGGAGAGGGTGCAGAGGAGGTTTACCAGGATGCTGCCTGGTCTGGAGGTCATTAGCTATGAAGAGAGGTTGGAGAAACTCAGATTGTTCTCACTAGAGCAACGGAGATCGAGGGGCAACTTGATAGAAGTTTACAAATTATGAGTGGCATGGACAGAATAGATAGTCAGAAGCTTTTTCCCAGGGTGGAAGAGTCAATTAATAGGGGACATAGATTTAAGGTGAGAGGAGAAAACTATAGAGGAGATGTGTGGGGCAAGTTTTTTACGCAGAGGGTAGTGAGTGTCTGGAATTCGCTGTCAGAGGAGGTGGTGGAAGCAGGTACAATAGTGGTGTTTAAGAGGCAGCTTGACAAATACGGAAAAGGATGGGAATAGAGGGATACGGACCCCGGAAGTGCAAAATGTTTTAGTTGACAGGCAATATGATCGGCGCAGGCTTGGAGGGCAAAAGGGCCTGTTCCTGTGCTGTACTTTTCTTTGTTCTTTGTTAACACCAGGAAGAGATGTCCACTGCACTCCTCAGATTACAATGCACAATGGAGGAGTCCGCTCGCTTTCAGTCTGAGGTGATAGAGCTGGCATGCCAACGCACCGAGGTCAACACTGGCAGGTTGGTGGCTGCATGGAGACCTTGGTCCAGGGCATTGGTCCTGCATTGCTGCAGGAGCTGCAATTCATTGCTGTAGCCATTGGTGTCATCCATCAGCACCAATGCAAGAGGGGTGTGGGGCACCTCAATCTCACTCCAGTTGCCCCTTATCCTCAAGGAGTCAGCCAGGGGCCCTCGGCTACCCATAGGGAGGAGGATCAGCAGCTTGATACCCTGGGACCATGCACCAGGTGATTCTGGGAATGACCAGCTGATCCCAATCCCCTCTTCCTGTGACCCCATCAGCTCCAGCTCCACAGGCCGAGGAGGACGCACCTGTCCCACCCAAAGCAGGCTGAGGCCCACCAGGTCTTGGCCCTCCAGAGGACGCCCGCCAAGGTCATCACAGACAACAGGGTGTAGCAGTCAGCAGGCTGCCTCCACCTCTGCTGTGGATGTTGGGGGAGAATCAAAATGTAGCAGCAAGGTAAGGAAAGTGAAAATGATGTAGTTATGCAACATTGGCACAAGCGATAACCATATATATATATATATATATATATAATGTTCACAAATGTAAATAGACTCGCAATCATTTCATATCCCCTCTTGTTTTTGCCTCTTTCTTATGCTGAGCTGTGTTACTGTCAATCACATCTGATACCTTGGTTCCTGCACAGACTTATCTCAATCTTGGGCCTCTCTTCTGTGCAGTGTGCTACCATCTCACCACAGTAAGTGTCGCATTTCAACGTAATGCTCCATACCAGTAATGCCTGCACCTTCATGTTAAGTGTGCTTGTGGAACGAACCTTGTTCCCATGCCTCATAGGGTCCTGTCATGTGCATTCTTGACCCTGAATGATTGAGGCAGGGCTGTGCTCCTATCTCATATGCATTCTTGACAGTTGAAGGTGTGGTGTTTAAGGATAGATGTGCTGATTCATGGAGAAAGCTCACTTATCATCCAACTCAATTTGGCCGCTGTCTGTTGACAGCTTATGTGCGCTGCCTTCAGCCAAACAGGTTTCGACGTTCCCAGTGTCAATCTGCTGAGCTCAGCAAAAACTGGGACACCCTTGGCCACCTCAAAGTGATGAAGCGATGGCACATTTGTGCACAGGTGCTGAGACATCCAACCTTAAACATTTCTCACCCTGTAGTTGTAACTATTGCAGAGACCAGAAAGGTCTGGTCACAATGTTCGTAGACAGCGGTGTGCGTCCAATTGCCTTGACACTCTAAGAAGTTACTGATGCTACTTCCAAATGGTGATTTCTGGAGGCCAAAACAGCCTTTAGGCATGCTCTGGAATCACACATCATTGGTTCAGACAAGTTGGAGGGATGTAAATGGATAGGAGTGAGTATGTGATGAAGCAGAACAGTGCTCCTCATTAGCAATGATACGTGCCCTTGAGGGCTTCTTGTTGACTGATCTTGGACTTAACTAGAGCCAGGGCTGGCCATGAGGGCACACTGGTTGTGTGTAAGAGGAGGCATCTCGATATCAGGCAGACAAGTGTCTGCCCTCGTCATGTTCAGATGCTCCACCTCCGTATTAGAGTTCGGAGAAATGCAGCTCAGGATCCCTAACTTTAACTGCCGGACGTCACTGCCATTTCGGGGAGTGTATCACTGCCAGCTGAGTCATCTCTAAGTACAGCTACAGCCATGGTATTTCATCAGCTACTTTGTCCAAAGCGTGATGTTTCGTGTCACCATCGGCATAACACATCGTGTGTGGCTGGGTTGGTTCTGATGGATTTCCTTGAAGAGCTTTGCCAGATTGAAGGCCTGTGGGCACTAGGCCACTGAGCATCGTGCAAGTGCCCATGCGTCTTGTTGGCTGCTGGTGCGACTGGGATGCTGGATGGACGTGTGTAGATGCAGCACTTTCTGGTGGCTGATGCCGGAATGCCTCCTCCAGGTAGCACCTCATCTCAGCACGGACACACGCCCTTGAAGCTTGCTCACCCTTCACAGCATCAGGACAGTGTGAGCGTGCTGGACGATGCACTGTCATCCGCAAGTTCTTGGGTGAAACTAGAGGAGTAGCTATCCTGGTGATTATGCTGGCCCATGATGGAGGAGAGTTTTCCAGGAGGATCCTTAGTGTATCTCATCATCCTCCCCCCTGGAATCTGCTGGCAATGAGGGTCTCGCGAGTACGCCTGCCTCGTCTGGCCCATGCAATGGCCTCTTTGCCTGCACCTTCGGCTTCTAAGACCTCATCGCCATCATCCTGTTCGAGGTCCTCCTCATCGGAGGAGACGTTCAGCTCCTCCACCTCATGATCTGCCAAGTCCTCCCCCTTTGTAGCACCAGGTTATGCAGCGCGCTGCAAGTCACGATGATGCATGAGACCCTCTGGGGGGTGTACTGGACTGCTGCACCACATCCGTCCAGGCATTGGAATGACATTTTCAGGATCCCTTTGGTGGGTTCCAGCAATGTCCGGGTTGCAGCACGAGCCTAGTTGTACCTTCTCTCTGCAGAAGTCTGAGGCCGCTGCATGGATGCCATTAGCCTACTGGTCCCCGAGGAGCCAACCCTGCATCCCGTGTGGTCCCTTGGAGATGTCAGGGATCTGAGGCCTACTCAGGATGTACGAGTCGTGGACATTACCTGGGAATCTGGCGCACACCTGCATGATAACTTTGTTATGGTCGCACACCAGCTGCCCATTGAGTGAACGGTAGCCTTTCCAGTTGACGTACTGGACTGCCTGTTGCCAGGTAGCTTTTATAGCATCGTGAGTGCAGTCGATGGTGCCCTGCACCTGTGGGAAACTGGAAAGCTCTGCACAGCTCAGTGCTCTTATGTCCTGGCTTGCTTGACCTCTGTCAAAGTGGACAAAATTATGGGCCTTTGCAAAAAAGCACATCTGTGACCTCCTGGATGCATTTGTATGTGGACGCTTGGGAGATGCCGCAGAGGTCCCCAGTGGAGTCCTGGAAGGAGCCACTAGCGTAGAAGTTGAGTGCGGCGGTTAATTTGACAGCCACTGGCAATGGATGCCCTCCAAGTCCCTGTGGCGGCAAATCCTGCAGAATGTGGCAAATGTGAGTCACCAGATCCCTTGACATGCAGAGACATCCACGTCACTGGGTCTCACTCATCTGCAGATAACACAGACCCTGGGTCTAGCGAGGCGCCTACAAATGATGGCTCCCTGAGGATCACCCTCTGTATCCGGAGGAGGACTTGGCTGCCCCTTGGTCTTGAGGGTCCTGTTCCTCCCTTTGGTGAGCCAGCCACCTCCTTTGCCTTCTCCTCATTCTTCTCTCCTGCCTATAAGCAATATTACAGGCAGTGAGAACACCAGGCTCTCTCTCCCAGATGGTCTCCTTACCGCAGTATCAATGAGAAACGCACACGAGTCAGCATTTTTTGCCAAAGGTCCACTTTCTGCCTGTGATTGTTGGCTCTGGGCCATTTCTTGCATGCTGCAGAGGACTGACCCCTGAAATGATGCCAAGTGCGGGGTGCACATGAACATTCACCACAAACCATCCCCACCCCAGCCCACTTGACCGACTGGCGGCAGCTTTGGCCAGGCGACTGGGCATTCTGCTTTCAGCACAGGCGCTGGGATCATCAGTACCCGCTCTCCAAGACTGTGCTATTTGGACTAAACATGAGGGTTAATATTCAGTGACTACATGAGGTTCATTTAGGGGGTCTGGAGGCTTCTTCTCTGAGTGGTGAATGGCCATATTTCCATGGGGGTTCTCAAACTTGTCCAGTCTGCAGTTTTGTAGTTCTATAATACTCTGGTTAATTTGAAGGCTGAAAATGAGGAGTTAAAATGGGGGGAAACAATCATTGCCGTTTGGATGGATCAGCGTTGCATGAATGGGCATTCTTGCTTCACTTTACTGACTCCCTGCATGTCGATCGAGCGGCTGCTAAACTGTCTCAGCCATGCCTCTGTCGTCATTTTGGAACTACAGTTCAGTTGGGCCGCCCTTTAGTGCTGCCCACCCCCACCAGTCATGTGTCTCAGTGCAACCTTCCCTGCTCATTGCCCCCAATGGGGCTCCTGCCCTGCAGCCCCTTCCCTTCCCCGTCTGACCCCCTTCCCCACCGGAGCCCTTGCCCCGCAGCACAGTAAAAACCACCCCCGCCTTAACCCTGCTGTGGTACCTGTAGAGAGTTGATTTGAGATCCCACCACCACCCCCCCAACCCCACCCCCCGGTGCAGCATGTGAAGCCTGGCACTGACCCCCACGAGCGCTGAGCGATGCAAGGTGTGCAAATTCACCTCAGGGTCAGGGGTGAAGTGCAGCTGCATGCTGTTTAAATCCTGTGGCGAGACACGTTGTTCTAACTGCGCGCCGACCCTTGCTCTTAATCCAGGAGGGATGATTCCAGTCAGCAGACATCATAATGAGATGCTAATTTATGCTAACAACATTCGCAATGTTTGGCAGCGGGAAACGCGGATCGCCGTGGACCCGCCGAAGCTCGCAATCGCTTCCTCGTTTTACGTCATCGTGAAACCGGTTCTGGGCTTTCGGACCCACCATGACGCCCGCTACAATCGGGAGCAGAAAACTCCGGCCATCACTTGTTAGGGGCCAACGAATTACTTACTGCTTCTAATTTTTTGAGAAAACAACTTGCTTAATTAGAGTAAGTCCCTGCTTAACGTTGACTAAGCCGATTGTTTCACTAGAATGTCAGTCTTAAAATAGGGACTATATAGACTATAACCATTCGTTATAATGTCATTTGCCACAGTTGTCCTGTTCTATGGCCTGCACTCGCACAAGGCATTTTCTGCCATTTTCCCTTGCACTGTTGGAGTCAGCACCATTGGGAACCTCTTTTGTTGCTCCTCTTTCTCTGAGTTTGTCCCTGCCCTCTGTGCTGAAGTCCCTCTTCCCACCACTCCTATCCTCAGCAAGCAATGAAGTTCTGGGTCTTCGCCAGCTCCTCCTGCATTAGATGAAGTTGCTCAGTCCAAAACCTGGCAGCTGGTGAGTATAATTTTTGCGCATTTATTTGCATTCGTAGTGTATTGCTTTTGAAATAAAATAGATTAAAAAAGATAGAAGTTATTTCTTTTACAAATGCATTGTCCAGGCATGAAGATATTACAAATTTTGAAGCTATGTTTTAAAAAGTGGACATCAAAAGCTGTTTAAGATGGCAGTAGCATATCATGTGACTTGGCAGCATTCAGCTCCAGACAGTCCTGAAACTCAAGCAAATACCGCATTAAAATATGGACATTCACAGCCACTTGTGAAGTTCACACACCCCTTGGTTAAGGGTGGACCATCAACAGAAAGGGCTATGACCTATCAGCCAATTTGTATTTCTGCTTCACCTTGGACAAGAGAGGCAGCAAAACTCAATAGGTGTTAGACGAACATGAAATGGATCTCATCGACCTTTCATTAGACTGTGATGGCTCCTCACTCCAACCACAAAGTCCATGTCTGTCTGAAACTCTCAGGGTATGAAAAGCCACAGCACAGGATGTTAACCGGCCTAACACATCACCATATTTGGAAAAGGACTTTGGACTTTAACAGGTCACATGGGTAAGGCAGCCACGTTAGTTACCGGCTTTTAAAAATAAATGCAGAAGCTGTTCTAAAACAGATACCATCAGAAACATCATCTAAGCCATTGAACCAGCTGCAAGACAACTACGCAGCCAAGGTAATATGCAGCTATACCTTGAAAGTGGTTCCAACTTCAAGTTCATCTGAGAGCTAACCTCCGGGCAAGTCAACTATAAGAAGCCTCACAACTTCCTGAGAATCATCTGCTCTTATACCTAAGAATCTACAGGCCTGCTAAGAAAGAGACTGAAATAATTCCAAATTACAATTTATTTTTTTTCGTCTTCATCTATATCTAATCTTTGTGTCGGTGATAATGTCCGTGAGACGTTGCGTTTAAACTTCTGGGAAAAAGTGTGTGACAATAAATAATCTTCTTCATTTTTAAATTCAAAAAAGGTGGTAGATCAGTTAAATTGGGACAAACTGCTCTGAGGGTAAGGAAACACACTAACCTCACACTTTAAAACACTTTGACCACAGACAATAATAAAACACACAAATTTTGTCTGTGGCAGTATGTGTTTGAGAAGGTATAGTATTTCAACTTATAATGCTTTATTGCTTTTTTACCGATGAGAAGTGCCCTGAAGCACCTAACTACAGCTTTTTCATTGGTTGTAATGGGAAAACCTGATTGGTTTGATGTCGCTTCACTTAAAGTTGCACTTGTCAGGAATGCAACTGCAACATTAAGTGAGGACTTACTGTAATTCCCTTCTATCTCAGTGCCGCCCCAGCTGAAGTTGCATGAATAGACTTTACTTTGAAAATCCAAGATTACAAGTAATGCTTTTCTCAAATCCTTCCAAAGGAAAAATGGTTTTAAAACTGCCAGGACATGACGCCGAACAAATGATTTAGATTCTCAAAGTGTGTTTGCTAATTGGATATGCTGGAAGATGGCAGGCACTTTGTGAAAGTTCAGATTTGCTTAAAAGTTATCATCTGAAATGTAACAGCTAAGCAATAGAAGAGGAGTATTAATCAATAAAACTTTCATGGTTTTGGAGTGGTACTATAAGTTAGCTGATCTATTGCAATCTGCTATTTTAAGCTTGCTGCTACTAATTTCTTCATACACCTCAATCTTAAGCTTTCAGCCTGAATCATATGATCGACCAGCGTAATATTTCCTGCTCTATTTGGGGCTTTGGGAGAAAGGGGATTACAGAGGGGAATTTAATGCCCCCTCCCCCCCACCATCCACCACAAGGCAGTGGGTTTGGAGGCGAGGGGCATCTAATTGGGCAGGAGAGTGCCAGGTGGAGACCTCGCCGGCTTCCTGCCTCCTCCCAATCAACTCCAGAGTGGGAAGGCCCGCAGCCTTCGCGCCTGGACACTAACTGAGGCGCTCAAGTAGACATAAAGTGCTCGCTTAAGGACCTCATCCCACTGCTGCTGGTAGTCAACCAATGGCAGGTGAGGGAGTTGCCATGCAGGAAGGTCGAAAAGCAAACTTTTGTTGGGTTTGTTTGCAGGCTCCCGGGAGGGGGCTGAGTTCCATTGATCAGGCACAGTGTGCCTTTGAACAAGTGACCCAGCATCAGGAGGAGGGGCCACTGAAAGCCACCCTCCCTGAACCTGCCTCTGATCCCCCCCCTCTCCCACCCCCCTCCCCGCCACCCACCCCCCACCCCCCACCCTGCAGCCCCCATCCTGCCTTCACTCACTTTGGCTCCGGGTTCCTTGCTGATTTTGGACCTTGCATTGCTGACAACTGTCACTGCTCCCGGTAGCACCACCTGCAATGAAGAGCTGACCACCGCTGACAGGCCAGCAATTCTCAGGGGGTGGAAGCTCTGCTCCCGGGGTCCTTAATCCCGAGGGAGACCAGACAGAGGCCACTAAAGTGCCTGCTAGGCACTTAATACGCTGGGCTTCCCCAGAGCTCTGACTGCACCCACCACCACCCCCTCCCCCCACCCCAACCCATGTCTGTTGACATCCCCACCCCCACCCTGCAGCCCCTCTCCTGCCTTCACTCACTTTGGCCCTGGGTTCCTTACTGAGCCCAGAGGTTTTGCGGGCCTCCCCTCACTAGCTAACAGGCGAGACCCTGTTGTTTCAATTAAATTCTGCCCACTGTTTCTGATGCCCCATCCCCAAACACCAATCAACTCTGAAAAGCCTAATTGATCATTCATCTCATTGCAATTACAGGGATCTGACTGAGACGAAATTGGCTTGCATTATGGCCTACAAAATAACACTTCGCCAAGTCATTTGTGTGAAATGCTTTGAGCTGTTTCTCAGATACACGATGAGGTACAAGCATTACATTTTCATGGATAATTCAATAACTCATTAAACTCCATTTATGCTGAGAACCATTCATTCTTACAGTTTATTTCATGGGCTAGTAAGGAATTTTACTGCATATTTGGTCGATGACATAGATCTGTGAAAATTTGTGAAGGGGAGAAAAGGCTGATTCTCTTTTCCTTTCTCTTGTACAAAAAAATAACCTCTTCACTCTACATTTACCAACAAAAAAAACCAAGTCTGAAAACCTTATTGTTCTTACAGAATTTTCTGATAATTCGCAGGACATCCAAATACCCAACCGCATTGAAGTTCCTGCCATGTTTTACCTAAAGATATACAAACTGACAATTTATATGAGGAAGTTCAAACTCTAGTTTAAATTCTCCCTTTTTACTGCAGGTCCTAATTAATGCTAAGTGTGTGTTTTTTTTACTATTATCAGAAGATGATAACACACATATGTGAATTTTCATTTGGCACGCTGGAATAACAATTTTGAATTAGCTGAAATTCTGCCTCAGGCTCCAGGGATTGTTCTGCCCAGAATATAAAAAAAATATCTCAGTGGTGAGAGTCAGTTCCAGGTGTTGCTTCATAAAACTGTTAGTATTTTGCTTGATGCTATTGGATATTTGGTACCTTTGAAGCAAACACCTTGAGAGATTTATAATTAGGATGTTTCCAGGTGTACTGGAAGTCTTTGTTTTTGACGGTTTACATTGTTTGCAAGACCAAATCTGTTGGGTATCCCTGGAAGATGGCTCATTTGAGACCAATCGTATATTTTCTATTGAGGTATATATATGTGTGTGATTAACAGCAAGAAGTGCAATGTAAACACCCGCTGTGGGCAGATCTGGCTAACATCATTAGTGCTGACATACACAACATTTGACAGGGATTCATCATTTATTTAAAAGATTGCTAGAAGCTTCGTGCCCATTATAAAACCTTGAGACATTTTCACTCACACCAGTGTGGGAAAGTTGTTGTCTCATGTTTCAGATAATATCATGTGTAGCTGGGATTTAAGCCATAAAATTGGAGAAATTTTTTGGTTGGTAATATATTTGGGTACCTGGTCCATCGACAGCTGCCAGCTTAAGCAGCATAAGCATCTTGGATTTTTCTTAAATTTCTGGGATAGGTCAAAACCTTCATGGTCAAGCCATGATAATAAAATCTAACCTATCTCTGGTTGTTATGGTAAACCTTTGGAGTGAAGTTCTAGGGGCACAAACAGTTACATATTCAGCCAGAGACATTTAGAATTAGAACTCCACATGAATCCTTCATTATCTCTTCCTAGCACACTCCCTCTGTTGGTACATGTGTGCATGGTAGCCTCAAGTAGACAAAATGCATGATGTAATTTTCAATACGCTACATTTGGTACTTTAGGGATACAACAAATATGTTGCTCCATTCAGTAATACACTTCCATGGGGAGTGGGGTCCCACAATCTCATGGTTTAAAATGCATTTGAATTGAGGTGATCACCCTTCAAATGTTCCATAAGGTGAATCATATGGATATATATGTGGAAGTGTTTTTAAAAGTAATAATAGTATTAAATTTGATGATAAAATACAGATTCAGATGGACAGATTCTGAACAGAAAAGGGACTGATCTTCAGACAGACTTGGACAAAGGCTGGCACGTGGCAGATGATTCTAATGTGATAGGTGCAGGGTAACACAAGTTGGAATCGGTAACTGTAATCACATAACATGGAAGAACTTCTGTGGAGGAGGTTGAAAAAAGGAACCAGTTTTTGGAGGAATTGTTTATTATATCATGAAAGGATCTGATTGGTGTAAAACAGACATCAATAATATGAATCAGATATTGGGTTGCATCAGCAGGTATTGGATTACAAACTAGAACAAGTGGTGCTGATATTGCACAGGACAATATTGAGTTAGTTCTAACCCTAAACTCAATTTCTCAAAGGCTTTGTTTAAAGGTTCAAATGATTCTACATCAAATACCTTCTTTGGACTTTATTTTACACACAGAACATTCTTTGTTAAAAATGTTTTTTCTTACTTCCTGCTTTGTATCAAGCTTGTGACTTTTGTATTTGGATCATTTTGTTGATTAGGTTTGAAGAGTATTCTAGACTGATGGTAAATTGCTGCTATATCTGTTATAGGTTACTGTTTCAAATCTCAGTAACAATTATTTTTAACTTACAATTTATATATCAGTGCTTAAAAGGCCAATCTCCTACAGTGACATCATTCAATATAGTTTCCTAAACATTTTGCTTGTGACTTTTCCTGGAGATCTTCAGTTGATGCCATCCATTCAATATTCATGGCTTATTAGCCTACATTGAAATGTCATTGACATCCAAGAAGACATTGTAAATGAGAGCTTCATGCACACAGTTATACTTCGAATACTGCGAATGAAGAGCTAAAGTAAGAAGAATATATCATGAATGTTATTGTTGCATAAATAGATTTGAATTGTGCATTGGCACAGATAAAAAGAAAGTGGCCTTAATTTTGTGGTAATAATAATGGGGAGTTTATTAGCATCCACCGTTATTAAGGAGTAACTCAGACAACAACATCCGATTTCCTCATATGCACAGTTTTTGCAGTCCGAGTTGCCCTGCTCCTGCACAAGCTTCACTTCATTGATTCCTAGGCGACAGGCTCAGCATTAATTTGCATGCAACTGCATGAAACTGCAATACATAGTCACTACACATCCACTAAACACATTGGAAAAGGTTAGGGTTTGCCCATTCAAGTCTAATTGAACTTTTAATGGCCTGGTAAGTATTAATTACTGCCACACAAACGCTCCAGCATGGAACATTTACTTTGACAAGTGGTCAGCCTCAAACCTTCAGATTTTAATTATTGTTGGAGATACATACACAGACACACACACATATATATCACATAGCTAGCTGATTTCATTGAATAATGCTGCACAGGCCATGCAGGTAGCAACTAGTGACATTGTCTGCCCCCATGAATTGAGCTAAACATGCGTAGCACCACTGGAAGCGGTGATACAAAAATCAGTTTGTCTCGTGTAAAGTCTAAACCAGGAAGCATAACTTAGAATATTTAATTCAATGTCAAATCATGTCCAGAAAGTGAAATAGAGGGACAAAAAGATGGTACTAAGAGAGAGACATATAAAGCAAATAGGAAGAATATATAAAATTAAGCTACCAATCAATTCACTCCACGTGATATTAAGAAATGGCTGAAGGCAATGGATACTGCATAGGATATGGGCCCTAGCAATATTCTGGCAATAATGCTGAAGACTTTTGCTCCAGAGCTTGTTGCGCCCCTAGCCAAACTGTTCCAGTACAGCTACAATACTGGCATCTACTCAGCTATGTGGAAAATTGCCCAGATATGTCCTGTACACAAAAAGCAGAACAAATCCAATCCAGCCAATTATTGGCCCATCAGTCTACTTTCGATCATCAGTAAAGTGATGGAAGGGGCCATTAGCAGTGCTATCAAGCAACTGCTCACTGACGCTCAGTCAGGGTTCTGCCAGGGCCACTCAGCTCCTGGCCTCATTACAACCCTGGTTTAAACATGAACAAAAGAGCTGAATTCCAGAAGTGAGGTGAAAGTGACTGCCCTTGACATCAAGGCAGCATTTGACTGAGTTTGGCATCAAGGAGTCCTAACAAAACTGGAATCAATGGGAAAACAGGGGGAAAACTCTTCACTGGCTGGAGTCATACCTAGCACAAAGGAAGATGGTTGTGATTGCTGGAGGTCAGTCTTCTCAGTTCCAGGACATCACTACAGAAGTTCCTCAGGGTGGTGTCCTCGGCCCAACCATCTTCAGCTGCTTCATCTATGACCTTCCTTCCATCATAATGTCAGAAATGGGGATGTTCGCTGATGATTGCACATTGTTCAGCACCATTCGCAACACCTCAGATACTAAAGCAGTGCATGCTTAAATGCAACAGGACCTGGACAACATCCAGGCTTGGGCTGATAAGTGGGAAGTAACATTTGCGCCGCACAAGTGCCAGGCAATAACCATTTCCAACAAGAAAGAATCTAATCATCACCCCTTGCCATTCAATCACATTACCATCTTTGACTCCCCCACTATCAACATCCTGGGGATCACCATAGACCAGGAACTGAACTGGACGAGGCATATAAATACTGTGGCAGGTCAGAGGTTAGGAATCCTGCAGCAAGTAACTCACTTCCTGACTCCCTAAAGCCTGTCCACCATCTACAAGGTACGAGTCAGGAGTGTGATTGTGGTAATCTGAGGTGTAATACACCTTTAAGGGAATGTGAGCAGATTGATTACGTGACTGTATTACCCAATTGCTGTGTAGCATGGGCTACAATGTTAAACAGTAGTTTAGAATAGGGTCTGGTTGGAGAAAAGCGACCCAACCGAAGGAACGTAACAACTGGCGACGAGGCAAAACACAACCAGTCGACAACAAGAAAGGCTGTGAAAATTTCACTGAAGTGAATCAGCCATACCTTGCAGGCCAATTGTAAGTATAGCCCTCACCATAGTTATTGAATTATCTCCCTCCAGTATGCCATAGTTTGGTCGCATTGAACCATTTGATCAGAGACCTATGACTGATCACATTACATTAAATGCCTCGCATTTTTCTTTTAGGCCAGCAACATAACGGGGGAGGAGAAGAGGCGAGCGATCCTCTTATCAACGTGTGGCAGTAAAACATACGGCCTAATTCGTTGTCTAATGGCACCCAGCACCCCAGATTCCAAGGGCTTTGATGAATTGGTAAATCTTGTGAAAAGACACTTTCAGCTGAAACCTTTGGGAGCAACGCAGCGTTTTAAATTTAATTTGCGGTGTCGTGGTCCCGGAGAGACAGTCACTTGCTTCATACAACTGACAAAGTACTGTGAGTGTGGGATGTTGATTAATGATCTGTTAAGAGGCTGATTGTTATGTGGGATTAATGAAGACACCATTCAAAAAAAGGTTGTTGTCAGAAACAAATTTAGACTTCAGCGAGGTGCTGGAGTTGGCGCTCGCA
Organism: Carcharodon carcharias; assembly: GCF_017639515.1. Taxonomy (NCBI): domain Eukaryota; kingdom Metazoa; phylum Chordata; class Chondrichthyes; order Lamniformes; family Lamnidae; genus Carcharodon; species Carcharodon carcharias. The sequence continues at coordinate 15,004,911 of NC_054485.1, forward strand.
ATGGAGAGCACAGTCAGGGATTTAGAGACAATCAAGGGAGCACAAAATGGTGCCATCCGTCTCGTGGTTTAACAGAGAAAACCCACATTAATAATGGCAGAAATGGAACCTGACAGCCTGCAAATGAACGACAGTTTAAAAGAATCTAATATTTATGCTACCATCGTAATGGGCACATTATGAATTATCATAAAGACAGATTAAGACAAAATTTTAAACTAAAGGGTAGAAATTGTGAAATCCACATAATAGAGGAACCAGAAGAAACAGAGTCAGATAATTACTCACTGCACAATTTAAAAATGGGTAAAATAGAACCAATCTACGTGACAGTGAAAGTCAATGAGAAACGCACCCAAATGGGGGTGGATACAGGGGCATCATGACAGCTTTAGGGGATCACACGTTTAAGTATTTGAATGGAGGAGGCCACTCACTAAATCTGGAAAACTCAGATGCTAAACTAAAAATGTATACTGGTGAAGACATATGAGTAAGAGGAATATGCGAGGTTCCAGTTTAGTATGGAAGCCAGCCTGTTAATTTACCCCTGATAATGGTAGCAGGGGAGGGTCCAAGTCAACTTGGTCGGAACTGGCTTAAGGAAATAAAGTTTGAGCGGACCGAGATTTTTCAACTCAGAATGAAAGATCTGCAGGAATTACAGAAATATGCCTCTGTGTCCATGGGAGAGCTCAGGAAGATTCAGGGACTGCAAACTAAAATCCACATGGATCCTGGGGCAACCCCCAGAATACTTGAAGGCCAGTGCCCTGTGCCTTATGAGAGAAAGTTGATGTTGAATTAGACAGGCTGGAAAGGTTGGGAGTCCAACAACCTGTACAATTTTCTGAATGGGCAGCGCCCATAGTCCCAGTACTGAAGCCTGATCAGAGTTTGTGAATATGCAGGGACTACAAGTTGACAAAGTGGCCAGGCTTGACAGACATCCTATACTGAAAATTGAGGATCTGTACTCCAGGCTGGCAGAGGGAATCGTATATATGAAACTCGATGTGAGCCACACTCACCAGCAAGTTGAGCTAGAAAAGTCCTCTCGGGATTTTGTGACTATCCACACACATAGGGGGTTATACCAGTGTACCAGGTTCCTCTTCGGAGTCTCATCAGCTTGTGCCATTTCCAACGGACTATGGAAAATTTACTTCAAGGCCTGCCCCATGTTGTAGTTTATCTCAATGATGTCCTCGTAACAGGGCTGACTGATGAAGAACACCTGGCTAACTTGGAAGAGGTATTGAAGCATTTCTCACAAGCTGGAGTATGTTTGAAAAGAGAAAAATGTATCTTCCAAGCAAGAGAAGTGGCTTACCTGAGTCATAGGGTAGACTTGCAGGCCCTTCACCCAGCAGAAGACCAGGTGAGAGCTATTTGTGAAGTGCCAGCACTGAGAAACGCCACAGAACTCAAGTTCTTCTTGGGAACGATTGGGAACTATGGCCGTTTTCTCCCAAATTTGTCAACAGTACTGGCTCCATTATACGGTTTACTCAAGAAAAACCACAGGCAAGCTCCACAATAACAGGCTTTTTTTCACATAGTAAAGCAGTTGCTATATTCGTCGGCCCTGATGGTACATTTTCACCCAAAGAAAGAATTAATTTTAACCTGCAATGCATCCCCTTACAGAGTAGGGGCAGTATTCTCCCACCAGATGGTGGATGGCTCCAAACGGCCCATTGGTTACATCTCAAGAACGCACACAGTGTGGCGGAACGAAAATACTCACAAATAGAGAAAGAAGGCTTATCCATTGTATTTGGCGCTAACAGATTCCGCCAATACATCCATGATAACCACTTCACCATTGTATCCGATCACAAGCCACTATTAGGCTTGTTTGAAGAAAATAAGGCAATGCCCTAAATTGCCTCTGCATGCATCCAAAGGTGGGCACTGATTCTAGCTGCTTCTGAATATATTTTTATCCACCAGCCAGGAAGCCAGATTGCCGATGCCGACGCACAGAGCCGATTACCTCTAAAAGACAGCAATGTGAATGTCCCAATTCCTCAAGAACTTGTCTTGTTATTAAACTTTCTGGATTTGTCACCAGTAATTGCCAAACAGATAAGAGAGTGGACAAACCGTGATCCAGTTTTGTCTCACATCAGGGAACATGTCCTGCAGTGATGGTCTAACGAGCCAAAGTCGGACAAAATGAAGCCCTAATTTAATAGGAGATAAGAGCTCATCTGCCAGGATGGCATCTTGCTGTGGGGAGTGAGAGTCATTGTGCCTCTGAGAACTCACGAAGGCTCCTTACACAGCACCTTCCAAACCCACAACTGGTACCATCTAGAAGGACAAGAGCAACAGATGCATGGGAACTCCGCTACATGGAAGTTCCCCTCCAAGCCACACACCATCCTGACTTGGAAATATATCACCATTCCTTCGCTGTTGCTGGGTCGAATTCCTGGAACTTCCTCCCTAACAGTGCTGCAGGTGTACCTACACCACATGGAGTGCGACAGTTCAAGAAGGCAGCTCACCACCACCTTCCCAAAGACAATAAATGTTGGGCTAGCCAGCAATGCCCACATCCCATGAGTAAATAAGCAAAAATCTTTTTGTCCCTTTATTTCACTTTCTGTACCTGATTTGTCATTGAATTATGTCAGGAAGATATAATAATTATCATAATGTTATTGGAATTTATTGTAAAATAGAGTAATAGTGGGATGTGTCTATGTGTGCATGTGTTTGTGTGTGTGTGTGTGTGTGTGTGTGTGTGTGTGACTTAATTGAATTAAAGGCAGCTAGCCTGGATGCTTTGATGTAAGAAGACAAGTTAGGTTTGAAATGTTAATTAGGTAAACATGGGGAAGTTTAGAAACATAGGCATCAAGGGAACATTTGCATTTTTAAATAAAACTGATTAGATTGTTTTCAAAAGAGCGAGTAAAATGTGTCACCTAGCCAGGTGAAGTTTAGAAAGAGCGGGTTTATTTTTCCCAGAAGTTACTGGTATAACTTATTGCTATGAGAGATTTTTATTATCAGAAAGATAAAGTCCAAAGACATGGTGAAACAATGGGAATTTGCATTCAAAGGGGAAAATATGCATAAAGCTGTGTGTGAGAGTAGGCAGTCTAAGATCCAACAAGTGTGAAAAGCCTTCAGCATCTATGCCTCAAACTGCTGCCTTCAGGGACTTATGTTAAGAAAACTCACTTTGAATTCAACTATTCAGGGTATCGTTCACTTTGCCTGGGTCTTTTACAATCTATTTGTCCTACTGTTGCCTTCACAAAAGTATAACTGGGAGTTAGATTTATTAGGAGAGTTATAAATTATCATAGTAGTAATTTGTGTATCTGTGTATGTATTTAAAATAATTTCTCCTATTAATAAATGTTTAACCTAGTTTTGTAAAAACCTATAAGACTTTGTGGTCTTATTACTACTGAATTCAAAGCACTCATCTCGAAAATTATACAAATTGTAAAATAAGTTGTGGCAGTTGTTTCAAATTTTCCTTTGGGATTTGAATAACTCAGCATTTGCCATTGGCTGTGCCATAACAATTATATATTGTAACTTACACTTCCTGGTTTAGACTCTGCGGGGACAAATTCATTTGGCATCTCTTCTAGTGGCGTTATGTATGTTTACCTCAATCCACGGGGGCAGACAATGCTACCTGGTTGCTACCTGCATGGCCTGTGCAGCATTATTCAATGAAATCAGCTAGCTACGTGAACAAAGTCCTCCCTATACATGCTTCAGTGAGGATTCTTTAATATGACTGGCTGAAGAGTCACACAATTGCTTGTCCTATTCAGATGTATCCCAGATCCCGTGTGTAGGGTGCCACGCTGTTTCAGCTCTCTAATAACTATCGTTTCCAATGTCTGTGGGGAAATGTAAATACAATGACCAGCTGGCGCTATTCGTTCACCACTGACCATAAAAGCCAGGCCAATATATGTTTAACCTTCTAAATATCACAACTCAGCCTTGTGAAATCTCTCAGAAGAAGAAAGCCTTTAACTTAGACATTTCAAAACATTACACAGAGGTGTGAGGAGAATAGGCCCTGAGCCAGGAATGTGGGACTCGGAAGGGGGACCTAAAGTAAAGGAGGTGAAGAAATCATGGTGAGTGGGGGGGGAGCGTGTTTAGTGAGGGAATTGCAGAGAACGGAACCTAAGGAGCAGAAAGCAAGCCCCCAATGCTCTGGTGGGGTTTGGGGAGGAGGGGTGGATGTAGGATTGTAGGGTGGGAGGATGATGCTGAGACTGGAGGGCTGAGGCCATGGAGGGGCAGATTTAAACTTGGGAACAATGCATTTAAATTCAAAGGGCGGAATTTTCCACAGATGAGACTAAATGCGGGTGCAGGCAGTTTTGGCAGTGCCCAACCCGCCAACCGGAGTGGTGTGAACTCGCAGCCAATTCTGCGTTTGGAACCTCATTAATTATGCCAAGGTGCGCATTGGTCTGAATCACCTGGCGGGTCATGAATCGATTCGTATGGCTGCCGTCAGCTGGTGGATTTGCAGGCCCATGTGCCATTCTTAAAGGTCAGTCCAACACACATCTTCACTCTCTCCAGCCCACCAGAGATGCCTGGCAGCCAGAAGAGGGAGTCCGAGAGCCTGAAGAACAAGGCAGCACCTCGCTTCACACACCAGGCCCTCCAGGCCTTGATCAGGGGGGTGCAGACGCAAAGGCACACAGAGCAGGTCAGCGTGGCTGGCACCTGCACCCGAAATGCCACCCAGGGCAGGAAGAGGATGAATGATCTCATCCGCTCCGCCAGGGTAAGTCATCCTTCAACTCCCTCCGCAATCAAACTCTCATCACGGCATCATGCTCTCAAACGGCTCCTCTCTTCAGGGGTCTCACACAACCATTAGCGGGGGACACGTATCAACACTCGTTCTCTCACACCGAGACTTTCACATCAACACCATCCCATCTGTCATGTTGCTCCCACTCCATCCTCTGGTCCTTCTGGGGAGGGCTCCCCACACACAGGGGACATGCATCTCACCCAGCGTCTGCTCCATCCCTTCTCATCGCAAACCTTTCTTTCTTTCTCAGGCAGGCCAAGCTGGCGCACAACAGGCGCGAGAGCGCGCGGACCTGGGGGAGAGATGGCCGACATCATCGCCCTCACTGAGTTTGAAGAGGTTGCAGCCGAGCTGGCTGGGGGAGGACAGGGATCGCTCCTGTGTAATACGGATCACAGCTCCATCACTTCATCAAATCCTGACATTCACAGTGAGCAACGTGCAGTCTTATCTAGCTCATGCCCATTAACTGAAACTCTATCTTCTAGGCACCAGCAGATGGAGACCCACAAATCAGTCCAGCACCGGCGCGAGGCCCCAGGCCATGTCCGAAGAGGAAGCTCTGGAAGAACCATCACGGCCCTCACACACACACCCTCCACCAGCTCAGAGACACACACGTCAGTGGGGTAGATTAGGCTCGGGCTCATTTTCTGGGGAACACCTCACTGCCACCTCACAGGTGGCAGAGCATCAGGCAGAGATTCGACATTCACTCAGCAGACTACAGCGAATGAGGGAGGAGTCCATCCATATTCTGTCTGATGTCGTGGCCCTGACGTGCAAGTGCCTCGAGGTACCATGGGAAGGCTGGTGGCCACCATGGAGACCTTGACCCAGCAGGTCTTGCCGGATTTGCACTCGGCCCTCCATTCCATGGCCACATACCCTGGTGGATACCATCAGGATGGAGGCGACATTGGAGCAAGGCACCTTGACCACCCTCTAGGTGCACCATCTCCTGCAGGAGTCAGGGCGGGGCCCTCGGTCACCCACAAAGAGGATGAGTGTCAGCCGGACACCCCGGGGGCCTCCTCTTAGGACCCTCCAAGGGTGTGCAGCCGCTTATAGCCCCCTCTGCCTGTGACTCCAGCCACTCCAGCTTCTCAGGCTGCTGAGGGTGCTTCTGCCCCTGAGCAGGTGACCCTTTTCAGGCTGGGGCCCTCCAGGCCACAGGCCACCAGAGGACGTCCACCATGGTCATCACAGACATCAGGGCGTAGCAGTCAGCAGGCTGCCTCCACCTCTGCTGCGGATGTCAGGGCTGCAGTTAGGCGTAGCGTTGGAGTTCGGAAAGTTAAGAAAGATTGATGCCACTTTTCGGTCACGGGTGTGCTTGACATGTAAGTTAATACATTTGATGGTTATGTGAATGTTCCTGTCAACTGAAGGCATTGAGATTTTGTACTTTGGAATCTACTTATTTCGAGGTTTAGCCTTGTTCCCGCTCAGTGATGGTGCCCCGCTGTGAGATTCACATTTCTGTGACATTCAGTTCAGCTAGACTCTGCACCCTTGTGTGATGTCAGGGAGATGTGCTTAAATCTTTATTGGAAGTGTGTGATGTAGGTGTTTCTAACCCTTCTTCCTCAAAGAACACCATTGAATGAGGGCAGCTCATCAGCATTGATATTCTAGCCATTTGTGCCTCCTTAGTGGTAGTGGCAGAAGAACAGACATGCAGGGGAGGAGGGGATCCTGAGACATGTCCACATCTCAGTCACAGCAGTGTTTGCATCATTAGTTGGCGGTGAGGACTTCAAGTCTTCTCTCCTCTTGCTCTTGTTCCTAAGTGGACACTCAGTTCCCAGAGTGAGCTCGCTCAGAAGGCCCCACGGACTAAAGCAAAGGTCATGACCTGGCGATTCATGACGCAAGTGTGAATGCGAGACTTGTTCTCGCTGCAAGTGGGTGGGCATCGCCTGAGATGAAGGTAAATGGCATGAGGTTTAGGAGAGATGTGGCCATATTCCCTCATTTGACTCCACTCTTCCTGGAACCTGTCAGCAATTAACATATCATGGGCAGGCCTCCCACACCTTCCTTCCTCCACGGCTCATACTGACCCTCAGCAGCCTCCTGAGGTTCTTGGGCCTCCAAATCTTCTTCCTCTGATGAGCTGTCATCCTCCTCCAGGTCATCCTCTGGCAGGGGGTCAACTCTTTGCTTAGCCAGATTATGAAGCGCATAACACATTGCAGTGATGCTGGAAACTCTGTTGGGAGTGTATTGGAGTGAGCCACCTGAGCTGTTAAAGCATCTGAACTGCATCTTCAGAATCCCTATGGTTTGCTCTATAAGGGAGCAAGTGGAGCTGTGAGCAGCGTTGTACCTCACCTTGGAATGACTCTGAAGGTGACCCACTGGTGTCATCAGCCAGCGTTTCAGTGGGTGCCCCTTACCCCCAAGCAGCCATCCCTGAAGACATAATGGCCCCTCGAAAATTGCATGCACCTGGGAATGTCTCAGGATGTGGGAGTCATGGCAACTCCCGGGGTGCTATGCACAAATGTGCAGTATGTTCTTCCGGTGATCACACATCAGTTGTACATTGATAGAATGATAGCCCTTTTGGTTTATAAACATTAGGAGCTGCTGCCACGGAGCCCATATAGCCACATGGGTGCAGTCTATTGCACCCTGTGCTCTAGGGAAGCCTGAGATGGTCGCGAAGCTGGTGAATCTCACAGCCTGGCTATCTTCATCCAGAGCAAGCCTGACATAATGATGGGTCTTCCTATAAAAGGCAACTGTGACCCCCTTCATGCGTCGATGCGTTGCGGACTGAGATGCCGCACAGGTCACCCTTTGATCCTTGGAAAGAACCACAGGCCAAGAAATTGGGTGCTGTGGTCACCTCCGAAGCCACTGGCAGGGGATACCCTCCAGCTCCATGTGGTGTCAGGTCTTCATAAAGAATGTGGCATATGTGATGTACCAGAACTCGGGACAAGCACAGACATGCACGGCATTGCCTCTCACTCATTTGTGAAAAGGAGACTCTTCTACAATAAACTCTAGGTCTGATGAGTCGTCCTCGTTGTCTGGGTCTCTCCTCCTGACTCTCCTGTTCATGCTCTAGCTCTGCTGGACCATGTCCCTCCTGCTGGAGCTGCGTGCAGAGTCGCCTCTCCCTTCTTTGCCTCCTCCATTGCATTAGGACCCTGACAAAGGCAGCACTGAGCCCTGGATCCACATCTGCTTTTGCCTTCTCTCTGAAAGGAAACATTGAAGGCACTAACGATTCAAGGGGAAGGAAAGCAAAGCTCAGAGGATGACATGTTTGGAAACTATAAAGGTCCATAGTTTTTCCTGCCCTGCTTCCATGGTGGCTGATGCCCCCTTGTCCCTGAGACACTAGCGCACACATCAAGGTGACCAAGATGGCCTCACAGATATGTCACATCTTGAGCCCTCCGTGGGATGCTAAAGTTTAAGTGACCCAACCTAGCTCTATGCTCCAATCTCTGATGTGGCATCTTAATGATCAATTAGTGGCTCAGGGCCAATGAGTGGAAGCCCTTTGGCCCATTAGGAGGCTCTAATCCGGCGAACACACGACAGGCCTTCATTGATGGAAAGCCATTTATGATACAGCTGTGTCTCCCTCACTCCTGCATTCCCAAATTCTACATTCCGACATGTTACCCTTGAGATGCAATGACTGTGCTTTTTAACCACTGAGTTCTGAGTAGCCCTTTAACAGTGCTAATGAAGCTTTTGGCTTTAAGTGGCTTTCATCACAAGGAGGTTTTCCTCCTTTCTTTCTAAGTAGACTCCTGCTCACTCCTGCGGCAACAAGAAGTGAGAGGACGACCCCAGAAAGGCTCCCCTCCTGTTCGCCCTCCCTCCTCACTGCCATTTCACAGCCTTCCCTCCCCATTGGCCCCCTCGTGTTAGCCCTTCCCCCTCACTGCCATTCACTGCCTTCCCTTCCCGCTGCTGCTATCGTGTTCGTCAGCCTGACCCTTGCCTCACAGCCCACCGCCGCACCCCCCCACCCCCCCCCCCCTCCCCCCACCCACCACCTCCCCAACCCCTGCCCCGGTTGATGTGCCAGTCCCTGACAGTGGAGGCCTGCGTGAGTGCCCCAGCACAGTGGCGTGCCTCAGGACAATGTGGGCAAAGAGCAGGGGCAGTCGAACCCTGCAGCCCCAGCAGAGTGGCGTTCATCGCAACAAGACCCGGTGACAGCGCTGTGGCAGGTACGTTCCACCCACCTCGAAGTCACCAGTGGACTGAGGCACGATTTATGCACGCCACGCACTTTCTTCAAACGGGTCTGAGGCTGAGGTGATTTCCCGCGAAGATTGGAAGGCCTGACAATATCCCGGCGAGCAGCGGTTTTAGTGAGCATTCATGACATGCTAATATAGGCGAACGGCGTCCGTGCCAATAGTCGGCGGGGTAAGCCGACCCACCGCGAACACGCCGTCGGGAGGATTGAGGCTTCTTTTCACCGTGGCGAATTTGCGGCTTTTTGCCTGCCGCCGGGTTCTCCCCCCCCCCCCCCCCCTCCCCCGCCCGCCACGAAACCCGCCGCGGGCAAGATAGGGAAATTCCGGCCAGACGGTAGGGGACGGGAGCCAGTGCAGCTCCGCCAGGGCAGGCAGCAGAGGTTTGGCAGAGTTAGGGTTTGTGGGAAAGCTGTGGGGGTGGGGGGGGGGCGGGGGGAAGGCAGGCAGGCAGTCAGGCAAGGCACCGCAGGAGGTGACAAAGGCACGGTGAAGGTTTCACGGCAGACGAATTGAGTTAGGTGAGGTGGCCGTTACAGAAGCAGAATTGGCGAGGGAGAAGATGTGACGTCGGAAGCTCAGCTCGAGGTTGGACAGAATGTCAAAGGCACAAGCAGCCTGGTTCAGCCTGAGACAGTCCCTGGAGGAGCTGGAGTGCTGGATAGAGTCAGCGGTGAAGGTAAGGAGATTGTTGCAGAGTTTGGCTGGAGAAAGTAATGGGTTATCACGCCTGCTTCTAAATGCTATCTCTCCCCTGCAGTCTCTCCTCAAACTAAAACTCACCCTGAATGCTGGGGAGGAACAAAGGTGATAGAGCACATGGCACAAGATGGAACAGGACAGAGATGAAGCTACTATTCCTGCCATCGTTAAAGGAATGAAAGAACTCAAGGATGATATCACTATAATAATATTGCCAAATAAGTTTCTCCTCCAGCTTGCACAAACAAAAATAATCTACAGTTTCATTTAGATTATAACTTTTGTGTATGTAATTGAACTTCAAAGGAGAATCAAGCCAGACACCTACCTATTTTCCAACAGTAAGCACATTGATTTTTGCCATACCCTATGATTTAAAAAAAAAATGTCTTTGCAGATAAAATAACATCAGTTTTATTCACATTGAATTAAATAGCAGTAGTCTCCAAATCTGTTTGAAGTGAGTTTGATACATCCAGTAGGTACAGAGGCTATATACAATGAGGTAATGTTATAACATTCATTAAAGCTGTACTATAGTTAGAGCTGAGCGGGGTCATTTCTTTAAAACTGGAAAATGCATTATGCCTAGAATCGGTATTCCATCTAGCGTCAGAAATAGAAGAGGTTGGTCTGGATTTTCACCGAGTTGGGGGTGACTCAGGAGCCATTTAAAAATGGCGGCGGGTCCCAATTCCAGGAGTGGCGACCTCATTCCCGGGCTGTGCAATTTTTGGGAGTGCCTTTCAAGGGTGCTGGCTGGTTCCTGTCAAAATCCCACAGCTGGCACTCCTGACCTGGCTGGCTTCATTGCAGAGATAGGTGTCTTTTGCTTCTCTCTAGTTTTCATAGGCTCGAGCCAGGTTTTTAGAGAGTCGTAGTTCACGGAGTCGTACTCCTCAGAGGAGTAGCGAACCCTAGTCAGCATGAGGGGACGCTTGAAAGATAAGATTGAAAGGTCCCCCTCATGCCCCTTATGCCAAGTTATACCCCCATCGAACCCTCTGTGGCCCCTCATTCTCCTATGGCAAGTTCTGCCCTTCCACCCAACTCTCATTATGTATTCTTGGCTGAGAGCCCAGGCAGCTGTTAGAATAATATAACTGCTCCCCAGAGGAAGCATTGCTTGATTGACAGCTCAAGATCTCTGATCTCTACTGTCAATTTCACAATGTTAAGTGGTTTCGAACATTTGTGGTTTTTGACACTTCAAAGGGCCTGGATGATTGATACTTTAATAGCTTGACTTCAGACTTTTTTTCAATAGGAAAACCCTCTCAATGAATGACTTTTTTTCAGTTTTTTTTTAAATATATACCACTATACATTATAAGGTTTATTATCTAGATAATGTACACTGGGTCAAGGGGTGTGGAAGTGTCGTAACTTGAAATAGAGGGCATGAGCGGCCGTGGGGGGTGGGTAGAGGAGCATAGGGTGTATGAGGAGCCATGGAGAGTGTTTGGAGGGTGGAGGGCCTTTCTGTTTTTATTTTAGCTCGGGTAAAGTTCCATGAAAGCAGCCCACCTCGTCACCTGGCAGCCCCCAAACTTCTTCCCAGATCTGCTGGCCTGATTCCAGTCTGCAACTGCCCCCCAGCAATGGGGATCCCACCTTTGGAGGCACTTGTTCCCAAGACAGGTGGGCCGAACCCAGCAACCTTGAGGATGAGTTCTTTTTTAATTTGTTCCTGGGACGTGGGCATCACCATCTAGGCCAGCATTTATTGCCCATCCCCAACTGCACTTGTTTGGAGGGCATCTAACAGTCGACCATGAGCAGGGTGAGGTTTCCTAAAGCTTTTATTAATTGAATAAAAACATTTTTCTGAGATATAAAAACACGTCTCATCCCGTCTGACACAATCACATGAGGGGACGTATTTAAACAAATTTGTAATCCATTTATTTATTTACTTGAAAACTGCTTCAATCTCCCTGAAGCAGCTCCGTGGCCTGGACTCTTTCTCCTCCCCCTGCCCGCACATGTAGCGTTGATCATCACGGCTTGTGTCTTACGCTGGGCTGGTCTTAATTAGCCTGTCCGCGTAAAATGGCGGTGCGGAGCCGATTGTGGGCGGCGATCGGTTCCGCTCCTGCCCCTGCCCACTCCTGTCAAGCCTGCCCACCGCCTGAAAAATTGAGGCCTTAAAGAGGTGTAGACTTAGGAACACTTTGATCAAGGTTTATGAGTTGATGAAGGGAATAGATTATGTTGGAGTAAACAATTTGTTCCAATTAAATATGTTTTATATAGGGAGGAGACAATTTTATGTTGTGCAAGACCAGATCTAGGTCAGATGTCAGGTTATGGCTCTTTTCCTAGGGAATAATGGATTTCTGGAAGGAACTGCCAACTTTAGAATGGGATGCCGTTTCTTCAAGCGTTGTGTTTCTGGTGGGGCAGTGATCATCTTAAACAAAAGAAAGGTATCACATGGCATTACCAGGGTCAGAACGACCTCCTGAACTAGTTTCGATTGCCTAACGAGCTAGAGAGGGCTTTCCCAGATTTCTTTCCCCCAAAGCTGGCCTGCATCTTTATTTGGTTTTTCACCTCCCCCAGGAGAGCACACGTTCAGATGGGATGAGGAGTATGACAACCTGGATGGACCAGGGGCTCTTTTCCTGTCCATTATTCTTAATGCGTTCAGAATTCTCGAAATGACCAGGCTATCAGCAAATTAACCACAAAATTGTCTTAGATTTATTGCTAATCAACATATTTTCACAACCAACTCGGAGAATGAGGTGCCACAACATTAATGAGTGTGTGTTTGTGTGAGAGAGAAACGTTTCTCAATGAATCAGTCAATATAATATAACAATATTTTGAATAATAACTTACAACTAGTAAGGTAGTAAATCTAAACTAGTAGAATATAAATTAGTAAATATAAACTGGTAGTAAATAAAAACTAGTAAGCATTTCAGAATGATGAATGACTTCTCGGTAGACAGGACCTGTGGGAGAGGCGTATTTTGGTATAAAGTCTACCAGTGCTCATTGTCACTCGCATGTTAAAATAAAAGTTTTACAAGGATTCATTTCTAACACAAGAACAGCATTACCCCTGGAAATCTTCTGACAAAATAACCAAGTTGTTCTTTTCACACACATGCAGAAATCATTTCTCAACTTCATCTTTAATCAGCTCCACTGAATTTTATGTCAGAGCAAGGTTGCAGGCTAGCTCCACCTTCCAGTCCTGAAGTAGCACCACGTGGAGTCTAGAGTCTCGGGATATGTCAAGTGTTTGGCTGAGTGCCATTGAGACAGCTCCTTGAGAGCCACCAAGAACTCTTGGAAAGCAATTCATGTGACTCATTAACAAAAGTGCTGCACATCCATTTTTAAAATTTGTACCACCTATTGCTTCCTGGTAGTTAGAAATAAAAATAACATTTTTCATAGAAATATGTTGACAGGTCTTTACCTCTGAAGGAGAATGATTGTAATAACATTTCTTCCACAAATATGTCAGCAGGTTTTTCGTCCTGAAGCAAAATGCTTGTAAAGTGAATTTGGACACATCTCATTTAAAGAACTGTAACTTCTCGTATAATAACTTTTCGGAAGGTTGACGAATAACCACATAAGTGAAACATAACCTATTTTGGCGAAGGATTTAAAGTTGGTTCTGCCCCAGACATAGATTTTGTTTCCTGGTTTGAGTGGGTTTAGTCATTCAGTTGGAATAGCATTAAAATAGTGAAGTGAAAACTGGTTTTGTTGATAGTTTTACCAAGACTGACACTTGACAAACAAATGGTGGCTCACAACAATTATAAAAAAAGGTGCAAGGACAATTAACCAATGGCTAGAATGGTCAGTTGAAATATAGCCTACCAATTGCGCAAATTTAGAAGGAAAGAATGACATTGCACGCTGTACATTGATGCTGACTTTGGAGCTCAGAGCTAGGCAAAGCACCGTGCTAATTAGATTTTTTACATCGTGTAGTGGATTAATGCTGCACATCATCAGAGGGAGCAAGACCCGTCTCATTGGCACTAATCCAGTGCAATATGCAATGGAATTATAGGCTGTTGATACTCGAGGTTATCATCCTGCACCCAAGGATTTTTAAAAAAATTCTTTCATGTGCTGTAAGTGTCGTTCGTTGGCAAGGGCAGCTTACTGGTGAAACCCACTGTTCAATTTTCAGGTTTGTTTGAATTGCCAAAGCAAATTAAGATGAGGAATTAGTTGAAGTGTTTTGTTGTTTGGTATTTTTATTTCAAGAGCGGTATTTTGGTTGGTGTCAGAGAATTAAAGCAGCCAGCTCACTCTCCAACATATGAAGGGAAGAGTTTCATCGTATACTATTTATAACAGAATTTGAAACACTGTTTATCAACACTGATATACTGCCATAGCTTCATCACCGCTCGGTCAAAATCCTGGAACTGAAGAGCATTGGAGATGTACCTTCACCACACCACCATCTTCTCAAGGACAGCCAGGGTTGGCCAATAAATACATTGTCTTGTTAGCAATGCCCATATCCCAAGAATGAATAAAAAAAAGCAAGGGATATGTTTAGGGTCTTGCTGCAAATAATAAACAGAAAATCTCCCCCATTGTTTTTCACATGGCATAAAAAATGTAATTTGATTCTACTTTCATTCAAATGCCATTTCTTCCACTCCCTCTCTTTTTCCTTGTCAATTCTGTAGCCCTCCATCTCTCCTGAAGATGTTGACTCCTTTCTGGGACAGTTTTACACGTGTTCTTACTTACCTCACCTCCATGCCCAAGCTTCAATATGTCATTCTATAGTACCTATCAGCAGGTTATCTTATCATGGAAGATACTGGAGCCAAATTTGAACGTGAACAGGGTAAAACCCACACCCACACACACCTCCATCAGGGATCACTGGATAATGACCAGCAGTGGTAATCTTGGCTGCTATTCCCCACCACACCCCCAACATCCCTCCCATCTTCCTAACTCAGAAGCACTGAACCCAAGTATAGGCCTTCAGTTGAGGTCAGTTACCTCAGCACCAGGCAGGATTGAATCTGGAATCTACCCGTTCTGTTTGGCTCAGTTGTTTGTGACCTAAACCGGCTCACTCACTGGGTAGCCTGAATTCCAATCTGTCCTTTAATGATTTTGGATTGCAAGTTGTGAGTGTCTGCTGACAGCCACTTGGCTGGGGAGACATATATTGACTATAAAATTGTATAAATTTATTTTTGCATGTGTGAATAAAATTCATTGCACTGAAGATCTGTGGGCAATTACAGCACAAATGCTCTTTGTTAATCTAGTAATTTATTAACAACTTAGGTCACTTTACTTCTAATTAGCAGCTACCTTTTTGGCAGCCACCCAAGAGAAAGGACTGTTTGTGGAGGTTAATTCCAGCTGGTTGGGTTTTTAATTTCATGCAGTGACCAGAAATGGACTTTGCCTTGAGGTTCACCTCTTAATTGTTACTGGAACCTCTCATTGTAAACAGCTACAGTATACCTTTCAACAGGATCATAGAGGCCTGCACCTCCCTGTATAATTCTTGGGAGCAGTTTGCTTGCTGTCATTAGATGTTGAATTTCCTAGAATGGAAACATACAATGTGAATGCCATTAGTATGGTAGCTTGTCCAGTATCTTGCAATAATTCCATTAACAATTACAATTTTCATTTATATAATGCTTTTAACATAGAAAAATGTCACAAAGGCATAATCGGACACTTGGTCATTTGCTAAATTTTGTTCTCCTGTGATAGGTAATCCTGCATGCTGAAGATAATGCTATCATTCCCTGAGAAATATATTTGGATCTGTTTGACAGCTCACTATGACTGAAGGAGGAGCTTTGGAAATGAATCTAGTTTCCATCTGCCAAAATATGTTCTTCATAACACAAGGAGTATATCCTCTAACTTATATAAGTGTAGGGCTTGCAGGCTCTGGGTCATATGAGTTGTCAATTGCACTTGTGATGTACAAGATCAGCATTACAGGATGCCAAATGTGGTGAGTGATCAAATTCTACAAGGCTACACTAGTGGCCCACAGGGTATAAGAAGTTTACATTTATAGTAGTTTTATTAATAAATACACATTCCTGTGCCCTGGCTGTTACTTATCATTATGTATTAATGTTTTATTGTCACTGATGCGTCTTAAAAATGTTGCCCTCCATGGCCATTACAAACTGAGAAATAGAATTAAAAAGGAGGGGGTTTATGTTCAACTTGTATAGAACCTTGGTTAGTGCACTCTTGGACACAGTTCTGGTCTCCATATTATGAAAAAAATGATATAGAGGCACTGCAGAAAGTGCAGAAATATTTACAAGGGTGATGCTAGAACTGAGGTTATTAACATTGGAAAAGACTGACATGCTAGGGGCCTTCTCTGGAAGGCAAAAGACCGAGGGATGACAGAAGCAAAGTTATAAAAATTATGAAGGAGTTTGATTACATAAATGTAGAGAAGATGTATCGTTTTATGGAGGGACTACAAAACTATTAGACACAAATATAATATAGTCATTAAATCCAACAAGCAATTCAGGAGAAACTTCTTTTTATCTGGAGAGTAGTTAGAACGTGGAACTCATTACCCACAGAGAATAGTTGAGGCAAATAGCATAGGTATAGTTAATAGGAAACTTGATAAGTAGATGAGGGAAAAAAGTGTAATGCTATGATGGTCGATTTAGATGAAGTATAGGGAGAGGAGGCTCATGTGGAGCATAAAGGCTAGCATAAACCAGTTGGGCCAAATGGCTTGTTTCTGTGCTGTACATTCTAAGTAAAACAAATGGCGATGCCTCCAACTAGCCCCTTGAGTTCTCCATTTGACCTTCCATTTGGGAACTCAGAAAATCACCATGGAGACCAGCATCTTCCTAGAAAGTGCAGACGAATAGAATCCCTCACCATCCTGCGTGTTCCATGGTCTCTTTTGCACTCTACCCAGCTTGATGCAGCCATGTTTGGAAATGAACATCATTTCTCTCAGTGCCAATAGCAACACGCCACTTGTGTGACATTTCCTGGATTTTGTCCAGGGCCCGACATTGCTTCCAGCAGTGATGTCAGCCCCTCAGTGTTGCCCTCTAATTTCTCACCATTTCCGAGACAGCTACAATGAAGGTGCTGATGGGTACTCCTAGCGTCCATAGATTAAGAACAAGAAAAAAGGAATTAAGTGCTGCATCCACCAATTAATTGAATGCTCCAGCCCTCCCTATAGCAATTAATCACATGTTGGAATCTCACCATCACAACAAGGTTGTGTGAAACTGACAGGAATGTTATCACCTTGAACTATCAGGCAATGCTATTATCCTAATTAGATCTATGTTGGTATGTAGGTGTTGGGTGGAGTATGAATTGGAGCTGGCAGCTGCAAGGTGCAATTTACTTGACTTGTAAAACACAATACAGGATACATTTTTTTTTAAGAAAAAGCAAGTCATGATTCAGCTAACGATTTTTCTTAGCTGTAGCGAAAACATGCATCATCAATTCAAGCAAGGTAGCATTTGCGTCATTATTCTATGAACAAGTTTTGCCAGAAATTAAATTATCGGGAGGATGGTGTGATTAGATCAGCAAATATTGTCAGTTTCTTAAAGTTTAGGTTATTTTTTTTGAGCAGTTCTTTAAAAACATATATAAATATTAAAAGATGAAAGAACATCTGAAAGAGGAAGTTATATTAAAGCTTCAGGCATAATCCACCTCCCCCATCTTCTGATCAGCTGCCCTTTTAAGAGATCTCAGCCTCCATTTCTCTTTCAGCATTTGCCTGAAACAGATTTCTGCTGCATATTGAGATTGGTGGACTAACAGTGATTGAGATGTGACAGTAAACATAACCAGTGAGCACAGCAATGTTTAGATGTCAGAGGGAGGTCAAGACCCTGAGTTCTTGCTTTTATCCTGTGCCATTTTACTTGCACAGAATACAAATTATCCTACTAAAATGTTTTTTCCTTCCCCACCTTCCATTAGTGTGATAAATTCCCTTCACATCCCACTATGCTATGCTGTGCTGTTTAAATATTCCCCTTGCCTGTGAGTGTGGTAAATGAGCATTTTCTGAACAAGCATCGCTTAATAAATATACATTTTCAGCAATGTCAACCAACCCTACCATTTTAATAGCTATAATACATCTATATGGTTGCTACTTTTTAAAGCTCACATTTATAAATGTTTCCATAAAATTAACCCTTAACTATTTTATCTGATAAAGGAATAGATTTTCACCAATTTTACATTGATTCTTCTACTGTTTACGACAAATATTATAGTACCAGCTAGCTGGTAAACTGCAGCATCATTACTAATGGTCCAAGAAAGAAATAATTTGCACTAAATTGGATCCCTCACACCTTCAGGACTTTTGAAGTGTAGCCATTGGGGAAAAGTAGGGGATTGTGAGACAGTTGGGTGCTACGAATAAACCACCAGATAATCTGTTTTACCGATGTTGACTGAAAATACCATCTTTTTTTTCAAATCCCCACCTGGCTTGGCTGCTCTGACTCTGCAACATGCTCCAGCCCAACAACCCTCAGAGATCTCAGTGTGTTTCCAATTCTGGGCTCTTGTGCATCCCAGATTTTAATCTCTCTACCATTGGCAGCCATGCGTTCAGCTGCCTTAATCCTAAACTCTGGAATTCCCTGCCTAAACCTTTCCTCGCTCCAATTCACTCATTCCTTAAAACCTGATGCTCTTTATAATCTGTCTTTTCAAACAAGGTTTTGGTTGTCTGTCCTAATATCTCCTTATGTGACTCACTGTTAAATTTTGTTTGCTAATAGTTCTGTGAAGTGCCTTGAAGCATTTTACAATGTTAAAGACAGTGTATAAGAAAGTTGTTGTCCTTGTTGGTTCAGGGCTAAATGTTAGCCCCTAGTAGCTTACAACAGGAAAATTGCCTTTCTCTTCTTTGAATAGTACCAATGAGACCTTACATCATATTAAGACAGCTGACAAAGCATCAGTTTAGTGTCTGCCCTGGAAAACATAGCTCTGACAATGCAGCACTCCCTCAGTTCTGCACTGAAGTGTTTCGGCCAATTGTACTCGACAGAGGTTTTATCTCCCCAGTGACAAAGAAAGTATGCAGAACAGCTGAAGCCAAACTGGCCTAAGATCGGTTTGGGTGTTGGGTTTGAGACCCCCCCACCCCCCTCCCACCTCCAGGAGGTAGACTGATTCAACTTTATATTTGAACCAACTTCTGTGTAAATCAAACTGGCATGAATGAAGCATTTCAAATTTTAATTTTAAAACTTTAAGCTTTGGCTTCAGTTGGGCTGCCTTTAAGTTTTTAATATTACTGAAAAACCACCAGCAACATTGACTTCTTGACACGTTCAATATTTCACTGGTTTTGCTCCACTTACTCCATTTAAAAGCAATGGGGGTGCTCACAGTATAATTGGTGTCAAACTAATACCTGCAATGAAACTACAGCAATAAATGTCATTAGCCTACAAAGTACTATTGGCGATATTTGCAATGCATGTTTAGTACATCCACTTGCCATTTCTCTGCCCATTAATTTAATGAGCGTTCATTTATTTTAGATAGGTTAATGCTTCTGATAAGATATCGGGCGGAAGAATGTCACCTTAATGTGTATCATTAATATCACCAACAGCAACTCCCAGGCTATAGACTCTCTGAGGGGCATTTTATGGAGCTTGCAAGAGTGGGAAACTTGACATGTGGGGTGACTGAATTAGGCGGGAGCTGAAATTTCGATTTCCCGATGGCAGTTGAAATTTGCAAGTCGGTGGCCTGTTTGTGGTGTGTCGGGCCTCAAGCTGTCCTGTGGCAGGTTCCCACTTGTAATACATTTGCATGACATGGTTACTCATTCGCGTAAAATGTTTCAAAAAAATACATCCTACCTTCAAGATAAAGTCAGCAGCAAGCGAGAATCTCATCACACCCAGTTTACGTTCGTTTAAAGGTGGTGTGCACCGGTTGGCTTTGTGCAGTTGTGTGTAAGGTCAGCAGTTTTCAATGTTAAACTTGACAGCACGGTCGGGGGGGTGGTTGGGGAGCATGCATTGAGGTTCAGGACTGGCAAGGGTGAGTCAGTGGTGGGGTGCTAGGGTGGGAGGAGTGGGCATTATGGAGTGGGCGAGGAGCAGAAGAGGAATCCAAGCATGGGGTCAAGGGCATGGAGGGGTGGAAGCTGGAAGAGCATGGTGCCCTGGGTGTGGTGAGGGGATAGTGCAAAAGGTCAGTCAAGGTAAGAAAATGAGTGGCCTACTGTCAGTGTCAGTAGTGCCCACATTAGCTGGCAGGGCTTTGAGCTCACCTACAATATTTCAATTATCCCTGCTGAGAGTGATCTCGGACAATGTCCTTTACAATGTGGAGAAGGGAGGGCCAACTGAGTCAGCATGTTCAGCCATGTCTCACAGAGTGGTGAGTGCAACACTGAGCACTAACATGGACATTCAATGAAGAGTGAGCGCAAAAACACAACATTGTTTCTTCCACAATAAAGAAATGTCCCTAACTCCCCTGTAGCCATCAATCCATGCCAACCATGAGGTGTGCCAGTTCATTTAGCTCTCTGACTAAGCTAATCTTTAACAAATAACAATGATGCATACATGAATAAAGTGAAACCAATATAGTATGAAATACTTAAAAGTGAAATCTAAATTTGAAAAACACCCTGAGCTCTCAATAACGCTTGTATTAATGACAACGGGTTTGGGCAGGAAAGTTGTGGCCATGATGCAGGGACTCCCTATTTGTCCATCAAGATCTTTGATAGTCCACCCAGACCTGCTGCAGTGCCAGCTGGTGGTGGGACTCACCACTGAAGAGCTTCCCTTGCTGTGTGGTCATACGTGTCTTCTGTGCACGCCGCCAACACTTTAAATTTTAATTGTAATCATGAGGGAACCAGTAAAAGGCAGGAGAGCGGAAGTGGCGCCTACTTCCATTGAGAAGAGTGCACCATGGTTAAAATTCTGCCCTACATATTAAGAGGTAAAGAATCTGTTAAGAGTCAATGTCACTGGGACACAATGTCAGGGTTCTGATGATCACTGAAACCCAGCCAGTGCAAGTTTGGTTTGCAATTTCGTAGAATCCTTTAGGAACTTGGAAGATATGACTTAGAGGCAGGAATAGGCCATTCGGCCCATCGAGCATACTCCGCCATTCGAAAAGATCATGGCTGATCTGGTTGTGGTCTCAACTCCACTTTCTTGTCTACCCCCATAACCCTTGTCTATCAAAAACTTATCTAACTCAGCCTTCAATTATTTCAATGACCAACCTCCACTGCTTTCTGGGAAAGAGAATTCCACAGACTAACCACCCTCTGAGAGAAAAAAATCTCCTCATCTGTGCCTTAACAGCGAGACCCCTTATTCTTAAATTGTGTCCCCCACTTCTAGTCTCCTCACAAGAGGAAACATCCTCTCAGTATCTATCCTATCAGGTCCCCTCTGGGTCTTTTATAATAAGATCACTCCTCTTTCTAAACTCCAATGGGTATAGGCCCAACCTGTCCAACCTTTCTTCATAAGATAAGCTATTCATCCCAGGAATGAGTCCAGTGAACCTTCTTTGAACTGCTTCTAACACAATTATATCCTTTTTTAAATAAGGAGACCAAAAATGTATACAGTATACTCCAGATGTGGTCTCACCAAGGCCCTGTACAGCTGCAGCAAAACCTCCCTACTTTTATATTCCATTCCCCTTGCAATAAACACCAACATTTAATTGACCTTCCTAACTACTTGCTGTGCCTGCGTACTAACTTTTTGTGATTCCATGTACCAGGACACCCAGATCCCTCTGTACCACAGAGTTCTGCGATCTCTCTCCATTTCCATACAATGCTGCTTTTCCATTCTTCTTGCCAAAGTGAACAAGTTCACATTTTCCCACGTTATACTCCATCTGCCAAAGTTTTGCTCACTTATATAACCTGTCCATATCCCTATTAGACTCTCTATCTCCTCTTGGCACCTTACTTCCCTACCTATTTTGGTGTCATCAGCAAATTTAGCTACCATATATTCAGCTCCCTTCATCTAAGTTATTGATATAGATTGTAAATAGCGAGGCACTGATCTCTGTGACACTCCACTAGTTACAGCTCCCAGCCTGAAAAAGACCCATTCATCCCTACTCACTGCTCCCTGTTAGCTAACCAATCCTTTATCCATGCCCGAGTGCGCCCGACTGTGCCCCTGAGGGGAAGGAGCACCTGGAGTGACATTGAGTGCCCTGTTTCCCCCTCATGTTGCCACTGCAGGAATTCATCCATGGTTATGGCGGTGGAGTGCAGGTTTGCACACATCTCCGTGTTCTGCTGGACCAGAGTCGCCATTGGGTCCACCATCCTTCTCATGGAGACCTCCATATGCGCACATGTGGGCATCGCTTCATCAGACAGCAGGTGGATACACTCTGACTCGCGTGCCGCTCTGTTTTAGGCTTCTAACAGCTCTGTATGAAGTTCCCCCGCCTCCTGCTGACTCTCCAGAATGAGTTGGAAGGCCGAATCCAGAGGTTCATCATCTGACTCGGACCTCATGAATGCCTCTTCTCCAGCAGTCTCCGAGTGCCGGGGAGCTCGGCTGAACCTGCCTCCTGCTGCGGACATGTGGCCATGCAGTGACCACCAGATTGTGAACCTGATTTTGCTCTAGATCTGGGTCCTACTGAGGTGTGTGTCTCTGCGCTGGTGGAGGGTGTGGGTAAGCGCTGTGACGGGTCTTCAGGCTGCTTATTTCCAGCTCTTCAATGGAGGAGGTGTCCTCTTGTCTGGAGGTGAGGACGTAGAGAGGGATCATGGTCCTCACATGGGTATTTGCCGCTGACCTCACTGTTACCGAAGGCACTCACCAGTCAATCCTCACCAGTCAGCACAATGGCACACTCCTCAAAATGAGTGAGGGACCTAATGCTGTCCACTCCACCCCCAGACTGGGACCTCTCCCTCCTATTGTGAACCAGCTTCTCTTGCATGAAAACAGATGGAGAGAGTGTGAGCAGGACGCATGGCACTATGTGGAATGTTTGTGTGGTGACCAGAGACATGAACGTGAGCTCCAGAGGATATGAGCCTGATGGAGATGTGATGGTGTGTGTGAGAGTTAGTGGTGTTGCCCCTTGAGGTGTGAGATCCCTGTGGATGTGTGATGGGTTTGGGCGTGTGTGAGTTGAGAGTGATGAGGTGGTTGATTTACCCTGCTGGAGCAGATGAGATCATTCATCTTCTTCCTGCACTGGATGGCTGACCTCCTCTGTGCTCTGGCTGCACTGACCACTGCTGCCACTGCCCCACCCCAGGCTGGATTGGTGACTCTGGTGGACCTCCTGCAGACAGGGTGGGGCCAGAAGAGTTTGCGGAAGCCTTCTATTGCATCCAGCAGGTGTCCCAGAGAAAGGGCTGCCAGCACCTTTGCTTCCGGAACCTTCTGTTGCCTGGAGCGTGGGAGCGCTGAGGTCACAGCGTGGATGGCAGATCTGAGCCCGCCCACCAGCGATCTGACGTGTTTCCCATGAATGCATTATTAATAAGGCCAGGAAGGGGACAATGTGGCGTGAAAAGTGGCCATTGCGGCCGGTGTGTAAAACGTCATTTTTCACGTTGCTACCACACTCAGTGCAAATCTGGGACGATTCCACCCAATGGGTGTAAAATCCAATCTTAAATGAGTAGGGCACAAACAGATAACATTTGTTGCCCATCCCTAATTGTCTTTGAACTGGGGTGGCTTGATCCAGCCAATTCAGAGGGGCAGTTAAGAGTCAACCGCATTGCTGTGGGTCTGGAGTCACATGTAGGCCAGACCAGGTAAGGATGGCAGATTTCCTTCCCTGAAGGACAGTAGTGAACCAGATGGGTTTTTACGACAATTGCTGATAGTTCCATGGTCACCATTATTTTTTAATTCCAGGTTTTATTGATTGAATTTAAATTCCACCAGCTGCTGTGATGGGATTTGAACTCATGACCCAGAGCATTAGCCTGGGCCTACTGGATTACCAGTCCAGTGAGAGGCGTGTATGATGGACTCAAATCTCAGATGAAGCCTGTGCTAGAATCTGTGTTATTCCCAGCAGGATCCAAGTCGAGCAGTTGTGGGGATAGGGGCTTAGACTGTGCTGAACTGTTGGCAATTGCTGACAAGTAGACTGGCTGTCGAAATGTTGCTTGGCAGAGAGAAACATCAATGATTGGCACACATGACGTAACGCAGTAAATGTAGCACCAGCGCAAACCAATTTTGCTTTCATATCAATTAATAAAGGTCACCTAGAGTCATCTTTTCCTGAAGTCTGTCACTCCACTTCCCTCCAGAGTGAGGCTAGGCCCTGTCTCTGGATTTACACTGCACTTTAGCATTGGCGCGAAAGGTTTCCCTTGTAGCCCTGACACTGCAGTTTAGGGTAAATGGGTGGGATATTCCACCCCAGCCTGGTCTGGTCTCACTGAGAGTCAGTGAACCTTGGGCAGGGCCGCCGAATCTCCTGCGACAGGTCCCACCACGAGGAGGCTGGAAAATCCCGGCCATTAGCTATTTTAATTTGCTGTATCACCTTAATTTCGCCTATTTACATCTCCACAACATTATCCAACTCCACCCCAGCCTCAGCTTATATGCTGCTGAAACTCTCATCTATGCCTTTGTTACCTCTAGACTTGATTATTTCAACAATTGCCTGGCCGGCCTCCCTCATTCTATCTCTGTCTACAAACTTGAAGTTATTCGTGACAGTGGTTACCCTTGTGCTAAATCGTAGCAAGTCCCACTTGCCCATCACTCTATCTACAAGGCACAAGTCAGGAGTATGATGGAATAGTCCTCACTTGCCTGGATGAGTGCAGGTCCCATAACACTCAAGAAGCTTGACACCATCCAGGACAAAGCAGCCCACTTGATTGGCATCACATCCACAAACATTCGTTGCCCATCAGTTAGCACTCCTCTGCTGTCTGAACTACATTGGCTACCAGTGAGGCAATAGCTCAATTTTAAAATTCTCCCCCTTGTTTCAAAACCATCCACGGTCTCACCCCGCCCTGCATATCTCTGTGATTTCCTCCAGCACTACAATCCTCCTGGACCTCTGCTCTCCACCAACTCTGGCCTCTGGAGCTGTAGATTAAAGGGTTAATGTTTATGTTCAGAGTTGCATAGGACAACGATCCAAACCAGGAGCATTTGCAATTTTAATTGCGCCAACATAGGTGATGATGGATTCAGCTGTCAAGGCCCAAAGCTATGGAATTCCCTCAATTAAATTACTCCACCTCTCTATCTCTCTTTCCTCCTTTAAGACACTCCTAAAAACCTGCCTCCTTGATTGACCTTTTAATCAAATGGCCTAATATCCCCCTTTTTTTTATTCATTCGTGGGATGTGGGCTTCGCTGACTGAGCCAGCATTTATTGCCCATCCCTAGTTGCCCTTGAGAAGGTGGTGGTGATCTGTCTTCTTGAACCTCAGCAGTCCATGTGGTGTAGGTACACCCACAGTGCTGTTTGGGGGGGAATTCCAGGATTTTGACCCAGCGACAGTGAAGGAACGGCGATATATTTCCAAGTCAGGGTGGTGAGTGACTTGGAGGTGAACTTCCAGGTGGTGGTGTTCCCATCCATCTGCTGCCCTTGTCCTTCTAGATGGTAGTGCTCGTGGGTTTGGAAAGTCCTGTCTAAGGACCCTTGGTGAATACCTGCAGAGCATCTTGTAGATGGTACACATTGCTGCTACTGTGCATTGGTGGTGGAGGGAGTGAATGTTTGTGGATGTGGTGCCAATCAAGTGGACTGCTTTGTCCTGGATGGTGTCAAGTTTCTTGAGTGTTGTTGGAGCTGCATTCATCCAAGCAATTGGGGAGTATTCCATCACACTCCTGACTTGTGCCTTGTAGATAGTGGACAGGACTTGGGGAGTCAGGAAGAGAGTTACTCGTCACACAATTCCTTGCCTCTGAGCTGCTCTTGTAGCCACTGTATTTATGTGGCTAGTCCAGTTCAGTTTCTGGTCAATGGTAATCCCCAGGATGTTGATAATGCAACTCGGCATCAAGTTTTGTTTGATAACAGTCTTGTAAAGTGTCTTGGGAGGTTTTATTACATTAAAGGCACCAAATAAATGAAAGTTGTTGTAGGATATTGAGAAGTGTATAGGAACAGAGAGACGTTGGTGTTCATGCCCACGGGTTCCTGAAGGTAGCAGGACAGGCGGGTAATGTAGTTATTGAAGGCATAGGGCATATTGTCCTTTACTAGCCAAGGCATAGAATATAAGAGCAGGGAGGGTATGCTAGAACTGTATAAATCATTAGTTTGGTCACAGCTGGAGCTGCTTACTGTTCTAGTCACCAAATTACAGGAAGGAGGTGATCACACAAGAGAGCTAGGGTACTGAGGCGATTTACCAGGATGTTGCCAGCGACGGAAAATCTTAGCTAAGAAAAGATTGGATAGGCTGGGGTTGTTTTTTGGAACAGTGGGGGCTCAGGGGAGATTTAATTGAGGTGTACAAAATTGAGGAGCTGAGATAGAGTGGATAGGAAGGGCCTTGTTCCCTCATCAAAGTGATCAATAACCAGAGGCCACAGGTTTCTAGTAATGGACAGAAGGATTAGAGGGGAGTTGAGGAGAAGTTCTTTCACCCATAGGGTAGTGGGAAACTGTAATTCTCTGCTTGAAAGGGTGGGTGAAGGCAAAAACCCTCACTGCATTAAAAAAATACTTGGATATACACTTGAAGTACCGTAACCTACAGTACCACACACCAAGTGCTAAAAAGGGGGATTAGACTGAATAGCTCTTTTTCAGTCAGTGTAGACACGATGGACTGAATGGCCTCCTTCTGTGCTGTAAATTTTCTTTGCTGCTAAGACAATGCACGTCTTACTGGAGCTGCAGGTGTAAACAACAACTGATGTTCACTGGAGACGCACATAAGAACATTAATCACATGAGCAAGAGAAATTCAGGATTTGTTTAGTGAAAATTCAGACAATGCAATTATGGTTGCGGAATCATTGAATAAGTAATTCTACAGAGCAGATATTAACATATCTGTACATAGTAATTTGGAATGGAAATGAGCTGCAATTAAAAATGCAATTAGTGTGGGCTAAGACAGATGAGCTGGATGCTTTTTAGTACATGGCTCATTTTGCAGAATTGCTCACAAGGTCTTGGTCACAATTAAACCAAAAACAAAAGGAAAACTCACTCTGTGATTGCTGCTAAAACCTTTCTCACCTTGAAATGCAAGACAATTATTAGAAAGAATGATTGATGTTAGCATGAAAACCCATAAAGGCACAAAATGAGAGAAAATGATATAGAAAGAACTGTTGGTTTCCTTGGGGCTTCTGAGAAATCATGAGGAATTTCACCCCGAGTATTTAGAGTCTGTGTGGTGACCTTCTGCTATATTTATTTCTTTAGGCTCTTTTAGATACCTAGGCCCGGATTTTCAGCACAGCAGAGAGACTCTCCGTTGTTGCGAAAATCCCGCAAATGGCTAAAAATCCGAAGTCCTGCCCCCTGAACCAGCTATTTCCCATCTTCATGGGGGTGAGACTGGTGTCGGAACAGGATCCACGCATGTGCAATTCCCAGAGGCAGCTGGCCATTTCAATAGCGCTGCCACCACTGAAGTGGGATTTTGGAAGAACAGCAGTGTGGAATTCGGAGTGTGCAGATTAGAACAGTTAAAAGGGGGTCTGAACTTGGTGGATTCTTATGGATAGCCAGGGTACCCCTTTGGATAGGGTTCTGGGACACCTTTGGAGGGGTCAGTCACCCTTTAGTAGAGTTAAGTCACCCTTTGGGATTGTTAAAAGTGAACATCATTATGCACTTTTGACACACAAACTCCATGGAACTGTCAAGGTGTGAAAGATGTGCCCAGCTGTCCAGGAAATGCCCAGCTGTCCAGGAGATGTCCAGATGCCCAGGAGATGTCCAGCTGTCCAGGTGTCCAGCTGTCTAGGAGATGTCCAGCTGTCCAGGAGATGTCCAGCAGTCCAGGAGATGCCCAGTTGTCCAGGAGATGTCCAACTGTCCAGGAGATGGCCAGCTATCAAGAAAATGTTAAGGAGCTGTCCAGCTGTCAAATCTGTCAAGGAGCTGCCCAGGATACTAGGTGAGTTGGCATGGAGGCAAGGGTTAGTTGGTGGGAGCATGTGTTGAGATGAATTGGCACTAAGTTGGCATAGATTGTTTGGGGGCAATGGGGACTGGTGGAGGGCATTAAGCTGGCATAGAGGTGTGAGGGGACATGAGAGAGGGGATAGGGAGTGTTTTGGGGGGGGGAGTGAGGGCTGGAGGGATGTTTTTTGCTTCACTATTATTTTTTATTTATCGAAACACAGTGCCAGGGCACAGAGGCAAGCCTTGCATCCAGTCCGCCTCCTCACCTGGCGGTCTGCAGATTCACCCCGGCTCCTGTTTCAGTCCACACCCCCCTAGCGAAAATCCCTCCTGTGGGCGGCCATTTTTAAAGGTCGGGTTCACTGAGTCTCCCGGCCTGGAGACAAAAATCTGGGCCTGCGTCAGTTATTGCCAGAAATCAGTCATAGGCTGAGTGAGTTCCTGAACGCTTTAGTCCTGAAATTCCTGGTGGGCCAGGATATACCAATCTTTGACCAAAGGTTTGGAATTGGGATCACTACAGCAAAGGAGGGAGAAAAGTAGACTTCTGTTCCCAGATGGAGAGGAGAGCTCAGCGGTAAAGGATATTGGCCAGAATTTTACACTTGCCTCCCCCGACCCCCAGCCGGTTTTGAGGCAGGTGGGTGGGGTGTGAAGTTTTATGGACGGGGTTCCCTCCAGGATCTCAGCCGCCCCGACCTCGCAGCGATTTTACGCTGGGGCGGGCAAGGCCTTGGACAGGAAGCCTGCCCTTGCTCCAGTTAATGTCCGCTTAAGGCGTCTTTTTCTGCCCTGCCTCAATTTTTAGGCTGATGGGCAGATGATAGATCAGTGGAGGATGGGGAAACCCGAAATTGGAACAAAGTTCGATCTCAGGTGGGAAGTGAGGGTGGGGCGGGGGCGCCTCCATCAGAAGCCCCCTTCTGACTGGGGGCACTCTCCCCAAGGACCCCTATTGCAGCCCCCCCCTTGCAAACCCCCCCCAGGCCTTCCCTAACCACCAGCACCACCCCCCCCCCCCCACCCCCCCTCCCCACCCTCATGACCCCCGCCACTTAGCACTCTTCAAGCTCCTGGCGCTTAGTTCCATGCAGCTAGCTGCAGTGCCTCTTCTGGCCACTGCAGCGCTGTTCCTGGAATGACTGGAGAGCTGCTGGCCAATCTGATTGGAAGGAAGGAAGGAAGTCCCGCCTTCTGCTGATCAACGCTCGTTAGAGTGTAAAATGGCGTCAGGGTTGCTGCCGAATGAAACTTCTGGCCCCTATTCAGAGTGGTAGACGGTGAAGAGTGGAGTTCCAGAAAAATCAGTGCTAGAACCACTGTTGTTCAAAATTCATATTATTTTAAATTTCGCAGTCAAACAATTTCTAAATCCGCTGATTGAATCAAATCTTGGTGGGGACAGTCAACACTGAGGAGCACCAAGAAATTACAAAACAATAACAAATGTGCAGAATGGGGATTTAATGAACAAATGAATTTCACAGATAACCGGGAGCTATTACATCTCGGAATGACAAGTGAGGTCACACATTACTTGGAAAATATGAATCTAAATAGGGTACAGTAACTAAGGGATCTCACGGTAGAAACACACAAATCACTGAACGAGACAGCCCAGATTAATAAGGCCCTAGAAAAGGCACAAGGGTTTATTTCTAGAGGGAGAGTTGAAAAGCAAAGTAAGCTAAATTTGTGTCAAATCTTGGTTAGATCACATTTAGAAAAATGTTCCACGTAATATGGAATTTACTGTTGGGAATTGAGAGAAACAAATACCTGGTGCCCTTCAGCAATGACAAAGCATGAGGCAGCCATTCATACAGACCACAAAGACCATTTGTTTCCCAGACAGTGTATCTGCAATATTTCCTTCCAAGAACGATCCTATAGTGGAACAAGCTGCCAAGTAAGGAAATAGTCACAGTCCCATCAGCTAAAATCTTCCAAGGCCCATCTTCACATCATCTCCACTTATAAGTTTTTCATTCTCATGGTTACCATACCAGTGGGTAATATCTGATTCGGCTGTCACTCACCCATATTCATAAATGTTGGCAGAATACAGGTGTTAGTCTGTGGCACCGACACAACCGAAACAGACTAAGCAGAACGTAAGATGGAGCTTACATAGTTACGCAGGACTTACAGAACAGAATCGGGGTGATCAGCCCGACAAGTCCAGACGCTGCTCATGCTGCATGATCCTGTTGAATGGCGAAGCAGGCTTGAGGGGCTGAATGGCCTACCCCCTGCCTAAAATCTAGAAACTAAACGTACAAAAAAACCTGGAAACTGAAAACATAATAAAAAATAATAAATTCAGCATGGATTTCAGAAGTGAAGGTCATGTTTGACCAACCTTTTTGAATTCATTGAAGAAGTAACAGAAAAGGCAGATAAGGGTAATGTAGCAGTGGTAATATATTTTGATTTTCAAAATACCTTCGATAAGGTAGCACACAATAGACTCATGGCTAAGAGAACATGTGCAGTCAGGGGGCAAGTAGCAGAATGTAGAGCAAGTTAGCTGCAAACTAGATAAGGAAGAGCACGGGGTAAAGGTCGTGACTCAGTGCGACAAAAGGTGAGCAGTGATGTTCCACAATGATGGGTGGGGGGATTACTGCTGTTTGCCATTTCAAGAAAAAAGTTGGACTCAGAGATCGGAAGTACATTTTCAAAATTTGTGGGGTGGGGGCGAGTACATAGCTAATAAAGAGGAGCACCCCACAAAACAGGAAGACATTTATAAAGCTGCAGAATGGGTCTCTCATTGGCCAATGAATTTCAGCACAGGTAAGTGTGAGCTGGTCCGAAAATGATGACAGTCTCATACAACTATTAAATAAATGGGACAGAGGGTATTTGAGGGAGGAGGGGGTGGTGAAAATACATGAATCACTGGACATAGCAAAATAAAAAGTGAAAACGCTGAAAATGCTCAGCAGCTCAAGCAGTAGCTGTCAAAAGAGAAGCAGAGCTAACGTTTCGAGTCTGTGACCTTCCATCAGGAAGGCAAGAAAGCTGATGAAAGGTTGTTGACTTGAAACTTTGGGCAAAATTTAATGCTCCTTGGGAGTGGGCTGAGAGGCAGGGGCTGAGGGCAGGGGCTGAGGGGGCCTGGGTTCATGTTTATTCATGCAGAAAGACATAGGGTGGAGAGCCCTCCCACTCCATCCCTGCACCACCACCCCCACCTCAATATATTTGGCACAGGGAGATTGAGATCAGCCTTCTCGCCCCTAAGCCAATTGAGCCCCTTACATACATATGTACACATGCAGCAGGCCATTTGGCCCCTCGAGCTTGCTCCCCTATTTGATAAGATCGTGGCTGAACTGATTGTAGCTTCACCTCTATTTTCCTGCCTCCCTCCTATAATATTCGACTCCCTTGCCAATCAGGAATCTAACTCAGTCTTAAAAATATGCAATGACTCTCCCCCCACTGCTCTCTGGTGAAGAGAATTTCGCAGACTAATGACCCTCTGGGAGAAAAAAAATCTCCCCATCTTTGTCTCAAATGGGAGCCCCCTTATTTTTAAACCATGTCTCCTAGGTCTAGTCTCCTCCACAAGGGGAAGCGTACTCACAGCATCCACCCTGTCAAGTCCCCTCAGGATCTTACATGTTTCAACAAGGTCGCCTCTCAATCTCCTAAACACCAATGGATATGGGTCTAACCTGTCCAATCTTTCCTCAGAAATCAGTCAAGTGAACTTTCTCTGAACTGCTTCTAGTGTAGTTATATCTTGCTTAAGTAAGGAGACCAAAACTATACACAATACTCCAGATGTGGTCCCACCAAACACCCTGTACTACTGTAGCAAAACTTCCCTACTTTATATTCCATTTCCCTTGCAATAAACACCAACATTCCACTTGCCTTCCTAATCACTTGCTGTGCCTGCATATTGACTTTTTGTGATTCATGTACAATGGTGCCCACATCCCTCTGTAGCTCAGAGTTCTACAATCGCTCTCCATTTAAATAATAATCTGCTTGTCCTCCTGCCATAGTGGACAAGTTCACGTTTTCTCACATTATACGCCGTTTGCCAAAAGTTTACCCACTCACTTAACCTGTCTAAATCCCTTGTATAAGGTAGGTTCCTTAAATCCTCTTCACAACTTACTCTCCTACCTATCTTTGTGTCATCAGAAAACTTAGCAACCATACATTTGGTAATGGCCACTTAAGGGTCTCTTCACACCGCCGCTGTTATTCTAACAGTGTTGCAGGGGGTGGGTGCCCAACCAAATGGGCAAGACGCCAGGTAAACCCTGGTGACCTGCCTATAGGCTTATTGGTGGTGGTGGGGGCCTCCTGTTCAGGCACCCTGTTCCCCATTGCTGGCAAAGGCCACTCCTGCAGAAAGACATCCCCCCACCCCCCGCACCACTCTACCCCCCACACTGTCCCTTCGCTGGCGTCTGCCTGACTGGCCCCGGCGAGGCTCCCCCTCTTAGCTCTCCTCCAGGCCTCCAGCACTGACATGGCCACGGCCATTAAATTCTGTTAGATCTTTATCTCTCTCCATGGATGTTGCCTGAGCTGCTGTGTATCTCCAGCATCGTCTGCTCTTATTTCAGATTTTTTAAATCTATTCATTCACAGGATGTGGGTGTTGCTGCTAAGATCAGCATTTGTTGCCCAACCCTATTTGACCTTGAATGAGTGGCTTGCTAGGCCATATGAGGGCAGTTAAGAATCAACCACATTGCTGTGGGTTTGGAGTCACATGTAGGCCAGACCAGCTAAGAATGGCAGATTTCCTTTCCTCAAGTGAACCAGATGGGTTTTTACGACAACTGATGATAGTTTCATGGTCACCATTATTGAGACTAGCTTTATACTTCAGATTTTATTGGACAGATCTTCTGATGAGTGGCAATCACCGTCGGATTGCCACTCCGCTCTTATTTGCTTACCTTGCACCGGAGATCCACGTTTCTCATCTGGGTTTCTGAACCAGGCCTCCTAAGAAATGTGGAGCGTGCCTGCTCCTGGAGACATTCCTCTGTAGCCTCAGAGGAAGCCAAGGTGGTGGGGTGGGATGGGGGGAGGGGTTTTGAGTTTGGGTGGATGGAGTATTCGGCTGATTGGTGGGGGTAGTCATGGGGAGTGGCGGGGTTCGGCAAGGTGGGGTGGAGGGTGGTCGGCGGGGTAGTCAGAGGGTCAGAGAGTTAGTCAGGTAGTTGAGGAGGTCAGTCAGGTTGAAGGGTGTAGTCGAGGAGGGCTGGGGGGTTGAGGATGTCATCGAGGGTTGAGGACGGTAGTCAGTTGATGGGGTGAAGTCAGGGGTAGTCAGTGGGTCAGTAGTATAGTTACCCGAGAGCTAGAACTTCTTTTAATCCTTCTAACTTTTCCTGGGTAAGGACTTTGCCAAGTAAGTAGGAATCATTCAAAATCTCTGACTTTAAGTCAGAGTTCCAGAGGGTTCCAGACACAGGGGAACTGTTGAAACCTCCCGGGCAATCTACATTGGGACTTCTGAAGGATCTCGGGGTATGTCCAAGGTACGACCATCTGGACATAGGAAAGATGTGGGCTGCAAATTGAATTAAAATTCCTCCAGTTGCCGTGGTGAGATTTGAACCCCTGTGCTCAGAGCATTAGCCTGAGTTACCCCTCTGGGTATCTGGGTTACTAGTACCCTCTGGGTGTCTGGGTTACTAGTCCTGTGACATTACCCCTCTGCCACAGCGCAAAGCTACATTCTGCCTTGGGAAACCCCCATTCTGGGGCACACATTTGCCAGGATTTAGTTCTGACAGGTACTGTATTCCGGCCTCATGCAATGGGCAACTGAGACAGAAATGGCACAATTCCAGGAGGCTGATGCCATTGCGCCAGCCCAGCTTGCCCAGTGTCCTCACCACAGAGGGTGAATGGACACAGGAGGTGCCTGCAATCCCTTTCCTGTTTTTTTTATTCTTTCACAGGATGTGGTCTTCGCTGGCTGGGCCAGCATTTGATGCCCATCCCTAATTGCCCTTGAGAAGTTGCTGGTGAGCTGCCTTCTTAAATTGCTGCAGTCCACATAGTGTAGGTACACCCACAGTGCTGTCAGGGAGGGAGTCCTGCACAAAAGGGGTAGAGATTGGATGGTTCTGTGTGCTGCTCCATCCTCCTCCTCACCTCTCCAATTTTTATTCAGAACAACTGAAGAAAATTCATGGCCTTTACATTGATCCAAGGAGACTGAGTCCTCAAGGCTAGCAAATTGGTAACGAGGGAGTCATAGACTCAGGATTATGACTAGAAGAATAAAAGAGGAAATTATAAGCCCTTTATTCAAACAGAGAGTTATTGCAACAAGGAATGTCATATAACAAGTGGGTATTAAAGCAGAGATTAGCGCATCATCTACAAGTGAATTGAATTTCTATTTGTAAAGGAAAAATATGAAATACAATATAGGGAAAGAGGGGTAGAGTAGATAATGCAGGTACTGCACCAAGGGGCCAAATTGCCTCCTTCTATGCCTTTGTTACTTCTAGACTTAACTATTGCAGTGCATACCTGGCTGGTCTCTCATATTCTACCCTTCATAAACTTGGAGCCATCCAAAACTCTACTGCCCCTGTCCTAATTTGAACCAGGTTCCATTCACCGATCACCCTGTGGGCTGGCAGGAGACATTCATCAACTTGTGCTTGTACAGTCAAAGGTACTTGAGTCATTGGCATGTTAAAGTAATATACCTGCACGGTAGCCCCTCTGTTCTGATGATTTAATTCTGGCCTCTTTAACATCCCCAATTTTGAGCACTCTGCCATTATTGGCCTTGCCTTTAGTTGCCTAAGCTGTGGACTCCCCTACACCCCTCTGCCTCTCTACCTCTCTTTCCTCCTTCAGTAAACTCCTTAAAAGTTACCTCTTTGCCCACTGATAGAATCATAGAATGGTTACAGCACAGAAGGAGGCCATTCACTCCAATTTTTTTAATTCATTCATAGGATGTGGGCTTTGCTGGCTAGACCAGCATTTATTGCCCACCCCTAATTGTCCCTGTGAAGGTGGTGGTGAGCTGCCTTCTTGAAACGCTGCAGTCCATGTGGTGTAGGTACACCCACAGTGCTGTTAGGGAGGGAGTTCCAGGAATTTGACCCAGTGACAGCGAAGGAACGGCGATATATTTCCAAGTCAGGATGGTGAGTGGCTTGGAGGAGAACTTCTAGTTGGTGGTGTTCCCATGTATTTGCTGCTCTTGTCCTTCTAGATGAAGTGGCCATGGGTTTGGTCTGCGCTGCCTAAGGAGCCTTGGTGAGTTTCTGCACTGCAGCTTGTAGATGGTACACATTGCTGCCACTGTGCATCAGTGGTGGAGGGAGTGAATGTTTGTGGATGTCGTGCCAATCAAGTGGGCTGCTTTGTCCTGGATGGTATCCAGCTTCTTGAATATTATGGGAGCTGCACTCTTCCAAGCAAGTGGACAGCATTCCATCACACTCCTGACTGTGCCTTCTAGATGGTGGACAGGCTTTAGGGAGTCAGGAGGTGAGTTACTTGCCACAGGATTCCTAGCCTCTGACCTGGTCTTGTAGCCACAGTATTTATATGGCTAGTCCAGTCAGTTTCTGGTTGATGTTAACACCCAGGGTGTTGATACTAGGGGATTCAGCGATGGTAAAACCATTGAATGTCAAGGGGCGATAGTTAGATTCTCTCTTTTTGGAGATATTCATCGCCTGGCATTTGTGTGGTGATTGTTACTTGCAACTTGTCAGCCCAAACCTGGGTTTTGACCAGGTCTTGCTGCATTTGGACATGGACTGCTTCAGTGTCTGAGGAGTTGTGAATGGTGCTGAATATTGTGCAATCATCAGTGAACATCCCCACTTCTGACCTTATGATGTAAGGAAGGTCATTGATGAAGCAGCTGAAGAAGGTTGGGCCGAGGACACTACCCTGAGGACCTCCTGCAATGATGTCCTGGAACTGAGATGACTGACCTCCAACAACCACAACCATCTTCCTTTGTGCTAGGTATGACTCCCACTGACTTTTTGCGAGGGCTCCTTGATGCCACACTCAGTCACATATGGCCTTGATGTCAAAGGCAGTCGCTCTGGTCTCACTCCATGTTTGAAACAGGGTTGTAATGAGGTCAGAAGCTGAGTGGCCCTGGCAGAACCCTAACTGAGCATCAGTCAGCAGGTTATTGCTAAGCAAGTGCTGCTTGATAGCACTGTTGACCCCTTTCCATGCTGCTCTCTGCAGCTAGAGCAATTTAGCTGGTCCCACTTCCCCACCTTTCACCATCATCGTGAAATGTTTCCTTTCCAGATAGTTATCCAATTCCTTTTTGAAAGTCATGACTAATTCTGCCTCCTTCACACTCTCAGGCAGTGAATTCTTGATCCTAACTGCTTGCTGTGTAAAAAGTTCTTCCTCATGCCACTGTTGGTTCTGTTGCCAATCGCCTTAAATCGGTGTCCTCTGATTCTCGACACTTTCATCAGTCGGAACAATTTTTCTCCATCTACTCTGTCCAGACCCCTCATGATTTGGAATGCTTTGATTAAATCTCCTCACAAACTTCTCTTCAGTTGGGAGAACAGCCCAACTTCTCCTATCAGTCCATATAGCTGAAGTCATCTGATTTACCGGCCTGAGTTTTCATATAGATGGAAAGGCCCTCTGTCTTTGTGAAGATGTTTCTGGAGGCCCGAATCTGGAAGTTCTGACTCTGAAATAAGCCCCCAGCATTTTTGTAGGGTGGGGGGTGAATGGTGATGGGTTGAACTTTGCACAGTTTGCCCTTACACCGTCCACGCCAACTCACCCAGTGTCACCCATCTGAAGACCTTGGGACCGATGCTGAGATTAAATAAAGTTCTTAAGTGTCTGTTGAATAATTCACTGTTTCAGTTAATTCACACTTTGAACTTTGTGGTTCATGGAGACACCTGCACACGTTAAAATGCAGCTGCCTCCAACCTTTTCTGAATTTCGCAAGGAGGGAGTGGGAAATACAACTTGTGCACATTAGACCTTGTTGGAGAAGATCTAACTTACCAGAATTCTTTGGAGATGTAGGGTATGGGGGAGGTCAGGTGCCCTTTGGGAGAGGTCAGATGCCCTTTGGAATTGTTAAAATTGGACATGAATGTGCATAAAAGTGGATAAAGTCATTGGAACTGTCAAGCTCCTTGGAACTGTCAAAGGGAGCTGTGAAAAGGGAGCTGGCACATTATTTAAATCTCTTTAAATATTTGAACAAAAACTGTCTACAATGTTGAAAAAAACCAATGCTGGCTATTTCACTCTGTTGACATGAGCCTGAGGGCTACCATTACAGGATTAATACTGCATGTTGATTTCACAACCTACCATTATCACACTGGGGTGCCTGCCAGTTCACAGTTTGACTGACAGCTCCAAGCTAGTAAAGTCTTTGAAATGGGACTGTGTATACAAATGCTTGTGCTTATAAGTAGACAAAGGAAGTTAGATGTAGTGAATGGGTTTTTATCAATTACAGTGTTTTTTAAAATAGTGAATCAATCAATAGACATTTAAGAACTTTATTTAATCTCAGCATGAGTCCGAAGGTCTTCCCATGATGGAGACTGGGTGAGGTGGCATGGAGGGTGTAAAGGCAAAGGGTGATAGGTGGGGTTGGCATGTGTTGGAATAGGGACTATATGGGCCATGGGTGGTGGGTGGGGGCATGAGTTGGCATAGGGCCTAAAAAGGGCCATGGGAGTGAGTGGAGGGGCATGGCTTGGCATGGCTCGGGCGTGGAGTCTGTGTGGGGAAGTGAGGGGATGTGAGCGGTGAGGGTTAGGGGGGCTGTTTTTGTTTTTTTTTGTCAGGGTGCTGAAGCATGGAGACGGGCCTTTGCCACAGCCCATCTCTGCAGTCAGCAAGCCCTCTGCTTCCTCTAAACTCTTTCCAGGAGTGGTGAGTCTGACTCCCATCTCACCCCGTGCATGATGTAGTGCTTCACTACATTGCTCTGATCCGGAATTCAGCTAATAGGATTTCTGCACTTCCTGCTACTGTTGTGGAGAATATATGGGGAATGCACAGGAACAGGACTAAATATTCCTGATGAGTAGAGTAACTGAAAGACCTCTTTTTGTGCTGCAAAGTTCTAGGGGAGCAGATTTTAACTACTGGGCACCAACTGACCAGTATTCCAGACGGAAATCCCTGTCCGTCTACAGGGCCAGATAGCATCAGATGGTAAAGAGCGACCAATGGTAGCCCACTGGCTTTGAGCCATGGCTCATCTGCCCTCTGAGGGTGGAATCAGGTACCTCTGTGGTATGGGGAGGGGAGGGGGGAGGGTTGGGTGACGAGATTCCCAGTGTTGCCTTATGCCTTTAAGGGACAGCATCATGACATCACTAGAAAGGAAGTGTGTCGTGTGATCCACTTTTAGTTCCATTTTTAATTTTAAGCAGAGCACACACACACAGCTCTGCAGCTCTAATGTCTTCAGGTTTCATTCCACTATATAAATGTTCCCATGTGTCCAGTCTCAATGAATGAACCCACAGCATGGTTACCCAATCCCTTTTGAGTGATTGGTGCTTTTTATATCAGCAATAGTGGCCTAGCCTGGTGATGTGGAGCCTGGAGCTGAACCTCTAATCTTCCCTACCATACAAACATAAACACAAACTCACCTGCTGCCTTCTGTTTGTTTAAGCTGCTGGCCTAAGCCGGGGATGAGCCTATGTGTGCGGTGCACAGCATTGCCCTAAACTGGCTGATGGAGCCTAGTGAGAAAAAAAAAAATTATTCTTTCTGTGGATGTGGGCTATGGTTCCAAAGCCCTTCACACTTCCTTATTTTTTTTAAAAAAAGTTGTTTATGGATGTAAACATCCCATGTCAGGTCTGGGTTTTTTGTAGACTAACTGATTGAAGCTAATTGCTATGGTTAGTCAACGACTCCATTATCTTAGGGATCATTTTCTATAGTTCTTCACTTGAGAAATGTGTTCTAAAAAAAGATCACTGTGTTATGTAACTAGTTATCTTGATGAAAACAGAATTACCTGGAAAAACTCAGCAGGTCTGGCAGCATCGGCGGAGAAGAAAAGAGTTGACGTTTCGAGTCCTCATGACCCTTCGACAGAACTTGCGTTCGAGTCCAAGAAAGAGTTGAAATATAAGCTGGACTCAAGTTCTGTCGAATGGTCATGAGGACTCGAAACGTCAACTCTTCACTTCTCTGCCGATGCTGCCAGACCTGCTGAGTTTTTCCAGGTAATTCTGTTTTTGTTTTGGATTTCCAGCATCCGCAGTTTTTTTGTTTTTATCTTTAGTTATCTTGATGGACTGTAGTCTTTTTTCAACCAGCAGTTCCTATGTTCCTGTGAGTTTATACAGCGCTCTTGCAGAGATTATTGTTTATTCAAGCTACATGAATAAGCAATTATCTTATAGATTATATGAGGTTAATCTATTAGTCTTAGCCTATTAAACAGATGAGGTATAATTTGTTATTTCTCATCAAAATGTCTTCAGCTCATCCATGCCAACACATTGCTCTTCCTGGCACTCTATCAATTCTATCAATGCTTCTTATGTTTTCCCAATTGAACCTCCGCATGTGTTACACCTTTATCTTCCTATTAGACGAGAGCAAGGCAGCTGCTTTGGTTTTGAATTATTCCAGCAAAAAGCAGGCAGGGCCATCGCGCATCCAGTGGCTGTAAGTGTCTAGAGTTCTTTGAGTGAGCATTTTTAATCAACAGGGGAGAGATTGTGTTCGGCTTGAGGCCTACTTCTCATCAAGGCTTCTGCAACCAGGCTCTCCACGAATGGTTGGGAATTATCTCTATGTAATGTGACTATTCTGTTTTTCATTTCTGCGACCTACTCCACCAAGTGGTGCCAGTCCCCTGAGTGGGAG
This sequence comes from Carcharodon carcharias, assembly GCF_017639515.1. Taxonomy (NCBI): domain Eukaryota; kingdom Metazoa; phylum Chordata; class Chondrichthyes; order Lamniformes; family Lamnidae; genus Carcharodon; species Carcharodon carcharias. Next base: position 15,044,704 of record NC_054485.1, read on the forward strand.
AGCTGAGCCAGTGGGCAGGGGGAGACATTTTTGAAATGATTTTGCTCGCATTTTGTGTCACATAATTGATTTTTGCGCCAAATGTCCATGCTTGAATCTGCCCACTCCCTGTCCTTTTTGCAAGGGGTCTTGCGCCTGTCAAAATGAAGCCTGTGAGTTGTTTGTGTGCATTATAATGCCTCGATTGAAACTTGCGTGAGCGCAGCTAAATGATCCGTACAGTTTTAAAATGGAAAATTACCTCTAACCTGTAAAATATTAATCCAGAACACGCTGGGTCAAATTCTCCTACCATCCTAAATCAATGGTGGGGGATGGGGCTGCGGGGAATATTAGCCTTGTACTTGATACTTGATATACAGGCACCGAGATGATAGATAGGAGTTTTGCCCCAAGTACTGTATATTTGAGAAAAGAAATAGCTTAATGCAAAGTGTAAATCAGTTGAAGAAATTATGTGTTGACTTCAAAGAGTAACCTTTTGCAATTCATATACGTTATAAACATTCCAATTAAGGAAGCATTTTTTTTTTGGCTTGAAAAATGAAGTAATTTCCTGCAGGAAAGCAGGTACCCTTTTCATTTGTAAATGAGTCACTGAATCACTGCACCAGTAATAACTGTTTGATTTAAATAGTCTCTTACAATTTTCATCCATCATTTCTTTCATTCATATGAGAGCCAAGGAACCAGCTGAAATGGCCTTCTGCTTGCAAGGAATTAAAAAATATATATGAATTTCTTTTTGATGCAGGGAAAAGGCAACGCCTAAAAGGTAGAGAGTGAATTGGCACTAATTCTTTCAAAAACCACAAACTCTGCTTTGTTGCCCCCAGTGAGAAAATTAAATTTAACCCAATAAATGCTGAAACTCCTTTGTGGCCTTCAAAGTGTGTTTATTTTCCGTCATGTTCCGATTATAAAACGATTTTCTCCGAAAGGCAGAAGTTAACTGTGCGTCAAGCAAGGCTGCATCCACTCAAGGACAAGCTGCTCAAGAACAGGAGGAATTGAATGCGCGCCCAGTAGTAAATGAGGGTCGAATGTAAGATCAAGCGTGGCGCACCAATGCTGAACACAGAAAAGTTTGTGCTGAAATATCGTTAAGATGAAGCATCTTTCGTTTATTGTGAATACATGATCTAATATTTTTAAACGTTGAATCGTTTATACTGGGTATGGTTTGTGCAGAATACGTTTAGAATACTGGCCAGAATTTTCCAGCCCCTCACATCAGCAGGATCTTCTGGTCTCGCTGATTTGAATGGTGATTTCAAAGGCTCGCTGGCTCTGCAGGGGTTGGGGGTGGGGGGCGGTACCTGCCACAGCGGGTGGGAGGGACTGGAAAATCCTGGCCACAAATTGCAACAGTGCAGTAAACATGGAAGAAGAGAACCTGGTCTAGATTTCAGTCAGCGGCAAAGCAACGGCATTCGCCACTGACCTTGAAGAAAGCTTCCCACACAGATTTGTGATTTCTGTGGCATGGGTTTCCTCCTTTCTGATGATAATTTTAATCTGGTGCCTAGCTAAGGTGAGCTCCAGGCATCCAGCAACAGTGATGTCATCAAACTGGGTAAGCAGCCAATGGGATTAAAGAATTCTCACAAGCAGAAAACCAGGAAGTTAAAAAAAGGCATAATCCTTCATTTTTTAAGTATTGTTATACAGAGGCTGGAATAAAAATTGGGACATACACATGGGATTAAAGTAGAAGCTGATATTTCATAAAGAAACTTCAGAAAAAAATGATTTAACAAATATGTGGGTTTTTCAACATTTGGAAAAAATTGGCATTTCTCAAATTCAACTTTGTTTTCAGAGCCAGAAAAGTTATTCAGGAGTAATTATGTATTTAGTACATGATTAAAATCCCAATTACACCTCATTCAACAGGTGTAACCTGTCCAAGGGTTTATACAGCAAGACTAATAGTGTAAAGGTGGAAGTGTGTGATTTTTAATTGTTGCAACCTGCGGGGACTTCAACCGCACATCCTCTGGAGAAACATGGAATCACCGGCAGCAACTTCAGGATTTCCACGTTTAATTGAACATGTGTGCACTCCAGAAGTTGCTGCCAGTTTCAGAGGAGTAATGAAGGCAAACGCTAACATTTTCACTGTTATTACATCTGCAAAGACCAAGGGCCCCTAGGTTGCCAGTTGCTCATCAGTGAAAAGCAATAAAATCCTTTAATCTGCAGGTTTCAAGGGCAGCTGGAGAAATTTCTATCTCCCTGAACTGACTGGTTTCTTACGCATTTGAATTTTACAAACTCTCGGGGGTGGGATAACAGGCGGGCTGGGGGATATGTGAAATTGGACACCATACCAGCGTCGCCTGCCCATGCTGCAATTTTACCAGTTTCAGCAGAGACATTGGGTGGCCTTGCTCGCCAATGGCCCAACTGAGGCCCTTAAGTGCCAATTGATGGTCACTTTAAGGGCCATCTCCAGCCACCGCAGGGATTTTACCCATGGCAAGAGAGGCCATCACTTGGTCCCCAGGCCACCAGCCTTGCTGCTGGGCTGGGGCAGTGTCTCCTTGATGCCCACTGGATGACCACCCCAAGGTGCAAACACGACGCCCCCCCCCCAGCCCCAGACTCTCCCTCTTGCCCTTTTCCAACCGTGCCCTCCACTCTCCTTTACTCTACTGGGGTGCGGGAGGGGGGGCCCTGCTCCAGCAAGACACCAGACTCACTTTACATCCTAGTTCCAACACTGAACAGCTTCCTCTAGGACTCGCTGCAGTGTCAGCAGTGGCTCCTTCTCTTGGTTGTGCTGTTGGAAACTGAGAGCTGCTAGTTCTCTGATTGGCCAGCCGCTCTCTGAGGTGGGACTTCTTCTTGTTGAGAGGTGTGCCTCGAGCCAGTGAAAGGACTGTCAGCCGTTTAATGGCTGTGGGGTGAGCTGGCCAACAGGAGGCGAACTCACCCCTGACTTTTACGTGAAAGGGCGGAACTGCTACCCCAGCATAAAATTCAGCCCTGTGATGCGAATATTACGATAATAAAGTAACTCTGTAATATTAAATGTAAGCTATTAAAATAAGCACAAAACCCAAATTAAAAAAAGCTTTATTTCTACTCACTCCATCAGCTCTTTATTCTCCCTATTGCCTTTTTGACCATTTTCCCCTTGTCCTATTTTTACTAATTAACATTTTACTCTTTTTCTAACCAATTTAACCTATTCAGACATGCATTTTTTTCCTAATCATTTTTCCTGATTTTTCATAACTTTGAAATGTTGACTCTTGATCAGCTCAATAATGTCTCCAAAGATTCAGTCAGTCCAATGACAAGGAGCTTAAGACTGAATAGTTGCTTCTTGAGCAGCCAATTTTACACAATCAAATTGGAAGGCACTGCTAACTGGTGAACATACTCAACATCAATTCCAGAAAAAGCCGATTGCAACCAGACAAGTAATTAATTCACTGTAAGGTAAACTCAGTGATCATCTATTCCCAGCATGTGGTGTCAGTTGAAGGGAGCACATGTCACAGAGAATCAGACAGTATTGTACCAGACCCTTGACCTATACTCTTCTCTCCAGTGAGATTTTCATCAGTTTTGTGATGTTTTTGACACTGGTAAGGTGACATTTATTGCCCATCCCTAGTTGTTTAGAGGAGGTGGTGGTGGACTTTACCTTGAACTGTGGTGACTGTTAACACTCCTAAGATGATGAAGGGTGATTTGATCCAAGTTTATAAGATATTAAGTGAAACATATAGGATAGACAAAGAGAAACTATTTCCACAGGCTGGGAAGTCTAGGGCTAGGGGGCACAGGGCGGGATTTTCCAGTGTCACTGGCCCCCGGGATTGACCAGAACCGCTCCACAATGATGGGGCTGGAAAATCCTGGCCAAAGCCTGAAAATTAGAACCAGCCCTTTCAGGAGCAAAGTTAGGAAACACTTCTACACACAAAGGGTGTTAGAGGTTTGTGTGGAAGTTTGGAACCCTCCTGCACAAACAGTAACTGATGCGAGTTCAATCATTAATTTTAAATCTGAAACTGACAGATTTTTGTTAACCAAAGGCATCAAGAGATATGAGGCAAAGGCAGATGTATGGAGTTGGCTCACAGATCAACCATGATCTCATTGAAAGGTGAAACAGGCTTGAGGGGACTAAATGGCCACTTCCTGTTCCTACGAGGTGAATTTCCTCCCCGTCGGGCAGGCCAGTCGGGAGTGGGCGCCGGTGGGCGTGGAGCCGATCAGCTGCCCGCGGTCAGCTCCGTGTCGCCATTTTACGAGGGCGGGCCAATTAAGGTCTGCCCAGCATGAGGTGCGCCTGGTAGCTCAGCACTACCTGTGCGGGCGGCGGGAGGAGGGAGAGTTGGGGCCTGCGCCAGGGAGATTAATTTCATACTAAAACATTGAAAAAAACAAAGGATAAAATTATTCAGACATGTCCCCTCATGTGACAACATCACATAAGCTGGGACATGCTTATGAATTTTCATGAAAATTTTTATTGAATGAATAAAACCTTCATGAAACCTCATCCCGCCCATTGATGAGGTTTCGTGAAAAATACAAAGGCTGCCTGGGCTCTTTGCCTGCCCGCCAGCCTTAAGATTGGACGGGCAGCCCTGACAATCACTTCAGTTGGTTTACTAATGGCCTTTAAAGGCCTTTGACAGTTCGGCGATGGCACAACTGACTCCGCTGTGCGCCCGCCGAACTAAAGATCGGAATGACGCATGCCCAACATTACCCTGCATCATTTTACATGTCAGTGTGTGGGGCCCGCTCCTGCACACCGAACAGAAGATTCTGCCCTATGTTCTTAGGCAGGAAATTAACATGTATGGGCACAGCTGTGTTAAAGATGCTAAATAATAAAAGGAACATAATTCTACCTGATTCAGTCTTGATTGAAGCCACTGCAACAACCCGCAAGCTTAATTCAACACCACCTTGTAATTTCACAACCTCATCCACAACTTGTAATTTATAACACCCTTGACAGAGGCATAAGGAAATTGAATGGCAAATCAAAGTGGGAGAGAATAGATGCGGTGACTAAAAGCTTGCCCAAACAAGCAAGCAAGCAGGAGAGCGAGGTAGAGAGGCAGAGAGGTTTAGCAAGGGATTCCAGAGTAGGGTCTGGGTGGCTGATGGTCAACAATGGATGGCAAGGGAAGGGAAGGTTCTGAACAGAGTCAGAGGAACAGATACGACAGAGCAATTACGTTGGGCTGGAGGAGGTAACAGAAATAGAGAGGGGTGAGATCATGAAAGAGTTTAAACACAAAGGTAAGAATTTGTAATTTGAGGCGGGGGGAGAGCTTGAAGCCCATTTAGATCAGCAAACATGAGTATGATAAGCAATTGGAACCTTATGTGGGATTGAATAGAGCCAGCAGAATTTGGAAGTGCTGAAATTTATCAACATCATTAAAAACATTGTATTAATTATGTTGGACAGACTGAGGTAGAGGGAAAGGCCAAGCAGCTTTCAAGGGGTGAGGAAGTCAGGAGTCTTCTTGATGAAGAGAATGTGAAGTTGAAAGCTCAGCTCGGGGTTGAATAAGGTACTGAAGTTGCCACTGCCTAGTTCAGCCAGTGGCCAGGCTGAATTCATAATTGAAGCTGAAAACTTTGGCCTCAGCCTTCCCAAGGTTTAATTTGAGGAGATTACAGCTTGTACAAGACAATATTGGACAACACAGAGCCAAGGGAGGGGCCAAGAGAGGTTTCTTAGAAGAATCACTGAGCTTATCTGTAAATATCAAGGATTGATTGTTACTGGTGCTAATTCTATTAATAATGAGTTAATTAAATTATAAATTCTAAACTATTTAAATAAAGTAATTTTTTACTGACTGTTCTGAAGGATTTCTATCCAAGTATTCTGATTTGAGATCCGCAATGTAGGGACCTGATGGTTGTTGCATTTTCCCACCCACCTGCGGGCTGACCCTATTTCACAGCAACCTACAGAACAGTGACAAATGAGACAGGTCCACAGTCACATCCATAAGTTCTGCTATTGTGGATGAAGGCCAGACCAGGTGGGATTTGACATGCAGTGAAACAGCTGTTGTGTTTTTTTTTAAGCGTACAGCTAGTTTCTCAGCCAGTTTTCAACCTCTCCTCTCTAGAAGTTGTTAATAGGTTGATAGCACATCACTACATGTGCACTGTCACCCACCTCCCCCACACCACTCGACTTGCTACCTTGCTGAAATAGCTATTATTCATACATGGTAATGAGTATCAGCAGGCAAGTTAACCACAGAGTCCACTGCAACCAGTGGCCACATGTGCATGTGTCGAGTAGGGGACACCATGTGGCAAACGGACCCCTCAATTTCCCCTCTCCAGAATTGCTGAGACCAATTATTGCATCTCTACCACTGCTCAGGTGAAATTACCTCACTGGGGAATCAATCTAATGACTTGCTGCCCTGCCTGGCTCCGTTTCTCATTGGATGAATTTATTCACAGGAACAGGAGTAGGCCATACAGCTCCTCAAGTCTGTTCTTCCATTCATTTAGACCATGGTTGATCTGTATCTTAGCTCCAATTACCCACCTTGGTTCTGTAACCCTTAATACTTCTACATATAAAAACCTATCAATCTCAGTTTTGAAATTTCCAATTGACTCTTCCCATCTGCAACAACTTTTTGTGGGAGAGTTTTCCAGATTTCCACTAACTGAAGATGTCCTTTCTGACTTCACTCATAAATGACCTATATAATTCTAAAGATATACCTCCTTGCTTTGGACTCACCAACTGGAGGAAAGCATTTCTCTCTATCCACACTACCAGATCCTTTAATCATTTTAAATATTTCAATGAAAGCAACCCTTGGCCTTCTGTACCCAGGGGAATACAAGTCTAGTCTATGCACCCTGTCCTCATAATTTAGCCCCTTTAGTCCCAGTATCATTCTGCTGCATCAATGTTGCACCCCTTCCTGTGCTATGGTGTCCACAATTGAATGTAGTAACCCAGATTTGATCTGACCAGAGCTTCATACAACTAAAACATAACTTGTACCCTTTTGTATCCAGACAGGATACAAAGTCACATGACAGTTCAATTAAATAAAAAGGAATGCAATGCACCACACCTTCACAGCTTTAAAATATTGTACTTGTTTCATCCTTTTGATTGTTTTATTTAATTTCCATTTGTATTAGACAGTGGAAGAATTTAATTGAGCACAGGATGGTGGTATATATCTTAACAGCAAGCATAACAACTCTCATTGTTCATGTGGTTTGTGTGCTGTAACCTTTAGCTGATTTTTATACCTAACCTCTTACTGTAAAATTGCTTCCACATTATGCAATGAAATGGCCTTCAAAAATATATGTTTACCTGAGATTATTAATCTTTATTAAATTATTCCAAATAAATGCACAGAAAATAAGGGCAGGAATGTCTAAAACATTCTCTGCAACAATTTAGAAAATTCTAATATATTGAAGTGAATCCCTGCCCGAAATATGTTTGTTCCCCTAACAGGGTTAATAAATTCTTAATCCATTAGATCAATATGACTTGCCACCTAATAGCTGACATGGTATTACGGCATTAATATAAAGGCATGCCTTAAGTTTTCCTGGGGTTCTGGGCCAATTATTTTCTCACTGGTGATTGGAATTGACAGAGTTCCAGGAATTCCTTTTCTTTTATACAAAAGACCATAAAGCAAGTCGTCCATGCCTGCATTGTGAGTTATTGTTCTTTCACAAAAACTCCATTAACTCATTGCCAGTAGCGTGATGTTATCTGTTTACCATTTAGTGTTACATTCCTAACTTGTGACGAATGTCTTTAATATTCAATTCTTGATGGATTGTTTTCCTCTAGGATCGATTTTAAAATTCTCATCCTTGCTTTCAAATCCCCATGGCATCGTTCCTCCTATCTCGCTAATCTCCTCGAGCCCCACAACTCTCTGAGATATCTGCACTCATCCAATTCTGTCCTCTTGAGCATCCCTGATTTTAATCACTCCACAAGAACAAAGTACTGTGGATGCTGGAAATCAGAAAATGCTGGAAATGTTTAGGAGATCAGACAAGCATCTCTGCACAATTTTAATTTTCTCTTCTTAATTGTGCCACCGTTGGTGGCCATGTCTTCAGCTGCCAAAGCCCTAATCTTGAGAATTTCCTCCCTAAACCTGTCAATTTCTCTACCTCTCTTTTCTCCTTTGAGGCGTTCCTTAAAACCTACTTCCCTGACCAAACTTTTGGCCATCGGTCCTAATATCTCCTTGCATAGCTTGATGTCATAGTTTATTTGGCCATGCTCCTGTGCAGTGACATTAGATGTTTTATTATATTAACAGTGCTATATAAATACAAGTTGTTGTTGTAGGATCTTGCATTAAGGCAACTTGCATACTGTAACAAAAGCAAAATACTGTGGATTCTGGAAATCTGAAATAAAAACAGAAAATGCTAGACAACTCTCAGCAGATGAGACAGTTTCTGAGGACAGTGAAGCAGTTAACTGTTTTTCCCCCCCAAAAATAGTTTATTTATAAAATTTGTAAAAGTAAGTTACAAAACATTTCAACTTGAAAATGACAGAGAGTGCCATGAAACTCAACTTGTCTTCATACAGTGTCACCCGCTCTTAGGTGCCTCTATACAATTGTAATCCTGTTGACAATGTTAGGAACTAGAGATAGTTTAAGTAAGTTACATTTGTATTTGTGGGTTTTGGAATGAGTTTTAACTTTAAGTTTAATTTGTTCAGAAAGGGGAAATTGAGTTTTAATTTCATTTTAAAAGTTGCCTGCAAGTCTGTGTGTTTGTTTGTATACCTACATTTTTATTGAGGTTTTATGACTCTTGAAGTAGAAAATGGGACTTTTGCCTAGCAACAGGGGGCCCACAGACACAGAGAGAAACATAATAGCAGTTTTTTAGTTCAGTTGAAACCAGGAGCCAGGAGAAGCTGGACACAACAGAGGGAAGTGCAGAGAGCAGATTTCCAAAAAGAACCAGAAGGTCCCAAGCCAGCACTTGACCCATAGCCCTGGATGCTATGACGTTTTGAGTGTTCATCTAAATACTTTTTAAATGTTGTGAGGATTCCTGCCTCTACCACCCCCTCTGGAACCCCCTCAGGCACCCCCTTCTTATCTGCAATGGAGAGGGACTATTGCTCCCACATGCCCAGTTTTTGTCTGACCATAGCTACTCACTCCTTCCAGTTTCTAGCGCATGCCCTGGTCCCTCTGATCCATATCCCCAGCACCAGCACCTCAGACAGTCTGACTTGGCGATGAAGGGGACAAAGGATCTGTTGGCCCACTTGCCAAAGAACATGGTCTCACTCTTTCCGTGAATTACCTTGGCTCCCAAGGCCAATTCCAGTTGGTTGCAGATTTCATCAGTCTGTGCACCGACAGTGAATGCGAGCAGGAAACGGTAACGTAGTCCATGTACAGGGAAGCTGTGACCATAGTGCCCCTTCTGCCTGAGATCATCACTCCTCTTCTGCCCAAATCCTTCCTGATGGACTCAGCAATGGGTTTTATGCAACACACAAACAGGACAGGGGAGAGAGGGCAGCCCTGCCTGACTCCAGATTTAATTGAAAGCTTCCGGATTCCCACCCACCGATTGAAACTGCGCTACTGATGTTTGTGCAGAGCAGCTGGATCCAATTGTGGATTCCCTCCCCAAACCCCATTTTGGAGAGTGCATCCATCATGTAGGTGTGTGATACTCTGGCAAAGGCCTTCTCTTGGCCCAAGCTGCACACCCTCTATCCTGTACGTGTAGGCAATTGTATCCCTGAGCAGCATTAGGCTGTCAGAGATCTTCCTGCTGGGCACAGCGCAGGTCTGGTCAGGGTGAATCACCAACTCCAGAACAAACTTGACCCAATTGGCAATGACCTTGGACAGAATTTAAAAGTCCACATTCCGGATGTTGTAGTATCCTTCATGGGAAAGCCTGCTCACATAAATCTGAATACCAGGCCAACTCACGAAGTTTGTACAACAGGGTATACTTCCACTCTGTTCTTGGCTACCCCTCCCACCCCCATTATTTCCAATTCTTCTGCACCTTCAGCTCCAGTTCTCTTATGTCTCACTCAACACTTCTTCATTCTAAAGGTCCCAAGGTGACTGTATCTGTGCTGATGCTTCTCTTTATGTTGGGGTGCTGATGGTTGGTGCTTTGTTGAATATTCTGGTCCCTCTGAGAATTGCTTGACATACCCTGCTTTGTGAGGAGTGCAGAGGGTATCTTGTGAGTATCTGAATGCACCCTTATCCTTTGAGGTACTGTAATTACTTGAGCTATTTAGTTCTTGGACATGACCTGTTTGGACACATTGACTAGGGCTTTCTGATTTGGCACTTGGCAGGTGGGTGCAGGGCATGGTGCAGCCACCATGGTACCTGATTTTACACATGCCAGCCCACTCTTGGGGAGGCAATAAAATTCCACCCAGTGAGAGAAATCTTGAATTAAACTATCGCACAAAGTCAAGATCTACTCCAGTACCTTTGGGGACCTCCCTTTTAAGTATCGTTTCTAAATTTACTTTCTCAAAGGAGACTGTTGCCCTCCTTACCTCCTGTTATGCACTGGGTTTTGTCTTTTCAGATAAGAGCTTTTGGTTTAAGGCCAGGATAATTTGTTGGTTTCAAATTCAGGTCTTTGGGCCAGTAAGAAAAAAACACTTGGCACCCACAGTCCACCAGTCAGTTTCCTAGAACATTGCATATGGGAGCCAAGATCGAGTGTCATTTTCCTGCAATGGAGTTAAAGATTGTAGGACAACTGGACACAGGTCCTCACTTCACAAGTCAGGCATTGTCATTCTTTCCATACAATACTTTGATGTGACATTATAGCTTATTAGCAAAATAAATGACAATTGCAGCGACGTAGAGTTGAATGGAGTGTCTCCGCAGGTTAGGCTGAGGAATTGGGAGACGTACAAGGGGCGGTGCACAAGCTGCACTGTCCCTACTGGAGGGAGTCATGGAATTACAACGTGACAAGATTACATAGGCAGTTTCCATTATAAGTTAGACAGAGGGCAGAACCTCATGCTCTCACGGGTAGCGAGCTGGAATGCGGGAAGGGCATTTACTTAGGTGGGGTGGTGGCGCACATGAGCCCTGCCATCTTACCGCCTCCACCAGAATTAAGTTCTGGGTGGGAAAGCCCATGGTCGACCTTCCCACCCCACTGCCAGTTGAGGCCCTGAAGTGGCCAATTAATGACAACTTAAGGGCCTCATCCCACTGTCACTGGGATTAACCAAACAAACAGATTACAACGTGACAAGATTACATAGGCAGTTTCCATTATAAGTTAGACAGAGGGCAGAACCTCATGCTCTCACGGGTAGCGAGCTGGAATGTGGGAAGGGCATTTACTTACAGACCCATCACCAAGCGGTGTGCATAGCAGGTGAACATGTCATCTCGAGGAGGGTTCTCCCAATCAGAGGCCCTCATTGTCTGATCAAGAGACCGGGCATCGGGAATCCACTGAGAGCCACTCCCATGCATTGCTTCCAACACCCTTGCTCCCCTCCTATAGCCCACCCCACAAAACACCCCACCGTCCCTCCCCTCAGCAACATTATTTACCTGTAATACAAGCAAAATACTGTGGATGTTGGAAGTCTGAAACGAAAACAGAAAATGCTGGAAAAACTCAGTAGACATGGCAGCATCTGTGGAGAGAGAAACAGAGTCAATGTCTTGAACCCGTATGACTCTTCATCAGATTCCTCTTTATCCACAGCAAAAGAATTCCAATAAATTGGTTAAACATGGTTTCACTTTTACAACACCATTTTGACTCTGCCTGATTGCCTTGAATTTTTCTAAGTGCCCTGCTGTAACATCTTTAATATTGGATGTTAGGCCAACTGGCCTATAGGGCTGAATCTTCGGCCTGGCGAGTGGGGGCAGGGCCTGCTCGCCGAGGTGTAAAATGACGCGGGGTGACATCGGGCGGGGGTCCCGATGTCACCGCGCATTGTTTAGATTTTTAGTTTGGCTGCGCACCCACCGAACTGTCAAAGGCCTATTAAGGCCATTAATTACCTAATTAAACCTATTGAGAAAGCTGCCCGTCCAACCTTAAGGGCGGGATGAGTTTTCGTGAAGGGTTTATAAATTAAATAAATGTTTTCATTAAAGTTCATTGACATGTTCCAGCCCATGTGACACTGTCACATGAGGGGACATGCCTTAAATTTTTTACTTTTCTTTCTTAAAATTTTTAAAACTTAAACTCATCTCCCTGAGGCTCAGCACTTCCAGGTGCACATCACGCTGGGCGGGCCTTAATTGGCCTACCCATGTAAACTGGCAGCGCGGACCCGATAGAGGGCGCCGATAGCGTCTGCACCCACCTGCCCCTGCACAGCCCCCCCCAGCCCCCACTGCCGACGGGGGGGGATATTCTACCCATAGTTTCCTGCTTTCTGTCTCCCTCCCTCCCTTTTTGAATAAATGAGTTCTATTTGCTATTTTCCAATCTAATGGAACCTTCCCTGTATCAAGGGAATTTTGGCAAATTAAAACCAGTGCATCAACTATCTCACCAGCCACTCCTTTCAAGACCTTAGGGTGAAGTCTATCCAGACCTGGGGATTTCTCAGCCCGCAGCTCCAACAATTTGTTCAATACCACTTCCCTGGTGAGTGTAATTTTCCCCATTTCCTCCCTCCCTTCCATTTCCTGATTTACAGCTATTTCTGGGATGTTACTTTTGTCTTTTATAATGAAGACTGATCAAAATACCTGCTTAATTTACCCTCCATCTCCTCATTTTCCATTATCAATTCCCCAGATGCACTCTGTATAGGACCAAAGCTCACTTTGTTAACTCTTTTCTTATTTAAATATCTATAAAAACTCTTACTTTCCATCTTTATATCACCAGCTAGCTTTCTCTCACGCTCTAGTTTTTCTCTCCTTATTAATCTTCTTGTCATTCTTTGCTGTTCTTTATATTCTTCCCAATCATCTGACCTGCCACCCGTCTTTGTGTAATTATATGTTTTTTCTTTAAGTTTGATACTGTCTTTAACCTTTTTAGTTAACCATGGATGGTGGGTCCTCTCCTTAGAATTTTTCAAGAACATGTTGGTGGATTGGGCAGACAAGCGGCAGATGAATTTCAATGCAGAGAATTGTGAGGCGATTCATTTTGGCAGCAAAAATATGGTGAGAGAGTATAAAATAAAGGGAGAGGCTCCAAAGAAGGTGCAGGAACAGAGGGAGCTCGGTGTATATGTACACAGATCATTGAAAATGTCAGAGCATGTTGAGAGAGCAGTTAATAGAGCATATAGTATCTTAGGTTTTATTAATAGAGATGTTGAATACATGAATAAGGAAGTCATGTTGAACTTGCATAAGACACAAGTTAGGCCTCATCTGGAGTACTGCATCCAGTTCTGGGCGCCATACTTGAGGAAGGATGTGAAGGCATTGGAGAGAATACAGAAGAGATTCACCAGAATGATTGCAGGGATAAAGAACTGTAGCTATGAGGATAGATTGGAGAAGTTGAGACTGTTTTCCTTGGAGAAAAGAAGGCTGAGAGGAGACTTGATAGAGGTGTTCAAGACCCTGAAGGGTATGTACAGGGTAAATAGTGAGAAACTGTTCCCACTGAAGAGAGCATCAGGAACTAGAGGGCACAGATTCAAAATAATTGGCAAAAGGAGTAAATGTGATGTGGAGAAAAATTGGAGTCTGGAACGAACTTCCTGAGAGGGTGGTGGAGGCAGGTTCGATTGAGGTATCCAAAAGGGAATTGGATTGCTACCTGAAAAGAGAGAATGTGCAAGGTTATGGAGATAAGGCAGGGGAGTGGGAGCAGGTGGAATGTTCTTTCAGAAAGCCAGTGCAGACACGATGGGCCAAATGGCCTTCTTCTGCACTGAAAAGATTCTGTGACATCTTTGTCAAAACTCTCCTGAGCTCTCATCTATCCCTGACCTATTTTGCTCCACCTGCTCCACCCCCTATAAAACCCATCACATTTCTACCTCTCTTTAGCTCTGAAGAAGAGTCATACGGAGTCGAAACGTTATCTCTGTTGCACTCTCCACAGATGCTGCCAAACCTGCTGAGTTTGCCTTACATTTTCTGTTTTTTTTTCACTTAACTATAGCCTGGAACATCCGCGATCCTGGGACTCCAGAGGTGTGTTCTTCTGGCAGAAGCCGCGGCTTCCTGCGTCACAGCTGCTGAGCTCAAGAGCTGCCGGCCTCTGATTAGCCAGCAGCTGTTGCTAGGCAGGACTTCTGCCCCTGGGGTCTTGATTCCAGGGAATGGCCTGCTCGTGGCCTCGCCATTGCCTGATTGGCATTTGGTTTACCAGGCCTTTTGGAAAAGAGGTACCATGGGCCTCTCACCAGCACCCCAGCCTCAACAAGATTCTGCCCATAGTAATTTATAATGGGAAATTGTGAGTGAGTGAGTGAGTGTAGCTATTACATTTCTAAGATTTATGGATGTGTGTCTTTCTTGTTCATGGTAAAACAAGATGATCTACTTTTTCTTTATTGAAAAATTACCCTTCAGGACTTTCCAACCATTCGATTCAGGTTTCTGTATGAATAAGGGAGGTTGTTAGAAATTAATACTGTTAATTAACATACAAAGGGGTGAAGTACTCTATCAATGCTTGCTGCTTAGCTTCACCTCCCCCTCTCAGGATCTGTGAGGGACAACTGGAATGGTAAACAACAGCTTCAAGTGAGATAATTTCTGGTGAAATGATTCCACCAGAAAGTGACACTGTAATTGCACCTAATTGTTATTACACATTCTCACAGGTTGAGCAATATGTAATGAGAGTGCAATTTTAGCAATAATTTATTCACACAAGAATCGCTGTAAATTATTGCAGAAGGAAATGTGCTTCTGTAATCGGTCCTTCATGTTCGGATATCACCCCCCAATACACACATGCAATTAAAAATAAAGTTAGCAGCGAAAGGGTAGAAATTCTGAGGTGTGTTATTTTAAAACAGTTGTCAGCCTACTTGAAATAAATTGAACTGATTAAACACCGAATGCGTGTTCTGAAAGTAGGTATTAGTGCACAAAAGGATGTCAACGCTGGACAACTGTTTTGGCACATGGCAGAATGGGTGGGTCTGTAGGAAGAAATAAAGAATCACTTGGATTTATCTGGTGCCTTTCAGGACCTTTGGAAGTTGCGTAGCATTTACAACCAGCGAAATAATTTTCGAAGCACAGTCACTGTTGTAACATAGGAAAATACAGCTCAACTTATCTATGCTGTCCTGCCCACATCCTGTGCCATACCGAATTTCACTCCGTTATCGCCACTATTTTCACCAAAGGTCATCAAATCCCCATCCAACATTGCACTGGGCTGAATTTTCTGGCTGGCGGAGGGGCGGAGCAGGAGTGGGCACAGGCGGGCAGCGACCTGATCGCTGCCCGCAATCGGGTCTGTGGTGCCATTTTACGCTGGCTGGCCAATTAAGGCCTGCCCAGTGTCAATCGCGGCTCCCTAGGACAGTGGGAGTGGGCGGGTGGGCGGCAGGACTGCAATGACCACCGGGTCCAATGGCGACCCGGCGGCCTGTTTTAATAGGTTGCTGCAGCCTTTCCAAGGCTGTGAATCGTAGCCAGTGGAAGGGCTTCCCCGAGCGCTGCTGGTGAGCAGGCCGGGCAGGCGGGTAGGGCAGGGGGCACTGTGCCCCTCGATTTTCCGATGATTGCCTTGCTGCCCTCCTCGAGGAGGTGGCAGCATGGCGGGAGGTCCTGGTATCCCAGGACAGGAGGAGGAGGCCCCCCCACATGATGAAACATGCCTGGGAGGAGGTGATGGAGATCGTGAGCTCCTGCGACATGGTGCGGCACATCTGGGTCCAGTGTTGCGAGCGCTTCAACGACCTGTTGTGCTCTGGAAGGGTGAGTACCATGTTGGCATTGGTCACGTAACCCAGCAGGTAGGCTTCCCCCCTGGTGCCCCCCCTATCCCTTTCAATTCTGAGCGCAGTGACTGCATTGAATCATTGACGACATGTGTCCTTCACTGGGTGGGCCAGCAGATATTGCCCATGCCGAGGTCACCTGGAGAGGGTGGTGATGAGATGGGTTCTGCCCCCACAGCATGTGGTACACTGAGACTCACATGACTGTTTCGGGGGCAACTTGGAGGAGCTGCACCCAGGCGCAGTGCTGGAACTGCAGGAAAAGTCAAAGTCAGGGTGATGAGATGCTGGGAGGGGAGTTTCAAGGTGCCGGGGCACCGATCGATCTGCTGTCCTCTGTGCTCCATGTGCTTGCACCTCCTTACAATGGAAGGGTTAGACCGTGTGGTGCCTAATGCGATGTAGGCAGCATTTGGCCGAGAGGGGGTGGGGGTGGGGGTGGGAACAGGCCTAGCATCTTTGTGTGAGTGTTCAGCAGCAGCGGGGTGAGGAGGCTCTGGAGCCCTGCAATGTCCCACTCTGGTTGGGGTGGGCCGTCCGCAAAGGGAATCCAGGTACAAGTAGCACTAATCAATGCTCTTCTCTCCTTTCAGGAGAAGAATGCACATAATGCAGCCGAGTGGGTGAGGACTGGTGGTGGGCCGGCACAGTTAGTGATTCTCAGCCACTTCAAGCAGGAGGCCCTGGATTTGGAGAGACGCCATGCGCCCAGGTCCACCAGTGTCAGTGAGGCTGGGGTGCCACAGGCAGGTATGTTTGCCCAGCAGTGAGGTCAGCATTGTTCTCCCAACGGCCACGGCAATACTGAATGTTCAGTGATTGAAGTTTGCAACATGGCTTATGGAAGGATGAGCGCATAATGATCCAGGGGACAGGGATACACCTTGACATTGTCTCCACATTAACTGATCCAATGTCCTTGTTCTTCCTTTCAGCATCACTGGAGCAGGGCCGGGAGGAGGAGCAGCAGAGGCCCCCTCTCACAACTGAGCACCCTAAAGTCTCACTAACGTCACACCATCTCTGCCAGGCAGGCACCAGCGCAGATACTGGCACCTTGGTGGGAATTAGAACATCAACTAGTGTCCCAGGGCACAGCGTTGTGGGCACTTCACGGCTGCTGGAGGAGTTGGCAGAGCCAAAAGCTGGAGGACTGCAGGGGACCAGGCACATGTTCAGTCGGTGCCTGATGATGTGCCTCTGGAGTCATCTGCGATGCAGCAAACGTAGGAAATGCGGCCGGGTCTGTGGGTGCATCTGGTGGAGATACATGAGGCTAGGCTTGGCTTGGTGTCCATGGTGGAGGAGCCTACATGGACCACCGCTGGTGCAATGAGCCTCATGTCCGAGCGCCATGCGTTCTCCATGGAGAGAGTGGCAACCCTCGTGGAAAGGCTCCTCCAGGAGATCAATCAGGGCTTCCTGTGGATGTGCTCAGACCAGCAAGCCCTCACATCGGCATTGACCTCAGCTGGTCAGTGCCAGTGTGGGACATGGTCTGGGCACCAAGGTTCCCAGCTCAGTGCCCATCCATCCACGGTGAGCAGGGAGATCCGAAGTAAACTCATGTCGGTACAGCAGCTGCCTGTCATCTCTGTGGGCTCCTCTCAGGGAGCTCCAGATGAGGGTGGCAGCTCCTCCGCCCCTCTCCTAGTGACCATTGCATCCAGTCCCTCCAAGATAGGGCCAGCACGGGCTCTGCGGGCCAGAGGATGACTGCCAAGGTCATCGAGGCCAACAGGCCAGCAGAGTCAGCAGGCTGTCTCAGATGCCACTCCCAGGGATGGGGCAGCACCAAGACGTAGCACCCGAAAATGTACACATAAGGCACCTTAGACACACCACGAGTTTATCATTGGTGCTTTTGTGTTGGACCACAATGAGGTCTTTATGAGTTGGTGTGATGTTTAACACCTTTGTCATTTTGTTTCATTAAGTTTCTTTGGGTGTGATATTAAATTCAGACATGTCACCCTGGCTGAGGGTGCCTCTTTTGTTCTGCAGATGGATGGTTTCCAAAAATGTTATGAGTGATTTGTGGGACATTCAGCTTTATGAACAATGGCCTTAATTAATGTTCCTAACCAGGCAGATTTTGCACTCAGGTATCGAACAAGGAACCTGCAGCCCAGGCTTGTCCTGGAGGTCCATATGTGGTGTGTTAGCTGAAGGTTCATTGGATTATAGCCTCCTGGGTGTCCCTGCCTCCCTGGAGTATGCCCAGGTCAGCATCTACCCCCTCAGCATTTCCCTGTGCGTGCTCATCCTCGGACTCACTGCTGGACTCATCGTGTGCAGCCGCAGACACTGAGTTGACGTCTTCATCGTCCACTGTGTCCCCCCATTTCCAGCGCAAGATTGTGCAGAGCGCATCCTGCAACCACTATCAGCGACACACGATCTGAGGGGTACTGGAGTGATCCAGGCATTGGAAGCACATCTTGAGAAGACCGATGGTTCTCTCCACCATAGTCCTTGTGGAGCCGTGGCTCCTATTGTCCTGCTGCTCAGCTTCTGATATTGGATGGCGGAGAGGCGTCATGAGCCACCTTCTGAGGGGATAGCCCTTGTCACCCACCAGCCAACCATCCAGCCGGGCTGGGGCACTGAAGAGCCCCGGCACCTGGGAGTGTCTGAGGATGTAGGAATTGTGGGAGCTGCCTGGGTACCTTGCACAGACTTGTAGAATCAGCATCCTGTGATCACACACTATCAGCACGTTCATGGAGTGGAAGCCCTTCCTGTTGACGAAGGCACTGGGCTCACCTGCTGGCGCCTTGATGGCCACATGTGTACAGTCTATAGCACCCTGGACGCAGGGGAAGCCAGCAATGGCCGCAAAGCCTCTGGATCACTGTGTCTGGCTGGCTTGGTCTCAACGGTAGCGGATGAAGGTCAATGCACGCCTGAACAGAGCGTCTATAACCTGCTTGACACAAGTGTGGACAGATGATTGGGAGACACCCATGGAATGAGCCAGAGGCATAGAAATTGAGGGCAGCTGTTACCTTTCCAGCCACTGGCATGGGTTGTCCACCTACACATTTAGCAGAGATCTCAGGCCCAATCATCAGACAGATATAGTTGACTGCCTCCCTTGAGAGATGGAGCCTCCTTTGGCACTGCACCTCAGATATATTGAGGTAGCTGCTTCATTGCCTGTGTCCCTGGCAGCAGGATAGTGGCGTCTTCTGCGGCCCCTTTCACCTTGGACTACCTCTCAGCCCTGCACTCCTTGTACCTGTGCCTGACCTCCCAAAGGTGGCTCCCCTGGAGGCTGAATGTACACTCCTAGCTTCCTCCCCCTTCCAGCCCTCCCTTCCTCTTCAGAGGAGGTGCCTTCAGTGGAGAGTTCAACTCCCATTCCCAGGCTAAGGGAAGGCTTCCTGAAACCTGCAGGCCCAAAAGCGATTCTTCACTGCAGAGTGCTGACCTGAAGGTTGTGAGTCCAGACCGAGCAGCTGGGATGCGTTTTGAAGTATTACAGATCACACAGGCAAGTATCAGTAACTTTGAAACGTCAATATTTGACAGAGCACACTCGCGACCCCACTGACCCCCCCTTATCCTGCCGTGGATGAAGTTTATGCGAGTGTGTCCTACTCACCTGCCCGTTGCGCCTGTGTGCCAACCCGAAGATTGCATGGGCGCCGAAAAATCGCAGTCAATTGGCGCCTTAAATGGCCCATTAATTAATGGCAGTCACGCATCAGAGAGCATCGCGCACCCACCCAGCGAAATATCGCAATGGCACGCGGTGATGTCGGGACGCTCGCTCGATTTCACCCTGCGTCATTTTACACACCCGGGTGTGCTGGGCCCTCTACTGCACGCCAATGGGAAAATTCTGCCCCATGTTTTCAAAATATTAATGCTTACAATTCCCTCCATAGTTTTGTCTATCCCTACTGTTGTAAGGTTGCATGTTGTCTCATGAAGCATTATAGAAGCTTGCATGGTAACACATTAACTATATGCATATATATAGGATACAGTCCTGACTGGGTGCTATCTTCATGCCAATTTCTACCAGACTCACTTCTACTGTCTACTACTCCCATGTAACTCTCTACATCATTATGTGGGCGGTACTATTTTCCCAATCCCAAATTATCCCTTACAATCCTGAACACCCTACTACTACACCGACCTTTGCAACATCACTCAACTCTACAACCCATTTTGTACATTCCACACCACTAAGTCTGAATAAGTGTGGGTGTCCTGTTAAAACAATTTTTTCTTAAATACCAAATGCTGTGGAGATAATTGAATGTGACTCAAGAGAGTTAGTAAGACAATTGTGAGAAAGCTGAATTAACATCCAAAGCAGAAATGATAATTTATTGATTGACCCTGGATTAATGAGTGCATTGTCTGATTATAATTTACCTGCCCTACACAGTGAGATTCTCCCTAGCCGCAAATCCCAGTACGGAGATAAGGATGAATTCATGCAAATGTCTGTTTCAACAGAGTTTGAAAGTTGCCACCCTGCAGTTCTGATAGAGTCCATAAGACAAAGACATAGGAGCTGAAGTTAGGCCATTTGGCTGGGTGACTCCCTATAAAGATGTGCTGTGGTCAGAAGTTTGGTAACATGCTGTTTTGCAGATACAAACACATGCTTTACCATTCTTCAGCACTACCTCGAGCTGTTCATCACTTCACTATCCTTTCAGCAACTTTAAATTAAACAACTGATGTATAAAAGTGAGAGCTGCACTTTCTAACATGACCTGTAACACCGCGTTTGATGTGCGGTGCCAATATAATGGCACTGAGAGTAGTGCTGTGCTTCCCAAGCAGATTGTCCTTTGGCCTTGGCCCTTTCAGAGGGTGTACTGCAGGTTATCATATGGAACTTGATATTCCCCCTCTAGTGGAAAATGGAATTGTTAATTCCTTGGAGTATTGTGGTTACCCTTCTGTCAAACAGCATTCACATCAAGGTGTGTGAGATGCAAACCATGTTGGTGCATTTATTTCCTCATCTATTCATTAGCAACCGAGAATGATTTTTTTTAAGACAATACTATTCATGAGTCAACGCAAACTGGAGGAGCAGCACCTCATCTTTCAATCAGGCACTTTACAGCCTTCTGGGCTTAACAATGAGTTCAACAACTTCAGATCATGAACCCTGTCCTCCATCCCAACCCCTTTTTGATCCCCCTTTTTTCAAATATTTATTTTTTAACTTTTATATATGTATTTTTCCCCACCTGTTTCTATTATTATTTTAATTTATTTCCACTCATTGTTTTATCCCCACATTTTATCATATTTTGATCTTTTTTCCCACACTGTGCCATCCCCTCCCCCCCACCCCACCCCCACTAGGGTCACCTGTCACTTGCTCATTCTGCTTTCTACTCTTAATGTCACCATTAGCACCTCCTTTGGACAGTATCACCACCATCGACACCCCTTCCACCTTTTGTTTATGACATTTTTTGCAATCTCTCCTTTGCCTCCACCTATCACTGACTTTCTACCCAGCTCTACCTGTCCTAACCCCCTTAAACAGTATATATTTCACCATATTTCTACTTCTCTTTAGTTCTAAAGAAGAGTCATCCGGACTCGAAACGTTAACTCTGTCTTTCTCTCCACAGATGCTGTCAGACCTGCTGAGTTTTTCCAGCACTTTTTGTTTTTGTTTCAGATTTCCAGCATCTGCAGTAATTTTGCTTTTAACTTCTTGTGAGTCACTATGGCGGAGGTGGTGAAGGTCATATGAATGCACCGCTGAATGCGTCATTTGTATAATTTCCAAAAACTTCACAGGAATGTGCTCTGAATTTTACTCTGTGGTTCCTCCCTAACTCTACAGGTAAACTGCCCGAAATGGTCTAATTCCTCTTGCAACCTCACTGTAGTTGAAAGCTGATCAGTTCCTCTAATATTCTCCACTGTAAGTAACCCTCTCCAAAGTTCTCAAAGTTGGAAAACTCCTTTCCTGCCTCAGTCTTCCCTTCCTCTTCCCGTCTTTTGGTACCACTTAATCACTGCTTCCTGATCATTTTCTTCAGTTCCTATCTTCACTCTGAACCTTACCTCTTCATCATGCATTCTCAAAACAAAAATACACCACAACCACCAGCTGGATGATCAATGTGGTGCAGTGCTGCCCTTTCATTCAGACGCAACAAAGAATGTAAGAATGAATAAAACATTGACTTCAGGCCTTCCCATTAAATCCCAGTAGGCCAAGGGAACCTGACATGCTTGTCATGCCTCAAAAAACTTATTTGTTTGTTCCACTGCCGTGGGTTGACCATTAACCTTCCTGCTTTGAGTGAGACCGGATTCATGTCAATATTCTAACATATAGTTTCACTGCAGTAACACAGCCATGTGTCTGAAATACATGTAACTCCATTAATATTTATCTGATGGCACTAGCTTATTTTTTTTTGACCAAGATACAATTAATTCCAAGCAGTTTGAGGTTCAGAACTGCACATTACATAGGCACAACGCAAATGCATTGGAGGATAATTTGCACACCGTTTATGCTATACCACAAACTAACAATACAAACAGATTTTTGATATCAAAAACGTATCTTGGTAGTTTCGGAATCCAGTATTATGATGCAGGGAAGTCATGTGGACAATGTCAACTTCGTCACGAGTCACTACTGGTGACTGATGTATATTTAAGCACAATCCATCTGAGTGCAATGATGTAACCGGAGAATTATTGGATTCAGGTACAAATCTATTTATGAAGAACTTAATACAATCAAGCTAATGGGTCAAAATTCGAATATCCTGTCAGACACATTGTCAAAACATGGAACTGCAAGGGATGTTAAGTTATCGGAGGCACTTACTGCAGTGCTGCCGGGTTTGAATAAACTGTCCGCTCCCAACTATGCCTGCGTGTGAAAAATTGAAACTCTGGCTGTCTGAATCACTAACTTGGGATCCATTTATGGGCAGTAGACCTTTTGCAGCCATTATTTTTTGACACATTACTTTGCTTTTGTGCAAGCAGCGTCCAGAATTAGAATCATGCTGGAAAATTCCCAACATCATTGTAAATGCTGCACACATAAAGGCTGCAGGAATGAAACCAAACAATATCACTATACATGTTATATTAGAGTCTGAAAATTGCCCCTCAGTTAGTGATTTCAGCTCCCAATCTTATTTTCTCAGAAACAATTTTGAAAATTGGGAGTACACAAAGCTTAGAAATCAGGGCTTGGAAGAAATACTCCTATTGTTTAAATTTCCCTTTGCTAAAATCTTCATAGGATATTGTACCTTCAATATAACACATTGATATTTCTTGTGATCTAAGTGAATACAATTTGGAATTGTAGTCCAAAGTTTTAGATTCCAATTGTGAAAATATACTTGGACGGATTATTCTTTGCAGGTGCTAGCATCATTTAGACATTACATTTTTTAATAGGAGCCTGCTCTACCATTCACTTCCATCATGGCTAATCTTCTACCCCAATGCCATTTTCCCGCACTGTCCCCCTATCTCTTGACATCTTTAATATCTAGAAATCCATCAATCTCTATCTTGAACATACTCAATGGCTGAGCCTCCACAGCCCCCTGGGGCTGAAATTCCAAAGATTCACCATCCTCTGAGTGAAGAGATTCCTCCTCACCTCAGTCTTAAATGACCTGCCTCTTATTCTAAGACTGTTTCCCCTGGCTCTATAACCCCAGGGGAAACAACCTTCCTGTTGAACCTTGTTAGAATTTTGTACGCTTCACTGAGATCACGTCTCATTCTTCTAAACTCTAGAGAACACAGGCACATTCTCCTCAATCTCTCCTCATAAGACAATCCCAATAGTACAATGTATTATTGGAAAAGCACATCTAAGTAACCTCACCTCTCATGTCCTTGGTGAAGGCTTCCAAATCCATCAGGCATCCCATTGAAAAGGCAAGAAATGTGAGACCAACTCCAGGGTAGAGTATCATGCCTTCCAGGTTAATATTAATTACAGCCCAGTGCAAAACCAAGTTGAAAAGTTCAACATTTTTATTCTTGAGGTTGGCTGACTCCTAACGTTAAAACTTAACTTGCATTCAACTTTGGTGAGTGAAGCTCTACCTTGAGGCTAAGGCTTTTCACAGAACTCTGTTATTGCGGGGTGAGAAGGAAGCGAACACCAAACCAGCAGCAACAGCCAGATTTGCCAATCCACATTGCAGAGCTCTGAAACCTGGATCCATCAGGTCAACTGTGTAAACTGCATTACCACATCAGGATGGTAGAAGGGTCTTTCCTCGTCTAGCAACTTCTATGTGCTCCTAAATGATTCCTAACAGTTTATGCGACAATGTTCATTTAAACATGCCTTACAAATTCAGGTCACTAAAAAGGAAGAGCTGCTCTGTCATGGATTTTGAATTTAAAAATCGATTAGCTTTCTGAACAATTCTGCTATATATTACTTCTGTGAGTGTGTAGAACTGCAGATCAGTGTGTCAGACCAATTGTGAATATTAGTTAAAGGATAATGCTGTAAAATATTTACCACAATCAGTGACTGAATGTGTCATTGTGATGAGCAGACAGTGTACTATCGAGGAGGTGCTGCATGAACCAGGGAGTAAGGCAACGTGAAAATCAGTGGCAAAGGGAAAATATAATAAGGCTGAGAAGCAACCTTCTCACTGTAAATTTAACCCCCTGTGCACTGTTCAGCATTTGTTACCAATGGCCCATCAACTAGGTCTCAGTTCTGGGCCGATGCAAATAAATCAAGCTTTGATAAATCTGAAAAAGAAAGATGTTTTTTTCTCTCTGTGCTTTTCTTTGCCTGAAAGTTTTATATCCGGCCTTGAAGCACCAGCTCCACCAGATCTGACCTTTTGGAGCAGGTTGTTTCTTTGGAAATAGCCTTAAAACATGGAATTACCCAGTTATTCTTTCCAGAATTATAGAAAAGGTTTGTTTTTGTAGATGGATTTTTGGAAGGTTGAGATAGATCGAATAATTAGGAAGTTCAAGAATACTGCAGACAAAACCAACATTTTGCAAATAACTTTGTGAAGCCTGTCTCCTAGACCATTACTATGTGCCCGAGTGCCAAACTCCCTAGCCAGCCAAAATAGTTTCTCCCAACCAACACTATCTGTTCCCCTTAATATCGTGGAAAAGTTAATGTGATCACCTTCTAAATTCCAGGGAATACAACCCTTGTTTGTGTAACCTCTCTTCATAATTTAGCTCTTGGAACCAAGGTATCATTCTGGTAAATCTATGCTGCACTCCCTCCAAAGTCAATATATCTTTCTATATATCACTCCTAATTAAAGTGTGCCATTATGAAGCATGATCCCCACACTGTTTATCTAGGCATCATCCTTGACAGAACCCATACAGACAGTGCTTCATCAAGACTGCAGAAAAAGATTAAATTGACTGGTACCTTTTGGGGATCACAGGGCAAGGACTTCTGCTCTTGCCATCACATACTCAACTCAGGATACTGCGTCCCAATATGGCACCAATCTGCCCAGGCCAAACTTATTGATGTGCAATTCAACTCAACAATGTTCATCATCAAAGGTACTCTTCAAACGGCTCACCTCCCCTGGCTCCCAGTATTGAACAACATTGCCCCCCTCCCACCCCACAACTGCCCCCTCCTCCCAATGGCCCCAACATCAGGTGGGTAATTGCAACAGGTAAGCTACCGGGGAAGGTCTACTCCAACCCAAGACTGCCTTTATTCAATGATCTCCTCAGCCCACCAGCAGTAACCCTCCCCTCATGCCACCCCAAATGGTTAAAGCCACCAACCTGAGGAGTAACAGCTCAGGACCAGTGGCAGGAGGATTGGCAGGAGAAAACATCCACCAGAAATCATTCTCCCATCATAGACCCCATTGCTCACCCACCTTGCTTTGATCTCCCATGGCGAAAGTGGGGCATTGTAAACTGTTCCCGGACTGGTCAAGGCCTCTGTGCTGCCACCCAACATCAGTAGAGTCACCAGAACCATCCAGGCTGCAACTGTGATGTGGCCCAAACAATGAATCACATTGTTGAGGAGGGTCCACTGACTAAACTTGAAGGGGAGCTTAAAGAATTCCACCTAGCCACTAACAAGGCTATTGCTTGGCTCTGTCACTATATGCATATGCTAAATAAATTATAGAGCACAGATGACTACACACTAGTTTCAGAAAGGCATCATCAACCATAGGATTGTTAAAGAAAATAACAATTTTAACAGAGAGACATACATACATTAGGAAAGGTTAAAAAAAACCAATGAATAATCAAGAGAAGTCAGGGATAATCACAAAAAATCAGTGATCTGATAAGTTACAATGTTAATTGGAACAATGCTTCTATTGCAAATGGCAACTGGTATTTTTGTTTAGGGTATGCATTAAAGTGTGCCATTATTGGTTATCTGTGATCAGGATTGTTTAATCTTCTGCAAGGCCTCCAAGGCTCAAATGACAGGCATAATGAATGTACGTTCTTTACAAGCTCTGTAAAGGGGACTGACAAAGAGATGAAAGGTTGATAACATCAGGCTAAAATGATTTGCTGTTTAGAGGGAACCTGTTAGTCCTCTTTGAAGATGCTGGTTTTCCTGATTTTATTTGATGTAACATATGTGCAAAATGTTACTTGAAAGGTGGAATAGTTTCACAAAGAGCACATTGCAGTAATTTATATTTCAGTACACATCCCACATACACCACAGAAGCGGAAACTAAGCTCCATTCCTCCATTCCTCCAATTTGAAGACAAAGGGCAGAATTTTACACCTCCTGGACAGGCGCGCGCCCAACCCGATTGGGCGTAAAATAGTGTGAGAAGACGTTGGGCGAGCGTCCTGTCAGCATCCCGCATGTGTGCAATCTTTAGGTCGGCGGGCACACGCGGGGGTGTTGAAGCTGTGCCCGCCATCAATTAAAAGGCTGCCTAAGGCGATTATAACGGCAGTTGAACCCGATTTTGCATTGCCTGTGCAATTTTGCACTCGTTGCCTGGGCAAAATGGGCAGGCGGGCAGCCCATATTTAACAAAACCTACTCAAAGAATGGGATAAGAAGGGTCAGCAGCATTGCCAGTGTGAGTAGTGAGGAGTATGGGAGATACTTTGCTGCTGGTTGCTCATTTGAACTTGACAGCCTCATCTCTGTTCTAAGCTTCATTCTTAGCATTTCCAGGCTTCCTTTCAGCACTCATTGGTGTCTCCAAGGACTCCGGAGGATTTTGACCATGTGGCTCCTTCCAGGTATCAGACAGTCTTCTGTTACCCTGGTAGTAGAGGTTGCGGTCTCCAATGGAGGCATCTGCTCTGAGGTGGAAGAGACGGGCAGAATGGAAAGGAGGCCGGTTTACCCAATACAGCTTCCAGCGTAGCGACCTGTGGGAGGAGAGGCGAAGGCACAAGGGACCAGCAGGCAGTCCAAGGGCAGAAGACGCCACTATCCTGCTGCCAGGGTTTACGGGCAGTGATGCAGCTACCTCAATATGTCTGAGGTGCAATTCCGAAGGAGGCTCCGCCTTTCCAGGGAGACAGTGACCTCCATTTGTCAGATGATTGGACCTGAGATCAGCTTTGACTGTATGGGTGGACACCCCCATGCCAGTGGCTCTGAAGGTAACAGTGACCCTCAACTTCTATACCTCCAGCTTTTTCCAGGGGTCAGTGTGGGCACTTTGTGGAGTCTCCCAATCAGCTGTCCATAGTTGCATCGAGCTGATGACTGAAGCTCTGTTCAGGTGGGTAATGACATTTATTCTTTACCATATGGACAAGGCCAGCCAGGCTGAGCGAGCCAGAGGTTTCACAGCCATTGCTGGCTTCCCCCGTGTCCAAGGTGCTATAGACTGTACACATGTGGCCATCAAGGTGCCAGCAAGTCAGCCGGGAGCCTTCATCAACAGGAAGGGCTTCCACTCCATGAACGTGCAGATAGTGTGTGACCACAGGATGCAGATTCTGCAAGTCTGTGCAAGGTACCCTGGCAGCTATGACACTTATATCCTCAGACACCCCCAGGTGCCAGGGCTATTCAGTGCTCCAGCCCGACTGGATGGTTGGCTGCTGGGTGACAAGGGCTATCCCTTGAAAAGGTGGCTCATGACGCCTCCCCACCATCCAAGAACAGAGGCAGAGCAGCGTTATAATATGAGTCACGCCTCCTCAAGGGCAGTGCTAGAGAGGACCATCTTCTGAAGATGCACTTCCAATGCCTGGACCATTCAGGGGGAGCACTACAATAACCCCCAGAGTGGGTGTCACTGATGGTGGCTGCATGCTGCTCTCTCCACAATCAACCACTGGCAAGGGGGGTTCCATTGGAGGGAGAAGATCTTGAGGCAGCTCCACAGGCCACAGAGGATGAGTCCAGTAGTGAGTCAGAAGCGGAGAACAGTGAGGAGAACACTGAGGGTGTGGAGGCAGACCTCTGTATCCTACAGGGAGACAGGGACTCCAGGGACACCTTGATCCAACGCTCCTTCAGCCAGGCTGCCAAAGATCAGCCTGGACCTCATGCCAGGGCTGCCGCCTCCATCCCAGATGTCTGAAATGAGCCTTTCATTTAAACCCAAAGTCCACTCAGTGCCTGTGCAATAAAATTTAGAGCCACCCATGTCCAGCATTACATACTGGCGTACCCTGCACCAAAAAAATAAAAAGGTGAAGCAAACTCAGGCCATTATGGCAAAAACAAAATTTATGTAATTTTCACAATCCGAACAAATTAACTTAACCTCTCTGGCCTTCATTCCCAGGCAGTAAACATAGACAAAACATTACAGAACAGAAAATCACCCGTGACCAGTCCCTCTTGTGCTCATGGTGCCTTAAACTTACGTTTGCGAGAGCTACATCTTGGTGCTCCACCCTCCCTGGCACTGGCATTGGAGACAGCCTGCTGACTCTGCCCTCTTGTTGGCCTTGATGACCTTGGTGGTCGTCCTCTGGCCAGTGGAGCCTGTGCTGGCTCTGCCTGGGAGGGAGCGGCCAGTGCCATGGCTGGCATCTCCCCAGTCATTGCAGCTTCATCGGATGCCACAGTCGCTGGCAGAGGGACGGAGGAGCTGCTGCTGTCATCCAGAGCATCCTGAGGAGCTCACAAAGATGACAGGCAGCTCATGTGCCGATTTGAGTTCACTCTGGACCTCCCTGCTCACCATTGATGGACGGGCACCTAGCTGGGATACTGGGTGCCTCATCCATCTCCCACACTGGCACTGACCACCTGAGGCCAGTGTGGGAGGGTTTGCAAGTCTGAGCGCAACATCAGGAACCCCTGACTCTGCCCCTGGAGCTGCCTCTCCATGAGAGTCGCCACTCTCTCAATGGAGGAGGCAGTGCGCTCGACCATGAGGGTGTATGCAGTGCTCATGCTCCACATGGACTCCTCCACAACAGAGACCATGGCACGCAGACCCTCATGGATCTCTGCTAGATCCTCCCGCACATCCCGCTGGACATCCAGCATCTGCCACCTAATGGATGACTCCAGAGGCTCATCATTTGCCTTCGACTCAGCATCATCCTGGTGTTCAGCAGCCCTCTGACTCCTGGCACCCTGGGCACTCCCTGCCTCCGCCATCTCCTCAGGTGAGTGTGAAGTGCCCTCATCGCTGTGCACTGACATTCTAGCCAAAGATCTAACACCCAATGAGGTGCTGATATCTGCGTTGGTGCCTGGTTCAGAGAGTGGGTGTGACACAGGCGCATGTGAAGCCTGGCATTCCTCTGGCGTTAGGAGTCCTGCAATTGAGTATGTGCTGGCAAATCTAAGGGAGAACAACAACATGATATTAGTTTACTCATCACGTTATCACTGTCCATGCCAGGCACCCTGGTGAGACAATGGAGATTTGCATCACGGTGCCATCATCTTTCAATGATCAATGGGTACTCCAGTTTTAAGGTTCCTGGCAATGAAGAGACTACACATGAAAATTCCTGAAACATGTAGTTTAGTAACAGTGACAATTGTGGCTTAGTGGGTAGAACTCTTGCTTCTGAAGTGGTGGGCTAAGGCTCACCCCAAAGACTCAAGCACAAAATCCAGGCTGACACTCCAGTGCTGGGCTGAGGGAGTGCTGCACTGTTGGAGATTCCATCTTCTGGAGAAGACGTTAATCCAACATTTCCTCTCTCAGACGAGTGTAAATTATCCGAGGCTGTACTTGAAGAACAGCAGGGGAGTTCTTCATTCTGTCCTGGTTAACATTTACTCCTGAATGAGCATCACTAAAAAAACAGATTATCTGGCCGTTTATCTCTTGCTGTTAGTGGGAGTTTGCTGCATGCAAGTTAAATGCTGCATTCCCTATATTACAACAATAACAACTCTTTGAAAATTCTTCATTGGCTGTTAGTGCTTTGGGATGCCCTGAGGTCGTGAAAGGTGTTATCTAAATCAAGTCTTTTTTCTTTTAACATGGCATGCAATGCAATTACACTTTGAACCCTCCAGAGAGTCTCCTCTTCAGTGTAGCTTATTATAAGTGTTCAAGGCTAGGCTGTTTGCGCCTCTAATTGTAAAGTGGCTCACCAATGGAGGAGGTGAAGTTTAAGCTACAGTTAAAATCCAGCACTCAGCTGTCCGAGCTACCATTTTCCGTTTATACCTTGACAGAGGGTAATATTGTCTCAGCTCTGTGAAGCATGCTGAGACTTGCTCTTTGCTGTGCTATTGTCAGGATGAACAAACGTTATATGTGTAAAGCATTCAGAGCACTAAAGGAACATTGGCACACTAAAGGTACATGGTAAGTCCATTAAACATATAACACAGTCCTGCTTTAGTAAACAAAATCCTTGAAGTAACACAAAGTGATGTCTTCCACTGCTGGCTCATGAAAATGGTGTTATTGACTGCTGTGCTTAATGGCCTTCGAGAAAGGTCCAGAGTAACACAGTAGAAAATCCCCTTGGGTAGGATGTGAGCCTTGAAAAGCAGTTACTGTATCATTACTGTGCTCTTTGTCACCGTGATAGTAAAATCGCAGAGACATAGCACCACACCAATGAAAGTTAATCTTCATCCCAGTGCAACCTTTATCATGTAACCTGCCAAGTTAACTATACAATGGCCTTATCCTCAGCCCAAATGCAACTAAAATCCAATGAATGTTCACATAGTTTTATCCTGTCATCACTTCTTATCTCTATTATATTTAACAGGAATCAGGTCCATGTGGAAAAAGTAGCTTAGGATATTTTGTGTCTCTCAGTACCATATCCATCACTGATGTCCTTGTCTGACATCCGTTCAATGTGAAAAAAAGGAATGGAGTATTTTGGAATAAAGAAGAGACAATCTTAATCTCGGCTAACAGGGATTCATATGTCATATAATTGCTAAAATAGTCAGTACAAAATAACAGGTAATTTGCATAAGAACCAGAGGTGAGATGAGTCATAGAGTCATAAAGTTATTATGGCACAAGTGTAGACCATTCACTCCGTTGAGTTCATGCCGTCTCTCTGTGGAGCGATCCACTCAGTCCCATTCCTCTGGTCTATCCTTTTAAGTTTATTTTCCCCAAGTGTCCATTCAATTTTCCTTTGAAATCACAGTTCATCTCCATTTCCACCATCTTGGTGGGCAGCAATTCCCAGGTCATTAACACCCGCTGAGTAAAAAGGTTATTCCTCACATTCCTCCTGCCTCTCTTGCCCAAGATCCTAAATCTATGTCCCCCAGTCCATCAGCTAATGAAAAGAACTTTTCTTTGTCGACCTTACCAAAAGCTGTCGTAATCTTGTACACCTCTATCAAATCTCCCTCAACCTCCTCCAACGAGAAAAGCCTCAGCTTCTCCAACTTAACCTTGTTATGAAAATTCTCCATCCCATTCCGGTAAATCTCCGCACCCTCTCAAGGACCTGCCAGCCCTTCTGAAGTGTGGTGACCAGAACTGGATGTAAAACTCCAGTTGTGGCTGAAGAGCAGAATCCTTTTTACACAGCAAATTGTTATGATCTGGAACTCGCTGCCTGAAAGGGCAGTGGAAGCGGATTCAATAATAACTTTCAAAACTCATTTAGATAAATGAGAACATTTGCAAGACTATGGAACAAAAAGAGAAAGAGTGGGACTAATTGGATAAAACACAGGTCTGAGCACAAGGATTAAGGCTGACACTCCAGTGCAGTACTGAGGCAGCACTGCACTGTTGGAGATGCCATCTTTTGGATGAGATATTAAACTGCGGCCCTACCTGTTGCTGGATTGGATGGAATGATCCCGAGTCACTACTCAAAGAAGTGCAGGGGAGTTATGGCCAATATTTATTCTTCAATCAACATTACAAAAATGGATTAACTGGCTATTGTCACCTTGCTGTTTGTAGGATCTTGCTGTTCACAAATTGGCTGCTGTGTTTCCTACATTAGAACAGCGACAACACTTCGAAAAGCACTTCATTGGCTGGAAAGCATTTTGAGAGAGTGGTTGTGAAAATAAACTTAATAAGCTTTATAAACACAATTCTTTATTTCTATTAACTCTTCCAAAAATTGCTGCAGGTTCAGTGGGCTGAATGGCCTCTTTTGGTTCTGTGTCACTCTATGACTCTATGGCTTTAAAAATAGCACAGTGCAACCAGTCAAGTAGTTTGGGTCTAAAGCTAGAGACAGGAAAGGTACAACTGTTAGACAAGGCTGTAACAAATACCCTCTTGAATCTATTGAAAATGTGGCATAAAACAAACTACAAACGCATTTGACAGTAAAGACATTTTAAGAAGGCTGGACTCCCACACAGGACAGGAGCTGACCAACTACACATATCAATCAAGCAAGCAGCACCCCTTTCCCTAACTCAAGTTGGCAAACAAAGCAAAATCCAATTTGTGTCCAATCAGTTTGAATAATCTCTGCTGGCATGGTTCAGATATTCACATTTAACAAAAGCATCGAAAGTGATGTTAATAAAATGGTTAAGGGAAAAGGGCCAAGTGAATGATTGAAGTGTAAAGCCAGACATGAATCAACAGATGTAAGAGGACGCAGGAGGCGCTAACATTCAGTATTGTGCTTTGATGCCAGTTGATATTTTCTGGAAATCATTCAGGCGACTCTTTATTGAGTCTGATTCAATAGCAAAGTCCAAGGAACAAAGTCTTCTTTAGCACAGAGGTAAAGGATAGAAGCGATGACCGAAGCATTAAGTTTTGATCAAAGTGGCAAGCTTTAAGACATTGAATACTCGCGTATGAGTATCATGCAGTTTTGTTACCCAACTTAATTACCGAAATGAAAACAGTACATAGCTGACAATGCATGCATAATATACAAAAGGTAGAAGTCAAAGGATTCACTGAGTATTTATTGTGTATTCTAAAAAAGGTATGCTGGATCAAGGGGCTAAGAACTATCTGGGGTTTGGGGTGTGGAATTTGGAACAGGAAAAGGGACAGAGAAAGATGCTGAGGAATATGGAAGAAATGTTGGGGCTGATCTATTGAGAAAAGCAGAAATTCAACAAGAAATTACAGATTCGCTGTTGCTGTTTCAAAATATTGGAACTCCCTCCCTAACAGAGCTGCAGGTGTACCTATATCTCATGGGCTGAAATGGTTCAAGAAGGCAGCTCACTACCACCTCCTAAAAACTGTCAAGCTGTCAAAGAACTGTAAAGCTGTTAAGCTTACTAGGTGAGTTGGCATGGGTAAGGGCACAGGGTGGTGGGTAGGGGCGTGGGTTGGGTAATTAGGGATGGGCAGTTAGGGATGGGCAATAAACGCAGGACCAACCAGTGATGTCACGTCTCACGATGAATAAAAAAACAACTATGAGGATATATCAGGCTGTTGCATCAAGGTAGGTAGAATACTTGGAGAGTTCGATAGAATTAGAGTAGGCAACAGCAAATCATTAGATGGGGTAAAAATAAGCAGGAAAGTAAAAAAGCCTAAATCAGGGTTAATGTGCATGTACGTGTGGTTAATAAGATTGGTGAACTGCAGGCATAAGTTGATAAATGGAACTTTGATATTATTGTTACAACAGAGGCCTGGCTCAAAGAAGGGCAGGACTGGGCATTAAATATTCCTGGGTACAAGGTGTTTAGGAGAGACAGGAAAGGAAGGAAGAAAAGGTGGGGGGTGCGGTGGGAGTGACAATATTGGTTAAAGATAGCGTTACAGTACTGGATAGAGAGAGGACGTTCCAGAGGGGTCAAGGACAGAATCTCTCTGGCTAGAGGTAAGGAATGGGAAAGGTGCAATAACATTGATTGGTGTAGTATATAGACCACCAATTAGTGGAAGGGATGTGGAGAAACAAATTTGCAAAGAAATTACAGATAGGTGCAAGAGTAATCATAATGGGGGACTTCAATTATTCAAATGTAGACTGGGATAGGAATAGTAAAACAGAACAAACGGGGCAGGAGTTCCTGGAATGTGTTCAAGATAATTTTCTGCAGCAGCGTGTTTCCAGTCCAATGAGAGGACATGCACTTTTGGACCTGGTTCTGGGGAATGAGTTGGCCCAAGTAGATCAAGTATCATTGGGGGAACCTCTAGGGGACAGTGGCTATTGTATCATAAGGTTTAGGTTAATCATGGAAAATGACAGAGAACAATTCAGAGCAGGGATGATTAACTGGGGGAAAGCCAACTTCGATGGGATGAGAAAGCATCTGAGTCGAGTGAGTTGGAATCAAATGTTGGCAGAAAAGGTGGTGGCTGAACGAAGGGCCACCTTCAAAGAAAAAGTATTGCAGGCAACGTTAAGGTATATTCCCTTGAAGGGTAAGGTAGGACAAATAATCGAGAACACCCTGGATGACAAGAGAGATAGAGGTAAAGATGAAAAGGAAGAAGTGCGCATTTGCCTGATGTTAGGTAGAAAATACAATGGAGAATCAGGCTGAACATAGAAGGACCAGAGGGGAAGTGAAGAAACTAATAAGAAAAGCAGGAAAAGAGGCTGGCAGCCAGCATAAAGGGGAATCCCAAGGTCTTCTATAAGCATGTAAATAATAAAAGGGTGGTAAAATAAAGAGGAGGGTCGATTAGGGACAAAAAAGGGACTTGCATGTGAAGGCTGGATACATAGAGGAGGTGTTGAACTAGTACTTTGCATCTGTTTTTACAGAGGAAGAACTTGCTACCCAGGCTGAGGTGAGAGAGGAGGTAGCTGGTACACTAGAAGAACTTACAATCGAGAGGAAGGAGGTGTTGGAAAGACTATCTTTACTTAAATAGAAAAGGTACCAGGACTGGACGGGATGCATCCAAGGGTACTGAGGGAAGTGAGAGTGGAAATTTCAGAGGCACTAGTGGTAAACTTTCAGTCTTCCTTAGACACAGCGGAGGTGCCAGAGGACTGGAGAACAGCGAATGTTACACCCTTGTTCAAAAAGCTGGCAATTACAGGCCAGTCAGTTTGACCTCAATAGTAAGGAAACTTCTGGAAACTAATACGGGATAAAATCAATAATCACTTAGACAAGTGCAGGATAATTAAGGAAAGCTAGGATGGATTCATCAAGGGAAAATCATGTTTAACTAACTTGCTGGAGTTTTTTGAGGAGGTAGCAGAGAAGGTTGGATAACGGAGAAGCTGTTGCTGTTGTGTATATGGATTTTCAAAAGAAATTTGGTACAGTGCCACACAAAAGACTTGTGAGCAAAATTCTAGGTCATGGGATAGAAGGGAAAGTAGGTATTTGGATAAGAAATTGGCTGAGTGACAGGAAACAGAGTTGTGATAAATGGTTGTTTTTCTGATTGGAGGAATGTTTGTACTGGAGTTCCTCACGGGTCAGTGTTGGGACCCTTGCTCTTCCTGATATATTTAATGACTTAGACTGTGGTGTACAGGCCATGATTTCAAAATTTGCAGATGATACGAAGATTGGAAATGTTGTCAACTGTGATGGGAACAGTCCTGAACTTCAGAAGGACACAGATATGTTGGTGGATTGGGCAGAGAAGTAGCAGATGAAGTTCAATGTAGAGAAGTGTGAGGTGATTCATTTTGGCAGGAAAACTATGGTTAAACAGCATAGAATAAAGGGAGAGC
Organism: Carcharodon carcharias; assembly: GCF_017639515.1. Classification (NCBI taxonomy): domain Eukaryota; kingdom Metazoa; phylum Chordata; class Chondrichthyes; order Lamniformes; family Lamnidae; genus Carcharodon; species Carcharodon carcharias. The sequence continues at coordinate 15,080,682 of NC_054485.1, forward strand.
CTCTAAAGGAGGTGCAGGAGCAGCAGGATCTCGGTGTATGTGTACATAGGTCATTGAAAATGGCAGGATATATTGAGGGAGCAGTTAAAAAAAGCATCTTAGGCTTTATTAATAGGGGCATTGACTACAAGAGGAAGGAAGTTACATTTAACTCACATTAAACACTAGTTAGGCCTCATCCAGTACTGCATCCAGTTCTGGTCACCTAACTTGAGGAAGGATGTGAAGGCATTGGAGACAGTACAGAGAAGATTCACAAGAATGATTCTCGGGATGAAGAACTGTAGCTATGAGGATAGATTGGAGAGGTTGAGACTGTTTTCCTTGGAGAAAAGAAGGCTGAGAGGAGACTTGAGAGGTATTCAAGATCTTGAGGGGTATGGACAGGGTAAATAGTGAGAAACTGTTCCTATTCAAGAACTAGAGGGCACAAATTCAAAATAATTGGCAAAAGAAATTAATGTGATGTGAGGGAAAAAAATATTTTCACCCAGAGGGTGGTTGGAGTCTGGAACAACCTGGAGGCAGGTTGGATTGAGGAAATCAAAAGGGAATTGGATTGATACCTGAAAAGAAAGAATGTGCAAGGTTACGGGGATAAGGCAGGGGAGTGGGACCAGGTGGAATGCTCTTTCAGAGAGTAAGTGCATACTCGATGGGCTGAATGGCCTCCTTTTGCACTGTAAAGATGCTGTGATACCGTGGCAATGTGATTTGTGATAAAATTCATGTACAACACATGATTCAGATTACCTTGTGGATGAAAAATTAAATAATTAGTTATCATAGCAGCATGATAAAAATCTTAAATCTTCACAGTCCTGATAAGACATATATGCCAAAAGAAACAGAAATGTATCACTGTTGGACAATACATCTTAAACCACTCAAAGTGAGGCAACAACAAACTATTGCTGGAAAACATCACCTTTTCTGGTAGGTAGGGCCAGAATGGAAGCCAAGCCTGCACTCAGCATGCATGAACCCCACTGGGATCAATGAGGGATGAGACGCCTGGGATTCCTCCAGGTTAAGCAATTAACATCCCTTAGGCTCATCCCCAGATTGCTACCGCAATATGAAAAGTTGGAAGACATCGTTTCTCCTCCTCCTCCAATCAGCATTTGAGACATGTGTCAACGCCAGCATAATCAGGGCTTTACCACAAATTCAGGCCATGAGTGAAAGGCCTGGGCCTAGATTTTCGCCAGGACGGAGAGCCTCTCTGTCATGGCAAAAATCCCAGAAATGACTGAAAATTCTAAGTCCCACATCTGAACAAGGCACTTTCCATTTCCACGGTGGGTGGGAGTGGAGTCGGGTAGAAGTTCGGGCCTGTGAGGTTTACAGAAGCAATTGGCCACTTAAATCACCAGCTGCCTCCACTGAAGTGGGATTTTGGTAGGCCAGCACTGTGAAACCAAAACTGTACAGATTAGAGCAGGTAAGAGAAGGTCTGATCTTGGTGGATTTGTTTGAATAGCCAGGGTACTCCTTTGGAGATGTAAGGTGCCCTTTTAATATAATCCCGGAACAGCATTCTGAGAGGTAAGGCACCCTTTGCAATTGTTAAAAGTGAACATGATTATGCACTTTTTATGCACAAACTCATTGCAACTGTCCAGTTGTCAATGAACTGTTCAGTTGTCAAAGAACTGTAAAGCTATCAAGGAACTGTCAAAGCTGTCAAAGTTTACTAGGTGAGTTGCATGGGTAAGGGCACAGGGTGATGGGTGGGGGGCATTAGTTGGTACTGTTGACAGGAGGGACTATAAAGGGCCATGGGGATGCGGGGGGCATAGGGAGTACGTGGAGCCATGTCGGGTGGGTAGAGGGGCATGGGTTGGCATAGCGGTATGAGAAACCATGGGGTGGTGGTTGGGGACATGAGGTGACATAGGTTGGCATGGATGGGGCATGGGACGTGTGAGGGGGTGAGGGAAGTGAGGGAGGTGAGGGGTGAGGTCTGGAGAAATTAATTTGTTTTATTCTTTATTAAAATTTATTTCAACACAGCACCAGAGCACAGAGGCAGGCCTGCCCTGCTCACCTCTGACCTGGCAGCCTCTGCACTCATTCTGGGGGCAGCGGGCATGACTTCCTATCCAGTCCGTCTCCGTGGAACAAAAATACAACCTGTGGGTGGCCATTTTTAAAGGTAAGGTTCGCATGAGCTGGAATTCTCCCATCTCTGTGCACCCACCTTGGGAGCGAAAATCTGAGCCTTGATTTCAATCCCCCCCACCCCAACCACCAACTTCACACTTTTGGGCCTTTGTGTCACTTTCTCTCCCTTTCTGATTTGTTTCTAGCTGCTTTTCTTCAAATCTCTCATGAAAACTCTTTCTAATTTGTTTCTTCTTGTTAGCTCCCTCCATTGCTGGTGTGCAGCAGGTGCGAGAGCGCAAAATGCTCTCTTGAAGATTGAGAGGCAGTGCTGGCTGCAGAATATGTTCTGACTGGTTGACAGAGCTTCTATCTGAGGGCAGCACTGTTAAGCTTCTTTGACAGTTCCTCGATTGGCCCGGAACTGCGTTCCAGTCAGCCATATTTACCTTGATCCCTTCATTTTCTCTTCTGGCAGGAGCCAATTCGCATAACTGACAACTGGTGAAAGTTAGTTGAGCAGATGAAGATGTTCCTGAATCCTGAACCCAAGGTGAAATACTGTTGATAAAAAATGTGGCTAATTTTGACTTTGTGATGACAAGTTAGTAGCCATTTTTACATATCTCCCAATTTTTATTTCCATTCAAGATCTAACTAAACCGTGTATATAAAATATATCTTTCACTAGTTAGGCTATTTATCACTGGAACTGGCGTTCCTTTAGACTTAGCATCTTTAGGTAAAAATCTGATGGCATCAGAGAAGCCTCAGAATCTCTTCAGTGATTTTCAACAGTCCACTGATACCTATTTGGAAACATATTCTGTGGAACATTAAAAGATCCGGCCATGCACAGTCATGTGCAAGATTGCATCCGAGCCATATCTGCAGGAGTTCCTAAGCCAGATTTTGGCCAAGTGTACCGAGAATAGAAGAGATGCTGAGAAAGGAGACATGCTGTTGGAGCTTTTTGTCTTGAGCTCATCAGGACAGATTTGCAAGAATACCAAATCTCAAAGAGAATGACAATTTATGTGGACTCTGATTGGTAGAGGCGTTGCCATGGGAAATGCACCAAGGAACAGTCAATTGCTAAGCTTTTGTTTAAATTCAAATCACGCAGGCCAACTCTGATTGGTTAAGGCATTGCCATGGAGAATGAGCCAAGGAATGGTTGTTTAGTTGAAAAAGGCACCTGGGGGACAGCTGTCCAAGGTGAGAGTCTGGGAGGTGAAATTCTCATTGGGTGGGTCACAGATGGCTCAGATAACTGGTGGGGCAGGGTCAGGGTGAACATGGGGGCGTGGCTCCGACAGGAGGAAAGGCATGTGGAGGTGGATCATGTTAGGGTCCAAGGTAATGGGGAGAGGTTCAAGGGTGACAGAAGGGAGAGGAATGGTGATATTGGGTGGGCCTGTGGTGATGGGGAGAAGATGGTGGGTGACAAAGGTAGGGTGGTGGAGCGAGTTTGAAAGGTGACAGGCAACATTTTTCCAAACTGACCTTGACCACGCGGTTAGTCAGTCAGTGAGACCCCTAGAGGTGGGAGGAGGGTCTTTTCGGGTGGGTGGAGCCCAAGGTCAGTACAAGTGACCAGCCAAAGGGACATCTAATAACTATGAGGCAACTGGATGTCAAAGATTCTCAGTTGTGTTCACCTCTCTATGGTGAAGGCCGCATCGCAGCATGTTTGCTCCTGACTCTTGGGTCTCATAACATCGAGATCCCGGTAAGGTGAGGAGCTGCCGTTCATTCTGTGCCATTTGCCATCGGCTGCACTCAGGGGCAGGGACGAAGGGAGGGAGGGAGGTGGATACCTTCATGGGGCACGGCTGGTGGAGGACAGCCAACTTGCTACTCCAAACCTCCATTCTCCAGGTGAATGATCATGGCTGACAAGGGAATGTGGTTAGTCTTTATATGCTGCCAAGGCAATGGTCTCTCTATAGAGTTTTGAGGTTAGTAGAGACAAATGGAAAAGTGTCCATGTGAGACTTCTTGCACAAGACTATCAGCACCCTGGTCACAGAGAAATGTCTCCCTATACAGTCATGTATTAACAGGAGGAACACCCATCTCTGACCCTCCAGGAATTCCTTTGCCTGGAAGGGATGGGATGGGGAAACCATGTCTAGGTAGGGGCCAGATGAAAGGCTTAGCAATTGCCTGCTGGCTTCGAGATGGAGGGAAACCTGTAAGGGACATGCTCAGTAAATGTATCAGTTCAATTGGTTCACATATCCACTGATGCGTTAGTGATGCAGGATGCAGGCAACCCTGCCCTGGTAATGGTTTTCACCCAGATGAGGAGAAGGAGGGCCCATCACCAGTTGGCATAGGGCCTGAGCAGCAAGAGGCAGTGGTGCATCTAGAAGGTCAAGAGTCTGGTGTACATGGAATACTGCAGCGGTGAGCATTGTCCCTACCATGGGTGTATCACTGACAGTGCTCTTATCTAGAGATGAGCGAAAAACAACACAGGAGGCGCCTTCGTATGTCCACAAATGTGGTTGCTCACATCCGCCAGCTCCTCCAGTATGACCTGTGGCCGCATGGACTCTGGAGGAGTGATGCAAAGCTCCTGACCTGCAACGAATGAATGCCTGGCCCTTTAAAAATGGCGCCTGAACCTTCGACCCTATTAGGTAATGGCGGGACAGGTAACCTCCTGCCCGCCCTTCCACGAAATTCCCCGAGCTCCTCGCTGAGGCATAATTAATGAGCTGAAAAGTGGAAGATCGTAAGTGTTCACCTGCCCCACCGCTGAGTGAGAATCATACCGACTTTCCCGCTCACCACCAGACTTAGGCCAGGATTTTCCTGTCCCACCCCGGGTGAGGCAAATCCATTGACTTGCGGCTGGACCGGAAGATCCCAGCGGTGGGTGGGTCCTGCCCTTAGTCCCCAGAACGGAAAATTGAGCCCTAAGCATCCCTCATGGCTTTAGGTGAAAAGGCACAGCCTAGTATGGGATGGAGCAATAACAACCTCAGTAACAACAACTTGCATTTATATAGCACTATTGACATAGTGAAATGGCACAAGGTGCTTCACAGGAGCAGAATTGAGAAATGTGATATTGAGCCACGTAAGGAGGTATTAGGATGGGTGACCTAACGTTTGGCCAAAAGGTAGATTTTAAGGAGGAGAGAGAGTTCGCGAGGTGAAGTTTAGGACACAGAAAGAGGCCATTCAGCTCATCTTGTCCATGCTAGTTGTAACAGCCTAACTCCAGAGCTTCAAATTGGACCATCCCAGGCTTGGTCCCTTGACGTTGCTGGGTTATTTAATCCCAGTGCTGGCAGCAGTTTTTTTTTTAATTCCTTCATGGGATGTGGACATTGCTGGTGGGGCCAGGATTTACCACCCAACCTTAACCGCCCTTGAAAAGATGGCGGTGAGCCTCCAGGATTTTTGACCCAGCTGCAGTGAATGAACGGCAATATGGTTCCAAGTCAGGATGGCGTGTGGCTTAGAGGGGGACTTGCAGGTGGTGGTGTTCCCCTGCGTCAGCTGCCCTTGTCCCTTGAGGTGGAAGAGGTCGTGGGTTTGGAAGGTGCTGTTGGAGGAGCCTTGGTGAGTTGCTGCAGTGCATCTTGTAGATGGTACACACTGTGGCCACTGTGTATCGGTGATGGAGGGAGTGAATGTTGAAGGTGCTGAACAAGTGGGATGCTTTGTCCTGGAGTTGGTTCTCTGTAGTTGGCTTCAGAATGCCTGGGCTGAGGAGAGAGAGAAATGTTTTTGCCCCTAATGCATATTTATTGATCACTGCTGGAAATGTGGATATTGATGTTAACCAAAGTCATGGGCATTTTCTTACAGACGTTGTCACTGAATCTAGTTTGGATTATTAAAGCAAAGCAGCAGCACTGTATTCATTCAACAATCTCATCCAAATAAATGTTGATTAACTCAAGCTAATGTACTTTATGTGGAGAAAAACAATTTTCTATTATTCATTTAAATAATTTAAATCAAAGCTAGTCATTATTAGGTATTTTACCAATTTTAGAACAGTTTCTATTAAGTGATTTATTTGAAATAAACATCTGTTAATCTTTTTTCTACATTATGTCTATGGTAATCCAGTAGTAATCTATTATAATTATAGTGGTATAATAGATATCCTCATGGCAATTTCCAAAATCATAAAAACTGAACAAAGATCCTTAAAATGGCTGAATCTATGTCTGCCTGTGAGTCCTGAACAAAAGGAGCTGCCTGGCAATATCAGGGAAACTTACACCTAGTTATTTCTGGGGAGCCAGTAACAAACCCCATAGGCTGCACAGGCCTAATTCAAAGAGAGCTATATAAAGGCCATCTGCATTTCATAACTCCAACAGGAGTCTGCTCGTCTGCTAAGACAAAGGGCCCTGCAACCTTCCTTTCAATTATTAATGGTTGAGACCTTAAACAATCTCAGGGACCCCGATGAGGGATACACGTCCTTTGTCAAAGACAGTGTGGAGAGGTGGGAGTCACATGACCTAGGCCTCTGGCTTGTTGTAAAAGTAATTTTGCCTCGTTGAACTGGATAGCTCAGTCTGCTGTTTACCATCTAACTTGTAGCCTCACAGGAAAGGTGATCTGCCCATGTCGAACACCTAGCCCCCTCTGCACTGCTTCTGCTGAAAATTCTGTTACATCACCTACAAGGCTGATTCATCTCTGCGTGCCTATCTCATCGTGTGAAGTCAACACCACCGGGAAAGTGAAGGATACAGCTTTGATTTCAGCCCACCGACTTCTGTGAAGGAACACTACTGGACTTTGATTCTGGACTCTGGACCCATGTGAAACAATGGGCAGAATTGTCCCGTTGGTGTGTGTGTGTGGGGTGAGGGGGTGGGGGACCCACATGCCGACGCATAAAATGACGCGCGGTGACGTTGGCTGAGCGTCCCGACATCACCACACGCCATTGCGATATTTCAGTGGGCGGGCGCGTGATGAAATCCGATGCGCACCCGCCATTAATTAACGGGTCACTTAAGGCCCTCGAGGCGGCAATAGGTGGCAATTTTTTGGCGCTGGTGCGATCTTCGGGTCGGCACACGGGCACAACAGGCAGGCGGGTAGGACACATTTGTATAAACCTCATTCATGGGCGGGATAAGAGGGGTCAATGGGGTTGCGAGTGTGCTCTGTCAAATACTGATGTTTCAAAGTTACTGATACTTGCCTGTGTGATCTGTAATACTTCAAAACGCATACCAGCTGCTCGGTCTGGACTCACAACCTTCAGGTCAGCACTCTGTGATGAAGAATCTTTTTGGGCCTGCATGTTTCAGGAAACCTTCCCTTAGCCTGGGAATGGGAGTCGAACTCTCCACTGGAGGCACCTCCTCTGAGGAGGAAGGGAGAGGTAGAAGGGGGAGGGGGCCTGGAGTGCACATTCAGCCTCCAGGGGAGCCACCTTTGGGTGGAGAGGTGCAGGCACAAGGGGTGCGGGCCAAGAGGTTGTCCAAGGTGGAAGGGGCCGCAGAAGATGCAACTATCCTGGTGCCAGGGTATACAGGTGGCGAAGCAGTTACCTCTGAGGTGCAGTGCCAAAGGAGGCTCCGTCTCTCAAGGGAGACAGTCAACTATATCTGTCAGATGATTGGGCCTGAGATCTCCATGAACTGTGTGGGTGGACACCCCATGCCAGTGGCTCTAAAGGTCACAGCATATATTTCACCCCTCTCCTATTTTTACTTAATTCTGTTGAAGGGTCATGAGGACTCGAAACATCAACTGTACTCTTCTCCGCCGATGCTGCCAGACCTGCTGAGTTTTTCCAGGTGTTTTTTATTTTTTGTTTTGGATTTCCAGCATCCGCAGTTTTTTTGTTTTTATCTATAATGATAAACCCGTGGTGTGCCCAAGGTGCCTTATGTTTACATTTCCAGGTGCTACGTCTTGGGTGCTGCCCCCTCGCTGGCAGTGGCATCTGACACAGCCTGCTCACTCTGCTGTCCTGTTGGCCTCGATGAGCTTGGCGGCCATCCTCTGGCCCGTGGAACCTGTGATGGCCCCGCCTGGGAGCTGCCAGTTCCACAGCTGGCATCTCCCCAGTTGTCGCAGCCTCATCAGATGCAACGGTCACTGGCAGAGGGGCGGAGGAGCTGCCAACCTCATCCAGAACGCCCTGAGTGGTGCCCGCAGAGACGACAGGCAGCTGCTGCGCCCACGTGGGGTTGCTTCGGACCTCCCTGCTCACCGTGGATGGATGGGCACCGAGCTGGGAAACTCGGTGCCCAGGCCATCTCCTAAACTGGCACTGACATGGGTAATATCTGCTGGCCCACCCAGTGAAGGACTCATGCCGTCAATTATTCAATGCAGTCACTACACTCAGACTTGGTCGGGGCAGGAGGGGCTCGCTAGTCGGGGGGAAGCCTACCTGCTGGATTAAATGACCAACATGGTCCTCACCCTTTCTGAGCACAACAGGTCATGGACGCACTTGCGACACTGGATCCAGGTGCGTCGCACCACGTCCTGGCAGCTCACCATCTCTGCCACTTCCTCCCAGGCACGTTTGGTCATGTTGTGGGGGGGCGACTCCTCCTCCCGCCCTGGGGCACATGTACCTCCCGCCATCCTGCCACCTCCTCGAGGAGGGCAGCAAGGCAATCGTCGAGCAAACGAGGGGTGCAGTGTCCCCCTTACCCTCCTCATGGCCTGCTCACCAGCAGCGCTCTGGGGAGCCCTTCCACTGGACATGTTTCACAGCCTTTGAAAGGTTGTAGGAGCTTTTTAAAACAGGTCATAGCAGTCCCGCTGCTGCCCGCCCACTCCTGCTGTCCTCAGGAGCCGCGTTTCACGCTGGGCGGGCCTTAATTGGCGTGCCTGCGTAAAATGGCGGCGTGGACCCGATCACTGCCATGATCGGGTCCATGCCAGCCTGTGCCCGCTCCTGCCCTGCCCGCCTGACAGGCAGAAAATTCTGCCCAATATTTCTTTTATCTGTAGTCTCTGTACTGTAAGTCTTTCTTCTCTCTATCGTCTCTTTACTGTCTGAATAAAAGATGGACATTGTGAACCCTCTTTCATGATTTGAGTGGGTGCAAATAAACTAACCCTTTGAGTTCATCCTAAGCCAAGTTTGCTGTGGGGCTATTATTAGAAGATTGGATCACACCAAAATTAAGGGGTTGGGAAATATGCCACTGCTTATAAAGAGGGAAACAAATCTAAACACCTTTTTGTTTATGGATGGATGGGGAGAGGAGAAATTAGTGCTGTTTAAATTAACCCCCCTCCTGTCTGTAAAACAGGTCTTGTAGCCTTGTGGTTGTGAATTCAAATCCTACTATTGCAAATTGAGATATTTATTTCAATAAATCTGACAGTTTGTTGGTTGGCATCAGGATAGTTGCTCTGAAAGCTGTGGGATTGATGTTAAAACCCTAAACGGTTCACCAATGTCATCTTAAAGAAGGGAATCAACCACCCCTGATCTGGTCTGACCTACATGTAACTGTGGCTGACTCTTCATGCCCTCAGGATAAGTAAGGATGGGAGCTTACCAGTGCTTCCACATCCTGGAACAAATTTAAACAAAGCAGCTAATCTTTAACACATCTGTGGAAGTTAACAATTTTGAATTGGCTCATCAACTGTTGGAAAATGAATTCATTCTGAAAGAAAAACATCCTTCTCTGAGGAAAGCAATAAGGCACCAGAAGGCAAAGAACCCAGCACCTGTGAATGGTCTGCAGCCCATTTAGGGCACAAAGTCCACATTCTGCTGCCAAACTGAATCCCCATCATTTGATGCTAAATATTCCATGTAGCATGCACAATAGTACCTTATACGTTCACATTCACAAACTAAAGACACATACGTCACATGAGATAAATGCCAACATTCTGAAAGAAAAACATTTTGTTTTAATCATTTTTTGCAAAAGTCTGTAAACATAAATTTTAAATTAGATAGAAAGAAAGACTTGCATTTCTATATCACATTTTAGGAAGTTCCAAAGCACTTTACAGCCAATAAAGTACTTTTGCAGTGCAGTCACTGTTGTAATGCAGGAAACTCAGCACCCAATTTGCACTCAGCAAGCTCCCACAAATACAAATGTGATAATGGCCAATTAATCTGTTCTAATGATGTTGATTGAGAGATAAATATTGGCAGTACACCGGGGATTACTCACCCGCTCTTCTTCAAACCAGTGCCATTGGATTTTTACATTGAAAGGGCAGTCAGGACCCCAGTTTAACATCTCATTGAAAAGATGGCATCCCTGACACTGCAGCACTCACTCAGTACAGCACAGGAGTATCAGTTATAAATGTGGTGAGAGAAACAGAGTTAACATTTTGAGTTAAACGTGACTCTTCTTCTGAAGACTTCCCCTCCACAGATGCTGCCAGACCTGCTGTGCTGAGTGCTTCCAGCACTGTGTATGGTTTGTAGCATATGCAGTCCAATAAAATTAATGCTGCAACTTTTGAATGTGTTATGGTACAGCCGATGGTAAATGCTGAGCTGCTCAAATCCCAAAGGGAAACTTGAAACAACTGCTTCAACTGTTTTGCAATTTGTATAAATTTCGAGATGCGTGCCTTGAATTCAGTAGTAACAAGGCCACAGAGTCTTATAGGTTTCTTACAAAACTAATTAAACCTTTATTAATAGAAGAAATGATTTTAAGCGTATGCATAGATCTACAAATTACTACAATGTTAACTTCTAAATCCCCTAGTTAATCCACCTCCCAGATACACTTTCCTTAAGGCAACAGTAAGACACATAGATTTTAAAAGACCCGGGCAAAGAAACATGATACCCTGCACAATCCAATTCAAAGTGAGTTTTCTTAACTTCAGTTCTTTGTAGACAGCAGCTTGAGACTTAGATGCTGGAGGCTGCTTCGCATTTAGTTTAGACCTTAGAATGCCTATCCTTACACCCAGCCTCACTCCTTTACACATATTTTCCCCTTTGAATGCAAATGCAAATTGTTTCACTATGTCTTTGGACTTCACCTCTCTAATAATAAAAATCTCTCATTGTACCAATTTTACCAATAGTCTTTGGGAAAAATAAACACACTGGACAGAATTTTCACCTTGGCGGGTGGGTGCACGCCTGACCTCCTCGAGCGTGAAATGACGCATGATGATGTCAGAGAGCGTCCCAATGTTAACGCACAGTCACGCGATAGTTCGGTTGGCAGCCACACACAGGAATCAGCAGCGTACCCGCCGACAATTAGAAGGCCTATTAAGGCCATTAAAGTATAAACTAACTTAAATTTTTTGCTGTCCATCCAACCTTACGGTTGGCGGGCAGGCAAAAAGGTCAAGCGGCCTTTGCATTTTTTTGGAAACCTCATCCATGGGCGGGATGAGGTTTCCAATGGCAAATAAAAATAAAATAAAAATTTTTAAATTCCATTTATAACATGTCCCTTCTCATGTGACATTTATGTTTTATAACAAATGTTTTATGACATTTTTAAAATCTTCATTTCTAATTATTAAAACTGTTCATGTCCCTGAGGTAGCTCTGTGCCTCAGGGAGATTTTCAAGCACTCACTCACGTGCATGCACCAAGTTCCCCGCTCTCTCTCCTCCCCCGGCCCACACAGGCAACACTGTCACTTGAGTTTCACGCTAGGCAGGCCTTCATTGGCCTGTCAGTGAGAAATTGCGATCCAGCCCTGATTGTGAGCCCGCCTGACAAGGGCAAAATTCTGCCCACTGTTTTTTAACTTCTGACTAGGTGAAACATTTCATACCCTCTTTTGAATTCAAGCTAGTCAGGTTTATTTAAAAATGCAATTGTCCCCTTTACACCTATGTCTACCTACTTAACATTTTAAATTGGCTTATCGTCTGATACATCAAAGTCTTCAGACCAACTGCCTTTAATTTAATTAAGTCACACACACACACACACACACACACACACAAAGGGCAGGATTTTATGGCAGTGGGATTTTACCTTCCCGCTGAAATCAGTGGGGTTTATAATGGCTCGCCGCATTTTACAGCCCCGTCTCCACCGAAACACAGCTGTAAAATTCTGCCCCCACACACACACACAGAGCCATAGAAATAGAACCATAGACACAGACCACACTATTACTCTACTTTGCAATAAATTCCATTAACATTATGAAAGTTATTGTATCTTCCTGACAAATTAATTTTGATTTCCTTGCAATTCACATATTAATTTTGAGAAAGTCTGACTTTTGAACTTAATGTGGCACAAGTGCATTTATTTAAGTAGCACAATTCTTTCAGGAAGTACAGACATGTCAATTTTGAGTGATAATTTTTTGATTATAAAATTTAGTCAAATAATTTTGAAACATTATTCTTGTTTGTTGTTGATAACACAGAACTAAAAGAAGGAACAAAAGAGTTGAATTTATATAATACCTTTCATGACTTCAGGATTTTCCAGTGTTTTACAGCCAATGAAGTACTTTTGAAGTATAGTCACTGGGGTAATGTAAGAAATGTGGCAGCCAATTTGCACACAGCCAGATCCCAAAAACTGTAATGTGATAATGACCAGATAATCTTCTTGTTTTATATTGTTTGAGGGATAGTTATTGGCCAGGACGGCAGGGATAACTCCCCTGCACTTCTTTGAAATGGTGCCATGGGATCTTTTATGTCCAGCTGAGGGGGTAGCCAGGTCATCAGTTCAAAGTCCCTTCAAAAGACAGCACAGCTGACAGTGCAGCACTTCTTCAGTACAGCACTGGAATATCAGCCTGCGTTTTTTGTGCTTGAGTCCTAGAGTGGGCCCTGGACCCACAAACTTGTCTCAGAGGCAGCAGCGCAAGTGTACTGAGTCACAACTGACAACAGATGAAGCAAGTATGTTAGCCAATGTTTCCAGATGGGAATATAAACCTCCCAGCAAATGAACAAATAACTTTGAGAACCAGATACTTGAATAATGCCAAGTTCAATGGAGCTACGTAGTAATAGTCCACTAAAATACAACAACCTACCTTTATATAGCACCTTTAACGTAGTACCACATCCCACAGTGCTTCAGAGAAGCATTATCAAACAAAATTTGAGAAGAAACTACATGAGGAAATGTTATGATAGTTGAGGTAGGTTTTAAGGAGCGATTTAAAGGAGGAGGGCAAGATAAAGAAGTGGAGAGCTTCGGTGAGCGAATTCCAGAGTTTAGGGCCTAGACACCATGAAGAACAGACCACCAATGGCAAAGTGAAGAGAATCGGGATGTGCAAAAGGCCAGAACAGCAGGAGTGCAGAAATCTCAGAGAGTTTTGCGGCTGGTGATGTGTTTGGAAATTGGGAGAAATGAGGCTATGAATTGATTTGAAAACAAGAATGAAATCTTTTAAATGTTGTACTTATCATAACAACTATTTGGTTATTATTTAAATGGTTTAATAGAATATTGCTAACTGAAATATAAACAATGATAACAGGTTGATAATAAATAAAAATGTATCTGACACCCAGAGGAATGAACAAAGTGACTATTGATATTTACCAGACTTCAGGTAATGGGGCAACTGATGTGATAGTTTCACTGTCAGGTGATATACGATGAGTGTCCTTCAGGATATAGATGAATGCAAAATTGTGATACATTATTCCAAAGTAAGTGCCCATGCAAACTAACATTAGCTTTCAACCACTATTTGTGTATTGGCTCAAATTCACTTGGAGCTAATTACTCTTCATGTGCCATCCCAAATATCTTTTGTAATTGGCTGACTCTCCACAGAGTCAGTGACCTGTGCAGTTCAGTCACCCTGCCTCATTACAAATTGTTATAATTAGCCAACTTTTCTGTTGTAATGAATGCATGTTTTGGAAAATTGCCTGCACAAAAGTCGCACTTAGTGGCATATTAATTTCTAGCTGTTAAAATCGCTAAAAGAAATAGGATTATTAACCCAACGTCCACAAAAGAGGGAAGAAAAAACATGCCCAAAGACTCTACAGGGAGGATGGTAGATAAATGACACAGTTCAAGTAAGATAGTTACATTTTCATAATATTTTGTATAAATTAATGACTATTGAAAAAATGCATGTATCTTTTGCATTACCCAGAGGAACTGCCTGGTGAGCTGTGATGATGGATTCTCCTGTCGCTTCGACGGATGAGTGTTCAGCAAGTAATAAAAGAGACCAGATTATAGTCTAGGTTGATGTCATCTCATGTGTAACATTAGGCCAAGTCTTGATTTACATAACCGATTGCAAATACTGCATATGAAGTTAGTGTTGGAGGGATGGATGGAGGCATTGGCTTTGTGCCACACTTATCCAGAAGGCACTTGACTTTGATCTCCTCATATGTCAATATCATTTGATGACAGAGACTTTCTCATTTGGGTCTGGCTAAGGTTGTTGTTACTCATTTAATGGGATCCAGCTTGTAAACTGAGGTTGGCTTTCAGATTGTCTTTATATCTAAGTTTGGGACATCTAGTGGTGCACATGCTCAGCTGTAGAGTACGGCCTTTGGTAGACAGGAATCATCTGACTAACCCAGTGAAGTTGAGCTCTGACAAGAATGTTCTTGATGCCATCTATGCAGCACTTCGCAAGAACCTCGGTGCTGGGGATTTTGTACAGCTACTGAGTGAACTCTGGTTCATGGACCACTGCACTCTCATAGCACAAACTATGGAGGACATTCCATAAGACCATAAGACAGAGGAGCAGAAATTAGGCCATGCGGCCCATCGAGTCTGCTCCGCCATTCAATCAAGGCTGATAAGTTTCTCAACCCCATTCTCCCGCCTTCTCCCCATAAACTTTGATCCCCGTACCAATCAAGAACCTATCTATCTCAGCCGCTTGTTGATCGCTTTTTCCTAGCCTTACAACACTGTGGCCTGACAATAAGTCTGAAGAAGACAGAGGGTAGAATATTACGCTTGGCTTGCTGCCATGTGCCCGACATGCCCGAACGTAAAATGACGCGTGATTACATCAGGCATGGATACCAATGTCATCGAGCAGTCTCGCAATACTTTGTTCGGCAGGAGCGCGCCAGAGTCAGCTGCCCGCCCGCTGATAATTAAAAGGCCTATTAAAGCCATTAACAATCTAATTAAATCCAAATTTATGAGGCCTGTCTAACCTAACGGTTGACGGGCAGGCGAAAAGGCCAAGTGGCCTTTACATTTTTGAGGGAACCTCATCCACGAGCGGGATGAGGTTTCCTAAAGCAAATAAACATTAAGTAAAAACTTTATTTTTTATGTGACAGAGGGGACATGTTTTGTTAAATTTTCCTTCTCTTCATTATTTTTTACACAGCGCTTTACTGTCCCCGAGGCAGCTCCATGCCTCAGGGAGATTGGAGCGCTCTTTCTCGCGCATGCGTGAACTGAGGCGCTCCCTCCTCCCCCTCCCCCCCCCCCCCCCCCCCCCCCCGCCCGCACAGGCAACGCTCAACGCTGCCGCTCACGGTTCATGCTGAAAGGGCGGGCCTTAATTGGCCCGCCAGCGTGAAATCGTGGTGCGCAGCCGATTGTAGGTGGCGGCCGGCTTCCTGACCTCCCCCTGCCTGCCCCGGCTGAACATCACCCCCGCCAAGGGCAAAATCCTACCCAGAGATCTTGTGTCAACCCACCCTGACCACATAGCCCAAGACCCCTCAGTCACTATCAGCAACTCATCCCTCATTCAGCATAGATGCTTTGCTATCTTGGGGGCATCCTCTCCAATGGATGATTCTCTGATCCTCTATGCTGGATGGCTAAATCAACCATCACCTGGCAAAAGCAAACTGAGTTCTTGGCAGGTTCGGCCGTGACTTTGGAAAGAACACGGATCTTGTCTCAGAACAGAGATCAAAGTCTACCAGGCTGTAGTTCTTCCATCACTTCTTTATGGGTGCGAGACTTGGACAACCTATCAGCATCACACAAAGCAACTAGAAGCATCTTTGCTGCCTGAGCTCTATTTGTAAGATCAGGTGGCAGGACAAGATGCCCAAAACCGAGGTTCTTGCAAAGTGCTGTGTACCTGGCATAGTGAGTTGTGAAGTGCTGACAACTGTGTGGTTTCCTGTGAGGCAGATTAAACGTTGTGGGGGTGGGGGGGGGGGGGGTGTGGGGGAACGTTTGGGGAATCCAAAACAAAAACAAAAATACCTGGAAAAACTCAGCAGGTCTGGCAGCATCTGTGGAGAGGGATACAGTTAAGGTTTCAAGTCTGAATGACCCTTCAATAGAACTAAGTAAAAATAGAAGAGAGGTGAAATATAAGCTGGTTTAAGGGGTGGCAGGGGGAGGGTGGGACAAGTAGAGCTGGATAGAGGGTCAGTGATAGGTGGAGATAACCAAAAGATGTCACAGACAAAAGGACAAAGAGGTGTTGAAGGTGGTGATATTTTCTAAGGAATGTGCTAATTAAGGGTAGAAAGCAGGACAAGCAAGGTACAGATAGCCTCAGTGGATGTGGGGTGGGGTAAAGGAATCAAAAAAGGCTAAAAAGTAGAGATAAACCAATGGATGGAAATACATTTAAAAATAATAGAAATAGGTGGCAAAAGAAAAATCTATATAAATTATTGGAAAAAAAGGGGGGGGATCGGAAAGGGGGTGGGGATGGAGGAGAGAGTTCATGATCTAAAATTGTTGAACTCAATATTCAATCCTAGTCAGAAGATGAGGTGCTGTTCCTCCAGTTTGCATTGAGCTTCACTGGAACAATGCAGCAGGCCAAGGATGGACATGTGGGCATGGGAGCAGGGTGAAGTGTTGAAATGGCCAGCGACAGGGAGGTCTAGGTAATGCTTACGGACAGAACGAAGGTGTTCTGCAAAGCGGTCACCCAGTCTGCGTTTGGTCTCTCCAATGTAGGGGAGACCGCATTGGGAACAACGTATAGAGTAGACTAAATTGAGGGAAGTGCAAGTGAAATGCTGCTTCACTTGAAAGGAGTGTTTGGGTCCTTGGACGGTGAGGAGGGGGGAAGTAAAGTGGCAGGTGTTGCACCTTCTGCGGTTGCATGGGAAGGGGCCGTGGGAGGGGTTTGAGGTGTAGGGGGTGATGGAGGAGTGGACCAGGGTGTCCCAGAGGGAACGATCCCTACGGAATGCTGCCGGGGTTGCGGGGGGAGGGGGTGAAGGGAAGATATGTTTGGTGGTGGCATCATGCTGGTGGCATCAACATTTGGGGAATGGCAGCCTCTTTTGCACAGATGCCACCCTTCATTGATTTTTTTTTCAAAAGAATAGTTTTCAGTTTTCAATAGTGCCACTTTGCTTGTTTATATCACTTTTCCATCCGAAAGAACACTTACTATATAAAAATACACTTAAATTCATATATTCATGCAGCGGTTCAAGAAGGCAGCTCACCACCACCTTCTCAAGGGCAACTAGGGGATGGGCAATAAATGCTGGCCCAGCCAGCGAAGCCCACACCCCATGAATAAATATAAAAAAGAATTTCCCAGAAGCTTTTGTGTACTCATGTGAAAACTCTGACAATCTTAGTTGACTACTTAGTCCAGTAATTTTAATTACTTAGTTTCTAAATGACAGTGGCACTTATAGTGCATGGCTAATTGCAATGTTTCTTGTGCAGTATCATAAGCAAATAGATTGGGAGGCTGCTACACTGCTGATAACACTTTATGCCTTAGGTGGACCATATCATACTACACAGCATACCATGCTGCCACAAACCCACATATTGTGCCACACAGGCAGGATACTTTCAAGGGTCAACTCAGCAGGTCTAATGGCATCTTTGGAGGGAAAAAAATGTTAACATTTCGAGTCCTTATGACTCTTCTTCATCCCACTAACTGAAGAAGAGTCTGAAGGATTCAAAATGTTAACTCTGATTTTTCTCTCTCCACAGGTGCTGTTAGTCCTGCTGAGATTTTCCCAGCATTTTCTGTTTTTGTTTCAGGTTTCCAGCATCTGCAGTATTTTGCTTTTATACTTTCAAAGGTTATGGGGAAAAGGCAGGAAAGTGGAGTTGAGGATTATCAGATCAGCCATGATCTCAATGAATGGCAGAGCAGACTCGATGGGCTGAATGACCTACTTCTGCTCCTACATCTTCTGGTCTTATGGAAATGACAATGAGCAGCTTAATTTGTCACTGCTATTCTGGTTTCCTTTGTTCAAAGCTCCGATTAGAATACTTTAAGTAAATACTTATTCATGAATTAGCAAATCTTCCATGATGAATCAAAAGATATGCCCTTCTATGACAATAGGGATGTTAATGTTGTTTGATGAGCAACGTGATTATCAAGACCACAGATTTATAGTGACTGATGAACTCAAATTCCGTTTCTAACTGTGTAATATTCTAGGTTTTTTTTACAGTGGAAAAGGGGACATAAAAACCATACACTGAAGAGAAGAAGAATGGCCTGAAACATGCCTTAAGTGGAAAATAGGAGAATGGCTAAATGTCTAAAGCAATCACCTTGATCCAATAATTGCATCCTTACTTGTCAGTCATAAAGTCTGTGGGTTCAAAACCCACCCTTCTTGAGCATTGTTAGAGCTGCACTCATCCAGGCAAGTGGAGAGTATTCCACCACACTCTTGACCTTTATCTTGCATATGGCGGACAGGCTTTGGGGAGTCAGGAGGTGAGTTACTCACCTCAGAACTTGCAGCCTCTGACCTGCTCTTGTTGTCTTGTGTATATGGCTGGTGCAGTTAAGTTTCTGGTCAGTGATGACCCCCAGGATGTCGATGGTGGGGTGAGGGATTTAGCAATGGCAATACTGTTTTATATCCAGGGGAGATGGTTACCTTCTCTCTTGTTGGAGATGGTCATTGCCTGGCACTTGGGTGGTGTGAATGTATCTTGCCACTTATCAGCTCAAGACCAAATGCTGTCTAGGTCTTGCTCCATATAGATATGAACTGCTTCAGTATCTGAGAATTTGCAAATTGTATAGGACATTGTGCAATTAACCTCCACTTCCGACTTTATGATGGAGGGAAAGACATTGATGAAGCAGCTGAAGATGGTTGGGCCCAGGACACTAACCTGAGGAACTCCTGCAGCAATATCCTGGGACTGACTTGATTGGCCTCCAACAACTACAATCATGCCTAGCTGGTGCTAGGTATGACTCCAACCAGTGGAGAGATTTCCCCCAGATTCCCATCGACTCCAGTTTTACCGGGGCTCTTATTGCTTTATAAAGAGCGATTGATTTCCCCTGTTTTTTTCAGTATGATCTGCTTTTACTTCAGAATTCTACCATTGCAAGATTTTTCTTTTTGTCTTAAATTAATGATTAGCCGTGTACTGTGGGAGAATTATAAAGCGAATCATGAAAAACTGTCTTTGCCACATTTGCTGGAGAGATATATAACTTTGAAATAAATAAATTATTTTTCTACCAAGGTTATAATTATCTATTATTTACAGCACCAAAGTTATTTGTGATTTATATCAGGACAGGTGTTACACTTTCAATTCACACAAGTCATAAGAAAATCTTCTGAACAGCATCATATATAATAAAGAGCTCTGATATGCCTTAGGAAGAACTTACATTAATAACATGTCTTAACATGATGTCAGGACACCTCAAATAGCTTTGCGTTCAATTAATTATCTTTTAAGGCACAGTCAATGCTATTATGTCGGCACATACAGCAGTCAATTACTGACAGTTAGAACCCACAAATAACCATAAAGGACCTCTTAATCTTTTCCTTTTGGTGACTTTGATCATGGGTGAAGTGTGGGCCAGGTTACCAGGGGCAACTGAATTAACGTTTCGAATCTAATATGACTCAAGATGTGTTAGCTTTGTTTCTTTCTCCACAGATGCTGCCAGACTTGCTGAGTGTTTCCAGCATTTACATAGAAAGAATAGAAATGGGTTGTGGAGCCCACATGTCAGCGCTTAAAATGTGGGGAGAGCGTCCCGATGTCATCGCGATATTTAGGTGGGTGGGAGCGCTATGAAGCGTGATGCGCGCCCGCCATTAATTAAAGGCCTTGTTAAGGCCCTTAACTTGGCAATTGAAGCTGATTTTGAGGAGCCCGTGCGATTTTCACCTCAGCCCACAGGCCCAATGGGCAGGCGGGTAACTGATTTTTTAACAAACCTCATCCACTGGCGGGATATGTGGGCTCAGAGGGGTTGTTCATGTTTTTTCTGAAGTATTTAATGCAGAAAGTGTTTTAAACTTGCCTGTGTGATTGTTACCAGTTCAGATTGATTTCCAATTGCTTTCTCTGTACTTTGAAGCTTCAGCTCAGCACTCTGCAGTCAGTAATCTTTATCGGGCCTGCAGCTTTCCGGAGGCCTCCATTTAGCCTGGGTATAGGTTCTGGCATCTCCACTGGAGGCAGCTCCTCTGAGGAGGAAGGGAGGGATAAAATGAGGAGGATGCCAAGAGTGGACAATCAGCCTCCAGGGGAGCGAACTTTGGGAGGCCAGGCGCAGGCACAAGGGGAGCAGGGCCAAGAGGTTATTCAAGGTGGAAGGAGCCGCAGAAGATGCCACTATCCTGCTGCCAGGGTATACAGGCGGCGAAGCAGCTACCTCAATATGACTGAGGTGCAGTGCTGAAGGAAGGGAAATAGTCAACTATATCTGTCAAATGATTGGCCCTGCGATCTCCCCTAACTGTGTGGGTGGACACCCCATACCAGCAGTTCTGAAGGTCACAGTTGCCTTCCACTTCTAAGCCTCTGGCTCCTTCCAGGGCTCGGTGGGTGATCTTTGCGGTGTCTCCCAATCAGCTGTCCACACTTGTGTCAAGCAGGTCACAGATGCTCTGTTCAGATGTGCATTGACCTTCATCCACAACCTTTGGGACCAGACAAGCCAGACACAGAGAGCCAGAAGCTTCATGGCCATTGCTGGCTTCCCCTGCATCCAGGGTGCTATAGACTGCACACATGTGGCCATCAAAGCGCCAGCAGGTGAGCCCGGTGCCTTTGTCAACAGGAAGGACTTCCACTCCATGAACGTGCAGATAGTGTGTGATCACAGGATGCTGATTCTACAAGTCTGTGCAAGGTACCCAGGCAGCTCCCACGATGCCTACATCCTCAGACACTCCCAGGTGCCGGGGCTCTTCAGTGCTCCAGCCCGGCTGGATGGTTGGCTGCTGGGTGACAAGGGCTATCCCCTCAGAAGGTGGCTCATGACTCCTCGCCGCCATCCAATATCAGAAGCTGAGCAGCTGTACAATAGGAGCCGCGGCATCACAAGGGCTGTGGTGGAGAGAGCCATCGGTCTTCTCAAGATGCGCTTCCGTTGCCTGGACCGCTCAGGGGGCACACTCCAGTACCCCCCAGATCGCGTCTCTGTGATAGTGGTTGCATGCTGCACTCTGCACGATCTTGCGCTGGAAAGGGGGGATGCAGTTGACGATGAAGACCTTGAAGCAGTGGATAAGGCTGCACATGATGAATCCAGCAGTGCCTCAGAGGATGAGGAAGCACAGGGCAATGATGAGGGGCAGAACGACGACCCACAATTACACCAAGGAGGCAGGGACACCCAGGACGATTTAACCCAAAGAACCTTCAGCTAGCTCCACACACATAGATCTGCAGGACCAGCATTGCCTGGTGCTTCCACACTTGGCAATTAGGTGCTACATCTTCCACCTTATCAGCTGCAACTAAGGGCTTGGTACAGAAACATCAATGTCCACTCAAACATTCATGAGATGCCTGTGAAACATACAAATGTAGCACAAAGGAAACACCCTCAGCCATGGGCAGAGAAGTGGACTTTATTCAGTCCAACATAAAACAAATGTCGCTCTGATGTACACAATGATATATACCCTAATCTAGGGCCAACACAAAATCACCAGTGACATACCCGTGGAGTGCCTAACATGCCTTTGTTTGCAGGTGCTAAGGCTCGGTGCCGCCTCGTTGCTCGGAGTGGCTTGTGAGACAACCTGCTGACTCTGCTGTCATGTTGGTGTTGATGACCTTGGCGGGCGTCCTCTGGCCTGTGGAGCCTGTGCTGGGCCCACCTGGGACGGAGTGGCCAGTGCCATGGCTGGCATCTCCCCAGTTGTCACAGCCTCAACGGATGCAACGGTCACTGGCAGAGGGGCGGAGGAGCTGCTGCACTCATCCGGAGCAACCTGAGAGGAGCTCACAGTGACGACAAGCAGCTGCTGCGCCGACGTGAGGTCATATTGGACCTCCCCGCTCACCGCACATGGATGGGCACTGAGCAGTGACACTTGCTGCATGGCTGACATCTCCAGAGTCACATCATCACTGCCGGACTCAGCATGTCCCTGGTCCCCTGCAGTCCACCGGATGCTGGCTCCATCGGCACTCTCTGTCCATGCCATCTCCTCCAGCGATTATGAAGTGCCCTCTCCACTGTGCCCTGGGACACTAGCCTATATCATTATCCCCACCAAAGTGTTTGCCGCTGCGCTGGTGCTTGGCTCATTGAAAGGATGTGATGCAAGTTGCAAGTCTTGGCCCTCAGGTGTGGAGGGGGGCTCCGGACTTGTTGGTGGCAGCCATGCGGTGGTGATGCTGAAATTAACAACACAGACATTGCATCAGTTAGCGTTCAGCCAGTAACACCTTTCATCCCTTTCCCCCACAACCTCATAAGTCGCTCACCCTACAAGAACCTAAGGAGACCAACATTGATGGGGTGGTAAATAGTCAAGAGGAGGCCCAGACATTACACGCGCATACAGACAGGCTGGTCAGGTGGCCCAAGGAATGCCACATGGAATGTTATGTGGATAAGTGTTTGGTCAAGCACTTGGGCAAGACAAGTAAGGTACGGGAACACATGAGTAATGGTAGGACTGTGGGAAGTCACGACAATTACAGGGACCTTGCTGGGCAGACCCGTTAAGGTAGCAGAACAGGTGCATAAGACGGTTAACAGGGTCAAAGCGAGACTTGCCTTTATTAGACGAGGAATAGAATGTAGGAAAAGGGAAGTCATGTTGCAAGTGCAGAAAACGCTGTCGAGGCCACATCTGCCCTTTTGCGTTCAGTTGTGACCTGCGCTTCATGGGAGGGATGGCATTGGAGTGGGGAGAGTGCAGAGGTTCCTGACCTGGATGCATGTTGGCCTGGAGAGTTGGAGTGATGAGAAAACATTGCATACACTTGCGACATTTGCCGTGGAGCACAGGAGATTGACAGGTCATATTATTGACCTTCATACCGTTATGAAGGGCATAGAACAGATGGACAGAAGGCAACATTTCCCCTTGGCACAGAGATGACTAATGTGGTAGCATTTATTTAAGTTGAGTGCCATGAGGTTGACAGGTGAGGTGCTGAGCACCTTTTGGACAGAGTAATGTGGGACGCACTGGCTGAAAGGCTGGTGGAGGCACAAACCCTCCTAAGATGCAAAACGTCTTTGTATGTGCAGCAGCGATGCCATGGCATGTTAGGCCATGGGTATAGTGGTCACAAATGGGATAAGGCGAATTTGGAAGGTGCTTGAGACGCACATCCTCAAGGGTCTGAGGGACCTTTGTGTATGACCCACACGTCTGACTGTATCAGTCTGTGAATGAGCAGTGTTGCTGCATTAACAATTGGATGGGACTGTGGACCTCAAATACCTGGCCACTGACCCCCAGCCTCGCTGACACCTGCTGCCCTGGCTGCCTGCCTCCTCCCCATCTCCATGGCCTGGTCCTCGTAGGTGGTGAGGCACTGCAGCGTGGCGTGCCCACCACCAGTCTGCTGGCGCTCCCTCAGATTGTGCTCTGTTTTTGCCTGCAGAACAGAGAAGAGGATTTATTGGGGCTGTTCGCTCATGTACTCTGCATGCGCACGCCGCACCCCAACTACAGTGGCCCATCTGAGGCCTCCAGCGGCTCCTGTCCACACTAATGGTGATCAGCCCCTAGAAGATAGTACAGCTGCTCCCAACTCTCTCCCCCAGTGGACACCTTGGACACATTCAGCGTCCATCACTTTGAATACCACACAGGTCTTAGCGCCCATGGCAAGGAGGCGCAACTAGGTGCGGTACTGAGGCCAGCAGATGGCTCTTGGTCACGACACCTTGAGGCTCCCCTTCCACCATCTCATCACCACCAATAAGACATGTGTTGGTGTTCTGAGTATGTGTCTAGCTGCCTCCCCTGCAGGTTGCCCCCAGACTACTTAAATGCGACAAACACCAACATATGCTGCAGGGAGAACCCATCTTCTCCTCAACCACTAAGGCTGATGTAAGCATGGTCATTATCTGTTTGCCCACCCAGCGTGTGCCAAATGCCCAAAGCAGTAACGACACTCAGATGTGGCTGGGGCAACGGGGCTCAAAGGCTAAGGTTACCTGCTGGGTAAAGAGGCCAAGGCTGACATGGTACTCACCCTTCCAGAGCGCAACAAATCATTGAAGCGCTTGTGACACTGCATCCCAGAGCACCGCACATCATCTTGGGTGCTTACAGCCACAGCCGTCTCCTGCCACGCCTGCCTGGTGATGTGGGGGGCCTGCCTCCTCCCATCCTCTGGAAACAAGACATCCCAATGGTTGGACACCTCTTCCAGAGGGCAGCAAGGCAGGAATCGGAGAACCGAGGGGGCACAGTGGCCCCCTGCTGGCCTACCCTGCAGCCTGCCACCTTCCTCCTCCTCCTCCTCCTCCTCCTCTGCCCTCACCTCTTCTGCTGCCCGGTTGCTGGCCATGGTGAACGGGCTAAAGGAGGCTGCCCGGCCTTTCTTTATACAGACTGCCTGTTCCCCATTGGAACCAGCGGTCTGAACACGCCCGCCACCGATCTGAATTTCCCGCTGAACATGGTAGTCTGAAACGCGTTGGGTGGGCCTTAATTGGCCCACCCGCGCAAAATGGCGGCGCGGCCTGTTTCGCCGGCGGAGATCGGCTCCCAGCCCACCTGACAAACGCAAGATTCAGCCCATAGGGAAGGATTTCACCCTTGTCGAGGGGGGCTCGGTGGGGGTGGGCAGGGGAGGATGGGAAACTGATGCCCCCCGCCCCCCCCCCCCCACTCCACTATCGTGGCCAGAAGGTGATTTCACGTTGACAGGCCAATTAAGGGCCTCCCAGTGTGAAACGCTGTGAAGCGGCAGTGCTGACTGTTGCCTATGCGGGCGGTGGGAGGGCGGTGGGTGGTGGTGGTGGGGGGGGGGTGGGGTGGGGGGGTGTGAGTGGGGTGAGTGTGAAATTCACACATGCGCGCGAGTGAGGGCTTGGAAATCTCCCTGAGGCACAAAAGCTGCCTTAGGGAGTTGAAAAGTTTAACAAAAGTAAATGAAGAAATTAGAAACGTCTGTCACATGAGCAGGGACATGTTATCAATTCAATTTTAACATTTTTGTTTTATTTTTTGCTAGCTTTAGGAAACCTCATCCTGCCCATGGATGTGGTTTCCTGAAAAGTGCAAAGGCCGCTTGGCCTCTTTGTCTGCCCCGCCAACGGTCAGGACAGCGAGAATTGCTATTTCGTTGCTCCTTGAATGGCCTCACGGGCCTTTTAATTGTCGCCGGGTGTGCTGCTGACTCTGGCACACCCCCGCCAAATGAAAGATTGCGCGACTGCGCGTTGACGTTGGGGCACTCGCCCGATGTCAATGGGCGCCATTTTACGCTCGAGCGGGTCAGTCCCTCGAGCCCTGCTCCGCCATTCATTATGATCGTGGCTGATCCTCTATCTCAGCGACATCCTCCCGCCCTCTCCTCTTGACCCCTTTAGAGCCCCGGGGTGGAATTTTTGTACCGCATGGGCGGGCGCCTGCCCGACCCGATCAGATGTAAAATAGCGTGAGACGGACATCAGGCGAGCTTCCCAACACCATCCCGTATGCGTGCATTCTTCAGGCCGGCGGGCACAGGCGGGTGTTGGAGTCACGCCCGCTATCGCCCGCAATCAAGAGGCCTCTTAAGGCCATTGAAAACCCAATTGAACCTGATTTTATGTTGCCCGTGTGATTTTGCACTCATCGCACAGGCAAAACGGGCAGCCCACATTTTGCAAAATCTCACCCAAGGGCCGGGATAAGAAGGGTCAGCAGCATTGCCAGTGCGAGTAGTGAGGAGTTTAGGAGATAGTTTGCTGCTGGCTGCTTATTGATACTTGGCAGCTTCATCTCTGTTCTGAACTTCATTCTTAGCATTTCCAGGTTTCATTTCAGGACTCGTTGGTGTCTGCAAGGCCCGTGGAGAATTTTGACTGTGTGGATCCTTCCAGGTATCAGACAGCCTTCTGTAACCCTGGTAATGGGGCTTGTGAGCTCCGCAGGAGGCACCTCCTTTGAGGAGGAAGAGAGGAGCAGGAGGGGGAGGAGGCCAGGTGTCCCAATGCAGCCTCCAGGGGAGCGACCTGTGGGAGGAGAGGCGCAGGCACAAGGGGCACAGGGCCAGCAGGTAGTCCAAGGTGGAAGGGGCTGCAGAAAACGCCACTATCCTGCTGCCAGGATTTACAGGCAGCAATGCAGCTACCTCAATATGTCTAAGGTGCAGTGCCGAAGGAGGCTCCACCTCTCCAGGGAGACCATGACCTCCATTTGGCAGATGATTAGACCTGAGATCAGCTCTGACTGTGTGAGTGGACACCCCATGCCAGTGGTCTCTGAAGGTCACTGTGGCCCTTAACTTCTATGTTTCCGGCTCTTTCCAGGGGTCAGTGGGGGATCTATGTGGAGTCTCCCAGTCAGCTGTCCACAGTTGTGTCAAGCTGGTGACAGAAGCTCTGTCAGTTGGGTAATGATATTTATTTATTTCCATACAGATGAAGCCAGCCAGGCTGAATGAGCCAGAGGGATTGCAGCGATTGCTGGGTTCCCCCACATCCAGGATGCAATCGACTGCACACATGTGGCCATCAAGGCACCAATGTGTCAGCCGGGTGCCTTCGTCAACAGGAAGGGATTCCACTCCATGAACTTCCAGATAGTTTGTGACCACAGAATGCAGATTCTACAAGTCTGTGCAAGGTACCCAGGCAGCTCCCATGACACTTACATCCTCAGACACTCGCAGTTGCTAAGGCTATTCATGGCTCCACCCCAACTGGATGGATGGCTGCTGGGTGACAAGGGCTATCCCTTGAAAAGGTGGTTTATGACGCCTCTCTGCCACTCAAGAGCAGAGGCAGAGCTGCGTTATAATAGGAGTCATGCCTCCATAGGACAGTGTTAGAGAGGACCATAGGTCTTCTGAAAATTCACTTCCGATGCCTGGACCGTTCAGGTAGTGCACTACAATACCCCACAGAGTGGCTGTCGCTGATAGTGGTTGCACGCTGCATTCTTTACAATCTGGCACTGGCAAGGGGGGACCCACTGGAGGGAGAAGATCTTGAGGCAGCTCCACAGGCCACAGAGGATGAATCCAGTAGTGAGTCAGAAGAGGAGCACAGTGAGGAGAATGCTGAGGCCGTGGAGGCAGACCTCGGTAACCTCCTGTGTGAGGGTTTGCAGGTCTGAGCGCAATCATAGGAACCCCCGACTCTCTCCCTGGAGCTGCCTCTCCATGACAGTCGCCACTCTCCTCATGAAGGAGGCAGTGCCCTCGGCCATGAGGGTCAATGCAGTGCTCATGCTCTGCTTGGACTCCTCCACAACGGAGACCATGGCTCGCAGACCCTCATGGATCTATGCCAAATCCTCCTGCACGTCCCGCTGGGCATCCAGCATCTGCCGCCCAATGGGCAACTCCAGAGACTCATCATCTGTCTTCGACTCAGCATCATCCTGGTCTCCAGCAGCCCTCCGACTGCTGGTGCCCTGGGCACTCTCTGCCTCCACCTGCTCCTCAAGTGAGTGTGAAGTATCCTCACTGCTGTGTTCCAACATTCTAGCCGAGGATCTAATGCCCACTAAGGTGTTGATATCTGCACTGGTGCCTGGTTCAGAGAGTGGGTGTGACGCAGGTGCATCTGAAGCCCGGGGGTCCTCTAGTGTCAGAGGTGGCTCTTCAGGGTCCTGCAATTGAGTGCGTGCTCACAAATCTAAGGGAGAACAACAACGTGAGATTAGTTTAAGTTATCACACTGTCACTGTACATGCCAGGCACCCTGGTGAGACAATGGAGACCTGCATCATGGTGCCATCGTCTTTCAATGATTAATGGGACTCCAGGTTTGAGGCTCCCATCAATGAAGAGACTGCACTAGAATGGTTGCACCATCTGAAGCTCTCGCCTTTGTGCACTGCATTCGTACCTTCGTCTGACACCCCAGCCTCTCCGTGGCCGGTTGACCACAGTGCTCTCCAGCTCAAGGGCACCCTGCTGGGATCTGGATAGGATTAGGAGGTTTGGAGTCTTCCGCATATTGGTGAACTTTCAATGTTGTTATGGGTCGTCTTCTCCTGAAAGGACAGAGAAGCATTGATTAGTCCACTCTCTACCTGCAGCGCCATTGCAGCCTGGCCAACCCACCTGAGGAATACTTTGCAGGGCACAGCAAATCATGGTGCTCGAGCCACAAGGCACTCAGTCCAGGGCCCACCGGCCCATTTCCTGACCGGGAGCCGGCCTGCCGATTGTGCCTGCCTCCAAGGGTAAAGTTCAGGTCTCGAAATCTATCTAGTTCCTTCTTAAATATATTCATGACTTGGCCTCCACTGTGGAAGAGAATTCCACAGATTCACTACCCTCTGAGTGAAGACGTTTCTCTCATCTCAGTCCTAAATGGCCTACCACATATCCTGAGACTGTGACCCCTTGTTCTAGAACCCACCCCCACCACCGTTTCTAGCATGTGCAGTATTTTGCCTTCATTATACCAGAAGCAATTCTCTGTTTCTCTTCAAATGGTACGATAGGATCTTTCACACTGCTCCACCCCATAATCACACCCCCACCCCACCTCACCCCACCCCACACCCCCAACCACCCCACTGCACCGTGTGGGGTGGGAGGGGGGGGCTAATGCCTAGGGTTTAACATTTGACCTGAAAGATAGCACTCCTGATAATCCAGCACCCACCTTATTGCTGCACTCAAGTGTCAGCTTCGGTTATCTACTTTAACCCAGGCATAGGGTTTGGAACTGACAACCTGCCAAGTCAAAAGGCAGAGTCCTACCAACTGTGACAAGCTGGTGCTACTGATAGTGCACAACAGTAAACATGAGAAGACATCTTATAAATACCAGTCCTTCCAACAGCGCTGTATGGTCTTCAGGGATTATACTCGTAGCATAGCTTTGTGTTTTGGAGATGCTCTTTCATTATGACTTGTATGACAGACTTATTTCCATTCATGTGTAAGTGCTACTATTGGTTTGTGAATGTGTGTTATGACCAATCAGGGAGCATCCATTTCTCATCTACCAGGATCAGGGCCAAACATCTGAAATCTAAAGTGCTAAAGCTGGGCCTGCATGCAAGCGCAATGAAGAGAGGAGGCAGCCGGGGTTTAAGGGATTGGATCAAAGGATCTTATGGGCCAGAGTTTTTCGTTTGTTGGCCGCGCGTCCCCGGTCCGAATGAGCGTAAAACGACGCATGATGACATCAGCCGAGCATCCCAATGTCATCGCGCACCCACGCGATATTTTGGTTGGGGGGGGTGTGTGCCGAAGTCGGCAGCATGTCAACCGACAATTAAAAGGCCTATTGAGCCCTTTAAAGTAATAATTCAATTCAATTTTTCGCTACCTGTCCAACCTCACTGGTCAGGCGCAAAGGTCAAGCTGCCTTTGGATTTTTTAGGAAACCTCATCCACGGGCGGGATGAGGTTTCCAACAGCCAATAAAAATAAAATAGAAACGTTTAAATTTCACCCATAACATGCTTCTGCTGATGTGACAGAGTCACATGAGGGGACCTGTTTTTTAGCATTTCAAAATTCTTTATTTATAATTTTTTAAATCTTCAGCTCCCTGAGGTCGTTCTGTGCCTCAGGGAGCTTTCATTGCGCGCATTCGCGTGAAGTTACGTACTTGACCCCCCCCACCCCTCCCCCTCCTCCCTCCCCGCCTTCCCCCCAGCCCCCACACAGACAGCGCACAGCGCTGCAGCACGCGTTTCACGCTGGGCAGGCCCGATCTCAGGCGGCAGTCGGCTTCCTGACCACTCCCGCTCACCCCCCACTGAGCTCGCCCGACGAAGGCAAAATTCTGGCCATGGTCTGTGCTTTGGACGTCTCTGGTCGAGGTCTTGCTGTGTTATTTTAAATGAAATGTGCTTACCGTCCTCGTTGTGTGTAAACCCGTAACCATGTGCCATTTTTCCTCTGTTATCTATGGCGTTTGACTTCTCAAATAATAGGATCCTAAAAACAGGAGTTTTAAAAACAGCCCCTTAGCCCTTCTTAGCCATTCAATTAGATCATGGCGGATCTATACGTCAGCTCCATTTACCTGACAGCTCCATATCCCTCGATATCTTGACTTACAAAAATCAATTGATCTAATTCTTGAAGTCTCCAATTGATCAAGCATCCACAGCTTTTTGGGGAAGGCTATTCCAGATCTCTACTATCCTTTGTATGAAAAGGTGATTGCTGATTTCCCTCCTTAAATGGCCTCATTCTAGTTTTACAATTATGTATACTCATTCTTGACTCCTCTTGCAAAGGAAGTAGCTTAACTGTATCTAGCCTATTGATTCCCTTAATATTACCTTCTCAATACAGTAAAATCTGTAATGACAATGAGACCAACCTCCTCAGTTAATAAACAAGTTTCATGGACTGCTGAACATCAAATCCAAAACTGCTGCTGCTCCAATCGCTTGCCTTGCATGTTTTTGAGGGGAAGCCCTTCCTAACTGCTTTGGTGAGTTTATTTGTTGTTCTCATCCCTCCTTTCTCAAAAGGAGCTGTGACCGATTCCTTTTGTACATTTGAACAGATCTCCAGCCAAACTCTATTTGTAAGAAAAAACAATTTCATCTTATCCGTTGCAGGAATTCACCAAGGCTCCTTTGACAGCACTTTCCAAACCCACCACCATTACCATCTAGAAGGACAAAGTTAGCAGATAGATGGAAACACCACCACCTGGAAGTTCCCCTCCAAGCCACTCACCATCCTGGCTTGGAAATATATCGCCTCACCTTCACTGCCGCTGGGTCAAAATCTTGGAACCCCATTCCTAACAGCACGGTGGGTGTACCTACACAACATGGACTGCAGCGGTTCAAGAAGGCAGCTCATCACCACCTTCTTAAGGGCAACTAGGGATGGGCAATAAATGCTGGCCTAGCCAATGAATCCCACATCCCATGAATGAATATTAAAAAAAAAATTTCTATGGCAGAATACAGAAGTGCTCTGCAGTAAACCAGATGACAGGATTCACCAGTGCCTGAGGTGTAACTGATGGAATTTATGCAGCTATATAGGTTGTTGTCACGACTTGGCCATCTGTATGTAAGGGTACGGGGAAAAGGCACTTCCTCCAAATAAAAGGTGTGGCTATGGGTACCTGCATGGGCCCCAGCTATGCCTGTCTCTTTATGGGGTATGTGGAACATTCCTTGTTCCAGTCCTACTCCGGCCCCCTCCCACAACTCTTTTTCCGGTACATTGATGATTACTTTGGTGCTGCTTCATGCTCTCATCAGGACCTGGAAAAATTTATTAATTTTGCTGCCAATTTCCACCCCTCCATCATTTTCACATGGTCCATCTCTGACACCTCCCTTCCATTCCTTGACCTCTCTGTCTCAATTTCTGGTAATAGACTGTCCACCAATATCCATTACAAGCCTACCGACTCCCACAGCTACCTTGACTACAGCTCCTCACACCCCGCTTCCTGTAAGGACTCCATCCTATTCTCTCAGTTCCTTCGCCTCCGTCGCATCTGTTCTGATGATGCTAACTTCAAAAACAGTTACTCTGACACGTCCTCCTTCTTCCTTAACCGATGTTTTCCACCCATGGTCGTTGACAGGACACTCAACCGTGTCCGGCCCATCTCCCACACATCCGCCCTCACAACTTTTCCTGCATCCCAGAAACATGATAGGGTCCCCCTTGTCCTCACTTATCACCCCACCAGCCTCCGCATTCAAAGGATCATCCTCTGCCATTTTCGCCAACTCCAGCATGATGCCAACACCAAACCACCAAACACATCTTCCCTTCACCACCCCCCTCCCCCCCCCCCACCCCCCCACCCCCGGCGGCATGCCATAGGGATCGTTCCCTCCGGGACACCCTGGTCCGCTCCTCCATCACCCCTTACTCCTCAACCCACTCCCATGGCACCTTCCCATGCAACCACAGAAGGTGCAACACCTGCCCCATTACTTCCCCTCTCCTCACCGTCCAAGGGCTCAAACACTCCTTTCAAGTGAAGCAGCATTTCACATGCACTTCCCTCAATTTAGTCTACTGTATTTGTTGCTCCCAATGCAGTTTCCGCTACACTGGAGAGACCAAACGCAGACACTGTGTGACCGCTTTGCGGAACATCTTCGGTCTGTCCGTAAGCATTACCTAGACCTCCCTGTCGCCCGCCATTTCAACACTCCACCCTGCTCTCATGCCCACATGTCTGTCCTTGGCTTGCTGCATTGTTCCAGTGAAGCTCAATGCAAACTGGAGGAACAGCACCTCATCTTCCGACTAGGCACTTTACAGCCTTCCAGACTGAATATTGTGTTCAACAATTTTAGATCATGAACTCTCTCCTCCATCCCCACCCCCTTTCCATTTCTCCCGCTCCTTTTTGTTTTTTCCAATACTTTATATAGATTTTTCTTTTCTCACCTATTTCCATTATTTTTAAATGTATTTCCATCCATTGTTTTACCTCTACCTTGTAGCCTATTTCGATTCCTTCACCCCACCCCACCCCCACTAGAGCTATCTGTACCTTGTTTGTCCTGCTTTCTACCCTTAATTAGCACATTCCTTAGATAATATTACCACCTTCAACACCTCTTTGTCCTTTTGTCTGTGACATGGTTTGGATATCTCCACCTATCACTGGCCCTTTACCTAGCTCTTCTTGTCCCAAACCACCCCCCCCCCAACTTAAACCAGCTTATATTTCACCCCTTTCCTATTTTTACTTAGTTCTGTTGAAGAGACATACGGACTCGAAACGTTAACTGTATTCCTCTCCGCCGATGCTGCCAGACCTGCTGAGTTTTTCCAGGTATTTTTGTTTCTGTTTTTACTTCAAATGCCTGGGCTGGTCAGTGGGCATGTTCGAGTACAGTACAGCAAAATGTCCTACATCATTCACATCTGCTGCATCTTGCACCACTTTGTTATGTCATGCAGCATAAGCATAGTGAAGGAGGAGAACCACCTACCATACTCAGGAGGCAAGCATGATGGTTAGGAGCTAGGAGCATGGTCAAACTCGTTGAGCAGCCAAACCCTTAATGTACCGTGGGCCCTTGATGGGGATTCTCACTGAAGTTCTTTCTCATTTCATTCTTGGATCAATACTATTAATAATGATAACTACTGTGCACATTTTAAGTGCTTCTTATCTGCCAGTTTATGGATTAGAAAGAAAAACTGAATTACCTGGAAAAACTCAGCAGGTCTGGCAGCATCGGCGGAGAAGAAAAGAGTTGACGTTTTGAGTCCTCATGACCCTTCAACAGAACTGAGTGAATATTAGGAGAGGGGTGAAATATAAGCTGGTTTAAGGTGGGGGGTGGTTGGGGGGAGAGAAGTGGGGGGGGGGGTGCGGTGGTGTGGTTGTAGGGACAAGCAAGCAGTGATAGGAGCAGATAATCAAAAGATGTCACAGAAAAAGGAACAAAGAGGTGTTGAAGGTGGTGATATTATCTAAACAAATGTGCTAATTAAGAATGGATGGCAGGGCACTCAAGGTACAGCCTCCACCCCCCCACCTTAAACTAGCTTATATTTCACCCCTCTCCTAATATTCACTCAGTTCTGTTGAAGGGTCATGAGGACTCGAAACGTCAACTCTTATCTTCTCTGCCGATGCTGCCAGACCTGCTGAGTTTTCCCAGGTAATTCTGTTTTTGTTTTGGATTTCCAGCATCCGCAGATTTTTGTTTTTATCTCTAGTTTATGGATTAAATCTGGCTCAAAACTTTAATCAATTAGAGACATTAAAACCTGGCTTGAGTTTTTGACTCATTTCCAGTTTTGGGCCTCATTGCAGACCCACAGCTTCAGCTTCACAAATGCTATTTTCAGTTGGCGACATTGATATTTAAGAGATTCTGCCATCTGTGCTTCTAAACTGCTGTTGGTGCTAACTGAGCCATTCTTTAGGTTTGTGTGGGTTACAGTGAAAGTTGCTTAATACCTGGTTCTGTGCTGATTTGAGCAGGTACACTGAAGCTAGCCTCTTTAACACCTCTTCTGCAATTTTATATAAAATTACAGTAATCATGCTCTTCCAGGCACCCATAGAAACCTTGAGTCTCTCTTGCCCAGGGTTTCCCTCCTATGTTTGGGATTTCGTTACTGAGACTAAGACCTTGTGCTCATCACTCCCTCCCTGCCTGCCTGCCGTACAGGGATTGCTGCTGAGTTAGACTGGGCATCTGATCCTGAGTATGGTAATGAGATCCAGGAGCCAAAATCCCACTGGGCCTTGGCGTGCGAGTTTTTTCTCACCCTGGCCCCCTCTTCCCCCACCCTTCCACCCATCATGCACCAATCTCATCCCCAGTTAACATCAAAGCCATTGAGTCATTCTCACGCAGCCAAATATTCAACACCACTATTATCACAGCCAGTGTTGACTCATTCAAAACCCATTCACTTTCACGGAGTTAATCATAAATGAATGTAGTGCCTGAAGGCACTTAGTTGAAGAAAGAGCATGCACTTATATCACGCCTTTAATGACCTCAGGATGCCCCAAAGCACTTTGCAGCTAGTTTTTTTAATTAGTTCACTGGGTGTTGATGTCACCTGGCTAGGCCAGCAATTATTGCCCATCCTTAATCATCATAAGAGCATAGGAACATAGGAAATATGAGAAGGGGTAGGCCATTCAGCCCTTCGAGCCTGCTTTAGCATTCAAAGAGATCATGGCTGATCATCCACCTCTTACGCCATTTTTCCCGCTACTCCCATATCCCTTGATATTCAAAAATCTATGGATTTAGGTTTTGAAAATGCTCAATGATTGAGCATGCACAGTCCTCTGGGGTACAGAATTCCAAAGCTTCACCACTCTCTGAATGGAGAAATTCCTCCTCATCTCAGTCTTAAATGGCCTGCCCCTTATTCTGAGATTGTGGCCCCTAGTTCTAAATTCACCAGCCAGGGGAAACATCCTATCTACATCCACCCTGTCACGCCCTGTAAGAGTGTTGTCAGTTTCAAGCAGATCACCTCTGATTCTTCGTAATTCTAGAGAACACAGGCCCAGTTTCCCCAATCTCCCCTCATAAAACAGCCCTGCCATCCCAGGGATTAGATAAGGAGATCAAAACCATACACAATGCTCCAGATGCGGCCTCACCCAGACTCTATACAACTGCAGCAAGTCATCCTTGAGAAGGTGGTAGCAGGATGACCAACTCTTATGAAATAAATAAAGGGACACTTCGACCCTGGGCCTGGGAGTCGTGGGAATGGGGTGGGGTGGTTGTTGTTGGTGACCAATTGAGAGGGGGGTGGGTAGGTTGCTGGTGAATGTGATGGTGGCTGGAGGTGGGGAATAGGGAGGGGTTACTGGTGACCTTAAAATTGAGGTGCAGTGTTGGGTGGTGGGTGGGTGGGGGGTGGTGATGCAGGGTGGTGGTGATTTAAAGCAAGCAAAGCTAACAACTCCTCTTGTGGAGTCACAACATTATCATCTCTCTGCTGGCAAACTCCCAGGCTTGCTATCCTGCTCAAAATACTCAACTGAGTCTTCCAGGCTCCGTCTCTCACTGGCTGTCCTAGAGTTTGGTGCAAAAGATATCCCTTAAGAGAGCCAGAATAAGGGACAAACCCTTAGAATATGGGACAGTTGGTCACGCTGGGTGATGGTGAGCTGCCTCCTTCAGCTGCTGCAGTCCATGTGATGTAGATGCGCCCATAGTGCTGTTAGGAAGATGATTCCAGGAATTTGACCCAGCGACACGGAGGATGAAAAAGTTCCAAGTCAGGATGGTGTGTGACTTGGTAGGAAACTTGGAGGTGATGGTGCTCCCATGCATCTGCTGCCCTTGTCCTTCTAGGAGGTAAATGTCGTGGGTTTGGAAGATGCTGTTGAAGGAGTCTTGGTCAGTTCCTACAGTGCATCTTGTAGGTGGTACATACTGCTGCCATTGTGCGTCGGTGATGGGGGTAGTGAATGTTTGTGGATGGAGTGCCAAACAAGTGAGCTGCTTTGTCCTGGATGCTGCTGAGTTTCTTGAGTGTTGTGGAGCAACAGCCATCCAGGCAAGTGGAGAATGTTCCATCACACTTCTGACTTTGGAAGGTAAGGTAGTCACTGTTTTAATATAGAATTTTAATCTTTTATCCTCTTTTGTTTTATCATGAATGGAAAACTAGATTCTTGCCCCAATGAGAGTTGTTGAGGGGGTCCAGTAACTCACACCACCATGCATTGTTGTCAACCCCTCTGTCAAACATCAAAACAATTACAAAGCCCCTGGAGGATGCAGCCAGCACACTGAGAAGGTAGCACCAGAAGAACAATTCATGATAAAATATCACCGTTAACATAGAAAATACCACAAAGTGCTTTGCAGGAGCATTACATTAAAATGCCCTCAGAAAGCAAAACTTTTAGAAAGAGATTTGAATTCCTAGTGACCAAGCCAAGGATCGCATGACAAAATTTCATGTTTTAAGACTTTTATACTAACAAACAAATCAAAATCATCATCGACTAAACATTACTTAGTAGGCAATCAATAATCTAAACAGAAAAGCTCCCCCCCTTAACTTCAAGAACCCCACACCGCAATTAAACATTACACCACACTCTGCAGAAACCAGTCCAAAGTCACTCCCAGCTTCCAACAGACTCGCTTCTTCTCATTTCTCTTGTCATAACTGTCATGCAGAGACATGAATGTCTATAATGTTATTGGAAATTATTTTTAAAATGGAATTGTAGTGGGGTCTTTGTCTATGTGTTTGACTGTGCGTGTCTTAAAGCCAGCTAGTCTGGGTGCTTTGATGTATAGTAGTTTCATATCTTGAGGCCCGGTGGTCTTATTCCTGAATTCAGAGCTGCATCTCAAACATACCAATAGAATGTATAGGTTATGACAGTTGTTCAAGTTTCCCTCTGGGATTTAAACAACTCAGCCTTTACCAACTGCTGTGTCATAATATAACCTCCAGTGCCCCTCAAATGTTATTTCCCTCAGTCTTCTGAGAATTCCCGAATTGACTTCCAGCAGTGAGCCCACTTCAGTGACTCCTTCTCCCGACAAATCTTCCAGTGTCCTAAATCCATCATGTCCCATTTCTTTGACCAGAGAACGAGTTCCCACCAATACTCTGCCTGGTCGCTAACAGAGAACAGGCTTTTCCCCTGCTGCTCACAGCAGCTTCTGTTTCCCTGCCTCACTTTCTCTCTCTTTTCTCTGCTCAGGGCCTCGGAGCCAGACTGCCTGAGAGAATGTAAGTCTGTCCATAGCAAGACCAGCTGCCCCTCTCTTTGGGTCCGGGTGAGAAAGCTGAAACTTGAGTTTCGATAGGACTTGCCTTGAGACCCTGGTTCCCACGGCAACCATATCACTTCAGCTTATTGCTGGGCAGCTCTAGTAGATGTACGTCACATAATCCTTTTTATCATGAATTAAAAAAGACAGCTTAAAACATAGCCATCTTATTAACCTCAGACTTGTAACAGTTACGAAACAAAATTTGACATCCAACCACAAAAAAGAAATATTAGGAAGGATGTTTTAAGGCCTGTCTTAAAGGAAGAGCGAGAGGTAGAATGGTGGCGAGGTTTAGAGAGGTAATTTCAAAGCTCGGACTTCGGCTGATGAAGACACATTGCCAATAGAGCATAGAGATCTTGGAGAGTTGGACGACTGTTTGAGGTCACAGAGATAGAGAGGGGGTTGAGGTCATGGAAGGATGTAAGAACATTTAAAATTGAGGTGTTGCGGGACCTATGTATAGCTTGGGAGAAACAAGGGGTGGCAGCTGCTGTGGTTTCAACGTGTGCTTGTCAAAGCTCTAGCATGGCTCTTTCCTCTGCGGCAGCACTTAAAAAATTCAGTCTTTTTAGTGATGGAGATTACTGCGTGAACAGCATGATCCTCATGAGTCACCTATGACCGTACAAGGTCTGCTGT
Source organism: Carcharodon carcharias (assembly GCF_017639515.1). Lineage (NCBI taxonomy): Eukaryota > Metazoa > Chordata > Chondrichthyes > Lamniformes > Lamnidae > Carcharodon > Carcharodon carcharias. The sequence goes on from NC_054485.1 coordinate 15,118,918, forward strand.
GGAATATAGCACAATTCACCTCTCAGGATTTGTGCATTCAAGAATGAATCTGCAGTAAACCTGTTGTGGAGCCTGAGGCGATTCTGTTGGCCTCTAAACAGAGCCTTTAGTAGCAGAGATCATAAGTACAATGGGAGCATATTTCACAAGAGCTCATATTGCTCCGACAGTGGCCTTGGGCTTAACTATTAAGGATTTTGGGCTTACCCAGCTTTGACACACTGGGGGTTTGCATGGAAGCAACCTGAAGGCAAGTGCCCAAAATTCTACTCTCACACTGATCATTGGGCTTGCTGAGGAAGTGCTCAGCAGCAGGGATTTACTCTTGTGAGAATAGGTCAATCAGCCTTCTCTCGTGGAGATCAGGCATTCTGGTGTGCCATCGACAGGGGAGGTGTGCCAGAAAGGGAGTGTCACCAGAAAGCTGCAACAGCAAGAGACATGGCTGGGACACTGAGCAATTGCAAAGCATCAAGGGATGAGAAAATCTTGAGCCATCTGATCGCGCACAGGCTGCCACTGAAATCCTACAGCTAGCCAGGACACTTATTCCACTCACAAGGGAATTACTTCGAAGTAGCAGGTTAGGCATCACATGTCAAGAACAAATCACCAGCATTAAGGGGAATCACACTGATAACATCCAGTGGATAAAGTGACAGCACACGATTTGTTTTGAGCATTCTGCTGAATACCTGTGTGTGATAGTTTAGAATAATGCAGGACACAGCAACAGGTGAGCAGTGGTGGTCACTGAAGAATTGCACAGGAGAGTGGCAGGAGATATTCCAGGGGAGTTTATTTTGTAGACATATAAAAATGAACGGATGGATAGTCACAGGCTCAGTGTATGTGATTTCCTGCTATGCCCTCCCATTATCTACCTGGAGTGTCAAAACAATAAATCTCCCCTGACATGGTACTGAGGCATTTCTGGCACTCATTGAAATGTCGTTTCAGTGCCTGGTACACGAGTGTTCTCAGCCGGATTCTCAGTGTGTCAGCAGCTACTTCCTTGTAACCACTGTCACCCTCGTACTCTGGTCTGTCTAATGAACTCTACTCCATTGCAGCCTGCAGCAGATGTCAGTGATCCTTGGCGGCTTGTGCTGTGGTGCATCCTGATCTGTGGTAGGTGGTGTGAATATATGATCCTTCGGGTGGAACCTCATTGCATTTTCTTCAGCTTGAGCCATCCCTCCTCCCCCTTTAGTTAGTCTGGCATGGAGGATCGGCATAAAGTCACAGAGTCATTGCAGCACAGAGGGAGGCCACTCTGCCCATTGAGTCCTTGCTGCTTTCTGTAGAGCAGTCTTGATAATCCCGTTTCCACTGTGCATTCCATCACTCTGCCCTGCAAGTTTATTTCCCTCAAGCCTTTTGAAATAATTGATCGTCTCTGCTCCCACCACCTTCACAGGCAGCGAGCTCCAGGGCTTTCTGGAGATAAGGACACGAGGCATTAGCCCAGATGGTTCTGAGCTGTTGGTCCCAGGCCAGCTGCATATTGAGAGAGTGTAAACATATCAGCTCTTGCAACTTGCAATGTGAAGCACTGGAGCCCAGATGGTCACACTGATGCAATCAGTGACGCCTGTACACACTGGCAGAATTGTGCAGCGTTTCATATGCTTTTGCTTGTCAGTGACAAAAGTGGTGAAGGCGGTTGCCGTGCTTTCGGCTGCCTGGGCCCTAAACTCTGGAACTGCCTCGCTAAATCTCTCTTTGCTCCTTTAAGATGCTCCTTAAAGCCTACCTCCCTGACCAAGCTTCTGTTTATCTGTCCTAATACCTCCTTGGTGCCTCAGTGTCAAACTTTGTCTGATAATGCTTCCTGTGAAACACTTTGGGATGTTTCAGTGCCTTAAAAGGTGCTATATAAATGCAAATAATTGCTCGGTTCAATTAGATTTCAATTCATTGCCCATGTAGAAATTAATTTCGGGTACATTGCCCAGTCATTAAAAAATTACGTAAGAATAAATTATAACAATAAAAAAATAGAAAATTATCTTATCACGAAAGTCTATCTATGATTAAAATATATATTGAAAACTATTCCAGTACGTTAAAATAATCAGCGGGTGAGTCCCATCAGGAGTGCTGTAGGCCTGAGACCTGCAGCTGCTAATTTTTGCAACTTTATATTTTTGCATTTTATTTCTGCTTTGCTCTTGATTTTAAGAGAACTTGTACTTAGCCTGTATTGAATATTTGAAAGCTACTTTGTAGGGCCTTGGTTTAATACTAAGTGTGATTTAAGCCAAATAATTAATGAATAGTAATCAGCCGTGATATTATTAACTGCGGACTTGATTTGCTCAACACACTATTTTTCATGCTGGCCATGCTCACAGCTGATATTTTGTCTTCAAACCATTGTTTTCCTTTTCAGGCTAGGCTTATTTTTTAAAAAAAAGTTGTTATTGTTTAACAGAAGGCAGTGTCTTACTGCATTTAATGACCCTTGAACTGCAAGCCAGGACAATGGATAAGCTCGTGCCTGTACTGCTGAACTATAGAGTGGAATTAGGAGATGCAGTTTGATTGATGGACAATATATAACCTGATTGATGGCAGATGGGAGACACCATCAAAAAGATGCGCAGACAACTTGAATATTCTTAAGTCTGCAAACCTTGCAGTGCCCGTGAGGAGAATTCGATAAGGACCCATGTTTACCAGAGTCTTACTTTGAGGAAGCCTCGAAAGGCTGGAATTGAGCTAGAAATTGGGCTTAAGGGGGCACAGCATCCAACGTTCGGGATTGCAGCCGGAGTGGATTAGCCAACCATTCAAGGCCACAGGAGGAAGGGCCTTTGATGCAGTGACTGTCCAAAATGTCCACTCCCGTGCAAGGTTACCCAGAGACTTGGAGGCAGGAATTTTCACCCCGCAGGCAGGCGCACTGCCAACCCTGTCGGGAGTAAAATAGTGCACGGTGGAGTCAGGCGAACATTCCAACGTCATCGCTTACTTGCATGATATTTCAGTCGGCGGGTGCACACGAGAGTTGGCAGCGCGCCCGCTGACAATTAAGATGCCCATTAAGGCCCTTAAGCAAGTAATTGAAACCATTTTTTTGCTGCCCATCCAACCTTATGCTTGGCGGATGGGCGAATAGGCCAAGCGGCCTTTGCATTTTTTACAAAGCCTCATCCACGGCAGAATGAGGTTTCCAACAGTAAATGAAAAAAAAATGTTAACATCATCTTTAACATGTCCCTCTTCATGTGACTGAGTCATATTTAGGGACATGTTTATATCATTTGTAAAATCTTTAACTTTCATTTTAAAATTCTTCAGCTCCCTGAGGCAGCTCTGTGTCTTCAAGGAGCTTTGAGTGCATGTGCCCCCGCACCTGCACAGACTTCAACGCTCATCCTCCTCCCGCACCCCCCATCCCAGCAGCGCTGAGGCTCTCAGCGCACGTTTCACTATTAATTGACCAGCCAGCATACAATCGTGGTCGGAGCCTGATCACAGGCGGCAGGCAGTCCGTTTTGTAGTCATTCCCAGGCCCACCCACCCAACGAAGGGGGAATCCTGCCCGTGATGATGAATGAACCAAGGGGAACTTTACTATTTTGGGGAGCTGACATAAACAGACCAATCTGGGGTTACCTTTTGTGATTTATATGATTTTACTTGTATGTATTCGCAATATAGTATGTATCGTATGTATGTAAAGTTGTCTTCCTTCCTTTATTTCTTTTTAGTAAAGTTATCTAGAACGAAGAACAAAGAGGGGATATGAGAAAGCTCTGGCTGGTAAAAGTAGGGAAAATCCCAAGATATTTTATAAGTATATCAATGGGAAGAGGATAACCAGGGAAAGAGTGGGGCCCATAAGGGACCAAGGGGGCAATCTACGGTTGGAGACAGAGGACATTGCTAGAATGTTGAATGAATACTTCACATCTGTCTTCACCCAAGAGAATGAGGATGAAAGTATTGAACTCGGGGAGAGAGACTGCGAGGTTCTTAAGCAAATTGATATAGGGAGTGACAAGGTATTGGAGATGTTGGCAGGCTTAAAAGTGGACAAATCTCCAGGTGCAGATGATTTGTGCCCCAGACTGCTGGGGGAGGCAAGGGAGGAGATTGCAGGGGCTCTGACCCAAATTTTTAATTCCTCTCTGTCCACGGGGGAGGTGCCAGAGGACTGGAGAACAGCTAATGTGGTTCCGCTATTTAAGAAGGATTGTAGAGAGAAGCCAGGGAACTACAGGCCAGTGAGTTTCACATCAGTGGTAGGGAAACAATTGGAGAAAGTTCTGAAGGAGAGAATCTATCTCCACTTGGAGAGGCAAGATTTGATCAGGGATACTCAGCATGGCTTTGTCAGAGGGAAGACATGCCTAACAAATTTGATTGAATTTTTTGAGGAGGTGACCAGGTGTGTAGATGAGGGTAGTGCAGTTGATGTAGTTTATATGGATTTCAGCAAAGCCTGTGACAAGGTCCCACATGGGAGACTTATAAAGAAGGCAAATGCACATGGGATACAGGGTAATTTGATAAGATGGATTCAAAATTGGCTTAGTTGTAGGAGATGGAGGGTGATGACAGAAGCTTTAGTGACTGGAAGCCAGTGTCCAGTGGCGTACCACAGGGATCTGTGCTCGGTCCCCTATTATTTGTCATTTATATAAACGACATAGATGACTATGTGGGGGGGCGGGGGGGGTAGGATTAGTAAGTTTGCGGATGACAGAAAGATTGGCTGGGTGGTTATCAGTGAGGTTGAGTGTCTTGGGGATTTGGACAGGATGGTCAAATGGGCAGATAAGTGGCAGATGGGATTTAACCCTGAAAAGTGTGAGGTGATACACTTTGGAAGGAGTAATTTGACAAGGAGGTATTCAATGAATGGCATGACGCTAGGAAGTTCTGAGGAACAAAGGGACCTTGGCGTGTGTGTCTATAGATCTCTGAAGGCAGAGGGACATGTTAATGGGGTAGTGAAGAAGGCATATGGGACACTTGCCTTTATCAATTGAGGCATAGACTACAAAAGTAGGGAGGTCATGTTGGAGTTGTATAGAACCTTAGTGAGGCCACAGCTGGAGTACTGTGTACAGTTCTGGTCACCACATTATAGGAAGGATGTGATTGCAATGGAGGGGGTGCAGAGGGGATTCACCAGGATGTTGCCTGGGATGAAACATTTAAATTATGAAGAGAGGTTGGATAAACTTGTGTTGCTTTTGTTGGAGCAGAGAAGCCTGAGGGGTGACCTGATCGAGGCATACAAGATTATGAGGGGCATGGACAGGGTGGATAGGGAGCAGCTGTTCCCTTTAGTTGAAGGGTCAGCCACAAGGGGGCATAAATTCAAGGTGAGGGGCAGAGGTTTAGGGGGGATGTGAGGAAAAGCTTTTTTACCCAGAGGGTGGTGACGGTCTGGAATGCATTGCCTGGGAGGGTGGTGGAGGCGGGTTGCCTCACATCCTTTAAAAAATACCTGGATGAGCACTTGGCATGTCATAACATTCAAGGCTATGGGCCAAGTGCTGGTAAATGGGATTAGGTAGGTAGGTCAGGTGTTTCTCATGTGTCAATGCAGACTCGATTGGCCAAAGGGCCTCTTCTGCACTGTGATTCTGTGATTCTGTAATCTATCTTTCATTTTCTTTAAATCATTAATAATTGTTTAATAGCTGTTGAATGAAGATTTTTTTTCATACATTACTGGTATCAAGTCACTCATTCCTGTTCGCCCAGAGTACAGCTCTGAACCTAAGTGAGACTCTGCAAGGAACTCTCAAGCCCGCAGTTTGTAACTTCATCCATTCATCAAGCTTCTGTTTAAAGTTCTTATGGAGAAAGGCCTGAATGAGCTCAAGAACCGATTTGTCCTGCATCTAAGAGATTGTAATCTTTCCCCTGAATGTATCCAACAGTAATACTGAGACAGGGGGTGATCCTCACTGTTCATAATATTCTTCACTTTCGTCAAAACTTATCAAGAACAGATTTCATTTAGAAAGATATGTTCAGCAAACACCCATTCTGTCTGGTTCAATAATCTCCATACCCTTACAGAGTCTATTTTCCTAAGACAACAACACCAGGAGAGACATCCAAAAATGATAGCAATCTCAACTACAGCCGTATAGAAGAGTTTCACGATTGTGGGATCTACTCGAAAGGATTTTAACTTTCTGAGGTACTATAATTGTGTATCTATCCCTTGGCCACCACATCTGTACACTGTTCCCCCAATTCAACATGTCATCTACTTTGATACCTAGATCTTGAGGCTGGTAACTGTCGTAATGGTGCTGGTTACAGGATGTGTCTGTTAAGGAAGTCCTGGTAGTCTTCTGTACGTTAACAGCAAATCTTTATTAACTACTTGTAATTTTATACTGTGTGGGTAGCACGGTACTCAATCCCACATTAACCCTGTATATGCCAGACCCTTATACTACAGTAACTATTTCATGAATCTTCACAGGAATATCATTAACTAGCTTTTCCCTAAAGTTTATAGCTAGTTCTTTTGTCTTGTTTTCATTCAGTTTAAGAAAATCATCACTGCTCCTTTTTACAAACACCCCCACTGAGTTCCTATCGTTTACTTCATCATTCCCGATGAGGCTCACAAGTGCTATATCATCGGCATACTTCAGAATCATCATGTCGCTGTGCTCTGATCGGCAATCATTCGTGTAGAGGGTGAAAAGCGAAGGTTGTTGTTGACCTGTTTAATGTTAAAGAGCCTTGTGCATTATCCAAGGAAACAGGTCGGCCGGCAATCTCAGCCAAGTCACATTGAGGGCGAAGGGGAGCAGACTTGGTCAACCTGCCACTCACACCCAGGTTCCTGAAACATACCTATGATCCTCTGAGTTAACGTTTAATTTTGCAGCTGGCTTGCTTGCTCAGAGGGTAGAACTGGAAACAAAGTAAAGAGCAACAAGCCTGGAAAACTGCTGGTAAATAATCTCACAAACTCACATTGGCAAGGGGTGAGACAGGGCAGTAGCAATTCCACCCTTTGGCTTTACTCTTTAGCATAATTTTACATTTAAACAAGAACTTCCTTCACCAAGTATTCGGAAATGACGTTTGCTGTTACTGCCAGTTGCTTAGCAACAGCTCCTTGGAAGTAAACACGTCTTCAGGCCCCAGTGCTAAACACTGTAGCTCCACGGCCAGCTCAATTGCTGTTTCTCTCTTGCCTCTGTTCATGGGCTCAGTTGCAGACCACAAGGCGACTTCTTCACTCCACCAACGAGGAAGATTGAAGACCCTGAAAAACCAGAGAGTCACCACACTCACACAGCAGCCGCCCAACATGAACAAGTCAATAGTAAGTCAATATATCATTCAGAGCTATTCTGGTGTGTTATCAGGCAGCAGAAGAAGGAACAAATAAATAAAAAAATTGCAAGGCCCCCTTTTCTGCCTATTTAATAAAACTTAAATCTGAAACTGGCTTCACTATATAACAATCCTCTGCACTTATTTAGAGTCCAAGGACAATGTTAATTAAAAATGACATTACTGCTTGGGACTGAGGTTAGATGTGCAGCGCAATGTATGAATAGCAATGAGTTCCAGTAATTCAGTTGAGTGGTTTTAATGTAATAAGCTGTGTGATTTAAGCTCAAACATTCTGATCAAGTTCAAAGTTAGAGTCCTGCCTTAAAACTGTCAGTGCATTTTATAATATTAGTGTACCCACTGTGGCATTGCTCGCGCTCAGTTTACTTTCTTTACGACAAGACTATTGTGCTGTGTGGCAGGCAATGGTGCCTGTAAGTTGTACAAGTGACCTTTCAAGGACGTAAAGTGTAGACTGAACACCCACAGGTTATTCAGGCTTCATCGGGAGTTTGCAAATGGCAACTGCGGAAAAACATGCAGCATTTTAATGTCGTTCCTCGCCCTGTTACAAAGCATGACAGCTGGAGTGTGACATCTTCGCCGCAGATATATCATTTCATAGGATTACTGGATCTCCTGTGGCATTGCTGACAGTAATATGGGTGATATGCTATCTTGTGAAGGGGGGGTGCATCATACCACACAATCCATAATGGCCGGGATATTCTGGCCCTGTGGGGGCGGAGCTTGCTGGAGGATGGGGGGGATGGGGGGTGGGGGGAGGGGGGAATGTGAGCCCCCCACACCCCCGGGTGCAGCCGGGAGCCCATTGACTTTAAGCGGGACCAGACGATCCCAGCAGGAACCAGAATATCCCGCCCCCAATGTACTGTTCCTCGGCTAAGATAATGTGGTTTCTCTTGAAGGTCACTCGGTTCAATTAGATGAGCTGAAGTGTTTATAGCCTTGGGAGCTAACCTTTTATAAGCAGGAACCAACTGTATAATAATACCACATCATAACCTGGAAAAGCATTCGGGCAGAGGTCAAAGCCAAAATGTCACTGTTGTGCACAATGGCAGAGTGTGAGGAGAAAATGGTGGAGGTTGTTCCCATGTGAAACTCCTGCACTCAGGGTAAATAGTGACATAGTGGTAATGTCACTGGACTAGTAATCCAGAGACCCAGGCTGACTGACACAGGTTCAGATCCCATCATAGCAGCTGGTGGAATTTAAATTCAATTAATAAAATCTGAAATTCAAAGGTATCCTCAAACTATCACTGTTTGTGAATAAAAACCCATCTGGGTCACGACATTTAGAGGTGGAAACAAGCCCCTTACCTCCATTCTGTCTCCATAGTAATGTGGTTGACTCTTAGCTGCCCTCTGAAATGGCCTAACAAGCCACTCAGTTCAAGGGCAATAAAGGATGGGCAACAAATGTTCGCATTGCCAGAGATGCCCGTATCCCAAGAAAGAATTAAGAAAAACTCCTGCTAAGAGCAATGATCACTTGATTGTTCCCTCCCTCCCTCCCTCACTAGCTGAGGCGTGTAGTGAAGAGCTGAGTGCTTGTGTAGTGTTATGATGATATGGGTTTGGTAGAGGCCTTCAGAAACACACAGCCTCCCCCTTTTCTAGATCAGTGATATTGCCAGTGACTGCAGCTTACACTCTCTTGACACCTGGCTGTGCCCTGCTGATACAGGAGGCCAGGAGTGATCATGCAGGCACCCCCATACACATCCACTTTCACATACAGTGCAATGTTCACATAGCACCTTAGCTTGGGGTCTCTTCATCTGGTGCTGATAGCACAATACAAAGTCAGAGTATAGATCCAGAGCAGCCTACAGACAAACCAGTAACCTTTGTGGAGATCCATTTCCCTTACTGCCGCTCTGCTGTTACAAACTTACCTAGTATTTACAGCATTGAAACAGCCCATTCTCGCCATGTTGGTCTTTATGTCCATGTCAACCTCCTCCAACCTTTCTTCAATTAGCGCCATCATATCCTTCTATTCCTTTCTTCTCACCTACTTATCTTCCCTTTAAATGCGGATCACAATCAAAATGTGATATTTGCTTCAGCCACTCCTTGAGGTAGTGAGTCCTGCTGCTCAACGTGGAAAGGGAGGAATATAGAACCTGCATTTCTATAGCACCTTTCACAACTTCAGGATTTCACAAAGCACTTTACAGCCAATGAAGTCAGAATGTCGATACTGTTATAATGTAGAAAAGTGGAAATGGAAACCTCAGGAATTGGCCCAGTCGGCAGCACACTCAGCTTCCGAGAGTTTCAGTGCCATTCTGAGGATTCAGGCAGCAAATGCTTCTTAGTAGGTGCCTGACAGCTGCAGCAGCCAGAGAAAACACCTACTCACAATCTCCCTCCCCTGGGCCATTTGAGTAGCGAGGGGGAATTCCCAGATGCAGGCCCATCCCTGGCTGGGCTGTGTGCCAGCACATCAGGCAAGAAACTGGAGGACTGATACAGGAGCACACTCCAGGCCCTTCACCATGGAGCTTCCAACCTGTTTAAAACCTGTCCACATCATCACCTGCCTCGTCTGAAGTACCTCCTCACAGTTTGTCCAGTTAATTGGGGGAAGGGCCTGTGAGGCTCTGGAAGAAGTTTATATAGGCCCCTCTGCCCTGGACCCAATGTTTGCAGCCCTGGAACACACAGCCTGAAAGGATGATGTAAGCAGGTGAAATAATAACTTAATAAAAAAGGGAATTGAAGGGGGAAGATTTGCAGGGGTCTAGGGAAAGAGCAAGAGAGCGGGACTGATTGGGGTGCTCTTTCAAAGACCTGGCCTAGGTAGGATAGGCCAAATGGCCTTCTCCTGCACTGTATCATTCTATAGCAAGCTTGACATTAAAAAGGAAAGCCTCACGCGAAAGCTCTTAGCTCCATTTTGGACCGATAGTAAAGTTGAACTTTGGTCAGCAGCAGCATTTGCTGCTGTATCTTGAGTTATTACTGTTCTTTGGGGGAAGGGGGTCTGGGTTCGAGAGCATGAGGTACAAGATCCACCAGCCGTGGGGCAAACGAGTATAAGTTGCTTCAACGTTGTTAATAGGGAGCAATCTCATGAATTTCTAGACAGAGAAAATAAAATATAATTGGAGCTAAAGATCCCGTTAACCTTTGATTTGTATTGCTATCATTGTGTTAAAATAGTTTTAGGATAAGCTACAGTTGTTGGTAAAATAATTGAACAAAACATTGAAGAAATCAATTTTATTTGGTGCTCCTTAAATTATATTTCATTATAATATGGAATTACTGTACTGTAATCGTTCAAATTAATACTTTGTGCTCACACCTAAAATGGTAAATTGCCATTTATTTGCCTCTTTTTGTTTTTCGCTGCAGGACTGATGTAGCAAGAATTGATTGAAACAAAAAACATTTTTGTTAAAGATAGTGTTAATTATAGATGCATTTCTTTTTTCAACAGCAACGGTTTTCCAATATTAAGCATGTGCCACCCTTTCTGATCCGTCATTTTTACTGGGATCTACGGCCTTTCATAACTTTCTGTGCTCCTGTTACGCAGGCAATCTCACAGTATCTGTGTTTTTTTTCAATGAAACCATTTGTCTTACATGCGCTGAATCGCCATTTCTTTTCTTGGATAATTAGAAGGAGAACAGGAATGACAGATTCTTAATCTAAGTAAAACATATAATCATGGCAACACTCATATTCTGTTGATATAGGAGAGCAATAATATTATGTTAAGGCCATGCTTTTTCTAACAGATTGATTAAAAGGCAATTTTTAATCTCGAGAAAGCATCTAAAAAAAAACAATAACTTCCCTTTACTGTGCAGGGCCCAAGCTGATAAATAGGCTCCAATTTTCTGAGGTTCTGTCTGTAGTGTGGACTGTCGTGAGGTGGGGGAAGGGCAGGGAATTGCGCTGGTGCCCACGGTGCGCCTGGTTCATGACATGCCTAATTTCCCATCCAGAAATTTCTCTGCACAGTTAAGGCCTTGCTATTGGCACGCATGGACCTCAGCGGGATTCTCCTTTATTTGAATTGAGTCTCTTGCCAGAATTCCCGACAGTGGGAGCTAATTAAGGTAGGAACATTTTTGCTTCAGCCTACGCTGATTTGCTGGCCTGTTTTACAGTCGACAGCCTGGGCTCTAGCCTATCCAAGCAGGTTTCATAAAGACCTTTCGTGACCATCTAGAAAAAAAAAATCTGGTCAATTTTGCTGCTTCTTGATTCATGTTTTTGTTTGCTTCATTTGTTGGTAACTCTGCCATTGTTCTATTTTGATTTTTCTCCCTGTTTCCGGTATTCTTGTTTCCTGGGATCGTTTCAAAAGGCAACCTATGGCGTGCTGAGGGTGGCCGTTCTTTGCCAGCTCACAAACATGCTGCTTTCAGAGGAGGATGGGGAGTTCATGAGGGGGATCTCCAAATGCAAATGCAATGACAACTCCAGGAGTTCTCTCTGCACCGGAGGCCTGACATTTGTAGACTTCTCCAGATGTACTTGGAGATGCCAGAAGATGCTTAAGTTCACCACCTCCACTTCATGCGACAGATCACTCATCAGGGTGACAGCCGGACATTACCTGAAATGTGCTGAACTGAAGGGTGCCCCAAGCTTTGATGCTTCTGGGTCCTTCCAGGCCACCCCAGGAACATGTTATATTAGGTAGATTCCAGCAGACAATTATGTCAGGCGTGTGACGGACAGTGGGGGGGGATTTTCTGAACCCGCCCGCCAACCGAGATCTCCCGGTCCTGCTGCAAGTCAAAGGACTCCTGGCTGGGGCGCCGCCTCGCTGGGATGGGGCCAGAAAATCCCGGCCATTGTGTTTGTAAAGGATGATATCTTCCTTACTCTAGAACCATAGAACCATAGACAAGTTACAGCACAGGAGGAGGCCATTTGGCCCATCTTGTCCATGCCAGCCCGAGGACACCCAGGTGCCCTTTCTAATCCCACCTTCCTGCACCCGGCCCATAGCCCTGCAGCTTACAGCACTTAAGGTGCAGATCCAGGTACTTTTTAGAAGAGTTTAGAGTTTCTGCCTCCACCACCAACTTGGGCAGCGAATTTCAGACATCCACTACCCTCTGCATAAAAAAGCTCTTCCTCATGTCCCCCATACTGCTTCTGCCACTTATCTGGAATCTATGTCCCCTGGTTCTAGAATTCTCCACCAAGGGAAACAATTTGATCCTGTCCACTCTATCTATTCCCCTCATAATTTTGTACACCTCAATCAAGCCACCTCTCAGCCTTCTTTGTTCAAAGGAAAATAACCCCAACCTATCCAATCTCTCCTCATAGCTACACTTTTCTAACCCTAGCAACGTTCTTGTAAACCTCCTCTGCACTCTCTCCAGAGCTATTATGTCCTTCCTGTAATGTGGTGACCAGAACTGCACACAATACTCCAGTTGTGGCCTCACCAGTGCGGCCTACCCGTGGAAAGGAGATATCTGCCGGATAGATGGCAGCAGCCTCCACACAAGTGCAAGTTGTCATTGGCAATACAGCTGTGGACAGCAGGGTTCTTCAAATTAACCTTATGGCTTACAGTGAAAGAAAGAGTGTGCAGTCAGTTAATACTCACATGGAATCAGGCCACAAAAGATATTGCTATGCCTGACAATAGTTGTTTTTCATGAAACAGCAGTCCAATGAAACTGGGAACTGCTTTTAGGAGACTCAGGCTACCTTTGATTTCATGGTTCCTGATGCTACTGAGAAACCCACTATTATCGGAGGTGTGCTTCAGGCTGGAAGCCTGGATGTCAGTTCGCTAGCCTAGGTCTGCCATCTCCACATGCAAGAGGTCTGTATTATCCAGCTTTCGTGTGCATAAGAGCAACAATCACGTGCAATATAGGAAATTACCTTTCCCAGATGGTATGGGAGTTCTAGCTTAGGAACCATGCAACCATTAATAACAAGAATTTCATGTAACAGTGAGGAGTGCTTACCTCCCTCATGATCAACAAACATCTTCCTTGGGTCATTGAATTTATCCAAGGCAGAGTTAGACAGATTTTTGATAGAGAAGGGGGTCAAGGGTTATGGTGTAGAAAGGAAAGTGGAGTTGAGACCATGACCAGTGGCAATTTTAGAAATGCAGGTCCCTTTAAGAGTAGACCAGGACATAGTGAATTGAGAGTAGGCGATGCTCAGCCTGAGCTGGGTTTTTCCCCAGTAAGAGTCTTTTTTTTTTGCTTCTGGGCAGGGAGAGGACCTAGAAGGGAAGAGTGGAAACTGGTGTTTGTACTGAACTATAATTTAACAATAAAACAGTTGTGAACCACAGAATGTCTTCTGCTGCCCTGATTCGGTAAATGGACATCCACTTATTAAACAACCAGAGCTGCCATGATCTTTTTGAACGGTGGAACAGGCTTGAAGGGCCAAATGGCCTACTCCTGCTCCAAAGTCCTATGTTTCTATTTGGAACCAACTGTCAGGAGCCTGGATGACTTCCTGGACCTGGTCAGTGGTCCTCCTCCCCTTGACATTGCTTTAACTGGAAGTCAGCCTTCATTGCCAAATGGACCCATCATCTTTTGTATGTCTTCTGCAGCAAGACCTCTACTCTTCAGTGTTACCCACTCACTCAACTGAGCCAGTGCAGTCATTCACTCCACTTTTCCATGTACTCTAAAACCTCCACCTTAATTGGTTAGCTACATCCTTCAGAACCAGACCCCATGTCTGGTTTTTTGAGGCGGGGTGCTGCTAGCTAAATTGGGCTGGGAAAGCCTTTTTTGCATCTGGGGTCTGCATTCAAACTATGTGGAGGTATTCCCATCAAAACACTGAATCAGGTCTCTGTACACAGTAACCTTTCAGCTCCGTTTTTCCCAATAGCAGGGCACTGGGACTAAAGCCTACAGATTGCAGGGCTAGGGTGACAATCTGTTTAAAGAAGGAATCACGGAAAATGGCCTCTATACCAGTCACTTATGTTCTAGTTGTACTTTGGAACTTGCTTGCATGTTACGTCCGTTACTGCAACTATGACCTGGAGTAAAATAGTTTTCAAGTTGACTGTAGCTGCTCAACCTTCTCATGAATGAGCTGAGCAGCACATAAACAAACAGAAACTGGCTTTTCTTTGCACATTTCAGATTAAGAATCATCAGATGAGCATGAAACATACTTTCTAGTGACCCAAGAGCAATTTTTGCTCATCTCGTTTCTTTACCCAAGTTATTGAACTTTAAAAAACTGAATCAGTTGGTAACTGGAATCATGGCTAAAAAATGACAGCATCACATGAAGGCTCTTGACTCTTCCTGCTTCATGAAATGCATTCACAGTTACACAAGGAACCATCTCTATATAGATCAGCCTTTAGTTATATCCAAGGAATTTTATTAAAACAGATACATCTTTGGTTTGAATCCTGGGGCAGAATTTGATGCTCTCTCCTGAGGCAAGTTTGGAGGAGAGGGAGCCGGATGGGAACCACCTCATCTTCCCACCTCCACCCCAATTTGGTCTGGGTTGGGAAGGCTCGTGGATGGCCTTCCTGCCACCCCCCCCCCAACCCCCCCAAATTGAGGCCCTTAAGTGGGTAACTAATGTCCACTTAAGGGCCTTATCCTGCCACAACTGGCAGTGAACCAACAGCAGGCAGGGCAGCTACGGCACAGGAAGCCCAAAAAGCAAACCTGAGGTGGGTGGTCCATCACTCAAAGACACTCAGTACCTGATCAAGGGACCCAGCGTCGCGAAGAGGTGGGGGAAACCACTGAGAATCGTGCCCCTGCCCATCTCCCTCCTCCGCTCCCACCCCCTCTCGACACCACCCCTCCCACCACCCTCACTCACCTGTGGCCTGGGTCGCTCAGTGTGCATAGGCCTCTCCCTTGAGTGCATTACCAGCAGCTGCTATCGCTCTCCCACTGGTACTGTACGCAATGACCAGCTGCTGGCCTCTGATTTGTCAGCAGGTCTCAGCGAGTGGGATTTCCTACCCAGGATCCTTGATCCCAGGGAAGGTTCACCACAGGCCTTCCCCAAAAGAGGAAACGTGGAACTCTCACTGGCTCTCCAGCCAGTGGGTGGGACCTGCATTAAATACTGTCCCTGGTGTGTGGGAGCAGAAGAATACTTAGAAACAATCTTAAAATCATCTTCCCATAGGAATATATTTGTACATATGGCAAGTAGGTGACATTTATTTCACAAATTGGATATTATTACCAGCTGAGTCTGACTAACTGATATCTGTCCGAAAACCTGTTGATCCTAAATTTGAGGTAAAAAAAAAATGTAATTTCATCAAAAATATTCTTGTTGGTTGCTCAAAAGATCAAAAAATCATTTTTGTGTCTCTTTGCATTTTGTTCCATGATATCTTTGTCATTTAATCTCTCCAGCTCTCTACCCTATCCCAGGCGCTATTTAACCCGTCACATCTCTACTTTCCTTCACTTCTGAGGAAGAGTCATATTCAACTCGAAATGTTAATTCGGTTTCTCTCTCCACAGATTCTGCCAGACCTGCCGAGCTTTTCCAGCACTTTCTGGTTTTTATATCAGATTTCTTGCTTCTAAAGTATTTTGCTTTTACTTTAGTGAACTTATTCATGCTGTGAAAAACACTTTCTTAACTAGTAGCACCTTGCAGTGTTTTGGATAGAACAGATGGCAGTAACTTATTCAGTTATTAATTGCAGGTTTACCCACACTATTAAAGTATTTTTTATTACAAACTCTCTAATATCATAATATGGAATGAATTAACAATTGTTATTGAAATCTTATTGAAACATACAAGATTCTGAGGGGGCTTGACAGGGTAGATGTTGAGAAGATGTTTCCACTAGTGGGGGAATCTCAAACTAGGGGGCACAGTTGCAGGATAAGGAGACACTCATTTAAAACTGAGATGCGAAGGAATTTCATCTCTCAGAGGGTAGTAAATGTCTGGAATTCTCTACCCCAAAGAGTTGTGGAGGCCAGATCACTATAAGTATTTAAAAAGGAGGTAGGTAGGTTTTTGAAGAATCGGGGAGTTGAGGGCTATGAGGAGCTGGCACGAAAGAAGAGTTGAGGCCTGGGGCAGATCATCCATGAACTTATTGAATGGCAGGGCAGGCTTGAGGGGCCGAATGGCCTACTCCTGCTCCTATTTCTTATGTTCTTATGTGTTCTTTGAGTCTTGTAAGGATGAGGAATGAAGAATTCAGGTTTGGCAGGTGATGCTCTTTTCAAGCAAACGTGGAGGTTTTATTCTGTGTTATGTTTTTTGATTTTTAGTTTCATCCTAACATCTACTTGATTTGCCATGGTTACTTTTTTATTGGCTCTTCTGGTGGAGAGTACAGTCATCCAAAAAACTTTCCATTGAGTTAAGGGTACGCCAGAATTCAGCCTTTCAAGTAGTTTCACTTGGAAAGTATCCACTTACTGTTTGACTGGGTGTGCATTGTATGGGTGAGGCTGATACCTGCCAAGGGAGAGAGCTTGTGAGAGACCTTAGAGTTGTTCCCTTCAATTCCAAGCAACCCATTCCTGTGAAGATTTTCCAAGTATAGGTTCATAGAGGACCTGCTTTTAGATAACTGTGGTAAATAATTTATTCTTTTGAGGACAAATAGTAGAGTTCTGAAAATATCAAACCCTACTGAGCAACATTTGATTGACAGAATTAGAATTGTTGGTCTTTTTGATGTAGGAGGTCTTGTAGCTCAGTGGGCAAAAAAGTAACCATGGCAAATCAAGTAGATGTTAGGATGAAACTAAAAATCAAAAAACATAACACAGAATAAAACCTCCACGTTTGCTTGAAAAGAGCATCACCTGCCAAACCTGAATTCTTCATTCCTCATCCTTACAAGAAGCTCTGGGTTTAAGTCCCACTCCAGGACTTGATAGCCAAGGAAGGTGCATTCATAACACAGCTACACAACAACTCAGGCTCCTTGGGGTGGTGGGGGTGGGGGGGTGGTGGTCAGTTGGCTGGATGGCTGGTGTGGATCAGATTGGTGCCAACAGTACATGGTTCAATCCCAGTTCCAGCTAAGGTGGATTCAGGGTCTGCTTCTTTGCCATACTCATGGTGGACGTCATGGTGCTGTGGATCAGACCTGCCTTCAGGCAGGGGACTGAAGGAGCAATGATGTTAATGTGCTGCGTCCAGGGAGATGCTGGATGATTTTATGATCCTTGAACGGCCAGACATGCTGCTTGTGAGGAGGTTCTCATCTATGCTGTCCACCTAGTTAAGGTTCAAACCCATGCCTGTCAGTTGTATCGACTATTCTTTTTGTGGGTTTGAGCTGAGTGCAAATTCATTGGTGTTGAACAGGTTCCAAAATTGTATGCCCGCAGTGTCAGGTCTGTATTGCTCCAGCCAGCCTGGTCCATAGGACTTGAAGGCTTGGATGGGGTAAGAGGGAGGGGGCTGGTGTTCTTATCATTTGATTACAAATAATCTTGCAGCCAATGTCCCAAAGGGTTGGGAGGTACTAGCTGTATGAGCACCAGAAAGCTTACTTGTGCTTTCCCTTGCTAAGCTATGGTGCTTTAGCTGGTCAAACCTGAGCAGTACCCTTGCAGATATTTGATGTTGCCTTAGAGTTGTCCATCACCAACCTGTAACTGAGCTGTCTGGAAAAATTATACTCTCTAAATCAGCTAAACAGAAAATTCGCCTGTATAGATTTCTCTCAAGGTTTACTTAGAGACTCTGTGTTGGATCCAGTGCCCCTGGTTTGTTGGGGAAAAAGGACCCAAGTTACACACTTGTTTTGGGGTGACCGAGTTGGTACAGAGACAGAGAACATCAGTAGATCGTTGTTAGAATGAACACATGCTGTTTATTTACAAGCTAAACTCAGCAGCTACACTTGTGTGCTCACAACTCAAAACTCTGTCTTCACTCTTCAGCGTCTAACTCAAGACTGTCTCCCACTGTACTTTGCTATTGGGTATTAAGATCATTACAACACTTGTCTTAAAGATATATTACACATCAGATTATTACGTCTTTCCCCCTTTACTGAAAAATACATTCTACATTTTTTTCAATATATCGTTATTTACACGGATCAATAATTTACAAAGTCAGTCTCTCTGGGGGTTTCCTTACGCCTGTAGAAAGTCCCACCTCTACAGCTTCTGAAGTTTGATTTGGAACCTGCTTTACTGGAGTCACCTGAGCATCTGGTTCTTCAGTACATACCTGGAAATCTGTTCCTTTGACTCTTTCAGGTACAGGCAGCCCTTCAAACACATTTGTACTCAGCTGAGTTCTTTCAACAGGAGATTTGATTCACTCTCGAATACTGGTGGAATCATTTCTGTGTTTTTGGTTTCTCCTCTTATGCGACCCACATGTCTCCTTGTTACTCGATCTTTGACTTTCACTTGGCAGGAAGTAAGTCGCGTTACTGCACTTATTTCACCGAACAACCATGTTGGTCCTTCTCTAAAGCTTTTCACAAATACTTTCTCACCTAGGTTAAATGTTCTGCCCCAACTGTGACAAAATGTCCCATTTTCTGACTTGCCTGTCTTCTTTCTACCTTCCTACCTCCCCTCCCCCCCCACCCCCCCCCCCCCCCCCCCCCGAGTTTGGCATGATTAGGCTCGACCGGAGACGGCACTTCATCAACAATTCCACAGGTGTAACACCTGTTGTCATATGGTGGTTCTATAGTGGATAAGAAAATGTGCTAATTTAGTCGCTATTAAATCTCCAGACAATTTCTTCATACCAGATTTGAACGTCTGAACTGCTGTCTCAACGAGTCCATTGGAAGAAGGGTCGTATGGAGATGTTTTCACAAAAACAGTACCAATGAGGCTTATAAATCGGTTAAATTCAGCATTTGTGAATCCTGTTCCATTTTCTGATATTAGCACTTCAGGTAATCCATTAATTGTGAAATTTTGTCGTAGCTTGTCTATTGTCGCTGAGGATGTGGGTGACCTCACTTCATATATGTCCATCCATTTTGAATAAGCGTCTATGATAAGCAGTGACATTGTTCCCATAAAAGGTCCCACATAGTCAATGTGTATTCATATCCATGGTCTCCCTGGCTGCTCCCAGGGGTGTATCAGGGCTGTGGGGCTGTTGCAGGTAATTTTTGTACTTGTTGACAATGCATACAATATCCCACTAAGTTTTCTATTTCTCCATCCATTCCCGGCCACCACATTTTGGAAATTCCGGGATATGCACTGTGAAGTTCAGATAATGCCGTTTGTCCTTTGGAGGACCAATCACTCATGCTCCCCACAATAAGATATCTTCTTGGCTGGTTATCTGGTATCTTCTCTGGAAACATGGTTTCATTTCATCAGACTCTTGTGTTTGTGACCAACCATAAGGAACTTGATTTCTCACTTTAGATAAGACTGGGTCTCGATTTGTTCCATCTTTCACTTGTTTAGGACATATCGGTGATGAGTCCATGAAGTTCAATAACAAAACGAACGCCTGAGAAGTTGGAACATCCTCACCTTTTACTGCCAAGGGTAAACGACTGAGTGCATCGGCATTTGCAAATTGGATTCCAGGGCTATGGGCAGAATGTTCCCATGGCCTATTGGGACTTGGCCCCACACTCACACGTGTAAAATGATGCGCGGTGACGTTGGGCGAGCGTCCCGACATCACCGCACGCCATCGCGATATTTCGGTGGGCGGGCACGTGATGATATCCGATGCGCACCCGCCATTAATTAACGGGTCACTTAAGGCCCTTGAGGTGCCAATCGACAATGATTTCTCGGTCCCTTATACATTTGTATAAACCTCATCCATGGGTTGGAAAGGTGGGCTCAATGGGGTTGCGAGTGTGCTCTGTCAAATATTGATGTTTCAAAGTTACTGATACTTGCCTGTGTGATCTGCAATACTTTAAAACGCATACCAGCTGCTCGGTCTGGACTCACAACCTTCAGGTCAGCACTCTGCAGTGAGGAATCTTTTTTGGGCCTGCATGTTTCAGGAAGCCTTCCCTTAGCCTGGGAATGGGAGCTGAACTCTCCACTGGAGGCACCTCCTCTGAGGAGGGTGGGAGGACTAGAAGGTGGAGGAGGCCAGGAGTGCACATTCAGCCTCCAGGGGAGCCACCTTTGGGAGCTCGGGTGCAGGCATAAGGAGTGCAGGACCAAGACGTAGTCCAAGGCAGAAGGGGCCGCAGAAGACACCAATATCCTGCTGCCAGGGTTTACAGGCGGCGAAGCAGCTATCTCAATATGTCTGAGGTGCAGTGCCGAAGAAGGCTCCGTCTCTCAAGGGAGACAATCAACTATATCTGTCAGATGATTGGACCTGAGATCTCCGCTAACTGTGTGGGTGGACACCCCATGTCAGCGGCTCTGAAGGTCACAATTGCCTTCAACTTCTATGTCTCTGGCTCCTTCCAGGGCTCGGTGGGTGATCTTTGCAGTGCCTCCCAATCAGCTGCGCACACTTGTGTCAAGCAGGTCACAGACACTCTGTTCAGGCGTGCATTGACCTTCATCCACTTCCGCTGTGACCAGGCAAGTCAGGCACAGTGAGCCAGAGGCTTTGCAGCTTTTGCTGGCTTCCCCCACATCTAGGGTGCTATAGACTGTACACATGTGGCCATCAAGGCACCAGCGGGTGAGCCCGGTGCCTTCATCAACAGGAAGGGATTACATTCCATGAACGTGCAGATAGTGTGTGATCACAGGATGCTGATTCTACCAAGTCTGTGCAAGGTACCCAGGCAGTTCCCACGACGCCTACATCCTCAGACACTCCCAGGTGCCGGGGCTCTTCAGTGCTCCAGCCCGGCTGGATGGATGGCTGCTGGGTGACAAGGGTTATCCCCTGAGAAGGTGGCTCATGATACCTCTCTGCCATCCAAGAACAGAGGCTGAGCAGAGGTACAATAGGAGACACAGCACCACAAGGGCTGTGGTGGAGAGAGCCATCGGGCTTCTCAAGATGCACTTCCAATGCC
Source organism: Carcharodon carcharias (assembly GCF_017639515.1). Classification (NCBI taxonomy): domain Eukaryota; kingdom Metazoa; phylum Chordata; class Chondrichthyes; order Lamniformes; family Lamnidae; genus Carcharodon; species Carcharodon carcharias. Next base: position 15,140,225 of record NC_054485.1, read on the forward strand.
TGGATCACCTGGGGGTGCACTCCAGTAGCCCCCAGATCGCGTCTCTGTGATAGTGGCTTCATGCTGCGCTCTCCACAATCTTGCGCTGGAAAGGGGGGGAAGCAATGGACGATGAAGATGTCGACGCAGTGGCTGCGGCTGCACATGATAAGTCCAGCAGTGAGTCCGAGGATGAGCACGCACAGGGAAATGCTGAGGGGGTAGATGCTGACCCGGGCATACTCCAGGGAGGCAGGGACACCCAGGAGGCTTTAATCTAACGAACCTTCAGCTAGCACACCACATATGGACCTCCAGGACAAGCCTGGGCTGCAGGTTCCTTGTTCGATACCTGAGTGCAAAATCTGCCTGGATAAGAACATTAATTAAGGGCCTTGTCAATAAAGCTGAATGTCCCACAAATCACTCATAACATTATTGGTAACCATCCACCTGCAGAACATCAGCCTGGGTGACATGCCTGAATTTAATACTGTAACCAAAGAAACTTAATGAAACAAAATGACAAAGGTGTTAAACACCACACCAACTCATAAAAACCTCATTGTGGTCCAACACAAAAGCACCAATGATAAACCCGTGGTGTGTCTAAGGTGCCTTATGTTTACATTTTCGGGTGCTATGTCTTAGTGCTGCCCATCCCTGGCAGTGGCATCTGAGACAGCCTGCTGACTCTGCTGGCCCGTTTGCCTCGATGACCTTGGCAGTCGTCCTCTGGCCCGCGGAGCCTGTGCTGGCCCCACCTGGGAGGGAACTGCCAGTTCCACAGCTGGCATCTCCCCAGTCATCGCTGCCGCCCTCATCCAGAGTGCCCTGAGAGGAGCCCGCAGAGACGACAGGCAGCTGCTCCGCCGACATGAGTTTACTTCGGATCTCCCTGCTCACCGTGGATGGATGGGCATAGAGCTGGCAAACTTGGTGCGCAGACCATGTCCCACACTGGCACTGACCAGCTGAGGTCAATGCCAATGTGAGGGCTTGCTGGTCTGAGCACACCCCCAGGAAGCCCTGATTAGTCTCCTGAAGGAGCCTCTCCATGAGGGTTGTCACTCTCTCCATGGAGGACACATGGCACTCGGGGATGTGGCTCATTACTTTGGTGATCATGCATGTAGACTTCTCCACTAAGGAGACCAAGCCAAGCCTAGCCTCATGTATCTCCACCAGATGCATCCACACACCCGGCCGCATTTCCTGCACCTGCTGCATTGCGGACGACTCAACAGACACATCATCAGCCACTGACTGAACATGTGCCTGGTCCCCTGCAGTCCTCCAACTTTTGGCTCTGCCAACTCCTCCAGCAACTGTCAAGTGCCCACAACGCTGTGCCCCGGGACACTAGTCGATGTTCTAATTCCCACCAAGGTGCCAGTATCTGCACTGGTGCCTGCCTGGCAGAGATGGTGTGATGCTGGTGAAACTTTAGGGTGCTCAGGTGTGAGAGGGGGCCTCTGCTGCTCCTCCTCCCGGTCCTGCTCCGGTGATGCTGAAAGGAAGAACAAGGACATTGGGTCAGTTAACGTGGAGACAATGTCAATGTGCATCCCTGTCCCCCAGATCGTTATTCGCTCATCCTTCCATAAGCAATGGTCAAGCCATGTTGCAAACTTCAATCACTGAAGCACTGCCTTGGCCGTTGGGAGAACAATGCTGACCTCACTGCTGGGCAAACATACCTGCCTGTGGCACCCCAGCCTCACTGACACTGGTGGACCTGGGCGCATGGCGTCTCTCCAAATCCAGGGCCTCCTGCTCGAAGCGGCTGAGAATCACTAACTGTGCCGACCCACCGCAAGTCCTCACCCGCTCGGCTGCATTATGTGCATTCTTCTCCTGAAAGGAGAGAAGAGCATTGATTAATGCTAATTATACCTGGACTCCCTTTGCGGACGGCCCACCCCAACCAGAGTGGGACATTGCAGGGCTCCAGAGCCTCCTCACCATGCTGCTGCTGAACACACACACAAAGATGCTAGGCCTGTTCCCCACCCCCACCCCCACCCCCTTGGCCAAATGCTGCCTACATCGCATTAGGCACCACACGGTTTAACCCTTCCATTGTAAGGAGGTGCAAGCACATGGAGCACAGAGGACAGCAGATCGATCGGTGCCATGCCACCTTGAAACTCCCCTCCCAGCATCTCATCACCCTGACTTTGATATGTCCTGCGGTTCCAGCACTGCGCCTGGTGCAGCTCCTCCAGGTTGCCCCCAAAACAGTCATGTGAGTCTCGGTGTACCACATGCTGCGGGGCCAGAACCCATCTCATCACCACCCTCTCAGGGTGACCTTGGCATGGGCAATATCTGCTGGCCCACCCAGTGAAGGACACATGTCGTCAATGATTCAATGCAGTCACTGCACTCAGAATTGAAAGGGATAGGGGGGGCACCAGGGGGGAAGTCTACCTCCTGGGTTACGTGACCAATGCCAACATGGTACTCACCCTTCCAGAGCACAACAGGTCGTTGAAGCGCTCGCAACACTGGACCCAGGTGCGACGCACCATGTCGCAGGAGCTCACCACCTCCACCACCTCCTCCCAGGCATGTTTAGTCATGAGGGGGTGGGGGGGGTGGTGGTGGTGGTGGTTGGGGGGGGGGGCTCCTCCTCCTGTCCTGGGATACCAGGACCTCTCGCCGTGCTGCCACCTCCTCGAGGAGGGCATCAAGGCAATCATCGTAAAATCAAGGGGCACAGTATCCCCTGTCCTACCCTCCTGCCTGGCCTGGTCACCAGCAGCGCTCTGGGAAGCCCTTCCACTGGCCACGATTCACAGCCTTGGAAAGGCTGCAGCAACTTATTAAAACAGGCCGCTGGGTCATCATTGGACCCGGTGGTCATTGCAGTCCTGCCGCCCGCCCGCCCACTCCCACTGTTCTCGGGCCTTCTTTTTCGATTTGAGAGTACTTTTTCTCTGCAGTACTGAGTGTTCTAGAATCAGGGAACGTAGATTCAAGATAAGTGACAGAAGGTGTAGGGGGGGACATGAGAAAGAACTTTTTTTACGCAGAGGGTAGTGGGTGTCTGGAATTCACTGCCCAAGTTGGTGGTAGAGGCAGAAACTCTAAACTCTTTTAAAAAGTACCTGGATCTGCACCTTAAGTGCTGTAAGCTGCAGGGCTATGGGCCGGGTGCTGGAAGGTAGGATTAGAAAGGGCACCTGGGTGTCCTTGGGCTGGCATGGACAAGATGGGTCGAATGGCATCCTTCTGTGCTGTAACTTTTCTATGGCTCTATGGTTCTATGTCCTATTGGCTGTTCTGATCTATCATCCATTTGATGGGAAAGCGCTGCTCCAACCCCTTAGGGTGATGCATCACATGTTAATATCAGCTCTTTCTTTCAGTCAAAATGTACTAGAAGTGTAAATGATTGTAACAACTGTTTCACTTTTGTGAAAGCTTCTTCTTGAGGTGTTTGCCATGACCTTGTCTGGTTTTTCTTGAGCAAGTAATACAGGGGTGCCAGTTCTGTCAACAAATTAAGCAAGAAACGTCCATAGTAATTGATCATCCCCAAGAATGATTTCAGTTCGGATGTATTCTTTGGCTTTGGGGCATCTTTAATAGCTTTCACTTTTTCTTCAACTGGATGTAGGCCTTGTGAATCGACCTTGGTAAGTTACCTCTTTCGCCTGGAATGTGCACTTTCAATCTCATTGCCACCTCTGAAAAGCATTTCAAAACTTCTTCCAAGTTCATCAAATGTTCCTTTTCAGTGAGTCCAGTCATGAGAACGTCATCTAAATAAACTACAACATGGGGCAATCCCTGCAGTAAACCTTTCCATGGTTCTTTGGCACATGGTGCAAGCAGAAGATACGCCAAATGGTAAGTGAGTGTATTGGTACAATCGCTTGTGTGTATTTATGGTGACAATTGATGGAGCTGTGGGCTGGCAAGTCTCCGGGTCCTGATGGACTACATCCTAGGGTCTTAAAAGAAGTGGCTTTTTCCAAAATTAGCTAGATTCTGGAAAGGTTCCATCAGATTTGAAAGTAGCAAATATAATCTCTCTATTCAAGACGGGTGGGAGGCAGAAAACAGGAAACTATTGGCCAGTTAGCTTGAGGTCTGTCTTGGGGAAGTTATTAGAATTGATTATTAAGGAGGTTATAGCTGGGAACTTAGAAGAGCTCAAGGCAATCGGGAAGAGTCAGCATAGTTTTGTGAAAGGAAAATCATGTTTAACCAATTTATTGGAGTTTTTTGAAGGAGTAACATGCACTGTGGATAAAGGGGAGCCTGTAGACGTAGAATCACAGAACCATAGAAAAGTTACAGCACAGAAGGAGGCCATTCAGCCCATCTTGTCCATGCCAGCCCGAGGACGCCCAAGTGCCCTTTCTAATCCCACCTTCCTGCACCTGGCCCATAGCCCTGCAGCTTACAGCACTTAAAGTGCAGATCCAGGTACTTTTTAAAAGAGTTTAGAGTTTCTGCTTCTACCACCAACTTGCACAGCGAATTCCAGACACTCACTACCCTCTGTGTAAAAACGTTTTTCCTCATGTCCCCCTTACACCTTCTGCCACTCATCTTGAATCTATGTCCCTTGGTTCTAGAATTCTCCACCAAGGGAAACAATTTTATCCTGTCCACTCTGTCTATTCCCCTCATAATTTTGTACGCTTCAATCAAGCCACCTCTCAGCCTTCTTTGTCCTAACCCCAACCTATCCAATCTCTCCTCATAGCTACACTTTTTTAACCCTGGCAGCATTCTTGTAAACCTCCTTTGCACTCTCTCCAGAGCTATTACATTCTTCCAGTAATGTGGCGACCAGAACTGCACACAATACTTCAATTGTGGCCTCACAAGTGTTTTATACAATTCCAACATTATATCCTTACTTTTATATTCTATACCTCTGCCAATGAAGGAGAGCATTCCATATGCCTTCTTTACAGCCTTGTCTACTTGAACTGCTGCTTTCTGGGACCTGTGTACCTGTACACCAAGATCTCTCACTTCATCTACCCCTCTTAGTATATTCCCATTTATTGTATAATCCCTGTAACTGTTTGACCTCCCTAAATGCATGACTTCACACTTCTCTATGTTAAAATCCACCTGCCACTTTACCACCCAATCCACTAACCCATCTATATCGGTTTGGAGATTTTGGCTATCCTCTACACTATCCACTACTTGGCCAATCTTTGTGTCCTCTGCAAATTTCCCAATTGTGCCCCCCACTTTCACGTCCAAGTCGTTAATATATAACACAAACAGCAAGGGTCCCAACAACGAGCCCTGTGGAACACCACTTGAGACAACTTTCCATTCGCAAGAGCATCCATCGACCATTACCCTTTGTTTCCTGTTACAAAGCCAACCTTTTATCCGGTTTGCCACATTACCCTGAATCCCATGGGCTTTTACTTTCATGACCAATCTGCCATGTGGGACCTTGTCAAATGCCTTGCTAAAATCCATGTACACAACATCCACTGCACTACCTTCATCAACCCTTCTTGTCACTTCCTCAAAGAATTCAAGCAAATTTGTGAGGCAAGACTTTCCTTTGCTGACCATCCCTGACTAGTCCATGCCTTTCCACATGACAGTTAATCCTATCTCTCAGGGTTGATTCTACTAATTTGCTCACCATCGATGTAAGACTAACTGGCCAATAATTGTTTGGCATTTCCTTTGATCCCTTTTTAAACAATGGAACTATGTACTGTACTTGGATTTCCAGAAGGCATTTGATAAGGTGCCACATTAAAGATTATTACGGAAAATAAAAGCTCTCAGTGTAGTGAGTAACATATTAGTATGGATAGAAGGCTGGCTGGCTGGCAGAAAATAGAGAATATGCATAAATGGGTTTTTGTTGGATTGGCAGGATGTGATGAGTGGAGACCCACAAGGGTCTATACTGGGGCCTCAATTTTTTACGATTTAAATCAATGACTTAGATGAGGGGCATGAAGACATGGTAACTAAATTTGCAGATGACACAAAGATAGGCAGCAAAGTATGTTGAGAAGAGGACATGAGGGACATGAGGAGGTTGTAGATGGATATAGATAGGTTGAGTGAGTGGGAAAAGATCTTGCAAATGGAGTTTAACGTGGGAAAATGTGAAGTTATTCACTTTGGCAGGAGAAACAAAAAAGCAGGATATTATTTAAATGGAGAATGACTGCATAATTCTGAGGTGCAGAGGGATCTACGTGTTCTAGTACATGAGGCACAAAATGTTAGTAGGCCAGTACAGCAAGTAATTAAGGCTGATGGAATGCTATCCTTTATTATGAGAGGGATTGAACATGTAAGTCAGCTTGTTATACCTCAGTTATACAGGGCATTGGTGAGACCGCACCTCGAATACTGTGTGCAGCTTTGGTTCCTTTATTTAAGGAAGGATGTAAATGCATTGGAGGCGGTTCAAAGGAGGTTTACTAGATTGATACCTGAAATGAGTGGATTGTCTTATGAGGAAAGGCTGGACAGACTGGGCTTGGTTCAGTGGAGTTTAAAAAAGTGAGGGGTGATTTGATTGAAGTATACAAGACCCTGAATGGCTTTGACAAGGTGGGCATTGAAGGGATGTGTCCTCTTGTGGGTGAGTCCAAAACTAGGGGGCACTGTTTTAACATTAGGAGTTACCCTTTTAGGACAGAGATGAGGAGAATTTTTTTCTCTTACAGTGTTGTGCAACTTTGGCACTCTCTGCTTCAGAAGGTGGTAGAGGTGGGGTCATTGAATATTTTTAAGGCAGAGATTCATATTAGGCAAGCGAATCAAAAGTTATCGGGGTTAGATGGGAATGTGGAAATCAAAACACAAGAAGATCAGCCATGATCTTATTGAATGGCGGAGCAGGCTCGAAGGGCCGAATGGTCTACTCCTGTTCCTATTTCCTACGTTCTTAAACTTCCAGGATGCCTTCTCTAATTGCAAATATTGGTAGGCATGACTCAAATCTAAATCAGTGTAGGCAGTTCCACCTGCCAATTTAGCGTATAAATCTTCACTTTTAGGTATGGGGTGCCTATCCAATTTTGCCACTTTAGTGAGTGTTAATTTATAGTCCTTGCATATTCAACTGCATTGGTCAGGTTTGTGAACAGGTACAATTGGAGCTGCCCACTCTGAAAATTGTACTGGTTGTATCACTCCCAGTTTTTCTAATCTGTCCAGTTTAACATCTACCTATCCCACATTACATAAGGTATTGGTCTTGCCTTCATCAATCTTGGTGTTACCTCTGGATCTACATGAATTTTTGCTTGTAGCCCCTCAATTTTTCCAAGTTCTTCCTTGAAAGCTGAGTCACATTTTTGTAGCAGCTGTGAAAGTCCAATAGTTCTCAGTTGGAAGATTTCAGTCCATTCCAATTTAATTTCTTTCAGCCAGTTTCACCTGAGGAGATGAGGTCCCTCGCCTGCTACTATCATCAAGGGTAACCTCACTGTTTGAGCTCCGTAGTGTGCTGTGACTTTACATCTGCCCTTGACTTACGTTCTCCATGATTCAAGTATTTTAAAGTATGCTCATCAATCACCGTAGTGGCTGTACCAGTATCCACCTCCATTTTGATAGGCTTCTCATTCACTCTCATGATTATTTGGATGGGCTCTGTTCTTCCTACCTTTAAATTATATAGCGAATACATATCAGAATCTATTACTTCAGGCTGTTTATCTGATTGGGTTTTTGCTGTTGTCTGCAAGTCTGCCTGATTCTATCTTTGCAATATCTCATGCAGTGTCCATTTTGATGGCAGAAGAAACATTCGATCTTTTTAAACTGTGGTTCATTACAAGGTTGTCTGCTTCCGTTTCTGTTACTATCATGCCATGTTTTTGCTGCTAAGTTATCCCTTTTAATTTCTCTGCTAGCAGTAGCTGCTTCCCGTTTCTGAGCACTTTCACGCTCTTCTTGGTTGAAGCTCCCCACTCAACATGGAGGACGGCGCCATTTTGAGCTCCTCCTATGGCTTCTGAGCCTCACACTGCACCTTCCATTGCCAGAGCGATTTCCAAACTTCTTTCTGAAAATCTAAATTTGTTTCAGCCAGTAATCTCTTCAAAATCACATTTTAATTTATACCCACCAAATGATCTCTAGGCATATCTCTAGGCATTGATAGATGTGCCAAACTTGCAGTATTCAGTTAATTGCTTCAGACCTGCCACATAACAAGCAACTGTCTCTATTTCTTGAGTCAAATTTAAACCGTCGCATCATCACCGACAGCTTGGGCTGGTAATAATTATTTATGAGGTTCACTTAGTCATCAAAACTTTTCGAGTCTGGGGCACTGGGCACCCACAGATTTTGAATGAATCCTTGTGTCTTACTCCCACACGTGGATAGAAGGATCGCGCGCCTCTTCCCCTCCCCCGCAATGTCGCTCGCCTGGACAAAGAACACGAGGCGCTCAGCATCGTGAGACCAGTCGTCCGAGGTTGGATCAAAAGGCTCCACTCTTCCAAATTGCAGCATCTTCTGAGGGGATTACTTCAATGATCAAGGAGGAAATTTTCTTTTACTTGCAACTACCGTGCGAGGTATGGCCTGAATTCGGTTCTTCTGAGCTTTTCTGTTCTTCCTCGCTTCTTGCCTTGTTTTTTCCACGGCTTTTCAAGCTTTTACTCTCATCGCCAGTTTGTTGGATCCTGTGCCCTTGGTTTGTTGAGGCTAAAGGATCTGGGTTACATGCTTGTTTTGGGGTGGTACAGAGACAGAGAACATCAGTAGATCATTTTTAGAATGAACACATTTACAAACTAAACTCAGCAGCTACACTTGTGTGCTCACAACTCAGAACTTTGTCTTCACTCTTCAGTGTCTCACTCAAGACTCTCTCATAGAGGTAGCCCTCTGTACTCTGCTATTGGGTATTAAGACCATGTGATCTTACATTACAACACTTGTCTTAAAGGTATATTACACATCAGATTACTAGACTCTGTAATGTAATGATTGGCCTCTGCATATAGCAGACAACCAACTAACCAAAGGAAAATCTCAAGGAGGAAGGCAAGTTAACATAAAAGTGTAGCTCTTGAGCTCTCTGTATTTTACATTGTCAGTCATATTCCATAGTGGAGACAGTACATCACAAAGTAGCTCTTTCCATCAGCCTCATCAAAGGTAGTAGGACATTTATGAACTTAGTTAATTCCCTTAACTATAGAGCTTCTTAACTTGGACTGTTTGCATTCCTACCCTGTCTCTGATCTATCCCTCTTCTTTGGCCATAGCATCCTCTTTGGGATCAGAATAATAGATTTCTGTCAGGAAGATATAATCATTTTCATAGTGTTATTGAAATTTATTGTGAAGTTGAGTAATAGTGGGGCCTGTGTCTATGGGTCTGTGTGTGAGGAGGTTTTAATTGAATTAGAGACAGCTGGTCTGGAGGCTTTGATGTAAGAAGAGAAGCTTAGGTTTGAAATGCTAAATAGATAAACATTGGTGAAGTTTTAGAATGTAAGTTGTAAAGGGAACATTTGCATTTTTAAATAAACCAAAGTAGCTTGAATTCAAAAGGGGGGTGTAATGTTACACCTAGCCAGGAAAAGTTAAGAAGCAGTGTTTTATTTTTCCCAAAGATTATTGGTAAAAATACTACTCTGATAGATTTTTATTATTAGAGAGGTGAAGTCCAAAAACATAGTGAAACAATGGGGATTTGCATTCAAAGGGGAAAATATGTATAAAAGAGATGCCTCAAGCTGCTGGCTATGAGGAACTGAAGCTGAGAAAAACTCACGTTGAGTTTGACTGTTCGGGGTATTGTGCTACTTTGCCTGGGTCTTTTTAAATCTATGTGTTTTACTGTTTCCTTAACTGGGAGTTAGATTAACTAGGGGAACTAGGAGTTATCATAGTAGTAACTTGTAAACCTATGTTCGTGCTTAAAATCATTAAAAAAAATTTAATAAAGGTTTAATTTAGTTTTGTAAGAAACCTATAAGACTCACTGGTCTTATTACTATTGAATTCAAGGCACGCATCTCGAAATACATACAAATTGTAAAATAGTGGTGACAGTTGTTTCCCTCTGGGATTTGAACGGCTCAGAATTTACCATCCACTGTGCCATAGCATTACAATAGTAAAATATTGCTGTTGGGTTATAGTTTGAGTAATGTACCTGCCAAGCACCAGTCAAAACTTCTTTGTCTAACACTTTTAGCAAATCAAATAAAATGCAAGTGCCAACTTCTCCCCTACTTTTAGCTTTCTGATCTGATGAATTTCTATTGGTGATGTTCAATAATGACGTTGTTCTTCCATTTCATCTCTGTATTCCTGTGACTGAAGACTTGTCAGCCTTTCTCTTTGGGTGGGAGTCATTTGGATTGTCATCTAAATTTGAGACTATTTCAGACTGACATGCACACTGTAAATGATATAGAGTTTGGTCTTGAAAAATCAATAAATACTTTAAAAAAAATTATTGAGTCTCAATTGAAATCCATGGGCTGTCAATCATAAATGATGTATTTGATGTTGTTGGCCCTGCCTGTGTCTATGAGGCATGCAGTCACACACACTCAAGGATTGATCTAATCATTGTGTCTCATCCATCATCGGTAACCTGACTTGCAGAAATAATGGAAACAGTTGGGGAGCATTTTTGTTCACAGACATTGAATCTTTAATTGATAGCTCATAACCCTAAAACGCAACATTTTCAAACTGTGATTCATATATTGATTTATTTTTGTGGAATCCAATATTTCAACTTCATTCACTATATCTTACATGCCATTTATGGGTTTTTACATCCAAATGTGTGAGGGGGCGGGTGGGAGATATCACAGGAAGGTCTCTTCAAAAGAGTTCTGCAGAAATCATGTTCGACTTGAAACATTAACTGTTCTTCTCTGCATGGATGCTGCCATACCTGCTGAGATTTTTGTTTTCATTTCAGATTTCCAGTATCGTTGCTTTTATTTCAGTAATGTGAGATATTAATTAACGGCTCTTTCAAAACTGACTGAATAGATGAGCAAGCCATACTGCATTTCTGGGAATTGTGATGGATGGTCATGTATTGTGAATAGACCTTGATGGGGTTTTGGTAGTATTAGTTAGTGACCAGCACAGAAGGCAGATTTTTGTCAATAGATTTGCAGAATGGGAGCATCGATGGCAAGGCCAGAATTTATTGCCCTTGAAACAATGATGGTGAGCCACCTTCTTAAATACAACTGATTGGCTTGTTATGCCATTTCAGAGGACAGTTAAGCAAAGGTAGTTATAAGCAAAGTTATGGGTCATGACATAAAAGAGATAGTAGCGAAATTGGCTGAGTGACAGGAAACAGCGAGCAGTAGTTAATGAATGTTTTTTGGGCTGGGGGAAGGTTTATAGTGGAGCTCTCCAAGGGTCAGTGTTTGGACCCTTACTCTTCCTAGACTAATGACCTAGACTTTGGTTTACAAGGCACAACTTCAAAATTTATAGATAATACAAAATTTTAAAGCACTGTGAACAGTGAGTACCTCAACCGCAGGGCAGCCCTTGCCCCAGCCCAAGTCACCTCAACCGCAGGGCAGCCCTTGCACCCCCCTGCCCCTACTAAGTCACCTCAATCGTGAAGTCAAACAGGCGACCCTGACGAGTGCTGCGCAATGTTACTGTGCACTCATTAGAACATAAGAACCATCAGAAATAGGAACAGGAGTAGACCATTCGGCCCCTCAAGCCTGCTCTGCCATTCAATAAGATCATGGCTGATTATCTTGTGTTTCGATTTCCACATTCCCATCTACCCCCGATAACCTTTGACTCCCTTGCCTAACAAGAATCTATCTGTCTCTGCCTTAAAAATATTCAATGACCCCGCCTCCACCACCTTCTGAGGCAGAGAGTTCCAAAGTCACACAGCCCTTGGAGAGAAAAAATTTCTCCTCATCTCTGTCCTAAAAGGGTAACCCCTCATTTTAAAACAATGCCCCCTAGTTCTGGACTCACCCACAAGAGGAAACATCCTTTTGACATACCTTGTCAAGGCCGTTCAGGATCTTGCACACTTCAATCAAATCACCCTTCACTCATTTAAACTCCACTGGAAACAAGCCCAGTCTGTCCAACCTTTCCTCCTAAGACAACCCACTCATTCCAGGTATCAATCTAGTAAAACTTTGAACCGCCTCCAATGCATTTACATCCTTCCTTAAATAAGGAGACCAAAACTGCACACAGTATTCAAGGTGCAGTCTCACCAATGCCCTGTATAACTGAAGCATAACAACCTTACTTATGGGCAGGATTTTCCCGTCAGTAAGCGGGGGTGGGGCCCGTTTGCCGACGCATAAAATGACGCGCGGTGTCGTCAGGCGGAAATCCCGATGTCACCGCGCCCCATTTAGATTTTCAGGTGGGCGGGGGCTCAGCAGAATCAGCTGTGCTCCCGCCGACCTGTCTATGGCCAATTGAGGCCATTGACAGAGTTGCTTAAGTAATTAATGGACCTGCCAGTCCAACCTTAAGGCTGGCGGACAGGCCAGGAGCCCTGGCAGGCATTAGAAAAAGCGTGAAACCCTCATCCACGGGCGGGATGAGGTTTCATGTAGGTTTTAAAAAATTTAATTAAAGTGTTTTTAAAAGTCATGGACATGTCCCAACTCATGTGACAGTGTCACATGAGGGGATATGGCAGGGAATTTTTTTCCATTTTTAATAATTTGTACAGTAGAGATGATCTCCCTGAGGCAGCACTTAGCTATAACCTCCTTAATAATCAATCCTGATAATTTACCCACGACAGATGTCAGGCTAACTGGCCTATAGTTTCCTGTTTTCTGCCTCCCTCCCTTCTTGAATAGATTGGTTATATTTGCTACTTTCCAATCTGATGGAACCTTTCCAGAATCTAGTGAAATTTGGAAAATTAACACTTGCGCATCGACTACCTCATTAGCCACCTCTTTTAACACCCTAGGATGTAGTCCATTAGGACCCGGAGACTTGCCAGCCCACAGCTCCATCAATTTGCTCAGTATCATTTCCCCAGTGATTTCAATTGCACCAAGTTCCATTCTCCTGTTCACCTCCTGATTTACAGCCATTACTGGAATGTTTTTTGTATCCTCCATAGTGAACACAGAAGCAAAATATTTGTTCATTTCTTCTGCCATTTCCTTATTGTCTACTATTAACTCCCCACTGTCACTCTCTAGAGGACCAACACTCACTTTACTTACTCTTTTCCTTTTTAATCAACTGTAGAAACTCTTGCTATCCATTTTTACACTTCTAGCTAGCTTCCTCTCATACTCTAATTTCTTTCTCCTGATTAACCTTTTAGCCATTCTCTGCCATTCTTTATATTCTGTCCAATCACCTGACCTGCCACTCATCCTTGCAAAGTTTGATGCTTTTTCCTTAAGTTTGATACTTTCCTTACCTTCTTTAGCTAACCGTGGATGGTGGGTCCTCCCCTTAGTATTTTTCTTTATAGTAGGAATGTGCTTATTCTGAATACTCTGAAATATCCCCTTAAATGTCTTCCACTGCTTCTCTATTGATCTATCCTATAGCCTAGTTTCCCAGTTTTCACTTCAGCTAGCTTATCTTTCTTCTCCACATAATTGCCCTTATTTAAGTTTAAGATACTAGTCTTAGACCCACTCTTCTCCCTTTCAAACTGGTTGTAAAATTCAATCATATTGTGGTCACTGCTACTTAGTGGTGCCTTTACTCTGAGGTCATTAATTAATCCTGTCATGTTACTCACTTCTGAGCTCTCATCAAAGTGCAGCCGGCCAACTGCACCGTTTTTATACGCTGTTGTGAAACACGTCAGCGTGTTTTCCCGCCGATGTGGGCCGACAATCCAGCTGGGGTGGTGAGGGTGGGGGGGGGCGGGGTTGGGGGTTACTTCCAGCAGGCTGGCCTAAAAATGATATGCAGAGACAAAGATGTTCCTGATGTCTGATGGCAGGAACCAGGCCGAGCGGACAATCGCAAACTGGTTTCACGCCGTCGTGAAGCCAATCACACCGTATTGTCCGTTCACATCACCGAACGCGCCTGACGCCAGTGGGCACGGAAAATCCTGGCCCTGGGGAGAGTAGATAAAGAGAAATTGTTTCAACTTGTGAAAGGGTCGAGAATGAGAAGGCACGGATCCAAAATAATTGGCCTAAGAAGCAAGAGTGACATGGGGGGAAACTTTTTCACATGACGAGTGGTTAAAGTCCGGAGTGCACTGCCCGAGAGTTTGGTGGACGCGGGTTCAGTCGAGGCATTCAAAGGGGAATTAGACTGTTATCTGAAAAGAAAGAATATGCAGGGTTACAGGATGAAGGCGGGCGGATGGCACGACGTTAATTACTTAGTCAGAGAGCCAGTGCAGACTCACTGTAACAATTCTGTGATTCCGTGATTCTGAGCTTAAGAGTCAACCACATTACTGTGGGTCTGGAGTCACGTATCGGCCGGACTGGGTAAAGATGGCAGATCTCCTCCTCTAAAGAAGATTAGTGAACCAGATGGGCTTTTTGAACAACCCAGTAGTTTCGTGGTTTCATGTTTCATTTTACTGCAGAATTATCGAATTAATTGATTTAAATTCCCCAGCTGCCTCAGTGGGTTTGGACCCATGTCTCCAGAGCATTAGTACAGGCATCTGGGATACTGTAAAAAATAAAAACACAAAGTGGCTGGGAATACTCAGCAGGTCTGGCAGCATCTGTGGAGAGAGAGTTAATATTTCAAGTCAAATAGGACTCTCCTTCAGAACAGGCCTTTGGACTCCTGGTCCACTACGCTACCATAGTCTTTAAATGGACCACAAGCTAAAACAGCGATTAACACTTCCATTGTAAAACACCAATCATCTTTCTCTAAATATATCCATTACTAGATAACATATCCCTAGCATATTTCACAAACCTTATAAGCTCCATGATGGATATGACTTTATGTGCCAAGATTGCTTGATGTCATCCACCAGTTTGTTTAAAAAAAAGAAAAAAATCTTTATTCGACCTGAAGATAATTGATAGACATTTCTACCTAATTTCAAGCAGTCACCAAAATGTGCTGCAGATAGTAAGTTCACTGTCAAGTGCCTTGCAAGAAGTTCTATGTCTATGTCTATGTCGAGACAGTCGTTCCATCGTTTCTCAGATTTCCAAAAAAAGCTTATACCTCAGATGTTTTATGTGTAAATCTATCACTAAAGTCACTATCAGGCCTGGGAGTCTACACACTTAATAGAAGTTCAATAATGCATTCATCTTTCTTGAATGATTTTGGGCCAATGTTATCCTGCTGGCAAATTCTTCATCCTATCCACCCAATTGCCTTACTGTAACATATGTTTCTGAGTCACTCACCTTTTCACTGTCACATGTGGTTCAATCATATTTACAGCAGGGGATGGGACCCCAGAAGACAAGTAATGAAGGTTAAATAATTTTCCTCAGCGATGACCCTGCTTGATCACTGCCTCTCTCGTTGATTTATACAGAGCTACTTGTTAAATCAGTAAGGTGGAACTACAGGAATTACAGCTAATGCCAAATCTCCATTAGTCTTAACTCCAGGTCACTTTGTCCTAGTGTGAATAATCGCTACCATGTTGGTCAATTATCTCAGTAGATATTTTAAAGTTGTTGTTTTGAGAATGGATATCAAGCTTTTTGAAATTATTCTGTCATGGAACATGAGTGTCGTTGGCAAGGCCAACATTTGTTACCATCCCTAATTGCCCTTAAGGGCAGTTTTAAATGTCAACCACATTGGTGCGGGTCTGGAGTCACATGCAGGTCAGACCAGATAAGAACAGCAGAATTCCTTGAATAAAAGAAGGAAGTGAACCAGATGGGTTTTTACAACAATTGATGGTAGTTGTCATGGTCACCATTACTGAAATTAGTTTTCAATTCCAGCTTTTATTAATTGAATTTGAGCCCTTGTCCCCAGAGCATGGCCTGGGCTTCTATAATTACCAGTCCTGTAAAGAGTACCATTACACCACCATCTCCCTCTGAATCAAATTTGTTAATAACATAAAATAGAAATGGCATTTTGTGAAAGTAAGAAGCAATAAGGAAAGACTTGGATTAATATAGTGTCCTTTACAACCATAAGGCATCTGAAAGGGCTTTACAGCCAATGTTGAATTTTGATGTGTAGTCAGTGTTGTAGTATCAAACACAACAGCAACTTGTGCATGGCAAGATCCCAGAAACTATGATGTGATAATAACTGAGAATTTTTTTGTCACATCATTTGAGAAATAAAATATTGACCGGAGCATCAGGTATAATTCCCCTGTTTTTCTTCAAAATAGTGCCTCTGGATCTTTTATGTGCATCTGGGAGGTCAAGCAGGGTCTTGGTTTAACGTTTCATCCAAAAGGTGGCACCTCCAACAGTACAGCATTCCTTCCCTACTGTTTTGGAGTGTCAGCCTTGATGTCTGTGAACCCACAACTTTGTGACACAGAGATGTGAGTGCTACCAACTGAGACGCAGTGTAAAAATATTCATAAATTCTGGAAATCTGGTCCCAGTAAAAGCTGGAATTAAAACTACGGGGCAACTAAGCAAGTAAACACATCTTCCTTTACAATTACCTTAATTCCTCTTTAAAAATTCTTACATGAAAGAATATTTGATGATTTATTAAATCAGAAGAAAGTTAATTATTTGTTGATCATTCTGGTCCAAACAGACAATAGCTTCAAATCGCTTATTTCTTTTATTTCCCAAATTTGAAATATCAAGAGAAATTAAGCCAGACAAAATGACTTTGGCAAAAATAAAAACAAAAAACTGCGGATGCTGGAAATCCAAAACAAAAACAGAATTATCTGGGAAAACTCAGCAGGTCTGGCAGCATCGGCGGAGAAGAAAAGAGTTGACGTTTCGAGTCCTCATGACCCTTCAACAGAACTAGGTGAATATTAGGAGAGGGGTGAAATATAAGCTGGTTTAAGGTGGGGGGTGGGGAGAGAGAAGTGGGGGGGTTGGTGTGGTTGTAGGGACAAGCAAGCAGTCATAGGAGCAGGTAATCAAAAGATGTCACAGGCAAAGGAACAAAGAGGTGTTGAAGGTGGTGATATTATCTAAACGAATGTGCTAATTAAGAATGGATGGCAGGACACTCAAGGTACAGCACCCCCCCCCCCCCCCCCCCCCGCCCCCACCCCTCCCCATCTTAAACCAGCTTATACTTCACCCCTCTCCTAATATTCACTCAGTTCTGCTGAAGAGTCATGAGGACTCGAAACGTCAACTCTTTTCTTCTCCGCCGATGCTGCCAGACCTGCTGAGTTTTTCCAGGTAATTCTGTTTTTGTTTAAAATGACTTTGGCTACAGCTCAAGCTAATATTTGGGTCTAGCAATGAATTATGTTTCAGTTGTGATTGCTTTGCTTACTGTAAGCCAGATTGGCATGGAGGTCTTCAAATACACTAATCATGGCATCTGCATGGTCTTGTTGGACCTTCGGCTTAATGCTGGAATGTATGTGCTTAACCAGAAAAAGATTATTTATTTATTTTTAAATTTTGAAATTTGCTTTTAAAACCAACATTACTTGGAGGCAGAACTGGTGTAGCTCCACAGAGATAATGCGAGCCAGGTTTCCAGACTGACAGGAAGGGAACACCTTTCAAATAGCGACCACGATGCGGTTTTAGGCTTGAGATGGAGTTGAGGGAATCATAAAGCAAGATTTTAACTTTAAGTAAATCAAACTTTGAAGGGATGAGAATGAATTGACTGTAATAGACTTCACTGAACTGTTAACGGGTGAAACTGCAGCTCTATGGGGAGGTGGGGGTGTAATGGTAATGACACTGGGCTAGTAATCTAGGGATCCAAGCTAATGTCTGGGGGCATGGATTCAAATCTCCCCCATGGAAGCTGGTGGAATTTGAATTCAGTTCATAAGTCTGGAATATGAAGATAGCCCTAGTAATGGTGACTGTGAAACTATCATTGATTGCTGTAACAACCCATCTGGTTCACTAATGCCCTTTAAGGAAGGAAACCTGCTGTCCTTACCTGGGTCTGGCCTACATTTGACCACAGACACACAGCAATTTTGAAATGGCCTAGCAAGCCACTCAGTTCAAGTGCAAGGACAACAAATGCTGACAGAGTCACATAAGGGACATGTTTTATAGCATTTTTAAAATATTTATTTTTAACTCTTCAACTCTCTGAGGCAGCTCTGTGCCTCAGGGAACTTTTCCAGTGTGCACCCGCGTGCATGCGCGAACTTGCACTCTTGCCCTCCTCCACAGTAACCCCCCCTCCCCCACAACACCCCCCCACACAGGCAGCGCAGAGCGATGCCGCACACGTGATATGCTGGGCAGGCTTTAATTGGCCCGCCAGTGTGAAATCGTGGTCAGGCCCCGATTGCGAGCGGCGGTCGGCTTCCCGGCCACACCCACCAAGCCCACCCAATGAGGGGAAAAATCCCCCCCCCCATTAACTCTGTTTCTCCATTCAGAGACCCTCAGTATTTCCAGAACTTTCGGTTTTTATTGTTAGATGAACAATTTGAACCAATTTTCAAAATGGAAGAACATAATAAAATTCCAATGGTACCAGGGAACCTAAAAGTAAGTCAAGGGAAAAGCAACTTAATGGATGTTATGTAAGTAAAAAGAAAGTAATGGAAAAAATAACATGACTTAGGATAGACAATTCTCCTGAACTTGATGGGTTCCATCCAAGAATATTAAAAGAACTAGGCAGGAAAATTATACCTGTTTCAGTCAAAATTTTCCAAAGCTCTCTAGATTCAGGACTGTGCCTTTGGATTGAAAAATTGTATCTGTCTCTCCATTACTTAAGAAAGGACAGAAAAAGTATATAGCTATAGACTTGTCAGTTTAACATCAATTGTGGATAAGTTACTGGAATCTAGCATCACAGTGACCAGGATTGTCCAGTACCGGCCTGGCCAGTGACTGAGCACTGGGATGAGTATCAGCTCATAAAAGTCAGCCCGGATTTGTGAAAGACGGGTCATTTGTGCATGATGAAGTTTGTTGAATGTTTTGAGGAGGCCGCTAGCATGGTTGATAGGAAAGTGTCAATAGATGTTGCGATGCAATCAATGTCTTCAAAGCTTGCATTTTTTGAGACAGACCCTAACTGAAAAGGGGGAGCTAAGAAAGAAAACTGACACTTCCAATTTCTAAGGACACCAAGACTAAGATTACCAACTCTGGCTGGACATATTCCAGGAAACACCAACGGAAGTGACGGCATGGGAAGCCGATGGCACGGCGAGCACGAGTCTGGGAACGCTTGAAAATACCAAGGCGTTCCCAGGGGATTATAATCTCTGTCCTAAATAATAGGCTAGATGCCAACAGGTATTGAAAAATAGACAAATCTGAAGGACTCAAGGACTCTTGCGGATTTTCCAATGGTTCAAGGACCACAGTTTGAAAAGCTGAGCCAATGGAGACCGATAATGAAAGGGGCAGCAAGTGTAGGAAACTGATAACTCAACTACACTGAGTTTAATTAGAACTTCTTCAGGTTACTGTGAGCAACTGCCACACAGAGTGCACTAACACCTTTCACGATCGATTAAAAAACTACCAAGCTCAGCAGTGCTTTTTTTAAATATCTCCATTCACGGGGTGAGGACATCTGAAATTGAAACGCTTGGAAAACAGCATTTTCTTGGGGGAATACATTTTGCCATTTTAACGCAGGAGGCTCCAACCCAATTCTCTTTTTATTAAAATAAAACCTACTGCTTTGCAGTTTCGGCATTGATTAAGGGGCATATGACAGCCAAGGAGAATTGGAAGCCAGGTAAGGCTGGAGGGGTAGCACTGTTAGTGCAATAGTTAGAGATGACCTTGGTTCAGGAAAGCATGATGTGGAATTGGTTTGGGTGGAGATGAGGAATAGTAGGGGAAAGAAGTCACTGGTGGGAGTAGCCTACAGACCCCCTAATAGTAACCACAATGTAGAACAAAGTATCCAGGAAGACATTTTGGGTGCTTGTGATAAAAGGACAACAATAATCATGGGTGATTTTAATCTACATATGAACTGGAAAAATCAGATTGGCAGTAGTAGCCTGGATGAGGAGTTCTTAGAATGCTTTCAAGATAGTTTTTTAGAGCACATTCTGGAATCAACCAGAGAGCAGGTTATATTAGACTTGGTATTGTGTTATGTGACAGGATTAATTAATGACCTCAGAGTAGAGGCACCCCTAGGTAGCAGTGACCACAATATGATTGAATTTTACAGTTTGAAAAGGAGAAGAGTGGGTCTAAGACAAGTATCTTAACCTTAAATAAGGGCAAGTATGTGAACATGAAAGCTGAGCTAGCTGAAGTGAACTGGGATACTAGGCAATAGAGAAACAGTGGCAGACATTTAAGGGGATATTTCAGAACATTCAGAATAAGTATGTTCTTACTATAAAGAAAAATTCTAAGGGGAGGACCAACCACCCGTGGTTAACTAAAGAAGTTAAAGAAAGCTTCAAACTTAAGAAAAAAACATATCTACAGAGGTAAGTGGCAGGTTAGAATATTGGTCAGGATATAAAGAATAACAGAGCATGACTAAAAGGTTAATCAGGAGAAAGAAATTAGAGTGTGAGGAAGCTAGCTAGAAATGTAAAAACGGATAGCAAGAGTTTCTACAGGTATTTAAAAAGCTAAAGAACAAGTACGGTGAGTGTCGGTCCTCTTGAGAGTGAGATGGGGAGTTAATAGTAGATAATAAGGAAATGACAGATGAAATGAACAACTATTTTGCTCTGACTTCACTATAGAGGATATAAAATCATTCCAGTAATAGCTGCAAATCAGGAGTATGAGGGAAGAAATACTTAGTGAAATTACAATCACCAGGGAAGCGGTACTGAGCAAACTGGTGGAGCTGTGGGCTGACAAGTCTTCAGGTCCTGATGGACTTCATCCTAGGGTCTTAAAAGAGGTGGCTAATGTGGTAATAGATGCGTTGGTGTTAATTTTCCAAAATTCACTAGATTTTGGAAAGGTTCCATCAGACTGGAAAGTAGCAAATATAACCCTTCTATTCGTGAAGGGAAGGAGACTGAAAACAGGAAATGATAGGCCAGTTAGCTTGACGTCTGTCATGGGGAAGGTGTTAGAATCAATCATTAAGGAGATTATAGCTGGGCACTTATAAAAACTCAAGGTAATTGGAAACATGGTTTTGTGAAAGGAAAATCATGTTTAACCAATTTATTAGAGTTCTTTGAAGGAGTAATGTGTGCTGTGGATAAAGAGGAACTTGTAGATGTGATGTACTTAGATTTCCAGAAGGCATTTGATAAGGTGCCACACCAAAGGTTATTGTGGAAAATAAAAGCTCATGGTGTAGTGGATAACATATTAGTATGGATAGAAGACTGGCTGACAGGCAGAAAGCAGAGGATATGCATAAATAGGTCTTTGTTGGATTGGCAGGATGTGACGAGTGGAGTCCCACAGGGTCTGTACTGGGGCCTCAACTTATTACAATTTATATCAATGTCTTAGGTGAAAGGAGCAAAGACATGGTAGCTAAATCTCCAGAAGACACAAAGATAGGTAGGAAAGTATGTTGTGAAGAGGACATAAGGAGGTTGAAGGAGAGATATAGACAGTTTGAAAGAGTGGGCAAAAAGCTGGTATATGGAGAATAATGTAGGAAAATGTGAAGTTGTTCACTTTGCAAGGAAAAATAAAAAAGCAGCGTATTACTTAAACAGAGAACGACTGCAGAATTCTGAGGTGCAGAGGGATATAGGTGTTCTCATGCATGAGTCACAATAAGTTAGTATGCAGGTACAGCAAGTAATTAAGAAGGCTAATGGAATGCTACCCTTTATTACAAGAGGAATTAAACATGTAAGTAACTATGTTATGCTTCAGTTATACAGGGCCTTGATGAGACCGCATCCTGAATATTGTGTGCAACATTGGTCTCCTTATTTAAGGAAGGATGTAAATGCGTTGGAGGTGGTTCAGAAGAGGTTTACTCGATTGACACCTGGAATGAAGGGGGTTGTCTTGTGAGGAAAGGTTGCACAGACTGGGCTTGTTTCCAATGGAGTTTAAAAGAGTGAGGGGTGACTAGATTGAAGTATATCAGATCCTGAATGGTCTTGACAAGGTACCACAGCATCACAGTATCTTTAGGGTGCAGAAGAGGGCCATTCAGCCCATCAAATCTTCATTGGCTCTCTGAAAGAGCATTCCACCAAGTCCCACTCCCCTGCCTTATTCCTGTAATCTTGCATGTTCTTTATTTTCAGGTAGCAATCCAATTCCCCTTTGAATACCACAATCGAATCTGCCTTTGAACCTGGAAGTTCATTCCAGGTTCTAAATCACCCTGTGGGTGAAAAATTTTTTCCTCCCATCACATTTACTCTTTTTGCCAGTTGTCTTGAATCTGTGCCCTCTAGTTCTTGATATTCTCTTGAGTGGGAACAGTTTCTCGCTATTTATCCTGTCCATAACCCTCAGGATCTTGAATATCTCTATCAAGTATCCTCTCAGCCTTCTTTTCTCCAGGGAAAAGAGTCCCAACCTCGCCAATGTATCCTCAGAGCTACAGTTCTTTATCCCTGGAATCATTCTTGTGAATCTCCTCTGTACTCTCTCCAACGCCTTCACATCCTTCCTCAAGTATGGCACCCAGAATTGGACACAGTACTCCAGATGAGGCCTAATGAGTGTCTTATACAAGTTCAACATGACCTCCTTATGCTTGAACTCAATGCCCCTATTAATAAAGCCTTAGCTGCTATATGCTTTATTAACTGCTCTCTCAACATATCCTGCCATCTTCAAGACTATGTATGTATACACCAAGGTTCCTCTGTTCCTGCACCTCCTTTAAAGGCTCTCCCTTTATTTTATACTGTTTCACCATAGTTTTCATGCCAAAATGAACCACCTCAGACTTCTCTACATTGAACTTCATCTGCCACTTGTCTGCCCAATCAATCAACAGGTCTGTGCCCTTCTAAAGCTCAAGACTGTTCCCATCACAGCTGACAACACTTCCAATCTTTGTACCATCTGCAAATTTTGAAATCATGGCCTGCACTCCACAGTCTAGGTCATTAATATATATCAGGAAGAGCAAGGGTCCCGATACTGACCCCTGAGGAACTCCAGTGCAAACCTCCCTCAAATCTGAAAAATAACCATTTGTCACAACTCTGTTTCCTGTCACTCAGCCAATTTCTTATCCAAGTGCTGACTTTCCCTTTTATCCCATGACCTATCATTTTGTTCACAAGTCTGTTGTGTGGCACTGTATCAAATGCCTTTTGAAAATCCATACACGCCACATCAACTGTGTTTCCCTTAAAAACCTTCTCTGTTACCTCCTCAAAAAACTACACCAATCAATGTTACTGCACCTTTTTCATTCCTTACCTCTAGCCAGAGAGATTCTGTCCTTGGCCCCTTTGAAACATCCTCTCTCTCCAGTACTGAAATGCCATCTTTAATCAATATTGCTACTCCCCACCCTCCCCCCCCAGCCTTTTCTTCCATTCCTGTCTCTCCCAAACACATTGTGCCCAGGAATATTTAACACCCAGTTCTGCCTTTCTTTGAGCCAGGTCTCTGTTTTGGCAATAATATCATATTTCCATTTGTCAACATATGCCTACAATTCATCAATCTTGTTCCATGTGTTCACATACATGCACATGAGCCCTGATTTTTTTACTTAGCCCCTTATTCAGATCCCGCCTAATGACTTGCTATTGCCTACTCTAATTCTATCAAAGTGTCCAGATAGCATACCTTGATACTACTCTCTGATATATTCTCATTATCAGTTGATACACCATTACTTCCCACTGCCAGTTTCTCTTCTCAGTGCTCCGAACTTGCCCTCAGGTTCCCATCGCCCTGCCAATCTAGTTTAACCCCTCCCCAACAGCACTAGCAAACCTGCCCACGAGGACATTAATCCCAGTCCTGTTAAGGTGTAACCCATCCTTCTTATGCAGGTCCCACCTGCCCCAGCACCGATCCCAATGGCTAAGGAATCTAAAGCCCTCCCTCCTACTGCACGGGCAGCATTTTCCTGTTGGCGAGCAGGGGGGGTGCGGGGCCTGTTCGCCGATATGTAAAATGATGCGGGGTGATGTCGGGCGGGTGTTCCAACGTCACCGCGCGTCATTTAGATTTTCAGTTTGGCGGGCACGCAGCTGAGTCAGCTGCGCACCTGCCGAACTGTCAAAGGCCTTTTAAGGCCATTTAAAACCTAATTAACTCAATTTAAAGAGCTGCCCATCTAACCTTGAGGTCGGTCAGGCAGGCAAAGAGCCCAGGCGGCCTTTGCATTTTTCATGAAAACTCATCCACGGGCAGGGTGAGGTTTCATGAAGTGTTTTAAAATCTAATAAAAATTTATGCATTTGTTCTTTGACATGTCCCAGCTCATGTGATAGTGTCACATGAGGGGACATATTTTAAAAGTTTTAAAAATCTTTATTTAAAAGTTTAACGCCGAAACAAATCTCCCTGAGGCACCTCTGTGCCTCAAGGAGATCTCCGCGCTCTTTCGTGCGCATGTGCGAAAGAGACACAGGGAACCACTCAGGGAATTGCCTCGCCCGCCCACACAGGGAGCGCTCAGCACTTCCAGGCACGCATCATGATGGGTGAGTCTCAATTGGCCCGCCCAGATAAAATGGCGGCATGGACCCAATCGGGGGCACCAATCAGGTTCGCACCTGCCCCCGCACAACCCCACCCCCCAGGTGGGGATATTTCTGGCCCATTTCTCCAGCCATGTGTTGAACTGCTTCACCTTCCAAACCCACGATCACCACGATCTAGAAGGTCAAGGGCAGCAGATAGATGGGAACACCACCACCTGGAAGTTCCCCTCCAAGCCACTCACCATCCTGACTTGGAAGTATATCGCCGTTCCTTCACTGTCGCTGGGTCAAAATCCTGGAACTCCCTCCCTAACAGCATTGTGAGCGTACCTACACCACATGGACTGCAGCGGTTCAAGAAAGCAGCTCACCACCACCTTCTCAAGGGCAACCAGGGATGGGCAATAAATGCTGATATAGCCAGTGAAGCCCACATCACATGAATGAATAGAAAAAAAACTGCTCAATCTTCCTATCCCTATGCCCACTAGCACACGACACTGGGAGCAATCTTGAGATTACTGCTCTTGAGTCCCTGCTTTTTAATTCCCTTCCTAACTCCCCAAAATCTGGTTTTTAGGACCTCATCCATTTTCCTACCTATCTCATTGGTCCCAATGTGGACCACAACATCTGGCTGTTCACCCTCCACCAAAAGAATGTCCTGCAGCTGCTCTATGACACCCTTGACCCTGGCAGCAGGGAGGCAACACACCATCCTGGAGTCACGTCTATGACCACAGAAAGGCCTCTCTGCACTCCTAACTGTGGAATCCCCGATGACTATAGCACCTCCGCTCCTCCTCCTCCCCTCCTGTGCAGCTGAGCCACTTTGGCTCGAGCCATGGTCCTCTGAGGAACCATCTTGCTCACCAGTATCCAAAATGGAAAAGCGGTTAGAAAGCAAGAAAGCTTCAGGGGATTCCTGCACTCCCTGTCAGTTTCTTTTAGATACTCTTGCAGTCACCCATTCCCTCTCTCCCTGTGTATTTCTTAGCTGCAGTGTGACCACCTCTCTAAATATGCTATCCACATAATCCTCGGGTAGATGTGGAAAGGATGTTTCCTCTTGTGGGTGAGTCCAGAACTAGGGGGGCACTGTTTTAAAATTAGGGGTCACCCGTTTAGGACAGAGATGAGGAGAAATTTTTTCTCTCAGGGCGTTATGCAACTTTGGAATTCTCTGCCTCAGAAGGTGGTGGAGGCGGGGTCATTGAATATTTTTAAGGCAGAGGTAGAGAGATTCTTGTTTAGCGAGGGAATCAAAGGTTATCGGAGGTAGATGGGAATGTGAAATTTGAAACACAAACAGACCAACCGTGATGTTATTGAATGGCGGAGCAGGCTCGAGGGGCTGAATGGCCTACTCCTGCACCTATTTCATATGTTTGAATGGTTTTAGACTTGCAGTAGAAATTGGATCATTTGTCACTTGGGAAGCTTAAACTCACGAGCTGTCACTTGCGTACAGCTGCTTTAGATCTTCACAGTCACCACCTGCGGCACCCGAAATACCAACCTGTCTAAAGACGTTAACACGAGCAGTGCACATTATTCCGATGATAAGCCTCCGCCCCTGGTTTTGGGCTGTCCTGGGTAAAGGAGGATTCTACCTGTAAACTCCCTACTCCGGCTCCGGCTACCCCTGGATCATTTAAAACTCCTGGGCCGAAGCTGCTGTAACCAATCAGCGCTGCAGTGCGGCAATGTTGGCCTTTCCGCTCCAGTGTCTGATCGTTCCGCAAGCACTGAGGGGGCAGCTGCAGGCCCCATAAGAACATGAGAAAGAAATAGGAGCAGGAGGAGACCATTCGGCCCCTCGAGCCTGCTCCGCCATTCAGCAAGATCATGGCTGATCTTCCTGTGCTTCGATTTCCACATTCCCATCTAACCCCGATAACCTTTGATTCCAAACATGCGGACGTGCAGTGTCAGCTACCTGCGTTAAAGAATAACAAGAAACAGGAGGCCTGTGGGCCTGTTCCACCTTTCAACAAGATCATACCTAAAGTCCACCTTCCCACAATATCCCCATACCCCTTAATTCTCCCAGTAACCTAAAATCTATCAACCTCTGCCTTTGGATCTATTCAACGTCTGAGCAACCACAACCCTCTAGGGTGGAGAATTCCCAAGATTCACAGCCTCCTGAGTGAAGATATTTCTCCTGAGCTCAGTCCTAAATGGCTGACCCCTTATTCTGAGACTGTGACCCTGTGATTCCTATCCAGTAGAAACATTTTCTCATCATCTACCCTATCCAGTGCCTTAAGAATTTCGTATGTTTTAATGGGATCACTTCTTGTTCTTCTAAACTCCAGGGAATATAGTCTACTTAATCGTCCCTCATAAGAGAATCCCCTTATCCCGGGAACTACTCCCTTAGGATAAGCACATTCTTCCTTACTGATACTGATCAAAGGCAGACAAAATGGAGTTGAAGTACAGATCAACCAGGATGTGAGAGAGAGAGAAAAAGTGGGAGGGAGAGAGAGAGAAGGAAAGAGGCAGAGAAAGAAAGAGGGAAAGAAAGAAAGAGAGAAAGAAATGAAGGGAGAGAGAAGGAAAAAGAGAGAAAGAGAGAAGGAAAGTATACAGTACCTTTCAGAGCTTAGGCTTTCCTTGGCACTTTACAGTCAATGAAGTATGTTTGAACTGTAGTCACGATTGTAATGTAGGCTCAAGGGGGCTGAATGCTCTACTTCTGATCTTACGTAAAGCAATTAAATTTAATAAAAGTACAATCGTAATTGTGAAGACATTTAAGTACTTCTAAACAGATGTCTTAAAATCCAAAAGGCTTCAGTGTGAGTTCCAAAGCAGGGGTGTTTCAAGATGAAAGTTACATTTATCAAAAGTTGAAAAGAATATTTGTCAAAGTTGATATCAAATTATGCTCGTAAGAACTCTTCCCATGTTGCAAAAGCTGATGATCAATTAATTGAACGTCTTGGATGGTATATTCTGTTTTGATATTTAAAATTACACCACAAGAGATGCAAATGAACATTATTTTCATGTGACTAGACGTATCTGTAATTTGTGTAATTAAAATTTGGAATTGGTTTTATGCTGTATGCACAAATTATGAAACTGGGCACTTAAATCTTATTCCATTAGAGAAGTTATCACAGAAACAAGTGCAGAAATTAAAATTATATTTTGATGTATGGCCCTAAATAACGTGACTTCAATAAACTGAAACTCAACCAAGAATGGATGTCGGCTGTGACTCAGTTAGTAGCAATCTGGCCTCGGAGTCAGAAATTCGTGTCTGCAAGTCACACTACAGGACCTTTAGAGGTGCTGTCTTTTCAATGAGATGCTAAAACAAGTTCCCATCTGTCCTTTCACTTGGGTGCAGACAATCCCACAGCACTATTTTGAAGAAGAGTGGTGAGTTATCCCAAGTGTTCAGCCCAATGTTTACCCCTCAGTCAACACCACAAAAACAGATTAGCTTGTCATTGTCACATTTCTGTTAGGTGGATCTTGCTGTGTGCAAATATTTTTTATTCATTCAAGGGATGTGGGCTTCGCTGGCTGGGTCGGCATTTATGGCCCATCCCTAGTTGCCCTCGAGAAGGTGGTGGTGAGCTGCCTTCTTGAACCGCTGCAGTCCATGTGGTGTAGGTAAACCCACAGTGCTGTTAGGAGGGAGTTCCAGGATTTTGACCCAGCGACAGTGAAGGAATGGCCATATGTTTCCGAGTCAGGATGTGAGTAACTTGGAGGGGAACTTCCAGCTGATGGGATTCCCATCTGCTGCCCTTGTCCTTCTAGATGGTGGTGGTCATGGGTTTGGAAGGTGCTGTCTAAGGAGCCTTGGTGAGTTCCTGCAGTGCATCTTGTAGATGGTACACACTGCTGCTACTGTACGTCAGTGGTGGAGGGAGTGAATGTTTGTGGATGTGGTGCCAATGAAGTGGGCTGCATTGTTCTAGATGGTGTCAAGCTTCTTGAGTGTTGTGGGAGCTGCACTCATCCAGGCAAGTGGAGCATATTCCATCACACTCCTGACTTGTGCCCTGTAGATGGTGGACAGGCGTAGGGGAGTCAGGAGATGAGTTACTCATTGCAGGGTCCTATCCTCTGGCTTGCTCTTGAATGCCTAGTCTAGTTCAGTTTCTAATCAATGGTAACCCCAGGATGTTGATAGTTTGGGATTCAGTGATGATAATGGCATTGAACGTCAAGTAGTGATGGTTAGATTCTCTTTTGTTGGAGATAGTCATTGCCTGGCACTTGTGTGGCACGAATGTTATTTGCCACTTGTCAGCTCAAGCCTGGATATTGTCCAGGTCTTGCTGCATTTGGCCATGGACTGATTCAGTATTGAGAAGTCGCAAATGGTGCTAAACATTGTGCAATCATCAGTGAACATCCCCACTTCTGACCCTATGATGGAAGGAAGGTCATTTATGAAGAAGCTGAAGATAGTTGAGCCTAGGGCATTACCCTGAGGAACTCCTGCAGTGATGTCCTGGAGCTGAGATGACTGACCTCCAACAACCACAACCATCTTCCTTTGTGCTAGGTATGACTCTAACCAACGGTGAGTTTTTCCCTGATTCCCATTGACTCCAGTTTTGCTAGGGCTTCTTGATGCCACACTTGGTCAAATGTGGTCTTCATGTCAATGGCACTCTCACCTCACCTCAGGAGTTCAGCTCTTTTGTCCATGTTTGAACCCAGGCTGTAATGAGGTCAGGAGCTGAGTGGCCCTGGCGGAACCCAAACTGGGTATTAGTGAGCAGATTATTGCAAAGTAAGTGCCACTTGATAGCACTGTTGATGACTCCTTCCATTACTTTACCGATGACGGAGAGTAGACTGATGGGGCAGTAATTGGCCAGGCTGGATTTGTCCTGCTTTTTGTGTACAGGACATACCTGGACAATTTTCCACATAGCCGGGTAGATGCCGGTGTTGTAGCTGTACTGGAACAGCTTGTCTAGGAACACAACAAGTTCTGGAGTACCAGTCTTCAGTACTATTGCCGGAATATTGTCAGGGCCCATAGCCTTTGCAGTATCCAGTGTCCTCAACCATTTCTTGATATCATGTAGAGTGAATCGAATTGGCTGAAGACTGGCATCAGTGAGCTGGGGACATCTGGAGGACGCCGAGATGGATCATCCATGTGGCATTTCTGGCTGAATTTTGTACCAAATGGGGTTTTGCGTATGGGGCTATTTGTGGAGCCTCCTCCTCCAGTGAGTCGTTTAATTGTCCGCCACCATTCATGACTGGATGTGGCAGGACTGCAGGGTTTAGATCTAATCTGTTGGTTGTGGAATTGCTTAGCCCTGTCTTTTACTTGCTGCTTATGCTGTTTGGCATGGAAATAGTCCTCTGTTGTAGCTTCACCAGGTTGACGCCTCATATTTAGGTATGCCTGGTGCTGCTCCTGGCATACCATCCTGCACTCTTCATTGAACCAGTGATGATCCCCTGGCTTGATGGTAATGGTAGAATTTAGAAAAATGAGAAGTGATCTCATTGAAACATACGAAACTTTTTTGGGCTTGACAGGGTAGATGCAGGAAGGATGCTTCCCCTGGCTGGAGGTGGGTGGTGTAGGTGTAGATTTTGGGGTGGGGGGTGGGAGGGCGGGGGTCCAGATCCAGGGGACACAGTTTCAGAATAAGGGGCAGGCCATTTAGGCCTGAGATGAAGAGGAATTTCTTCACTCAGAGAGAGGTGAATCCTTGGAATCCTCTACCCCAGAGGGCTGTGGAGGCTCAGTCAGTGAGTATGTTCAAGACAGGGATCAATAAATTTCTAGATATTAAAGTCAACAAGGGATTGTGTGAGAAAATAGAGTTGATGTAAAGTTGATCTAGTTGAATGGCGGAGCAGGCTAGAGGGGCTGAATGGCCTACTTCTGCTCCAATTTCCTATTACAACAATGACTACACATTAACGTTCTTCATTGACTTTAAAGGGCTTTGGAACATACCTGTGGTCATGAAAGGCACTATGTAAATGCAGGTCTTGTGTTTTCTTTCAGATTAACAGTCCACACACTAAACAACTTAAAGTTCTCCCGTCGGTGCAATTCCTAAAATGATTTATATAACATTAGTATTCAGCAGCTTGACTCCTAGCTTCAGATGATTACTAAACTCGTGGGCTAATTCCTGCAGTTATCCTGTGGGGGTATTTAATATATGTTGAAGAACTGTCTTAGCATGAATTTGCTGTAGATTTTGTGACATTTGGCAACTGTGAAGTTTGAAATTGAAAATATTTTGCATGTATAACTCTGTGTTCCTGCAACTCTTTTTTTTAATATATTCATTCATGGGATGTGGGTTTCGCTGGCAACTATCCCTTGAGAAGGTGGTGATGAGCCCCCTCCTTGAACCACCGCAGTCCGTGTGGTGCTGGTACACCCACAGCACTGTTCCTTTTTAGAAACTTTTTAGGGGTTTGATACAACTGATTGGCTTGCTAGGCCATTTCAGAGTCAACCACATTGCTGTGGGTCTGGAGTCACATGAAGACCAGGCAAGGACAGCAGATTTCCTTCCCTAAAGGGCATTATTGACAATCGACAATGATTTCAGGGTCATCACCAGACTTTTAATTCCAGATTTTTGTTGAATTCAAATTCCACCATCTGCTGTGCCGGGTCTCCAGAGCATTCCCCTGGCTCTCTGGATTACTAGTCCAGTGACAATACCACTGCACCATCACCTCCACCACTGGTGGCTGCCCCTTCAGCTGCCTATACACTAAGCTCTGCAATTCCCTTCAAAACTTCCCTGCCTCTCCACCACTTCCCCTCCTCCATTAGGATGCCCCTTAAAATCTAAGGTGTGCCCGCTGGTATCGAGCGTGATTGGTGGCGTGAGTGGGCTTTATGGCGAGAAGGCTAAAAATCGGTTTAATGACCTTGGCTCTGCCCGTCAATGGCGGCCTGCGTTTCCCGCCATTGGTCTTCGGGAACCTCACTGTAATATCTTTATAAGCCAAGCTCGCTGGAATTGTCCCCCCCTCACCCCCCACCAGGCTGAATCATCTGAACTTCACCCCGACATGTTTCACAGATGGTGAGCTGCACTTCACTCGGGAATTCGAGGTTTGTATACCGACCTTGCTTTGGGCAACACTTGCATGTCAGTGCCAGGCTTCACAGGCAGCACCACATCACTTTTTAGGAGGGCACATGGGCAGGTCTCTACCTACCAGAGCAGCCATAAGGTGGGAGTGGCTTCTCAACGGCTGCAGGGCAAGGGCTTGCTTGGGGAAGGGGGAGAAGTGGCCTCAGGCAAGGGAAGAGGCTGCAGGGCGAAGGCTGTACTGGGGATGGAGGGTATCCCAGGGTGTGTGTGGGGGGTGGGGAGGAACAAGTTGATTTGTGCAAGTGGCCTCAAGATGGTGAGGGCTGAGGAGGCTTTAGGAGATGAGGCCAGATAAAGATGTGAGGGTGTGTGTGTGCGAGAGTGAGTGGTGATGTCCCTTGAGCTGCCAGTGAATGTGTGATGGGCTTGTGAGTGTGTGAGTTTAGAGTGATGAGATGGTTACCATACCCTGGCAACACGGATGAGATCATTCATCCTCTCTCTGCACTGGATGGCCAACCTCTTCTGTGCAGCATTGACACTGATCATCACTGCCATCGCCTACCAAGCTGGAGTGGTAATGTTGCTGCCCCTCCTGTGGCCACACTGAGGGTAGATGACATCACGATGGGCCTCAATGGCATCTAAAGGACGCTCAAGGGACGTGCCACTAAATCAGGAGGGGGCTGGAAGTCTTCTCGCTTTTCGGGGCCATGTCTTCCGTGCAGCTGTCCTGGGCTGGAAGCACCGAGAGGTGCGCACGCGGCTGCACTTTAAACATGGCGCCTGGTGCGATGAAGTGGCGAGATGATGGCATGGCGGGCAAATCAGAGCCCACCCGCCATCAAAATGCCGTGTTTCCCGGGAATGCATGATTAATGAGACGGGATTGGGATGATACGGTGAGAAAATCCGCCATTGCGGCCAGCGGGTAAAATGTCCTTTTTCCAGCCCCCACTTAGTCCAAATCTGGGGTGATTCCGCCCTAATTCTGTGATATTAGAATAATCCTTATTCTAATATGTCCTTTTGCTTAGTTTCAATTTTTTTGGTTTGATTATTGTTGTAAGGTTTACCAAGTTACCACTATTGTTGATAGAGTTGATCTTCAGGCCCTTCCTGGGTGGAAACATTAAGCTTATTTGCAACATACTCAGCAGCAACTACATGTGTGCTTTCAACTCCAACTCTATCTCTATGCTAACTGTGGAAGTAGCCTGTGCTACTCTCCTATTGGTTATTATAGATCATGTGATCTTCCTTAACAAGTATTATTCCTAAAGGTACATCAAACGCTAAATAAGGTCATAATTACTACAATTATACTCCTAAAAAGTGCCTTGGTATGTTTTACAGAGTTATAGGCTCTACATAGATTATTATTATTTTATTCATTCAGCAAATGCAAATCCCCAAAACACAAGCGATAGCCTCTTCATTTGCTGAGTTTAAGGTTATGGACAAGAGTTGATTGATCGATATAGATGCAAATTACTGTTGGGGAAAAGAAGATTGAACCCAAGAAAATGAGAGTACGAAATTGTGCAAGTTCTGTGGAAAAACCCAAAGGTCAAACTGAAATTGGGGCCAGAATTTTACGTCCCACAGGCGGGTGGGTGCCTGACCCGTCCGGCCGTGAAAAGGCATGAGGTGACCTCGGACGAGCATCCTGACATCATTGTGCCACTCTGGCGACCTTTCAGTCGGCGGGACCGCACAGGAGTTGGCAGCACCACTGCCGCAAGCTACAAGGCCTATTAAGGCCCTTCAGCAAGTAATTAATTTGTATGTTTCGCTGCCTGTCCAACCTTATGGTTGGTGGGTGGGCAAATAGGCCAGGAGGCCTTGGCATTTTTTTTTTAACGAAACCTCATCCACGGGCGGGATAAGGTTTCCAACGGTGAATTAAAAAAAAAACCAGAAAAAATGTTTCAACGTGTGACTGAGTCACGTGTGGGGGAACGTCTACATCATTTCTAAAATCTTTATTTCCCTTTGTACGATTCTTCAGCTCCCTGAGGCAGCCCTGTGCCCTCGGAGTGCTTTCAACGTGCGCTCCCCCTTGCGCAATGAGCAGCCTTCAGCGCTCGCTCTCCTCCTGCACCACCCCCCACCCCGGCAGCGCTGAGCGTTTCAGCGCGCCTTTCGTCAGTTAATTGGCCAGCCGGCGTGAATTCGCCGGTCGGGAGCCGATCGTGGGTGGCGGGACCGTTTCCCAGCTGCTCCCGGGCCCGCCCAACAAAGGGAACATCCTGCCCTGGGAGTATTTCTAAATAAAGAATACACAGTAATATTGCTGTACCTGGTTTGCCAACTAGAGGCCCTCAGTAAGCTACACACATCTTACTGATAACTTCCATTTTGGCAGAATCAATACATCTCGCACTAAGTGATGTGGGTCCTCCAGTTTTTACGTGAACATTCTTATTCGGGATACACCCCAAAAAGCAGGTCTGAGAAAATTCAGATTTGAAGAATGTCCAGCACCTGAAAAGACTATATTACTATTACTTTCTTGTGGGAGATATGTTTAGAAATATGAGAAATAGCAGATGTGTTATATTACTTCTTCAAAGCTGCTTTCACACCTTTAGATTACCAGATGCAGTGAAATTAACTAAGTAAATTATAATATGCCAGGGAAGTGCATGCTGGCAAGAACTTCAAAGATTTCAGCATCCGTAAGGGTACCTGGCCAGCTGAGATACATTTTAGATTCCTCAAGGAGATGGACAATGCCTAGGTACATGTATCCAGGGAATTAAGGGTGGAAATGAGGGTTTTGAGGATAAATTTATACTGTCGGGGACTAAGATCTCACTCTGTATTTTTATAAAATAAATATATATCAGCAAGGCTAATTTTTAAAATTTTAACAACTGGACAAAGACTTCAAAATGACTAAAGCCATGACTGGCTATGACTCAAACAAAAGGAACCTTCTGATATTCAAAAAAGATGACACCTCATTATCTCTGAAGAGACGCTAATGCCCGGTGAACTGCAGAAAACCAACTTACGAGGGAATTCTACAAAGGCGAGCTACATCTCTTAAGCCAAGCCTGACCAATGGAGACTCATAGTCCGCAAGTCAAAGGACCCTGAAACCTCTTTTGAAATTCTTAAAGGTTGAAACCTCAGCAATCTCAAGAATCCAGACTACGGAATCTACATCCTTTGTCAAAGCCAAAGTGGAGAGGTGGGAGTCAAATGATACGCCCACTGCCCCTCCCCTGCCAAGCTACAGAATTGCCTTGTGCATCTGCAAAGCTCGGTCTGCCATCTTCAATCAACCAAGGAGCAGCTCAGGCAAAGGGTTTGAATGCCTGACCCAATTAACACTGTTTCTAGTGGAACTTCAGAACTTCTGTACCATTGTCTAAAACACTAATTCACCTGTGTGTGCCCATCTCATTGGAGAAGTCATCCCTAATAGACAAGTGGATTATCCAGCATCAGTTTCAGCCTGCTGGCCTCTGTGAAGGAATACACCATTGGACTTTTGGATTCTGGACTCTGGACTCACATGAAACAATAATTCTTATTTTCCCTGTGTTTTTTGCTCTGAACCTCTTCCTTTTCTTCATCCCTCTCTAACTGCATGAATGCAAAAGGGGGAAGGGGGACATTGTGAACCCTCTTCCCATATTTTGAGTGTAAGATAAACAAACCTCTAAGTTTATCCTATCTCGAGTTTGCTGTGGGGTTAGTATTAAAATTGGATCACACAAAACGGAGGGGTTGGGCAATATGCCACTCATTATAAAGGGGGAATTCATAAGTCAAAGCACGTTTCTGTTTACGAATGGGTCTTGAGCGGGGAAAACAGGGTTGTTTAAATTAAACCCGCTCCTGTCTGTAACCATAAGTGGATCTGGGGAATTAACAATAGAGTATTATTATTTTCAAGAAGTCATAAGATGGATCAGGGAATTGGAGATCACCTATTCTAACATAGTGGAGAAAGTTTTAAGGATGTCTCCAAAGCATCCCTGAAGAGATCAGGCATCCCTGCAATCTCATGGGAGATCCTGGCCTGTGACCGCCCACAATGGAGAAGGTTCATCTGGGAATGCACCAAATACATCAAGACGCTTCGCCAGGAACATGAAGATGTGAGGTCAAGGCATCGGAGAGAGGGCGTAAACCTCCAAACAACCCGTCTACCTGATCCCCCCACCCCGCCAAGCACCAACTGCTCCACGTGTGGCGGAGTCTGCAGGTCGCGTATTGGACTTATCAGCCATTCAGAACCCATTGGACCAGAGTGGAAGCAAGTCATCCTTGATCCTGAGGGACTGCCTAAGAAAAAAGTGAAAGAACACAATGCAGGACCCTATTAGTGCTTGTCAAAGAGGATAGGGGGTATAAAGTGTAGTTCGAATGGCTTGAGATGCAATGGGCCATGACACACAAATATATTGGAACTATTTGAGGAGCCCAATGAATTTCTGAACAAGAGCAACAATGTGTAGAATTTACCTGAATTTTCAGAAGGCCTAATGATAAAGTTCCAATTGTGAGGCCCTTTGAAATATTCAAATCCTCCAGCGTCAAAAATAATATTGAGAGTTTGGAATGATAAGGAGTTTGTGTCTTGCTCCATAATGTAAAAGAATCCTCAGATAGAACCTGGTTTAATTGGAAAAAAAGGAAAATGAGGGAGGCCATGATTCATGTTTTAAAGATGATGAGAGGCAGTGAAAATTTGAAGGAAACAAATTGTTTAACTTTGAATGTAATGGTGGAACTAGAGAAATGAGTACCAAACTTAACCACTCTCTAGCACGATTGGAAAATGATCCTCCCAATAATGTAGGTGATACGTAGAATAGTCTTTCAGCGTAGCAATTAATGCTACGTCAAAAAGAGATGGCTAAGAATGGAACTGAAGGTTTTAAGGATAAATATGTACTTAGATTTGTCATTTATTAGGTACCAGATGATGTTTCAACTAGTACTGGGTTCATGAACATGTATAGTCAGGGGTGAGTAATGTAGGTGGCAGTGTTAAATTGAAATTCTGGAATTTCACAAGCTTACCTTGGTCACAAAGACATTTAGAGTTCTTTTCTTTCCTTTGATTAAGCACAGATTTTTATCTGTGATTATTCACCCCCCTCAGGAGATTAAGCAAGTCATGTGAGGCCCATGAAACGTGCTTTGTGGGATGGGATAGGCACCATAGGCCAGTGTTTAATTTAAATCTCATTTCATATTTTCTTGTGTTAAGTTGCTTCGTGTAGTTGAATGTTGCCCTGACGTGAATATTAATCAATTAAGGAAAGTATGTGGTCAATGTTACATAGCAGGTCCGTGCTTTCCGCTCCAGAGCTTGTCTGGGTTAAATGGAAAATAATGGAGAGGAAAACCAAGTGAAGACTTGCCTCCCTTCTCGCAAGTAATTATAGATCACAATTGCTTTTTTGAAGTTTGAGGTCAGGTCACTTGCCAAGCATTGGTACAGGTAGGAGTAAAATGGAGAAGAAGAAAATAATGACAGGCAGGTGCAGAATGTTCAAAAGGAAATCAAGTCTTCCTGTGGCAAAATCATTCTGTTCACGTATTCGCAGGCACGTTATTACAACAACAACAAATTATGTTTATGTAGCCTGCTTCATTCTGACACTTGCATGGTCAAGGCAAAGTGGAGGTGGAGACGAGGCATTTTTACTTGCTTCCTCAGTGGAGTGGGAATGTAGGGGAGCTAATGCCACTATGGCAGCTCCAAACGTGGGTTGTGACTACAGGATTTCAGTCCACTTTTTGACTGTACTGCTGGAGGCCGTTCCCTCAAGTGTCATGATCAGGAACTTTGGTTCCACTGCCAACTTGCGTTTCTGCACCCGGGGAGCATGCCCAGGTCAGTGCATTGCTGCTATTGCAATGATGCAGCACATCAAATAATGTTTTGCCTCAGGAGGCATCCCAAGGTGAAGCTTGTTTGGCCTTATAGGGCCAGCTAGAAATGGCTGCCTCATCCAGTGTGATGGCTGGGATGTTGGTCAACATTTTACCAGTTGGCACTGAGAAGACTATAAACATCTATAATTTACACTTGTTAGGTGTCTCAAATTGCTTTGTGCCCTGTTGTATTATTGTAGCTTAACCAAGGTTGATATAAAACAAGCCTACAGCGCTTGAGCGGCCGAAAAATTTAATAATTTTTGAAGCATAGATGAAAATGCCTTTCATGTTTAATGTAATTTTTATAATAATTAAGTCGAATACTCTCGCAGAGGCAATGTTGAGAATGAAATGAAATACCAACAGAGGCTTTGCATCCAAAAATGCTTGCAATTTGCTTCTCATGTTGTACATGATATATATAGATAGATATACATACTATATAGGGAGAAGTTGCAGTTACTCCTTAAAAAGTCAGCAAAGGCTTGCACTTAAGCTAATCATCTTTGAACATAAATGGACATTTTTATATCTTTAGATGGCAACAGCCAAAGTTTATAAGTCCCTGGAGACCAACATCTAATACCAGAGCGGTGAGTATTGATCGGCAGCAGTTGAAGATTAGAATATTTTTCAATAGATGACTGTAAGTGGTTTTATATCCTCATGATTATTCTCTCCATCCTTCATTGGCCCTCATTCTTTATCTCTTTCTTTAGTACATCAGTGTATAGCATAAATTGAGGCAGAAGTTGAATTTCAGCTCGCTGAAGCCGGGGCTTAAAATCAGCCTTTTTAATTTGGCAATGAAATTGTTCTATATTTATGACAGGAGTGTCTGCCACCAGAGCACAGGCTCTTTCTGTGGTTTATTTGCTTTGCCGGCGTGATGGGTAGCTGGCAGTTGCCACAACACCAATGGAGAAAATGGCAATTCAAATTTACAGACAAGCAGTGTTATATTCCAGCTCTGGAAATGAAATCGATACATGTCACTGGGATGCAAATTTGGAAGTGGGGCAATATAAGGATGTAAAGCCTTCGATTAATTCTTGGCTATTTGTCACATTCAAATCCATTAAAGTCTAAAATGCCTGATTTAATTCAGTTGCCATCTCATTTCTTTTGTGTTTTCTTTCAAGCAGATGCATTTTATTATTAAAATAATTTGTTGTTAATCCCAGTGAAATTAAACGTAAGAAAACAAAGTCAAGATTTTTCTGCAATTCGACATAAAACCAGAAATCTCTGCCGTTAAGATTTCCGGTCTGACACGAATACTTTAGGTTGCATTTCCGTTTGAGGCCTCTGACCAGTATTTGGTTAATGACCCCCCCTGGTAAAATCTATCCCATCCGGTGTGGTCTTGAGTCGCATGCGCCAGAAAGCTCCAAACGCCTGCCCCAGGACTTAAGCGCCGAAATCAAGGTTGATACTGCAATGCCATACCGGGGAGAACATAAACCTATGGCTGCATCTAAACCTAATCAGGAGGGAGAGCCTCTAAGCTGACCCCGGATCTGCAGCCAGGAGCCAACCTCCAGGTAGCTCCACACTCCACTCCAGCGGCCTTGAGGAGACCTGGCTGGAAAATCCCAGTCAGCCTCCGACAATTGGCCTTCGGTGGCCATCAACGGGGTCAATTGGCTTCCTGCCTTGTGCAGGTGACCCCTCCGAACCCCTCCTCCGGGAAAATAGCCAAAAGGGCGGGATGGAGCTGGGGAACTGGCACACTGGCTGGGGGCACTATTTTTAGTGACCAGCTGCCTCCGTGCCCACTCCTGGCGGGGTCTAAATATCCAGCCCACTGTTTTGTGCTAAATTACGTAAGGTGCTTACGATTAGGAGAGTTTCACATTGGATGGCAAAACAGTCAATTTTGGCTGAGCAATACAACTGATTCAATATTGATTAAAACCTCCCTCTTTACTATATGATTAAAAGTGACATTTGCCGTAATGAACTGGAAAAAACTCAATAAAATTGCGTGTTGTAGGAAGACCATATAAAGGAAGTTATGAAACCATTAGTGAGATTTCCTTAAGAGTGGAATCAACATGACATTTAAGGCCAGAATTTCCCCATTGGCGAGCAGGGGTGGGGGGGGGGTGGGGGGGGGGGGGTGGTGGGGTGGTGTGGGTCCCGCAAGTCCGCGTGTAAAATGACGAGTGGTGACATCAGGCGAGTGTCCCGATGTCACCGTGCCCCATCACGATATTTGGGAAGGTGGGCGTGCATCGATTAATGGGCCAGTTAAGGCCCTTGAGGCAGCAATTGATCGCAATTTCTTTGGCGCCCGTGTGATCTTCGGGATGTCACACGGGTGCAGTGGACAGGCGGGTGGGAGACATTTGTATAAACCTCGTCCACGGGCGGGATAAGAGGGGTCAGTGGGGTCGCGAATGTGATGTTTGAGGGATTTAAGTGTGAAAGTAGCTTCTACATGCCTGAGGGAGCAGGAAGACGTCAAAACTCATACCAGCTGCCAGGACAGGAGTAAAAGCCTTGGTCAGGACTCTACAATAGAAATCATTCCTGGGGCCTGCAGCTTTCAGGAAGCCCTCTCTTTGCCTGGGAATGGGAGTTGTGCTCTCCACTGGAGGCACCTCCTCTGAGGAGGAAGGGAGGCCCAGAAGGGGGAAGAGGTCAGGAGTCCACATTCAGCCTCCAGGGGAGCCACCTTTGGGAGGAGAGGTACAGGCACAAGGGGTGCAGGGCCAAGAGGTAGTGCAAGGTGGAAGTGGCTGCAGAAGATGCCACTATCCTGCTGCCAGGGTTTACAGGCGGCAATGCAGCTACCTCAATACGTCTGAGGTCCAGTGCTGAAGGAGGCTCTGTCTCTCAAGGGAGACAGTCATCTCCATCTGTCAGATGTTAGGCCCTGAGATCTCTGCAAACTGGGTGGGCGCCCCATGCCAGTAGCTCTAAAGCTCACAACTGCCCTCAACTTCTATGCCTCTGGCTCTTTCCAGGGGTTGCTGGGTGATCTCTGCAGAGTCTCCAATGCACTGTCCACACTTGTGGCAAGCAAGTTCAGGCGTGTATTGACTTTTATCCACTACCGCTGGGACGATGCCAGCCAGGCTGAGCGAGCCAGAGGCTTCACAGCCATTGCTGGCTTCCCCCGTGTCCAGGGTGCTATAGACTGTACACATGTGGCCATCAAGGCACCAGCAGGTGAGCCCGGTGCCTTTGTCAACAGGAAGGGCTTCCACTCCACGAACGTGCAGATAGTCTGTGATCACAGGATGCTGATTCTACAAGTCTGTGCAAGGTACCCAGGCAGCTCCCACGACGCCTACATCCTCAGACACTCCCAGGTGCTGGGGCTCTTCAGTGCTCCAGCACAGCTGGATGGATGGCTGGTGGGTGATAAGGGCTATCCCCTCAGAAGGTGGCTCATGACGCCTCTCCACCATCCAAGAACAGAGGTGAGCAGCGGTACAATGGGAGCCACGGCAACACAAGGGCTGTGGTGGAGAGAACCATCGGTCTTCTCAAGATGTATTTCCCGTGCCTGGACCATTTAGGGGGCACACTCCAGTACCCCCAGATCGTGTGTCGCTGATAGTGGTTGCATGCTGGGCTCTCCACAATCTGGTGCTGGAAAGGGGCGACACTGGACGAAGAAGATGTGGACACAGTTGCTCCGGATGCACACGATGAGTCCAGCAGTGAGTCCGAGGATGACCATACAGGAGAACGCTGAGTGGGTAGACACTGACCTGAACATACTCCAGGGTGGCAGGGACACCCGGGAGGCTTTAATCCAAAGAACCTTTAGCTCCGGATGAACCTTCAACACACGCCAGAGCTGCAGGCTCCACGCTCGATACCTGAGTGCTAAATCAGCCTGGGTAATAACATTAACTAAGGCCCTTGTCAATAAAGCAAAATGTCAAACAACTCACTCATAACATCATGGCTTTCCATACACATGCAGAAGTAAGGAATCACCCTGAGGCATGGCAACATGTCAAAATTTATTGAGAGAACAAAAGTAAATTCATAAAGCAAAACAAAAATGGTGCTGGACATCACACCAAGTCTTCAACTAAGTACTATGGGCCAACACAAAAGCACCATTGAGAAACCCGTGGTGTGCCTGGGGTGCCTTAAATTTACACTTACGGGTGCTACGTCTTGGCGCTGTCCCCTCGCTGGCACTGGCATCTGAGACAGTCTGCTCACTGTGCTGTCCTGTTCGTCTCAATGACCTTGGCGGACATCCTCTGGCCGGCGGAGCGTTTGATAGCCCTCCCCTGGGAGGGAGCGGCCAGCTCTACAGCTGGCTTCTCCCCAGTCGCCGCAGCCTCATCGGTTGCCGCGGTAACTGGCAGAGGGGCGGAGGAGCTGCTGTTCCGAGAGGAGCCCGCAGAGACCACAGGCAGCTGCTGCACTGACACGAGGTTGATTTGGACCTCCCTGCTCAACGTGGATGGATGGGCACCGAGCTGGGATACTTGGTGCTCAATCTATTTCCCACACTGGTGCTGACCAACTGTAGCCAATGCCACTGTGAGGGCTTGCAGGTCCAAGCGTAACCCCAGAAGGACCTGATTATTCTCCTGGAGGAGCCGCTCCACAAGAGTCGCCACTCTCTCCATGTAGGAGGCAAGGCACTCAGCCATGAGGTTCATTGCATCGGTGATGCTCTGCGTGGACTCCTCCAGCACGGGCACCATGCCACGCATAGTCTCATGTATCTTCGCCAGATCATCCCGCATACCCTGTTGCACTTCCGGTGTTCGGTGCCTCACGGACAACTCCAGAGGCACATCATCAGCCACCGACCGAGCAAGTACCTGGTCCCCAGCAATCCTCCGACTGCAAGCACCCTGGACACTCTCTGTCTCTGCCCGCGTCTCAAGCGAGTGTGAAGTGCACTCACCGCTGTGCCCTGGGACACCAGCCGATGATCTAATTCCGACCGAGGTGCTAGTATCTGCACTGGTGCCTGCCTGGCAGAGATGGTGTGACACTGGTGAGTGGATTTGCTCTGGGGCTTCAGGGGTGAGAGGTGGACCCTCTGTCT
Source organism: Carcharodon carcharias (assembly GCF_017639515.1). Taxonomy (NCBI): domain Eukaryota; kingdom Metazoa; phylum Chordata; class Chondrichthyes; order Lamniformes; family Lamnidae; genus Carcharodon; species Carcharodon carcharias. The sequence continues at coordinate 15,182,865 of NC_054485.1, forward strand.
CCTCCTCCCAGCCCTGGTCCAGTGATGCTGAAAGGAAGAAAAAGGACATTTGATTAGTTACAGTGCAGACAATGTCAACATGCATGCCACTCCCCCAGATCATTATGTGCTCATCCTGCCATAATCACTAGTCAACCCACGTTGCTAACTTCAATCACGGAGCATTCAGCAGTGCCATGGCTTCTGTGACACACATGGTGACCTGACTGCTCACCAAACATACCTCCCCGTGGCACTCCAGCCTCACTGCCACCGGTGGACCTGGGGGGCATGGCGCCTCTCAAGGTTCATGGCCTGCTGCTCGAAAGCCGTAAGGATGGCCAATTGGGCCTGCCCTCCGCCAGTTTGCGTTCGTTCCGACGCATTGTGCACAGTCTTTTCCTGAAAAGGAGAGAGGAGCATTGATTAGTCCAGCCTGCACCTAAATTCCCACCGCATCTCTGCCAACCCAGTCAGAGTGGGACATTGCAGGACTCCAGTTCTTCGTCACCCCGCAGCTGTCGCACACTTACCCAAACAAGCCAGGGCTGACCCTGGCAACATGGCACCCACCCTTCCCGAGCACCAGAGATCATTGAACCTTTTGCGGTGCTGGAGCCATGAGCGCCTCACCACACCATGGGAGCTCACACTCTCGGCCACCTCCGCCCAGGCACGTTGGGTCAGGTGGGAAGGCCTCCGCCTCCCGTCCCTCGGAAGCAGGACCTCCCACCGCCCTGCCACCTCCTCCAGGAGGGCAGCTGGGTGCTCGTCCAAAAAACGAGGGGCACACTGCCACGATGGCCTAACTTGGCCTGCCCCGTGAACCACCCTCCAGGGCTTGCATCACCAACATTGCCCCTCTGCAGATCCCTTCTCCCAGCCAAGGCGAGCAGCCTTTCGGAGGGTGCCGGGCCTCCCTTTATACAGGTCACCGGGTCCTCCCACTCCTGCTGTGCGGGGGAGTCTTGAAATATGCTGGGGTGGGCCTTAATTGGCCCACCCACATAAAATGGCGGCGCGGACCCGATCCCGGGCGGCGATGGGGCCTGTGCCCGCTCCCGACCAACCCACCCAACATGGGGAAAATTCTCCTCTAAGTAACCAATCGAATGCCTTTTAAAACATCTGGTATAAGTAGAATATATATATATATATATATATACTTTCACAATGATGGGTGTTGAGCCAAGATCATGGGCACCTAATTATTCTCGATCATACAATGTGGAAACACAGACACAGGCCTCTCAGTCTGTGATGATGTTTGTCTCCATATCTGTCAATGTCTGAATGTGAAGCAATTGTTCACTCCCCATATCTTTTAAGATTCCAGTTCATCAAATAACTCTCTAATTCTCCTTTAAAATAGTTTGCGTATTACACATCAAGAATGGTTCGAGGAAGAGAATTCCAAACAATAGCCAGTGCCTTGTGAAGCATATTTTTCTAATCTCGCTTTGCTGATTACTTTTGCCTCGTTACCGATCGATGAAAATAAATCTATCACTACTTCCTTCATCGTAACTTCAAACACCTCGATCAAGTTTCTCCTTAACCTTCAGAACTCGAATGAAAAGTTCCTCGCTGGTCAGCTGTAACCCCCTTCTCGCTGGTAATATTCCCAGTGAATCTACGCCGCACGCTTCCTGTTGCTTGTATAACCTGGGACGCCCAAACACGTGCATGAGCCAGGATGGCGGGGTTTCCCTTCCCGCCATCCAAGGAGTCGGTGGAGAACATGTCCCCGCCGACGCTCCCAGTCCTGCTGCCCTTTAGTTCTCTAACAAGTGTTAATTGGGTCCATTGGCTGGCAGCTCCTGAGTGCCAGCAACGCCGGCAGCTGCAGTGGGTAACATTGGGAAGCACAAGTCCCATGGGTCCAGGATCAGGTATGTGTGGGGGTCTCAGGGCGGTGTTGGGGGCGGGGAGGTGAGGCTGAGGGGTGTGGGCAGAGAGGGGAGCGGTGGGGGTGTTGGTAGAGAGGCCGCGGGGAGAGAGTATCTGCAGGGCTGCAGACCTTTGGCAAGGGTGGGGGTTTGGGGATGTGAGGTCAACAGGAGGTGCTGATGGCAGAGCCACACCGAGGTCACTTTTCAGGCTCCCCCCTGCCCCTGAACTCCTCCCACCAGCCTGAAAATTGAGGCTGGGCTGGAACCAGCCCATAAGTGGTCAATAACTGGCCACAAAAGGGCCTCAATTGGTGCGAGGGCGGACTTGCCTAGGCCTTGCCTATCCCAGCTTAAAATTGCGCAGAGGTCAGGGTGGGTGGGAGCCCAGTGGGAGGGCCATCCACGGCCACACTGTGTTTGCAAACTCGCTGGCGGGGGACTGTAAAATTCTGCCCATAGTGTTCCAACTGAAACTTGACAAGACTTGATGAATTTCAAATAGTTTACTCCTCCAGCTGCAAAATTAAGGTATGTGTCTTCTTAATGGTCTTATTTATTTCTATTTTTTTTTAATGATCTACATATATCTAGTGTAAGTGGCTAAGTAATACAGTTCCATGAGACCTGTCGACTCTCTGATAGCTCCGCCAATTGGATATTATTCATGAGTGAAGCACATTGCTCAATGTCTGCACATTGCTGGGTATTGACTGAAGCAGGGACTTTGGCTGTTTTATCCCCAACTCTCATCTCACATCATACCCAACCCTTGTCAAGCTCAGCAAAGCTGAGGACAGACTAGGCCCTCCATCTGCTGCCTGAAAGGTTTGTGGAAGTTTAAGCGTAAAATAATACATTTGTTTGAGTAAGTCCACATGTTGAAAAGATGCACAAATTGAATGTGAACAAACATGTCAATGCTTCACAACCGGATACATCACTGCAGTTTTAGTTTAGAAAATTATAATTCCGCCTTGATTATCACATGATGGGCATGATGCATTAATGAACAATTCAAAGCCTACTTACACTACTCTTATACCGAAACTAATTATTCACAGAAATAAGATGTAAGAGCTTTCTTAATTCCCCTGGCTCATCCAATTTCAACTTACTTCTTATTTTCTCTGTAGTCTCTCCTATTAGTTTCTATTTTCGTTCAACTCCATGGTTCCTTGCTCTCCTCAATGACTCTCGTTCTTTCTGATTATACCAAACCGCACAATAATCTTTCATTCTCATCTACAAGTCAAGTGGAGCAGGTAGACATAGAGAAAATTGGACAGGAGATAAGTAAATATTCTGGAGCACTGTGAAAAGACCAGTCAATAACTCTCAAGAAAGATTAACAATAGCATGGTGCTATTCACCCAACCCAACTCTATAATGTCTACTTTCTTGTCAGTTAGAAATATTCATTCTTTTGTGAGATATTCCTGCCTATTCTAACAATGCTTGGTAAAGCTGATGGCAGAGTGGTAGTCACCCCGATCACTCGATGCACTTGTCACTGTTGTTTGCTCTTTTCAGCACACAATCCCCACAGTCTGGCATGTTACCTTGTCCAGGGAAACCAAATGAATTCAACACACACTGAGCAGATTTGATGAGGGTGGACTATCAAATCTCATATTCCACTGAGAAGATTAAACTGAGGGCAGCAGCATAGATTCATGTGTCATTGAGCCAGATCTCCATATAGTGAATGATTCACCGTTCCGTGCCAGTTATAAACGCCCACCAGTTATGGTGTTGGTCTGATTGCATTCCCACAATCTCTTTCCTTATTTGTTGTGCTACTTCTGCCCAAACAACTGAAACTCTGACCGGGAGTTTCCGGTCCTGCCCGGGCCGTAAAATTGGAGAGTAGCCAAAAGTCCTTTGACTTTGGATGGGAATTTCCAGTCCCACCAGCCCACCCACTGAAACAATAGGGAAAAACTGCAGACGCTGGAAATCTGAAATTAAAAAATAATTTTTTTTTGTTCATTCATGGGATGTGGCTAGGCCAGCATTTATTGCCCATCCCTAGTTGCCCTTGAGAAGGTGGTGGTGAGCTGCCTTCTTGAAATGCTGCACTCCATGTGGTATAGGTACACCCACAGCGCTGTTAGGGAGGGAGTTCCAGGATTTTGACCCAGCGACAATGAAGGAACGGCGATATATTTCCAAGTCAGGATGGTGAATGACTTGGAGGGGAACTTACAGGTGGTGATGTTCCCATGTATCAGCTGCCCTTGACCTTCTAGATGGTAGTGGCGGTGAGTTTGGAAGGTGCTGTCTAAGGAGCCATTATGAGTTCCTGCAGTGCATCTTGTAGATGGTACACACTGCTGCCAGTCTGCGTTGGTGGTGGAGGGAGTGAATGTTTGTGGATGGGGTGCCGATCAAGCAGCTGCTTTATCCTAGATGCCGGAAATACTCAGTAGGTCAGACTGCATTTATGGGGAGGGAAACAGAGGTAACATTTCGGATCAATAATGTTTTGTTAGAACTGGGAAACATTATGGATGTAGCAGCCTCTGTAGCCAGAGTAACTGCTCTGACTCAGCAGGGAGCACTCTTGCTTCTGACCCACTGCAGGAGTTGAGCATGAAGTTGAGCATGGAATCAGCAAAGGGCAGCCCTGGAAGACTGAACCACCCCCCACCCCCCTCCCCTCCCGACTTCCTTCCTGCCCTTTAAACAAGTAAGTTAATAAATCACCTTGCTGCCCATGTCAAAGGTCTTATGGCATGGGCAGTGTGTTAGCAGGGTCAATAAGCTTGATAACAAAGTCAATGGCTCTCCAAATTATCCTGTCCCACTTGTGACAATGCCCGCCGGTATCAGACCTGGGAAATCACGCCCTACGATTTGCTTTTAGTATTTATTTCAGTACGATTTCCGCACATCTTTTCCTGTCCTCAGCAACAAGAGAGTTTCGTGAAACCTTGTCCTTTGGTACTGTTCCTGACTACACCCTGTAGATATGCACTCAAACATACAGAAAAATGTTAGTTCTTATCCTCTACAAATTTGTCTTGGTAATTTGAAATACTCTAATTCAGTTATCACATTTTCTAACCTTTTCAATGTTGGTGCTTGGTTTGGTTGCTGTACAGGAGTATTTAAGTTATTCCTTTTCATATGAATTCTTCATTCGACTATTTCGGTTTGGCCATGCCTTTAAATCATTTTGGATTGACCTTGAGAGAATTATCCCTCCCCCCCATCTCCAATGGTAACTGGGCATCTAAGTTAAACAACTATAGTTTCCTTTAATTGTTTTCATTCTTCATCAGCCACTGCGTAGTGCAGATGTGAAAAGCAAGCACACTTGTGAAGCTGTTGCTCCTTAAATTTACCCCAATTTTGTCTTAACGGTCAAGAATTAGTAGTGACAAGAAAGCTGTTAACAAAAGCAGTGGCGCAGTCTCTCATTCTACTCTGATTTTGTGGACCGTGACCTAGCTTATGACTCATGCAGGCTATGAATGAGGGGAATTGTTAAATAAATCACTGAGGAAGATTTCAGTCACACGAGGGAGAGAGTCTCTATCTGACCTTTGATATATAACATATCTTTAGAGCAAAAGGTACTTGATCAAAATGTTGGTGCACTGCATTACCTAATACAGCAGTGTATTTAGTGACAACAGCACAGTAATCGAGGCAATTCATCAACTACATTTAGACAGAGCTGAGATAATGCTGCTTGAACTGAAACCTTTGATGAGTGCCTTGAGGCCTGTAGTCGATATGCATCATTTCTGATGGAAACCTGACGTCCTGGGATTAACCTAGAAGCTTGCCCTTCATGTACTTCGGATGGATTGCTACAGGTTTGTATAAAATAACATAAAGAAAATGCTCCCTTGTTAAAAAAATTTGCGTGTTTCATTGTCTCTTCACCTGCTGCCACTTCTCAAAGCATTTGCAATTTTTAGGATTTATCATCCGCCTTGCCCTTCGTCTGCTAATTAGCTGTTGCATTTCGTTACTTTTACTGTTGATTAAAATCGAAGCAGTTGAGTTTTTCGCTTTTATACTGGGATTTGGAGATTTGGTGCTTGAATCAACAGGCCATAAGTTTTATTCCCTTGCAAAGCGAGAATGCTAAAGGCATAAACAGAAATTGAGATCCCTCGGTTAATGTCTTAACAAGTAATCATTCAATCTATTTTCCTTCCGTGGCTTCCCACCAGCAAAGCCTGCCAATATCCCAGAAACTGAGAGCAATGGTAAGCGACATCAGTGAAAGCTGAATCTGAATCTTCCAAAGTGGTCAATCCACAACACTGTAAGGTCGGTAAGACTCTGACAGATGTGGCAAAAATGAAGTGACTCAAACTGTGCAGGAAACTGGGATCAGTCAGAATTTCAGCAGCACTCCATGAATCTTTCTCAATGGGAGGACCAGGAGGCACAATCACCATATTTTTCTCAATTTATTCTCTAGATTGGGCGTTGTTGGAATGGCTGGAATTTATTGTTGTAGGTGGTTGTGGAGTTCCAGAATTTTGACCCAGCAATAATGAATTCTTTCGTGGGATGTGGTCACTGCTGGCGAGGCAAACATTTGTTGCCCATTCCTAATAGCCCTTGAACTGAGTGGCTTGCTAGACCATTTCAGAGGGCGGTTAAGAGCATTACTGTGAGCCTGGAGTCACATGCAGGCCAGACTGGGTAAGGATGGCAGATTTCCTTCCGTAAAGAGATGAAGTAAAGGACATTAGTGATTCAGATGACAATTGCATGGTCATGGGACTAGCTTTATATTCCAGATTTATTAACTGAATTCCATCAGCTGCCATGGTGGGATTTGAACCCAGTTCTCCAAAGCATTAGCCTGGGCTTCTGAATGACTAGTTCAGCAACTGCACCACCATCTCCTCAACATACATCAAAGAAGTACACTGCAAAGCCCTCAATCACAAGATGGTGCCCATTTGCATTGGTTTAACTTCATAAGTAATACTTTTTCTCCATTTCAGTTTAATTTTGTTTTTGTCTTAATCGATGAAATTACAATAACTTTCACAATTATTATTTTCCTCCTCACTTTCATCTACAAAAAGAACACCGCTGGGAATGTATCTTCAGTATTCAATAGTATTTTGGGAATAAGGTTTTAAGACCAGTTATTAGCTATCCCTTCTCATCCTTCATTGACCTGTCTGCAGCCTTTGACAGATTGATCACACCACTCCTCCTCCAAAACCTCTCCACCGATATCCAGCTGGGTGGGACCGCTCTTGCCTGGTTCCACTCTTATCTATCTAATCATGGTTAGAGAATCATCTGCAATGTTTAGTCTTCCTGCTACCACACCATTACTTCTGGTGTCCCCAAAGGATCATCCTATTTTTCATCTACAAGTTGCTTCTCGTTGACCTCATCCAGGCCACAACATCAGTTTCCACGTGTACACTAACAACAACCAGCTCTGCCTCACCACCACTTCTCTTGGCCCCTCCACTGTTTCTAAATTGTCAGATAATTTGTCCAACATCCAGTACTGGATGAGGCAGAAATTTCCTCCAATTAAATATTTGGAAGAATAAAGCCATTGCCTTTAATCCCCACCGCAAACTCCATTCCCTAGTTACTGACTCCGCCCCTCTCCCTGGCAACTGTCTGAGGCTGCCCCAGACTGCTCACAGCCTTGGTGCCATATTTGACCGAATCAGGCACTTAACTGGGCAGCAGCAGGCCTTTCCTGGGATTAAGTATCCCAGGGACGGAATTCTGCCCATTGAGAGCCACTAGTCAATCAGAGACTGGCACCTCTTCATTGCTTGGCAGTGCCAGTGGGGAGGCGATAGCTGCTGCTAGTACTCGACCCACCCAAGGCCCAGGATCACTGACTGACTCAGGCCACATGTGAGTGATGGCAGGAGAGGGAGTCATGTGGTGGAGATTTGGCAGGGTGGGGGGCGGAAGCCATGTCAGGGGGGTGACTCACGTTTTGTTGAATCTCCATAGCGGGGTTAGGGGATTGTCTATTCTCCCAAAGTACGCTGCTCGAGTTTGTCATTCCTCAAGACTATTACTCTTTATTTATAGCAAGTATTTGCACATTTGGATCTCTACATGAGGTAGGAGCTTCTCCTCCTTCCTGATTGCTCTTACTTCTAAGTCATGTGACCTGACATCATTATTACATCAGCGTCATGTATGCTATGCTAAATGGGATAGATTTCAAACAGATCTAGTAACTCAAGACCGGGCATCCATGAGGCACTGTGGGCCATCAGGAGCAGCAGAATTGTACTCGAACACAATCTGTAACCTCAGAGCCCGGCATATCCCCCACTCTACCATTACCATCAAGCCAGGGGATCAGCCCTGGTTCAACGAAGAGTGCAGGAGGGCATGCCAGGAGCAGCACCAAGGCATAACTAAAATTGAGCTATCAACCTGGTGAAGCTGTAACACTGGACTACTTGCGTGCCAAACAGCATAAGCAGCAAGTGATAGACAGAGCTAAGCAACCCCACCACCAATGGATCAAAGCTAAGCTCCACCCTCTTGCTACATCCAGTCGTGAATAGTGGTGGACAATTAAACAACTCACTGGAGGAGGAGGCTTCACCAATACCCCAATCCTCAATGATGGAGGAGCCCCGTGCATTAGTGCAAAAAAAAAAGGCTGAAGCGTTTGCTACAATCTTCATCCAGAAGTGCTGAGTCCATCTTGGCCCCCTCTGGAGGTCCTCAGCATCACAGATGTCAGTCTTCAGCCAATCTGATTCACTCCACGTGATATCAAGAAACAGCTGAAGGCACTGGATACTGCAAAGGCTATGGGCCCTGACAATATTCTTGCAAGTGTACTGAAGACTTGTGCTCCAGAACTTGCTGCACCCTTAGCCAAGCTGTTCCAGTACAGCTACAACACTAGCAACTAACCGGTTATGTGGAAAATTGCCCAGGTATATCCTGTACACAAAAAGCAGGAAAAATCCAACCCAGCCAATTATTGCTCCATCAGCCTACTCTCAACCATCAGTAAATTAGTGGAAGGGGTCATCAACAATGGTATCAGGTGTAACTTGCTTGGCAATAACCTGCTCACTGACACCCAGTTTGGGTTCCACCAGGGCCGCTAAGCTTCTGACCTCATTACAGCCTTGGTTCAAACATGGACAAAAGAGCTGAACTCCCGAGGTGAAGTGAGAGTGACTGCTCTTGACATCAAACCAGCATTTGACCGAGTGTGGCATCAAGGAACCTTGGCAAAACTGGAGTCAATGGGAATCAGGGGGAAAGCTCTCCGCTGGTTAGAGTCATACCTAGCACAAAGGAAGATGGTTGTGGTTGTTGGAGGTCAGTCATCTCAGCTCCAGGACATCACTGCAGGAGTTCCTCAGGATATTGTCCTAGGCCAGACCATCCTCTACTGCTTCATCAATGACCTTCCTTCCATCATAAAGTCAGAAATGGGGATGTTCACTGATGATTGCACAATGTTCAGCACCAATCACAACTCCTCAGATACTGAAGCAGCCCATGTCCAAATGCAGCGAGACCTGAACAATATCCAGGTTTGGGCTGACAAGTGGTGTAACATTCGCACCACACAAGTGTCAGTCAATCTCCAACAAGAGAGAATCCAACCATCGCTCCTTGATGTTCAATGGCATTAACATCACTGAATCCTAAAACTATCAACAGCCTGGGGTTTACTATTGACCAGAAACTGAACTGGACTAGCCATATAAATACTGCGGCTGCAAGAGCATTTCAGAGGCTAGAAATAGTGCCAAGTGTAACTCAGCTCCTGACTCCCCAAAGCCTGTCCACCATCTACAAAGCACAAGTCAGGAATATGATAGAATACTCCCCATTTGCTGGATGAGTGCAGCTCCAACAACACTCAAGAAGCTTGACACCATCCAGGACAAAGCAGCCCCGCTTGATTGGCACCCCATCCACAAACATTCACTCCCTCCACCACTGGTGCACAGTAGCAGCAGTGTGTACCATCTACAAGATGCACTGCAGGAATTCACCAAGGCTCCTTCGACAGCACCTTCCAAATCCATGACCTTTACTATCTAGAAGGACAAGTGAAGAAGATACATGGTAACACCACCACCTGTAAGTTCCCCACCAAGCCACTCACCATCCTGACTTGGATATATTGCCATTCCTTCACTGCCGCTGGGTCAAAATCCTGGAACTCCCTTCCTAACAGCACTGTGGGTGTACCTACAACACATGGATTGCAGCGGTTCAAGAAGGCAGCTCACCACCACCTTCTCAAGGGCTACTAGGAATAGACAATAAATGCTGGCTCAACCAGCGAAGCCCACATCCCGTGAACAAACTTTAAAAAATAAAATAAAGGTGCCAAATGCTGGTAAATATGAGTTGTTGCAATGCGATTTTTTAATTCAGGAATTGTTTATAATATTGGAAGATATACTTACATACTGTGCTATGCATTGGTATACAAAGTTATGTACTGGTACTTTTTTTTTAATGCTCCAGGTTATGTTACATCAGTGATCAGTTAAACCCACCTTTGTTAACAAAAGCCGAAAAAGTCTTGGCTCAGCAATGTTGATGCTGTCTGCTGCGAACGATACTGGAGTTGGAACCAGTGTTCTGTGTAATAAAAGAAAAATCAATTAGTAGAGAGAGTGATGTAGGAAAGGGAATCATTCAGAGGCTGATGGATTGAACTCAACAATCAATAGGCAATGAAAATATGTTTTGTGCTGAGAGCAGTGTAATTGTTTCAAAACCTTTCCAAAGTGATTCTGTTTGGAAAGTTGTAATATCTGTAATCTTTATGTAAAACTGTAGATGTTTATAATCTGGAGTTGGGGAAAACAGGAGCAGGATTTATTTTCTGAGTAAAGATCACTGCAGAGACTCACCTTGAAAACTGCTTTAGCTGCAGTTCATAGAACTGACTAGAGTTGTTATTCGCTTAATGGGGAGATAAAGGTGACATTTACATAGACAAAATAGGCTTGGTTGGCTGTGACTTTTCTTGGCCTTGAGGTTATAGGGTAAGCAAGCAAAATAGAACTTCATCACGTGGTTGGCTGTTTTGTAGGGTCTGCCCTGGGAACTCAGGTAGCACTGCAAGGCAATGCCTTAACAGATAGGGCAGTGGGATGCTTACCAGTGTTCCAAGCTGGTGAGATCCATGGTTTTGGCTGGTTAACCTCATGCAACCTGGCAGCTTGACTTTTAAGCATGCTGATGGGGTTCCCTTCCCATTCATGTCACGCACCTAACTGGCCAAAAAAAGACAAAATACGAGGGGAAAGCGGTTTGTTCAACTAAACGTGATTCCATTGGTCTAGTGTAATGGTTCTGTCACTGGAGTCTGTTGAGACGTTCCATGGGCCCACGAGTATTTGCCAAGCAGGCCTAGCCTTATGGGCTGGCGGCCTGGGTAGCTGGAAGCAGGCTTGGTGTGAGCCGGGAGGGGGAAGCAGATTGTAGATGCCACACGTGTTGTGTAAAGTGGGTTGCCTGGAGTTAGTTTATATGGAGGAGCACTGAGAGCGGTATGATGATCACTACCTCAGTAAACAACGACTAAACAACGTCAGCAAGTAAGTACCTGTTTTCTTCAAAGCATTATTCAAACATTCTTTTAAGTTCAGCACTTTCATATTATTAGCATTATAATTTCAATATGGGAGGGAGCTTATAATTACTAAGATAAAAGCAAAATACTGCAGATGCTGGAAATCTGAAACAAAAACAGAAAATGCTGGTAAAAAAACTCAGCCGGTCTGACAGCATCTGTGGAGGGAGAAACAGAGTTAATGTTTTGAGTCCGTGTGACCCCTGGTCATACAGACGCGAAACGTTAACTCTGTTTCTCCCTCCACAGTTGCTGTCAGACCTGCTGAGTTTTAACAGCATTTTCTGTTTTTGTTATGATTACTAATCCAATTGAAAAGAGATTCCAGAGCCACAAAGCTTTAAGAACCATTGTCTTGTGTTTGAAAATCTTTTATTTTCCTTAAAGAAATCATTCGTGTTTACAACACGGCAAAATCTGCAGGCGTCTCGGATGTGCCTCCTTTGTTAATTCCTCACAGGTGCTTCTGTCCTTCCCAGCATTTACCTGCCCTCAAACAGCAGGCGCCTGTGCAGTTTCCTATTTCCAACAGATGCTCTGACCTTAATGCCCTCAAACACTTGTCAAACCGCTTTGTTTCCTCTTGGCCCAGAAGAGAAGACAGATGACACTGTCTTGGTCAGATTCCTCTCACTCGCTAATCCTTTCATATTTCTCTGTCTCCTCTTGTCAGTTGAAAGCCCCATCCAGATAAAGGTTTGTATTTAATGATGATTGTTTACACCGAGGTCTAAGGTGAATCAAAGAACTTGGTGTTCTTTATTCAATTACATCTTTTAAAACGTAAGTGACTTGTTCTATACTTTGCTTTACAGGATTGTGGAGTGTCTTCGCTTTTCACTTTAGGCATACCAATTAGCTTTTTTTAAAAAGTGCTTTCATTTTTCTAATAATGCCTGTCATGTTTTGTTAATGATTGATTGTGCTGAATTCAAGAAAGCATAACTTTACATTGAGATTCAAGATTGGAAGTTACAGGGAAGAATTTGTGTTCGCACTGTATAAGAAAATCAATTGTGAAGAGATAAGGATGCTTGCTCCTTGGTCAGCTTTCTGAAATATGTTCTCAGCACCGAGTTATGGTCTTGGTGCATTCAGACCAACATAAGCATTGGTCTATAAATAAAATAAAGCCATGCTTTATTATTAATAAATGTAATATTTTCGGAACACTTTTTTTTTCTTGCAAGTCCATCATTTTATGCCAAAAATAAGTATAAGAGGGGTTGTGAAGAAATGAGCCATGCTCATTTTAAATTGCATCCTCTGTCAGTGGAGCAGTGCATGACATATACTGTGTGTGACAGGAGACAAAAGTAATTCAATGGCTCTCTTTGTTTATTTCATGATCTTTTCATTTTCTTTCTCCTCTTCTCCCCATCTCTCTGGAAGGTGTTGTCTTCATGCTGAGGTAGAGTTTCAGTACATGGTCAATGTGGCCATTATTCACATGTTAGCTACGACAATGACACCTGGTAGACTCTTCAATCAAAGGCTATGCAACGTGCTTCATCTTGTCCTCACCCTGAGTCTGCATACACCCCACATACTTCAAGCAGGCAGTTAGCAGCATAGCAATCCGGAGCAGGAACTCTGATCAATTCCTCTTGCTGTTAACCATGGCTGAGTGGGTAGCACTCTTGCCTCTGGGTCAAAAGATTACGACTTGGACACAAAAGGCTGACAATCCAGTCTAAAACTGATGGAGTGCGGCACTGTAACAACAGTAACTAAACCACGGTTAAACTAAGGCTCTGAAGAAGTCATATCAGACACGAAACATTAATTCTGTTTTTCTCTCCACAGATGCTGCCAGACCTGCTGAGTTTCTCCCAGCATTTTCTGTTTTTAATTTCAGATTTCTACAGTATTTTGCTTTTGTTTTAAATGAAGGCGATGTTAGATGTAAAAGATCCCATGGCACAATTTTGAAGAAGAGCAGAGGGATTAACCCCAGTGTCCTAGCCAAATATTTATCCCTCGGTCAACATCATTAAAGCAGATTACCTGATCATTGTCACCGTGTTGTTTGTGTGATCGTGCTGTGCACAAATTGGCTGCTGCATTTCCCACATTACAACAGTGGCTAGACTTCAAAAACACTTCATGGGTTGCAAAGCACTTTGGGATGTCCTGAGGTCGTGGAAGGTGCTATATCAATGCAAGTCTTTGTATTTTATGTCGATTATCTTTGGCCCAGCCTCATGTCTTCCCTTTCTAGTGGTGGCCTACCTGAGATCAGGTGGAAAAGCAGAAGGACTTGAACCTGGAACTCTCCTCATCGCTGTGGGCCAGCTACTCACTGAATAAACTTGCTGATTTTTTTGTTATTTTTGCCTTGAGTTGTTTTCCAGGTTGGCGGGGGGGTAGTGGGGGGGCGGGTGGGGGGGGTTGGTGGCACGGGGGTTAGAATCTGTTTTGTGAGCTTGCTGTAAGCTATCCCTGTGGCATTTCACTTCTGCCTATCATTGTAGCATGTCAAAGGGCGAAGGCTACAAGCTAGTGTCTGCAGTTTTCTTGGCTGGTGACCGGTCTTGGATAAATTGCTTTGCAAAAAATTGTCGGGCACCATGCATCATTCCTCGCCATGGGGATAGAGCGGCAAGTCAGTTCAGGCTGGCCTCATGCATTCACCAGCAGCTGGTTGATGAGGATAGGCTGCCATTCTGGCCTTTTGACCAAGCAACAGAGCATGGAACAATGTGACCAAAAAGTAAGGGAAAGATCATTTCTTCACCAGCTGGGTGATAAAATCATTTGCCTCGTTTTATTTTCAACAGACGATTAGCAGGGGCGAGCTTATGGTGACTGGGGATAGTGTTTGGCTGGAGGCAGTAGTGGGGAGGGATGCGGGACCACAGAATATGCATAATGAAGAGTCAGATAAACAGGGCTGGGGAGAAAGGGAGCTGTAATTCAGCGAGAAAGGATTGAAAGTAACATTGATAAGAGAAAAATTAGGATTTTATTAATTTGCTGGTGTTCCCTCGGTGTTGCACTGAAGATTCAGCCTGGATTATGTGCTCAAGCCACTGAACTGGGACTTAAACCCACAACCTTCTGATTCAGAGTCAACTTGCTGTCAGTGGGCCATGGCCGACATCAATGCAAAATAACCTGGCAGGGGAATAAAGTACTCAAATCTTGTCAGGAAATGTAGCAAATCTTTACATATTCATGGGCAGATTGATAAGTGAATAAAATAGTCAAATTCTGTTTTTAACTGTGGTGGTGGTATGCTACAGTTCACTCAGGGATTCCAAGTTGCTATGGTAACATACTTTTACATGCGGTCTGGAGCTATGGATAGTGATGGTAGAGGTTCCAACATTCTTTCCATCGCATGGCTGACCAGGAATCTCTCCCGTTCTTCCCACCTAATGTTGGCGCTGGAAGGATTTGCAGGCTGGTACTCCATCTGTTTGGCCACATTATGTCGCTGTGGCTGGGTCAAAATCCTGGAACTCCCTTCCTAACAGCACTGTGGGTGTACCTACACCACATGGACTGCAGCGGTTCAAGAAGGCATCTCACCACCACCTTCTCAAGGGCAATTAGGGATGGGCAATAAATGCTGACCCAGCCAGTGAAGCCCACAGCCTATGAATGAATAAAAAAATTATGAATGAACCTTCCTATGCCATTAAGTTCTGGGTCAGTGGGACTTCTAAGTTCTAAAAGGAGTGTTTTGATAAATTAGGTTTGCTTTAATTTAGCTGTGCACAGCCTCACACTGGAACCCAAACTGCCCTTTTAAATTGCTTGAGTTCGATAGAGATCTAACCATCAGGCAAAGGCTCAGACACTGAATTTGCAAATAACATCAAAGTTTATTGATTATAAGCAAATGTTAAACAACAAAACAATCATCAATCAATCAAAACCTTATCAATCAGCTACAGACTAAATAATCAACTTATTCAATGAACCAAAACTTATCAACTAACCAATAGAGGAAGAATACAGCAAAAGTATACTTATCAATGAACCTCCACCAGCTCCAACACTTTCAAATGGGTGATCACTCCAGGAGAAGTGGAACCACAACTTCAACTCCTCACACCGGCAGAGAAACTGTCACTGCCTCTGAGAAGCACTACACCTTCCTAGGATTTCCTAGGCAGGGAAGCTGTCACCAAACTAGTCCCAGTTCTAACAACACTCAACACCCAACACTCAACTGCCCCCAAAGTTTGTTGAAACCACCTTCGCACTGATAGAAACATAGAAACTAGGAGCAGGAGTAGGCCATTTGGCTCCTTGAGCCTGCTCCGCCATTCATTATGATCATGGCTGATCATCCAACTCCATAGGAAGACACTCAATTACCCCCGAAGATCTAAACCAGTTCTTCCACACTTGATGTGCAGAAAGATGGTTCTTGTAACCCCGTTTTTTTCTACTCAACCGATGTTGTCAGACCACCTTAGCCCTGCTGATGGAAATGCCTAATTGGTCTTTCATGTCATAAGGGTTAACTCCATTGGTTCTAGCTATTTGCATACATTATCTTAAACTTAGAACAATGGCTTCCTTTAAGCCATGTCCCTTACCTTGATGGGCTGTAACTTCCATGGAGTGACAATCACATTCGGTTTGCCCATTCCGATCCTTGTTACTCATCCTGAAATGCAGCCCCGCCTTTCTCACCCGACCCTCCGACTCAGGCCGGATGAGAACAGGATAGTGCAGCGGGTTCCCGAGGCCTACAGCCGAGTTCAACTGAGTGGAAGGTGAGGAAGACATACCTTCTCTTTTACGACACTCGCTGCCAATAGGGCAGGTAGGTTTTAAGGCCCAGCCACTCTGAGAAGCCAGAGAGAAGGTAAGTGTGTAAGGTAAGTGGGTAAGATGGTTGGGGGGTGGGGGGAGGTGAATGGGTGAGCCATGGAGGGGGGAGGGGTGGGCAGAGGATATGGGCGTCTGTGGGTGGTAGGGTGGTCAATGGGTGGGGGTGGTCAGTGGGGTTTGGTCAATGGTGGTCAGGGGGTGGGCAGCGGTGGGGAGGTTGGGTGGTTGAGGGGCTGTTCAGTGGGGGGAGTCGGGTGGACGGATGGGTGTTCAATGGGAGGGGGTTGGATAGTCAGTGGTGGGAGTGGTCGGTGAGGGTAGTCAGGAGTTGAGGGTATAGACGGGGGTGGGGAAGGTAGTCATGTGTGGGGTGTAGTTGGGCGTGAGGAGGGTTGTTGTGTGTGGGGTGTAGCTGGGGGTGGGGAGGGTAGTTGTGTGTGGGGTGTAGCTGGGGGTGAGGAGGGTAGTTGTGTGGGGGTGTAGTTTGGGGTGAGGAGGGTAGTCATGTGTAGGGTGTAGTTGGGGGTGAGGAGGGTAGTCATGTATGGGGTGTAATTGGGGGTTCCCGTGGGGTAGTCATGTGTGGGGTGTAGTGGGGGTTGAGGAGGGTAGTCGTGTATGGGGTGTAATTGGGGGTTCCCGTGGGGTAGTCATGTGTGGGGTGTAGTTGGGGGTGAGGAGGGTAGTCGTGTATGGGGTGTAATTGGGGGTTCCCGTGGGGTAGTCATGTATGGGGTGTAGTTGGGGGTGAGGAGGGTAGTCGTGTATGGGGTGTAATTGGGGGTTCCCGTGGGGTAGTCATGTGTGGGGTGTAGTGGGGGGTGAGGAGGGTAGTCGTGTATGGGGTGTAATTGGGGGTTCCCGTGGGGTAGTCATGTGTGGGGCGTAGTTGGGGGTGAAGAGGGTAGTCGTGTATGGGGTGTAATTGGGGGTTCCCGTGGGGTAGTCATGTATGGGGTGTAGTTGGGGGTGAGGCAGGTAGTTGGGATAGGCGTACAGTCAAGGGATGGGGATAGTTGGGGGGTGGGGAGGTAATCAGGGTTGGGGTAGGTTGTCAGGGTAGTTGGCAAGGGTATCCGGGGGTGAGGGGGGGGAGGGCGGGGTGGGTGGGGGGTTAAGGAGCGGGTGCGGGTAGTTGGGGGTTCCCGTGGAGATGTCGGGTATTTGTTGGGTGGGGGTTTAGTTGGGGTGGGGTGCTGGGGGGTTATTAGAGAGGTTCCATGGAGGATAGAGAGGATGTGGGTGGGAAGGGGCAGTACTGACTCAGGAGTCAGAAGTGGTTTTAATTCTTCTAACCTTTTCTGGGTAACTATTGCTGTAAGGCAGTCGGAACCATCCATAGACTGTGATTTAAACCGGGGTATCAGATGGTTCCCAGTGCAAGACAACTGCCCAACAATAATTTGAACTTTCTGGGTAATTACTGGGCAATCCTTATGTGGGACTTCTAGTGGGTCCCCAAGGGCATCCTTGGAGTACCCCAACTACCCCCCCCCCCCCAGCAGATACAATGCCCTGGATATCGGAAGTTATGAGCCAATGTCTTTACTGACGTCCCATCATTAAGACAGACTCAACGGTCAAGGACAGTGTGTGTTCCTAGACCCCAAGGCTAATGCCAGTTCTTTCCCAGCTGTTTCAAAGCTTTCATTCTCTCATAAGAAAAATTAATGGCGAGATACAGAAATAGCATGAGCTGACTTCTAATTAATTACTGATTAATAATTACTTATCCTTCAATTACCCCTGGAGAAGTTGAGGTAGTTCCATCTAATGAAATCATCAGTTGCGAGCTGATGACTATTTCGTAATACTGTTTTGGATTAGTTTGTTGCAAAAGTTGAACAACATCAACATGGCTTCTTTGCTGCTCACACGTTAGTATAAAATGGCCAAGTTAAGCAAACACATTAAATCCAACGAAAATAAAATCTAAAGCCAAGGCCTGCTTACAGACTTGAACCAAAAGCCCCTGGTTCAGAAGCAACCACAAGATTTCCTCATGATTGACCTGCAGTAAATGTACTTTTTAAAAAAAAATGAGCTAATGTTTATTAACTTAGTCACCTTCTGCTTTCAGCTTCTCACATTTTACATGCTGCAATGCTGGTTGAATAGCCCTTCTTGGTATATCCTTGTCCACTGGATGCTTACCCACATCCACTCCTCGCGGAGCTTGGGCAGGGGATGTGAAGGGTACGCCCAGGTACGGTGCCATCTCTACTCATATTAACCAGCATTTGGATTTGGTGGGTGGTTTTACCGCTTGATGCCTTCCCTGCTGCTAACCCTCCCCTTTTACCTGGACTGGAGACCGGCACCAATACGCGCTGATTTGTCATTATCGGCAGCAGGGTTTTCATTAATTTAGCCAACCTGGAAAATAATCAAATCCAGTCCTAGATTTGTTGGAAACTATACTTATTCCTTTTAAGAAAGCTGATAACTGAAAATAAAATCATGCCTGCATTTATAAGGAGCTTTTTTCTAGTTTCCCAAGAGAGTGTTAGGTTAGTTTGGAAACAATTCTTGGTCTCATTTCATTTATTAGTGTACATCTCCTTGCTTCTGTTCCATTTAATGGGCTGAATTTTTAGCTCCTGATGGGGGGGCGGGCGTGGAGGGGGTGCTGGTGTGGAACTTCACACCGCCACAGCTCCCCGGGTCCCTCTCTTTCCCAGGCCACTGTTCTGGAGATGGGATGGGGGAGGGGCCGGGCCTATTAAGGCCTGTTCTCAGAGGCCGACTGAAAGTATCTAGCTGGCTGCCAGGCACACCCCGCACCCCACCCCCCCTCCCCCCACAGTCGGGTGGAGGAGAATACAGTTGGCAGTCTTGGGGGGGGTGGTGTGCGCAAACACTCCATGTGGGTTTAGATCCTCCCTCTGCCCACCATGGGTTCAGCTGCAGCTGCCGGACTCCCTCTGGAGACGCTCCCCCCCTTCCCCCACAGTGATGGCCAGGCTGCTGATCCCATTTTCTACTTTAAAAAAAGGGAGTTGGAGAGAGGGCACCTCCATTCCCAGCCCCTCCCCTCCTGCACAGAGCCCCTTCCCAGCCGCCTGTTCTGAGAACATGGGGCAGCAGTTAGCGCACCTTGTCAACTGCCTTTTGATTAACGGGAGGGTCACTGTGAATCCCTGTGAGGGATGAAAACATTGTGGAAAAATGGATAGAAAACAAGAGTCTTGCAGTAAATCCCAGTGAGAAACACCTGTCACAGAACCCTCCAGACAAGAAACCTGAGCCAACATCAATTGCTTGCCAGAGAAGTGATTGCTGCAAAAAAAAATCAACAGCTGACTTTAGAGTGTTAAACAAACTATAGTGTTGCAACGAATTACTACGGGGCGGGGGGAGGTTGGGGGAGTAGAGCCGCACTTGTTTGTTTTGTATCTCCACACGCAATTTTTTTTTCCCCTTAGGGGAATGGCGGGGATAGTCTGGAAAGATTAGCGAGCTGTTTACCAACTTGGCTAAACCACGTCACCAACACTCGCATCCCTGGAGTGGGACTGGAGCCCAGAGCTCCTGGCTTCGATAATAAAAAACAGGAGGATGCCGGGAAAAAACTCAGCAGGTCTGACGGCATCTGTGGAGAGAGAAACAGAGTTGACGTTTTGAGTCTGCGTGACCCTCCTTCAGAGCTGAACGGTTTCTCTGTTTTTATTTCGGATTTCCTGCATCTGCAGTATTTTGCTCCTGGCTTAGAGGCGGGGTGGGGTGCTACCAACTGAGCCGTAAGGCCGCCACTAAAGGAGCATCCTTGAGGTGGCATTGAGGGTGTGAGGGATGAGAGTTTTGTGGGGAGCCACGCTAGATGGTGACATCGTATTATGTCACTGGCACAAAGCAGTAGGATATTGCAGGGCATGAGGGTCTCGCCTCAAATTGGCATGGGGAACTAGAGCATTACACTGAGCTATGGCAAAGAGGGAATCATGCTGCACATTTCATGGACCAGCATTACATGAAGCAAGAGTCTCACCAGCCTCTGAGCAGATTGGAGCAATCACTGCAACCCAAAAGGATCCCATTAAAATTAATGGCATTCTTACATGTTTCTGTACTAAGACACTAAGGGAAAATGAAGAGTACTTTAAAGCCATTATGAATATAAAATGAATAATGAGTACAGAAAATGATTCAAAATGAGTGTGAATCTACCTTGAGGCCTTCAGCAAAGTCATTACTTTCACATGAATTATTTGAATATGGCACAGTGATCACAAAGATAAGTGACAACTTGTTGAGTTTGTCCACTGGCTCAACCTCCCTGTACCATCATCGTGTGGCCTATGCTCTGTTATGATATGCCATTGTATTGTGGCTATAGTGAAACAACACTTACATTATCAAATTATTAAATTTTGAGTGATTGCAGTGAATTCAATATTAGTAAAAGTAACATTGATCATAAAATGAGACTGCTTTATTAACCCAGTCTATTTAACCACATATTCAGCAAGTAGCTTGTAGAATATGACTCTGTACTTGCCAGCTTAGCTCAGTTCCACTGCAGGATTACAGGCATCATGTTGGGTCAGCTAGTAGCACTTCCACCTCTGTTCAGGGGCTATGGATCGAAGCGGCATGTAAAGGGCTGACACGTAGGCAGAATGCTCAGCATTTTGGGCAGTACTGCCTTTACAGACAAAGTATTACAATGAGACTCCTACTCTTCAAGTGAATACTTTAAAAAAATTCCCTGGTACCATTCGAAGAAGATCAGGGACTTCTTCCAACATTATCCCTCCTGGCTGATGAAATTAAATGGATGAACATTTTTATCTCTTCATTATTAGATCTTCTTTTCCGCTACTGACAGTAAGTGGGGGGGATGTGCTGTAAGGACATGAGTATTTGGCTACACATAGCAAATGGTATTAATCTGCCACGAAGGTGTGGCCGCGTCATCTGGTCTGTCTCTCTAAACCTCGTTGTTAGCAAATGTATCAGGCCAATTAGAGGCAAATTATTCTTAGGAATGCCCTGCAGTTAATTAGGGGGTCATTGTTTCCACGTAAGGTTAGCAGGTGTTTACTCTCCCCGAGGACAGAAAAATCAGCAGGAAACGACTTCCTTCATTCTCTTAGATCTGTCACAAAGTCCAAATTATGTGCTGCATGCAAGACTTTTGTTTAGACTAGCAGATCTTCAGTGATATTATAGTAAGTCTGGTAGGAAATATTGGCCTCGGAAGGGTCACCGTGCAAATGCACCAAAATAAAGTCAGGTTTTAAAGGATTAAATTATAAGGAAAGGTTGCATAAACATGTTTTATATTCCCTGGAGTTTACACAGTTGAAGAGTAACCTAGTTGAGGTGTTTGAAATGGTAACTACCATCATCAGCACAGACCCACAGAAAAACTCTTCCTTCTGATGGAGAAATCCAGAAAAAGAAGATATAACCTTAAAAGTGGAACTGAGCCATTCAGGAGAGAATCAGGAAGTAACTCAACAATAAGGGTATATATAACAGCTTCAACAAAATAAAACATCCCAAGATACACCACAAGTGTGTTACAGAACAATATTTGACATTGAGCGGTATAAGGACAGCCAATCAAAAACTTGGTTAAATAAGTAGGTTTTGAGAAGTAAAAAACAAGAAACTGCGGATGCTGGAAATCCAAAACAAAAACAGAATTACCTGGAAAAACTCAGCAGGTCTGGCAGCATCGGCAGAGAAGAAAAGAGTTGACGTTTTGAGTCCTCATGACCCTTCAACAGAACTGAGTGAATATTAGGAGAGGGGTGAAATTTCGTTGACAGGGCCCTCAACCGTGTCCAGCCCATCTCCCGTGCATCCGCCCTCACGTCTTCTCCTCCCTCCCAGAAACATGATAGGGTGATAGGGTCCCCCTTGTCCTCACTTATCACCCCACCAGCCTCCGCATTCAAAGGATCATCCTCCGCCATTTCCGCCAACTCCAGCATGATGCCACCACCAAACACATCTTCCCTTCACCCCCTGGCGGTATTCCGTAGGGATCGTTCCCTCCGGGATACCCTGGTCCACTCCTCCATCACCCCCTACTCATCAACCCCTACCTATGGCACCTCCCCATGCCCATACAAAAGATGCAACACCTGCCCCTTCACTTCCTCTCTCCTCACCGTCCAAGGGCCCAAACATTCCTTTCAAGTGAAGCAGCATTTCACTTGCATTTCCCCCAACTTAGTCTACTGCATTCCTTGCTCCCAATGCGGTCTCCTCTACATTGGAGAGACCAAACGTAAACTGGGCGACCACTTTGCAGAACACCTGCGGTCTGTCCGCAAGAAAGACCCAAACCTTCCTGTCGCTTGCCATTTTAACACTCCACCCTGCTCTCTTGCCCACACGTCTGTCCTTGGCTTGCTGCATTGTTCCAGTGAAGCCCAACGCAAACTGGAGGAACAGCACCTCATCTTCCGACTAGGCACTTTACAGCTTTCCGGACTGAATATTGAATTCAACATCTTTAGATCTTGAACTCCCTCCTCCATCCCCACCCCCTTTCCATTTCTTCCCCCTTCCTTTTGTTTTTTCTAATAATTTATATAGATTTTTCTTTTCCCACCTATTTCCATTATTTTTAAATCTTGTATGCCCTGCTAGTCTTTCCACCCCACCCCCACTAGAGCTGCACCTTGAGTGCCCTGCTATCCATTCTTAATTAGCACATTTGTTTAGATAATATCACCACCTTCAACACCTCTTTGTTCCTTTGTCTGTGACATCTGTTGATTATCTGCTCCTATGACTGCTTGCTTGTCCCTACAATCTCACCACCCGCCCCCCAACTTCTCTCTCCCCACCCCCACCACCCCCTCCCAGCACCTTAAACCAGCTTATATTTCACCCCTCTCCTAATATTCACTCAGTTCTGTTGAAGGGTCATGAGGACTCGAAACGTCAACTCTTTTCTTCTCCGCCAATGCTGCCAGACCTGCTGAGTTTTTCCAGGTAATTCTGTTTTTGTTTTAGGTT
Organism: Carcharodon carcharias; assembly: GCF_017639515.1. Taxonomy (NCBI): domain Eukaryota; kingdom Metazoa; phylum Chordata; class Chondrichthyes; order Lamniformes; family Lamnidae; genus Carcharodon; species Carcharodon carcharias. The sequence continues at coordinate 15,206,100 of NC_054485.1, forward strand.
TTGAGAAGTGTTTTATACCAAGGGAGTCAAATGGTATAGGGGTCAGACAGGGAAGTAGAGTTGAGGCCAAAATTAGATTAGCCATGATCTTATCAAGTGGTGGAGCAAGCTTCAGGAGCCAAATGGTGTACCCCTGCTCCTAACTCATATGCTTGCATGTATGTTTTAAAGGAGATCGAGGTGGAGAGGTGTGGGGAGTAAATTCCAGAACTGGGGCCTAGGCAGCTGATGGTGGGGCAATGAAAATCGCAGGTAGGAAAGGGACCTGAATTGGAGGAGTGCAGAGAGCCTGTCACACAGAGTAGTGGAAATCTGGAAGTCTCTCCCTAGCAATGCTGTGGATACTGGGTCAAATCAGATTCTCAAGACTGAGATCAATAGATTTCTGTTCAGCATGTTCATCAAAGGATATGCAACAAGGGTGAATAAATAGATTTGAGGTACAGATCTGTCATGATCTAATTGAAATGAGGAATAGGTTGGAGGGGCTGAATGAGCTAATGTGTTCTTAGAGGATACAGTGAGGTGTACCATCTGAAATGTGATGCCGAAGAAGCATGATGCTTTAGAAATTGCATGCAATATTTGATATTTTGCTAGTTGGTTGCCTTTGGCATTGCACATAGGGAGTGCTGGATCCTTTCCCTGGTTTGTTGGGCTTGAGGATCTGTGTTGTATGCTTGTTTTGGGATGACTGAATTGGTACCAAAGACAGAGAAGATCAGTGGGTCGGTCTTAGAAGAAACACATGGTGTTTATTTACAAAAGGGACTCAGCAGTTACACTTGTGTGCTTACAACTCAATACTCTGCCTTTACACTTCAGACTCTAACTCAAGACTACTGACTACAGAGGTAGCCCACGCTACTCAGCTATTGGACACCAAGATCATTTGATCTTCCGTTACAACATTCATCTTAAAGGTATATTACACATCAGATTACTACAGGGAGTTTAAGACCATGTCATAAAATAAAATTGCGTTAAAGAGCACGATAATTATACCAATTTATATCAGTGTAATTCAGTCCCCAGTTTAAAGTTATACCTTTCATTCTTATTTTTATATGGTAATACTTTAACTTAATATTATTATTTATAGTGAAATCATAAAAACATAAGGCAAAACAAGAAGCAGAGGATAGAATTGGTTGGAGTAATACAAGTTGTGTCGATCGGAAATGTAAAACTAACAGCTTACAGTGCCACCAGTGGAAAGAGTTCGCAACTACCGTGTGACACGTTTACATAGCCAGATACCATTATAAATACAAAGAGTTTACAATGGGAACAAATAGAAAATGTGTGACATAGCACATGGAAAGATTTTTAACACATTATTGATATATATAAACAATCTCCCGTGCTCTGTTGCTTCTGCTGAATTAAATTTTCACTGGTGTGCAGTCTGAGCCATTGAAGAAGTAATAAATAAGCTAAAGTTTCCAATAGTTCAGCAAAGCTGAAGCAGAATGCTAAGTTATGTCACTTCCTTCATATATAATTTTTGTAAGCAATTTTTATGTCTGAGAGAATATTGCTTTACATTTGTTTAGATAAAATGTAGCTTTACTTCTTTGAGCCGAGGAAGTAAAACTCCATTTGTATTTTTGCAAACTAAAGCAATGCAATTTTATCACAGTTTTCCCTGGAGTTACAAAAGAGGAATCTTCATACAATAGATTTGAGGTTGTATTATCGCATGTTGTGTCTGTAGCTGCTAGAATTCAAAGACCTTTCTTGTAGCTAATTAAGGGTGTATTATAGAGCATTAATTTGCCAAGATGCAGGAACTAAGGTGATTTTGGCTCCAAGCCCCCTGTGCAGTCAATAACCTGCAGGGAAATAAGACCTGCTTATGTTGAGAAGCAAAAGAATGCACTGGTAACATAGATTTCTTTTATCCATTAAAAAGCCGATTTTTATATATTTGTACATTCATTTTTTTTCTATCATTTGAATAGAGAATCCGCAAATGTTTTTAATTCCTGTGCTGCATAGTCACTTTCTTCGTGCTTTAAAAGTATTATGACCTAACCAATTTTAAATGATTGCAAGCTAATGCTTTAAATTATATTTTGTTTAATTGCAGTGCCAGTTCCATTATTCTGACAAATAACACAATGCAGCAGATTGATACAAATACCAGTAAGTTATAAGGGAAGGAGGTTATGGCCTTTACCATTAGTACATTAGTAATGCGAGTCTTTGTGTTGCTCCTATTCTGGTATGCAGAATTCAGGAAAAGGTCTTTCCTTTGATGTGTTGTGAATGCAAGAACTCAGAGTGCTTTTATATTTTTCTCCTCTCTTTGCTGTTGAGGCAGGGATAAACTCACTGGATAGTGACAGCACTCCGCTACATTGCCTAGCTACTTGTGGAATCTAGGACTTGGGGGGTGGGGGCATAGCCTAAAAATTAGAGCTAGACTTTTCAGAAATGAAATTAAATACTTCTACAAATGAAGGGCAGAGTTCAATGCTTGAGGTGGGAGCTTCGACTGCCGGCTGGACAGCCAGCGAGACCCCCACGTCACCCACTTTAGGGAAGGCCCGCCACTTAAGCGTGTAACTGGGCAGTAGCAAGTTTTCCCCAGGATCAAGGGCCCTGAAGGTGGAAATCTGCCCCCCACAAGAGCTGTTGCCAGTCAGAGGCCAGTGTCTGTGTATTGCTCGGCAGCGCCATTGGGGGAGGCGGTGGCTCCTGCCGGTAATGCACCCACCTGAGACCCAGGATCTCTGTGGGGCCTATAGGTCGCGGGTAGGTGATGACGCGAGCAGGGTGACCAACCATCTGGATTTTCCCGGGATTATATCGTAAATCGGCATTTTGTCCTGTGTCCTTTTGACCTTTTGTCAGGCCTTCCTGAGATGCGTTTTGTCCAGGGATTCATCCTTCCTGGCAGACTTTGTGTCTGCGCATGTGTCGGCTGCAGCAGGTTGATAGTTACAGAATGAGGCTGTCCAGTGGGTGTTCCTCAACCCAGCTCCCACAGTATGGGCAGCAACCCCCTCCACCCCGCTCCCATGGTCTTTCCAGCATGCACCCCCACCCAGCTCCCACGGTATGGGCAGCAACCCCCTCCACCCCGCTCCCAACATCTTGCCAACAACACCTCCATGGCGAAGTGTCGCTTATCTAATTCCTCCAAAGTTGGGCACCCAAGACAGAAGGTGTGTCATGGGGAGGGGCTGGTTGGCAGCAAGGGCGAGATGGGGGTTGGGGGGGGGAAGGTGGTTCTCAACTGCGCTCCCCTTCTGCCCTTTCCCAAGGTCTCTTGGTCAGGTACTCAGTGTCTGACAATGAGCTCCCCTCCCTGGAAGCCTGCAAGCAAACCCAATAGGATTTGCTTTTGGGGCTCCCTGCACAGTGATTCCCCTCCCGCCGCTGGGCTAATGTCAGTGGTGCCAGGATTTCCTACTAAAGGCCTCAATTGGCAGTGGGGCTGGAAGGCAGGAAGACCACCCATGAACCATTCCGTACCCGAATTAATCTGGTCAGAGGCAGGAAGATGGCGGGGTCCACATCTGTCACCCTCCCATCCAATTAAATGACCCCCCTGCCTCCAAACTTACATTGGGGGAAGGCATTAATTTGCACCCAAAGGGTGGTAGAAGTTTGGAACTCTCTTCTGAAATTGTTGAGTGTTTATCAGCCAAAGATATGAGGAAAAGGCAGGTATATGGTCACACAGATCAGCCATGATATTGAATGGCAGAACGTACTCCAGGGGGAAAAATAGTCTCTTCCTGTTCCAATGTCCAATCTCAATATGTGAGTGCCGGGTCATTATAGTCTAGTCTGATTTTGTCCTCACCCAACACCCAGCAGAACCCTAGTCAGCAATCAGTAGCATGAACGCAAGCTGATTTTTGCACCACTGATTTTAAGGGATCAGCCAGCAGAGTTTATACCGAGAAATAAATATTAAGATAAAAGCAAAATACTGCGGATGCCGGAAATCTGAACCAAAAACAGAAAATGCTGGAAAAACTCAGCGGGTCTGGCAGCATCTGCGGAGAGAGAAACAGAGTTAACGTTTTGAGTCCATATGACCCTTCTTCAGAGCTTTTCCAATAAATATTAAGATCAGGTTTCCCATGGGATTTTCTTTCATCGCTTGATATCTCATTTTAATATACTGTTGAATACATGAACTTAGCAATTAAAAAAGAGCAACCCTCGTTCCACTAGACTAGCTGCATAGAAAAAACAATGAGAACGGGTGGGTGAGTGATGGCCCATTTTAATTAAGAGAGTGAATAATGATTCTAAGGCTTCGCCGATCTACGAGTGAACTGAATCGGTGAACTGATGCAAAAAATGCTCCGTGGACAAATTCAGACCAGCACGGTTCATTTCCCTTGGTGCGCGGTGTGATCCCTGATGACATGGTCCAATATGGATTTCCTCTCTGGTCTAGATCATTTTTTTTTGAGGAGCCAGCGGGTGGAAAGCACCATTAACACCGTCTTCTGAGCCTTCACTGTCCTTTTTGTGCTGTTCAGAGTGGGAGAACTGAAATGCTCACTCGATCTCTTCGGAAGTGAATGTCTGGAAAAAGTGAACCTGGGCAGAATGTTTAAGTTGATGGGCAAGTGCAATCGGCAGGTCCGGGATTGGCCGGGGGAACGGACTGCCGACTGCGATTGGCCCCCCGACCGCAATTTCACGCTGGCTGGCCAATTAACGGTAGCCAGCCAGCGTGAAGCCCGCGCTGAAATGCCCAACCCTGCCAGGGTGGGGGGGGTGGTGGTGGTGGGGGGAGTGGGGGGGAGGAGGAGCAGTGGCAGGAGCAGGGCGGGCGCAGGCAAGCGCTGAATGAAAGCTCCCTGAAGCCAGAGAGCTGCCCCAGGGAGCTAAAGGCTTGAAAAACAGTTAAAGTTTGTAAGGTCAGGAAAAAAATATTTCAGCGTCACCATCAGTCACATGAACAAATACATGATATAAATGCTGTCCATAGATTTTAATTTTTAAAAAAATGTAACAACGGAAGCCTCATCCCCGCCCGTGGATGAGGTCTCATGAAACATGCAAAGTCCGCCCCGCCCACCACGGCCCCCCCAAACCCCACCCCCCCACCGGCCGATTTGTCCGCCCACCAACCGTAAGGTTGGACGGACCACGACAAATCGGAGGCAACGACAGCTATAATGGCCTTAGTAGGCCTCTTAATTGTCGGTGGGCGGGCTTCCGACTTTTGCGTGCGCCCGCCGACTGAAATACCGTGCGAGTGGGAGAAGATGATGGGGCACCCGCCCAACGTCATTCCGCGCCTCTTCACGTCCAATCGGGTCGGGCGCTCGCCTGCCCGCCAACCTCTAAAAACTCTGCCCAATGTGCTTGAATTGATATGTAAACATTCGAGGGACAGCTGAGCACAATCGTCTTTGTCACAAGTGTGACAAAGAGAAGGACACGTTCAAACCAAGCAAGGATGTGGGTCAACTCAAACTCCCATTTGGAGTGGTATCATCCTTCCCTGCAGTTTCTGAATCACAGAGTTGTTGCAGTGCAGAAGGAGGCCATTCGGCCCATTGCGTCCGCACCTGCTCTCCGAGTGAGCAATTCACTTACTGCCGCTCTCCCAGCTTCTCCCCCTAACCCTGCACGTTCTCCCTTTTCATATAACAGTCTAACTCCCTTTTGAATTCCACCACCACACTATCAGGCAGTGCATCCCTCACCTTAATCACTCGCTGTGTGAACCTTCTATTGCCGTCAAGCCCGACAAACATTCCGACAATAGCGGGAGATTCAGTGGCCCAGTCGAAAGCCCATTGACTTTCGGTGGGATTGGGCGGTCCCAGAAGTGAGCGGGGTGGGAAAATCCCATCTCAGGCGATCTCCTAGGGGAGGCAGAAAACCATGCTCAAAGTGCAGGCCAATCTGGGGGGGGGGGGGGGGGGGGGGCAAGAAAAATCTGGAAATTTCCTCTCCAAAAACCCTCTATCATCCATGACCCCCTCACCTCCATATCGCTCTAGCCTGATAATTCTTTGCAGTACCTGTTTCTTGAAAGAGGCGATCCTTGCCCCATCCACAAACTAGTCGGGCTCTCGCTGAAAGGAATTCAGCGAATTGTTGCTCAAAGCACGAGCCAGCATGCTGCTTGTTCTTAATATTCTGCCCAGTCTAGATAAGTAATGATAGCAGAGTCCTTACTTTTGATTTGGAAAGGTAGAATGGTGGTGCGTCACATCTGTGTACATCACAGTGTACCGCTGATAACGCATTAATTTTGGCACAATTCTTTAAACAGTCATATGGCCCAGTCATTACTTTCAGAAAATATATTCTTATAGCCTTAGCCCAGCTTTAATATTTTAGCAAAGGTGGCCAAGCTCTGGAGTTTTGTATAATTCATTGAGCTCTTTAAAATTCCTTTATAAATAGGCTCCCAAGCACTAAAACCATTTGGAAGCAAGACTCAAGCATACTGTGCAATTCAGCGGTGCCACACTCACTGCGACAGTTACTCAGTTTCTAATTAGAAAGAGAACCCATCAGCAAGTTCTCAGTACATCCACAAGCTTGGGTTGCAAGGCTGCCCGTGGAGGTTTTAGTGATACGGTTACCCCCCTCCCCGGTGAGCTGAAATAGGATTCTGGAGACCGCTGTTCAGCCACTGTTGCATTTCTGGTTTGAAAGACGTGGGAAGACTGGAAGAATGGCTAACTCTTCAATTATTCATGCTTTGGAGCGGAGAATACTGCTGCAGAATTTTATGATTGTCTGTGTAAATGTTGCTCTCAGCTATTGCAGATTGCAATAGCATGTACTCCTCTGAATGAACTCCACTTATGATACAAATTTGGTATAATTATTAGCCAGTTGATGGAGTAACTTGATTGGGAATGGCATGAATTGGATAGCTCTTTCAAAGAGCCCACATGGGCGCAATGGGCCAAATGGCCTCCTTCTGTCTTGTATTGTTCCATGAGTCTGACTTTTCAAAAGTAAACCCATTATCTATTTTTTCACACTGACATCTCTGTCCTTGGCCTGCTGCACTGTCCCAGTGAAGCTCAACGCAAGCTTGAGGGACAAAACCTCATCTTTTGACTTGGCACTTTACGGCCTTCCAGATTCAACATTGAGTTCAACAATTTCAGACTGCAAAATCTGTCCCTCAGCTCTCTTTCTTATTCTTTGAATGTCTTGATTTTTCTCTTATTTTCATTTTCAGACAGCAGCACGCCTGTTCTAAGCACATCTTTTAGTTCTTTGTTTCTTGCCCCATCACTGTTTCTTTTGGGCCTGTAAAACTAACTGTTCAGTCATTCAAAAACTCAGCAGGTCTGACAGCATCGGCGGAGGAGAGCACAGTTGACGTTTCGAGTCATCATGACCCTTCAACAGAACTAAGTAAAAATAGGAAAGGGGTGAAATATAAGCTGGTTTAAGGGTGGGGGGGTGGGGGGTGTTGGGACAAGAAGCCAGTGATAGGTGGAGATAACCAAAAGATGTCACAGACAAAAGGACAAAGAGGTGTTGAAGGTGGTGATATTATCTAAAGGAATGTGCTAATTAAGGGTAGAATGCAGGACAGCTTTAGCAAGGTACAGATAGCTCTGGTAGGGGTGGGGTGGGGTGAAGGTTATCTCCATCTATCACTGGCTTCTTGTCCCAACACCGCCCCCCACTTAAACCAGCTTATATTTCACCCCTTTCCTATTTTTACTTAGTTCTGTTGAAGGGTCATGAGGACTCGAAACGTCAACTGTGCTCCACCGATGCTGCCAGACCTGCTGAGTTTTTCCAGATAATTCTGTTTCTGTTTTTGTTTTGGATTTCCAGCATCTGCAGTTCTTTGCTTTTGTTCTGTCATTCAATCTCCCCTGTCTTTCGCCCTGTCACAGATCTTCTTTCGTCCTTGTCCCACCCACCCCTTGCTCGAATCCTATTTCATCTCTAACTTTTTCCTGATCAAATGAAAGGTCAGTGAACTGTTTCTGTCTCTATGGAAGTCGCCTGACCTGCTGAATATTTTCACCATTCTCTGTTTTCATTTCAAGTTTCCAGCATCCTCAATATTCTGCTTTTCAATTAACCGTTTCTCATGTATGCTGACCATGTTTTCGTCAATAATAAATCTACACTGTCATCACCAGCTGTAGTTAGGATATGGATACCAATATTCTATAGGGAAAAGTGCTTAAGCAAATACAATTTAATTTTGTGTAATATACAGCTTGTGTAATACACGGAATTTGTCATCTTTATTAGCACTACTATTTCATCCAGCTCAAAATGCTCCCCCCAGGCAATTCAAGTTTGGAAGGACAAAATAATTAATTTTACTGAGAATTTTTCAAAGTTCAAGTAGACGAGATGTGAGCATTTTTTATCGGAAGTCCTAGCTTCTCTCCATCACTATAGGCATTGGTGGGATCCATCACTGGCTAGGCAAGAGGGGGCATGGGCACCTCAACATCCCTCCATGTGCCCCTTCTCCTCAAGGAGTCAGGGAGAGGTCCTAGGGCACACACACAGGGAGGATGAGTGTCTGCCGGACACCCCTCGGGCCTCCACACAGGACACTCCCAGGGTGTCCAGCTGCTCCAAATCCCCTCTGCCTGTGACCCCCATCCCCTCCAGCCGGTCAGGCCGAGGAGGGTGCATCTGCCCCTAAGCAGGAGATCCTTATCAGGCCGAGGCCCTTGAGGCCTCTGCCTCCAGAGGGCATCCGCCAAGGTCGTCACAGACATCAGGACGTGGCAGTCAGCACGCTGCCTTCACCTCTGCTGCAGATGTCAGGGCTGCACCCAGGCGTCGCTTTAGCATTAGAAAAATTGGGAAATTCTGATATCATTTCAATCACCGTTTGCATCATGCACATTTGTAAATACATTTGCCGTTCATGAGAATGGTCTCGTCATTCGAAAGTGTCATGCATATACATCTATGTACCCTCTGGTTGCCTGGGTGAGTCATGCTGCCATTCGGTGATCGCCTCTCTTCGTGAGCCACACATTCATGTGATGTCTGCCTGACTCATGATAGTCACTCTGCCCTTGTGTTATCTCAGGGAGATGTCTCAAACTCTTTATTGAAGTTTCTGCAAAATGCATTAGGAGCCATTACTCCTGACAAGACAGCAAGGGGTTAGGCCTGCTCAATAGCCTTCAGAGGGATAGCTGCAGCTGTATCTCTTCATTGGGAGTGCCAAAGCACAAGACCTGCAGCCATGATGATCTCTCCAACCATGCATGTATCTCACTGACCGCTGAAGCTTCTCATTGAGGTGGTGACGACTGCATCAAGTCCTTTAGCACAGCGTTCATGCTGTTGTGCCGAATTTCTCTTCCCAGAGCGCACAGATACAGGGTTCCTCACTGACTCTTCCAAAGTCTGGTGAACCATGGGGGTTGAAAGTGCAAGTCCAAATGCTGAACCTGCTCACAATGTCACTGGTTGTAAAGGCCTTTCAGTGCATTGGCATGGCATTTAGGGGCAGGAGGAATGTGCCTGTTTCCTGTTGCCTCCACCTTACTCCTCTTGGAATCTTGTGGCTATCAGTGTGGCACGGGCACATCTTCCACATGGTGCTTCATCGATGGCATCCTGATGTGGAAGCTGACCCTCATCTCCCTCTTCAGTTTCTTGCCCTTCCTGCTTTTCTCATCCCAAGAGTTCTCAGCCTCCTCCACATCTCCCTCTGGCAAGGGATCCCTCCTTAGAAGCGAAAGGTTTCGAAGGGCACAACAGAGGGTGATGTGGGACACCCTCTGTGGAGAATACTGCAGAGCCCCACCTGAGTGGTTCAAACATTGGAAGCACATCTTCAGGATGCCAGTGGTCTGCTCGATGATGGATCATGGGGAGCTATGCACCACATTGTGTCTCTCCTCTGAGGGTAACATGCAGGTGTTGTGAGCCATTGTTTGAGCGGGTACCCCTTATCCCCAAGCAGCCAGCCCTGCAATTGCTAAGGCCCTTTGAATATGTGAGGCACCCAGGAGTGACTCAGGATGTATGGGTCATGGCAACTCCAAGGGTACTTGGCACAAATGTGCATGATGTGTTTCTGATGACTGCAGACCAGTTGAACGTTCAGGGAGTGGAGCCCTTCCCTGTTAATGAACATCAGGGCTGCTGCTATGGAACCCTCAAAGCCATATGTGTGCAATCGATTGCATCCTACACTCTAAGGGAGTCTGAGATAGCTGCAAACCCATGAAATCTAGCATTCTGACTAGCTTCACCGAGTGTGAACTTCACATAGTGATGAGCCTGACTGTAGAGGGCATCTGTCACCTCCTTATTTCCTGCGGTCTGCGAGATGCTGCATAGGTCCCCTTTAGATCCCTGGAATGAACTACGGGCAAAAAGAATTGAGCACAGTGGTGACCTTCAGGGCCACAGGCAGGGGATGTCCACCTAGTCCACAGGGCATTAGATCCTCCTACAGAATGTGGCAGGTATGATCCACCACACCTCTGGACAAGTGCAGATGTGCACAGCATTGTCTTTTGCTCACCTCCAGTTAGGAAAGTCTTCTAGAGTAGACCTTTGTTCACACAAGTCACCTCTGTGGGATGGGTCTGGCCTCCTCATCCTCTGGTTCCTGCTGGGTCTCCCCTGGACCATGGACCTCAGGCAGGATCTCCTCTCAAAGCTGCACTAGACAGATCTGGGCTCTTATTTCCTCCTCCATAGGATCTGTACCATCAAAAAAGCAGCATTGAGCCCAGGCTCCATTATTCAATTCTCCTTTACTCTGTGGGCTGAAAGATGCAACAGATTACTGAATCCTAGGCAAATATAGTAAAGCTCCCACTTGCTAACAGAAAGCCACTGTCATGCCCTGGTGCTGTATCTGTGCTACTAACTTGTTACTGATACAGCCTTGTAGCTGAGGTGCACACTCACAGATCTAGGTGACCAAGGTGCAAACCCTGCTAGTTGACATCTCAATCCCACAGAGGTGGAAGAGGTTTTGATGGATTAATGCAATGCGCCATCTTACCAAAGGCACTCCTGCAATCTCTGATCTGGCACACTGTTTAAGGTTAATTTGCACATGAACAATGACTGGATGCCCTTTGGCCCATTATCCATGCCAATTGGAGAAAGCACATTAGAAGCTTTCATTGACGACCTGTCACATATGCAGCAGTTGTGCCTCCTTAACGGGTGCCTGCATTCTCCATTATCACATTCCTCTCTGTGCCATCCCACCGCACCCACACCCCCAGCCCCACCGGCCACAATGCTGGATTCTGTCTGAGGGTGCAGCCCTGCCTGAGAGCCGCTGCATAGTGATGTCCTCTCAAAGTACAGAGGAACCACCATGAGCAGACCAACCCTACACCCCCACCCAGCGTGGCGTTACACTGCCATCGCTGAGAAACCGGAGCTGCAGCGCTGCAGGCAGGCTCTGAATGTTGCACTCACCTCAAAGTCACGTGCGAAGTGAGGGCTGACCGATGCATGCCACTCATTCCCAGACTGGTCTGAAGATTGGAAGGCGGAAGGTGATTCCTTCGAGTTGTATATTTAATGAGCGTTCATGACATGGGGCAGAAATTTCCCCCCATTTGGGAGGGGGGGGCGGTGGTCGGGCGAGGGCAGGGGTGGGCACGAACTCGACCGGGGACGCGCCGCCATCTTACGTGAGAGGGCCAATTAACGCTCGCCCAGCATGACGCTCGCCCGGAAGCGCCGAGCACTCCCTGTGGTACTCGGGGGTGGGGGGGGGGGCGGGCGGTGTGCCTGAGGGAGATCAGTTTGACATGTGTCATTTAAATAAAGGGAAATAAAAACTCTTAAAACATGTCCCCTCATGTGACACGGTCGCATGAGCTGGGACATGTGAAAGAATTATTTTTAAAACTTTTACTGACTTTTAAAACTCTTCATGAAACCTCGTCCCGCCCGTGGATGAGGTTTCATGAGAAATGCAAGGTCCGCCTGGGCTCTTCACCTGCCCGACCGACCTTAAGGCCGGACGGGCAGCGCTGTTAATTGAATTAATTATGATTTAAATGGCCTTAATCGGCCTTTGACAGTTCGGCGCGGTGAATGTCAGGACACTTGCCCGACATTTTACGCGTTGGCGAGCAGGCCCAGCCACCCCCACTCGCCGACCGGGGAATTCTGCCCACGGTCATATGTGCGAGTGGCGTTCCCAACACTGATCAGCAGGATACCTGACTCACCATCAGCCGCCACGAAAGGGGTGGGCGGAAAATCCCAAACGGTTTTCCCACCGGTGGGAGTCCGATTTTTGGCCCCTCTCCAAATTTCCCGCCCTCGCCCGCCACAAAACCCGGCTGCGGGCGGGGAGGGGGGAAAATTCCTCCAATAAGCTCTGATTCCCTCAGAACAGATGCCACCAGACCTCCTGAGTATTTCCGGCATTCTCTGTTTTTATTTCAGATTTCCATCAGCCTCAGTATTTTGCTTTCGTTTTGGTCCAGAATGAAGTTGTTTGTGTAAACGTACCCCCGCCGTTTCCTTCTGGAATGTAGTGACTCTTCTCTACCTTTACCGTGGCAGCGACACTTCCAAGGCAAATATGGTCTTTCGGCAAAAATCAGGTCGTCCTGAAATCATGAAAGGCGCTATTTAAATGCAAGCCCTTTCTTTTTTAAAACACCGTCACGGAAGTAACTCTTGCCCTTGTTCCCCCGATAGGTTGCTGGACCTCAAGCAGCTGGTGCTTTTAAAGAGAGGCATCGAAAACCAACAGCATTTCGAAAGTTTTACGAAAGGGGTGACTTTCCTGTTGCTATGGAACACGACACAAAGGGAAACCGTATAATCTGGAAGGTTTGTGTGATTTTTAACTTATGCAGCATTCAAGTAGCATTCCCTGCCAGGGACTAACTTTGCTCATCAATTAGTTTGATTAAGTATTTTAGTAAATGGCACTGTAAACACACCCACGAGGCAGCTTTGCCCCATTCTAATGATTAAATTATGTGCTCCGTGAGATGACAGGGTCAGAAGTGCTCTTTGAAAAAGTCTTTTTACCCAGCCATCTATTTCCATTTTTATGAGGATTTGCAAGACTCAGCTGTTCCAACCAGTCTATCATTGATAACTGATACCCGTTAGCCTGAGTTCATTGTCATAACTTCATCCTGCACTGCAGGCCATATCTTTGAATGCAACCTTTAATTAGCTAAATAGCTGGGTCATAATTGTGTACCATCTGTAATCAAGTGTGGAATGTAAATTAAGCTCGGACCGATATTACAGCTCCTTACTTCCTATGTCGGATTGCTAATGTAATCAGTGACAGTCACGTCCCTGTCACTGACTGACCTCCAGTCTGAAATCATTGCGGCTCCTCCATTCTCCCTTGTGAAAGGTTAATTGGTTTAGAAATGAATCGATTAGTTCCAGCCTCTAATGCTGTTATTCAGCTTTTACAAAAAATGGTATAACAGAAATCCCTTTTATTAATCCAATTCAGTTTATTTTCTCTCAACAATTTATATCTAAGTGTCATGACAGGGGACTGCGTTGGAGCATTCTTAAACTGATTAGGAAATTAGAGATTTCATTACTGAGAAAGCTTTTAGAGAAATAGGCAGCTTCCATGTTTTGGAATGCTCGCAAAGTCACAAAGCAATAAATCATAAAGTGGACAATGTATTTCTTCGGAAGCAGGAATTAATGAGAGCTAACATTTCCCAATTTTCCATAAAATACATAAAGATGCTAAATTCAAATTTGAATAATTGACTTTTGGGATGTCACTATTCATAATTTATTCAGCTAACCTTGCATACAAAATATACGGTTAAATAATACAAGTCATAACAACAACTTATATTTATGTAGTATCTTTAAGGTGATACGAAATCCCAAGTCACTTTACAGAAGGCTTTTCCAACATTTTGCGTGGTGGGCTGTGGAGGGGAGGGGCCCACATTTCCACTCTTTTCTCACTCAAGGGGGCGAGAGCAAATTTTGCAAAAATAAGATATAGCACGACATTCAACATGAATTTCAAAAAAACGTGGAGGTCTGACCAAAGGAAACAGCTTGCTGAACAAAAATAAAGCAATGTCAAAGCTATAAATCGATAATTTTAAAAAATAGTCACTAATAAAGATGATCATTAGAGTGTGAGAATGTGAGAGTGAGAGTGAGAATGTGAGAGTGTGAGAGTGTGAGAGTGTGAGAATGTGAGAGTGTGAGAGTGTGAGAATGTGAGAGTGTGAGAGTGTGAGAGTGTGAGAGTGTGAGAATGTGAGAGTGTGAGAGTGTGAGTGTGAGAGTGTGAGAGTGTGAGTGTGAGAATGTGAGAGTGTGAGAGTGTGAGAGTGTGAGAATGTGAGAGTGTGAGAGTGTGAGTGTGAGAGTGTGAGAGTGTGAGAATGTGAGAGTGTGAGAGTGTGAAAATGTGAGTGTGAGAATGTGAGAGTGTGAGAGTGTGGGAGTGTGAGAGTGTGAGAATGTGAAAGTGTGAGAGTGTGGGAATGTGAGAATGTGAGAGTGTGAGAGTGTGAGAGTGTGAGAGTGTGAAAATGTGAGTGTGAGAATGTGAGAGTGTGAGAGTGTGGGAGTGTGAGAGTGTGTGAATGTGTGAGTGTGAGAGTGTGAGAATGTGAGAGTGTGAGAGTGTGAGATTGTGAGGGTGTGAGAGTGTGAAAATGTGAGTGTGAGAATGTGAGAGTGTGGGAGCGTGAGAGTGTGAGAGTGTGAGAGTGTGAGAGTGTGAGAGTGTGAGAATGTGAGAGTGTGCGAGTGTGAGAATGTGAGGGTGTGAGAGTGTGAAAATGTGAGTGTGAGAATGTGAGAGTGTGGGAGCGTGAGAGTGTGAGAGTGTGAGAGTGTGAGAATGTGAGAGAGTGAGACTGTGAGAGTGTGAGAGTGTGGGAGCATGAGAGTGTGAGAATGTGAGAGTGTGCGAGTGTGAGAGAGTGAGAGTATGAGTGTGAGAGTGTGAGAATGTGAGAGTGTGAGAACGTGAGAGTGTAAGAGTATGAGAGTGTGAGAATGTGAGAATGTGAGAGAGTGAGAGTGTGAGAGTGTGAGAATGAGAGAATGTGAGAATGTGAGAGTGTGAGTGTGAGAATGTGAGAATGTGAGAGTGTGAGAGTGTGGGAGTGTGAGAATGTGAGAGTGTGAGTGTGAGAATGTGAGAATGTGAGAGTGTGAGAGTGTGAGAATGTGAGAGTGTGAGAGTGTGAGTGTGAGAATGTGAAAGTGTGAGAGTGTGAGAATGTGAGAATGTGTGAGTGTGAGAGAGTGTGAGAGTGTGAGAGTGTGAGAATGTGAGAATGTGAGTGTGAGTGTGAGAGTGTGAGAATGTGAGAGTGTGAGAGTGTGAGAGTGTGAGAATGTGAGAGTGAGAGAGTGTACGTGTCCAGCTCACTCTTAGTCTCCGTGTACTGACTCACTGACCCGCACACACTGTGGGAGTGTGTATTGGTGTGCAGGGGCATGAGGGTGAATCAGAATCCTATGAGTGGTGGCTGCATTTTACCTGCCCTCGGCAGGTGCAGTTCCAGCAGTGGCACATGTAAAATGGGGCAGGTACCCACCCCACTAGGTTCCCACTCACCCCCGAGCTCATCCCCATAACACGGTGGATGCCAAAATCAGCAGCACACCCACCATCCTCAAATAGGTTATCAAGGGTCCTTGAAGCTTGTTGCCAAGCCTGTTAACCCTGATAATACACTGCCCATGTCATAAAATGTTTGGAGTGGACAGCCGGGCGGGTGTGGTCAGCTGGATCTTTTACCGACTGAGGTTAAAGGGTGGGAAGGAAGGAGGGGTTCGATCTTGGGGGGCTGCTTTTTTGCGGATCATGGGGAGACCCTAATCAGATAAAACACGCCCTTCTTCCTAACGCCCCCAGCATTAAACTGTCCCCAGCCCCACCCCCTTGCCCCCACACCACCACCCCCCCCCCCCAACTCCCTGACCATCTGAAACCCTCCCTGCCCATGAGGGGAGGCTGAGGGGAGTTAGGAAGAAGGGGGATTCGATCTGAGGCAGACCTCCCCCCATCCACAAAGAGCAGCCCCTGAAGATCGAACCCCCCCCCTTCCTTCCCGCCCTTTAATGCAGCTAGGTAAAAAAATTGGGCTAGCTGCTCCCACCTGGCTGTCCAGGATGTGGGCCACGTATTATCCAGGTCTATAGGTTTGATAACCAGCCTAATTGACCATTGATGATCTATTTGAATACAGCGAGTGGACTTCCGATTTCATCACCCGCCCACCCCCAGTATTATGGGGGGGGAGCTTGGGGGTGGGTAGGAAGGTGGCAGGGTGGGTACCCACCCTATTTTATCTGCAGCCCTGCCAGAAACATGCCCACTGGGGGCACATAAAATGCAGCCCACAGCCTCTGTCTCTCACACATACACTCTCCCTCTCATGCACAAACACACACACACTCAACTCTCTCACACACACTCAACTCTCTCTTACACACATACATTCTCTCTCTCACACATACACTCTCCCTCTCATGCACAAACACACACACACTCAACTCTTTCTCACATACACTCAACTCTCTCACACACACACACATTCTCTCTCTCACACAAACACTCTCCCTCTCATGCACAAACACACACACACTCAACTCTCTCTCACATACACTCAACTCTTTCTCACATACACACAACTCTCTCTCACACACACACATTCTCTCTCTCACACAAACACTCTCCCTCTCATGCACAAACACACACACACTCAACTCTCTCTCACACATACACTCTCTCTATTTCTCACACACACACTCTCTATCACACATACCCTCTCCCTCTCATGCACAAACACACACACACTCAACTCTCTCTTACACACACACATTCTCTCACACATACACTCTCCCTCTCATGCACAAACACACACACACTCAACTCTCTCTTACACACACACATTCTCTCTCTCACGCATACACTCTCCCTCTCATGCACAAACACACACACACTCAACTCTCTCTCACACACACACACAACTCTCTCTCACACACACATTCTCTCACACATACACTCTCCCTCTCATGCACAAACACACACACTCAACTCTCTCTTACATACACACACACACACACACTCTCATCTTTCTCTCACACACACATACTCTCTCTTTCTCACACACATATACTCACACACTCACTCACACGTACACACACTCACACATACACACAACTCTCATCTCTCTCTCACACACACACTAGCTCCCTCTCTTTCTCACACACTCTCTTTCTCTCTCTCACACACACACATACACTCTCTCTCTCACACATATACTCTCTCTCTCAATGACACACACACACTCTCTGTCTCTTTCTCACACACATACACTCACACACTCACTCACATATACACACACTCACACACACACACTCTCTCTTCTCTCACACACTCTCTTTCTCTCTTTCTCACACACACACATACACTCTCTCTCTCACACATATACTCTCTCTCAATGACACACGCACACACTCTCTCACACTCTCCCTCTCTCACACAGACACACACTCTCCCTCTCTCTCTCTCCCTCTCTCTATCACACACACCAGCCAACGCCCACCCATAGCAGTAAGCATCTTCAACAGTCCCCCATCCAAGCCCTGTAACTAGACGCTTCCCTCCCCCCATCACCACAGGCCCCCTGCAGCCTCTCTCTCCTCCATGGGTCCCAGCAGCATCTCTCTCCCCACAGGCCCCAGCAGCATCTCTGTCCCCACAGGCCCCAGCTGCATCTCTCACCCCACAGGCCCCCTGCAGCCTCTCTCTCCCCACAGGCCCCCTGCAGCCTCTTTCTCCCACAGGCCCCAGCAGCAATTCTGTCCCCACAGGCCCCAGCAGCAATTCTGTCCCCACAGGCCCCAGCTGCATCTCTCTCCCCACAGGCCCCAGCAGTATCTCTCTCCCCACAGGCCCCAGCAGCCTCTCTCTCCCACAGGCCCCAGCAGCATCTCTCTCCCCACAGGCCCCCTCCAGCCTCTTTCTCCCACAGGCCCCAGCAGCCTCTCTCTCCCACAGGCCCCAGCTGCATCTCTCACCCCACAGGCCCCCTGCAGCCTCTCTCTCCCCACAGGCCCCCTGCAGCCTCTTTCTCCCACAGGCCCCAGCAGCATCTCTGTCCCCACAGGACCCAGCAGCGTCTCTCTCCCACAGGCTCCAGCAGCATCTCTCTCTCCCACAGGCTCCAGCAGCATCTCTCTCCCACAGGCCCCAGCAGCATCTCTCTCCCCACAGGCCCCAGCAGCATCTCTCTCCCCACAGGCCCCAACAGCCTCTTCCTCTCCCTACAGGCCCCAGCAGTCTCTCAGGCCTCATGTGTCCCGCCGTCTTTTGATCCCCGTGTGCTCCACATTCCCTCGGTCTCTTGGGCCCCCACATACCCTGCATCTTCTCTCTCTGTCCCTCCCCACCCTGAAACCCTGTCCTTTTCCCTACACATGCTCATGGCCACAGCCTATTTCTCTCCCACCTTTGCTGCTGACAGGCTGCTGACTAGTGAACCCATCTGCAGCAAAGGAGGGAGAGGAACAGCCTGTGATTGGAGGAGCAGCCCCTTGCAGAACCTTCAACTTCACTTACTCGTCTGACCGGCATTTCGAACAGTGGCTCCGGGGGGCGGGGGGGCTGCCACACAGAATGGCTTTGCCACTCTGGCCACAATCCAGCCCACGGGCCACGGGTTGGACAAGCCTGCTGTACAGGAATGCGATAAAGGAAGAATTGACGCCAAAAAACCACATCAGGTGACGTTAGGCCAGGTGGCCTTCGATTAGTTAAGAAGCAGGATAGAGGGGTAAAGAGGTAGAAATATTGGGGGAGCGGATTCCAGAGTTTAAGGCCCAGGCTGCTAAAGACATGGCCATCGGTGGAGCAATTAAAATCGGGGATGCACAAGAGGCCAGAATTAGAGGGTGGCAGATATCACAGAGGGTTGGCCTGTTTATTCCAATAATTGTACGTTGAGGGAGAATGAAGCCTGTACCTTCAAACAGGTTTATATCCATGGCAGCAAAGTAAAGTCACAGACTCTCCCAGTTCCCCCCAGACACCCAGGGCTGGATTTTTACCTCTTCGGGCGCGGGCCCACACGTTCAGCGAGAAGTTCAGTCCCCGGAGTGAACTGGTATATATATATCCTCGCAATGATTGCCTAATCCTTCCCCAGTGTGAAGGATTAGGGAATCATTACCGATGATTACCAACTTGAAAAGCTTTATTCTATTGCAGCACAATTTCAACATTAACACTGTGATCCATATTGCTCTTAAGCTGCAAGGCAGCGCAGCAGTAGCGCCTGGGAGATCTCTGCGAGGGCTGAGCATGTGCGGGCCCTTTTAAAATGACTGCGCGCACACGGTCATGCACAAAAAAATTAAAGGGGTCACGCGCTTAAAGAAACTGCCCTCTCCGCCTGGCTCCTGGCAAGTCCTGGTTCAGGATCTTCACCTGGTTCCGATATCCGAGTCCCCAAAGTCCATGGGAAAATCCAGTCCAGAGCCTCTTACCACAGCTGCTCAAAGGACATCATTTTTTTTCAGTTGGTAAGAGCACAACTGTAGTGCTATCTTGTTCATGTTGAACACACATAAACTACAGAGGAATACATGAATATTCCCAATTCTGGGCATGTGCATCAGCCCAGCAGGAACGTCCCCGCAGCCGCTGTTCCCGAAGCCACAATCCTTGTCACAAGCCGCGGATCAGTTTTGAGGAGGGCAGAGTGACCGTTGCCTGGTTTTAAAGGCAGAAAATGGACAGGGCCAGCAGAAGGATTTTCGTTTACATTAACCGAGACTCCTTTTCGAGATGGTTTCTGACCTCCTCCAACACACGTCCTGGGTGTGCGTTGGAATAATTATTCCGAGACCAAAAACCCAGACAAGAGTCAAATCTCTGGCTCTGGAGAGCTTATTAGCTGAGAGAACGTCTGGCCAACTAACCGTGCTTCCTGAAAGATTTCAGGATAGCAGTCGAGGATGCGACTGAGGGAGTTCTTGACCTAGACACTTCAGGAGAACACCCGCACAACTGAATATAAACAAGGCTTGTGTTAGAGGGTGAGCTGCATCAGGATGGCCAACTAGGCCCAGCAAAACAATGTGCAGGATGCTCTCAGATCGGCGCTGAGTGCGGTAGCGGGCGTGAAAAAAATACTTTTTACCCGCTGGCCTGGGATTTTGCGTCATCGCATTCCCTCCCAGGTGGGTCCCGCCTCCGTAATAATGCGTTCACGGAAAACACTCCGGATCGCTGGCTGGGGCGGGGGCTCAGGTTTGCCACGCTGTGACATCATCCCTTCCGCGCTCCGGGCGCCATATTTAAAACGCACCAGAGCGCAGCCCTCTTCATGTCTACAGGACCGGGACTGGTCCAGGAGACGGGTGGTCCCTGGAAGCAAAGAAAGCGGCAGCCCCGAAATTCAGTGACGCCTTTCCGGACCGCCTGCTGGGTAAGGTGGAAGGCCACTGCGATGTCCTCTAACCACCACCCCCCCCACCCCCACCCCAACCCCCGGCTCTGGCCATGGGAAGTCCACCAGAGTCACCAATCCGGCCTTGGGGGGTGGTGGTCAGCACAGCCAGAGCACAGAGGAGGTCAGCCGTCCAGTGCAGGAAGAGGATGAATGATCTCATCTGCTCTACCAGGGTAAGTCAACCACTTCATCACTCTCAACTCACACACACCCAAACCCATCACACCTCCACAGGGATCTCACACCTCAAGGGACAACACCACTGACTCTCACACACACCCTCACATCTCCATCAAGCTCATATCCTCTGGAGCTCACACCCTCCTCCTCTCCATGGCTCCGCTCACCACAAACATTCCACGCATTGCCATGTGTCCTGCTCACACTCTCCCCATCTGTTTTCATTCAGGAGAAGCTGCCTCACAACAGCAGGGAGAGGTCCCAGACCAGGACTGGAGTGGCCCACATTAGGCCCCTCACTCACTTTGAGGAGTGTGCATCATGCTGACTGGTGAGGACATGGACCGTGCCTGCGGTAACAGTGAGGTTGGTAGCAATCATTCATGTGAGGATCCTGCATCACATCATCTCTCTCTCAACGCAACTGTGAGTGCTCTGTCTCTCCTGTTTTTGACTCTGCTGCCGTGCGCTCATTATCTCTACTTCAGTTCACAGGGAGCTCTGCCAAGCGACAGAAACCCTCAGCCAGCCAGTCCCTCAGCTCCATCCACATCCTCACCTCCAGCCAAGAGGACTCCTCCTCCATTGAAGAGCTGGAAATAAACAGCCTGGAAGACCCATCACCGCGCTTACCCACACCCTCCACCAGCACAGAGACACACACCTCGGGTGGGACCTAAATCTAGACCAGGCTCGCGTTCACAATCTGGTGGTCACAGCACGAAAATGTGTCTGCAACAGGAGGAGACAGGTTCAGCCGAGCTCCCTGGCACTCAGAGGACTGCTGGGGTAGAGGCATCTGTGAGGTCCAAGTCAGATGACGAGCCTCTGGATTCGGCCTTCCAACTCATTGTGGAGAGTCAGCAGAAGACAGGGGGACAACGCAGAGCTGTTGGAAGCCCTCAAGAGTGGAACCTCAGTCAGAGGAGTGCGTCCACCTGTTCTCTGATGAAGTGGTGCCCACATGTGCATGTATGGAGGTCTCCATGGGAAGAATGGCAGATCATGGAGACCTTAGTCCACAAGAAGGTGAAGATGTGCGCAGAACTGCACTCCATCGCGGTAGCCATGGGGTGAGTTCCTGCTGTAGTAATGCCAAAGGGAAAAGGGGCACCATGATGTGCCTCCTTCCCTTCAAGGAGTCAGGCCGTGACCTTCAGGCACCCGAAGGGAGGAGGAGTGGCAACTGGACACCCCTAGGTCATCCACACAGGGATCTCAGAGACTGTCCACCACCTCCGAGCCCCCTTTGCCCATGACACCCTCAACCTCATCCTCTGTCACCGCAGAGGGAGCAGTTGGCCCACAGGAGGACAGCCAAAGCAAACCAGGACCCTCAAGGTCTCAGCTCTCCAGAGGACCCACGCCAAAGTCATCAGTGGCAATAAGCCAACCATTGCACAGGCTGTCTCCACCCCTGCTGCGGATGTCAGAACAGCACCTAGAAGAAATGGTAGGACTTGAAAATTCAGAAATTCTGATCACAAGTGGTTGCACAGGTGAACACATTTTAATCACTTTATAATCTGAAAATATATTCACTTTGAATGATGTGTAATGTTGTCTTTCAGCTTCATTGACAGGCTTCACGAGTCCTCCCACTGCATCCCCCCCACTAGCATTTCAGTTGCAAGCAGCCAGCCCACGGGTGATTCTGGAGAGACGTGTGTGTGTGTGTGTGTGTGTGTGTGTGTGGGGGGCAGGGCCTGTCGGAGCCTCGTGCAAGCACTTTCCCAGGCACGTGGATCCTTCCTCCATCACGCTCATCTCAATGTCCTGAGCGTTTCAGTGCTGCCCGCTGGGGTTCTCTTTCAGTTGTCCATCTGAGCTGAACTGCATCTCTGCTCACCCTCTGATCACACTCCCATGTAACACCTACACCCGTCCGACACGAGGCTCTGCTCACTTTCGATTTTTGTGAAATGGTAGTTGTCGAGTTTATCATCAGCACCCCCATCCTTTCCCCTCCATCAACCCCCCCATGCCCTTTCCCCCATCACTGTCAACCCCCGGCATCACCTTCCAGCTCCCCATCAGCACCTACCAAACCGAACCTTTGTCTTTCCAGGATGTCTAGGTGAACATGCATGTTCTCTACCTTCCTGAAAATCCAACCCCTACCCAAAGTGAACCTCCCCAACCTCCTCCTTCCCAACCCCAGTGTCCGTTTCTGCCTCAGAGTCCCCAACAACTACCCTCGCCATCTCTTCTACCTTTACCGGTGCATGCTCAGCCTCCCACCCTACCAGCTCCCATCTGCCCCCTCTCATACTCACCATTCCTTTCCACCACGCCCACCCTCAGCTCAGTGCCCAAGAGGCAGTCATTGTATCCAACCCTTTACTCCCTCCTCCCCCCAGACAGCTTCTGCTCTCTGAACTCCCTCCTCCCGCAGGACACCTCCCCCCTTCCAAACTCCCTCCCTTACACCCCCCCACCGGCCTGCCATGATGCTCACTGCCAGCGGGAATGGATGTTTTCACCCAATGACCAACAATGAGTCATGGTGGATATCAGATGTATCACTGAAAGATACCAAATATCTCAGCTTGACAGCTACACAGGAGGATGCTGTTTTAGGACACTGCAAACAGCAAAAAGTTGCAACCCAGGTCTCAGGCACAATCTCTAAGTTTCAATGACACACACGGGACTGGATTTTACCACCACAATTCAGGCCCTCCGCTCCCTTGTTAATGGAAGATAGGGCGTGATGGCGTTGGGTCAGCATTATGACATCACCGCGCCAACCTCTGTTATTACGGAAGGTGAGGGGATGCAGAAATCGGAAGAATCGCAATAACCAAATAACAAAGCTATTGAGCTTGTTGAAGGGCCCAGTTGTGAGCCATTTCTCGTTGCATTTCTCGGGCACCCGACGGGAAGACGTTTGGGAGTGTTTTACAGCAGCTATGACGAGGCAGCACAGGGATGGAATAACTGGCCTTCCTCTGGGACCGTGGCTGAACATTGCAGCAGACTCTGCTGGTGAAGGTGGGGGTTTCTGTACGCATTTGGACTTCACTTATTGACTTTTTTGAGCATTCCGTGAGAAGTAAAGAGCGATTGAGAGAACGGGGGGTGGGGGGTGGGGGAGCCTTTAAACTTGTAGACATGGCCGACTTCTTGTTCACAACGTAGCCCCGCTGTCACGTGACACCCAGGCCTAGACCCCCCCCCGATTGGGTGCAGAGCCACCCTTCATACCGTTGCCTTCCTGTCGGGTGGCCGCTAACTGGCCATTCGATTCTTGATTCGCCAAGCTGAGATGGCGGAGACAGGAGCAATCAGGCAACTGACCTTCCATACCGCCCCTCTTACCCCACCAAAACCGATAAAATCCAGCCCATAGATTGCCAGGGTTGAGAAATCTGCCTTCGCTGTTGAGACTTCTGCCTGGGAGCGGAATAAAGTTCTCTATCTGCTTTTGCACTACAAGAGATTCCAATACTAATAAGCAAAATCCCCCCTAAAAAATTTCCTTCCAATGCAGTTTCCTGCAGTGTTTACCTGCAAGCAGTACAATCCTGCTCCTATCTGTCACAATGCCTCAGATGCGCTGCATCCCAATTCCAGAATGCTTAATCAATAGCTGATTTAATAATACTGCAATTACTCTTATTCTCCAGAATCCATTAAGAAACCACAAGGCATACAGAAGCTTGTACAAACGGGGGAGACTATTCTCAGTAAAATAAAGATAGAGAGCTCGGGCTTTTTGCTCTAGAAAATTATAGACTCGGCAAAGACTTGTTTCAGGTCTTCAGATAATGAAAGGATTGCTTTTGATCCGTGTGGTTAGACGATTTGAGTTCCACAGGTTAGGGAGCACCATGGAACATGTCTCTTCCACGTATGCTTTGGAACAAGGTTAGGTATTGGAAAGTATTTGCATTGCACGAATGTGGTGAGTGATGGAACAACTTACCAGGATGTGCAGTAAGTGCTCTAAGCATTTAGAGAATAGCTGGATACTCAATGTAACTGCATATGAAGCTTTGTTCAATAAAGGGGAATATGTCTTGTCACTCGAGTCTTTGTGAACCTGTTTGATCATCTTCGGGGTTCAGAGTAGAATTTTGTAGAGTGCTTTTGTTGCCTTTCCCAGGTGATTGTATAGCTGGTATCTGTGCCTGTGGGTGTGCACGTCTGTATCTGTATATGGCAGGTCAGGATAGGATAGATTCAATGGACTAAAGGTCAATTTCATGTATCTGCATACCTGGAAAACTTTGAATCCACATCAGCAGATATTCATCCAGTTCCTTTCTCCAAGTTGGCAATTTGAATTGAGTTCCTTCTTAGGGAGATTCTTTCACCACATCCTGTGGGGGAAATGTTTTCATAACTTCCTACCTTGTTTGAGGCTCCTGAACTTGGAATTAGCACCCTCCAGTGCTCATTGTTCAGGATAAATATATTGTTTACTTACACCTCAATGATATGAAAACTGAATGAGTCACTTGAGCCTTAAGGATGTAAATGCATTGGAAGCAGTTCAGAGAAGGTTTACCAGAATTTACCATACCTGGAATGGGTGGATTAGTTTATGAGGAAAGGTTAGACAGGCTAGGCTTGTATCCGCTGGAGTTTAGAAGAGTAAAATGTGACTTGATTAAAACATATAAGATCCTGAGGGGTCTTGTCAGGGTGGATGTGGAGAGGATATTTCCTCTTGTGGAAAAATCAATAACTAGGGGGTCGCTGTTTAAAACCAAGGGGTTGCCCATTTAAAACAGAGATGAGGTGAATTTTTTTCACTCAGTGGGTCGTTGTTATAGAGCTGATCTTCAGACAACTTTTCTTAGTGGACACCTTTAACTTTATTTACAAGACAGCAACAGCAACTATGGACAACATTTTCCCCCTGTCGGGGAAGATGTGCACGGGAGCGGACGAGGGGGGGGGTTCCCGATCGGTGCCCCAAGTCGGGGGCGCGCCGCCATTTTATGTGGCCGGGCCAGTTAAGGCCCGCCCAGCGTGACGGGCGCCAGGAAGAGCTGTGCGCTTCCTGTGTGGGCGAGGGGCGGGGGAATCCCTGAGCCGCGAGTGCGCTCTTTCGCGCATGTGCACGATAAAGTGCACTCATCTCCCTGAGGCTAAGTGCAGCTTCAGGGAGATCACTGGAAGTTTTAAAAATTTGTGGAAGTGTGGAAAAAAAATTCCTGACGCAGTCACATGAGCTGTGACATGTCAGTTTCTTTTATTTCAACATTTCATAAACGTTTTAAAGCCCTCATGAAACCTCATCCTGCCCGTGGATGAGGTTTCATGTTTTTTCTAAAGGCCGCCTGGCCTCCTTACCTGCCCGCCGGCCTTAGGATTGGACGGGCAGTTCCATTAATTGGCTTAATTACTTTTTTAAAGGCCTTAAGTGGCTGTTGATAGTTTAACGGGTGTGCAGCCAACTCGGCTCCGCGCCCGCCGAACTGAAAATCTAAATGACGCAGGGTGATGTCAGCCATGTGGCCCACGTCACCCGCGTCATTTTACGTGTCGGCAAGCGGCCCCCCCGCCTGCTCACCAACCGAAGGTACAGCCATACATGTGCGCATCAAACTCCATAACTAATGAAGAACTCTCACCTAGGGGTTCCCCGTGCTGTTAGCCCATTGGTTTACACAGATCATGTGGTCTTACAACACAGGATTATTCTTAAAGCTACAGTCCAACGTCTTCCAAAACTATAGTTACTACATTCCTCCCCCTTTAACATTTCTGTACATTTTGTATTTACAAGGATATTTATCTCATGACATTACATATTTATACAGGTCATGAAATTACACATTCAATCTTTCAGGTGGTTTCTGAACCATGTGGAATATCATAGCTCTACAACTTCAGATTCTTTTGTAAGAAACACATTCTCTGGAACCGCATTAACATCAGGTTCCTCATTATGTGCAGGCGGTTCAATGTGTCTCACTCTGACAGATATATTGGGCATGTCTGTCCTTGGTTGAGCAACTTCAGCAGGAACCACCGGTTCAGCAATGGTTACGGGTCATTTTGTTGGGTATCTCTCTTTTTCTTAAATGATCCATATACTTATGGGTGATCCAGCCCTCCACTTCCATGTGGCATGACAATTGTCCGGTCACAGAACTTACTTTACCAGATAACCAATTCGATCCTCCACTGAAATTCCGTACATATGCTACTTCTCCAACAGTAAATTGTCACCCATGACTATGCAAATCATGAGTCACTTTTTGGTTCCCTTGACTTTTCTCCACCTTCCCCTCCAAATTGTGAAGTATCAGGCTTAGTCTTGTCTGAAGACAGCGCCTCATCAGTAATTCTGCAGGTGTTGCTCCTATCGTGGTGTGGGGGTGGCGGGGGGGCGGGGTGGGGGGTGTTGGGAGGGCGGGGGAGGTGCGGTGGGGTCATTTTGTAGCGAAATAGTAAAAGGGCAAGTTTGGGCTTCAACAAATCACCTGTTAACTTTTTCATTCCCACCTTAAAAGTTTGTACTGCCCTTTCCACCAGTCCATTAGATGACAGAAGGTACAGTGCAGTCTTCACATGGTTGATACCACTAAGGCTGATAAATCGTTGGAACTCAGCGCTCGTAAATGCAGTACCATTTTCTGAGATGATGTGGTAATCTGATGTGTAATATACCTTTAAGAAGAATGCTACAATGGAAGATCACATGACCTAAATATCCAATAGCAGAGTAGCGTGGCTAGCTTAGCAGTCAGTAGTCAGTAGGAATAGTCCAGAGTTAGAGTCTGTAATGTAGAGACAAGGTTTGAGTGTAAGCACACAAGTGTAACTGCTGAGTTCCTTTGTAAATAAATAGAATATGTTGTACATAAGAACTACTCTGTCTATGGTACCAACTCAGTCATCCCAAAACAGGCATGCAATCTGAATCCATTAGTCCAACTAAACTAAGGACCAGGATCCAACAAACTGGTGACGAGGAAAAAGCAAGAAAAAGCAAGGAAGGAAATCAACTGAACTGAAATCGGGTCATACCTCGCATGGTATTTATAAGTAGAATTTCCATCCTAATCATCGAAGCAGTCCCCTCAAAGCATGCCGCACTTTGGAAGAGTTGACTCTTTCGATCCAACCGCGGACAATTGATCTCATTATGTTGGGCGCCTCGCTTTCTCTTTCCAAGCTAATGACATTTTGGGGGAAGAGAAAAGGCCAACGATTTTCTGATCCACATCTGGGAATAAGACCTACAGATTGATTCAAAGTTTGATGGCACCTAGTGCCCTGGATTCGAAAAGTTTTGATGACTTGGTGAACCTTGTGAAGAGTCATTACCCACCCAAACCATTGGTGACAATACAATGGTTCAAACTTAATTCAAGAAATAAAGCCCATGGGAGACAATTGCTTGTTATGTGGCGAGTCTGAAACAGTCAACAGGATAGTGCGAGTTTGGTACACTTATAGATAATATGCTTGGAGATCATTTGGTTTGCGGTATAAATGAAGATGTGATTCAGAAGAGATTACTGTCTGAAACAAATTTAGATTTTCAGAAGGCGCTAGAAATAGCACTGACCACGGAAAGCGCAGTGAGGGACTCGAAAGCCGCACAGGGAGCAAAATGGCGCTGTCCTTCATGTTGGGTGGGGAGCCACGGCCAAACAGGTTGCAAAATGCATAGCACCTGTGAGAAGTGGGAAGAAGCCTTTGCTTGCAGACAAATAAAAAGAAAGGACTTAGCAACGAAAACATGGAATAATGGTAATAGGGGTAACTGAGACCTTGTAATGAATGGAAGTTTTAAAAAATTGAATGTTTTCATTGTTATCGAAACGGACACCTCAGGAGACATTGCGAGGATAGAATCAGGCAGATTTTCAATCAAAAGAAAAACCCCATGAGACCCATAAACAGCCTGAAGTAACAGATTCAGATATTTATTCATTGTATAATTTAAAGGTAAGATGAACAGAATCTATCTATGTAACATTGAGGGTGAATGACTGACCTATCAGAACGGAGGTGGACACAGGAGCATCCACCAAGCTAATAGGTGAGCATACCTTCACATATCTGAATCATGGAGAATGTAACTTAAATTTGGAAGAAACAGACTCCATGGGAGAAGACACCAAAATCAAAGGCATAAGCAGTGTTACTGTACAGTGCGGAAGTCAATCGGTGAAATTGATGGTGGTAGCAGGTTAGGGGCCAAGCCTCCTTGGATGAAACTGGTTGAAAGAAATTAAATTGGATTGGACTGAGATCTTCCAGCTGAGAGCCAGTGGGCTACCTGAGCTACTACAAAAATATACCTCAGTTTTCCAAGGTGAACTCTGGAAGATCCAGGGACTACAAGCAAAAATTCATGTGGAGCCAGACATTATCCCCCGATTCATGAAGGCAAGGCCAGTATCGTATACAATGTGGGAAAAGGTAGGTACCAAATTGGATAGATTAGAGAAGCTGGGGAATGATACAGCATATGCAGTTCTCAGAACGAAACCCCATTCATCGTACTGAAACCTGACCAAAGCATTTGAATTTGTGGAGACTACAAATTGACAGTTAATAAAGTGGCTAAGTTGGACAGACACCCTATACCAAAAATCGAAGACCTGAATGCCAAGTTGGCAGGTGGAACCGCCTACACGAAGATTGATATGAGTCATGCTTATCAACAACTGGAGTTAGAGAAGCCCCCCCCAGAAACTTGTCACAATTAATACATGCAAAGGGTGATACCAAAATACCTGTTTGCCTTTTGGTGTATTCTCAGCATGTGCCATGTCCCAGGGAACAATGGGAAGTCAATTTTTAAAATCTTCATCTCCCTGAGGCAACTCTGTGCCTCAGACAGCTTTTCCTGCCTGCTCCTGCGTACACATGTGCACAGCTCCCCTCTCGCCCTCCATCCCAGCTCTCCTCCCACCCCCCCCCCCCCCCAAACACAGGCAGCACTGCAGCACGTGTGTCACGCTGGGCAGGCCTTAATTGGCGCACCCAGCATGAAATTGTGGTCATGGTCCGATTGCGGACGGTGGTCGGCTTCCTGTCTGCCCCCACCTCGTTCCTGCTGAGCCTTCACAATGGGGGCAAAATCCTGACTTTTGTATATTTTTAAGGTAGAGGTGGATAGATTATTGGTAAGCAAAGGGGTTATCAGGGGTAGGTGGGATGCAGATTTCAGGTTACTATCCGATCAGCCATGATCTTATTAAATGGCAGAGCAGGCTCAAGGGGCTGGATGGCCCACTCCTGCTCCTCGTTCGTATGTTTGCTCAGAACTTTGTCATTTCTGACATTTCTAAAGTATCAAGATCCTTTTCAAATAGGATAACCAAAGTTTTCATTGTTAATCTGTAAAATGTCTGCACAGTTGCCCTCCAATGTCTGATTTGCCTTATTAATAACAGCCGCACACTGGCCAGATGTTTTCAGAGGTTGATCAACGATCAGCCCCAAAAGCTTATCTTTCTCAGCCTCGGTAAAGGGAACCCTTTCCATGGTAAGCTATGCTCACTCCTAGTCTACGTACATCACCCTGGCTTTGGTCACGTTCACTGTACTTGCCATGTGTTGGCCTAGCTAGCTTTGTAATTGGACCAAGTGTCTCAGAAGATGTTCAGTCTCCCTTCTCCTCATTTCCTGGCCACAGAACTTTGTGCCATCACTAATATTGTAATTGCAAATGGGAAAAGTTAAATAATCATAAAGCTCGTAGGTCATTTGAATGCTTGAACTGGAGTTACCCTTTACTCTTTTACAACTGTTAGTGTTTTTGGAGCCCCCAGCAATATCAAGCAAAACATAATTCGTTTCGTCCTTAAATTCGCAATTCTAAATCACAGCTGTTTTGGAACAGATCCATGTGAACCTCTGGGGGGCTATTTTTCCAGGTAGATTATATTCCATGCAGGACAATTACTGAATGACATTGACCCTTTAACTTTGATCCTTTCAAAGATTTCCAGTAAGTTTGTACAGCATTACCTGCTTGCAAAACAATGTTGCCAGGTCCCTGTGAGACCTTTATTCTTTAAATGTTCAATTATAGCATCCAGTAGCACTTGCCTTCAAGCGGTTTTCCATTAAGTATTTGGATAACTGGCCTGTAATGAATAAAATCATGGCTTATTACCTTGATGGAATTGTGCGAACTACATTTACTGTCCTTTAGTCCTCTGCACTTCTCCATTATTTAAGTTCTGCAAAATATCAACCAAAGAAAATATTGTAAGTTTCTTTCTTTAATTCTCACTTGGCCTTGGAGCTTTTTGATTATTTAGTTTATCCAGTTTCTGAATAAATCATTCTTCACTAACTTCTATGGTCCCATTTACCATGAATAGAATCTGTCCACAATGCCCCTTTGTGAAAAGTGATGTAGAGAATTTTTTCAATAATTGCCATATTCAATTTGTCCATAATAGTTTTGTCCAGTTTAACCACCCATTATTTGATTTTCTTTATACCATAAACAAAACTGAAAACCCTTTTACTGCTGTCTCCGATTTGATCCGCTAACTCTATATTTCCTCCAATACTGGCCCCTATTTATTTTCTTCACTATCCTGATGGTGCCCATGATTACAGGTTCAGTGAGGGAGTGGGGCATCCTATTTACATAATTCTGGCAAGCGCAAAACCACTTTCCAGACACGACTCACTTGGACTACCTGTCGTCAAAGAAAAGCTGGGTCCCAAACAAATTGACAGAATGCTGCCTCCAGGTTATGGAAATCAATGTCTTTGGTCATCAGATGTTTCACCCCTTCACAAGGGAGCCAAGAGACTCGAGGGAATGGCAAGAGACCCGGTACAGGTGATCTCCTGCTCCAACCCCTGAGGAATGTGATGGGTGCAAATCTGGCAGGCTGCACCCCCCTCCCCTCCCGCCTTCTCTTCCCTTCCCCCCTCCCCCCTCCCTCCCCCCACACGACACAAATATAAAATATGGGGTGATGACGTTGGATCGGCAATAAAATGTCTTCGCTTCAGTCTCTGAAATGACAGAGATTGCCTTTTATGCTTTTGGTTAACAGGTTTGCTTTGTCCGGCAAATGCTGGCTGGCGCCCCTGATATCAACACATTAGTTGGTGCTTGAAACAACATACGCAGAGAGACCGGTTAACTGGATAAACACTGGTGGTTTATTGGAACTAAGAACAGAACACTAACGCCATATGTGCTTCCTCAATCACCTCCAGCTCTAAACTTGCAGTTACCCAAGAAGCCTGGGCTGTGTAACGATTGGTCAAACACATGGTCAACTAACTGCATTCTCTTAAAAGTACATAACACCACTTTACCACACCGCCCGTCATTTTTAAATTACCAATTAACAAGACATTGTGCTTGTTAAAGGGCCACTTGAATACAATTTTTCATTGCCTGCTGCATTTTATTCGGCAGTGGGCAGGAAGAATTTTAGAAGCGTTTTACTGCAGGTATGATGGGGTAGCACAAGGGCAGAGGAGTCCTGCCACCGGGACTGTGGTTGAATGTAGCAGCAGATTCTGCTGTTGAAGACGGCAGTGTTTGTATGGTTTTTGAGTTTATTTCTTGACATTTTTGAGCCTGCCGGAAGAAATAAAGACAGACTCAGGGAGCTGGAGACCTTTAAATTTGTAGCCGCATAACCCTTCTGCCACACCGCATACCGGCCTAAACTCCTGATTGGACACGGAGCCTCCTTCATACTGCTCATTGGCCGGTTTCCTGCCGGGCAGCTGCTTATTGGCCATCCAACCCTTGATTCAACAATCTGAGACAGTGGGGGGCGGGAGCAGGTGGACCACACTCTTTCTGTTCTGCCTCCCTCACTTCACCAGAAAATGTCAAATCCAGCCCACTGATCCACAGAATCCACAATTCTCCCTCAAAGATCATTTAAAATTGGTATGTTTAGGTTTGAACTTAAAATGGCAGCACAGCTGTCTACTGAAAGAGCAATTCAGGGACCTGGGATAATTCGGAGAACATAAATCCCAATGCCACCATGCATGTTTTAAAATTTGCATTTCCGTTTACTTAGAAGAAACTCTGAAAATAAAAAAAAATGCTGCTCTCAGTAAAAGCATAACAACACTGCCAGATTGTCCCCAAAAACAAACTGGTTCACTGGCATTCTTCAGAGAAGGTAATACGAACATACAAATTAGGAACAGGAGTAGGCCACTTGGTCCCTCGAGCCTGCTCTGCCATTCAATAAGATCAAGGCTGATCTGATTGTAACCCCCACTCTGCATTCCTGCCTACCTCCAATAACCTTTCACCCCCTTGCTTATCAAAAGTCTATCCAGCTCTGCCTTAAAAATATTCAAAGAACCTGCTTCTTCTGCCTTTAGAGGAAGGGAGTTCCAAAGACTCAGGACCCGCCGAGATTCTCCCACAAGCTGAAACTTCCTCTCCACATCCACCCTTGTCAAGGCCCCACAGGATCTTAAAGGTTTCAATCAAGTTGCCTCTTACTCTTCTAAACTCCTCTCTTCTTCTCTTCTTATCCAGTCTGCTGTATATACCTCTCGTCTCACGTCAATATGATTGATTCTTAGCTGCCCTCTGATGTTGTACCAGGACAACTAGAGATGGGCAATAACTAACAGCATTGCAATTGTCACCCGCATGCCAAGAAGAGTAGAGTAAGATTATATATTAAGAGTAGACTTTAATAGTTGTTGTTGACCTTAAGTTGGACCTTAAAGGAAAGCTAAATCGTGGAAATGGTTGACACTTCCTGTCAAGTAAAAATATTTGCTATTTAATAAATTTCCAGAATAAATTTAGAGTTTACTTCTGGAATATTGGGGGGGGGGGGGGAGTGTTTTAACCCCCAAGGATGGATGACAAGGTTAAAAAAAATGTAAAGTTCTCAAACCAAACCTCAACCCACCTCTACTCCACCACTTCTGGTGTTTGTTAAGAAAGGCAGGTCCAAGAATAGGTGACTAATCTGCTCTACAGGGGTAGGTCAGACTGTAAAATTTTTTAAAGAAGCTGTTTGCCTCCATTTTTACTCAATTTTAAATTTTAATGTTTGGAGTCATGGAATCCCTGCAAGAAAAGGTAAGCAAGGAGATTCAATGACATTTAATACATTTATTGCACTGCTTGTGGGCCAGGAGCACCAGGGGTTTCTAGCCCCAACTTACCTCTTCATGCTCCTTGTGGTGTCTGAACTAAGCTATCAACATCATATCTTTGGAGGGCAAAGCTCCAGATTTCCACTCCCCTTTGTGTGAGGAGGTGAAAAAGCCTGGCTCGAATTTTATGGTTACGCCTCCTTGTCTGAACTACCCCCTTCCCCGGCCCCTGATATCCAATTTCCCCCCACCTTTCTCCCCAGCAGTTTACTAGCCTGATATACAGCCAGCCTACGAAGCTGACCTGATATGTAGCCCATCCATGGAGCTGATCTGCTGTTGGATGGGATGTCCATTAAAAAAAAGCCATGTTGCCATTAAATTTAGCAGGACATGAGGTTTCCTGTTGGAAAATTTTACTGGCTGTCCTAGCCCCCTACCGGCCCCACCCTCAACCCTGCCACCTCCCATCCCCCACCCCCACAAACCTGGCCTCTTCCCACTTTGAGTAAATCTGATTGCAATCTGGCCAGAGAATCATTGGAGCAGCAACGGAATATTTCATGAGGTGTTTAAGGTGACTAAAGGACCTGATAAGGTCTAGACAGAAATGATCTCATCTGGTGGGGTGGGGGGGAGGAGTCCTGACAAGGAGGTGTAACCATAAAATTCGAGCCAGGCCTTTTCACCTCCTCACACAAAGGGGAGTGGAAATCTGGAGCTTTGCCCTCCAAAGATATGAGGTTGATAGCTTTTTGTTAGGGAAGGGAATTGAGAGTTACAGAACCAAGGCAGCTAAATGGAGTTAAACTACAGATCAGTGATGATCTAATTAATAAAAAATAAAACATACTCAAATCATTAAAAGAAGGAATCAGAGATTAATGAAGCCATAAAAAGCCCCAGGAGGGCACTGGGGGTCTTTTCTACACAAATAGAATTCAACACAGAGAAATTATATGGACTGGAACAGTGGTTAGACTATTCACTAAGAGAACTTTGTACAGTCCTGTGCCCAGATTTTCACTACTAAGGCACGTTTCTTGAGTCAGGAAATTCCCAAACTCGGCTAACCTACCTCAGTTTAAATGGCCCTGTTAGACCCAATTTTTGTCCCAGGGAGGCAGGATCAGGATTGATTTGGGCTGGCCGACACTGGAAGCAAATTCTAGGTGGCTACGGGTGTGGGTGTGGGCAAGTGTCAAGGCATAAAAACAAAAAAACTGCGGATGCTGGAAATCCAAAACAAAAACAGAATTACCTGGAAAAACTCAGCAGGTCTGGCAGCATTGGCGGAGAAGAAAAGAGTTGACGTTTCTAGAACTTGGAGCATTTGTGGACCAGGAGAACAGGGTTATTGGAAACAATGGGTGTTTCTCATTTTCTGCTGAAACCACTATACAGGAATTGCAAGCAAAGTTCAGGCTTGAGCTGAAAAGTCCCAGACCATACAAGGAAGCTGTGGAAAAGGTTTGGGGTTAGTCCGAAGAAAGTAAATAACTTTCAAGATCCTGATATGTAGCCAAAGGCTTTCTGGGCAGTCATAAGGAAAAGGGAGGTTTAGTTGAGAAGTTTAGTCTGAAGTACAAGTGATTCTGTTTTGTTGTGCTTTTTGATGTAACATATAAATAATAACTAAGATAGTTCTCATTTAGTAGTGTTTGCTTTACTTGATTCTTGTGTAGTAACATTCATTTGTTTAAATTGTGTAATCTTGTGGCTTCACTCTTTCAATAAATAGCAGGAATTTTGAATTTCTCTTCAAACGTTAATGGTCTCTATGGGGATCATAACAATGGAAGTCACCAATTTATGCAGTAGACGTGAGTGCTCTTGTAAGGTGGATAAGGTCTGTTTAAGTGTAATGAAGAGAAGTTTGTTTTAAAATCCCCTGCTTTTTAAACTTGGAAAAACAGGTTGGAGCTGCCAATGAGAATTAAAAAAAAGACCCTGCTGGACTGCTTTGATTGAGACATCATCTGGCGTAGGTTAAACGAAAACATTACCATCTGGCCATGCAGTTCCAATAGAGTTATTTGTTGACATTTTCCCAAGGGCTATTATTGTCATTATAAATGTTTGGCTGAATGTAAAAAGGTATAATTATCTCAGTAGGGGCGTTCTGATTTCACAGTTTGCTTGACAGTTTAAAGAGGCTACTAAAGGATTAGCTATCTTTGATGCAAGGTCTGCATAGAAGTTTGTTTATTTTTATAAGAGGTTAACTACTTGGGGAGATTTAAAAGTTTTGAATGGATTTCATGAATCAGAGTTTTTTTCGCTATCAAGTGTGTGGGACCGTGAGGTGAATTTGATTGTTAGAAGGTTTTTTTCTCATCTCTACAAACCTCCTGAGACGATAGTGGATACTGGGTGAACGGCCATGGTGGGGGGGCATGAGGGGGCAAGGGGGCGGGGGTGGGGTTGAGAGGGTGTCAAGTGTAAGGGCTAGAGGGCCTAGCAGCTTGTAAAGCAATTGGGTGACATCCCAGAGAAGCGAAGCGCTTCTTCTGACCAGCTTGCCTTGGCACTTGACGTTTCGAGTCCTCATGACCCTTCGACAGAACTTGAGTTCGAGTCCAGGAAAGAGCTGAAATATAAGCTGGTTTAAGGTGTGTGTGTGGGGGGCGGAGAGATAGAGAGACAGAGAGGTGGAGGCGGGGGGTGTGGTTGTAGGGACAAACAAGCAGTGATAGAAGCAGATCATCAAAAGATGTCAACGATAATAGTACAATAGAACACATAGGTGTTAAAGTTAAAGTTGGTGATATTATCTAAACGAATGTGCTAATTAAGAATGGATGGTAGGGCACTCAAGGTATAGCTCTAGTGGAGTTTTTTATATAATGGAAATAGGTGGGAAAAGGAAAATCTTTATAATTTATTGGAAAAAAAAAGGAAGGGGGAAACAGAAAGGGGATGGGGATGGGGGAGGGAGCTCATGACCTAAAGTTGTTGAATTCAATATTCAGACCGGAAGGCTGTAAAGTCCCTAGTCGGAAGATGAGGTGTTGTTCCTCCAGTTTGCGTTGGGCTTCACTGGAACAATGCAGCAAGCCAAGGACAGACATGTGGGCAAGAGAGCAGGGTGGAGTGTTAAAATGGCAAGCGACAGGGAGGTTTGGGTCATTCTTGCGGACAGACCGCAGGTGTTCTGCAAAGCGGTCGCCCAGTTTACGTTTGGTCTCTCCAATGTAGAGGAGACCACATTGGGAGCAACGAATGCAGTAGACTAAGTTGGGGGAAATGCAAGTGAAATGCTGCTTCACTTGAAAGGAGTGTTTGGGTCCTTGGACGGTGAGGAGAGAGGAAGTGAAGGGGCAGGTGTTGCATCTTTTGAGTGGGCATGGGGTTGTGCCATAGGAGGGGGTTGAGGAGTAGGGGGTGATGGAGGAGTGGACCAGGGTGTCCCGGAGGGAGAGATCCCTACGGAATGCCGATAAGGGGGGTGAAGGGAAGATGTGTTTGGTGGTGGCATCATGCTGGAGTTGGTGGAAATGGCGGAGGATGATCCTTTGAATGCGGAGGCTGGTGGGGTGATAAGTGAGGACAAGGGGGACCCTATCATGTTTCTGGGAGGGAGGAGAAGGCGTGAGGGCGGATGCGCGGGAGATGGGCCGGACACGGTTGAGGGCCCTGTCAACGACCGTAGGTGGAAAACCTCGGTTAAGGAAGAAGGAGGAAATGTCAGAGGAACTGTTTTTGAATGTAGCGTCATCGGAACAGATGCGACGGAGGCGAAGGAACTGAGAGAATGGGATGGAGTCCTTACAGGAAGCGGGGTGTGAGGAGCTGTAGTCGAGATAGCTGTTGGAGTCGGTGGGTTTGTAATGGATATTGGTGGACAGTCTATCACCAGAGATTGAGACAGAGAGGTCAAGGAAGGGAAGGGAAGTGTCAGAGATGGACCACGTGAAAATGATGGACGGGTGGAGATTGGAAGCAAAATTAATAAATTTTTCCAAGTCCTGACGAGAGCATGAAGCGGCACCGAAGTAATCATCGATGTACCGGAGAAAGAGTTGTGGAAGGGGGCCGGAGTAGGACTGCAACAAGGAATGTTCCACATACCCCATAAAGAGACAGGCATAGCTGGGGCCCATGCGGGTACCCATAGCCACACCTTTTATTTGGAGGAAGTGAGAGGAGTTGAAGGAGAAATTGTTCAGCGTGAGAACAAGTTCAGCCAGACGGAGGAGAGTAGTGGTGGATGGGGATTGTTCGGGCCTCTGTTCGAGGAAGAAGCTAAGGGCCCTCAGACCATCCTGGTGGGGGATGGAGGTGTAGAGGGATTGGACGTCCATGGTGAAGAGGAAGCGGTAGGGGCCAGGGAACTGGAAATTGTTGATGTGATGTAAGGTGTCAGAGGAATCACGGATGTAGATGGGAAGGGACTGGACAAGGGGAGAGAGAAGGGAGTCAAGATAACAAGAAATGAGTTCTGTGGGGCAGGAGCAAGCTGAGACGATCGGTCTACCGGGGCAGTTCTGTTTGTGGATTTTGGGTAGGAGATAGAAGCGGGCCGTCCGAGGTTGGATGACTATCAGGTTGGAAGCTGTGGGAGGGAGATCACCAGAGGAGATGAGGTCAGTGACAGTCCTGGAAACAGTGGCTTGATGTTCAGTGGTGGGGTCATGGTCCAGGGAGAGGTAGGAGGAAGTGTCTACGAGTTGACGCTCAGCCTCCGCGAGGTAGAGGTCAGTGCGTCAGACAACAACAGCACCACCCTTGTCAACGGGTTTGATGACAATGTCAGGGTTGGACCTGAGAGAATGGAGTGCAGTAGGTTCAGAGAGAGACAAGTTAGAATGGGTGAGAGGAGCAGAGAAATTGAGACGACTAATGTCGCGCCGACAGTTCTCAATGAAAAGATCGAAAGAAGGTAAGAATCCAGAGGGAGGGATCCAGGTGGAGGGAGAATATTGGAGATGGGTAAAAGGATCCGTTGAACTGGGAGAGGACTCCTACCCAAAGAAGTGAGCCCGGAGACGAAAACGGCGGAAGAAGAGTTCAGTATCATGCCGAGCCCGAAATTCATTGAGGTGAGGGCGTAAGGGTATGAAACTAAGTCCTTTGCTGAGCACTGAACGTTCAGCATCGGAGAGGGGAAGGTCAGGGGGTATAGTGAATACACGGCTGGGGTTGGGATTGGAAGAAAGGGTGGGGACAGAGGGACAGGCAGAGGTGGAGGGTCCTAGATGGGTGTTGGTGTCGATGAGTTGTTGGAGCTTGTCCTTCCACAACTCTTTCTCCGGTACATCGATGATTACTTCGGTGCCGCTTCATGCTCTCGTCAGGACTTGGAAAAATTTATTAATTTTGCTTCCAATCTCCACCCGTCCATCATTTTCACGTGGTCCATCTCTGACACTTCCCTTCCCTTCCTTGACCTCTCTGTCTCAATCTCTGGTGATAGACTGTCCACCAATATCCATTACAAACCCACCGACTCCAACAGCTATCTCGACTACAGCTCCTCACACCCCGCTTCCTGTAAGGACTCCATCCCATTCTCTCAGTTCCTTCGCCTCCGTCGCATCTGTTCCGATGACGCTACATTCAAAAACAGTTCCTCTGACATTTCCTCCTTCTTCCTTAACCGAGGTTTTCCACCTACGGTCGTTGACAGGGCCCTCAACCGTGTCCGGCCCATCTCCCGCGCATCCGCCCTCACGCCTTCTCCTCCCTCCCAGAAACATGATAGGGTCCCCCTTGTCCTCACTTATCACCCCACCAGCCTCCGCATTCAAAGGATCATCCTCCGCCATTTCCACCAACTCCAGCATGATGCCACCACCAAACACATCTTCCCTTCACCCCCCTTATCGGCATTCCGTAGGGATCTCTCCCTCCGGGACACCCTGGTCCACTCCTCCATCACCCCCTACTCCTCAACCCCCTCCTATGGCACAACCCCATGCCCACTCAAAAGATGCAACACCTGCCCCTTCACTTCCTCTCTCCTCACCGTCCAAGGACCCAAACACTCCTTTCAAGTGAAGCAGCATTTCACTTGCATTTCCCCCAACTTAGTCTACTGCATTCGTTGCTCCCAATGTGGTCTCCTCTACATTGGAGAGACCAAACGTAAACTGGGCGACCGCTTTGCAGAACACCTGCGGTCTGTCCGCAAGAATGACCCAAACCTCCCTGTCGCTTGCCATTTTAACACTCCACCCTGCTCTCTTGCCCACATATCTGTCCTTGGCTTGCTGCATTGTTCCAGTGAAGCCCAACGCAAACTGGAGGAACAACACCTCATCTTCCGACTAGGGACTTTACAGCCTTCCGGTCTGAATATTGAATTCAACAACTTTAGGTCGTGAGCTCCCTCCCCCATCCCCATCCCCTTTCTGTTTCCCCCTTCCTTTTTTTTTCCAATAAATTATAAAGATTTTCCTTTTCCCACCTATTTCCATTATATAAAAAACTCCACTAGAGCTATACCTTGAGTGCCCTACCATCCATTCTTAATTAGCACATTCGTTTAGATAATATCACCAACTTTAACTTTAACACCTATGTGTTCTATTGTACTATTATCGTTGACATCTTTTGATGATCTGCTTCTATCACTGCTTGTTTGTCCCTACAACCACACCCCCCGCCTCCACCTCTCTGTCTCTCTATCTCTCCGCCCCCCACACACACACCTTAAACCAGCTTATATTTCAGCTCTTTCCTGGACTCGAACTCAAGTTCTGTCGAAGGGTCATGAGGACTCGAAACGTCAAGTGCCAAGGCAAGCTGGTCAGAAGAAGCGCTTCGCTTCTCTGGGATGTCACCCAATTGCTTTACAAGCTGCTAGGCCCTCTAGCCCTTACACTTGACACCCTCTCAACCCCACCCCCGCCCCCTTGCCCCCTCATGCCCCCCCACCATGGCCGTTCACCCAGTATCCACTATCGTCTCAGGAGGTTTGTAGAGATGAGAAAAAAACCTTCTAACAATCAAATTCACCTCACGGTCCCACACACTTGATAGCGAAAAAAACTCTGATTCATGAAATCCATTCAAAACTTTTAAATCTCCCCAAGTAGTTAACCTCTTATAAAAATAAACAAACTTCTATGCAGACCTTGCATCAAAGATAGCTAATCCTTTAGTAGCCTCTTTAAACTGTCAAGCAAACTGTGAAATCAGAACGCCCCTACTGAGATAATTATACCTTTTTACATTCAGCCAAACATTTATAATGACAATAATAGCCCTTGGGAAAATGTCAACAAATAACTCTATTGGAACTGCATGGCCAGATGGTAATGTTTTCGTTTAACCTACGCCAGATGATGTCTCAATCAAAGCAGTCCAGCAGGGTCTTTTTTTTAATTCTCATTGGCAGCTCCAACCTGTTTTTCCAAGTTTAAAAAGCAGGGGATTTTAAAACAAACTTCTCTTCATTACACTTAAACAGACCTTATCCACCTTACAAGAGCACTC
This sequence comes from Carcharodon carcharias, assembly GCF_017639515.1. Lineage (NCBI taxonomy): Eukaryota > Metazoa > Chordata > Chondrichthyes > Lamniformes > Lamnidae > Carcharodon > Carcharodon carcharias. The sequence goes on from NC_054485.1 coordinate 15,247,193, forward strand.
ACGTCTACTGCATAAATTGGTGACTTCCATTGTTATGATCCCCATAGAGACCATTAACGTTTGAAGAGAAATTCAAAATTCCTGCTATTTATTGAAAGAGTGAAGCCACAAGATTACACAATTTAAACAAATGAATGTTACTACACAAGAATCAAGTAAAGCAAACACTACTAAATGAGAACTATCTTAGTTATTATTTATATGTTACATCAAAAAGCACAACAAAACAGAATCACTTGTACTTCAGACTAAACTTCTCAACTAAACCTCCCTTTTCCTTATGACTGCCCAGAAAGCCTTTGGCTACATATCAGGATCTTGAAAGTTATTTACTTTCTTCGGACTAACCCCAAACCTTTTCCACAGCTTCCTTGTATGGTCTGGGACTTTTCAGCTCAAGCCTGAACTTTGCTTGCAATTCCTGTATAGTGGTTTCAGCAGAAAATGAGAAACACCCATTGTTTCCAATAACCCTGTTCTCCTGGTCCACAAATGCTCCAAGTTCTTGGCAAACACTTTTTCTTTGCCTTCTGACCTCAGGGCTTACACTCGAATTTGATTGCTTCCAGTTCCATGTCCAAACTTGGCTTCTCCAAACTAAACTGCTTGCATCTGTGAACAAAACAACTCGATAACATTGCCCCCCCCCCACCCCCCCACCCCCACCCCCACCAACCCCAGTTCATTGCGAACTATCTCCATGGCAATGTGGCCTACTTGGGATGTTCTAAACAGAAACCTACATTAATCAACCCTTAGCTTCAAAACCAAATCTTTGATCCTGAGATCCACATGAATAAGTTATATTTCTAATGGATTTAATTACCCCTTTCCACACTTGCTGGTGCTAGCAAAGAATTCCCCGGTTTATAAGGTGTTTTTAGCTTCTTTGGTCTGGGAACTATGTGAATAATCCAAATCCCTTATTGAAATATCTGTAGACACCCTGTCCCTACCAAAAAGTTCAAAGATGGGTCATCCATTATAGAAGTTTTCTCACTTACTAATGCTATTCTCATTAAATAAACATAGGTTAACCTTTGAACTGTAATCACCTCAGGTTTGTTTACCAGATCCTCAACAAAGTCCTTCCATTTATCTACATTTAACACTTTAAATTCCAAAAACTAAAAGTTACACCTTTAAAACACATGAAGCAAGGAGTCAGATTGTCATAATGCCACACCGCAAGTTGAGGCCCTTGGACAAGCCAAAATGGTGCCTGCTTGAACTCAGCACCAAGTTCAAATGGCCCTGCTGAGTTCAGGCTTGTGTGAATCATCCCTCATCCCCTTCCACCTGCCAGCAAAAATCGGATTGGTCGGAAATGGGGGCAGCGCTTCTGCATCCAAGTCCTGCCCATCGGCTTTTAAGGGATGCGGAGTCGGGAACTTGCCACGAAAACCCAATCTTTGGTATCCATCTTGCTAAAAGGGTACAGGAGCACTGGAAAAAAACGTGAAGAAAAACCACAAGGGTTGACACCAAACCTGCAAGAGTATAACTATCAGGAAAGACTGAACAGGGGTGGGCTCTTTCCTCTAGAAAGGAGAAGGCTGAGAGGGGACCCGACAGAGGTGCTTAAAATTATGAAGGTGTTTGATAGGGAAGACGTAGGGCAGAATTTTGCCCTCTTCGGGTGGGCTCGGCGGGTGGGGGTGGGCAGGAGCGGCCGAGGAGCCAGCTGACCGCTGCCCACGATCGTGGCCAGACCACGATTTCATGCTGGCTGGCCAATTAAGGCCCACCTGTCGTGAAATGCATGCTGTAGCGCTCAGCGCTGCCTGTGTGTGTGTGTGTGTGTGTGTGTGTGTGGGGGGTGGGGAGTGGGCGGAAGGGAGGGGTTGGTAGGACAAACTTCGCACTTGTGCGGGGACGCTCTAGAAAAACTCCCTGAGGCACAGAGCTGCCTCAGGGAGATGGAGATTTTGAAAAATTAAAAATAAAGATTTTAAGCTATCAAAAAACACGTCCCCTCATGTGTGAGCAGGGACATGTTAGAAATGAGGATGAAATTTTTCCTATTTTTTTTTATATGACGAATCAAAACCTCATCCCGCCTGTGGATGAGGCTCCGCGAGAAGTGCAAAGGCCGCTTGGCCTTTTTGCCCTCCCCGCCGACCGTAAGGTTGGACAGGCAGTGAAAAATTTAAACGAATTGGATTGTTAATGGCCCTCGCAGGCCTTTTAATTGTCGGCGAGCGCGCTGCCAACTCCTGCGCACCCACGGACCGAAATATCTCGCAAATGTGCGATGACATGGGGATGCTCACCCGACATTATCGCGCATCATTTTACACGCCTCAGGTGGGTGCGTGCCCAAACGGATGAGCACAAAAATTCTGCCCTTGTGGAAGGTGCTTCCACTTGTGGGAGAGTCCAAAACTAGGTGTCATCAATTCAAGAAATCCAACGAGAACTCCCAAGAGAAACCTATTTACCCAGAGAGTGATGAGAACATGAAACCCACTACCGAGTGGAGTGATTGAGGCAAATACTAAAGGTGCATCGAAGGGAAAGCTAGTTACGTACATGAGGGAGCAAGGAATAGAAGGATATGTTGTCAGGGTTAGACACAGTAAGGTCAGAAGAGGTTTGCATGGATCAAGGGTTGTTGGGCCGAATGGCCTGCCTCTGGGCTGTAAAATTCTATGTCATACTTTGCCAACACATTGGCCTCTGCTGACGAAATCACCTGTGGAAACTGAGGATGGGGGTGGGCTGAAGGGAGTGGCTTGCAACGGAAAATAAAGAGGAAAAATAAATTTGCTCGAATGGCCCTGTAATTCCGATTAATTTATTTAACTGACTCGAAATAAATTTTTAAAAATGGGCTCTGCTTTGGTACCTGAAGCTGCAAATTGAATATAATGTTCAGCATAATGTTTGCAGAACGAAGGAATGGTGCACATTTGTCAAAGCAACATTTCGGTATCTAGCCATAATATAGTAATTAATTTTCTGGTCCCCAAAATTACCAATTTACATTTTAATATGGCAATGGTTGATCAGGATCATCTCCATCCAGTCCTAAAAGCTAAATGAAAATTGAAGCTGCAGCAGAACTTCCAGGAGGCAACGGTTGGAGAATGAAATATTGATTTTGTTATTTGACCGCGTGAGGCATATTTTGACCCAGACTAGGGTGATATCGTTCAGTAGCAATGCTCACCTCCCTGACTTTGTACTTGGATGAATGCATCTATATCTCCTGTTTCACTACAATCCTGCTCCGTGTCGCACTACCTAAATGTAAGTTCTGCTTTCCACTGTTTCCCTTTATTCAAAACTTCAACTTAGATAAGCAAACTATGTTGTCTCTATTTTTCATACCCAGAATATTTGAACACTTTTTTTAATATAGTGAAATCTTTGTGGCTCTTTAAAGTTACTTATGATTATTTCAACAAAACCCCATTATACTTTTCACAAGAAAATATTGTGATTCTTAAAAGCCTTTTGTACCTGCAATGCTATAGAATTTCTTTGGCCAATCAGATCACAAGACCAGAGTCCAGCGTTCCTTCAAATATCAAATGACCAAATAAGTTGGAGAAATCATGCTCCCTTTAACCATTTAGACTCCAGAATTTTTATGATAAAACGTTTATGGGTCTATTCCAAGAAACAATTTTTGGTGGCTCAACTATTTAGAATTCTATAACAAATAAACAAAAAAATTCAGAAACACATCCATGAACTTGGCTCTGATAAGTCACTTCCTACCATGTGAAAGCCGTTAACTTGCTCTCAAGGGATATGCAAAAGAACTAATTATGTTTATATAGCAGAGAACTTGAAGATGTGCAAGTGCCTATATTTGATGAATTCTCCATTTCCTTTATTTCATCTGTGCTGCATTTCAAAAAGAGTAGAGAGAACAATCGCAAGATATCACAGAATCTCTGAATTGTTTCAGAGCTGAAGGAGGCCATTCAGCCCATCGAATGAGCTCTCCGAATGAGCAGTTCACTCAGTGCCATTTCCCCGCCTTCTCCGCATAACCCTGCACATTCTTTATTTTCAGATGACAATCTAATTCCCTTTTGAATGCCTTGGTTGAAGCTGCCACCGCCACACTCTCAGGCAGTGCTTTCCAAAGCTTAACCACTCGCTGTGTGAAATAGTTTTTCCCCTTTCCGCCTTTGCTTCTTTCACCAATTACTTTAAACCTGTGCCCTTTCATTCTCAATCTTTTCACAAGTGTGAACAGTTTCTCCCGATCTACTCTGTCTCTCATGATTTTGAATACTTCTATCAAATCTCCTCTCAGCCTTCTCTTCTCCAGGGAAAGTAGTCCCAACTTCTCCAATCTATCTTCATAACTGAAGTTCCTCAACCCTGGAACCATTCTCGTGAGTCGTTTCAGCACTCTCTCTGATGCCTTCCCATCAAGTGTGATACCCAGAACTGGACACAATGCTCCAGCTGAGGGCCAACTAGCATTCTATCCTAGTTTAGCGTAATCTCCTTGCTCTCGTCCTCTATGGCCCTATTAATAAAGCCTAGGACACTCTATGCTTTATTAACCACTTTCTCAACCTGTCCTGCCACCTTCAATGATTAATGCACATGTACAACTAGGTCCCATGCCTCTTCCCCGCTTTAGAGTTGTACCTTTTCTTTTATATTGTTTTTCCATGTTCTTCCTACCAAAGTGAAACACTTCACGCTTCTTAGCATTGAACTTCATCTGTCACCCGTCCACCCATTCCACCAAATTGCCTATGTTCTTTTGAAGTTCTACACTACCCTCTTCACAGTTCACAATGCTTCCAAGTCTCGTATCATCCAGAAATTTAGAAATTGTGCCCTGTGCACCAAGGTCTAGGTCATTAATATAGATCAGGAAGAGCAAGAGTCCCAACACTGACACCTGAGGAACTCCAGTACAAACCTTCCTCCATCTGAAAAACATCCATTAACCACTACTGTCTGTTTCCTTTCACTCAGCCAATTTCATATCCATGGTGCTACTGTTCCTTTCATCCCATGAGCCACAATATTTCCCACAAGTCTGTTGTGTGGCACTGTACCTTTTTTTGCATTCTTTTCATGGGATGCGTTTCAAACATTAGTTGCCATCCCTAATTGCGCTCAAATTGAGTGGCCTGCTAGGCCATTTCACAGGGCAGCTAAGAGTCAACCACATTACTGTGGGCCTGGAGTCCCACATACATGTATGTAGGCCAGACCATGTAAGGATGGCAGATTTCCTTCCCTAAAAGGGTCATTAGTGAACCAGATGGGTTTTTAATGACAATCATTAATGAGACTAGCTTTTTCAATTTCAGATTTATTCATTGAATTAAAATTCCACCAGCTACCTTGGTGGGATTTGAACCCATGTCCCCAAGGCAATTGGGTGAAAATTGGAGAACCATGTGGGTTCTATTACAGATAGGTGTTTTGCTCTGACAGTTTACCACCCAAGCAATGTGGATACTCAGAATGTAATCCTTAATCAATAAACATACTTTTTGGATGGCTAGAGTAAAGGTGAACTTCCAAGGTGACTGATCTAATATCACTGGTGTCACACCCACGCCAAACTTGAAAGTTTCAGCATAAATCCACGAACTTTATAATTACAGAAAAATTCCACAATCCATGATACAGTTACCCAGTGCCCTAATTGTCTGTCAGAAGTTTGAGGAACAAACGTTCAGCGAGTTGATCGTTCCATGCTGCACAAAACCACATAAAATCCGTGTGGTTACTTTCCTGGTGTTTTCTTTCCCCATGTGCTGGAGGTGCTTCCATTTGAGGACTCCTGATTATCCACCAGTTTTGCCTGCTCACTGGGGAGCAGCAAGTCCCTTCGCTGCGGCAGCTAAGGTGTTCCACTGTGCCTACATTCTCCAGATGTTATATTTATTACACTGCACAATTTGTGTAACAGTAGAAGCTTTCTCTATGATAAAAGCAAAGAACTGCGGATGCTGGAAATCCAAAACCAAAACAGAAACAGAAATACCTGGAAAAACTCAGCAGGTCTGGCAGCATCGGCGGAGGAGAGCACAGTTGACGTTTCGAGTCCTCATGACCCTTCCACAGAACTAAGTAAAAATAGGAAAGGGGTGAAATATAAGCTGGTTCAAGGGGCGGGGGTGGTGGGGGGTTTGTTGGGACAAGCAGCCAGTAATAGGTGGAGATAACCAAAATATGTCAGAGCTATCTGTACCTTGTCTGTCCTGCTTTCTACTCTTAATTAGCACATTCCTTTAGATAATATCACCACCTTCAACACCTCTTTGTCCTTTTGTCTGTGACATCTTTTGGTTATCTCCACCTATTACTGGCTGCTTGTTCCAACAACACCGCCCCCCCCCCCTCCCCCCCAACCCCCCGCCCCTTTAAACCAGCTCATATTTCACCCCTTTCCTATTTTTACTTAGTTCTATTGAAGGGTCATGATGACTCGAAACGTCAACTGTGCTTTCCTCCGCCGATGCTGCCAGACCTGCTGAGTTTTCCCAGAGTTAACACTGCTGTATTAGGATTCAGACACCAGGCACATTAATACGGGAAGGTCATTATATTTTTAAAATGGTTTGGTTCAGTTTGTTTTCAAATGTTTGGTCGTGCAGAAATTAATCTCTTTCCTCGGAGCCATTGTAGAGTGCCAGGGTCCCAATAATTGAAAATCAGTAATGAGGAAAACTGTCCTGTTGGCAACTGTCACTCAAACCTTAGTCCTCGAATCTATTTACTAAGGCGCTGACCTGTTTATGTAATTTGGGAAAAGAAATGACAGTTAAATATTAAATTATTTGTGGGTACTGCTGCGTATGTCATAAACTTTTAAATATCTGCAAAAATAATTTAAATATGAGAGAATCTACACTTTTTGGACGATTAAAAAAAGGATTTAAACTGCTTTCAAGCAACAAAATATTAGATTTTGTTTAATGTCGTATTTTTTCTTTTCCAAATTTAAAGGAATTGTTTTGAGTGGAATTTAGAATTTACAGGGTTGGTTTCCAAACAACAACTAAAGCACCTTTGAGGTAATAAAATGTCCCAAGGTCCTTCACTAGGGAATTATAAAACAAAAGATGACACGGGCCATTTGAAGATGGAGGAGTTGAACAAGGTGGAAGATGGCGTGGAGAGGGAAGATGGGTTGGGGCATAAGGTGGGGGCGAATGAGGGGGGGAATGAAGAAGATAAGATGGAGGAGGAGAGTAAATACAATGAGATTGAGGGGAAGGAGAGCTTGGTCAAAGAGGTAGATTTTAAGGAGTAAAGGAGGAAAACGAGTTAGCGAGGCAGTGAGGTTTAGGAAGGGTGCTCCAGACCTTGGGGCCTCAACAGCTGAAGGCGTAGCCATCAATAGTGGAGCAAGTAAGATCAGGGATGCTCAACAGGCCAGAATTAGAGGAGTGCAGATATCTGGGAGGGTTGTGGGGCTGGAGGAGAAGACAGTGATAAGGAGCGAGTGGATCTGAAAACAAGAACTTTAAAATCAAGATGTTGCTTGAGCAGGAGGTAACGTAGATCAGCAAACACAGGAGTGATTGGTGAATGGGATTTGCTGCAAGGTGAGACCTGGACAGCAGAGTTTTGGATGAGCTCAAGTTTGCAAAAGATGAAAAGACTCAAGGTAAATGGATACTAAAATTGGAGCTGTGCTTTTCATGTTGGTTTTACTATCTAAGTGGCTTTAATGTGTTATTTTCCTTCATGACAAATATGAAATGTCATGCAACAAAAATCAGATAGTAATTCACTACTTGGGCTTCGAATTGAATGTGCTCATATTATCCTTTTACTTACTAAAAACCTGAATATTAGCTAGAAGAACTGAATAAATAAACTACACTACATCTCCTGGCAAAGCTCTTCCTGAACAAGCCCCTTGAAGCTGAAAGTCTAAGGTGTGGAAAAAATGCAACATGGCCATAAATAAGTGTGTGATTAGCGCATTTAAGAATTGTGATAACCGTTAAAATACTTTTTATTAATGACGCTATAGAAACAAATATTGCTTTCCTTTCTCCACTGTCACCTCATTCTCCTTCTCCCCCTCATTCTCCTGTCACTCCTCATTCTCCCCTTCTTGTTCTCATTCTCCTCATTCTTGTTCTGCTTATCCTCCTCCTCCATCTTATTCTCCTCATTCCACTCCTCCTCATTCTCCTCCGCCTTATTCTCCAACCTGTTCACCCTCTCTACGCCATTCTTCACCCTGTTCAACCCTTCCACCTTCAAGTGGCCTGGCAGTGATGACTTTAATCTCACGACTCAAGTATGGGTTGATCATAGAATCATAGAAAGATTGGCATAAAACAAGGCCATTTGGCCCCTTTTGCCTGGGAATGGCTCCTGAAGGAACTATCTAATTATTCTCACTCCCAGTTGTTATGGCAACATCTGCCCAATAATTATAGCAAATGAGAGTCCTGTAAATATGTATATTGAGGCTGTGTGGAGTGGTGCTATGCATCTATGATTGAAAATACGTAGTGATCTTGTTCTATTCCAATAAGCTGCTATTGTTTGTGCTGCTCCAGTCCTAATGGTATGGAGAACAGGGTTGGAGTAAGCACAAAAACAAGGGGCAGAATTTAATGCTCGCCTCCGAGGCAAGTTTGTTGGCGGAGGGAGCATTTAATCGGGTGGGAGGGTGGCAGGCGGAGACCCTGCCACCTACCCACCTCTGCCTCAATTAAGTTCGGGGTGGGAAGGACACTGGACGGCCTTCCTGCCCAACCACCAGTGAGGTCCTTAAGTGGGAAATTAATGCTTTTTTAAGGGCCCCATCCTGCCACTGCTGGTATTCATCCAGCAGCGGGTGGGGAACTGGACATACAGGAAGACCGAAAAGCAAATTCTGGCGTAGTTGCTTGTGGGCTTCCAGTGAAGGGGGTTGGGACAGGGGGGTCGCTCATTCCAAGGTGCTCAAGAGCCTGATCGAGAAACCCAGCATCAGGAAGGTGGTGGGGTGGCGCTGAGAAACACCTCCCTGCTCTTCATGCCGACACCTCTGCCCCCTCCCCCTTGACTCCCATCCCCCAACCCCCATCCCGCTATCACTCACCTGTGGCCTGGGTCCGACTAGGGGGCACCGATTTAAGATTTTGGGCATGAGATGCAAGAAAAACATGAGGAGGAATTTTTTTTTACCCAGCCAGTGGCAATGACCTGGAACTTGCTGGTCCCCAGGGTGGTGGAAGCAGAAACAATCAAGGATTTCCAAAGGAAATTGGATAGGCACTTGAAGAAAATAAACTTACAGGGCTTTGGGGATCCAACGGGGCAGTGGGACTGACTGGATTGCTCCATGGAGAGCTCGCATAGACTTGATGGGCCAAATGGCCTTCTTCTGTGTTGTAAATTCCCATGATTCTATGACCCCCGGGACACTGCGGAGCAATGCACAGCTGCTACCCTCTGATTGGCCGGCAATTCTTAGGGGGCGGGCTTTCCATCCTCAGGGTCTTTGATCTCGGAGAAACCGCCACCGCTGCCCAGTTAAGTGTCTTAATGTGGTGGACCTTCCTGAAAGGAGACAATACAAGGCTGTGACTGGCTAGGTATGCCCTTCATTGCCTCCATTAAGTACTGCCCAAGGTGTGAGACAGAAACCTGCTCTGTGTAGATGAAAAATCACAATGGGTTAAATGTCATCTTTGAAGTAGGTTTCTACTGAACACCATCTGAAATAAATCCTAATGTCAGGCTTTAGATGGTGGTGTTTCTGCATGTGTGCCTTGGACACTGGCTGACTGCAGTCAATAAACTCATAGGGAATAGCCCTGGAGGATTTTACATTTTACATTGTCATAAGTAAGTGTTTATCAGCAAAGCACTAGGATCCAGCCTTGGTTCCGCAATCATTGCAAATCTCTTCCTGAAAGCTCTACATCTTGTGCACGCCCATCTTGGTGATTGTCTCGAGTGATTGTGTTTCCTGCAGACGGTGCAGGAGACAGTCTCTCAGATAATGCAAAGGATCACCCAGCTGAATCTCCTTCTCAAGCTAGATAGAGAACTTTTCCTCGCAGAAACACTTTACAGTGGGCCCAGAGAGAACAATTCTGCAAGATTCTGAATTTAAAGCCACCTGTTCACATTAAGCAACAAGATCGTGCTAAAAGTCTGGTACCGATGGCAATGTTCATTTTTCCATTGCCAGGTTCAAGAATTGAGAGAAAGCTGATGGTCCTTTTCAAAATTAAACGGCCTTAGTAGCCTGGCTGAGAGATGATGAGACTCCAAGTAACTAAATTGAAAATTAATGTTTACATATATTTATTTTGTCACAGAAAATAATTGTACTATTTTGCACCTTAAGGCACTCCCCAGCAAACAGGGTAGGTTGAGCTGGTTTACATACAGTTGAACCCTTCCAGGCAAGAACAGGCTCAGAAATGCAAATTAACATTTTTTCTTCTTGCCCGGGATCCTTTAGCGTGATCTGGACAAAAGCATCTATTTTCCATGAAATGTCTTAGTTCGATCGGAATTCCAACGTAATGCAAGTGGGAGAGAATTGTACACAGGGATTTAATGCTGGATCTTTTATGTATTTACGTGCAGCTTAGTTGGAAAAGTGTACCTGTACTGGCAATACAGCCAAGAATAATTAGTGACTTTTAGAACGGCTTGAATGCTTGCTAACAAATCTTTTCGAGTTGTCTACATGTTCTGGGACTTTTGCCAGACTTTCAACTTTTCCCTCCAAGGTGACTGTATCCATTACTAAGCATATTAAACCAGCGTCTTTGTTCAGCCCCTGAGGAGTCTCTAGGTGAAGAGCACTGCTATCCCCTTTCCCTACCCTGCCTATAGCAGATAAGGGGATTAAGCGGTAAAACCTTTATGTGTTCTGGCATGGTACCTTAAAGACGGTTTCATCAAGTTTCATAAAAGATGTCTACATAATTAACCCTTTGAAAGCGAGAAATCCATGGCTTCATTCAAAGTAGTTTCCTTCTTTATGAGAATAATCTTCCTTATATCATTCCCACAAAGATTGTGATTGGCATCCCTAGATTGATTCTGAATATTTGTCATCTACATGTGTTGACTGTGGTCTTTCAACAATTGAATTTTTCACTGATATCCACATTTTACTCATTAACAACGTTAATTACTGTGCAACATAATGGTATTGTTTTAAACATGGATCAATGAGAATATCATTATCTGAAGAATTTTAGGCAGTTAAAGCAGAGGTGTACATGAGCAGGGGAGAAGAACATGTCAGTAATGAATGAGAGCGTTTCTGAGCAACAGAGAGCTGTATCTGCATATCAGAATGTGCTTACATGTGTGAATTGCAGCCAATTGCACACTATTTTGAAGTGTGGTCACCGCTTTAATGCAGGAAACTTTTTTGTATTCATTCACGGGATGTGGGCTTCGCTGGTTGGGCCAGCATTTATTGACCATCCCTAGTTGCCCTTGAGAAGGTGGTGCTGAACTGCCTTCTTGAACTGTTGCAGCCCATGTGGTGTAGGTACACCCACAGTGCTGTTAGGGAAGGAGTTCCAGGATTTTGACCCAGCGACAGTGAAGGAATGGCGATATATTTCCAAGTCAGGATGGTGAGTGGTTTAGAGGGGAACTTCCAGGTGGTGATGTTAGCAGCCAATTTGTGCACAGCAAGGTCCCATTTAGACAATGAATGGATGTTCTGTATCAGCGATGTTGGTTGAGGGATCATTATGGACCAGGACAGTGGGGAAAACTCCCCTGCTCTCTTCTTTGAAATCATGTCAATAGATTTTGTACATCCACCTGCAAGAGTGATAGTTTAATGTCTCATCAGAAAGATAGCATTTCTGACAGTGCAGCACTCCCTAAACCTCACTGACCCCACCCCCACCCCGTAAAATTGTGGATAGGTTGGTGGTGAGCGGGAAGACAGCTGGAAAGCTACCCAGGGAAATTCACAGGCCCCCATGCCTGCAAAACAGCTGGCTGGGGGCTGTAAAATTCTGCCCATAAAATTTAGCCCATGCAAAAATTTAATGTGTGTAAATATATGAGTGTATGTATATGTATTTTTTTTTTACTCATTCATGGGATGTGGACTCACTGGCTGGGCCAGCATTTACTGCCCATCCCTAATTGCCCTTGAGAAGGTGGTGGTGAGCTGCCTTCTTGAACCGCTGCAGTCCATGTGATGTATGTACACCCACAGTGCTGTTAGGGATGGAGTTCCAGGATTTTGACCCAATGCATTTTTATGAAATAATAATCTTCAAAAGATGTCTTGGATAACGTGATCAGAGTTTCCCACTTCCTGGTGAAGCATCAGTCAGGCAATGCTGAGGCTATTCATGTTCCTGTTGACATTGGGAAGGTGATGCACAGTAAGATGGACATGTCAGACAACCAATGGCAGGAGTGTGGAGGTGGAGCAGTTGGAGGTAGGATGTCCAACCAGAGATGCCAACCTTAATCATGTCTGCTTTGGAGCAGGACGGCAAAGGAATATCCAGCTCATGGTATTGTGGTATTGTCACTGAGTTGGTTTTCCAGAGACCCAGGATAATACTCTGGGAACCTGGGTTCAAATCCCACCATGGTAGATTTGAATTCAACAAAAATCTAACGATGACCACAAAATGGTTGCCGATTGTCAGAAAATATCTAATATCCTTTAGAGAAAGCAATCCGCCGTCCTTGCTTGGTCTGGCCTACAGTTGACTCCAGACCCACAGCAACGTGGTTGACTCTTAAATGCCCTCTGAACAAGGGCAATGAGGGATGGGCAATAAATGCTGACCTTGCCAGTGATGCCCAGATCCCATGAACGAATAAAAAAACATCAGCTTTGCATCCACATTACTCCAGGTGCCACCGTTCATTACAGATCCTAAATTGAAAGAAAACCAGGGCCAGAATTTTATGTTGACCAGGTGGGTGTGCACCTGACCCGAATGCATGTGTAATTGCGCAAAATGACATCGGGCGTGCACCCTGATGCCATTGTGCCCGCGAGCTATATTGAGGTCAGCGGGAGCGAGGGAGTCAGAGCCACGCCCCCCCTGATGGTTAAAGGGCCAAGTAAAGCAGCTCACCACCACCTTCTCAAGGGGCAACTAGGGATGGGCAATAAATGCTGGCCCAGCCGGCGAAGGCCCACATCCCATGAATGAATTAAAAAAAAACTCCAAAGCAGGCATGATTAAGGTTGGCAAATCTGGTTGGACATATTGCATAATTACATGACCTCCAGCCTCCAACTGCTCCACCCCCACACTCCTGCCATTAAAAACCCTATTGTCCATGATTTTACGTTGCCTGTGCAACCTGGTGCTCATCGCACGGGCAAAAGAGGCAGGTGAGCAGCCCGTTGTTAATGAAACCTCATCCAAGGGCGAGATGAAATGTCCGGGGTGAAATATAATAAAAAAAGATATCTGGGGACTGATGTTTTTTTGAGTTCTGCTTTCAGGTGCTTGAATGAGTTGCTTAGACACACAGTTTGATGCATTTTTTTTCCTGTCATTTATAACCTGTCCAGTTCTGCAGCTCCCCGAGGCAGCTCCGCAGCAGCTGTCTGCCTTCAGGGAGCTGGCTAGAAGCACTCAGCCGCACCCTCAATTTTCTCGGCGCCCACCCTCTTCCTGCCCCCCCTTGGCAGCGCTGAGGCTTTCTCGGTGCGTGTTTCATACTGCCTGGCTGATAATTGGCCAGCCAGCGCGAGATTGCGTTTGGGGGTTGGGGGGGGGTGCTAATCGAGGGCGAAAGCGCATTTCGCCTCTGCTTCCAGGCCCGACAAGGCGGTGCACACGCCAAGTGCGAAATTCGGGCCCAGGTATTTCATTGTGGGTTTCTGCCCTGGGTTTGAAAGGAGTTTGCTTCCTGTGAAAATGCCTAACCTCGTTTCGATAATGGTGACTAGGGGCAGGATTTTGGGTTTAGGGTCAGGCCCCCGACATCAGGGTCAAAAGGGGTTTCCGACTCTGCACTGTGTCAGGAACAGTCGTCCGCCCGCAATGATTTTCCCTGAACTGACCAATTAGTGTCCAGAGAGACAGCTCGCTGCCCAATTAAGGCTGGTGGGGGTGGGTCTCAAAGCTGGATGACCAGTAGAAGACCCTCCAGCGTGGAAGTAGCTAAAGTCTGCAGTTACAGGTAAGGAGGACAGAGGGCCACCTCCAACTTGAGGCACTCTCTCAACAACCTTTAACACTTTTGCATTCAAAAATGGCCACGTCTGCACTGTTCTGGTCGGTGGGAGGAGCATCCTGCAGCCATAGTCCTGGCCAAATAGGTGAGGTGGGCCTCAAAGGGTGCCTGTAGCGCTGCTACTCCCTGGCCCCACCCCCCCCCACTCCCAGAGCCGCCCCCAGGCAGCTAGCCTGTTCTCAAAGCTGCAATGGGGCTGCAAGCCAACTGGAAAACTCCAGTCAGCCTCTGATAATTGGTCCTAGGCTTACCTTAATTGGCTATCTGCCACCTGTGGGCAGGTGGCCCTTCTGTCCTCCATCTCATGGCCTGGAAAAAGGCCTGGTTGGGTGGGGTGGGGGGGGGGGTGGGGGAAGGTGGGATGGGACCAGCAAACTGGTGCGTGGGCCAGCAGTGCGAGATTATGCGTCTGCCTTTCTCTGACCTGAATCCCTTTTGGGGCAAAACTTCAGCCCTGTGAAGCTTTTGGATTATTGTCCTTCATGGGAAAAAAGAACTGCCATCCTCACCCGGTATAGCTCATGTGACTCCAGACCCACATCCACATGGTTGACTCTTAACTGCCCTCTGAAATTGCCTAACAAGCCACGAAGGCAGCTCACCACCAACTTTTCAAGGGTAGTTAGGATGGTCAATAAATGTAGGCCTTGCCAACAGCGCTCACATCCTACAAGAGAACTAATAAGCAAAAAAAATAAATAAATACTCTGTCCTTTTGAGATTGCAGTTGGCAGTCATAGCCTGGCATTGATGAATCCCACTTTGTGGCTGAATTAAAGTTATTGTTCTAACCACAAAAGGCTCACTCCTGAGCCTAATTGTGAGAGAGATGTGCCCATATTAAAATTGAAAAGAATTGCAGAAGCACAAGTCGAAGTGTGATGCGGAAGGCCACAAGCCTGTGTTTGTTATGTAAACTGAAACCAGTCTTGCAAAAATACTTGCGGCATTCTGCAAAAAAACTGAAGATGACACCTGTTCATGCGGATTAACAGATCTGCATGTGTATGGAAAGATAAATGAAGGTGATGACATGATTCTGCAAAGCAAGGGGATTTTGTCAAGCTGCTATGAGAGAAAACAATTCCAAAGTACTCCTCATGCCCCCCCAAAAGCAATAGAAACAGAATGAAATTCCTAATGAACAGGTTATCCATTTTACATTCTCAGAGGCAAACATAAAAATGCATTACTGGTGGCAAATCACCATCTCCAGTCTATTTTCCGCCTCCATTCTTTGTATCAGCAATGAATCAATATACATGCAAATACTGTACATATTGCATTAGCCTTCAGTGTTACAAAAATTTATTGCGTGTAGAGTCCCGACTCTACTGAGCACTTCTTTCCTGATATAAGTCTCATCATGCATGAGGAATAACTTCCATTTAAACTTACTTAATGACCTTTAAAAGCTGGATGACAAATTTCATGCCAAATGACCCAATGCTTTTTTTATGCAGGCCTAATTTATGGCAGAAGTCGTTTCAAATGGCTACATTCATGAAACAAAGTTAATGGCAATCTCACAGAAACCGTTTTTCACAGCTGGGCTCGAACCCAGACTATTTGATGTCTCAGCTGGTTGAAAACCTATTGAGGAAAATATTCATGCTGAAAAGAAATTACCTTTTTTTTTAACAAGAAAACAGTGATGGTTAGCGATTTTTGAGGTAATCTAAAATTTGAATGCGCTCGATCCCACGGTCAAATACATTTATTGCGAGTACATCTGCTCAGCTTGTGGATCCACAAAAGGATTTTCTATTAATCAGCCACTTTCTAAAAGATAATATAGTGCTCAATACACAGGCTCAACGATCTAAAAATAGTACGATTTTACATGGAAACCTTTTGGGATTACAAGGCCTGTGCAGTTGTTGCTGTGTTATTCACTTGTAATTCTATTTCAAGCCATTAAATCAATGATTAGTAGAAGATAACGTTCGTTATTGGGAAGTGCTTGAATCAGTAGGAACTATTGCAGGAGGAAGTGGATTGAAAGTGGTTACGCACAATACTCTTATCTGTTTAATGTAAATTTCAAAGTTTGTGGAAAAGTCACTTATTTCGGGCAAGTGCAACGAGCCACGTCAACACCTGTTGGATCACATAACCGTGCATTGTTCCAGGAACGGTGACTTTTAATCCCTTGACATTCCTCAAAAGCCAACTATGTTTCATAGACGGTATTTTCTGAGATGGTTGTCTCTCAAGATTTATTGTGCCGGATATTTTGTTGTTGACTTTCTGACTTCTCCCGTAGTACCATAATGTTCTAAGCACAGCACCATTCCAACATAGGCCAAGAACATCTGCAAGAAGTGAGAGTTTGCCCCCTCCCTATTTTGATAAAGGCAGCAAACCAGGAAGAATTGAATTGGAGCATGTTAAAAAGTATGTCCTCAAATCCACTCCACCTTCTGTTCAGAGTAGAGGTATTAACTGTGTGTAGTCTCTGGAAGAAGGAGTGTGTATTTGGCTACTTATAGGCTTGAAGATTCCCCCTCCCTCCCCGGTATCATGCCGTGTGAGACCATTGACAACCAAAGACTTCCATTGGATTGGTCCATGATTCTGCTTGGCAAAGTACTGCAATGGTTTGTCATTATCTTCTGCAGTCTGACTGACCAGGACACTCTCCTCTTTACAGCCTGCTATCAGGCATATTGGAAGGATTTACAACCTGTTTGGCCACGTCATGCATGTACCTTCCATGGCCATCAAGTCCTGAAGTGGGCCTGGGTCCCAGAGCTTCAAGCCCAGAGCTAGGGATACTACCCCCAGCTTGAAGATACAAGATCTAAAAATTGCTGGCTTCAATGTAACGTTCAATTAGAAACTGGGGTGGTTCCAAACATATCATGAGTAAAAGAGTGCAGCATCTTGGCTGAGACTGGCCTTTCAAGGTATTTGTAAAATGTTCAATAACACATTCTGCACCTCTTCTAGTCGCCATGACTAATGAGAGCACTATTCCAAGACAGTATTAAAATGACAGCTATCCATACAGCTGGTAGTCGTCACCCAGTTTCTTTTTCAACTAAGGATAAAGAAACCTCAGTTCACATTGTTCTTACAGGTATAAACTCCAAGCACTTTTGGGCAATATGCCATTTGAAATGGTTGGTGTATATATGTAAAGCTGTTAGGTCAGAATATTATCCCAACTGCCTAAATATACCATGAATGAAGAGATGGCCATTAGTTCTCTGAAATGGGCTTTGCAATAGTTAGTCAATCTTGCAGTAAATGAAGCTGGTGCTCAGGTCCTAAGGTCCCAAGACTTCATTGTGTAAAATTCCCTTCCTAACAGCACTGTGGGTGTTCCTACACCACATGGACTACAGCAGGTCAAGAAGGCAGCTTACCACCACATTATGGATAAGCAATAAGCGTTGGCCAAGCCAGCATCACCAAATCCTGTGAAAGAATAATAAATATCTGAATGTCAACCAGAGCTATTTCATATGGTTTTCTATTGTTTTCTATTGAATTACCTTTGAAGTGTGGAGGGTTACAATATAAAGTAACATATATGTTCATGTTTTAGCCTCTGCATAGTGATTGTCAACATCCCCCACCAAAAAGTTGGAAGAATGGAAATTCCTATTTGTACATGGAGGTAACGTTTCTTTAAAAAAAAGAGTAGCGTATCTAGAATGATGATTTAATATTTCTTAGAGAGCATTCACAGTATCTTCTAGCACTAAATCAATAGCTTTAGTATGGCTTTCAGCCAAGCAGACCGAGTACTGGCACCTCCCTCACTGGAACTCCTGCGCAGGAGAGAACCTTGCTTTGGGCAGCGCTTTCTCTTTCCCAACAGTTTTTAAAAGTGTAATGTTTAGAGATTGGGAAGGGGAGAATCCCTTACTTCCCAGACATTTTAGCTGCGCTCACGTTAAGTTTCGAAAGTGCTCGGAGGTCCAATAGGTTCCTTTGGGGCACTCCTTCCCTGACCTGGAGTCAGGTTTTTAATCTTGGCTTTAACTTCATCTACACACCATGTTCACGCTACAAAGAGGAAACCACTTTGCATTGACTCTCAATCTGCAGTACGAGTGCATTCTTCCACTTAGGTCGTCCAACCATGGCCAATGTTTGCCTCATGAGAAGACTTTAGTAATAAGTCAAATTTATTTTGTTTTGCATTGCAGGATGCATGTTGCATAGGGAGTAATATTGGAAAAACACAGAACTGTTTTGGAAACTGCAAGGAGGTTTTAAAAGCTACTCCTGTATAATAATAGCAACACGTAACAAAGAAGATTGGTGTAATGATCCTTAAGTCCTAGGATCAAAAGTTAATGACCTGAGCTGTTGAAATGTTGTAGAATATAGGCCAGTGCGTGATTTCATATCATTTCCAGCTGAAAAATTCATTGCAACTTTGATTAGTTAGAAACACAGGCTGTGCTCATAGAGCAGCAATATGCTGTCTCTACTGATTTCCTGTCAGTAATGATGTCAGGAACAGTGCTAGGAAATGTTGCTGGGAGGGAGCACAGCGCAACTGGGGGAAGACAGCTGGCCCTGTAATCAGTTATTTTCTCGGGGCTGTATAAAGGGGCCTGTCATATTCTTACCATTCTTTCCCTGTGTTCAGTCCTGCCACCTCTGACCTTCACAAGTAGTCACATGAAGCGGAGACTTGAGGAACATTACACAGGCAGGCGCATGGTTTAAAAGGACTACATTACTTCTTCAAACAGCTTTCCTGTTTTGAAGACTCATGAACAAAATAGTGCTCGAAAATAGAAAATGCCTTGGCCGTCTCTCCTTGACTGTTGCCATTCATCCACAAAATGTCAGAGCCAATCAAGCATCCCCTCATCATAGGTGACCTATGATAAAGAGATGCCTTTAATGAATGCAGATTATCTAAAGGAAGACAGTTAGAAAACTGATCACATTTCAAAGAGTTTCTTTCTTGTAATGTGAATTCAAATATTGGAATAAGCTTGATAACTGGGTTGACACGTTGACACCCTGACAGAATGTTTGCAGCATCATGTCATTGTGTATTTGCAGGTTTCTTTCCTTCTGGGGTTTGTTAAAAATTAAGTATTGGACACACTTTTTCTCTTTTTTAGCCTCAAGCAGAATTCCACCAGAAACTCCACAGATTCATTTTTGTGAAACTGTGACAAATGGACTGTTTTATGAATGGTCTTATTTTCTTTTGAGCGGAATGTCCTAGATTAGACAATACCTTCACCTGCTCTTCTAGAATGGAAAACGTCCTCTGTGCACAATTTGGAGCGACATTGCAAGTGATTTCTGAATTACTTTTGGTGGTAATGTCCCTGGCCTAGTAATCCAGAGGTTCCAGGCTGATGCCCAGGGGACACAGGTTCAAATCCCACCACAGCAGCTGGTGGAATTTAAATTCAGTTAATTAACCTGGAATTGAAAGCTAGTCTCAGTAATGGTGACTATGAAGCAATCATAGATTGTCATAAAAACTCATCTGGTTCACTAATGTCCTTTAGGGAAGGAAATCTGCTGGCCCACATGTGACTCCAGACCCTTAGCAATGCGGTTGACACTTACCTGTCCTCTGAAATGGCCTTGCCAACCACTCTGTTCAAGGGAAATTAGGGATGGGCAACAAATACTGACCTTGCCAGTGATGCCTACATCCCATGAAAGAATTCTTTAAAAAGAGGGATTTTTCTGAGCGTGTAACAATAGCATCCACGCTAAAGAAACAGAGGCACATATTAGACAGCATAAGAAAGCTTGAACATAGGACTTCTCCTTAAGCCAACTGCATATTGAAAATGTTTACATCTCATGTTTTGGCCTGATACCAAATTTTAAGGAGGGCAGAGTAGTTCATTACATGGAGCTGAAGCAATGATGCTTCTCAGCTTTATTACAATGAAAGATTGGTCTGCCAATGTTTATAAGGCAAATATTGGCAATAGTTGAACTAAATAGAAGGGTGAATTCACACTGAAAATTGAGTGTTGATGCAAAATGGTTTCTTCCCAGACAGCCATAACTCCCAGTTCTCCGTGTGTTAACAAATGCTGTTTTATTCTAGGTGTCTACATCATTCCCTCCGGGACACCCTGGTCCACTCCTCCATCACCCCCTGCTCCTCAACCCCCACCTATGGCACCTCCCCATGCAAACGCAAAAGATGCAACACCTGCCCCTTCACTTCCTCTCTCCTCACCGTCCAAAGGCCCAAACACTCCTTTCAAGTGAAGCAGCCTTTCACTTGCATTTCCCCCAACTTAGTCTACTGCATTTGTTGCTCCCAATGTGGTTTCCTCTACATTGGAGAGACCAAACGCAAACTGGGCGACCACTTTGCAGAACATCTGCAGTCTGTCCGCAAGAAAGACCCAAACCTCCCTGTTGCTTGCCATTTTAACACTCCGATCTGCTCTGTTGCCCACATGTCTGTCCTTGGCTTGCTGCATTGTTCCAGTGAAGCCCAATGCAAACTGGAAGAACAGCACCTTATCTTCCGACTAGGCACTTTACAGCCTTCTGGACTGAGTATTGAATTCAACAACTTTAGATCTTGAACTCCCTCCTCCATCCCCACCCCCTTTCCATTTCTTCCCCCTCCCTTTTGTTTTTTCCCAATAATTTATATAGATTTTTCTTTTCCCACCTATTTCCATTATTTTTAAATCTATACCTTTTATGCCTGGTTAGTCTTATTCCACCCCACCCCCAACTAGAGCTGTACCTTGTGTGTCCTGCCATCCATTCTTAATTAGCACATTCATTTAGATGATATCACCACCTTCAACACCTCTTTGTTCTTTTGTCTGTGACATCTTTTGATGATCTGCTCCTATCACTGCTTGCTTGTCCCTACAACCACACCCCCCCGCCATTTCTCCCCCCCCACCCCCGCCACTTCTCTCCCCCCCACCCCCGCCACTTCTCTCCTCCCCCCCTCCCCCCGCTTCTCTCCTCCACCCCCCCCACCACCTTAAACCAGCTTATATTTCACCCCTCTCCTAATTTCACTCAGTTCTGTTGAAGGGTCATGAGGACTCGAAACATCAACTTTTTTCTTCTCCACCGATGCTGCCAGACCTGCTGAGTTTTTCCAGGTAATTCTGTTTTTGTCTACACCAACTATTGTCCAAACTCAATGCAGCAACACAATATCCACAACAGCATATTCTTCTTCAGAGTAAATTGCCTCTGTGCAGCAGTTTGCGTCACACAGGCCATTGAAGAAGGCGATTTCTTCCAAGAGTGATTTTTAATGAAAAGTGCAAAAGTAAATCCAGAATTTGATCTCTGGTGTGTATTGAGGTAGCTGATCTCAGCCTGAGGTGAGAATAACAATTGGCCTCTGTGTGAACGAAAAAAAACAAATCGGTCAGGGTTGCTACTCCTGCACGCTGGCCAGTGAGCTGTACTAGAAAGTGTGGACATATGCTTATCAGCCGGGCATAGGGTCAGACCTGAAAGCTATGCTTTACATGATCTTCCACTGCTCACTCTCTAGGGTTACACTTGAGGGATAGTCAGTTGAACAAGGTCCCAAACGAATGCCCATCACCAGAGAATAACACCCCAGCCTGAATCAGTGGGGCTGAAATTGGTCCTTAATACACCTGCTTTCCAGGTGGAACATATGAATGAACAGCATCTGCTCTGGCGTATGATATCCTGCACCTGCTCTGTACCTGTGTTACAGCTACTGCTATATTGGTAAAGGCAGCTTTGTAGACCAGCTGGACAGGTTGGCTAAAACAGGTGATAGACCCTCAAGCCAAGCAACCGAGCAATATTAAAACAACAACAACTTATATTTATATAGCACCTTAAACACAATAAAACATCCCAAGGCACTCCACGGGAGCATTATAGCACAAAATTAAGCACCGCAGCATATAAGGTGATATTAGGGCAGGTGGCCAAAAGCTTGATGAATGAGGTAGGTTTTAAGGAGCATCTTAAAGGAAGAAAGAGAGTCAGGGAAGTTTAGGGAGAAAATTCCAGAGCTTGAGGCACAAGCAGCTGAAGGCATAGCCACAAGGGTTGCAGTATTAAAATTGGCGACGTTCAAGAGGCCAGAATTAGATGGACACAGATATCTCAGAGGTTTGTGGAGCTGGAGATGATTACAGGGATAGGTTCTGCTTTCGAGCTCCTTGGTTTCGACTGAGGTGAGAGCTGGACTCTGTTAAAAACATAAAAAGCTGCCCTTGAGCAGGATTGCTCCCTGATTCTACAGCCTCCATGAGCTGTACCCACCCCTCCCCCTCCATTACCACTCCAGCAACCACCCTCTTAAGACGCACCCTTGAGCAGCTGCCAAAGAAGGAAGCAATGAAAAATGTCAAGGAGATTCGAGGATCAATTTCTGGCTGGATTCAAGTTGCCCCAGTCAGGCCATCATTGGTTATGAAGATGTAAAAGGGCTGAAAGCAGTTTCCACCTCCAGGGTCTTCAGAAGAGAGTTGGAGAAATCGAGCAAATTTCACTGGTTCCAAAAAGCCGGCAGAGAAAAGAAGTAAGCGCAGCCGGCTCTGAACTGTCTAAGGCCTATTAAGGCCATTTAACAATCAATTAACTCATTGACCTGAGCTGAAAATCCAACCTTAAGGTCAGCGTGGGGGCAGGCGAAGAGCCCAAGCGGCCTTCGCATTTATCATGGAACCTCATCCACATGGGCGGGATGGGGTTTCACGAACATTTCTTAAAGTCTTGGAAAAAATTTTTTTATTAACGTTAGTGGACGTATCCCAGCTCACGGTGACAGTTTCACATGGGGGAACATGTCCTTAAAAAAATTGTCTCCCTTTATTCAATGTTTTATACTTGAAACTAAGCACATACGCGAAAAAGTACAGGCCCTGACTCAGCCTCCCCCACCCCCACCTTCCCCCCCCCACCCCTCCCCCCCGCCGCCCTCACAGGGAGCACTCAGCACTTCCGGGCAGGCATCACGCTGGGCGGGCCTTAATTGGCCAGCCCACGTAAAATGGCGGCACCCAGCCGATCTGAGGGGGGGCGGGCTGATCCACTGCGCATCCGCCCAGACCCGCCCCCGCACAACACCCCACCCCCTCCACACCCCCCCACCCCCCCTCCCACCCAGCAGGGAGAAAATTCTCCCCACCATAATGACCTGAAAATCTGTTTTTTTTGTGGTGTTGATTGAGGCCGGGACACCAGAGATAACTCCCTTGCTCTTCTTCGGAATAGTGACATCGCATCTTTTATATCCACCAAAGCAGCCAGGTGGGGCCTTGGTTTAACATCTCATCCCTGACAGTTATTAAGGAGAATCAGGGAGCAATCCTGCTCAAGGGCAGCTTTTCATGTTTTTAGCAGAGCCCGGCTCTTACCGCCGTCGAAACCAAGTCCTGTCAGGAGCTCGAAAGCAGAACCTATCTCTGTAATCATCTCCAGCTCCACGAACCTCTGGGATATCTGTATCCATCTAATTCTGGCCTCTTGAACGCTCCCAATTTTAATTGCTGCCACACTGGTGGCTATGCCTTCAGCTGTTTGTACCCCAGGCTCTGGAGTTTTCTCCCTAAACTTCCTTGATTCTCTTCCTTTAAGATGCTCCTTAAAACCTGAGCTTCAAACCTAGGCTTGAGGGGCTGAATGGCCTCCTCCTGTGGCCATGTTCCACTGATTGGTTGAATCTTGTTAATAATCTAAAAAGAAAGATTCTGACAATGTGAACCATAATTCATTTTATTTTAGATGCATTTTATCTGAAATCAAATTTATATTGTAAAATGGCATAATGGACTAAAAGTCAAATTGAAAATATTTTCTTTAAAATTGGAACTGCAGTAATGAAAAGTGCAATCATAATACCTTACAGGCAGCAAGTTAGTAACTGAAATAAACTCTTGGACGTTTGAATTGAACTGTCAGCCAGGCTTTCTAAATAAACCACACAATAAAAGTGCAAATTGAATGTGAATAAGATGAGAAAAGACAGCTCTTGGGTCCTAAGTTGAATCTATTTAAAGAACTACAGAGGTAGATTGACTCCATTATGCTTTAGGTTCAGAGTACGGTCTCTTCAAGAGATGCTCTGCTACAGGAATCAGCGTGTATAGATCAGAATTTGGAAAACTGGAAACTAATTCAATTGAAAACATTGCTGTGAGGATAACACCAGCTTTATGATCATCCTTCACATAACAAACCATCAAAGGCCAAAAACTCTGTTCTAAGTATGACCTGAGTATTGAAATCTTGAGACTGAACTGTAGTCTATATTTGTGTAGGTCAGATGCATTTGAGTGTGAATGCATGATTTTATAAATAGTGCATTGCTGGTCATTTCATGTTTTTTTTTAGCAAACCCTTCCTGCCCAGAGAATGTTTGGTATGTTTAGTTTTGGCAAAGATGCTAGAGAGGATGACTGAGAGCTTTCAGCAGTGGCACAAAGCTACTCGTGGCCTTCAACTGTTCCAGGCACAAAGGGAGCCACAGACAGACCAAGATCTTAAACTACTGTGCAAATATTTATACTTTATTCAGCATTAGAGGCCAATATTTACCTCCATTCTTTATGTGCCAAGATCAAAATTGACCAATTTATTGAGTCTGCAAATCTGATGTTGGAGTAATATTATTCTATGTATGCTAATGCCTGGTATCGCCATTGGTGATATTAATTTTATGCGTATGTCAAATTGAAAAATCTTAAAATTGCCCTATATTAACATAGATATGTTATTAGTATAAGCCATTTTTTAATACAGTGCCATGAGGGATGAATATAAATTCAAATGGTATATCTGAACCGAATGAT
Source organism: Carcharodon carcharias (assembly GCF_017639515.1). Classification (NCBI taxonomy): domain Eukaryota; kingdom Metazoa; phylum Chordata; class Chondrichthyes; order Lamniformes; family Lamnidae; genus Carcharodon; species Carcharodon carcharias. The sequence continues at coordinate 15,272,116 of NC_054485.1, forward strand.
ACTGAGATCTTTCTGATGTGTGTTTATTCTGCCTTGTATTGTGCGAGACGTTTTGTATATCTGTCTGTTGTTTGTCTTGTCTCACATCGCATCTACTGCTTTAATTCCACAGCAGAGTTTACTCTATTTTTATCACTGCTCACATGCCGTACCAAATTCATGCTTTGTAATTTTGAACATTTCTCCCATGTTTTATTTATGTAGTTGAGGATATATTTGTTATTGGCTTTCATTGTAAACATGCATTGCTAGGAAACCATTTGCATCAGGAGTTCAACTGTGAGAAAAGTGTTGAGAATTTACCAATTAAAAAACATTACAGGAGATCCGCAGGTGATCTAACGATACACAGTGTTAAAAATCTTGTTTCTATGCACAATTCCTGTCGTTTGGTCATAATTTTTAAACACAATTTAGTATCCATGTTTAACATTGCAATGGCCAATTTCTAATGGAAATATCATCTGTATCAGACTTGCTGTAAGGATATGGTTGTAGGCTTGGGCTTGTAGGTGATGCTATCGAGCAGGTTTTTGAAAGCTGCCTCCCCAAAGCCATTACAATCTTGTCGAATAAAAAAAGACCTGGCAGAGTGAGCAACACCACAGGACACTGACTTGCATTTTTAAACCTTTACATTTTTTTACAAATAAGCGGCTGATTGAGGTTTTTAAATAACATTTCACGTTTGTTACCAAATCTTTATTTACAGTTCAGAGATTGAGACAGCTAGCCAGTGACTGAGACAGCTAGCCAGTGATTGAGACAGCTAGCCAGTGATTGAGACAGCTAGCCAGTGATTGAGACAGCTAGATGGTGACAGAGGCAGCTAGATGGTGACTGAGGCAGCTAGCCAGTGACTGAGACAGCTAGATGGTGACTGAGGCAACTAGCCAGTGATTGAGACAGCTAGCCAGTGATTGAGACAGCTAGCCAGTGATTGAGACAACTAGACAGTGCCTGAGGCAGCGAGACAGTGACTGAGGAAGCTAGCCAGTGACTAAGACAGCTAGCCAGTGATTGAGACAGCTAGCCAGTGATTGAGACAACTAGACAGTGACTGAGGCAGCTAGACGGTGACAGAGACAGCTAGCCAGTGATTGAGACAGATAGCCAGTGACTGAGGCAGCTAGCCAGTAACTGAGAAAGCTAGCCAGTAACTGAACAGCTAGCAAGTGATTGAGACATCTAGCCAGTAACTGAGACAGCTAGCTAGTGATTGAGACAGCTAGCGAGTGACTGAGGCAGCTAGATGGTGACTGAGGCAGCTAGCCAGTGATTGAGACAGCTAGCCAGTGATTGAGACAGCTAGCCAGTGACTGAGACAGCTAGCCAGTGATTCAGACAACTAGACAGGGACTGAGGCAGCTAGACGGTGAATGAGACAGCTAGCCAGTGACTCAGGCAGCTAGCCAGTGACTGAGACAGCTAGCCAGTGATTGAGACAACTAGACAGTGACTGAGGCAGCTAGACGGTGACTGAGGCAGCTAGCCAGTGATTGAGACAACTAGACAGTGACTGAGACAGCTAGACAGTAACTGAGACAGCTAGCCAGTGATTGAGACAGCTAGCCAGTGATTGAGACAGCTAGCCAGTGACTGAGGCAGCTAGACGGTGACTGAGGCAGCTAGATCGTGACTGAGGCAGCTAGCCAGTAACTGAGGCACCTAGACAGTGACTGACGCAGCTAGCCAGTGACTGAGACAGCTAGCCAGTAACTGAGGCAGCTAGATGGTGACTGAGGCAGCTAGCCAGTGACTGAGACAGCTAGCCAGTGATTAACACAACTAGAAAGTGACTGAGGCAGATAGCCAGTGATGGAAACAGCTAGCCAGTGATTGAGACAGCTAGCCACTGACTGAGGCAGCTAGCCAGTGATTGAGACAGCTAGCCAGTGACGGAGACAGCTAGATGGTGACTGAGGCAGCTAGCCAGTTACTGAGACAGCAAGCCAGTGATTGAGACAGCTAGCCAGTGATTGAGATAGTTAGTTAGTGACTGAGACAGCTAGCCAGTAACTAAGACATCAAGCCAGTGATTGAGACAGCTAACCAGTGACTGAGCCAGCTAACCAGTGAATGAGACAGCTAGCCAGTGACTGAGGCAGCTAGCCAGTGGCTGAGACAGCTAGCCAGTGATTGAGAAAGCTAGCCAGTGATGGAGGCATCTAGACAGTGGCTGTGGCAGCTAGTCAGTGACTGAGCCAGCTAGCCAGTGAATGAGACAGCTAGCCAGTAATTGAGGCAGATAGCCAGTGATTGAGACAACTAGACAGTGACTGAGGCAGCTAGCCAGTGATTGGGACAACTAGACAGTGACTGAGGCAGCTAGCCAGTAACTGAGACAGCTAGCCAGTGACTGAGGCAGCTAGCCAGTGAATGAGATAGCTAGATGGTGACTGAGGCAGCTAGCCAGTGATTGAGACAGTTAGCCAGTGACTGAGACAGCTGGCAAGTGAGTAACACAACTAGCCAGTGACTGAGACAGCTAGCCAGTGATTGAGACAGCTAGCCAGTGATTGCGATAGTTAGCTAGTGACTGAGACAGCTACCCAGTGACTGGGGCAGCTAGCCAGTGATTGAGACTGTTCGCCAGTGAGTGAGGCTGCTAGCCAGTGACTGAGGCAGCTAGCCAGTAACTGAGACAGCTGGCCAATGATTGAGACAGATATCCAGTGACTGAGGCAGCTAGCCAGTGATTGAGACAACTAGACAGTGACTGAGGCAGCTAGCCAGTGACTGAGACAACTAGCCAGTGACTGAGACAGCTAGACAGTGACTCAGCTAGCCAGTGAATGAGACAGCTAGCTAGCCAGTAATTGAGACAGCTAGCCAGTGATTGAGATAGTTAGCTAGTGACTGAGACAGCTACCCAGTGACTGGGGCAGCTAGCCAGTGATTGAGACAGTTAGCCAGTGATTGAGGCAGCTAGCCAGTGCTTGACACAACGAGACAGTGACTGAGACAGCTAGCCAGTAACTGAGACAGCTAGCCAATGATTGAGACAGCTAGCCAGTGATGGAGACAGCTAGCCAGTGATTGAGACTGCTGGCCAGTGACTGAGGCAGCTAGACTGTGACTGAGGCGGCTAGTCAGTGATTGAGACAGCTAGCCAGTGATTGAGACAGCTAGCCAGTGACTGAGACAGCTAGCCAGTGATTGAGACAACTGGACAGTGACTGAGGCAGCTAGACGGTGACTGAGACAGCTAGCCAGTGAATGAGACAGCTAGCCAGTGACTGAGACAGCTAGCCAGTGCTTGAGACAACTAGACAGTGACTGAGGCATTTAGACGGTGACTGAGGCAGCTAGCCAGTGATTGAGACAACTAGACAGTGACCGAGACAGCTAGACAGTAACTGAGACAGCTAGCCAGTGATTGAGACAGCTAGCCAGTGACTGAGGCAGCTAGACGGTGACTGAGGCAGCTAGCCAGTGACTGAGACAGCTAGCCAGTAACTGAGACAGCTAGCCAGTGTTTGAGACAGTTAGTCAGTGACTGAGGCTGCTAGCCAGTAACTGAGGCAGCTAGACGGTGACTGAGGCAGCTAGCCAGTGACTGAGACAACTAGCCAGTAACTGAGACAGCTAGCCAGTAACTGAGGCAGCTAGACGGTGACTGAGGCAGCTAGCCAGTGACTGAGACAGCTAGCCAATAACTGAGACAGCTAGCCAGTGATTGAGACAGTTAGTCAGTGACGGAGACAGCTAGCCAGTGATTGAGACAGCTAGCCACTGACTGAGGCAGCTGGCCAGTGATTGAGACAGCTAGCCAGTGACGGAGACAGCTAGATGGTGACTGAGACAGCTAGCCAGTTACTGAGACAGCGAGCCAATGATTGAGACAGCTAGCCAGTGATTGAGATAGTTAGCTAGTGACTGAGACAGCTAGCCAGTAACTGAGACAGCAAGCCATTGATTGAGACAGCTAGCCAGTGACTGAGCCAGCTAACCAGTGAATGAGACAGCTAGCCAGTGACTGAGGCAGCTAGCCAGTGATTGAGACAGCTAGACAGTGACCGAGGCAGCTAGCCAGTGGCTGAGACAGCTAGTCAGTGATGGAGAAAGCTAGCCAGTGATGGAGGCATCTAGCCAGTGGCTGTGGCAGTTAGCCAGTGATTGAGACAACTAGACAGTGACTGAGGCAGCTAGCCAGTGATTGAGACAACTAGACAGTGACTGAGGCAGCTAGCCAGTGACTGAGACAGCTAGACAGTGATTGAGACAGCGAGCCAGTGACTGAGACAGCTAGCCAGTGATTGAGACAGCTAGACAGTGACTGAGGCAGATAGCCATTGACTGAGACAGCTAGCCAGTGATTGAGAAAGCTAGCCAGTGACTCAGGCAGCTAGCCAGTGACTGAGATAGCTAGACGGTGACTGAGGCAGCTAGCCAATGATTGAGACAGTTAGCCATTGACTGAGATAGTTAGCTAGTGACTGAGACAGCTACCCAGTGACTGGGGCAGCTAGCCAGTGATTGAGACAGTTCGCCAGTGAGTGAGGCCGCTAGCCAGTAACTGAGGCAGCTAGATGGTGACTGAGGCAGCTAGCCAGTGACTGAGACAATTAGCCAGTAACTGAGACAGCTAGCCAGTGCTTGAGACAGCTAGCCAGTGACTGAGACAGCTAGCCAGTAACTGAGGCAGCTAGACGGTGACTGAGGCAGCTAGCCAGTGACTGAGACAGCTAGCCAGTAACTGAGACAGCTAGCCAGTGATTGAGACAGTTAGTCAGTGACTGAGGCAGCTAGCCAGTAACTGAGGCAGCTAGACGGTGACTGAGGCAGCTAGCCAGTGACTGAGACAACTAGCCAGTAACTGAGACAGCTAACCAGTGATTGAGACAGCTAGCCAGTGACTGAGACAGCTAGCCAGTAACTGAGGCAGCTGGACGGTGACTGAGGCAGCTAGCCAGTGACTGAGACAGCTAGCCAGTAACTGAGACAGCTAGCCAGTGATTGAGACAGTTAGTCAGTGACTGAGGCAGCTAGCCAGTGATTAACACAACTAGACAGTGACTGAGGCAGCTAGACAGTGATTGAGACAGCTAGCCACTGACTGAGGCAGCTGGCCAGTGATTGAGACAGCTAGCCAGTGACGGAGACAGCTAGATGGTGACTGAGGCAGCTAGCCAGTTACTGAGACAGCGAGCCAGTGATTGAGACAGCTAGCCAGTGATTGAGTTAGTTAGCTAGTGACTGAGATAGCTAGCCAGTAACTGAGACAGCAAGCCATTGATTGAGACAGCTAGCCTGTGACTGAGCCAGCTAACCAGTGAATGAGACAGCTAGCCAGTGACTGAGGCAGCTAGCCAGTGATTGAGAAAACTAGACAGTGACCGAGGCAGCTAGCCAGTGGCTGAGACAGCTAGTCAGTGATGGAGAAAGCTAGCCAGTGATGGAGGCATCTAGCCAGTGGTTGTGGCAGTTAGCCAGTGACAGAGCCAGCTAGCCAGTGAATGAGACAGCTAGCCAGTGACTGAGGCAGCTAGCCAGTGATTGATACAACTAGACAGTGACTGCGGCAGAATAGCCAGTGACTGAGACAGCTAGACAGTGAATGAGGCAGCTAGCCAGTGACGGAGGCAGCTAGCCAGTGATTGAGACAACTAGACAGTGACTGAGGCAGCTAGCCAGTGACTGAGACAGCTAGCCAGTGATTGAGAAAGCTAGCCAGTGACTCAGGCAGCTAGCCAGTGACTGAGATAGCTAGATGGTGACTGAGGCAGCTAGCCAGTGACTGGGGCAGCTAGCCAGTGATTTAGACAGTTCGCCAGTGAGTGAGGCCGCTAGCCAGTGACTGAGGCAGCTAGCCAGTAACTGAGACAGCTGGCCAATGATTGAGACAGCTATCCAGTGACTGAGGCAGCTAGCCAGTGATTGAGACAACTAGACAGTGACTGAGGCAGCTAGCCAGTGACTGAGACAGCTAGCCAGTGATTGAGAAAGCTATCCAGTGACTGAGGCAGCTAGCCAGTGACCGAGACAGCTAGCCAGTGTTCGAGAAAGCTAGCCAGTGACTGAGGCAGCTAGCCAGTGACTGAGACAGCTAGACAGTGACTGAGGCAGCTAGCCAGTGAATGAGACAGCTAGCCAGTAATTGAGACAGCTAGCCAGTGATTGAGATAGTTAGCTAGTGACTGAGACAGCTACCCATTGACTGGGGCAGCTAGACAGTGATTGAGACAGTTAGCCAGTGATTGAGGCAGCTAGCCAGTGATTGACACAACGAGACAGTGACTGAGACAGCTAGCCAGTAACTGAGACAGCTAGCCAATGATTGAGACAGCTAGCCAGTGATGGAGACAGCTAGCCAGTGATTGAGACAGCTAGCCAGTGACTGAGGCAGCTAGCCAGTGATTGAGACAACTAGACAGTGACTGAGGCAGCTAGACGGTGACTGAGACAGCTAGTCAGTGAATGAGACAGCTAGCCATTAACTGAGACAGCTAGCCAGTAACTGAGGCAGCTAGACGGTGACTGAGGCAGCTAGCCAGTGACTGAGACAGCTAGCCAATAACTGAGACAGCTAGCCAGTGATTGAGACAGTTAGTCAGTGACTGAGGCAGCTAGCCAGTGATTAACACAACTAGACAGTGCCTGAGGCAGCTAGCCAGTGACGGAGACAGCTAGCCAGTGATTGAGACAGCTAGCCACTGACTGAGGCAGCTGGCCAGTGATTGAGACAGCTAGCCAGTGACGGAGACAGCTAGATGGTGACTGAGACAGCTAGCCAGTTACTGAGACAGCGAGCCAGTGATTGAGACAGCTAGCCAGTGATTGAGATAGTTAGCTAGTGACTGAGACAGCTAACCAGTAACTGAGACAGCAAGCCATTGATTGAGAAAGCTAGCCAGTGACTGAGGCAGCTAGCCAGTGATTGAGACAACTAGACAGTGACGGAGGCAGCTAGCCAGTCGCTGAGACAGCTAGTCAGTGATGGAGAAAGCTAGCCAGTGATGGAGGCATCTAGCCAGTGGCTGTGGCAGTTAGCCAGTGATTGAGACAACTAGACAGTGACTGAGGCAGCTAGCCAGTGATTGAGACAACTAGACAGTGACTGAGGCAGCTAGCCAGTGACTGAGACAGCTAGACAGTGATTGAGACAGCTAGACAGTGACTGAGGCAGATAGCCATTGACTGAGACAGCTAGCCAGTGATTGAGAAAGCTAGCCAGTGACTCAGGCAGCTAGCCAGTGACTGAGACAGCAAGCCATTGATTGAGACAGCTAGCCTGTGACTGAGCCAGCTAACCAGTGAATGAGACAGCTAGCCAGTGACTGAGGCAGCTAGCCAGTGATTGAGAAAACTAGACAGTGACCGAGGCAGCTAGCCAGTGGCTGAGACAGCTAGTCAGTGATGGAGAAAGCTAGCCAGTGATGGAGGCATCTAGCCAGTGGTTGTGGCAGTTAGCCAATGACAGAGCCAGCTAGCCAGTGAATGAGACAGCTAGCCAGTGACTGAGGCAGCTAGCCAGTGATTGATACAACTAGACAGTGACTGAGGCAGCTAGCCAGTGACTGAGACAGCTAGACAGTGAATGAGGCAGCTAGCCAGTGACGGAGGCAGCTAGCCAGTGATTGAGACAACTAGACAGTGACTGAGGCAGCTAGCCAGTGACTGAGACAGCTAGCCAGTGATTGAGAAAGCTAGCCAGTGACTCAGGCAGCTAGCCAGTGACTGAGATAGCTAGATGGTGACTGAGGCAGCTAGCCAGTGACTGGGGCAGCTAGCCAGTGATTGACACAACGAGACAGTGACTGAGACAGCTAGCCAGTAGCTGAGACAGCTAGCCAATGATTGAGACAGCTAGCCAGTGATGGAGACAGCTAGCCAGTGATTGAGACAGCTAGCCAGTGACTGAGGCAGCTAGCCAGTGATTGAGACAACTAGACAGTGACTGAGGCAGCTAGACGGTGACTGAGACAGCTAGTCAGTGAATGAGACAGCTAGCCAGTGACTGAGACAGCTAGCCAGTGATTGAGACAACTAGACGGTGACTGAGACAGCTAGCCAGTGACTGAGGTAGCTAGCCAGTGATTGAGACAACTAGACAGTGACTGAGACAGCTAGACAGTAACTGAGACAGCTAGCCAGTGATTGAGACAGCTAGCCAGTGACTGAGGCAGCTAGACGGTGACTGAGGCAGCTAGCCAGTGACTGAGACAGCTAGCTAGTAACTGAGACAGCTAGCCAGTGATTGAGACAGTTAGTCAGTGACTGAGGCAGCTAGCCAGTAACTGAGGCAGCTAGACGGTGACTGAGGCAGCTAGCCAGTGACTGAGACAAGTAGCCAGTAACTGAGACAGCTAGCCAGGGATTTTGACAGCTAGCCAGTGACTGAGACAGCTAGCCAGTAACTGAGGCAGCTAGCGAGTGACTGAGGCAGCTAGCCAGTGACTGCGACAGCTAGCCAGTAACTGAGACAGCTAGCCAGTGATTGAGACAATTAGTCAGTGACTGAGGCAGCTAGCCAGTGATTAACACAACTAGACAGTGACTGAGGCCGCTAGCCAGTGACGGAGACAGCTAGCCAATGATTGAGAAAGGTAGCCACTGACTGAGGCAGCTGGCCAGTGATTGAGACAGTTAGCCAGTGATTGAGACAGCTAGACATTTATTGAGATAGTTAGCTAGTGACTGAGACAGCTAGCCAGTAACTGAGACAGCTAACCAGTGAACGAGACAGCTAGCCAGTGATTGAGGCAGCTAGCCAGTGATTGAGACAACTAGCCAGTGACTGAGGCAGCTAGCCAGTGGCTGAGAAGGCTAGTCAGTGATTGAGACAACTAGACAGTGACTGAGACAGCTAGACAGTAACTGAGACAGCTAGCCAGTGACGGAGACAGCTAGCCAGTGATTGAAAAAGGTAGCCACTGACTGAGGCAGCTGGCCAGTGATTGAGACAGCTAGCCAGTGACGGAGACAGCTCGATGGTGACTGAGGCAGCTAGCCAGTTACTGAGACAGCGAGGCAGTGATTGAGACAGCTAGCCAGTTATTGAGATAGTTAGCTAGTGACTGAGACAGCTAGCCAGTAACTGAGACAGCAAGACATTGATTGAGCCAGCTAGCGACTGAGCCAGCTAACCAGTGAACGAGACAGCTAGCCAGTGACTGAGGCAGCTAGCCAGTGATTGAGACAACTAGCCAGTGACTGAGGCAGCTAGCCAGTGGCTGAGAAGGCTAGTCAGTGATGGAGAAAGCTAGCCAGTGATGGAGGCATCTAGCCAGTGGCTGTGGAAGTTAGCCAGTGACTGAGCCAGCTAGCCAGTGAATGAGACAGCTAGCCAGTGACTGAGGCAGCTAGCCAGTGATTGAGACAACTAGACAGTGACTGAGGCAGCCAGCCAGTGATTGAGACAACTATCCCTTGACTGAGGCAGCTAGCCAGTGATTCAGACGGCTAGCCAGTGACTGACATAGCTAGCCAATGACTGAGACAGCTAGCCCGTGATTGAGACAGCTAACCGGTGACTGAGACATCTAGCCAGTGGCTGAGACAGCTAGCTAGTGAATGAGGCAACTAGCCAGTGACTGCGACAGCTAACCAATGCCTGAAAAAGCTAGCCGGTGAATGACATAGTTAGCCAGTGACTGAGTCAGCTAGACAGTGACTGAGCCAGCTAGTCGGTGATTGAGACAGGTAGCCAGTGATTCAGACAGCTATCCAGTGATTGAGACTGCTAGCCAGTGACGGAGGCAGCTAGCCAGTGACTGTGGCAGCTAGCCAGTGAATGAGAAAGCTAGCCATTAATTGAGACAGATAGCCAGTGACTGAGACAGCTAGCCAGTGAATGTGGCAGCTAGCCAGAGATTGAGACAGCTAGCCAGTAATTGATACAGCTAGCCAGTGTCTGAGACAGATATTTATTAATTGAGACAGCTAGCCAGTAATTGAGACAGCAAGCTAGTGTCTGTGACAGCTATTCAGTAATTGAGACAGCTATCCAGTGACTGATGCAGTCAGCCAGTGACTGAGGCAGCTAGCTAGTAATTGAGACAGTTAGCCAGTGACTGAGGCAGCTAGCCAGTGATTGAGACAATTAGACAGTGATTGAGACAGCTAGCCATTCGCTGAGACAGCTAGCCAGTGACTGAGACAGCTAGCCAGTGATTGATAGAGCAGCCAGTGACTGAGGCAGCTAGCCAGTGATTGAGACAACTAGACAGTGACTGAGGCAGCTAGACATTGACTGACACAGCTAGGCAGTGACTGAGATAGCTAACCAATGAATGTGGCAGCTAGCCAGAGATTGAGACAGCTAGCCAGTAATTGATACAGCTAGCCAGTGTCTGAGACAGATATTCATTAATTGAGACAGCTAGCCAGTGATTGAGACAACTAGACAGTGACTGAGGCAGCTAGCCAGTGATTGAGACAGTTAGCCAGTGACTGAGATAGCTAGCCAATGACTGAGACAGCTAGCCAGTGATTGAGACAGCTAGCCAGCGACTGGAACAGCTAGGTAGTGTCTGAGACAGCTAGCCAGTGACTGAGACAACTAGCCAGTGACTGAGACAGCTAAGCAACGACTGAAAAAGCTAGCCAGTGAATGACACAGCTAGCCAGTGACTGAGTCAGCTAGACGCTGACTGAGGCAGCTAGCCAGTGATTGTGACAGCTAGCCACTGTTTCAGACAGTTATCCAGTGATTGAGATAGCTAGCCAGTGATTGACACAACTAGACAGTGACTGAACCAGCTAGCCAGCGATTGAGACAGCTAGCCAGTGACTGAGATAGCTAGTCAATGACTGAGACAGCTAGCCAGTGATTGAGAGCGCTAAATAGTGATTGAGACAGCTAGAGAGTGACTGAGGCAGCAAGCCAGTGATTGAGACAGCTAGCCAGTGAATGAGTCAGCTAGACAGTGACTGAGGCAGCTAGCCGGTGATTGCGACAGCTAGCCATTGATTCAGAAAGCTATCCAGTGCTTGAAAAAGCTAGCCAGTGACCGTGACAGCTAGCCAGAGATTGAGACAGCTAGCCAGTAATTGAGACAGTTAGCCAGTGTCTGAGACAGCTATTCATTAATTGAGACAGCTAGCCAGTGACTGATGCAGTTTGCCAGTGACTGAGGCAGCTATTTAGTGATTGAGATGTTTAGCCAGTGATTGAGGCAGCTAGCGAGTGATTGAGACAATTAGACAGTGACTGAGAAAGCTAGCCAGTGGCTGAGACAGCTAGCCAGTGACTGAGACAGCTAGCCAGTGATTGAGAGAGCTAGCCAATGACTGAGGCAGCTAGCCAGTGATTGAGACAACTAGACAGTGACTGAGGCAGCTAGCCATTGACTGACACAGCTAGTCAGTGACTTAGGCAGCTAACCAGTGATTGAGACAACTAGACAGTGACTGAAACAGCTAGCCAGTGATTGAGACATCTTGACAGTGACTGAGATGGCTAGCCAATGACTGAGACAGCTAGCCAGTGATTGAGACAGTTAGCCAGTGACTGGGACAGCTAGCCAGTGGCTGAGCCAGCTAGCCAGTGACTGAGATAGCTAGTCAATGACTGAGACAGCTAGCCAATGATAGAGACAGATAGCCAGTGATTGAGACAGCTGTCCAGTGATGGAGGCAACTAGCCAGTGATTGAGACAGCTAGCCAGTGAAAGAGTCAGCTAGACAGTGACTGAGGCAGCTAGCCAGTGATTGCGACAGCTAGCCATTGATTCCGAAAGCTATCCAGTGCTTGAAAAAGCTAGCCAGTGAACGTGACAGCTAGCCAGAGATTGAGACAGCTAGCCAGTAATTGAGACAGCTAGCCAGTGTCTGAGACAGCTATTCATTAATTGAGACAGCTAGCCAGTGACTGATGCAGTTTGCCAGTGACTGAGGTAGCTATTTAGTGACTGAGACGTTTAGCCAGCGACTGAGGCAGCTAGCAAGTGATTGAGACAATTAGACAGTGACTGAGAAAGCTAGCCAGTGGCTGAGACAGCTAGCCAGTGACTGAGACAGCTAGCCAGTGATTGAGAGAGCTAGCCAATGACTGGGGCAGCTAGCCAGTGATTGAGACAACTAGACAGTGACTGAGGCAGCTAGCCATTGACTGACACAGCTAGCCAGTGACTTAGGCAGCTAACCAGTGATTGAGACAACTAGACAGTGACTGAAACAGCTAGCCTGTGATTGAGACATCTTGACAGTGACTGAGATGGCTAGCCAATGACTGAGACAGCTAGCCAGTGATTGAGACAGCTAGCCAGTGACTGGGACAGCTAGCCAGTGATTGAGACAGCAAGCCAATGAATGAGTCAGCTAGACAGTGACTGAGGCAACTAGCCAGTGACTGAGACAGCTAACGAACGACTGAAAAAGCTAGCCAGTGAATGACACAGCTAGCCAGTGACTGAGTCAGCTAGGTAATGATTGGATAGCTAGGCAGAGACTGAGGCAGCTAGCCAGTGACTGAGACAGCTAGCCAGTGACTGAGACAACTAGCCAGTGACTGAGGGAGCTAGCCTGTGGCTGAGGCAGCTAGACAGTGACTGAGATAACTAGCCAATAACTGAGACAGCTAGCCAGTGAAAGAGACAGATAGCCAATGATTGAGACAGATATCCAGTGACTGAGACAACTAACCAGTGATTGAGACAGCAAGCCAATGAATGAGTCAGCTAGACAGTGACTGAGGCAGCTAGCCCGTGATTGCAACAGCTAGCCAGTGATTGTGACAGCTAGCCAGAGATTGAGACAGCTAGCCAGTGTCTGAAACAGCTATTCATTAATTGAGACAGCTAGCCAGTGACTGATGCAGTTAGCCAATGACTGAGGCAGCTAGCTAGTGAGTGAGACTGTTAGCCAGTGAATGTGGCAGCTATCCAGTGACTGAGACAGCTAGCCATTAATTGAGACTGCTCGCCAGTGACTGAGAGAGCTAGCCAGTGACTGTGACAGCTAGCCAGAGATTGAGACAGCTAGCCAGTAATTGAGACTGCTAGCCAGTGTCTGAGACAGCTATTCATTAATTGAGACAACTAGCCAGTGACTGATGCAGTTAGCCAGTGACTGAGGCAGCTATTTAGTGATTGAGACAATTAGACAGTGACTGAGGCATCTAGCCAGTGACTGAGACAGCTAGCCAGTGATTGAGATAGCTAGCCAGTGATTGAGACAGCTAGCCAGTGACTGAGACAACTAGCCAGTGACTGAGACAGCTAGCCAGTGGCTGAGCCAGCTAGCCAGTGACTGAGATAGCTAGTCAATGACTGAGACAGCTAGCCAATGATAGAGACAGATAGCCAGTGATTGAGACAGCTAGACAGTGACTGAGGCAGCTAGCCGGTGATTGAGACAGCTAGCCATTGATTCCGAAAGCTATCCAGTGCTTGAAAAAGCTAGCCAGTGAACGTGACAGCTAGCCAGGGATTGAGACAGCTAGCCAGTAATTGAGACAGCTAGCCAGTGTCTGAGACAGCTATTCATTAATTGAGAGAGCTAGCCAGTGACTGATGCAGTTTGCCAGTGACTGAGGCAGCTATTTAGTGATTGAGACGTTTAGCCAGTGACTGAGGCAGCTAGCGAGTGATTGAGACAATTAGACAGTGACTGAGAAAGCTAGCCAGTGGCTGAGACAGCTAGCCAGTGACTGAGACAGCTAGCCAGTGATTGAGAGAGCCAGCCAATGACTGAGGCAGCTAGCCAGTGATTGAGACAACTAGACAGTGACTGAGGCAGCTAGCCATTGACTGACACAGCTAGCCAGTGACTTAGGCAGCTAACCAGTGATTGAGACAACTAGACAGTGACTGAAACAGCTAGCCCGTGATTGAGACAGCTTGCCAGTGACTGAGATGGCTAGCCAATGACTGAGACAGCTAGCCAGTGATTGAGACATCAAGCCAGTGACTGGGACAGCTAGCCAGTGACTGAGACAGCTAGCCAGTGACTGAGGCAACTAGCCAGTGACTGAGACAGCTAACCAACGACTGAAAAAGCTAGCCAGTGAATGACACAGCTAGCCAGTGACTGAGTCAGCTAGACATTGACTGATGCAGCTAGCCGGTGATTGTGACAGCTATTCATTAATTGATACAGCTAGCCAGTGATTGATGCAGTTAGCCATTGACTGAGGCAGCTAGCTAGTGATTGAGACAGTTAGCCAGTGACTGATGCAGTTAGCCAGTGACCGAGACATTTATTCAGTAATTGAGACAGCTATCCAGTGACTGATGCAGTTAGCCAGTGACTGAGGCAGCTAGCTAGTGAGTGAGACTGTTAGCCAGTGAATGTGGCAGCTATCCAGTGACTGAGACAGCTAGACATTAATTGAGACTGCTCGCCAGTGACTGAGAGAGCTAACCAGTGTCTGAGACAGCTATTCATTAATTGAGACAACTAGCCAGTGACTGATGCAGTTAGCCAGTGACTGAGGCAGCTATTTAGTGATTGAGAAGTTTAGCCAGTGACTGAGGCAGCTAGGCAGTGATTGAGACAATTAGACAGTGACTGAGGCATCTAGCCAGTGACTGAGACAGCTAGCCAGTGATTGAGATAGCTAGCCAGTGACTGAGACAGCTAGCCAGTGACTGAGACAACTAGCCAGTGACTGAGACAGCTAGCCAGTGGCTGAGCCAGCTAGCCAGTGACTGAGATAGCTAGTCAATGACTGAGACAGCTAGCCAATGATAGAGACAGATAGCCAGTGATTGAGACAGCTGTCCAGTGATGGAGGCAACTAGCCAGTGATTGAGACAGCTAGCCAACGATTGAGACAGCTAGCCAGTAATTAAGACCACTAGCCAGTGTCTGAGACATCTATTCATTAATTGAGACAGCTAGCCAGTGACTGATGCAGTTAGCCAGTGACTGAGGCAGCTATTTAGTGATTGAGACGTTTAGCCAGTGACTGAGGCAGCTAGGCAGTGATTGAGACAATTAGACAGTGATTGAGAAAGCTAGCCCGTGGTTGAGACAGCTAGCCAGTGACTGAGACAGCTAACCAGTGATTGAGACAACTAGACAGTGACTGAGGCAGCTAGCCATTGACTGACACAGCTAGCCAGTGAATTAGGCAGCTAACCAGAGTTTGAGACAACTAGACAGTGACTGAAACAGCTAGCCCGTTATTGAGACAGCTTGCCAGTGACTGAGATGGCTAGCCAATGACTGAGACAGCTAGCCAGTGACTGAGGCAACTAGCCAGTGACTGAGACAGCTAACCAACGACTGTAAAAGCTGGCCAGTGAATGACACAGCTAGCCAGTGACTGCGTCAGCTAGACAGTGACTGATGCAGCTAGCCGGTGATTG
The DNA here is from genome assembly GCF_017639515.1 of Carcharodon carcharias. Taxonomy (NCBI): domain Eukaryota; kingdom Metazoa; phylum Chordata; class Chondrichthyes; order Lamniformes; family Lamnidae; genus Carcharodon; species Carcharodon carcharias. The sequence goes on from NC_054485.1 coordinate 15,287,373, forward strand.
TGACAGCTATTCATTAATTGAGACAGCTAGCCAGTGACTGATGCAGTTAGCCAGTGACTGAGGCAGCTAGCTAGTGATTGAAACAGATAGCCAGTGACTGATGCAGTTATCCAGTGACCGAGACATTTATTCAGTAATTGAGACAACTAGCCAGTGACTGATGCAGTTAGGCAGTGACTGAGGCAGGTAGCTAGTGAGTGAGACTGTTAGCCATTGACTGAGGCAGCTATCCAGTAATTGAGACAATTAGACAGTTACTGTGACAGCTAGCCAGTGGCTGAGACAGCTAGCCAGTGACTGAGTCAGCTAGCCAGTGATTGAGACAGCTAGCCAGTGACTGACATAGCTAGCCAATGACTGAGACAGCTAGCCAATTATTGAGACAGCTAACAGGTGACTGAGACAGCTAGCCAGTGGCTGAGACAGCTAGTCCGTAACTGAGGCAACTAGCCAGTGACTGAGACAGCTAACCAATGACTGAAAAAGCTAGCCGGTGAATGACACATGTTAGCCAGTGACTGAGTCAGCTAGACAGTGACTGAGCCAGCTAGTCGGTGATTGAGACAGCTAGCCAGTGATTCAGACAGCTATCCAGTGATTGAGACAGCTAGCAAGTGACGGAGGCAGCTAGCCAGTGACTGTGGCAGCTAGCCAGTGACTGTGGCAGCTAGCAAGAGATTGAGACAGCTAACCAACGACTGAAAAAGCTAGCCAGTGAATGACACAGCTAGCCAGTGATTGAGTCAGCTAGACAGTGACTGATGCAGCTAGCCGGTGATTGTGACAGCAATTCATTAATTGAGACAGCTAGCCAGTGACTGATGCAGTTAGCCAGTGATTGTTACAGCTATTCATTAATTGAGACAGCTAGCCAGTGACTGATGCAATTAGCCAGTGACTGAGACATTTATTCAGTAATTGAGTCAGCTAGCCAGTGACTGATGCAGTTAGCCAGTGACTGAGGTAGCTAGCTAGTGAGTGAGACTGTTAGCCAGTGACTGAGGCGGCTAGCCAGTAATTGAGACAATTAGACAGTTACTGTGTCAGCTAGCCAGTGACTGAGACAGATAGCCAGTGATTGAGATAGCTAGCCAGTGACTGAGGCAGCTAGCCAGTGATTGTGATAGCTATTCATTAATTGAGACAGGTAGCCAGTGACTGATGCAGTTAGCCAGTGACTGAGGCAGCTAGGTAGTGACTGAAACAGCTAGGCAGTGACTGAGACAGCTATCCCGTGACTGAGACAGCTAGCCAGTGACTGAGACAATTAGCCACTGACTGTGAGAGCTTGCCAGTGGCTGAGGCAGCTAGACAGTGACTGAGATAGCTAGCCAATAACTGAGACAGCTAGCCAGTGAAAGAGACAGATAGCCAAAGATTGAGGCAGCTATCCAGTGACTGAGGCAACTAACCAGTGATTGAGACAGCTAGCCAGTGAATGAGTCAGCTAGACAGTGACTGAAGCAGCTAGCCGGTGATTGCAACAGCTAGCCAGTGACTGTGACAGCTAGCCAGCGATTGAGACAGCTAGCCAGTAATTGAGACCACTAGCCAGTGTCTGAGACAGCTATTCATTAATTGAGACAGCTGGCCAGTGACTGATGCAGTTAGCCAGTGACTGAGGCAGCTATTTAGTGATTGAGACATTTAGCCAGTGACTGAGACAGCTAGGAAGTGATTGAGACAATTAGACAGTGACTGAGAAAGCTAGCCTGTGGCTGAGACAGCAATCCAATGACTGAGACAGCTAGCAGGTGATTGAGACAACTAGACAGTGACTGAGGCAGCTAGCCATTGACTGACACAGCTAGCCAGTGACTTAGGCAGCTAACCTGTGATTAAGACAACTAGACAGTGACTGAAACAGCTAGCCTGTGATTGAGACAGCTTGCCAGTGACTGAGATGGCTAGCCAATGACTGAGACAGCTAGCCAGTGATTGAGACATCTAGCCAGTGACTGGGACAGCTAGCCAGTGGCTGAGACAGCTAGCCAGTGACTGAGGCAACTAGCCAGTGACTGAGACAGCTAACCAACGACTGAAAAAGCTAGCCAGTGAATGACACAGCTAGCCAGTGACTGAGTCAGCTAGACAGTGAGTGATGCAGCTATCTGGTGATTGTGACAGCTATTCATTAATTGAGACAGCTAGCCAGTGATTGATGCAGTTAGCCAGTGACTGAGGCAGCTAGCTAGTGATTGAGACAGTTAGCCAGTGACTGATGCAGTTAGCCAGTGACCGAGACATTTATTCAGTAATTGAGACAGCTATCCAGTGACTGATGCAGTTAGCCAGTGACTGAGGCAGCTAGCTAGTGGGTGAGACTGTTAGCCAGTGAATGTGGCAGCTATCCAGTGACTGAGGCAGCTAGCCATTAATTGAGACTGCTCGCCAGTGACTGAGAGAGCTAACCAATGACATTGACAGCTAGCCAGAGATTGAGACAGCTAGCCAGTAATTGAGACTGCTAGCCAGTGTCTGAGACAGCTATTCATTAATTGAGAAAGCTAGCCAGTGACTGATGCAGTTAGCCAGTGACTGAGGCAGCTATTTAGTGATTGAGACGTTTAGCCAGTGACTGAGGCAGCTATGCAGTGATTGAGACAATTAGACAGTGACTGAGGCATCTAGCCAGTGGCTGAGACAGCCAGCCAAAAACTGAGGCAGCTAGCCAGTGATTGAGACAACTAGACAGTGACTGAGGCAGCTAGCCATTGACTGACACAGCTAGCCAGTGAATTAGGCAGCTAACCAGTGATTGAGACAACTAGACAGTGACTGAAACAGCTAGCCTGTGATTGAGACAGCTTGCCAGTGACTGAGATGGCTAGCCAATGACTGAGACAGCTAGCCAGTGATTGAGACAGCTAGCCAGTGACTGGGACAGCTAGCCAGTGGCTGTGACAGCTAGCCAGTGACTGCGGCAACTAGCCAGTGACTGAGACAGCTAACGAACGACTGAAAAAGCTAGCCAGTGAATGACACAGCTAGCCAGTGACTGAGTCACCTAGACAGTGACTGAGGCAGCTAGCAGGTGATTGTGATAGCTATTCATTAATTGAGACAGGTAGCCAGTGACTGATGCAGTTAGCCAGTGACTGAGGCAGCTAGGTAGTGATTGAAACAGCTAGGCAGTGACTGAGACAGCTAGCCAGTGACTGAGACAGCTAGCCAGTGACTGAGACAACTAGCCACTGACTGAGAGAGCTTGCCAGTGGCTGAGGCAGCTAGACAGTGACTGAGATAGCTAGCCAATAACTGAGACAGCTAGCCAGTGAAAGAGACAGATAGCCAGTGATTGAGACAGCTATCCTTTGACTGAGGCAACTAGCCAGTGATTGAGACAGATAGCCAGTAAATGACTCAGCGAGGCAGTGACTGAGGCAGCTAGCCGGTGATTGTGACAGCTAGCCAGTGACTGTGGCAGCTATCCAGTGAGTGAGACAGCTAACCATTAATTGAGACTGCTAGCCAGTGACTGAGACAGCTAGCCAGTGACTGTGACAGCTAGCCAGCGATTGAGACAGCTAGCCAGTAATTGAGACCGCTAGCCAGTGTCTGAGACAGCTATTCATTAATTGAGACAGCTAGCCAGTGACTGATGCAGTTAGCCAGTGACTGAGGCAGCTATTTAGTGATTGAGACATTTAGCCAGTGACTGAGGCAGCTAGGCAGTGATTGAGACAATTAGACAGTGACTGAGAAAGCTAGCCCGTGGTTGAGACAGCTAGCCAGTGACTGAGACAGCTAGCCAGTGATTGAGACCACTAGACAGTGACTGAGGCAGCTAGCCATTGACTGACACAGCTAGCCAGTGAATTAGGCAGCTAACCAGAGTTTGAGACAACTAGACAGTGACTGAAACAGCTAGCCCGTGATTGAGACAGCTTGCCAGTGACTGAGATGGCTAGCCAATGACTGAGACAGCTAGCCAGTGACTGAGGCAACTAGCCAGTGACTGAGACAGCTAACCAACGACTGTAAAAGCTGGCCAGTGAATGACACAGCTAGCCAGTGACTGAGTCAGCTAGACAGTGACTGAGGCAACTAGCCAGTGACTGAGACAGCTAACCAATGACTGAAAAAGCTAGCCGGTGAATGACACATGTTAGCCAGTGACTAAGTCAGCTAGACAGTGACTGAGCCAGCTAGTCGGTGATTGTGACAGCTAGCCAGTGATTCTGACAGCTATCGAGAGATTGAGACAGCTAGCAAGTGACGGAGGCAGATAGCCAGTGACTGTGGCAGCTAGCCAATGACTGTGGCAGCTAGAAAGAGATTGAGACAGCTAGCTAGTGACTGAGGCAACTAGCCAGTGACTGAGACAGCTAACCAACGACTGAAAAAGCTAGCCAGTGAATGACACAGCTAGCCAGTGACTGAGTCAGCTAGACAGTGACTGATGCAGCTAGCCGGTGATTGTGACAGCTATTCATTAATTGATACAGCTAGCCAGTGACTGATGCAGTTAGCCGGAGATTGTGACAGCTATTCATTAATTGAGACAGCTAGCCAGTGACTGATGCAATTAGCCAGTGACCGAGACATTTATTCAGTAATTGAGACAGCTAGCCAGTGACTGATGCAGTTAGCCAGTGACTGAGGTAGCTAGCTAGAGGGTGAGACTGTTAGCCAGTGACTGAGGCGGCTAGCCAGTAATTGAGACAATTAGACTGTTACTGTGTCAGCTAGCCAGTGACTGAGACAGATAGCCAGTGATTGAGATAGCTAGCCAGTGACTGAGGCAGCTAGCCAGTGATTGTGATAGCTATTCATTAATTGAGACAGGTAGCCAGTGACTGATGCAGTTAGCCAGTGACTGAGGCAGCTAGGTAGTGACTGAAACAGCTAGGCAGTGACTGAGACAGCTATCCCATGACTGAGACAGCTAGCCAGTGACTGAGACAACTAGCCACTGACTGTGAGAGCTTGCCAGTGGCTGAGGCAGCTAGACAGTGACTGAGATAGCTAGCCAATAAATGAGACAGCTAGCCAGTGAAAGAGACAGATAGCCAATGATTGAGACAGCTATCCAGTGACTGAGGCAACTAACCAGTGATTGAGACAGCTAGCCAGTGAATGAGTCAGCTAGACAGTGACTGAAGCAGCTAGCCGGTGATTGCAACAGCTAGCCAGTGACTGTGACAGCTAGCCAGAGAATGAGACAGCTAGCCAGTGTCTGAGACAGCTATTCATTAATTGAGACAGCTAGCCAGTGACTGATGCAGTTAGCCAGTGACTGAGGCAGCTATTTAGTGATTGAGACGTTTAGCCAGTGACTGAGGCAGCTAGGCAGTGATTGAGACAATTAGACAGTGATTGAGAAAGGTAGCCCGTGGCTGAGACAGCTAGCCAGTGACTGAGACAGCTAGCCAGTAATTGAGACAACTAGACAGTGACTGAAACAGCTAGCCCGTGATTGAGACAGCTTGCCAGTGACTGAGATGGCTAGCCAATGACTGAGACAGCTAGCCAGTGATTGAGACATCTAGCCAGTGACTGGGACAGCTAGCCAGTGGCTGAGACAGCTAGCCAGTGACTGAGGCAACTAGCCAGTGACTGAGACAGCTAACCAACGACTGAAAAAGCTAGCCAGTGAATGACACAGCTAGCCAGTGACTGAGTCAGCTAGACAGTGAGTGATGCAGCTATCCGGTGATTGTGACAGCTATTCATTAATTGAGACAGCTAGCCAGTGATTGATGCATTTAGCCAGTGACTGAGGCAGCTAGCTAGTGATTGAGACAGTTAGCCAGTGACTGATGCAGTTAGCCAGTGACCGAGACATTTATTCAGTAATTGAGACAGCTATCCAGTGACTGATGCAGTTAGCCAGTGACTGAGGCAGCTAGCTAGTGAGTGAGACTGTTAGCCAGTGAATGTGGCAGCTATCCAGTGACTGAGGCAGCTAGCCATTAATTGAGACTGCTCGCCAGTGACTGAGAGAGCTAACCAGTGACTGTGACAGCTAGCCAGAGATTGAGACAGCTAGCCAGTAATTGAGACTGCTAGCCAGTGTCTGAGACAGCTATTCATTAATTGAGACAGCTAGCCAGTGACTGATGCAGTTAGCCAGTGACTGAGGCAGCTATTTAGTGATTGAGACGTTTAGCCAGTGACTGAGGTAGCTAGACAGTGATTGAGACAATTAGACAGTGACTGAGGCATCTAGCCAGTGGCTGAGACAGCTAGCCAGTGACTGAGACGGCTAGCCAGTGATTGAGAGAGCTAGCCAATGACAGAGGCAGCAAGACAGTGATTGAGACAACTAGACAGTGACTGAGGCAGCTCGCCATTCACTGACACAGCTAAACAGTGACTTAGGCAGCTAACCAGTGATTGAGACAACTAGGACAGTGACTGAAACAGCTAGCCCGTGTTTGAGACAGCTTGCCAGTGACTGAGATGGCTAGCCAATGACTGAGACAGCTAGCCAGTGATTGAGACATCTAGCCAGTGACTGGGGCAGCTAGCCAGTGACTGAGACAGCTAGCCAGTGACTGAGGCAACTAGCCAGTGACTGAGACAGCTAACCAACGACTGAAAAAGCTAGCCAGTGAATGACACAGCTAGCCAGTGACTGAGTCAGCTAGACACTGACTGATGCAGCTAGCCGGTGATTGTGAAAGCTATTCATTAATTGAGACAGCTAGCCAGTGACTGATGCTGTTAGCCAGTGACTGAGGCAGCTAGCTAGTGATTGAGACAGTTAGCCAGTGACTGATGCAATTAGCCAGTGACCGAGACATTTATTCAGTAATTGAGACAGCTAGCCAGTGACTGATGCAGTTAGCCAGTGACTGAGGCAGCTAGATAGTGAGTGAGACTGTTAGCCAGTGACTGAGGCAGCTAGCCAGTAATTGAGACAATTAGACAGTTACTGTGACAGCTAGCCAGTGACAGAGACAGCTAGCCAGTGACTGAGTCAGCTAGCCAGTGATTGAGACAGCTAGCCAGTGACAGAGGCAGCTAGCCAGTGATTGAGACAGCTAGCCAGTGACTGACATAGCTAGCCAATGACTGAGACAGCTAGCCAGTTATTGAGACAGCTAACCGGTGACTGAGACAGCTGGCCAGTGGCTGAGACAGCTGGTCAGTAACTGAGGCAACTAGCCAGTGACTGAGACAGCTAACCAATGACTGAAAAAGCTAGCCGGTGAATGGCACAGTAAGCCTGTGACTGAGTCAGCTAGACAGTGACTGAGCCAGCTAGTCGGTGATTGAGACAGCTAGCCAGTGATTCTGACAGCTATCCAGCAATTGAGACAGCTAGCCAGTGACGGAGGCAGCTAGCCAGTGACTGAGACAGCTAACCAACGACAGAAAAAGCTAGCCAGTGAATGTCACAGCTAGCCAATGATTGAGAGAGCTAGCCAATGACTGAGGCAGCTAGCCATTGATTGAGACAACTAGAGAGTGACTGAGGCAGCTCGCCATTGACTGACACAGCTAGCCAGTGACTTAGGCAGCTAACCAGTGATTGAGACAACTAGACAGTGAATGAAAGAGCTAGCCTGTGATTTAGACAGCTAGCCAGTGACTGAGATGGCTAGTGAATGACTGAGGCAGCTAGCTAGTGATTGAGACAGCTAGCCAGTGACTGAGTCAACTAGACAGTGACTGAGGCTTTTAGCAGGTGATTGTGACATCTATTCATTAATTGAGACAGGGAGGCAGTGACTGATGCAGTTAGCCAGTGACTGAGACAGCTAGCCAGTGACTGGGACAGCTAGCCATTGATTGTGACAGCTAGCCATTGTCTGAGGCAACTAGCCAGTGACTGAGACAGCTAACCAAAGTCTGAAAAAGCTAGCCAGTGAATGACACAGCTAGCCAGTGACTGAGTCAGCTAGACAGTGACTGAGCCAGCAAGTCGGTGTTTGAGGCCAATAGCCAGTGATTCAGACAGCTATCCTGTGATTGAGGCAGCTAGCCAGTGACGGATGAACCTAGCCAGTGACTGTGGCAGCTAGCCAGTGACTGAGACAGCTAGACAGTGACTGGGACAGCTAGCCATTGATTGTGAAAGCTAGCCAGTGTCTGAGGCAACTAGCCAGTGACTGAGACAGCTAACCAATGTCTGAAAAAGCTAGCCAGTGAATGACACAGCTAGCCAGTGACTGAGTCAGCTAGACAGTGACTGAGCCAGCAAGTCGGTGTTTGAGGCCAATAGCCAGTGATTCAGACAGCTATCCTGTGATTGAGGCAGCTAGCCAGTGACGGATGCACCTAGCCAGTGACTGTGGCAGCTAGCCAGTGACTGAGACAGATAGCCATTAATTGAGTCTGCTAGCCAGTGACTGAGACAGCTAGCCTGTGACTATGGCAGCTAGCCTGTGACTATGGCAGCTAGCCAGTAATTGAGACAGCTAGCTGGTGTCTGAGACAGCTATTCATTAATTGAGACAGCTAGCCAGTGACTGATGCAGTTAGCCAGTGACTGAGGCATCTAGCTAGTGATTGAGACAGTTAGCCAGTGACTGAGGCAATTAGCCAGTGATTGAGACAATTAGACAGTGACTGAGACAGCTAGCCATTCGCTGAGACAGCTCGCCAGTGACTGAGACAGCTAGCCAGAGACTGAGAGAGCTAGCCAGTGACTGAGGCAGTTAGACATTGATTGAGACAACTAGACAGTGACTGAGACAGCTAGCCAGCGATTCAGACTGCTATCCAGTGACTGAGCAAGCTAGCCAATGGCTGAGACAGATAATCAGTGATTGAGACAGCTAGCCAGTGATTATGACAGCTAGCCAATGATTCAGACAACAATCCACTGATTGAGACTGCTAGCCAGTGACTGAGCCAGCTAGCCAGTGATTGAGATAACTAGACAGTCATTGCAACAGCTAGCCAGTGATTGAGACAGCTTGCCAGTGACTGAGATAGCTAGCCAATGACTGAGACAGCTAGCCTGTGATTGAGACAGCTAGCCAGTGATTGAGACAGCTAGCCAGTGACTGATGCAGCTAGCCAGTGATTGAGACAGCTAGCCAGTGACTGAGATAGCTAGGCAATGACTGAGACAGCTAGCCAGTGATTGAGACAGCCAACCAGTGACTTGCACAGCTAGCCATTGATTGAGACAGCTAGCCAGTGTCTGAGGCAACTAGCCAGTGACTGAGACAGCTAGACAGTGACTGAGCCAGCAAGTCGTTGATTGAGGCAGATAGCCAGTGATTCAGGCAGCTATCCTGTGATTCAGGCAGGTAGCCAGTGACGGAGGCACCTAGCCAGTGACTGTGGCAGCTAGCCAGTGACTGAGACAGATAGCCATTAATTGAGACTGCTAGCCAGTGACTGAGTCAGCTAGAGAGTGACTGAGCCAGCAAGTCGTTGATTGAGGCAGATAGCCAGTGATTCAGGCAGCTATCCTGTGATTGAGGCAGGTAGCCAGTGACGGAGGCACCTAGCCAGAGACTGTGGCAGCTAGCCAGTGACTGAGACAGATAGCCATTAATTGAGACTGCTAGCCAGTGACTGAGACAGCTCGCCAGTGACTGTGGTAGCTATCCAGAGATTGAGACAGCTAGCCAGTAATTGAGACAGCTAGCTGGTGTCTGAGACAGCTATTCATTAATTGAGACAGCTAGCCAGTGACTGATGCAGTCAGCCAGTGACTGAGGCAGCTAGCTAGTGATTGAGACAATTAGACAGTGACTGAGACAGCTAGCCATTCGCTGAGACAACTAGCCAGTGACTGAGACAGCTAGCCAGTGACTGAGAGACCTAGCCAGTGACTGAGGCAGCTAGCCATTGATTGAGACAACTAGACAGTGACTGAAGCAGCTAGTCAATGACTGACACAGCTAGCCAGTGACTGAGGCAGCCAGCCAGTGATTGAGACAACTAGACAGTGACTGAGACATCTAGCCAGTGATTGAGACAGCTAGCCAGTGACTGATATAGCTAGCCAATGACTGAGACAGCTAGCCAGTGATTGAGACAGCTAGCCAGTGACTAGGACAGCTAACCAGCGAATGAAAAAGCTAGCCAGTGAATGACACAGCTAGCCAGTGACTGAGTCAGCGAGACAGTGACTGAGACAGCTAGCCAGTGACTGAGAGACCTAGCCAGTGACTGAGGCAGTTAGCCATTGATTGAGACAACTAAACAGTGACTGAAGCAGCTAGTCATTGACTGACACAGCTATCCAGTGACTGAGGCAGCCAGCCAGTGATTGAGACAACTAGACATTGACTGAGACATCTAGCCAGTGATTCAGACAGCTATCCAGTGTTTGAGACAGCTAGCCAGTGACGGAGGCTGCTAGCCATTGACTGTGGCAGCTAGCCAGTGAATGAGACAGATAGCCATTAATTGAGGCAGCCAGCCAGTGATTGAGAGAATTGGACAGTGACGGAGGAATATAGTCAGTGACTGAGACAGCTAGTCAGTGACTGAGGCAGCTAGCCAGTGATTGAACTACTTAGCTAGTGAGGGTGACAGCTACCCAGTGACTGAGACAGCTAGCCAGCGATTGACACAACGAGACACTGACTGAGAAAGCTAGCCATAGGCTGAGACAGCTAGCCAGAATCTGAGACAGCTAGCCACTGATTGAGACAGCGAGCCAGTGCCTGAGGCAGCTAGGCAGTGATTGAGACAACTAGACAGTAGCTGAGACAGCTAACCAGTGCCTGAGGCAGCTAGGCAGTGATTGACACAACGAGACACTGACTGAGAAAGCTAGCCATAGGCTGAGACAGCTAGCTAGTATCTGAGACAGCTAGCCACTGATTGAGACAGCGAGCCAGTGCCTGAGGCAGCTAGGCAGTGATTGAGACAACTGGACAGTGGCTGAGGCAGCTAACCAGTGCCTGAGGCAGCTAGGCAGTGATTGAGACAACTAGACAGTGACTGAGGCAGCTATACGGTGACAGCGGCAACTGGCCAGTGACTGAGACAGCTAACCAGTGTCTGAGACAGCTAGCCAGTGATTGAGACAGCTAGCCAGTGAATAAGTCAGCTAGACAGTGACGGAGGCAGCAAGTCGGTTTTTGAGACAGCTAGCCAGTGATTCAGACAGCTATCCAGTGATTGAGACAGCTAGCCAGTGACGGAGGCTGCTAGCCAGTGACTGTGGCAGCTAGCCAGTGAATGAGACAGATAGCCATTAATTGAGACTGCTAGCCAGTGACTGAGTCAGCTAGACTGTGACTGAGCCAGCAAGTCGTTGATTGAGGCAGATAGCCAGTGATTCAGGCAGCTATCCTGTGATTGAGGCAGGTAGCCAGTGACGGAGGCACCTAGCCAGTGACTGTGGCAGCTAGCCAGTGACTGAGACAGATAGCCATTAATTGAGACTGCTAGCCAGTGACTGAGACAGCTAGCCAGTGACTGTGGCAGCTAGCCAGAGATTGAGACAGCTAGCCAGTAATTGAGACAGCTAGCTGGTGTCTGAGACAGCTATTCATTAATTGAGACAGCTAGCCAGTGACTGATGCAGTCAGCCAGTGACTGAGGCAGCTAGCTAGTGATTGAGACAGTTAGCCAGTGACTGAGGCAATTAGCCAGTGACTGAGGCAATTAGACAGTGACTGAGACAGCTAGCCATTCGCTGAGACAGCTAGCCAGTGACTGAGACAGCTAGCCAGTGACTGAGAGACCTAGCCAGTGACTGAGGCAGCTAGCCATTGATTGAGACAACTAGACAGTGACTGAAGCAGCTAGTCATTGACTGACAGAGCTAGCCAGTGATTGATGCAGCCAGCCAGTGATTGAGAAAACTAGACAGTGACTGAGACATCTAGCCAGTGATTGAGACAGCTAGCCAGTGACTGAGATAGCTAGCCAATGACTGAGACAGCTAGCCAGTGATTGAGACAGCTAGCCAGTGACTAGGACAGCTAACCAACGAATGAAAAAGCTAGCCAGTGAATGACACAGCTAGCCAGTGACTGAGTCAGCGAGACAGTGACTGAGACAGCTAGCCAGTGACTGAGAGACCTAGCCAGTGACTGAGGCAGCTAGCCATTGATTGAGACAACTAGACAGTGACTGAAGCAGCTAGTCATTGACTGACACAGCTAGCCAGTGACTGAGGCAGCCAGCCAGTGATTGAAACAACTAGACATTGACTGAGACATCTAGCCAGTGAATGAGACAGCTAGCCAGTGACTGAGATAGCTAGCCAATGACTGAGACAGCTAGCCAGTGATTGAGACAGCTAGCCAGTGACTGGGACAGCTAACCAATGAATGAAAAAGCTAGCCAGTGAATGACACAGCTAGCCAGTGACTGAGTCAGTGAGACAGTGACTGAGGCAGCTAGCTCGTGATTGTGACAGCTAGCCACTGTTTCAGACAGCTATCCAGTGTTTGAGGCTGCTAGCCAGTGACTGTGGCAGCTAGCCAGTGACTGGGCTAGCTAGCCAGTGATTGGGCTAGCTGGCCAATGAATGAGACAGCTAGCCATTGATTGAGGCAGCCAGCCAGTGATTGAGAGAATTGGACAGTGACAGAGGAATATAGACAGTGACTGAGATAGCTAGCCAATGACTGAGACAGCTAGCCAGTGATTGAGACAGCTAGCCAGTGACTAGGACAGCTAACCAACAAATGAAAAAGCTAGCCAGTGAATGACACAGCTAGCCAGTGACTGAGTCAGCGAGACAGTGACTGAGTCAGCTAGCCAGTGTCTGAGAGACCTAGCCAGTGACTGAGGCAGTTAGCCATTGATTGAGACAACTAGACAGTGACTGAAGCAGCTAGTCATTGACTGACACAGCTAGCCAGTGACTGAGGCAGCCAGCCAGTGATTGAGACAACTAGACAGTGACTGAGACAGCTAGCCAATGACTGACACAGCTAGCCAGTGATTGAGACAGCTAGCCAGTGACTGGGACAGCTAACCAACGAATGAAAAAGCTAGCCAGTGAATGACACAGCTAGCCAGTGACTGAGTCAGTGAAACAGTGACTGAGGCAGCTAGCCCGTGATTTTGACAGCTAGCCACTGTTTCAGACAGCTATCCAGTGTTTGAGACAGCTAGCCAGTGACTGTGGCAGCTAGCCAGTGACTGGGCTAGCTAGCCAGTGACTGGGCTAGCTAGCCAGTGAATGAGACAGCTAGCCATTGATTGAGGCAGCCAGCCAGTGATTGAGAGAATTGGACAGTGATGGAGGAATATAGACAGTGACTGAGACAGCGAGCCAGTGCCTGAGGCAGCTAGGCAGTGATTGAGACAACTAGACAGTAGCTGAGACAGCTAACCAGTGCCTGAGGCAGCTAGGCAGTGATTGACACAACGAGACACTGACTGAGAAAGCTAGCCATAGGCTGAGACAGCTAGCTAGTATCTGAGACAGCTAGCCACTGATTGAGACAGCGAGCCAGTGCCTGAGGCAGCTAGGCAGTGATTGAGACAACTGGACAGTGGCTGAGGCAGCTAACCAGTGCCTGAGGCAGCTAGGCAGTGATTGAGACAACTAGACAGTGACTGAGGCAGCTATACGGTGACAGCAGCAACTGGCCAGTGACTGAGACAGCTAACCAGTGTCTGAGACAGCTAGCCAGTGATTGAGACAGCTAGCCAGTGAATAAGTCAGCTAGACAGTGACAGAGGCAGCAAGTCGGTTTTTGAGACAGCTAGCCAGTGATTCAGACAGCTATCCAGTGATTGAGACAGCTAGCCAGTAAAGGATGCTGCTAGCCAGTGACTGTGGCAGCTAGCCAGTGACTGAGACAGATAGCCATTAATTGAGACTGCTAGCCAGTGACTGAGTCAGCTAGACAGTGACTGAGCCAGCAAGTCGTTGATTGAGGCAGATAGCCAGTGATTCAGGCAGCTATCCTGTGATTGAGGCAGTTAGCCTGTGACGGAGGCACCTAGCCAGTGACTGTGGCAGCTAGCCAGTGACTGAGACAGATAGCCATTAATTGAGACTGCTAGCCAGTGACTGAGACAGCTAGCCAGTGACTGTGGCAGCTAGCCAGAGATTGAGACAGCTAGCCAGTAATTGAGACAGCTAGCTGGTGTCTGAGACAGCTATTCATTAATTGAGACAGCTAGCCAGTGACTGATGCAGTTAGCCAGTGACTGAGGCAGCTAGCTAGTGATTGAGACAGTTAGCCAGTGACTGAGGCAATTAGCCAGTGATTGAGACAATTAGACAGGGACTGAGACAGCTAGCCATTCGCTGAGACAGCTAGCCAGTGACTGAGACAGCTAGCCAGTGACTGAGAGACCTAGCCAGTGACTGAGGCAGCTAGCCATTGATTGAGACAACTAGACAGTGACTGAAGCAGCTAGTCATTGACTGACACAGCTAGCCAGTGACTGAGGCAGCCAGCCAGTGATTGAGACAACTAGACATTGACTGAGACATCTAGCCAGTGAATGAGACAGCTAGCCAGTGACTGAGATAGCTAGCCAGTGACTGGGCTAGCTAGACAGTGAATGAGACAGCTAGCCATTGATTGAGGCAGCCAGCCAGTGATTGAGAGAATTGGACAGTGACAGAGGAATATAGACAGTGACTGAGACAGCTAGTCAGTGACTGAGGGAGCTAGCCAGTGATTGAGATACTTAGCTAGTGACTGTGACAGCTACCCAGTGACTGAGACAGCTAGCCAGTGATTGACACAACGAGACACTGACTGAGAAAGCTAGACAGTGACTGAGGCAGCTAGTCGGTTTTTGAGACAGCTAGCCAGTGATTCAGACACCTATCCAGTGATTGAGACAGCTAGCCAGTGACGGAGGCTGCTAGCCAGTGACTGTGGCAGATAGCCAGTGACTGAGGCAGCTAGCCATTAATTGAGACTGCTAGCCAGTGACTGAGACAGCTAGCCAGTGACTTTGACAGCTAGGCAGAGTTTGAGACAGCTAGCCAGTGACTGAGACAGCTAGCCAGTGACTGAGACAGCTATTCAGAAATTGAGACAGCTAACCAGTGACTGATGAAGTTTGCCAGTGACTGAGGCAGCTAGCTCGTGATTGAAACAATTAGACAGTGACTGAGACAGCTAGCCAGTGATTGAGAGAGTTAGCCAGTGACTGAGGCGGCTAGCCAGTGATTGATACAACGAGACCGTGACTGAGAAAGGTAGGCAGTGGCTGAGACAGCTAGCCACTATCTGAGAAAGCTAGCCACTGATTGAGAGAGCTAGTCAGTGATTGAGACAGCTAGCCAGTGACTGAGGCAGCTAGCCATTGATTGAGAAAACTAGACAGTGACCGAGGCAGCTAGCCGATGACTGAGAGAGCTAGACGGTGACTGAGGCAGCTAGCCAGTGATTGCAACAAATAGCGAGGGATTGAGAATTTCGCAAGTGACTGAGACAGCTACCCAGTGACAGAGGCAGCTAGCCTGTGATTGAGACAGCTAGACAGTGACTGAGGCAGCAAGCCAGTGATTGAGACAACTAGACAGTGACTGAGGCAGCTAGCCACTGAATGAGCCAGCTAGCCAGTGATTGAGATAACTAGGCAGTGACTGAGACAGCTAGCCAGTGGCTGAGGCAGCTAGCCAGTGACTGAGATAGCTAGCCAATGACTGAGTCAGCTAGCCAGTGATTGAGACAGCTAGGCAGTGACTGAGTCAGCTATCCAGTGACTGTGGCAACTAGCCAATGACTGAGACAGCTAACCAGTGACTGAGGCAGCTAGCTAGTGATTGAGACATTTAGCCAGTGACTGAGGCAATTAGCTAGTGATTGAGACAATTAGACAGTGACTGAGACAGCTAGCCATTCCCTGAGACAGCTCGCCAGTGACTGAGACAGCTAGCCAGTGACTGAGAGAGCTAGCCAGTGACTGAGGCAGTTAGACATTGATTGAGGCAACTAGACAGTGACTGAGACAGATAGCCAGCGATTGAGACTGCTATCCAGTGACTGAGCAAGCTAGCCAATGGCTGAGACAGATAATCAGTGATTGAGACAGCTAGCCAGTGATTATGACAGCTAGGCACTGATTCAGACAACAATCCACTGATTGAGACTGCTAGCCAGTGACTGAGCCAGCTAGCCAGTGATTGAGACAGCTAGCCAGTGACTGAGATAGCTAGCCAATGACTGAGACAGCTAGCCTGTGATTGAGACAGCTAGCCTGTGATTGAGACAGCTAGCCAGTGACTGGCACAGCAAGCCATTGATTGTGACAGCTAGCCAGTGTCTGAGGCAACTATCCAGTGACTGAGACAGCTAGACAGTGACTGAGCCAGCAAGTCGTTGATTGAGGCAGATAGCCAGTGATTCAGGCAGCTATCCTGTGATTGAGGCAGGTAGCCAGTGACAGAGGCACCTAGCCAGTGACTGTGGCAGCTAGCCAGTGACTGAGACAGATAGCCATTAATTGAGACTGCTAGCCAGTGACTGAGACAGCTAGCCAGTGACTGTGGCAGCTAGCCAGAGAGTGAGACAGCTAGCCAGTAATTGAGACAGCTAGCTGGTGTCTGAGACAGCTATTCATTAATTGAGACAGCTAGCCAGTGACTGATGCAGTCAGCCAGTGACTGAGGCAGCTAGCTAGTGATTGAGACAGTTAGCCAGTGACTGAGGCAATTAGCCAGTGATTGAGACAATTAGACAGTGACTGAGACAGCTAGCCATTCGCTGAGACAGCTAGCCAGTGACTGAGACAGCTAGCCAGTGACTGAGAGACCTAGCCAGTGACTGAGGCAGCTAGCCATTGATTGAGACAACTAGACAGTGACTGAAGCAGCTAGTCATTGACTGACAGAGCTAGCCAGTGATTGAGGCAGCCAGCCAGTGATTGAGAAAACTAGACAGTGACTGAGACATCTAGCCAGTGATTGAGACAGCTAGCCAGTGACTGAGATAGCTAGCCAATGACTGAGACAGCTAGCCAGTGATTGAGACAGCTAGCCAGTGACTAGGACAGCTAACCAACGAATGAAAAAGCTAGCCAGTGAATGACACAGCTAGCCAGTGACTGAGTCAGCGAGACAGTGACTGAGACAGCTAGCCAGTGACTGAGAGACCTAGCCAGTGACTGAGGCAGCTAGCCATTGATTGAGACAACTAGACAGTGACTGAAGCAGCTAGTCATTGACTGACACAGCTAGCCAGTGACTGAGGCAGCCAGCCAGTGATTGAGACAACTAGACATTGACTGAGACATCTAGCCAGTGAATGAGACAGCTAGCCAGTGACTGAGATAGCTAGCCAATGACTGAGACAGCTAGCCAGTGATTGAGACAGCTAGCCAGTGACTGGGACAGCTAACCAATGAATGAAAAAGCTTGCCAGTGAATGACACAGCTAGCCAGTGACTGAGTTTGTGAGACAGTGACTGAGGCAGCTAGCCCGTGATTGTGACAGCTAGCCACAGTTTCAGACAGCTATCCAGTGTTTGAGACAGCTAGCCAGTGACTGAGTCAGTGAAACAGTGACTGAGACAGCTAGCCAGTGATTGACACAACGAGACACTGACTGAGAAAGCTAGCCATAGGCTGAGACAGCTAGCCAGTGATTGAGACAGCTAGCCAGTGACTAAGTCAGCTAGACAGTGACTGAGGCAGCTAGTCGGTTTTTGAGACAGCTAGCCAGTGATTCAGACAGCTATCCAGTGATTGAGACAGCTAGCCAGTGACGGAGGCTGCTAGCCAGTGACTGTGGCAGATAGCCAGTGACTGATGCAGCTAGCTATTAATTGAGACTGCTAGCCAGTGACTGAGACAGCTAGCCAGTGATTTTGACAGCTAGGCAGAGTTTGAGACAGCTAGCCAGTGACTGAGACAGCTAGCCAGTGACTGAGACAGCTATTCAGAAATTGAGACAGCTAACCAGTGACTGATGAAGTTTGCCAGTGACTGAGGCAGCTAGCTCGTGACTTTGACAATTAGACAGTGACTGAGACAGCTAGCCAGTGATTGAGAGAGTTAGCCAGTGACTGAGGCGGCTAGCCAGTGATTGACACAACGAGACCGTGACTGAGAAAGGTAGGCAGTGGCTGAGACAGCTAGTCACTATCTGAGAAAGCTAGCCACTGATTGAGAGAGCTAGTCAGTGATTGAGACAGCTAGCCAGTGACTGAGGCAGCTAGCCATTGATTGAGAAAACTAGACAGTGACCGAGGCAGCTAGCCGATGACTGAGAGAGCTAGACGGTGACTGAGGCAGCTAGCCAGTGATTGCGACAAATAGCGAGGGATTGAGAATTTCGCAAGTGACTGAGACAGCTACCCAGTGACAGAGGCAGCTAGCCTGTGATTGAGACAGCTAGACAGTGACTGAGGCAGCAAGCCAGTGATTGAGACAACTAGACAGTGACTGAGGCAGCTAGCCACTGAATGAGCCAGCTAGCCAGTGATTGAGATAACTAGGCAGTGACTGAGACAGCTAGCCAGTGGCTGAGGCAGCTAGCCAGTGACTGAGATAGCTAGCCAATGACTCAGTCAGCTAGCCATTGATTGAGACAGCTAGGCAGTGACTGAGTCAGCTATCCAGTGACTGTGGCAACTAGCCAATGACTGAGACAGCTAACCAGTGACTGAGACAGCTAGCCAGTGATTGAGACAGTTAGCCAGTGACTGAGGCAATTAGCCAGTGATTGAGACAATTAGACAGTGACTGATACAGCTAACCAATGACTGAGACAGCTAGCCTGTGATTGAGACAGCTAGCCAGTAATTGAGACAGCTAGTTGGTGTCTGAGACAGCTATTCATTAATTGAGACAGCTAGCCAGTGACTGATGCAGTCAGCCAGTGACTGAGGCAGCTAGCTAGTGATTGAGACAGTTAGCCAGTGACTGAGGCAATTAGCCAGTGGTTGAGACAATTAGACAGTGACTGAGACAGCTAGCCCTTCGCTGAGACAGCTAGCCAGTGACTGAGACAGCTAGCCAGTGACTGAGAGACCTAGCCAGTGACTGAGGCAGCTAGCCATTGATTGAGACATCTAGACAGTGACTGAAGCAGCTAGTCAATGACTGACACAGCTAGCCAGTGACTGAGGCAGCCAGCCAGTGATTGAGACAACTAGACAGTGACTGAGACATCTAGCCAGTGATTGAGAAAGCTAGCCAGTGACTGAGATAGCTAGCCAATGACTGAGACAGCTAGCCAGTGATTGAGACAGCTAGCCAGTGACTAGGACAGCTAACCAACGAATGAAAAAGCTAGCCAGTGAATGACACAGCTAGCCAGTGACTGAGTCAGTGAGACAGTGACTGAGGCAGCTAGCCAGTGACTGAGAGACCTAGCCAGTGACTGAGGCAGTTAGCCATTGATTGAGACAACTAGACTTTGACTGAAGCAGCTAGTCATTGACTGACACAGCTAGCCAGTGACTGAGGCAGCCAGCCAGTGATTGAGACAACTAGACAGTGACTGAGACATCTAGCCAGTGATTGAGACAGCTAGCCAGTGACTGAGATAGCTAGCCAATGATTGAGACAGCTAGCCTTTGATTGAGACAGCTAGCCAGTGACTGGGACAGCTAACCAACGAATGAAAAAGCTAGCCAGTGAATGACACAGCTAGCCAGTGACTGAGTCAGTGAGACAGTGACTGAGGCAGCTAGCCCGTGATTGTGACAGCTAGCCACTGTTTCAGACAGCTATCCAGTGTTTGAGGCAGCTAGCCAGTGACTGTGGCAGCTAGCCAGTGACTGGGCTAGCTAGCCAGTGACTGGGCTAGCTAGCCAGTGAATGAGACAGCTAGCCATTGATTGAGGCAGCCAGCCAGTGATTGAGAGAATTGGACAGTGATGGAGGAATATAGACAGTGACTGAGACCGCTAGTCAGTGACTGAGGCAGCTAGCAGTGATTGAGATACTTAGCTAGTGACTGTGACAGCTACCCAGTGACTGAGACAGCTAGCCTTTGATTGACACAACGAGACACTGACTGAGAAAGCTAGCCATAGGCTGAGACAGCTAGCCAGAATCTGAGACAGCTAGCCACTGACTGAGACAGCGAGCCAGTGCCTGAGGCAGCTAGGCAATGATTGAGACAACTAGACAGTGGCTGAGACAGCTAACCAGTGCCTGAGGCAGCTAGGCAGTGATTGACACAACGAGACACTGACTGAGAAAGCTAGCCATAGGCTGAGACAGCTAGCTAGTATCTGAGACAGCTAGCCACTGATTGAGACCGCGAGCCAGTGCCTGAGGCAGCTAGGCAGTGATTGAGACAACTGGACAGTGGCTGAGGCAGCTAACCAGTGCCTGAGGCAGCTAGGCAGTGATTGAGACAACTAGACAGTGACTGAGGCAGCTATCCGGTGACTGCGGCAACTGGCCATTGACTGAGACAGCTAACCAGTGTCTGAGACAGCTAGCCAGTGATTGAGACAGCTAGCCAGTGATTGAGACAGCTAGCTAGTGACGGAGGCTGCTAGCCAGTGACTGTGGCAGATAGCCAGTGACTGAGACAGATAGCTATTAATTGAGACTGCTAGCCAGTGACTGAGTCAGCTAGACAGTGACTGAGCCAGCAAGTCGTTGATTGAGGCAGATAGCCAGTGATTCAGGCAGCTATCCTGTGATTGAGGCAGGTAGCCAATGACGGAGGCACCTAGCCAGTGACTGTGGCAGCTAGCCAGTGACTGAGACAGATAGCCATTAATTGAGACTGCTAGCCAGTGACTGGGACAGCTAGCCAGTGACTGTGGCAGCTAGCCAGAGATTGAGACAGCTAGCCAGTAATTGAGACAGCTAGCTGGTGTCTGAGACAGCTATTCATTAATTGAGACAGCTAGCCAGTGACTGATGCAGTCAGCCAGTGACTGAGGCAGCTAGCTAGTGATTGAGACAATTAGACATTGACTGAGACAGCTAGCCATTCGCTGAGACAGCTAGCCAGTGACTGAGACAGCTAGCCAGTGACTGAGAGACCTAGCCAGTGACTGAGGCAGCTAGCCATTGATTGAGACAACTAGACAGTGACTGAAGCATCTAGTCATTGACTGACAGAGCTAGCCAGTGACTGAGGCAGCCAGCCAGTGATTGAGACAACTAGACATTGACTGAGACATCTAGCCAGTGATTGAGACAGCTAGCCAGTGACTGAGATAGCTAGCCAATGACTGAGACAGCTAGCCAGTGATTGAGACAGCTAGCCAGTGACTGGGACAGCTAACCAATGAATGAAAAAGCTAGCCAGTGAATGACACAGCTAGCCAGTGACTGAGTCAGTTAGACAGTGACTGAGGCAGCTAGCCCGTGATTGTGACAGCTAGCCACTGTTTCAGACAGCTATCCAGTGTTTGAGGCAGCTAGCCAGTGACTGTGGCAGCTAGCCAGTGACTGGGCTAGCTAGCCAGTGACTGGGCTAGCTAGCCAGTGAATGAGACAGCTAGCCATTGATTGAGGCAGCCAGCCAGTGATTGAGAGAATTGGACAGTGACGGATGAATATAGACAGTGACTGAGACAGCTAGTCAGTGACTGAGGCAGCTAGCCAGTGATTGAGATACTTAGCTAGTGACTGTGACAGCTACCCAGTGACTGAGACAGCTAGCCAGTGATTGACACAACGAGACACTGACTGAGAAATCTAGCCATAGGCTGAGACAGCTAGCCAGTATTTGAGACAGCTAGCCAGTGACTAAGTCAGCTAGACAGTGACTGAGGCAGCTAGTCGGTTTTTGAGACAGCTAGCCAGTGATTCAGACAGCTATCCAGTGATTGAGACAGCTAGCCAGTGACGGAGGCTGCTAGGCAGTGACTGTGGCAGATAGCCAGTGACTGAGGAAGCTAGCCATTAATTGAGACTGCTAGCCAGTGACTGAGGCAGCTAGCCAGTGACTGAGACAGCTATTCAGTAATTGAGACAGCTAGCCAGTGACTGTGGCAGCTAGCCAGAGATTGAGACAGCTAGCCAGTAATTGAGACAGCTAGCTGGTGTCTGAGACAGCTATTCATTAATTGAGACAGCTAGCCAGTGGCTGATGCAGTCAGCCAGTGACTGAGGCAGCTAGCTAGTGATTGAGACAGTTAGCCAGTGACTGAGGCAATTAGCCAGTGATTGAGACAATTAGACAGTGACTGAGACAGCTAGCCATTCGCTGAGACAGCTAGCCAGTGACTGAGACAGCTAGCCAGTGACTGAGAGACCTAGCCAGTGACTGAGGCAGCTAGCCATTCATTGAGACAACTAGACAGTGACTGAAGCAGCTAGTCATTGACTGACAGAGCTAGCCAGTGACTGAGGCAGCCAGCCAGTGATTGAGAAAACTAGACAGTGACTGAGACATCTAGCCAGTGATTGAGACAGCTAGCCAGTGACTGAGATAGCTAGCCAATGACTGAGACAGCTAGCCAGTGATTGAGACAGCTAGCCAGTGACTAGGACAGCTAACCAACGAATGAAAAAGCTAGCCAGTGAATGACACAGCTAGCCAGTGACTGAGTCAGCGAGACTGTGACTGAGACAGCTAGCCAGTGACTGAGAGACCTAGCCAGTGACTGAGGCAGCTAGCCATTGATTGAGACAACTAGACAGTGACTGAAGCAGCTAGTCATTGACTGACACAGCTAGCCAGTGACTGAGACAACTAGACATTGACTGAGACATCTAGCCAGTGAATGAGACAGCTAGCCAGTGACTGAGATAGCTAGCCAATGACTGAGACAGCTAGCCAGTGACTGAGACAGCTAACCAACGTCTGAAAAAGCTAGCCAGTGAATGACACAGCTAGCCAGTGACTGAGTCCGCTAGACAGTGACTGAGCCAGCAAGTCGGTGTTTGAGGCCAATAGCCAGTGGTTCAGACAGCTATCCTGTGATTGAGGCAGCTAGCCAGTGACGGATGCACCTAGCCAGTGACTGTGGCAGCTAGCCAGTGACTGAGACAGCTAGACAGTGACTGGGACAGCTAGCCATTGATTGTGAAAGCTAGCCAGTGCCTGAGGCAACTAGCCATTGACTGAGACAGCTAACCAATGTCTGAAAAAGCTAGCCAGTGAATGACACAGCTAGCCAGTGACTGAGTCAGCTAGACAGTGACTGAGCCAGCAAGTCGGTGTTTGAGGCCAATAGCCAGTGATTCAGACAGCTATCCTGTGATTGAGGCAGCTAGCCAGTGACGGATGCACCTAGCCAGTGACTGTGGCAGCTAGCCAGTGACTGAGACAGATAGCCATTAATTGAGTCTGCTAGCCAGTGACTGAGACAGCTAGCCTGTGACTATGGCAGCTAGCCTGTGACTATGGCAGCTAGCCAGTAATTGAGACAGCTAGCTGGTGTCTGAGACAGCTATTCATTAATTGAGACAGCTAGCCAGTGACTGATGCAGTTAGCCAGTGACTGAGGCATCTAGCTAGTGATTGAGACAGTTAGCCAGTGACTGAGGCAATTAGCCAGTGATTGAGACAATTAGACAGTGACTGAGACAGCTAGCCATTCGCTGAGACAGCTCGCCAGTGACTGAGACAGCTAGCCAGAGACTGAGAGAGCTAGCCAGTGACTGAGGCAGTTAGACATTGATTGAGACAACTAGACAGTGACTGAGACAGCTAGCCAGCGATTCAGACTGCTATCCAGTGACTGAGCAAGCTAGCCAATGGCTGAGACAGATAATCAGTGATTGAGACAGCTAGCCAGTGATTATGACAGCTAGCCAATGATTCAGACAACAATCCACTGATTGAGACTGCTAGCCAGTGACTGAGCCAGCTAGCCAGTGATTGAGATAACTAGACAGTCATTGCAACAGCTAGCCAGTGATTGAGACAGCTTGCCAGTGACTGAGATAGCTAGCCAATGACTGAGACAGCTAGCCTGTGATTGAGACAGCTAGCCAGTGATTGAGACAGCTAGCCAGTGACTGATGCAGCTAGCCAGTGATTGAGACAGCTAGCCAGTGACTGAGATAGCTAGGCAATGACTGAGACAGCTAGCCAGTGATTGAGACAGCCAACCAGTGACTTGCACAGCTAGCCATTGATTGAGACAGCTAGCCAGTGTCTGAGGCAACTAGCCAGTGACTGAGACAGCTAGACAGTGACTGAGCCAGCAAGTCGTTGATTGAGGCAGATAGCCAGTGATTCAGGCAGCTATCCTGTGATTCAGGCAGGTAGCCAGTGACGGAGGCACCTAGCCAGTGACTGTGGCAGCTAGCCAGTGACTGAGACAGATAGCCATTAATTGAGACTGCTAGCCAGTGACTGAGTCAGCTAGAGAGTGACTGAGCCAGCAAGTCGTTGATTGAGGCAGATAGCCAGTGATTCAGGCAGCTATCCTGTGATTGAGGCAGGTAGCCAGTGACGGAGGCACCTAGCCAGAGACTGTGGCAGCTAGCCAGTGACTGAGACAGATAGCCATTAATTGAGACTGCTAGCCAGTGACTGAGACAGCTCGCCAGTGACTGTGGTAGCTATCCAGAGATTGAGACAGCTAGCCAGTAATTGAGACAGCTAGCTGGTGTCTGAGACAGCTATTCATTAATTGAGACAGCTAGCCAGTGACTGATGCAGTCAGCCA
The DNA here is from genome assembly GCF_017639515.1 of Carcharodon carcharias. Classification (NCBI taxonomy): domain Eukaryota; kingdom Metazoa; phylum Chordata; class Chondrichthyes; order Lamniformes; family Lamnidae; genus Carcharodon; species Carcharodon carcharias. The sequence goes on from NC_054485.1 coordinate 15,311,766, forward strand.
GTGACTGAGGCAGCTAGCTAGTGATTGAGACAATTAGACAGTGACTGAGACAGCTAGCCATTCGCTGAGACAACTAGCCAGTGACTGAGACAGCTAGCCAGTGACTGAGAGACCTAGCCAGTGACTGAGGCAGCTAGCCATTGATTGAGACAACTAGACAGTGACTGAAGCAGCTAGTCAATGACTGACACAGTTAGCCAGTGACTGAGGCAGCCAGCCAGTGATTGAGACAACTAGACAGTGACTGAGACATCTAGCCAGTGATTGAGACAGCTAGCCAGTGACTGATATAGCTAGCCAATGACTGAGACAGCTAGCCAGTGATTGAGACAGCTAGCCAGTGACTAGGACAGCTAACCAGCGAATGAAAAAGCTAGCCAGTGAATGACACAGCTAGCCAGTGACTGAGTCAGCGAGACAGTGACTGAGACAGCTAGCCAGTGACTGAGAGACATAGCCAGTGACTGAGGCAGTTAGCCATTGATTGAGACAACTAGACAGTGACTGAAGCAGCTAGTCATTGACTGACACAGCTAGCCAGTGACTGAGGCAGCCAGCCAGTGATTGAGACAACTAGACATTGACTGAGACATCTAGCCAGTGATTCAGACAGCTATCCAGTGTTTGAGACAGCTAGCCAGTGACGGAGGCTGCTAGCCAGTGACTGTGGCAGCTAGCCAGTGAATGAGACAGATAGCCATTAATTGAGGCAGCCAGCCAGTGATTGAGAGAATTGGACAGTGACGGAGGAATATAGTCAGTGACTGAGACAGCTAGTCAGTGACTGAGGCAGCTAGCCAGTGATTGAGATACTTAGCTAGTGACTGTGACAGCTACCCAGTGACTGAGACAGCTAGCCAGTGATTGACACAACGAGACACTGACTGAGAAAGCTAGCCATAGGCTGAGACAGCTAGCCAGAATCTGAGACAGCTAGCCACTGATTGAGACAGCGAGCCAGTGCCTGAGGCAGCTAGGCAGTGATTGAGACAACTAGACAGTAGCTGAGACAGCTAACCAGTGCCTGAGGCAGCTAGGCAGTGATTGACACAACGAGACACTGACTGAGAAAGCTAGCCATAGGCTGAGACAGCTAGCTAGTATCTGAGACAGCTAGCCACTGATTGAGACAGCGAGCCAGTGCCTGAGGCAGCTAGGCAGTGATTGAGACAACTGGACAGTGGCTGAGGCAGCTAACCAGTGCCTGAGGCAGCTAGGCAGTGATTGAGACAACTAGACAGTGACTGAGGCAGCTATACGGTGACAGCGGCAACTGGCCAGTGACTGAGACAGCTAGCCAGTGATTGAGACAGCTAGCCAGTGAATAAGTCAGCTAGACAGTGACGGAGGCAGCAAGTCGGTTTTTGAGACAGCTAGCCAGTGATTCAGACAGCTATCCAGTGTTTGAGACAGCTAGCCAGTGACGGAGGCTGCTAGCCAGTGACTGTGGCAGCTGGCCAGTGAATGAGACAGATAGCCATTAACTGAGGCAGCCAGCCAGTGATTGATAGAATTGGACAGTGACGGAGGAATATAGACAGTGACTGAGACAGCTAGTCAGTGACTGAGGCAGCTAGCCAGTGATTGAGATACTTAGCTAGTGACTGTGACAGCTACCCAGTGACTGAGACAGCTAGCCAGTGATTGACACAACGAGACACTGACTGAGAAAGCTAGCCATAGGCTGAGACAGCTAGCCAGAATCTGAGACAGCTAGCCACTGATTGAGACAGCGAGCCAGTGCCTGAGGCAGCTAGGCAGTGATTGAGACAACTAGACAGTAGCTGAGACAGCTAACCAGTGCCTGAGGCAGCTAGGCAGTGATTGAGACAACTAGACAGTGACTGAGGCAGCTATACGGTGACAGCGGCAACTGGCCAGTGACTGAGACAGCTAACCTGTGTCTGAGACAGCTAGCCAGTGATTGAGACAGCTAGCCAGTGAATAAGTCAGCTAGACAGTGACGGAGGCAGCAAGTCGGTTTTTGAGACAGCTAGCCAGTGATTCAGACAGCTATCCAGTGATTGAGACAGCTAGCCAGTGACGGAGGCTGCTAGCCAGTGACTGTGGCAGCTAGCCAGTGAATGAGACAGATAGCCATTAATTGAGACTGCTAGCCAGTGACTGAGTCAGCTAGACAGTGACTGAGCCAGCAAGTCGTTGATTGAGGCAGATAGCCAGTGATTCAGGCAGCTATCCTGTGATTGAGGCAGGTAGCCAGTGACGGAGGCACCTAGCCAGTGACTGTGGCAGCTAGCCAGTGACTGAGACAGATAGCCATTAATTGAGACTGCTAGCCAGTGACTGAGACAGCTAGCCAGTGACTATGGCAGCTAGCCAGAGATTGAGACAGCTAGCCAGTAATTGAGACAGCTAGCTGGTGTCTGAGACAGCTATTCATTAATTGAGACAGCTAGCCAGTGACTGATGCAGTCAGCCAGTGACTGAGGCAGCTAGCTAGTGATTGAGACAGTTAGCCAGTGACTGAGGCAATTAGCCAGTGACTGAGGCAATTAGACAGTGACTGAGACAGCTAGCCATTCGCTGAGACAGCTAGCCAGTGACTGAGACAGCTAGCCAGTGACTGAGAGACCTAGCCAGTGACTGAGGCAGCTAGCCATTGATTGAGACAACTAGACCGTGACTGAAGCAGCTAGTCATTGACTGACAGAGCTAGCCAGTGACTGATGCAGCCAGCCAGTGATTGAGAAAACTAGACAGTGACTGAGACATCTAGCCAGTGATTGAGACAGCTAGCCAGTGACTGAGATAGCTAGCCAATGACTGAGACAGCTAGCCAGTGATTGAGACAGCTAGCCAGTGACTAGGACAGCTAACCAACGAATGAAAAAGCTAGCCAGTGAATGACACAGCTAGCCAGTGACTGAGTCAGCGAGACAGTGACTGAGACAGCTAGCCAGTGACTGAGAGACCTAGCCAGTGACTGAGGCAGCTAGCCATTGATTGAGACAACTAGACAGTGACTGAAGCAGCTAGTCATTGACTGACACAGCTAGCCAGTGACTGAGGCAGCCAGCCAGTGATTGAGACAACTAGACATTGACTGAGACATCTAGCCAGTGAATGAGACAGCTAGCCAGTGACTGAGATAGCTAGCCAATGACTGAGACAGCTAGCCAGTGATTGAGACAGCTAGCCAGTGACTGGGACAGCTAACCAATGAATGAAAAAGCTTGCCAGTGAATGACACAGCTAGCCAGTGACTGAGTTTGTGAGACAGTGACTGAGGCAGCTAGCCCGTGATTGTGACAGCTAGCCACAGTTTCAGACAGCTATCCCGTGTTTGAGACAGCTAGCCAGTGACTGAGTCAGTGAAACAGTGACTGAGACAGCTAGCCAGTGATTGACACAACGAGACACTGACTGAGAAAGCTAGCCATAGGCTGAGACAGCTAGCCAGTGATTGAGACAGCTAGCCAGTGACTAAGTCAGCTAGACAGTGACTGAGGCAGCTAGTCGGTTTTTGAGACAGCTAGCCAGTGATTCAGACAGCTATCCAGTGATTGAGACAGCTAGCCAGTGACGGAGGCTGCTAGCTAGTGACTGTGGCAGATAGCCAGTGACTGATGCAGCTAGCTATTAATTGAGACTGCTAGCCAGTGACTGAGACAGCTAGCCAGTGATTTTGACAGCTAGGCAGAGTTTGAGACAGCTAGCCAGTGACTGAGACAGCTAGCCAGTGACTGAGACAGCTATTCAGTAATTGAGACAGCTAACCGGTGACTGATGAAGTTTGCCAGTGACTGAGGCAGCTAGCTCGTGGCTTTGACAATTAGACAGTGACTGAGACAGCTAGCCAGTGATTGAGAGAGTTAGCCAGTGACTGAGGCGGCTAGCCAGTGATTGACACAACGAGACCGTGACTGAGAAAGGTAGGCAGTGGCTGAGACAGCTAGTCACTATCTGAGAAAGCTAGCCACTGATTGAGAGAGCTAGTCAGTGATTGAGACAGCTAGCCAGTGACTGAGGCAGCTAGCCATTGATTGAGAAAACTAGACAGTGACCGAGGCAGCTAGCCGATGACTGAGAGAGCTAGACGGTGACTGAGGCAGCTAGCCAGTGATTGCAACAAATAGCGAGGGATTGAGAATTTCGCAAGTGACTGAGACAGCTACCCAGTGACAGAGGCAGCTAGCCTGTGATTGAGACAGCTAGACAGTGACTGAGGCAGCAAGCCAGTGATTGAGACAACTAGACAGTGACTGAGGCAGCTAGCCACTGAATGAGCCAGCTAGCCAGTGATTGAGATAACTAGGCAGTGACTGAGACAGCTAGCCAGTGGCTGAGGCAGCTAGCCAGTGACTGAGATAGCTAGCCAATGACTGAGTCAGCTAGCCATTGATTGAGACAGCTAGGCAGTGACTGAGTCAGCTATCCAGTGACTGTGGCAACTAGCCAATGACTGAGACAGCTAACCAGTGACTGAGACAGCTAGCCAGTGATTGAGACAGTTAGCCAGTGACTGAGGCAATTAGCCAGTGATTGAGACAATTAGACAGTGACTGATACAGCTAACCAATGACTGAGACAGCTAGCCTGTGATTGAGACAGCTAGCCAGTAATTGAGACAGCTAGTTGGTGTCTGAGACAGCTATTCATTAATTGAGACAGCTAGCCAGTGACTGATGCAGTCAGCCAGTGACTGAGGCAGCTAGCTAGTGATTGAGACAGTTAGCCAGTGACTGAGGCAATTAGCCAGTGGTTGAGACAATTAGACAGTGACTGAGACAGCTAGCCCTTCGCTGAGACAGCTAGCCAGTGACTGAGACAGCTAGCCAGTGACTGAGAGACCTAGCCAGTGACTGAGGCAGCTAGCCATTGATTGAGACATCTAGACAGTGACTGAAGCAGCTAGTCAATGACTGACACAGCTAGCCAGTGACTGAGGCAGCCAGCCAGTGATTGAGACAACTAGACAGTGACTGAGACATCTAGCCAGTGATTGAGAAAGCTAGCCAGTGACTGAGATAGCTAGCCAATGACTGAGACAGCTAGCCAGTGATTGAGACAGCTAGCCAGTGACTAGGACAGCTAACCAACGAATGAAAAAGCTAGCCAGTGAATGACACAGCTAGCCAGTGACTGAGTCAGTGAGACAGTGACTGAGACAGCTAGCCAGTGACTGAGAGACCTAGCCAGTGACTGAGGCAGTTAGCCATTGATTGAGACAACTAGACTTTGACTGAAGCAGCTAGTCATTGACTGACACAGCTAGCCAGTGACTGAGGCAGCCAGCCAGTGATTGAGACAACTAGACAGTGACTGAGACATCTAGCCAGTGATTGAGACAGCTAGCCAGTGACTGAGATAGCTAGCCAATGATTGAGACAGCTAGCCTTTGATTGAGACAGCTAGCCAGTGACTGGGACAGCTAACCAACGAATGAAAAAGCTAGCCAGTGAATGACACAGCTAGCCAGTGACTGAGTCAGTGAGACAGTGACTGAGGCAGCTAGCCCGTGATTGTGACAGCTAGCCACTGTTTCAGACAGCTATCCAGTGTTTGAGGCAGCTAGCCAGTGACTGTGGCAGCTAGCCAGTGACTGGGCTAGCTAGCCAGTGACTGGGCTAGCTAGCCAGTGAATGAGACAGCTAGCCATTGATTGAGGCAGCCAGCCAGTGATTGAGAGAATTGGACAGTGATGGAGGAATATAGACAGTGACTGAGACCGCTAGTCAGTGACTGAGGCAGCTAGCCAGTGATTGAGATACTTAGCTAGTGACTGTGACAGCTACCCAGTGACTGAGACAGCTAGCCTTTGATTGACACAACGAGACACTGACTGAGAAAGCTAGCCATAGGCTGAGACAGCTAGCCAGAATCTGAGACAGCTAGCCACTGACTGAGACAGCGAGCCAGTGCCTGAGGCAGCTAGTCGGTTTTTGAGACAGCTAGCCAGTGATTCAGACAGCTATCCAGTGATTGAGACAGCTAGCCAGTGACGGAGGCTGCTAGGCAGTGACTGTGGCAGATAGCCAGTGACTGAGGAAGCTAGCCATTAATTGAGACTGCTAGCCAGTGACTGAGGCAGCTAGCCAGTGACTGAGACAGCTATTCAGTAATTGAGACAGCTAACCAGTGACTGATGAAGTTTGCCAGTGAATGAGGCAGCTAGCTCGTGATTGAGACAATTAGACAGTGACTGAGACAGCTAGCTAGTGATTGAGAGAGTTAGCCAGTGTCTGAGGCGGCTAGCCAGTGATTGACACAACGGGCCAGTGACTGAGAAAGGTAGGCAGTGGCTGAGACAGCTAGCCACTATCTGAGAAAGCTAGCCACTGATTGAGAGAGCTAGTCAGTGATTGAGACAGCTAGCCAGTGACTGAGGCAGCTAGCCATTGATTGAGAAAACTAGACAGTGACCGAGGCAGCTAGCCGATGACTGAGAGAGCTAGACGGTGACTGAGGCAGCTAGCCAGTGATTGCGACAAATAGCGAGGGATTGAGAATTTCACAAGTGACTGAGACAGCTACCCAGTGACAGAGGCAGCTAGCCTGTGATTGAGACAGCTAGACAGTGACTGAGGCAGCAAGCCAGTGATTGAGACAACTAGACAGTGACTGAGGCAGCTAGCCACTGAATGAGCCAGCTAGCCAGTGATTGAGATAACTAGGCAGTGACTGAGACAGCTAGCCAGTGGCTGAGGCAGCTAACCAGTGACTGAGATAGCTAGCCAATGACTGAGTCAGCTAGCCAGTGATTGAGACAGCTAGGCAGTGACTGAGGCAGCTATCCGGTGACTGCGGCAACTGGCCAGTGACTGAGACAGCTAACCAGTGTCTGAGACAGCTAGCCAGTGATTGAGACAGCTAGCCAGTGAATAAGTCAGCTAGACAGTGACGGAGGCAGCAAGTCGGTTTTTGAGACAGCTAGCCAGTGATTCAGACAGCTATCCAGTGATTGAGACAGCTAGCCAGTGACGGAGGCTGCTAGCCAGTGACTGTGGCAGATAGCCAGTGACTGAGACAGATAGCCATTAATTGAGACTGCTAGCCAGTGACTGAGTCAGCTAGACAGTGACTGAGCCAGCAAGTCGTTGATTGAGGCAGATAGCCAGTGATTCAGGCAGCTATCCTGTGATTGAGGCAGGTAGCCAGTGACAGAGGCACCTAGCCAGTGACTGTGGCAGCTAGCCAGTGACTGAGACAGATAGCCATTAATTGAGACTGCTAGCCAGTGACTGAGACAGCTAGCCAGTGACTGTGGCAGCTAGCCAGAGATTGAGACAGCTAGCCAGTAATTGAGACAGCTAGCTGGTGTCTGAGACAGCTATTCATTAATTGAGACAGCTAGCCAGTGACTGATGCAGTCAGCCAGTGACTGAGGCAGCTGGCTAGTGATTGAGACAGTTAGCCAGTGACTGAGGCAATTAGCCAGTGATTGAGACAATTAGACAGTGACTGAGACAGCTAGCCATTCGCTGAGACAGCTAGCCAGTGACTGAGACAGCTAGCCAGTGACTGAGAGACCTAGCCAGTGACTGAGGCAGCTAGCCATTGATTGAGACAACTAGACAGTGACTGAAGCGGCTAGTCAATGACTGACACAGCTAGCCAGTGACTGAGGCAGCCAGCCAGTGGTTGAGACAACTAGACAGTGACTGAGACATCTAGCCAGTGATTGAGACAGCTAGCCAGTGACTGAGATAGCTAGCCAATGACTGAGACAGCTAGCCAGTGATTGAGACAGCTAGCCAGTGACTGGGACAGCTAACCAATGAATGAAAAAGCTAGCCAGTGAATGACACAGCTAGCCAGTGACTGAGTCAGTGAGACAGTGACTGAGGCAGCTAGCCCGTGATTGTGACAGCTAGCCACTGTTTCAGACAGCTATCCAGTGTTTGAGGCAGCTAGCCAGTGACTGTGGCAGCTAGCCAGTGACTGGGCTAGCTAGCAGTGACTGGGCTAGCTAGCCAGTGAATGAGACAGCTAGCCATTGATTGAGGCAGCCAGCCAGTGATTGAGAGAATTGGACAGTGACGGATGAATATAGACAGTGACTGAGACAGCTAGTCAGTGACTGAGGCAGCTAGCCAGTGATTGAGATACTTAGCTAGTGACTGTGACAGCTACCCAGTGACTGAGACAGCTAGCCAGTGATTGACACAACGAGACACTGACTGAGAAATCTAGCCATAGGCTGAGACAGCTAGCCAGTATTTGAGACAGCTAGCCAGTGACTAAGTCAGCTAGACAGTGACTGAGGCAGCTAGTCGGTTTTTGAGACAGCTAGCCAGTGATTCAGACAGCTATCCAGTGATTGAGACAGCTAGCCAGTGACGGAGGCTGCTAGGCAGTGACTGTGGCAGATAGCCAGTGACTGAGGAAGCTAGCCATTAATTGAGACTGCTAGCCAGTGACTGAGGCAGCTAGCCAGTGACTGAGACAGCTATTCAGTAATTGAGACAGCTAACCAGTGACTGATGAAGTTTGCCAGTGAATGAGGCAGCTAGCTCGTGATTGAGACAATTAGACAGTGACTGAGACAGCTAGCTAGTGATTGAGAGAGTTAGCCAGTGTCTGAGGCGGCTAGCCAGTGATTGACACAACGGGCCAGTGACTGAGAAAGGTAGGCAGTGGCTGAGACAGCTAGCCACTATCTGAGAAAGCTAGCCACTGATTGAGAGAGCTAGTCAGTGATTGAGACAGCTAGCCAGTGACTGAGGCAGCTAGCCATTGATTGAGAAAACTAGACAGTGACCGAGGCAGCTAGCCGATGACTGAGAGAGCTAGACGGTGACTGAGGCAGCTAGCCAGTGATTGCGACAAATAGCGAGGGATTGAGAATTTCACAAGTGACTGAGACAGCTACCCAGTGACAGAGGCAGCTAGCCTGTGATTGAGACAGCTAGACAGTGACTGAGGCAGCAAGCCAGTGATTGAGACAACTAGACAGTGACTGAGGCAGCTAGCCACTGAATGAGCCAGCTAGCCAGTGATTGAGATAACTAGGCAGTGACTGAGACAGCTAGCCAGTGGCTGAGGCAGCTAACCAGTGACTGAGATAGCTAGCCAATGACTGAGTCAGCTAGCCAGTGATTGAGACAGCTAGGCAGTGACTGAGGCAGCTATCCGGTGACTGCGGCAACTGGCCAGTGACTGAGACAGCTAACCAGTGTCTGAGACAGCTAGCCAGTGATTGAGACAGCTAGCCAGTGAATAAGTCAGCTAGACAGTGACGGAGGCAGCAAGTCGGTTTTTGAGACAGCTAGCCAGTGATTCAGACAGCTATCCAGTGATTGAGACAGCTAGCCAGTGACGGAGGCTGCTAGCCAGTGACTGTGGCAGATAGCCAGTGACTGAGACAGATAGCCATTAATTGAGACTGCTAGCCAGTGACTGAGTCAGCTAGACAGTGACTGAGCCAGCAAGTCGTTGATTGAGGCAGATAGCCAGTGATTCAGGCAGCTATCCTGTGATTGAGGCAGGTAGCCAGTGACAGAGGCACCTAGCCAGTGACTGTGGCAGCTAGCCAGTGACTGAGACAGATAGCCATTAATTGAGACTGCTAGCCAGTGACTGAGACAGCTAGCCAGTGACTGTGGCAGCTAGCCAGAGATTGAGACAGCTAGCCAGTAATTGAGACTGCTAGCTGGTGTCTGAGACAGCTATTCATTAATTGAGACAGCTAGCCAGTGACTGATGCAGTCAGCCAGTGACTGAGGCAGCTGGCTAGTGATTGAGACAGTTAGCCAGTGACTGAGGCAATTAGCCAGTGATTGAGACAATTAGACAGTGACTGAGACAGCTAGCCATTCGCTGAGACAGCTAGCCAGTGACTGAGACAGCTAGCCAGTGACTGAGAGACCTAGCCAGTGACTGAGGCAGCTAGCCATTGATTGAGACAACTAGACAGTGACTGAAGCAGCTAGTCAATGACTGACACAGCTAGCCAGTGACTGAGGCAGCCAGCCAGTGATTGAGACAACTAGACAGTGACTGAGACATCTAGCCAGTGATTGAGACAGCTAGCCAGTGACTGAGATAGCTAGCCAATGACTGACACAGGTAGCCAGTGATTGAGACAGCTAGCCAGTGACTAGGACTGCTAACCAACGAATGAAAAAGCTAGCCAGTGAATGACGCAGCTAGCCAGTGACTGAGTCAGCGGAGACAGTGACTGAGACAGCTAGCCAGTGACTGAGAGACCTAGCCAGTGACTGAGGCAGCTAGCCATTGATTGAGACAACTAGACAGTGACTGAAGCAGCTAGTCATTGACTGACACAGCTAGCCAGTGACTGAGGCAGCCAGCCAGTGATTGAGAAAACTAGACATTGACTGAGACATCTAGCCAGTGATTGAGACAGCTAGCCATTGACTGAGATAGCTAGCCAATGACTGAGACAGCTAGCCAGTGATTGAGACAGCTAGCCAGTGACTAGGACAGCTAACCAACGAATGAAAAAGCTAGCCAGTGAATGACACAGCTAGCCAGTGACTGAGTCAGCGAGACGGTGACTGAGACAGCTAGCCAGTGACTGAGAGACCTAGCCAGTGACTGAGGCAGCTAGCCATTGATTGAGACAACTAGACAGTGACTGAAGCAGCTAGTCATTGACTGACACAGCTAGCCAGTGACTGAGGTAGCCAGCCAGTGATTGAGACAACTAGACATTGTCTGAGACATCTAGCCAGTGATTGAGACAGCTAGCCAGTGACTGAGATAGCTAGCCAATGACTGAGACAGCTAGCCAGTGATTGAGACAGCTAGCCAGTGACTGGGACAGCTAACCAACGAATGAAAAAGCTAGCCAGTGAATGACACAGCTAGCCAGTGACTGAGTCAGTGAGAGAGTGACTGAGGCAGCTAGCCCGTGATTGTGACAGCTAGCCACTGTTTCAGACAGCTATCCAGTGTTTGAGGCAGCTAGCCAGTGACTGTGGCAGCTAGCCAGTGACTGGGCTAGCTAGCCAGTGACTGGGCTAGCTAGCCAGTGAATGAGACAGCTAGCCATTGATTGATACAACTAGTCAGTGACTGTGGCAGTTATCCAGTGACTGAGGCAGCTAGCCAGTGATTGCGATAACTAGACAGTGACTGAGGCAGCTAGCCAGTGGCTAAGACAGCTAGCCAGTGACTGAGATAGCCAGCCAATGACTGAGACAGCTAGCCTGTGATTGAGACAGCTAGGCAATGACTGAATCAGCTATCCAGTGACTTTGGCACCGAGCCAATGACTGAGACAGCTAACCAGTGACTGAGACAGCTAGCCAGTGATTGAGACAGCTAGCCAGTGACTGTGGCAGATAGCCAGTGACTGAGACAGCTGCCCAGTGGCTGAGGCAGCTAGCCAGTGATTGAGACAACTAGCCAGTGACTGGGATAGCTAGACAATGATTGAGAAAGTTAGCCAGTGATTGAGACAGCTAGCCTGTGACTTGGAGAGCTTGCCAGTGGCTGAGAAAGCTAGCCAGTGACTGAGGCAAGTAGCCTGTGACTGAGACAGCTAACCAATGACTGAGGCAGCTAGCCAGTGACTGGGACAGCTAGCCAGTGACTGCGACAGCTAGCCAGTGACTGAGGCAACTAGCCAGTGACTGAGACAGCTAACCAATGACTGAGACCGCTATCCAGTGACTGAGAAAGCTAGCCAGTGATTCAGACTGCTAGCCAGTGACTGAGGCAGCTAGCCAGTGACTGACACTGCTAGATTGTGCCTGGGGCAGCTAGACAGTGATTGAGACAGTTAGCCAGTGACTGAGGCAGCTAGCCAGTGATTGAAACAACTAGACAGTGACTGAGACAGCTAGCCAGAGGCTGAGGCAGCTAGCCAGTGACTGTGGCAGCTAGCCAGTGACTGAGACAGCTAGCCATTAATTGAGACTACTAGCCAGTGACTCAGACAGCTAGCCAGTGTCCTTGACAGCTAGCCAGAGATTGACAAAGCTAGCCAGTAATTGAGATGGCTAGCCAGTGACTGAGACAGCTATTCAGTAATTGAGACAGCTAGCCCGTGACCGATGCAGTTTGCCATTGACTGAGGCATCCAGCTCGTGATTAAGACAGTTAGCCAGTGACTGAGGCAGCTAGCTCGTGATTAACACAACTAGACAGTGACTGAGACAGCTAGCCATTGACTGAGATAGCTAGCCAGTGATTGAGACAGCTAGCCAGTGACTGAGGCAGCTAGCCAGTGTTTGAGACAACTAGACAGTGACTTGGGCATCTAGCCATTGACTGACATATCTAGCCAGTGACTGAGACAGCTAGCCAGTGATTGAGACAGCTAGACAGTGACTAAGACAGCAAGACAGTGATTGAGACTGCTAGCCAGTGACTGAGCCAGCTTGCCAATGACTGAGACAGATAGTCCGTGATTGAGACAGCTAGCCAGTGATTGTGACAGCCAGCCATTGATTCGGACAGCTATCCACTGATTGAGACAGCTAGCCAGTGACGGAGGCATCAAGCCAGTGGCGTGGCAGCTAGCCAGTGACTGATCCAGCTAGCCATTGAATGAGAAAGCTTGCCAGTGACTGAGGCATTCAGCCAGTGATTGAGACAACTAGATAGTGACTGAGACAGCTAACCAATGACTGAAAATGCTAGCCAGTGAATGACACAGCTAGCCAGTGATTGTGACAGCTAGCCACTGATTCAGACAGCTATCCACTGATTGGGACAGCTAGCCAATGACGGAGGCATCAAGCCAGTAGCATGGCAGCAAGCCAGTGACTGAGCCAGCTAGCCAATGACTGAGCCAGATAGCCAGTGAATGAGACAGCTAGCCAGTGAATGAGACAGCTAGCCAGTGACTGAGGCAGCTAGCCAGTGATTGAGACAACTAGACATTGACTGAGGCAGCTAGCCATTGACTGAGACAGCTAGGCTGTGACTGAGGCAGCCAACAAGTGACTGAGACAGCTAGCCAGTGATTGAAACAACTAGCGAGAGATTGAGAAGTTCGCAAGTGACTGAGACAGCTACCCAGTGACAGAGGCAGCTAGCCAGTGATTGAGACAGCAAACCCGTGGCTGAGATAGCTAGCCACTGATTGATACAGCTAGCCAGTGATTGAGACATAAAGACATTTACTGAGACAGCTAGACAGTGACGGAGACAGCTAGCCAGTGGCTGAGGCAGCTAGCCAGTAACTGAGATAGTAACCAATGACTGAGTCTGCTAGCCAGTGATTGAGAGAGCTAGGCAATGACAGAGTCAGCTATCCAGTGACTGAGGCAACTAGCCAGTGACTGAGAGAGCTAACCAGTGACTGAGACAGCTAGCCAGTGTCTGAGGCAGGTAGCCAGTGATTGAGACAACTAGACAGTGACTGAGGCTTCTAGCCAGTGACTGAGACAGCTAGCCAGTGACTGATGCAGCTAGCCAGTGATTGAGACAGCTAGACTGTGACTGAGACAGCTACCCAGTGGCGGAGGCAGCTAGCCAGTGATTGAGACAACTAACCAGGGACTGAGATAGCTTGCCAATGACTGAGACAGCTAGCCAGTGATTGAGACAGCTAGCCAGTGATTGGGACAGCTAGCCAGTGACTGCAGCAGCCAGCCAGTGACCGACACAGCTAGACAGTGCCTGAGGCAGCTAGCCAATGATTGAAACAGTTAGTCCGTGACTGAGGCAGCTAGCCAGTGATTGAGACAACTAGCCAGTGACTGAGATAGCTGGCCAATGGCTGAGGCAGCTAGCCAGTGACTGTGGCAGCTAGCCAGTGACTGAGACAGCTAGCCATTATTTGAGACTGCTAGCCAGTGACTGAGACAGCTAGCCAGTGACTTTGACAGCTAGCCAGAGATTGAGACAGCTAGTGAGTAATTGAGACAGCAAGCCAGTGACTGAGACAGCTATTCAGTAATTGAGACAGCTAGCCAGTGACAGATGCAGTTTGCCAGTGACTGAGGCAGCTACCTCGTGATTAACACGGTGAGCCAGTGACTGAGGCAGCTAGCCAGTGATTAAAACAACTAGACAGTGACTGAGACAGCTAGCCAGTGACTCAGGCAACTAGCCAGTGACTGAGACAGCTAACCAATGACTGAGGCATCTAGCCAGTGTCTGTGACAGCAAGCCAGTGGCTGAGACAGCTAGCCAGTGACTGAGGCAGCTAGCCAGTGACTGAGACAGCTAACTAATGACTGAGACCGCTATCCAGTGACTGAGACAGCTAGCCAGTGATTCAGACAGCTAGCCAGTGACTGAGGCAGCTAGCCAGTGACTGACACAGCTAGACGGTGCCTGAGGCAGCTAGACAGTGATTGAGAGAGTTAGCCAGTGACTGAGGCAGCTAGCCAGTTATTGGGCCAACTAGACAGTGACTGAGACAGCTAGCCAGTGGCTGAGGCAGCTAACCAGTGACTGTGGCAGCTAGCCAATGACTGAGTCAGCTAGCCATTAATTGAGACTGCTAGCCAGTGACTGAGACAGCTAGCCAGTGTCCTTGACAGCTAGCCACAGATTGAGAAAGCTAGCCAGTAATTGAGACTGCTAGCCAGTGACTGAGACAGCTATTCAGTAATTGAGACAGCTAGCCAGTGACTGATGCAGTTTGCCAGTGACTGAGGCAGCTACCTCGTGATTAAGACAGTTAGCCAGTGACTGAGGCAGCTTGCTCGTGATTAACACAACTAGACAGTGACTGAGACAGCTAGCCAGTGACTGAGACACCTAGCCAGTGATTGAGACTGCTAGCCAGTGACTGAGGCAGCTAGCTATTGTTTGAGACAACTAGACAGTGACTGAGGAAGCTAGCCATTGATTGAGTCAGCTAGCCAGTTACTGAGGCAGCTAGCCATTGACTGACATAGCTAGCCAGTGACTGAGGCAGCTAGCCAGTGATTGAGACAACTAGACAGTGACTAAGACAGCTAGCCATTGATTGAGACTGCTAGCCAGTGACTGAGCTATCTAGCTAATGACTGAGACAGATAGTCAGTGATTGAGACAGCTAGCCAGTGATTGTGACAGCTAGCCACTGATTCAGACAGCTATCCACTGATTGAGACAGCTAGCCAATGATGGAAGCATCAAGCCAGTGGCGTGGCAGCTTGCCAGTGCCTGAGCCTGCTAGCCATTGAATGAGCCAGCTAGCCAGTGACTGAGGCAGCTAGCCATTGATTGAGACAACTAGACAGTGACTTAGACAGCTAACCAATGACTGAAAAAGCTAGCCAGTGAATGCCACAGCTAGCCAGTGAGTGAGTCAGCTAGATAGTGACTGAGGCAGCTAGCCAGTGATTGTGACAGCTACCCACTGTTTCAGACATCTATCCAGTGATTGAGACAAATAGACAGTGACTGAGGCAGCTAGCCATTGACTGAGACAGCTAGACGGTGACTGAGGCAGCCAACAAGTGACTGAGACAGCTAGCCAGTGATTGAAACAACTAGCGAGAGATTGAGAAGTTCACAAGCGACTGAGACAGCTACCCAGTGACAGAGGCAGCTAGCCAGAGATTGAGACAGCTAGCCAGTGATTGAAACAACTAGCGAGAGATTGAGAAGTTCGCAAGCGACTGAGACAGCTACCCAGTGACAGAGGCAGCTAGCCAGTGACTGAGGCAGCGAGCCAGTGTTTGAGATAACTAGACAGTGAATGTGACAGCTAGCCATTGGCTGAGGCAGCTAACCAGTGACTGAGATAGCTAGCCAATGACTGAGTCAGCTAGCCAGTGATTGAGACAGCTAGGCAGTGTTTGAGCCAGCTATCCAGTGACTGTGGCAACGAGCCAGTGACTGAGACAGCTAACCAGTGACTGAGGCAGATGGCCAGTGATTGAGACAACTAGACAGTGACTGAGGCATCTAGCCAGTGACTGAGACAGCTAGCCATTGACTGATGCAGCTAGCCAGTGATTGAGACAGCTGGACATTGACTGAGACAGCTGCCCAGTGGCTGAGGCAGCTAGCCAGTGACTGATCCAGCTAGCCAGTGAATGAGAGAGCTTGCCAGTGACTGAGGCAGCGTGCCAGTGATTGAGACAACTAGACAGTGACTGAGACAGATAACCAATGACTGAAAAAGCTAGCCAGTGAATGACACAGCTAGCCAATGACTGAGTCAGCTAGATAGTGACTGAGGCAGCTAGCCAGTGTTTGTGACACCTACCCACTGTTTCAGACATCTATCCAGTGATTGAGACAGCTAGCTGGTGACTGTGGCAGCTAGCCAGTGACTGAGACAGCTAGCCAGTGAATGAGACAGCTAGACATTGACTGAGGCAGCTAGCCAGTGATTGAGACAACTAGATAGTGACTGAGGAATGTAGACAGTGACTGAGACAGCTAGCCAGTGACTGAGGCAGCTAGCCAGTGACTGAGAGGGCTAGATGGTGACTGAGGCAGCTAGCCAGTGACTGAGACTGCTAGCCTGTGATTGAGACAGCTAGCCAGTGATTGAGATAGTTAGCTAGTGACTGAGACAGCTAGCCAGTGACTGAGGCAGCTAGCCATTGATTGATACAGTTAGCCAGTGACTGAGGCAGCGAGCCATTGTTTGAGACAACTAGACAGTGACTGAGGCAGCTAGCCATTGACTGACATATCTAGCCAGTGACTGAGGCACCTAGCCAGTGATTGAGACATCTAGACAGTGACTAAGACAGCTAGCCAGTGATTGAGACAGCTAGCCACTGATTCAGACAGCTATCCACTGATTGAGACAGCTAGCCAATGACGGAGGCATCAAGCCAGTGGCGTGGCAGCTAGCCATTGACTGAGCCAGCTAGCCAGTGACTGAGCCAGCTAGCCAGTAAATGAGACTGCTAGCCAGTGAATGAGACAGCTAGTCAGTGACTGAGGCAGCTAGCCAGTGATTGAGACAACAAGACAGTGACTGAGGCAGCTAGCCATTGACTGAGACAGCTAGACTGTGACTGAGGCAGCCAACAAGTGACTGAGACAGTGATTGAAACAACTAGCGAGAGATTGAGAAGTTCGCAAGCGACTGAGACAGCTACCCAGTGACAGAGGCAGCTAGCCAGTGATTGAGACAGCTAGCCAGTGATTGAAACAACTAGCGAGAGATTGAGAAGTTCACAAGCGACTGAGACAGCTACCCAGTGACAGAGGCAGCTAGCCATTGACTGAGGCAGCTAGCCAGTGACTGAGGCAGCGTGCGAGTGATTGAGATAACTAGACAGTGAGTGAGACAGCTATCCAGTGACTGTGGCAACGAGCCAGTGACTGAGACAGCTAACCAGTGACTGAGGCAGATGGCCAGTGACAGAGACAACTAGACAGTGATTGAGGCATCTAGCCAGTGACTGAGACAGCTAGCCACTGACTGATGCAGCTAGCCAGTGATTGAGACAGTTAGACATTGACTGAGACAGCTGCCCAGTGGCTGAGGCAGCTAGCCAGTGATTGAGACAACTAGCCAGTGACTGAGATATCTAGCCAATGACTGAGACAGCTAGCCAGTGATTGAGACAGCTAGCCAGTGACTGGGACAGCTTGCCAGTGGCTGAGAAATCTTGCCAGTGACTGAGGCAACTAGCCAGTGACTGAGACAGCTAACCAGTGACTGAAGCAGCTAGCCAGTGATTGACACAACTAGACAGTGACTGAGACAGCTAGCCAGTGGCCGAGGCAGCTAGCCAGTGACTGTGGCAGCTAGCCAGTGACTGAGACAGCAACCATTAATTGAGACAACTAGCCAGTGACTGAGACAGCTAGCCAGTGTCTTTGAAAGCTAGCCATAGATTGAAACAACTAGCGAGAGATGGAGAAGTTCGCAAGTGCCTGAGACAGCTACGCAGTGACAGAGGCAGCTAGCCAGTGATTGAGACAGCTAGCCAGTGGCTGAGACAGCTAGCCAATGATAGAGACAGCTAGCCAATGACTGAGGCAGCTAGCCAGTGACTGAGACAGCTAACCAATGACTGAGACCGCTATCCAGTGACTGAGACAGCTAGCCAGTGATTCAGACAGCTAGCCAGTGACTGAGGCAGCTAGCCCGTGACTGACACAGCTAGACGGTGCCTGAGGCAGCTAGACAGTGATTGAGAGAGTTAGCCAGTGACTGAGGCAGCTAGCCAGTTATTGGGCCAACTAGACAGTGACTGAGACAGCTAGCCAGTGGCTGAGGCAGCTAACCAGTGACTGTGGCAGCTAGCCAATGACTGAGTCAGCTAGCCAATGATTGAGACAGCTAGCTAGCGACGGAGGCAGCTAACCAGTGATTGAGACAGCTAGGCAGTGACTGAGTCAGCTATCCAGTGACTGTGGCAACTAGCCAGTGGCTGAGACAGCTAACCAGTGACTGAGACAGCTAGCCAGTGATTGAGACAGCTAGCCAGTGACTGAGGCAGATAGCCAGTGATTGAGACAACTAGACAGAGACTGAGGCATCTAGCCAGTGACTGAGATAGCTAGCCAAAGACTGAGACAGTTAGCCAGTGATTGAGACAGCTAGCCAGTGACTGGGACAGCTTGCCAGTGGCTGAGACAGCTAGCCAGTGACTGAGGCAACTAGCCAGTGACTGAGACAGCTAACCAATGACTGAGGCATCTAGCCAGTGACTGAGACAGCTAGCCAGTGGCTGAGACAGCTAGCCAGTGACTGAGGCAACTAGCCAGTGACTGAGACAGCTAACCAATGACTGAGACCGCTATCCCGTGACTGAGAAGGCTAACCAGTGACTGAGACAGCTAGACGGTGCCTGAGGCAGATAGCCAGTAATTGAGACAACTAGTAGTGACTGAGACAGCTAGCCAGTAGCTGAGGCAGCTAGCCAGTGAATGTGGCAGCTAGAAAGTGACTGAGACAGCTATCCATTAATTGAGACTGCTAGCCAGTGACTGAGACAGCTAGGCAGTGTCCTTGACAGCTAGCCAGAGATTGAGAAAGCTAGCCAGTAATTGAGACAGCTAGCCAGTGACTGATGCAGTTTGCCAGTGACTGAGGCAGCTACCTCGTGATTAATACTGTTAGCCAGTGACTGAGGCAGCTAGCTCGTGATTAACACAGCTAGCCAGTGATTGAGACAGCTAGCCAGTGACTGAGGCAGCTAGCCAGTGTTTGAGACAACTAGACAGTGCCTGAGGCAGCTAGCCATTGATTGACATATCTAGCCAGTGACTGGGGCAGCTAGCCAGTGATTGAGACAACTAGAGAGTGACTAAGACAGCTAGCCAGTGATTGAGACTGCTAGCCTGTGATTGAGACAGCTAGCAAGTGATTGAGATAGTTAGCTAGTGACTGAGACAACTAGCCAGTGATTGAGGCAGCTAGCCAGTCATTGAGACTGCTAGCCAGTGACTGAGCCAGCTAGCCAGTGTTTGAGACAACTAAATAGTGACTGAGGCAACTAGCCATTGACTGACATATCTAGCCAGTGACTGAGGCATCTAGCCAGTGATTGAGACTTCTAGACAGTGACTAATACAGCTAGCCAGTGATTGAGACTGCTAGCCAGTGACTGAGATAGCTAGCCAATGACTGAGACAGATAGTCAGTGATTGAGACAGCTAGCCAGTGATTGTGACAGCTAGCCACTGATTCAGACACCTATCCACTGATTGAGACAGCCAGCCAATGACGGAGGCATCAAGCCAGTGGTGTGGCAGCTAGCCAGTGACTTTGACAGCTAGCCAGAGATTGAGACAGCTAGCCAGTAATTGAGACAGCTAGCCAGTGACTCAGACAGCTATTCAGTAATTGAGACTGCTAGCCAGTGACAGATGCAGTTTGTCAGTGACTGAGGCAGCTAGCTTGTGATTAAGACTGTGAGCCAGTGACTGAAGCAGCTAGCCAGTGATTAACACAACTAAGCAGTGACTGAGACAGCTAGCCAGTGACTGAGACAGCTAGCCATTGATTGAGACAGCTAGCCAGTGACTGAGGCAGCTAGCCATTCACTGACTTAGCTAGCCAGTGACTGAGGCAGCTAGCCAGTGATTGAGACAACTAGACAGTGACGAAGACAGCTAGCCAATGATTGAGACTGCTAGCCAGTGACTGAGCCAGCTAACCAATGACTGAGACAGATATTCAGTGATTGAGACAGCAAGCCAGTGATTGTGACAGCTAGCCACTGATTCTGACAGCTATCCACTGATTGAGACAGCTAGCCAATGACGGAGGCATCAAGCCAGTGGCGTGGCAGCTAGCCAGTGACTGAACCAGCTAGCCAGTGAATGAGACAGCTAGCCAGTGACTGAGGCAGCTAGCCAGTGATTGAGACAACTAGACAGTGACTGAGACAGCTAACCAAAGACTGAAAAGGCTAGCCATTTAATGACACAGCTAGCCAGTGACTGAGTCAGCTAGATAGTGACTGAGGCAGCTAGCCAGTGATTGTGACAGCTACCAACTGTTTCAGACATCTATCCAGTGATTGAGACAGCTAGCCAGTGACGGAGGCAGCTAGCCAGTGACTGTGGCAGCTAGCCAGTGACTGAGCCAGCTAGAAAGTGAATGAGAGAGCTAGACATTGACTGAGGCAGCTAGCCAGTGATTGAGACAACTAGATAGTTACCTAGGAATGTAGTCAGTGACTTGAGACAGCTAGCCAGTGACTGAGGAAGCTAGCCATTGATGGAGACAGCTAGATGGTGACTGAGGCAGCTAGCCAGTGACTGAGACTGCTAGCCTGTGATTTAGTTAGCTAGTGACAGAGGCAGCTAGCCAGTGATTGTGACAGTTAGCCAGTGACGGAGGCAGCTAGCCAGTGATTGACAAAACGAGACAGTGACTGAGAAAGGTTGCCAGTGGCTGAGACAGCTATCCACTATCTGAGAAAGCTAGCCATTGATTGAGACAGCTAGCCAGTGGCTGAGGCAGCTAGCCACTGATTGAGACAGCTAGCCAGTGACTGAGGCAGCTAGTCAGTGATTGAGACAACTAGACATTGACAGAGACAGCTAGCCAGTGACTGAGGCAGCTAGCCAGTGATTGAGACAACTAGACATTGACTGAGACAGCTAGCCAGTGGCTGAGGCAGCTAGCCAGTAACTGAGATAGCTAGCCAATGACTGATACTGCTAGCCAGTGATTGAGACAGCTAGGCAGAAACTGAGTCAGCTATCCAGTGACTGAGGCAACTAGCCAGTGACTGAGACAGCTAGACAGTGACTGTGACAGCTAACCAGTTATTGAGACAGCTAGCCAGTGACTGAGGCAGATAGCCAGTGAATGATGCAACTAGCCAGTGATTGAGACAGCTAGGCAGTGACTGAGTCAGCTATCCAGTGACTGAGGCAACTAGCCAGTGACTGAGACAGCTAGACAGTGATTGTGACGGTGAACCAGTTATTGAGACAGCTAGCCAGTGACTGAAGCAGATAGCCAGTGACTGATGCAACTAGCCAGTGATTGAGACAGCTAGACAGTGACTGATGCAGCTAGCTAGTGATTGAGACAACTAGACCATGACTGAGACAGCTAGCCAGTGGCTGAGACCGCTATCCAGTGACTGAGACAGCTAGCCAGTGATTCAGACAGCTAGCCAGTGGCTGAGGCAGCTAGCCATTGACTGACACAGCTAGACGGTGCCTGAGAGAGCTAGCCGGTGATTGAGAGAGTTAGCCAGTGATTGAGGCAGCTAGCCAGTTATTAGGCCAACTAGACAGTGACTGAGACAGCTAGCCAGTGGCTGAGGCAGCTAACCAGTGACTGTGGCAGCTAGCCAATGACTGAGTCAGCTAGCCATTAATTGAGACTGCTAGCCAGTGACTGAGACAGCTAGCCAGTGTCCTTGATAGCTAGCCACAGATTGAGAAACCTAGCCAGTAATTGAGACTGCTAGCCAGTGACTGAGACAGCTATTCAGTAATTGAGACAGCTAGCCAGTGACTGATGCAGTTTGCCAGTGACTGAGGCAGCTACCTCGTGATTAAGACAGTTAGCCAGTGAATGAGGCAGCTAGCTCATGATTAACACAACTAGACAGTGACTGAGACAGCTAGCCAGTGACTGAGACACCTAGCCAGTGATTGAGACAGCTAGCCAGTGACTGAGGCAGCTAGCTATTGTTTGAGACAACTAGGCAGTGACTGAGGCAGCTAGCCATTGATTGAGTCAGCTAGCCAGTGACTGAGGCAGCTAGCCAGTGATTGAGATAACTAGACAATGACTAAGACAGCTAGACATTGATTGAGACTGCTAGCCAGTGACTGAGCTATCTAGCCAATGACTGAGACAGATAGTCAGTGATTGAGACAGCTAGCCAGTGATTGTGACAGCTAGCCACTGATTCAGACAGCTATCCACTGATTGAGACAGCTAGCCAATGACGGAAGCATCAAGCCAGTGGCATGGCAGCTTGCCAGTGACTGAGCCCGCTAGCCATTGAATGAGACAGCTAACCAGTGACTGAGGCAGCTAGCCAGTGATTGAGACAACTAGACAGTGACTGAGACAGCTAACCAATGACTGAAAAAGCTAGCCATTTAATGACACAGCTAACCAGTGAGTGAATCAGCTAGATAGTGACTGAGGCAGCTAGCCAGTGATTGTGACAGCTACCCACTGTTTCAGACATCTATCCAGTGATTGAGACAACTAGACAGTGACTGAGGCAGCTAGCCATTGACTGAGACAGCTAGACGGTGACTGAGGCAGCCAACAAGTGACTGAGACAGCTAGCCAGTGATTGAAACAACTAGCGAGAGATTGAGAAGTTTGCAAGCGACTGAGACAGCTACCCAGTGACAGAGGCAGCTAGCCAGTGATTGAGACAGCTAGCCAGTGGCTGAGACAGCTAGCCACTGATTGAGACAGCTAGCCATTGACTGAGGCAGCTAGCCAATGATTGAGGCAACTAGCCAGTGACTGAGGCAGCTAGCCAGTGACTGAGGCAGCTAGCCAGTGATTGAGATAACTAGACAGTGACTGAGACAGCTAGCCAGTGGCTGAGGCAGATAGCCAGTGAATGAGACAGCTAGTCAGTGACTGAGTCTGCTATCCAGTGACTGTGGCAATGAGCCAGTGACTGAGACAGCTAACCAGTGACTGATACAGCTAGCCAGTGATTGAGATAGCTAGCCAATGACTGAGTCAGCCAGCCAGTGATTGAGACAGCTAGGCAGTGACTGAGTCAGCTATCCAGTGACTGTGGCAATGAGCCAGTGACTGAGACAGCTAACCAGTGACTGATACAGCTAGCCAGTGATTGAGACAGCTAGCCAGTGATTGAGACAGCTAGCCAGTGCCTGAGGCAACTAACCAGTGACTGAGACAGCTAGACGGTGCCTGAGGCAGCTAGCCAGTGGTTGAGACAGTTAGCCAGTGACAGACGCAGCCACCGAGTAATTGAGACAGTTAGCCAGTGGCTGAGACAGCTAGCCACTGATGGAGACAGCTAGCCAGTGACTGAGGCAGCTAGCCAGTGATTGGGTCAACTAGCCAGTGACTGAGGCAGCTAGCCAGTGACTGAGGCAGCTAGCCAGTGATTGAGATAACTAGACAGTGACTGAGACAGCTAGCCAATGACGGAAGCATCATGCCAGTGGTGTTGCAGCTTGCCAGTGACTGAGCCCGCTAGCCATTGAATGAGACAGCTAGCCAGGGACTGAGGCAGCTGGCCAGTGATTGAGACAACTAGACATTGACTGAGACAGCTAATCAATGACTGAAAAAGCTAGCCATTGAATGACACAGCTAACCAGTGAGTGAGTCAGCTAGATAGTGACTGAGGCAGCTAGCCAGTGATTGTGACAGCTACCCACTGTTTCAGACATCTATCCAGTGATTGAGACAACTAGACAGTGACTGAGGCAGCTAGCCATTGACTGAGACAGCTAGACGGTGACTGAGGCAGCCAACAAGTGACTGATACAGCTAGCCAGTGACTGAAACAACTAGCGAGAGATTGAGACGTTTGCAAGCGGCTGAGACAGCTACCCAGTGACAGAGGCAGCTAGCCAGTGATTGAGACAGCTAGCCAGTGGCTGAGACAGCTAGCAACTGATTGAGACAGCTAGCCATTGACTGAGGCAGCTAGCCAGTGACTGAGGCAGCTAGCCAGTGATTGAGATAACTAGACAGTGACTGAGACAGCTAGCCAGTGGCTGAGGCAGATAGCCAGTGACTGAGATAGCTAGCCAATGACTGAGTCAGCTAGCCAGTGATTGAGACAGCTAGGCAGTGACTGATTCAGCTATCCAGTGACTGTGGCAATGAGCCAATGACTGAGACAGCTAACCAGTGACTGATACAGCTAGCCAGTGATTGAGACAGCTAGCCAGTGACTGAGGTGGATAGCCAGTGATTGAGACAGCTAGACAGTGACTGAGGCATCTAGCCAGTGACTGAGACAGCTAGCCACTGACTGATGCAGCTAGCCAATGATTGAGACAGCTAGACATTGACTGAGACAGCTGCCCAGTGGGTGAGGATGCTAGCCAGTGATTGAGACAACTAGCCAGTAACTGAGATATCCAGCCAATGACTGAGACAGCTAGCCAGTGACTGGGACAGCTTGCCAGTGGCTGAGACAGCTTGCCAATGACTGAGGCAGCTAGCCAGTGACTGAGACAGCTAACGAATGACTGTGGCAGCTAGCCAGTGACAGGGTCAGCTAGCCAGTGGCTGAGACAGATAGCCAGTGACTGAGGCACCTAGCCAGTGCCTGAGACAGCTAACCAATGAATGAGACCGCTATCCAGTGACTGAGACAGCTAGCCAGTGATTGAGACAGCTAGCCAGTGCCTGAGGCAACTAACCAGTGACTGAGACAGCTAGACGGTGCCTGAGGCAGCTAGCCAGTGGTTGAAACAGTTAGCCAGTGACAGATGCAGCTAGCCAGTGGCTGAGACAGCTAGCCAGTGGTTGAGACAACTAGACAGTGACTGAGTCAGCTAGCCAGTGACTGAGGCAGCTAGCCAGTGGTTGAGACAACTAGACAGTGACAGATGCAGCTAGCCAGTAATTGAGACAGCTAGCCAGTGACTGAGGCAGCTAGCCAGTGGTTGAGACAACTAGACAGTGACTGAGGCAGCTAGCCAGTGACTGAGGCAGCTAGGCAGTGATTGAGATAACTAGACAGTGACTGAGACAGCTAGCCAGTGGCTGAGGCAGCTAGCCAGTGACTGAGATAGCTAGCCAATGACTGAGACAGCTAGCCAGTGATTGGGACAGCTAGGCAGTGATTGAGACAGCTAGCCAGTGACTGGGACAGCTTGCCAGTGGCTGAGACAGCTAACCAGTGACTGAGGCAACTAGCCAGTGCCTGAGACAACTAACCAATGACTGAGGCATCTAGCCAGTGTCTGGGACAGCTAGCCAGTGGCTGAGGCAGCTAGCCAGTGACTGAGGCAACTAGCCAGTGGCTGAGACAGCTAACCAATGATTGAGACCGCTATCCAGTGCCTGAGACAGCTAGCCAGTGATTCATGCAACTAGCCAGTGACTGAGGCAACTAGCCAGTGTCTGGGACAGCTAGCCAGTGTCCTTGACAGCTAGCCAGAGATTGAGAAAGCTAGCCAGTAATTGAGACGGCTAGCCAGTGACTGAGACAGCTATTCAGTAATTGAGACAGCTAGCCAGTGACTGATGCAGTTTGCCAGTGACTGAGGCAGCTACCTCGTGATTAAGACAGTTAGCCAGTGACTGAGGCAACTAGCTCGTGATTAACACAACTAGACAATGACTGAGACAGCTAGCCAGTGACTGAGAAAGCTAGCCAGTGATTGAGACAGCTAGCCAGTGACTGAGGCAGCTAGCCAGTGTTTGAGACGCCTAGACAGTTACTGAGGCAGCTAGCCATTCACTGACATAGCTAGACAGTGACTGAGGCAGCTAGCCAGTGATTGAGCCAACTAGACAGTGACTAAGACAGCTAGCCATTGATTGAGACTGCTAGCCAGTGACTGAGCTAGCTAGCCAATGACTGAGACAGATAGTCAGTTTTTGAGACAGCTAGCCAGTGATTGTGACAGCTAGCCACTGATTCAGACAGCTATCCACTGATTCAGACAGCTAGCCAATGACGGAAGCATCAAGCCAGTGGAGTGGCAGCTAGCCAGTGAATGAGCCCGCTAGCCATTGAATGAGACAGCTAGCCAGTGACTGAGGCAGCTAGCCAGTGATTGGGACAACTAGATAGTGACTGAGACAGCTAACCAATGAATGAAAAAGCTAGCCAGTGAATGACACAGCTAGCCAGTGACTGAGGCAGCTAGCCAGTGATTGTGACAGCTACCCACTGTTTCAGACATCTATCCAGTGATTGAGACAGCTAGCCAGTGACAGAGGCAGCTAGCCAGTGACTGTGGCAGCTAGCCAGTGACTGAGCCAGCTAGCCAGTGAATGAGATAGCTAGACATTGACTGAGGCAGCTAGCCAGTGATTGGGACAACTAGGTAGTGACTGAGACAGCTAACCAATGAATGAAAAAGCTAGCCAGTGAATGACACAGCTAGCCAGTGACTGAGGCAGCTAGCCAGTGATTGTGACAGCTACCAACTGTTTCAGACATCTATCCAGTGATTGAGACAGCTAGCCAGTGACGGAGGCAGCTAGCCAGTGACTGTGGCAGCTAGCCAGTGACTGAGCCAGCTAGCCAGTGAATGAGATAGCTAGACATTGACTGAGGCAGCTAGACAGTGATTGAGACAACTAGATAGTAACTGAGGAATGTAGACAGTGACTTGAGACAGCTAGCCAGTGACTGAGGCAGCTAGCCAGTGACGGAGACAGCTAGATGGTGACTGAGGCAGCTAGCCAGTGACTGAGACTGCTAGCCTGTGATTGCGACATCTAGCCAGTGATTGCGATAGTTAGCTAGTGACTGAGACAGCTAGCCAGTGACTGCGGCAGCTAGCCAGTGATTGTGACAGTTAGCCAGTGATGGAGGCAGCTAGCTAATGTTTGAGACAGTTAGCCAGTGATGGAGGCAGCTAGCCGGTGATTGACACAACGAGACAGTGACTGAGAAAGGTAGCCATTGGCTCATACAGCTATCCACTATCTGAGAAAGCTAGCCACTGATTGAGACAGCTAGCCAGTGACTGAGGCAGATAGCCAGTGATTGAGACAACTAGACAGTGACTGAGGCAGCTGGTCATTGACTGATACAGCTAGACGGTGACTGAGGCAGCCAACCAGTGACTAAGACAGCTAGCCAGTGTTGGAGACAACTAGCGAGAGATTGAGACAATTCGCAAGCAACTGAGACAGCTACCCAGTGACAGAGGCAGCTAGCCAGTGATTGAGACAGCTAGCCAGTGACTGAGGCAGCTAGCCAGTGATTGACACAATTAGACAGTGACTGAGACAGCTAGCCAGTGGCTGAGGCAGCTAGCCAGTAACTGAGATAGTAACCAATGACTGAGACTGCTAGCCAGTGATTGAGACAGATAGGCAGTAACTGAGTCAGCTATCCAGTGACTGAGGCAACTAGCCAGTGACTGAGACAGCTGGCCAGTGATTGACACAACAAGACAGTGACTGAGACAGCTGGCCAGTGGCTGAGGCAGCTAGCCAGTAACTGAGATAGTAACCAATGACTGAGACTGCTAGCCAGTGATTGAGACAGGTAGGCAGTGACTGAGTCAGCTATCCAGTGACTGAGGCAACTAGCCAGTGACTGAGGCAGCTAGCTAGTGATTGAGACAACTAGACCGTGACTGAGACAGCTAGCCAGTGGCTGAGGCAGCTAGCCAGTAACTGTGATAGCTAGCCAATGACTGAGACAGCTAGCCAGTGATTGAGACAGCTAGGCGGTGACTGAGTCAGCTATCCAGTGACTGAGGCAACTAGCCAGTGACTGATACAGCTGGCCATTAATTCAGACTGTGAGACAGTGAAAGGCAGCTGGCCAGTGACTGTGGCAGCTAGCCACAGATTGAGACCGCAAGCCAGTGTCTGAGACAGCTATTCAGTAATTGAGACAGCTACCCAGTGACTGATGCAGTTAGCCAGTGACTGAGGCAGCTAGCCAGTGATTGAGACAACTAGCCAGTGACTGAGATAGCTAGCCAGTGACTGAGGCAGCTAGCTAGTGATTGAGACAGTTAGCCAGTGACTGAGCAGCTAGCCAGTAATTGAGACAATTAGACAGTGACTGAGACAGCTAGCCAGTGTCTGAGACAGCTAGCCAGTGACTGAGATAGCTTGCCAGTAATTGAGACAGCTAGCCAGTGACTGAGGCAGCTAGCTAGTGATTGAGACAACTAGCCAGTGACTGAGATAGCTAGCCAATGACTGAGACAGCTAGCCAGTTATTGAGACAGCTAGCCTGTGACTGGGACAGCTAGCCAGTGGCTGAGACAGCTAGCTAGTGACTGAGGCAACTAGCCAGTGACTGAGACAGCTAACCAACGATGAAAAAGCTAGCCAGTGAATGACACAGCTACCCAGTGACTGAGTCAGCTAGACAGTGACTGAGCCAGCGAGCCGGTGATTGAGACAGCTAGCCAGTGACGGAGGCAGCTGGACAGTGACTGTGGCAGGTAGCCAGTGACTGAGACAGCTACAAAGTATTTGAGTCTGCTAGCCAGTTTCTGAGACAGCTAGCCAGTGACTATGGCAGCTAGCCAGAGATTGAGACAGCTAGCCAGTAATTGAGACAGCTAGCCAGTGTCTGAGACAGCTTTTCAGTAATTGAGACAGCTTGCCAGTGACTGATGCAGTTAGCCAGTGATTGAGACAGTTAGACAGTGACTGAGACAGCTAGCCATTCGCTGAGACAGCTATTAAGTGACTGACACAGCTAGCCAGCGATTGAGACAACTAGACAGTGACTGAGGCTGCTAGACAATGACAGAGACAGCTGGCCAGTGATTGCGACAGCTAGCCAGTGACTGGGACAGCTAGCCAGTGACTGAGACAGCTAACCAATGACTGAAAAAGCTAGCCAGTGAAAGACACAGCTAGCCAGTGACTGAGTCAGCTAGACAATGACTGAGCCAGTGAGCGAGTGATTGAGACAGCTAACCAGTGACGGACGCCGCTAGCCAGTGACTGTGGCAGGTAGCCAGTGACTGAGACAGCTAGCCATTAATTGAGACTGCTAGCCAGTGACTGAGACAGCTAGCCAGTGACTGTGGCAGCTATCCAGCGATTGAGACAGCTAGCCAGTAATTGAGACAGCTAGCCAATGTCTGAGACAGCTAGCCAATATCTGAGACAGCTATTCATTAATTCAGACAGCTATCCAGTGACTGATGCAGTTAGCCAGTAACTGAGGCAGCTAGCCAGTGATTGAGACAACTAGCCAGTGACTGAGATAGCTAGCCAGTGACTGAGGCTGCTAGCTAGTGATTGAGACAGTTAGCCAGTGACTGAGCAGCTAGCCAGTAATTGAGACAATTAGACAGTGACTGAGACAGCTAGCCAGTGTCTGAGACAGCTAGCCAGTGACTGAGATAGCTTGCCAGTAATTGAGACAGCTAGCCAGTGACTGAGGCAGCTAGTCAGTGATTGAGACAACTAGCCAGTGACTATGATAGCTAGCCAATGACTGAGAAAGCTAGCCAGTTATTGAGACAGCTAGCCTGTGACTGGGACAGCTAGCCAGTGGCTGAGACAGAAGAACAGTGACTGAGGCAACTAGCCAGTGAATGAGACAGCTACAAATTATATGAGTCTGCTAGCCTGTGTCTGAGACAGCTAGCCAGTGACTGTGGCAGCTATCCAGAGATTGAGACAGCTAGCCAGTAATTGAGACAGCTAGCCAGTGTCTGAGACAGCCATTCAGTAATTGAGACAGCTAGCCAGCGACTGATGCAGTTAGCCACTGACTGAGGCAGCTAGCCAGTGATTGAGACAACTAACCAGTGACTGAGATAGCTGGCCAGTGACTGAGGCAGCTAGCTTGTGATTGAGACAATTAGACAGTTACTGAGACAGCTAGGCATTCGCTCTGATAGCTAGCCAGTGATGGACGCAGCTATCCAGTGACTGTGGCAGGTAGCCAGTGACTGGGGCAGCTAGCCATTAATTGATACTGCTAGCCAGTAACTGAGAAAGCTAGCCAGTGACGGAGGCAGCTGGACAGTGACTGTGGCAGGTAGCCAGTGACTGAGACAGCTACAAAGTATTTGAGTCTGCTAGCCAGTGTCTGAGACAGCTAGCCAGAGACTATGGCAGCTAGCCAGAGATTGAGACAGCTAGCCAGTAATTGAGACAGCTAGCCAGTGTCTGAGACAGCTATTCAGTAATTGAGACAGCTTGCCAGTGACTGATGCATTTAGACAGTGATTGAGACAATTAGACAGTGACTGAGACAGCTAGCCATTCGCTGAGACAGCTATTAAGTAACTGACACAGCTAGCCAGCGATTGAGACAACTAGACAGTGACTGAGGCTGCCAGACAATGACAGAGACAGCTAGCCAGTGCTTGAGACAGCTAGCCAGTGACTGGGACAGCTAGCCAGTGGCTGAGACAGCTAACCAATGACTGAAAAAGCTAGCCAGTGAATGACACAGCTAGCCAGTGACTGAGTCAGCTAGACAATGACAGAGCCAGTGAGCCAGTGATTGAGACAGCTAACCAGTGATGGACCCAGCTAGCCAGTGACTGTGGCAGGTAGCCAGTGACTGAGACAGCTAGCCATTAATTGAGACTGCTAGCCAGTGACTGAGACAGCTAGCCAGTGACTGTGGCAGCTATCCAGCGATTGAGACAGCTAGCCAGTAATTGAGACAGCTAGCCAATGTCTGAGACAGCTAGCCAATATCTGAGACAGCTATTCATTAATTCAGACAGCTAGCCAGTGACTGATGCAGTTAGCCAGTGACTGAGGCAGCTAGCCAGTGATTGAGACAGCTAGCCAGTGACTGAGATAGCTAGCCAGTGACTGAGGCAGCTAGCTAGTGATTGAGACAGTTAGCCAGTGACTGAGCAGCTAGCCAGTAATTGAGACAATTAGACAGTGACTGAGACAGCTAGCCAGTGTCTGAGACAGCTAGCCAGTGACTGAGATAGCTTGCCAGTAATTGAGACAGCTAGCCAGTGACTGAGGCAGCTAGCCAGTGATTGATACAACTAGCCAGTGACTGAGATAGCTAGCCAATGACTGAGAAAGCTAGCCAGTTATTGAGACAGCTAGCCTTTGACTGGGATAGCTGGCCAGTGGCTGAGACAGCTAGCCATTGACTGAGGCAACTAGCCAGTGAATTAGACAGCTACAAATTATATGAGTCTGCTAGCCTGTGTCTGAGACAGCTAGCCAGTGACTGTGGCAACTAGCCAGAGATTGAGACAGCTAGCCAGTAATTGAGACAGCTAGCCAGTGACTGATGCAGTTAGCCACTGACTGAGGCAGCTAGCCAGTGATTGAGACAACTAGCCAGTGACTGAGATAGCTGGCCAGTGACTGAGGCAGCTAGCTAGTGATTGAGGCAGTTAGCCAGTGACTGAGCAGCTAGCCCGTAATTGAGACAATTAGACAGTGACTGAGACAGCTAGGCATTCGCTGAGACAGCTAGACAGTGATGGACGCCGCTATCCAGTGACTGTGGCAGGTAGCCAGTGACTGAGGCAGCTAGCCATTAATTGATACTGCTAGTCAGTGACTGAGACAGCTAGCCAGTGACTGTGGCAGCTAGCCTGCGATTGAGACAGCTAGCCAGTAATTGAGACAGATAGCCTATGTCTGAGACAGCTAGCCAATGTCTGAGACAACTATTCAGTAATTGAGACAGCTAGCCAGTGACTGAGGCAGCTAGCTAGTGATTGAGACAGTTAGCCAGTGACTGAGGCAGCTAGCCAATAATTGAGACAATTAGACAGTGACTGTGACAGCTAGTCATTCGCTGAGACAGCTAGCCAGTGACTGAGATAGCTAGCCTGTAATTGAGACAGCTAGCCAGTGACTGAGTCAGCAAGCGAGTGATTGAGTCAGCTAGCCAGTGACTGAGATAGCTAGCCAATGACTGAGAATGCTAGCCAGTGATTTAGACAGCTAGCCAGTGATTGGGACAGCCAGCCAGTGCCTGAGACAGCTAGCCAGTGACTGATTCAGCTAGACATGACTGAGCCAGCGAGCCGGTGATTGGGACAGCTAGCCAGTGAAGGAGGCAGCTAGCCAGTGACTGTGGAAGGTAGCCAGTGACTGAGACAGCTGGCCATTAATTGAGACTGCGAGCCAGTGACTGAGGCAGCTGGCCAGTGACTGTGGCTGCTAGCCAGAGATTGAGACAGCTATTCAGTAATTGAGACAGCTAGCCAGTGTCTGAGACAGCTATTCCGTAAATGAGACAGCTTGCGAGTGACTGATGCAGTGAGCCAGTGATTGAGACAATTAGACAGTGACTGAGACAGCTAGCCAATTGCTGAGACAGCTAGCCAGTGACTGAGACAGCTAGCCAGCGATTGAGACAGCTAGCCAGTAATTGAGACAGCGAGCCAATGTCTGAACAGCTATTCAGTAATTGAGACAGCTAGCCAGTGACTGATGCAGTTAGCCAGTGACTGAGGCAGCAAGCAAATAATTGAGACAATTAGACAGTGACTGAGACAGCTAGCCATTCGCTGAGACAGCTAGCCAGTGAATGAGATAGCTAGCCAGTAATTGAGACAGCTAGCCAGTGACTGAGTCAGCTAGCGAGTGATTGAGTCAGCTAGCCAGTGACTGAGATAGCTAGCCAATGACTGAGAATGCTAGCCAGTGATTGAGACAGCTAGCCAGTGACTGGGACAGCCAGCCAGTGCCTGAGTCAACTAGCCATTGACTGATTCAGCTAGAGAGTGACTGAGCCAGCGAGCCGGTGATTGGGACAGCTAGCCAGTGATGGAGGCAGCTAGCCAGTGACTGTGGCAGGTAGCCAGTGACGGAGACAGCTGGCCATTAATTGAGACTGCGAGCCAGTGACTGAGGCAGCTGACCAGTGACTGTGGCAGCTAGCCACAGATTGAGACAGCTAGCCAGTGTCTGGGGCAGCTATTCAGTAATTGAGACAGCTAGCCAGTGACTGATGCAGTTAGCCAGTGACTGAGGCAGCGAGCCAGTGATTGAGACAACTAGCCAGTGACTGAGATAGCTAGCCAGTGACTGAGGCAGCTAGCTAGTGATTGACAGGTAGCCAGTGACTGCGCAGCTAGCCAGTATTTGAGACAATTAGACAGTGACTGACACAGCTAGCCAGTGTCTGAGACAGCTAGCCAGTGACTGAGATAGCTTGCCAGTAATTGAGACAGCTAGCCAGTGACTGAGGCAGCTAGCTAGTGATTGAGACAACTAGCCAGTGACTGAGATAGCTAGCCAATGACTGAGACAGTGAGACAGCTAGCCAGTTATTGAGACAGCTAGCCTGTGACTGGGACAGCTAGTCAGTGGCTGAGACAGCTAGCCAGTGACTGAGGCAACTAGCCAGTGACTGAGACAGCTAACCAACGACTGTAAAAGCTAGCCAGTGAATGACACAGCTACCCAGTGACTGAGTCAGCTAGACAGTGACTGAGCCAGCGAGCCGGTGACGGAGGCAGCTGGACAGTGACTGTGGCAGGTAGCCAGTGACTGAGACAGCTACAAAGTATTTGAGTCTGCTAGCCAGTGTCTGAGACAGCTAGCCAGTGACTATGGCAGCTAGCCAGAGATTGAGACAGCTAGCCAGTAATTGAGACAGCTAGCCAGTGTCTGAGACAGCTATTCAGTAATTGAGACAGCTTGCCAGTGACTGATGCAGTTAGACAGTGATTGAGACAATTAGACAGTGACTGAGACAGCTAGCCATTCGCTGAGACAGCTATTAAGTGACTGACACAGCTAGCCAGCGATTGAGACAACTAGACAGTGACTGAGGCTGGTTGACAATGACAGAGACAGCTAGCCAGTGATTACGACAGCTAGCCAGTGACTGGGACAGCTAGCCAGTGGCTGAGACAGCTAACCAATGACTGAAAAAGCTAGCCAGTGAATGACACAGCTAGCCAGTGACTGAGTCAGCTAGACAATGACTGAGCCAGTGAGCCAGTGATTGAGACAGCTAGCCAGTGATGGACGCCGCTAGCCAGTGAATGTGGCAGTGAGCCAGTGACTGAGACAGCTAGCCATTAAATGAGACTGCTAGCCAGTGACTGAGACAGCTAGCCAGTGACTGTGGCAGCTAGCCAGCGATTGAGACAGCTAGCCAGTAATTGAGACAGCTAGCCAATGTCTGAGAAAGCTATTCAGTAATTGAGACAGCTATCCAGTGACTGATGCAGTTAGCCAGTGACTGAGGCAGCTAGCTAGTGATGGAGACAGTTAGCCAGTGACTGAGGCAGCTAGCCAATAATTGAGACAATTAGGCAGTGACTGAGACAGCTAGCCAGAGTCTGAGAGAGCTATCCAGTAATTGAGAGAGCTAGCCAGTGACTGAGATAGCTAGCCTATGACTGAGACAGCTAGCCAGTTATTGAGAGAGCT
The DNA here is from genome assembly GCF_017639515.1 of Carcharodon carcharias. Lineage (NCBI taxonomy): Eukaryota > Metazoa > Chordata > Chondrichthyes > Lamniformes > Lamnidae > Carcharodon > Carcharodon carcharias. The sequence continues at coordinate 15,346,042 of NC_054485.1, forward strand.
AGCCTGTGACTGGGACAGCTAGCCAGTGGCTGAGACAGCTAGCCAGTGACTGAGGCAACTAGCCAGTGACTGAGACAGCTAACCAACGACTGAAAAAGCTAGCCAGTGAATGACACAGCTACCCAGTGACTGAGTCAGCTAGACAGGGACTGAGCCAGCGAGCCGGTGATTGAGACAGCTAGCCAGTGACGGAGGCAGCTGGACAGTGACTGTGGCAGGTAGCCAGTGAGTGAGACAGCTACAAATTATTTGAGTCTGCTAGCCAGTGTCTGAGACAGCTAGCCAGTGGCTGTGGCAGCTAGCCAGAGATTGAGACAGCTAGCCATTAATTGAGACAGCTAGCCAGTGTCTGAGACAGCTATTCAGTAATTGAGACAGCTTGCCAGTGACTGATGCAGTTAGCCAGTGATTGAGACAATTAGACAGTGACTGAGATAGCTAGCCAGTGACTGAGGCAGCTAGATAGTGATTGAGACAGTTAGCCAGTGACTGAGCAGCTAGCCAGTAATTGAGACAATTAGACAGTGACTGAGACAGCTAGCCAGTGTCTGAGACAGCTAGCCAGTGACTGAGGCAGCTAGCCAGTGATTGAGACAGCTAGCCAGTGACTGAGATAGGTAGCCAATGACAGAGACAGCTAGCCAGTGATTGAGACAGCTAGCCAGTGACTGGGACAGCTAGCCAGTGGCTGAGACAGCTAACCAATGACTGAACAATCTAGCTAGTGAATGACACAGCTAGCGAGTGACTGAGTCAGTTGGACAATGACAGAGCCAGTGAGCCAGTGATTGAGACAGCTAGCCAGTGATGGGCGCAGCTGGCCAGTGACTGTGGCAGGTATCCAGTGACTGAGACAGCTAGCCATTAATTGAGACTGCTAGCCAGTGACTGAGACAGCCAACCAGTGACTGTGGCAGCTAGCCAGCGATTGAGACAGCTAGCCAGTAATTGAGACAGCTAGCCAATGTCTGAGACAGCTTTTCAGTAATTGAGACAGCTAGCCAGTGACTGATGCAGTTAGCCAGTGACTGAGGCAGCTAGCTAGTGATTGAGACAGTTAGCCAGTGACGGAGGCAGCTAGCCAATAATTGAGACAATTAGACAGTGGCTGAGACAGCTAGCCAGTGACTGAGATAGCTAACCAGTAATTGAGACAGCTAGCCAGTGACTGAGATAGCTAGCCTATGACTGAGACAGCTAGCCAGTTATTGAGAGAGCTAGCCTGTGACTGGGACAGCTAGCCAGTGGCTGAGACAGCTAGCCAGTGACTGAGGCAACTAGCCAGTGACTGAGACAGCTAACCAACGACTGAAAAAGCTAGCCAGTGAATGACACAGCTACCCAGTGACTGAGTCAGCTAGACAGGGACTGAGCCAGCGAGCCGGTGATTGAGACAGCTAGCCAGTGACGGAGGCAGCTGGACAGTGACTGTGGCAGGTAGCCAGTGAGTGAGACAGCTACAAATTATTTGAGTCTGCTAGCCAGTGTCTGAGACAGCTAGCCAGTGGCTGTGGCAGCTAGCCAGTGATTGAGACAGCTAGCCAGTAATTGAGACAGCTAGCCAGTGTCTGAGACAGCTATTCAGTAATTGAGACAGCTTGCCAGTGACTGATGCAGTTAGCCAGTGATTGAGACAATTATACAGTGACTGAGACAGCTAGCCATTCGCTGAGACAGCTAGCCAGTGACTGAGACAATTAGAGAGTGGCTGAGACAGATAGCCAATGGCTGAGATAGCTAGCCAGTGACTGAGATAGCTAGCCAGTGACTGAGATAGCTAGCCATTTATGGAGACAGCTAGCCAGTGACTGAGATAGCTAGCCAATGACAGAGACAGCTAGCCAGTGATTGAGACAGCTAGCCAGTGACTGGGACAGCTAGCCAGTGGCTGAGACAGCTAACCAATGACTGAAAAAGCTAGCCAGTGAATGACACAGCTAGCCAGTGACTGAGTCAGCTAGACAATGACTGAGCCAGTGAGCCAGTGATTGAGACAGCTAGCCAGTGACGGGCGCAGGTAGCCAGTGACTGTGGCAGTTAGCCAGTGACTGAGACAGCTAGCCATTAATTGAGACTGCTAGCCAGTGACTGTGGCAGCTAGACAGCGATTGAGACAGCTAGCCAGTAATTGAGACAGTGACTGATGCAATTAGCCAGTGACTGAGGCAGCTAGCTAGTCATTGAGACAGTTAGCCAGTGAATGAGGCAGCTAGCCAGTGACTGAGGCAGCTAGCTAGTGATTGAGACAGTTAGCCAGTGAATGAGGCTGCTAGCTAGTGATTGAGACAGTTATCCAGTGACTGAGGCAGCTAGCCAATAATTGAGACAACTAGACAGTGACTGAGACAGCTAGCCATTCGCTGAGACAGCTAGCCAGTGACTGAGATAGCTAGCCAGTAATTGAGACAGCTAGCCAGTGACTGATGCAGTTAGCCAGTGACTGAGGCAGCAAGCCAATAATTGAGACAATTAGACAGTGACTGAGACAGCTAGCCATTCGCTGAGACAGCTAGCCAGTGACTGAGACAGCTAGCCAGTGATTGAGACAACTAGACAGTGACTGAGGCTGCTAGACATTGACTGACACAGCTAGCCAGTGATTGAGGCAATTAGACAGTGGCTGAGACAGATAGCCAATGGCTGAGATAGCTAGCCAGTGACTGAGATAGCTAGCCATTTATGGAGACAGCTAGCCAGTGACCGAGGCAGCTAGCCAGTGATTGAGACAGCTAGCCAGTGACTGAGATAGCTAGACAATGACAGAGACAGCTAGCCAGTGATTGAGACAGCTAGCCAGTGACTGGGACAGCTAGCCAGTGGCTGAGACAGCTAACCAATGACTGAAAAAGCTAGCCAGTGAATGACACAGCTAGCCAGTGACTGAGTCAGCAAGAGAATGACTGAGCCAGTGACCCAGTGAATGAGACAGCTAGCCAGTGACGGGCGCAGGTAGCCAGTGACTGTGGCAGGTAGCCAGTGACTGAGACAGCTAGCCATTAATTGAGACTGCTAGCCAGTGACTGTGGCAGCTAGCCAGCGATTGAGACAGCTAGCCAGTAATTGAGACAGCTAGCCATTGTCTGAGACAGCTATTCAGTAACTGAAACAGCTAGCCAGTGCCTGATGCAATTAGCCAGTGACTGAGGCAGCTAGCTAGTGATTGAGACAGTTAGCCAGTGAATGAGGCAGCTAGCCAGTGACTGAGGCAGCTAGCTAGTGATTGAGACAGTTAGCCAGTGAATGAGGCTGCTAGCTAGTGATTGAGACAATTAGACAGTGACTGAGGCAGCTAGCCAACAAATGGGGCAACTAGACAGTGACTGAGACAGCTAGCCATTCGCTGAGACAGCTAGCCAGTGACTGAGATAGCTAGCCAGTAATTGAGACAGCTAGCCAGTGACTGATGCAGTTAGCCAGTGACTGAGGCAGCAAGCCAATAATTGAGACAATTAGACAGTGACTGAGACAGCTAGCCATTCGCTGAGACAGCTAGCCAGTGAATGAGATAGCTAGCCAGTAATTGAGACAGCTAGCCAGTGACTGAGTCAGCTAGCGAGTGATTGAGTCAGCTAGCCAGTGACTGAGATAGCTAGCCAATGTCTGAGAATGCTAGCCAGAGATTGAGACAGGTAGCCAGTGACTGGGACAACCAGCCAGTGCCTGAATTAGCTAGCCAGTGACTGATTCAGCTAGACAGTGACTGAGCCATCGAGCCGGTGATTGGGACAGCTAGCCAGTGACGGGGGCAGCTAGCCAGTGACTGTGGCAGGTAGCCAGTTACTGAGACAGCTGACCATTAATTGAGACTGCGAGCCAGTGACTGAGGCAGCTGGCCAGTGACTGTGGCAGCTAGCCAGAGATAGAGACAGCTAGCCAGTGTCTGAGACAGCTATTCAGTAATTGAGACAGCTAGCCAGTGACTGATGCAGTTAGCCAGTGACTGAGGCAGCTAGCTAGTGATTGAGACAGTTAGCCAGTGACTGAGGCAGCTAGCCAGTGATTGAGACAGCTAGCCAATGTCTGAGACAGCTATTCAGTAATTGAAACAGCTAGCCAGTGACTGATGCAATTAGCCAGTGACTGAGGCAGCTAGCTAGTGATTGAGACAGTTAGCCAGTGAATGAGGCAGCTAGCCAGTGACTGAGGCAGCTAGCTAGTGATTGAGACAGTTAGCCAGTGAATGAGGCTGCTAGCTAGTGATTGAGACAGTTAGCCAGTGACTGAGGCAGCTAGCCAATAATTGAGACAATTAGACAGTGACTGAGACAGCTAGCCAGTGACTGAGATAGCTAACCAGTAATTGAGACAGCTAGCCAGTGACTGAGTCAGCTAGCGAGTGATTGGGTCAGCTAGCCAGTGACTGAGATAGCTAGCCAATGACTGAGAATGCTAGCAAGTGATTGAGAAAGCTAGCCAGTGACTGTGTCAGCCAGCCAGTGCCTGAGACACTTCGCAGTGACTGATTCATCTAGACAGTGACTGAGCCAGCGAGCCGGTGATTGGGACAGCTAGCCAGTGATGGAGGCAGCTAGCCAGTGACTGTGGCTTGTAGCCAGTGACTGAGACAGCTGGCCATTAAATGAGACTGCGAGCCAGTGACTGAGGCAGCTGGCCAGTGACTGTGGCAGCTATCCAGAGTTTGAGACAGCTAGCCAGTGTCTGAGACAGCTATTCAGTAATTGAGACAGCTAGCCAGTGACTGATGCAGTTAGCCAATGACTGAGGCAGCTAGCTAGTGATTGAGACAGTTAGCCAGTGACTGAGGCAGCTAGCCAGTGATTGAGACAAATAGACAGTGACTGAGACTGCTAGCCATTGGCTGAGACAGCTAGCCAGTGACTGAGACAGCTAGCCAGAGATTGAGACAGCTAGCCAGTGTCTGAGACAGCTATTCAGTAATTGAGACAGCTAGCCAGTGATTGATACAGTTAGCCAGTGACTGAGGCAGCTAGCCAGTGATTGAGACAACTAGCCAGTGACTGAGATAGCTAGCCAGTGACTGAGGCAGCTAGCTAGTGATTGAGACAGTTAGCCAGTGACTGAGCAGCTAGACAGTAATTAAGTCAATTAGACAGTGACTGAGACAGCTAGCCAGTGGCTGTGGCAGCTAGCCAGAGATTGAGACAGCTAGCCAGTAATTGAGACAGCAATCCAGTGTCTGAGACAGCTATTCAGTAATTGAGACAGCTTGCCAGTGACTGATGCAGTTAGCCAGTGATTGAGACAATTATACAGTGACTGAGACAGCTAGCCATTCGCTGAGACAGCTAGCCAGTGACTGAGACAGCTAGCCAGCGATTGAGACAACTAGACAGTGACTGAGGCTGCTAGACATTGACTGACACAGCAAACCAGTGATTGAGACAATTAGACAGTGGCTGAGACAGATAGCCAATGGATGAGATAGCTAGCCAGTGACTGAGATAGCTAGGCATTTATGGAGACAGCTAGCCAGTGACCGAGGCAGCTAGCCAGTGATTGAGGCAGCTAGCCAGTGACTAAGATAGCTAGCCAATGACAGAGACAGCTATCCAGTGATTGAGACAGCTAGCCAGTGACTGGGACAGCTAACCAGTGGCTGAGACTTCTAACCAATGACTGAAAAAGCTAGCCAGTGAATGACACAGCTAGCCAGTGACTGAGTCAGCTAGACAATGACTGAGCCATTGAGCCAGTGATTGATACAGCTAGCCAGTGACGGGCGCAGCTAGCCAGTGACTGTGGCAGGTAGCCAGTGACTGAGACAGCTAGCCAGTGACTGTGGCAGCTAGCCAGCGATTGAGACAGCTAGCCAGTAATTGAGACAGCTAGCCAATGTCTGAGACAGCTATTCATTAATTGAGACAGCGAGCCAGTGACTGATGCAGTTAGCCAGGGACTGAGGCAGCTAGCTAGTGATTGAGACAGTTAGCCAGTGACTGAGGCAGCTAGCCAATAATTGAGACAATTAGACAGTGACTGAGACAGCTAGCCAGTGACTGAGATAGCTAACCAGTAATTGAGACAGCTAGCCAGTGACTGAGTCAGCTAGCTAGTGATTGGGTCAGCTAGCCAGTGACTGAGATAGCTAGCCAATGACTGAGAATGCTAGCCAGTGATTGAGACAGCTAGCCAGTGACTGGGTCAGCCAGCCAGTGCCTGAGACAGCTCGCAGTGACTGATTCATCTAGACAGTGACTGAGCCAGCGAGCTGGTGATTGGGACAGCTAGCCAGTGATTGAGGCAGCTAGCCAGTGACTGTGGCTTGTAGCCAGTGACTGAGACAGCTGGCCATTAAATGAGACTGCGAGCCAGTGACTGAGGCAGCTGGCCAGTGACTGTGGCAGCTATCCAGAGTTTGAGACAGCTAGCCAGTGTCTGAGACAGCTATTCAGTAATTGAGACAGCTAGCCATTGACTGATGCAGTTAGCCAGTGACTGAGGCAGCTAGCTAGTGATTGAGACAGTTAGCCAGTAACTGAGGCAGCTAGCCAGTGATTGAGACAAATAGACAGTGACTGAGACAGCTAACCATTGGCTGAGACATCTAGCCAGTGACTGAGACAGCTAGCCAGAGATTGAGACAGCTAGCCAGTGTCTGAGACAGCTATTCAGTAATTGAGACAGCTAGCCAGTGATTGATACAGTTAGCCAGTGACTGAGGCAGCTAGCCAGTGATGGAGACAACTAGCCAGTGACTGAGATAGCTAGCCAGTGACTGAGGCAGCTAGCTAGTGATTGAGACAGTTAGCCAGTGACTGAGCAGCTAGACAGTAATTAAGTCAATTAGACAGTTACTGAGACAGCTAGCCAGTGGCTGTGGCAGCTAGCCAGAGATTGAGACAGCTAGCCAGTAATTGAGACAGCAATCCAGTGTCTGAGACAGCTATTCAGTAATTGAGACAGCTTGCCAGTGACTGATGCAGTTAGCCAGTGATTGAGACAATTATACAGTGACTGAGACAGCTAGCCATTCGCTGAGACAGCTAGCCAGTGACTGAGACAGCTAGCCAGCGATTGAGACCACTAGACAGTGACTGAGACTGCTAGACATTGACTGACACAGCTAACCAGTGATTGAGACAATTAGACAGTGGCTGAGACAGATAGCCAATGGATGAGATAGCTAGCCAGTGACTGAGATAGCTAGGCATTTGTGGAGACAGCTAGCCAGTGACCGAGGCAGCTAGCCAGTGATTGAGGCAGCTAGCCAGTGACTAAGATAGCTAGCCAATGACAGAGACAGCTAGCCAGTGATTGAGACAGCTAGCCAGTGACTGGGACAGCTAACCAGTGGCTGAGACAGCTAACCAATGACTGAAAAAGCTAGCCAGTGAATGACACAGCTAGCCAGTGACTGAGTCAGCTAGACAATGACTGAGTCATTGAGCCAGTGATTGAGACAGCTAACCAGTGACGGGCGCAGGTAGCCAGTGACTGTGGCAGGTAGCCAGTGACTGAGACAGCTAGCCAGTGACTGTGGCAGCTAGCCAGCGATTGAGACAGCTAGCCAGTAATTGAGACAGCTAGCCAATGTCTGAGACAGCTATTCATTAATTGAGACAGCGAGCCAGTGACTGATGCAGTTAGCCAGGGACTGAGGCAGCTAGCTAGTGATTGAGACAGTTAGCCAGTGACTGAGGCAGCTAGCCAATAATTGAGACAATTAGACAGTGACTGAGACAGCTAGCCAGTGACTGAGATAGCTAACCAGTAATTGAGACAGCTAGCCAGTGACTGAGTCAGCTAGCGAGTGATTGGGTCAGCTAGCCAGTGACTGAGATAGCTAGCCAATGACCGAGAATGCTAGCCAGTGATTGAGACAGCTAGCCAGTGACTGGGTCAGCAGCCAGTGCCTGAGACAGCTCGCAGTGACTGATTCATCTAGACAGTGACTGAGCCAGCGAGCTGGTGATTGGGACAGCTAGCCAGTGATGGAGGCAGCTAGCCAGTGACTTGGCTTGTAGCCAGTGACTGAGACAGCTGGCCATTAAATGAGACTGCGAGCCAGTGACTGAGGCAGCTGGCCAGTGACTGTGGCAGCTATCCAGAGTTTGAGACAGCTAGCCAGTGTCTGAGACAGCTATTCAGTAATTGAGACAGCTAGCCAGTGACTGATGCAGTTAGCCAGTGACTGAGGCAGCTAGCCAGTGATTGAGACAACTAGCCAGTGACTGAGATAGCTAGCCAGTGACTGAGGAAGCTAGCTAGTGATTGAGACAGTTAGCCAGTGACTGAGCAGCTAGCCAGTAATTGAGACAATTAGACAGTGACTGAGACAGCTAGCCAGTGACTGAGATAGCTTGCCAGTAACTGAGACAGCTAGCCATTGACTGGGGCAGCTAACCAGTGATTGAGACAACTAGCCAGTGACTGAGATAGCTAGCCAATGACTGAGACAGCTAGCCAGTTATTGAGACAGCTAGCCTGTGACTGGGACAGCTAGCAAATGGCTGAGACAGCTAGCAGTGACTGAGGCAACTAGCCAGTGACTGAGACAGCTAACCAACGACTGAAAAAGCTAGCCAGTGAATGACACAGCTTCCAGTGACTGAGTCAGCTAGACAGTGACTGAGCCAGCGAGCCGGTGATTGAGACAGCTAGCCAGTGGCGGAGGCAGCTGGACAGTGACTGTGGCAGCTAGCTAGTGTCTGAAACAGCTATTCAGTAATTGAGACAGCTTGCCAGTGACTGGTGCAGTTAGCCAGTGAATGTGACAATTAGACAGTGACTGAGACAGCTAGCCATTCGCTGAGACAGCTAGCCAGCGATTGAGACAACTAGACAGTGACTGAGGCATTTAGGCATTGACTGACACAGCTAGCCTGTGATTGAGACAATTAGACAGTGGTTGAGACAGATAACCAATGGCTGAGATAGCTAGCCAGTGACTGAGATAGCTAGCCATTTATGGAGACAGCTAGCCAGTGACTGAGGCAGCTAGCCAGTGATTGAGACAGCTAGCCAGAGACTAAGAATGCTAGCCAATGACAGAGACAGCTAGCAAGTGATTGAGACAGCTAGCCAGTGACTGGGACAGCTAGCCAGTGGCTGAGACAGCTAACCAAAGACTGAAAAAGCTAGCCAGTGAATGACACAGCTAGCCAGTGACTGAGTCAGCTAGACAATGACTGAGCCAGTGCGCCAGTGATTGAGACAGCTAGCCAGTGACGGACGCAGCTAGCCAGTGTCTGTGGCAGGTAGCCAGTGACTGAGACATCAAGACAGTACTTGAGACTGCTAGCCAGTGACTGATTCAGCTAACAATTGACTGTGGCAGCTAGCCAGCGATTAGGACAGCTAGCCAGTACTTGAGACAGCTAGACAATGTCTGAGACAGCTATTCAGTAATTGAAACAACTAGCCAGTGACTAATGCAGTTAGCCAGTTACTGAGGCAGCTAGCTAGTGATTGAGACAGTTAGCCAGTGACTGAGGCAGCTAGCCAATAATTGAGACAATTAGACAGTGACTGAGACAGCTAGCCATTCGCTGAGACAGCTAGCCAGTGACTGAGATAGCTAGCCAGTAATTGAGACAGCTAGCCAGTGACTGAGTCAGCTAGTGAGTGATTGAATCAGCTGGCCAGTGCCTGAGATAGCTAGCCAATGACTGAGAATGCTAGCCAGTGATTGAGACAGCTAGCCAGTGACTGGGACAGCCAGCCAGTGCCTGAGACAGCTAGCCAGTGACTGATTCAGCTAGAGATTGACTGAGCCAGCGAGCCGGTGATTGGGACAGCTAGCCAGTGACAGAGGCATCTAGCCAGTGACTGTGGCAGCTAGCCAGCAATTGAGACAGCTAGCCAGTGTCAGAGACAGCTATTCAGTAATTGAGACAGCTAGCCAGTGACTGATGCAGTTAGCCAATGACTGAGGCAGCTAGCTAGTGATTGAGACAGTTAGCCAGTGACTGTGGCAGCTAGCCAGTGATTGAGACAAATAGACAGTGACTGAGAGAGCTAGCCATTGGCTGAGACAGCTAGCCAGTGACTGAGACAGCTATTCAGTAATTGAGACAGCTAGCCAGTGACTGATGCAGTTAGCCAGTGACTGAGGCAGCTAGCCAGTGATTGAGACAGCTAGCCAGTGACTGAGATAGCTAGCCAGTGACTGAGGCAGCTAGCTAGTGTTTGAGACAGTTAGCCAGTGACTGAGGCAGCTAGCCAGTGATTGAGACAAATAGACAGTGACTGAGACAGCTAGCCAGGGATTGAGACAGCTAGCCAGTGTCTGAGACAGCTATTCAGTAATTGAGACAGCTAGCCAGTGACTGATGCAGTTAGCCAGTGCCTGAGGCAGCTAGCCAGTGATTGAGACAGCTAGCCAGTGACTGAGATAGCTAGCCAGTGACTGAGGCAGCTAGCTAGTGATTGAGACAGTTAGCCAGTGACTGAGCAGCTAAACAGTAATTAATTCAATTAGACTGTGACTGAGACAGCTAGCCAGTGTCTGAGACAGCTAGCCAGTGACTGAGATAGATTTCCAGTAATTGAGACAGCTAGCCAGTGACTGAGTCAGCTAGCGAGTGATTGACTCTGTTAGCCAGTGACTGAGATAGCTAGCCACTGACTGCGAATGCTTGCCAGTGATTGAGACAGCTAGCCAGTGACTGGGACAGCCAGCCAGTGCCTGAGACAGCTAGCCAGTGACTGATTCAGCTAGACAGTGACTGAGCCAGTGAGCCGTTGATTTGGACAGCTAGCCAGTGACGGAGGCAGCTAGCCAGTGACTGTGGCAGGTAGCCACTGACTGAGCCAGCAGGCCATTAATTGAGACTGCGAGCCAGTGACTGAGGCAGCTGGCCAGTGACTGTGGCAGCTAGCCAGAGATGAGTCAGCGAGCAAGTGTCTGAGACAGCTATTCAGTAATTGAGACAGCTAGCCAGTGACTGATGCAGTTAGCCAGTGACTGAGGCAGCTAGCCAGTGATTGAGACAACTAGCCAGTGACTGAGATAGCTAGCCAGTGACTGAGATAGCTATCCAGTAATTGAGACAGCTAGCCAGTGTCTGAGGCAGCTAGCCAGTGATTGAGAAAGCTAGCCATTAATTGAGACTGCTAGCCAATGCCTGAGACATCTAGCCAGTGACTGTGGCAGCTAGCCAGCAATTGAGATAGCTAGCCAGTAATTGATACAGCTAGCCAATGTCTGAGACAGCTATTCAGTAATTGAGACAGCTAGCCAGTGACTGATGCAGTTAGCAAGTGACTGAGGCAGCTAGCTAGTGATTGAGGCAGTTAGCCAGTTACTACGGCAGCTAGCCAATAATTGAGACAATTAGTCAGTGACTGAGACAGCTAGCCATTCGCTGAGACAGCTAGCCAGTGACTGAGATAGCTAGACAGTAATTGAGACAGCTAGTCAGTGACTTTGTCAGCTAGCCAGTGACTGAAAAAGCTAGCCAGTGAATGACACAGCTACCCAGTGACTGAGTCAGCTAGACAGTGATTGAGCCAGCGAGCCGATGATTGAGACAGCTAGCCAGTGATGGAGGCAGGTGGACAGTGACTGTAGCAGGTAGCCTGTGACTAAGACAGCTACAAATTATTTGAGTCTGCTAGCCAGTGACTGAGACAGCTAGCCAGTAATTGAGACAGCTAGCCAGTGTCTGAGACAGCTATTCAGTAATTGAGACAGCTTGCCAGTGACTGATGCAGTTAGCCAGTGATTGAGACAACTAGACAGTGACTGAGACAGCTAGCCATTCGCTGAGACAGCTAGCCAGTGACTGAGACAGCTAGCCAGCGATTGAGACAACTAGACAGTGACTGAGGCTGCTAGACATTGACTGACACAGCTAGCCAGTGATTGAGACAATTAGACAGTGGCTGAGACAGATAGCCAATGGCTGAGATAGCTAGCTAGTGACTGAGATAGCTAGCCATTTATGGAGACAGCTAGCCAGTGACCGAGGCAGCTAGCCAATGATTGAGACAGCTAGCCAGTGACTGAGATAGCTAGCCAATGACAGAGACAGCTAGCCAGTGATTGAGACAGCTAGCCAGTGACTAGGACAGCTAGTCAGTGGCTGAGACAGCTAACCAATGACTGAAAAAGCTAGCCAGTGAATGACACAGCTAGCCAGTAACTGAGTCAGCTAGACAATGACTGAGCCAGTGAGCCAGTGATTGAGACAGCTAGCCAGTGATGGGCGCAGGTAGCCAGTGACTGAGACAGCTAGCCATTAATTGAGACTGCTAGCCAGTGACTGTGGCAGCTAGCCAGCGATTGAGACAGCTAGCCAGTAATTGAGACAGCTAGCCATTGTCTGAGACAGCTATTCAGTAATTGAAACAACTAGCCAGTGACTGATGCAATTAGTCGGTGACTGAGGCAGCTAGCTAGTGATTGAGACAGTTAGCCAGTGAATGAGGCAGCTAGCCAGTGACTGAGGCAGCTAGCTAGTGATTGAGACAGTTAGCCAGTGAATGATGCAGCTAGCCAGTAATTGAGACAGCAATCCAGTGTCTGAGACAGGTATTCAGTAATTGAGACAGCTTGCCAGTGACTGATGCAGTTAGCCAGTGATTGAGACAATTATACAGTGACTGAGACAGCTAGCCATTCGCTGAGACAGCTAGCCAGTGACTGAGACAGCTAGCCAGCGATTGAGACAACTAGACAGTGACTGAGGCTGCTAGACATTGACTGACACAGCTAACCAGTGATTGAGACAATTAGACAGTGGCTGAGACAGATAGCCAATGGATGAGATAGCTAGCCAGTGACTGAGAGAGCTAGGCATTTATGGAGACAGCTAGCCAGTGACTGAGGCAGCTAGCCAGTGATTGAGACAGCTAGCCAGTGACTGAGATAGCTAGCCAATGACAGAGACAGCTATCCAGTGATTGAGACAGCTAGCCAGTGACTGGGACAGCTAACCAGTGGCTGAGACAGCTAACCAATGACTGAAAAAGCTAGCCAGTGAATGACACAGCTAGCCAGTGACTGAGTCAGCTAGACAATGACTGAGCCATTGAGCCAGTGATTGAGACAGCTAGCCAGTGACGGGCGCAGCTAGCCAGTGACTGTGGCAGGTAGCCAGTGACTGAGACAGCTAGCCAGTGACTGTGGCAGCTAGCCAGCAATTGAGACAGCTATCCAGTAATTGAGACAGCTAGCCAATGTCTGAGACAGCTATTCATTAATTGAGACAGCGAGCCAGTGACTGATGCAGTTAGCCAGGGACTGAGGCAGCTAGCTAGTGATTGAGACAGTTAGCCAGTGACTGAGGCATAGCCAATAATTGAGACAATTAGACAGTGACTGAGACAGCTAGCCAGTGACTGAGATAGCTAACCAGTAATTGAGACAGCTAGCCAGTGACTGAGTCAGCTAGCGAGTGATTGGGTCAGCTAGCCAGTGACTGAGATAGCTAGCCAATGACTGAGAATGCTAGCCAGTGATTGAGACAGCTAGCCAGTGACTGGGTCAGCCAGCCAGTGCCTGAGACAGCTCGCAGTGACTGATTCATCTAGACAGTGACTGAGCCAGCGAGCCGGTGATTGGGACAGCTAGCCAGTGATGGAGGCAGCTAGCCAGTGACTGTTGTTGGTAGCCAGTGACTGAGACAGCTGGCCATTAAATGAGACTGCGAGCCAGTGACTGAGACAGCTAGCCAGTGTCTGAGACAGCTATTCAGTAATTGAGACAGCTAGCCAGTGACTGATGCAGTTAGCCAGTGACTGAGGCAGCTAGCCAGTGATTGAGACAACTAGCCAGTGACTGAGATAGCTAGCCAGTGACTGAGGAAGCTAGCTAGTGATTGAGACAGTTAGCCAGTGACTGAGCAGCTAGCCAGTAATTGAGACAATTAGACAGTGACTGAGACAGCTAGCCAGTGACTGAGATAGCTTGCCAGTAACTGAGACAGCTAGCCATTGACTGGGGCAGCTAACCAGTGATTGAGACAACTAGCCAGTGACTGAGATAGCTAGCCAATGACTGAGACAGTTAGCCAGTTATTGAGACAGCTAGCCTGTGACTGGGACAGCTAGCAAATGGCTGAGACAGCTAGCAGTGACTGAGGCAACTAGCCAGTGACTGAGACAGCTAACCAACGACTGAAAAAGCTAGCCAGTGAATGACACAGCTACCCAGTGACTGAGTCAGCTAGACAGTGACTGAGCCAGCGAGCCGGTGATTGAGACAGCTAGCCAGTGGCGGAGGCAGCTGGACAGTGACTGTGGCAGCTAGCCAGTGTCTGAAACAGCTATTCAGTAATTGAGACAGCTTGCCAGTGACTGGTGCAGTTAGCCAGTGAATGTGACAATTAGACAGTGACTGAGACAGCTAGCCATTCGCTGAGACAGCTAGCCAGCGATTGAGACAACTAGACAGTGACTGAGGCATTTAGGCATTGACTGACACAGCTAGCCTGTGATTGAGACAATTAGACAGTGGTTGAGACAGATAACCAATGGCTGAGATAGCTAGCCAGTGACTGAGATAGCTAGCCATTTATGGAGACAGCTAGCCAGTGACCGAGGCAGCTAGCCAGTGATTGAGACAGCTAGCCAGAGACTAAGATAGCTAGCCAATGACAGAGACAGCTAGCCAGTGATTGAGACAGCTAGCCAGTGACTGGGACAGCTAGCCAGTGGCTGAGACAGCTAACCAAAGACTGAAAAAGCTAGCCAGTGAATGACACAGCTAGCCAGTGACTGAGTCAGCTAGACAATGACTGAGCCAGTGCGCCAGTGATTGAGACAGCTAGCCAGTGACGGACGCAGCTAGCCAGTGTCTGTGGCAGGTAGCCAGTGACTGAGACATCAAGACAGTAATTGAGACTGCTAGCCAGTGACTGATTCAGCTAACAATTGACTGTGGCAGCTAGCCAGCGATTAGGACAGCTAGCCAGTACTTGAGACAGCTAGACAATGTCTGAGACAGCTATTCAGTAATTGAAACAACTAGCCAGTGACTAATGCAGTTAGCCAGTTACTGAGGCAGCTAGCTAGTGATTGAGACAGTTAGCCAGTGACTGAGGCAGCTAGCCAATAATTGAGACAATTAGACAGTGACTGAGACAGCTAGCCATTCGCTGAGACAGCTAGCCAGTGACTGAGATAGCTAGCCAGTAATTGAGACAGCTAGCCAGTGACTGAGTCAGCTAGTGAGTGATTGAATCAGCTGGCCAGTGCCTGAGATAGCTAGCCAATGACTGAGAATGCTAGCCAGTGATTGAGACAGCTAGCCAGTGACTGGGACAGCCAGCCAGTGCCTGAGACAGCTAGCCAGTGACTGATTCAGCTAGAGATTGACTGAGCCAGCGAGCCGGTGATTGGGACAGCTAGCCAGTGACAGAGGCATCTAGCCAGTGACTGTGGCAGCTAGCCAGCAATTGAGACAGCTAGCCAGTGTTTGAGACAGCTATTCAGTAATTGAGACAGCTAGCCAGTGACTGATGCAGTTAGCCAATGACTGAGGCAGCTAGCTAGTGATTGAGACAGTTAGCCAGTGACTGTGGCAGCTAGCCAGTGATTGAGACAAATAGACAGTGACTGAGAGAGCTAGCCATTGGCTGAGACAGCTAGCCAGTGACTGAGACAGCTATTCAGTAATTGAGACAGCTAGCCAGTGACTGATGCAGTTAGCCAGTGACTGAGGCAGCTAGCCAGTGATTGAGACAGCTAGCCAGTGACTGAGATAGCTAGCCAGTGACTGAGGCAGCTAGCTAGTGTTTGAGACAGTTAGCCAGTGACTGAGGCAGCTAGCCAGTGATTGAGACAAATAGACAGTGACTGAGACAGCTAGCCATTGGCTGAGACAGCTAGCCAGTGACTGAGACAGCTAGCCAGGGATTGAGACAGCTAGCCAGTGTCTGAGACAGCTATTCAGTAATTGAGACAGCTAGCCAGTGACTGATGCAGTTAGCCAGTGACTGAGGCAGCTAGCCAGTGATTGAGACAGCTAGCCAGTGACTGAGATAGCTAGCCAGTGACTGAGGCAGCTAGCTAGTGATTGAGACAGTTAGCCAGTGACTGAGCAGCTAAACAGTAATTAATTCAATTAGACTGTGACTGAGACAGCTAGCCAGTGTCTGAGACAGCTAGCCAGTGACTGAGATAGATTTCCAGTAATTGAGACAGCTAGCCAGTGACTGAGTCAGCTAGCGAGTGATTGACTCTGTTAGCCAGTGACTGAGATAGCTAGCCAATGACTGCGAATGCTTGCCAGTGATTGAGACAGCTAGCCAGTGACTGGGACAGCCAGCCAGTGCCTGAGACAGCTAGCCAGTGACTGATTCAGCTAGACAGTGACTGAGCCAGTGAGCCGTTGATTTGGACAGCTAGCCAGTGACGGAGGCAGCTAGCCAGTGACTGTGGCAGGTAGCCACTGACTGAGCCAGCAGGCCATTAATTGAGACTGCGAGCCAGTGACTGAGGCAGCTGGCCAGTGACTGTGGCAGCTAGCCAGAGATGAGTCAGCGAGCAAGTGTCTGAGACAGCTATTCAGTAATTGAGACAGCTAGCCAGTGACTGATGCAGTTAGCCAGTGACTGAGGCAGCTAGCCAGTGATTGAGACAACTAGCCAGTGACTGAGATAGCTAGCCAGTGACTGAGATAGCTATCCAGTAATTGAGACAGCTAGCCAGTGTCTGAGGCAGCTAGCCAGTGATTGAGAAAGCTAGCCATTAATTGAGACTGCTAGCCAATGCCTGAGACATCTAGCCAGTGACTGTGGCAGCTAGCCAGCAATTGAGATAGCTAGCCAGTAATTGATACAGCTAGCCAATGTCTGAGACAGCTATTCAGTAATTGAGACAGCTAGCCAGTGACTGATGCAGTTAGCAAGTGACTGAGGCAGCTAGCTAGTGATTGAGGCAGTTAGCCAGTTACTACGGCAGCTAGCCAATAATTGAGACAATTAGTCAGTGACTGAGACAGCTAGCCATTCGCTGAGACAGCTAGCCAGTGACTGAGATAGCTAGACAGTAATTGAGACAGCTAGTCAGTGACTTTGTCAGCTAGCCAGTGACTGAAAAAGCTAGCCAGTGAATGACACAGCTACCCAGTGACTGAGTCAGCTAGACAGTGATTGAGACAGCGAGCCGATGATTGAGACAGCTAGCCAGTGATGGAGGCAGGTGGACAGTGACTGAGATAGCTAGCCAGTGACTGAGGCAGCTAGCTAGTGATTGAGACAGTTAGCCAGTGACTGAGCATCTAGACAGTAATTAAGTCAATTAGACAGTGACTGAGACAGCTAGCCAGTGGCTGTGGCAGCTAGCCAGAGATTGAGACAGCTAGCCAGTAATTGAGACAGCAATCCAGTGTCTGAGACAGGTATTCAGTAATTGAGACAGCTTGCCAGTGACTGATGCAGTTAGCCAGTGATTGAGACAATTATACAGTGACTGAGACAGCTAGCCATTCGCTGAGACAGCTAGCCAGTGACTGAGACAGCTAGCCAGCGATTGAGACAACTAGACAGTGACTGAGGCTGCTAGACATTGACTGACACAGCTAACCAGTGATTGAGACAATTAGACAGTGGCTGAGACAGATAGCCAATGGTTGAGACAGCTAGCCAGTGTCTGAGACAGCTATTCAGTAATTGAGACAGCTAGCCAGTGACTGATGCAGTTAGCCAGTGACTGAGGCAGCTAGCCAGTGACTAAGATAGCTAGCCAATGACAGAGACAGCTAGCCAGTGTTTGAGACAGCTAGCCAGTGACTGGGACAGCTAACCAGTGGCTGAGACAGCTAACCAATGACTGAAAAAGCTAGCCAGTGAATGACACAGCTAGCCAGTGACTGAGTCAGCTAGACAATGACTGAGTCATTGAGCCAGTGATTGAGACAGCTAACCAGTGACGGGCGCAGGTAGCCAGTGACTGTGGCAGGTAGCCAGTGACTGAGACAGCTAGCCAGTGACTGTGGCAGCTAGCCAGCGATTGAGACAGCTAGCCAGTAATTGAGACAGCTAGCCAATGTCTGAGACAGCTATTCATTAATTGAGACAGCGAGCCAGTGACTGATGCAGTTAGCCAGGGACTGAGGCAGCTAGCTAGTGATTGAGACCGTTAGCCAGTGACTGAGGCAGCTAGCCAATAATTGAGACAATTAGACAGTGACTGAGACAGCTAGCCAGTGACTGAGATAGCTAACCAGTAATTGAGACAGCTAGCCAGTGACTGAGTCAGCTAGCGAGTGATTGGGTCAGCTAGCCAGTGACTGAGATAGCTAGCCAATGACTGAGAATGCTAGCCAGTGATTGAGACAGCTAGCCAGTGACTGGGTCAGCCAGCCAGTGCCTGAGACAGCTCGCAGTGACTGATTCATCTAGACAGTGACTGAGCCAGCAAGCCGGTGATTGGGACAGCTAGCCAGTGTTGGAGGCAGCTAGCCAGTGACTGTGGCTTGTAGCCAGTGACTGAGACAGCTGGCCATTAAATGAGACTGCGAGCCAGTGACTGAGGCAGCTGGCCAGTGACTGTGGCAGCTATCCAGAGTTGGAGACAGCTAGCCAGTGTCTGAGACAGCTATTCAGTAATTGAGACAGCTAGCCAGTGACTGATGCAGTTAGCCAGTGACTGAGGCAGCTAGCCAGTGATTGAGACAACTAGCCAGTGACTGAGATAGCTAGCCAGTGACTGAGGAAGCTAGCTAGTGATTGAGACAGTTAGCCAGTGATTGAGCAGCTAGCCAGTAATTGAGACAATTAGACAGTGACTGAGACAGCTAGCCAGTGACTGAGATAGCTTGCCAGTAACTGAGACAGCTAGCCATTGACTGGGGCAGCTAACCAGTGATTGAGACAACTAGCCAGTGACTGAGATAGCTAGCCAATGACTGAGACAGCTAGCCAGTTATTGAGACAGCTAGCCTGTGACTGGGACAGCTAGCAAATGGCTGAGACAGCTAGCAGTGACTGAGGCAACTAGCCAGTGACTGAGACAGCTAACCAACGACTGAAAAAGCTAGCCAGTGAATGACACAGCTACCCAGTGACTGAGTCAGCTAGACAGTGACTGAGCCAGCGAGCCGGTGATTGAGACAGCTAGCCAGTGGCGGAGGCAGCTGGACAGTGACTGTGGCAGCTAGCCAGTGACTGAAACAGCTATTCAGTAATTGAAACAGCTTGCCAGTGACTGGTGCAGTTAGCCAGTGAATGTGACAATTAGACAGTGACTGAGACAGCTAGCCATTCGCTGAGACAGCTAGCCAGCGATTGAGACAACTAGACAGTGACTGAGGCATTTAGGCATTGACTGACACAGCTAGCCTGTGATTGAGACAATTAGACAGTGGTTGAGACAGATAGCCAATGGCTGAGATAGCTAGCCAGTGACTGAGATAGCTAGCCATTTATGGAGACAGCTAGCCAGTGACCGAGGCAGCTAGCCAGTGATTGAGACAGCTAGCCAGAGACTAAGATAGCTAGCCAATGACAGAGACAGCTAGCCAGTGATTGAGACAGCTAGCCAGTGACTGGGACAGCTAGCCAGTGGCTGAGACAGCTAACCAAAGACTGAAAAAGCTAGCCAGTGAACGACACAGCTAGCCAGTGACTGAGTCAGCTAGACAATGACTGAGCCAGTGCGCCAGTGATTGAGACAGCTAGCCAGTGACGGACGCAGCTAGCCAGTGACTGTGGCAGCTAGCCAGTGACTGAGACATCAATACAGTTATTGAGACTGCTAGCCAGTGACTGAGACAGCTAACCAGTGACTGTGGCAGCTAGCCAGCGATTGAGACAGCTAGCCAGTAATTGAGACAGCTAGACAATGTCTGAGACAGCTATTCAGTAATTGAAACAACTAGCCAGTGACTAATGCAGTTAGCCAGTGACTGAGGCAGCTAGCTAGTGATTGAGACAGTTAGCCAGTGACTGAGGCAGCTAGCCAATAATTGAGACAATTAGACAGTGACTGAGACAGCTAGCCATTCGCTGAGACAGCTAGCCAGTGACTGAGATAGCTAGCCAGTAATTGAGACAGCTAGCCAGTGACTGAGTCAGCTAGTGAGTGATTGAATCAGCTGGCCAGTGCCTGAGATAGCTAGCCAATGACTGAGAATGCTAGCCAGTGATTGAGACAGCTAGCCAGTGACTGGGACAGCCAGCCAGTGCCTGAGACAGCTAGCCAGTGACTGATTCAGCTAGAGATTGACTGAGCCAGCGAGCCGGTGATTGGGACAGCTAACCAGTGACGGAGGCATCTAGCCAGTGACTGTGGCAGCTAGCCAGCAATTGAGACAGCTAGCCAGTGTCTGAGACAGCTAGCCAGAGATTGAGACAGCTAGCCAGAGATTGAGACAGCTAGCCAGTGTCTGAGACAGCTATTCAGTAATTGAGACAGCTAGCCAGTGACTGATGCAGTTAGCCAGTGACTGAGGCAGCTAGCCAGTGATTGAGACAGCTAGCCAGTGACTGAGATAGCTAGCCAGTGACTGAGGCAGCTAGCTAGTGTTTGAGACAGTTAGCCAGTGACTGAGGCAGCTAGCCAGTGATTGAGACAAATAGACAGTGACTGAGACAGCTAGCCATTGGCTGAGACAGCTAGCCAGTGACTGAGACAGCTAGCCAGAGATTGAGACAGCTAGCCAGTGTCTGAGACAGCTATTCAGTAATTGAGACAGCTAGCCAGTGACTGATGCAGTTAGCCAGTGACTGAGGCAGCTAGCCAATGATTGAGACAGCTAGCCAGTGACTGAGATAGCTAGCCAGTGACTGAGGCAGCTAGCTAGTGATTGAGACAGTTAGCCAGTGACTGAGCAGCTAGACAGTAATTAAGTCAATTAGACAGTGACTGAGACAGCTAGCCAGTGTCTGAGACAGCTAGCCAGTGACTGAGATAGATTTCCAGTAATTGAGACAGCTAGCCAGTGACTGAGTCAGCTAGCGAGTGATTGACTCTGTTAGCCAGTGACTGAGATAGCTAGCCAATGACTGCGAATGCTTGCCAGTGATTGAGACAGCTAGCCAGTGACTGGGACAGCCAGCCAGTGCCTGAGACAGCTAGCCAGTGACTGATTCAGCTAGACAGTGACTGAGCCAGTGAGCCGTTGATTTGGACAGCTAGCCAGTGACGGAGGCAGCTAGCCAGTGACTGTGGCAGGTAGTCACTGACTGAGCCAGCTGGCCATTAATTGAGACTGCGAGCCAGTGACTGAGGCAGCTGGCCAGTGACTGTGGCAGCTAGCCAGAGATGAGTCAGCGAGCAAGTGTCTGAGACAGCTATTCAGTAATTGAGACAGCTAGCCAGTGACGGATGCAGTTAGCCAGTGACTGAGGCAGCTAGCAGTGATTGCGACAACTAGCCAGTGACTGAGATAGCTAGCCAGTGACTGAGATAGCTATCCAGTAATTGAGACAGCTAGCCAGTGTCTGAGGCAGCTAGCTAGTGATTGAGAAAGCTAGCCATTAATTGAGACTGCTAGCCAATGCCTGAGACATCTAGCCAGTGACTGTGGCAGCTAGCCAGCAATTGAGACAGCTAGCCAGTAATTGATACAGCTAGCCAATGTCTGAGACAGCTATTCAGTAATTGAGACAGCTAGCCAGTGACTGATGCAGTTAGCAAGTGACTGAGGCAGCTAGCTAGTGATTGAGGCAGTTAGCCAGTTACTAAGGCAGCTAGCCAATAATTGAGACAATTAGTCAGTGACTGAGACAGCTAGCCATTCGCTGAAACAGCTAGCCAGTGACTGAGATAGCTAGACAGTAATTGAGACAGCTAGTCAGTGACTTAGTCAGCTAGCCAGTGACTGAAAAAGCTAGCCAGTGAATGACACAGCTAGCCAGTGACTGAGTCAGCTAGACAGTGATTGAGCCAGCGAGCCGATGATTGAGACAGCTAGCCAGTGATGGAGACAACTAGCCAGTGACTGAGATAGCTAGCCAGTGACTGAGGCAGCTAGCTAGTGATTGAGACAGTTAGCCAGTGACTGAGCATCTAGACAGTAATTAAGTCAATTAGACAGTGACTGAGACAGCTAGCCAGTGGCTGTGGCAGCTAGCCAGAGATTGAGACAGCTAGCCAGTAATTGAGACAGCAATCCAGTGTCTGAGACAGGTATTCAGTAATTGAGACAGCTTGCCAGTGACTGATGCAGTTAGCCAGTGATTGAGACAATTATACAGTGACTGAGACAGCTAGCCATTCGCTGAGACAGCTAGCCAGTGACTGAGACAGCTAGCCAGCGATTGAGACAACTAGACAGTGACTGAGGCTGCTAGACATTGACTGACACAGCTAACCAGTGATTGAGACAATTAGACAGTGGCTGAGACAGATAGCCAATGGATGAGATAGCTAGCCAGTGACTGAGAGAGCTAGGCATTTATGGAGACAGCTAGCCAGTGACTGAGGCAGCTAGCCAGTGATTGAGACAGCTAGCCAGTGACTGAGATAGCTAGCCAATGACAGAGACAGCTATCCAGTGATTGAGACAGCTAGCCAGTGACTGGGACAGCTAACCAGTGGCTGAGACAGCTAACCAATGACTGAAAAAGCTAGCCAGTGAATGACACAGCTAGCCAGTGACTGAGTCAGCTAGACAATGACTGAGCCATTGAGCCAGTGATTGAGACAGCTAGCCAGTGACGGGCGCAGCTAGCCAGTGACTGTGGCAGGTAGCCAGTGACTGAGACAGCTAGCCAGTGACTGTGGCAGCTAGCCAGCAATTGAGACAGCTATCCAGTAATTGAGACAGCTAGCCAATGTCTGAGACAGCTATTCATTAATTGAGACAGCGAGCCAGTGACTGATGCAGTTAGCCAGGGACTGAGGCAGCTAGCTAGTGATTGAGACAGTTAGCCAGTGACTGAGGCAGCTAGCCAATAATTGAGACAATTAGACAGTGACTGAGACAGCTAGCCAGTGACTGAGATAGCTAACCAGTAATTGAGACAGCTAGCCAGTGACTGAGTCAGCTATCGAGTGATTGGGTCATCTAGCCAGTGACTGAGATAGCTAGCCAATGACTGAGAATGCTAGCCAGTGATTGAGACAGCTAGCCAGTGACTGGGTCAGCCAGCCAGTGCCTGAGACAGCTAGCAGTGACTGATTCATCTAGACAGTGACTGAGCCAGCGAGCCGGTGATTGGGACAGCTAGCCAGTGATGGAGGCAGCTAGCCAGTGACTGTTGTTGGTAGCCAGTGACTGAGACAGCTGGCCATTAAATGAGACTGCGAGCCAGTGACTGAGACAGCTAGCCAGTGTCTGAGACAGCTATTCAGTAATTGAGACAGCTAGCCAGTGACTGATGCAGTTAGCCAGTGACTGAGGCAGCTAGCCAGTGATTGAGACAACTAGCCAGTGACTGAGATAGCTAGCCAGTGACTGAGGAAGCTAGCTAGTGATTGAGACAGTTAGCCAGTGACTGAGCAGCTAGCCAGTAATTGAGACAATTAGACAGTGACTGAGACAGCTAGCCAGTGACTGAGATAGCTTGCCAGTAACTGAGACAGCTAGCCATTGACTGGGGCAGCTAACCAGTGATTGAGACAACTAGCCAGTGACTGAGATAGCTAGCCAATGACTGAGACAGCTAGCCAGTTATTGAGACAGCTAGCCTGTGACTGGGACAGCTAGCAAATGGCTGAGACAGCTAGCAGTGACTGAGGCAACTAGCCAGTGACTGAGACAGCTAACCAACGACTGAAAAAGCTAGCCAGTGAATGACACAGCTACCCAGTGACTGAGTCAGCTAGACAGTGACTGAGCCAGCGAGCCGGTGATTGAGACAGCTAGCCAGTGGCGGAGGCAGCTGGACAGTGACTGTGGCAGCTAGCCAGTGTCTGAAACAGCTATTCAGTAATTGAGACAGCTTGCCAGTGACTGGTGCAGTTAGCCAGTGAATGTGACAATTAGACAGTGACTGAGACAGCTAGCCATTCGCTGAGACAGCTAGCCAGCGATTGAGACAACTAGACAGTGACTGAGGCATTTAGGCATTGACTGACACAGCTAGCCTGTGATTGAGACAATTAGACAGTGGTTGAGACAGATAACCAATGGCTGAGATAGCTAGCCAGTGACTGAGATAGCTAGCCATTTATGGAGACAGCTAGCCAGTGACCGAGGCAGCTAGCCAGTGATTGAGACAGCTAGCCAGAGACTAAGATAGCTAGCCAATGACAGAGACAGCTAGCCAGTGATTGAGACAGCTAGCCAGTGACTGGGACAGCTAGCCAGTGGCTGAGACAGCTAACCAAAGACTGAAAAAGCTAGCCAGTGAATGACACAGCTAGCCAGTGACTGAGTCAGCTAGACAATGACTGAGCCAGTGCGCCAGTGATTGAGACAGCTAGCCAGTGACGGACGCAGCTAGCCAGTGTCTGTGGCAGGTAGCCAGTGACTGAGACATCAAGACAGTAATTGAGACTGCTAGCCAGTGACTGATTCAGCTAACAATTGACTGTGGCAGCTAGCCAGCGATTAGGACAGCTAGCCAGTACTTGAGACAGCTAGACAATGTCTGAGACAGCTATTCAGTAATTGAAACAACTAGCCAGTGACTAATGCAGTTAGCCAGTTACTGAGGCAGATAGCTAGTGATTGAGACAGTTAGCCAGTGAATGAGGCAGCTAGCCAATAATTGAGACAATTAGACAGTGACTGAGACAGCTAGCCATTCGCTGAGACAGCTAGCCAGTGACTGAGATAGCTAGCCAGTAATTGAGACAGCTAGCCAGTGACTGAGTCAGCTAGTGAGTGATTGAATCAGCTGGCCAGTGCCTGAGATAGCTAGCCAATGACTGAGAATGCTAGCCAGTGATTGAGACAGCTAGCCAGTGACTGGGACAGCCAGCCAGTGCCTGAGACAGCTAGCCAGTGACTGATTCAGCTAGAGATTGACTGAGCCAGCGAGCCGGTGATTGGGACAGCTAGCCAGTGACGGAGGCATCTAGCCAGTGACTGTGGCAGCTAGCCAGCAATTGAGACAGCTAGCCAGTGTCTGAGACAGCTAGCCAGAGATTGAGACAGCTAGCCAGAGATTGAGACAGCTAGCCAGTGTCTGAGACAGCTATTCAGTAATTGAGACAGCTAGCCAGTGACTGATGCAGTTAGCCAATGACTGAGGCAGCTAGCTAGTGATTGAGACAGTTAGCCAGTGACTGTGGCAGCTAGCCAGTGATTGAGACAAATAGACAGTGACTGAGACAGCTAGCCATTGGCGGAGACAGCTAGCCAGTGACTGAGACAGCTAGCCAGAGATTGAGACAGCTAGCCAGTGTCTGAGACAGCTATTCAGTAATTGAGACAGCTAGCCAGTGACTGATGCAGTTAGCCAGTGACTGAGGCAGCTAGCCAGTGATTGAGACAGCTAGCCAGTGACTGAGATAGCTAGCCAGTGACTGAGGCAGCTAGCTAGTGTTTGAGACAGTTAGCCAGTGACTGAGGCAGCTAGCCAGTGATTGAGACAAATAGACAGTGACTGAGACAGCTAGCCATTGGCTGAGACAGCTAGCCAGTGACTGAGACAGCTAGCCAGAGATTGAGACAGCTAGCCAGTGTCTGAGACAGCTATTCAGTAATTGAGACAGCTAGCCAGTGACTGATGCAGTTAGCCAGTGACTGAGGCAGCTAGCCAGTGATTGAGACAGCTAGCCAGTGACTGAGATAGCTAGCCAGTGACTGAGGCAGCTAGCTAGTGATTGAGACAGTTAGCCAGTGACTGAGACAGCTAGCCAGTGACTGAGATAGCTAGCCAGTAATTGAGACAGCTAGCCAGTGACTGAGTCAGCTAGTGAGTGATTGAATCAGCTGGCCAGTGCCTGAGATAGCTAGCCAATGACTGAGAATGCTAGCCAGTGATTGAGACAGCTAGCCAGTGACTGGGACAGCCAGCCAGTGCCTGAGACAGCTAGCCAGTGACTGATTCAGCTAGAGATTGACTGAGCCAGCGAGCCGGTGATTGGGACAGCTAGCCAGTGACAGAGGCATCTAGCCAGTGACTGTGGCAGCTAGCCAGCAATTGAGACAGCTAGCCAGTGTCTGAGACAGCTATTCAGTAATTGAGACAGCTAGCCAGTGACTGATGCAGTTAGCCAATGACTGAGGCAGCTAGCTAGTGATTGAGACAGTTAGCCAGTGACTGTGGCAGCTAGCCAGTGATTGAGACAAATAGACAGTGACTGAGAGAGCTAGCCATTGGCTGAGACAGCTAGCCAGTGACTGAGACAGCTAGCCAGAGATTGAGACAGCTAGCCAGTGTCTGAGACAGCTATTCAGTAATTGAGACAGCTAGCCAGTGACTGATGCAGTTAGCCAGTGACTGAGGCAGCTAGCCAGTGATTGAGACAGCTAGCCAGTGACTGAGATAGCTAGCCAGTGACTGAGGCAGCTAGCTAGTGTTTGAGACAGTTAGCCAGTGACTGAGGCAGCTAGCCAGTGATTGAGACAAATAGACAGTGACTGAGACAGCTAGCCATTGGCTGAGACAGCTAGCCAGTGACTGAGACAGCTAGCCAGAGATTGAGACAGCTAGCCAGTGTCTGAGACAGCTATTCAGTAATTGAGACAGCTAGCCAGTGACTGATGCAGTTAGCCAGTGACTGAGGCAGCTAGCCAGTGATTGAGACAGCTAGCCAGTGACTGAGATAGCTAGCCAGTGACTGAGGCAGCTAGCTAGTGATTGAGACAGTTAGCCAGTGACTGAGCAGCTAAACAGTAATTAATTCAATTAGACTGTGACTGAGACAGCTAGACAGTGTCTGAGACAGCTAGCCAGTGACTGAGATAGATTTCCAGTAATTGAGACAGCTAGCCAGTGAATGAGTCAGCTAGCGAGTGATTGACTCTGTTAGCCAGTAACTGAGATATCTAGCCAATGACTGCGAATGCTTGCCAGTGATTGAGACAGCTAGCCAGTGACTGGGACAGCCAGCCAGTGCCTGAGACAGCTAGCCAGTGACTGATTCAGCTAGACAGTGACTGAGCCAGTGAGCCATTGATTTGGACAGCTAGCCAGTGACGGAGGCAGCTAGCCAGTGACTTTGGCAGGTAGCCACTGACTGAGCCAGCTGGCCATTAATTGAGACTGCGAGCCAGTGACTGAGGCAGCTGGCCAGTGACTGTGGCAGCTAGCCAGAGATGAGTCAGCGAGCAAGTGTCTGAGACAGCTATTCAGTAATTGAGACAGCTAGCCAGTGACTGATGCAGTTAGCCAGTGACTGAGGCAGCTAGCCAGTGATTGAGACAACTAGCCAGTGACTGAGATAGCTAGCCAGTGACTGAGATAGCTATCCAGTAATTGAGACAGCTAGCCAGTGTCTGAGGCAGCTAGCCAGTGATTGAGAAAGCTAGCCATTAATTGAGACTGCTAGCCAATGCCTGAGACATCTAGCCAGTGACTGTGGCAGCTAGCCAGCAATTGAGACAGCTAGCCAGTAATTGATACAGCTAGCCAATGTCTGAGACAGCTATTCAGTAATTGAGACAGCTAGCCAGTGACTGATGCAGTTAGCAAGTGACTGAGGCAGCTAGCTAGTGATTGAGGCAGTTAGCCAGTTACTACGGCAGCTAGCCAATAATTGAGACAATTAGTCAGTGACTGAGACAGCTAGCCATTCGCTGAGACAGCTAGCCAGTTACTGAGATAGCTAGACAGTAATTGAGACAGCTAGTCAGTGACTTTGTCAGCTAGCCAGTGACTGAAAAAGCTAGCCAGTGAATGACACAGCTACCCAGTGACTGAGTCAGCTAGACAGTGATTGAGCCAGCGAGCCGCTGATTGAGACAGCTAGCCAGTGATGGAGGCAGGTGGACAGTGACTGTAGCAGGTAGCCTGTGACTAAGACAGCTACAAATTATTTGAGTCTGCTAGCCAGTGACTGAGACAGCTAGCCCGTAATTGAGACAGCTAGCCAGTGTCTGAGACAGCTATTCAGTAATTGAGACAGCTTGCCAGTGACTGATGCAGTTAGCCAGTGATTGAGACAACTAGACAGTGACTGAGACAGCTAGCCATTCGCTGAGACAGCTAGCCAGTGACTGAGACAGCTAGCCAGCGATTGAGACAACTAGACAGTGACTGAGGCTGCTAGACATTGACTGACACAGCTAGCCAGTGATTGAGACAATTAGACAGTGGCTGAGACAGATAGCCAATGGCTGAGATAGCTAGCTAGTGACTGAGATAGCTAGCCATTTATGGAGACAGCTAGCCAGTGACCGAGGCAGCTAGCCAATGATTGAGACAGCTAGCCAGTGACTGAGATAGCTAGCCAATGACAGAGACAGCTAGCCAGTGATTGAGACAGCTAGCCAGTGACTAGGACAGCTAGTCAGTGGCTGAGACAGCTAACCAATGACTGAAAAAGCTAGCCAGTGAATGACACAGCTAGCCAGTGACTGAGTCAGCTAGACAATGACTGAGCCAGTGAGCCAGTGATTGAGACAGCTAGCCAGTGATGGGCGCAGGTAGCCAGTGACTGAGACAGCTAGCCATTAATTGAGACTGCTAGCCAGTGACTGTGGCAGCTAGCCAGCGATTGAGACAGCTAGCCAGTAATTGAGACAGCTAGCCATTGTCTGAGACAGCTATTCAGTAATTGAAACAACTAGCCAGTGACTGATGCAATTAGCCAGTGACTGAGGCAGCTAGCTAGTGATTGAGACAGTTAGCCAGTGAATGAGGCAGCTAGCCAGTGACTGAGGCAGCTAGCTAGTGATTGAGACAGTTAGCCAGTGAATGAGGCAGCTAGCCAGTAATTGAGACAGCAATCCAGTGTCTGAGACAGGTATTCAGTAATTGAGACAGCTTGCCAGTGACTGATGCAGTTAGCCAGTGATTGAGACAATTATACAGTGACTGAGACAGCTAGCCATTCGCTGAGACAGCTAGCCAGTGACTGAGACAGCTAGCCAGCGATTGAGACAACTAGACAGTGACTGAGGCTGCTAGACATTGACTGACACAGCTAACCAGTGATTGAGACAATTAGACAGTGGCTGAGACAGATAGCCAATGGATGAGATAGCTAGCCAGTGACTGAGAGAGCTAGGCATTTATGGAGACAGCTAGCCAGTGACTGAGGCAGCTAGCCAGTGATTGAGACAGCTAGCCAGTGACTGAGATAGCTAGCCAATGACAGAGACAGCTATCCAGTGATTGAGACAGCTAGCCAGTGACTGGGACAGCTAACCAGTGGCTGAGACAGCTAACCAATGACTGAAAAAGCTAGCCAGTGAATGACACAGCTAGCCAGTGACTGAGCCAGCTAGACAATGACTGAGCCATTGAGCCAGTGATTGAGACAGCTAGCCAGTGACGGGCACAGCTAGCCAGTGACTGTGGCAGGTAGCCAGTGACTGAGACAGCTAGCCAGTGACTGTGGCAGCTAGCCAGCAATTGAGACAGCTATCCAGTAATTGAGACAGCTAGCCAATGTCTGAGACAGCTATTCATTAATTGAGACAGCGAGCCAGTGACTGATGCAGTTAGCCAGGGACTGAGGCAGCTAGCTAGTGATTGAGACAGTTAGCCAGTGACTGAGGCAGCTAGCCACTAATTGAGACAATTAGACAGTGACTGAGACAGCTAGCCAGTGACTGAGATAGCTAACCAGTAATTGAGACAGCTAGCCAGTGACTGAGTCAGCTAGCGAGTGATTGGGTCAGCTAGCCAGTGACTGAGATAGCTAGCCAATGACTGAGAATGCTAGCCAGTGATTGAGACAGCTAGCCAGTGACTGGGTCAGCCAGCCAGTGCCTGAGACAGCTCGCAGTGACTGATTCATCTAGACAGTGACTGAGCCAGCGAGCCGGTGATTGGGACAGCTAGCCAGTGATGGAGGCAGCTAGCCAGTGACTGTTGTTGGTAGCCAGTGACTGAGACAGCTGGCCATTAAATGAGACTGCGAGCCAGTGACTGAGACAGCTAGCCAGTGTCTGAGACAGCTATTCAGTAATTGAGACAGCTAGCCAGTGACTGATGCAGTTAGCCAGTGACTGTGGCAGCTAGCCAGTGATTGAGACAACTAGCCAGTGACTGAGATAGCTAGCCAGTGACTGAGGAAGCTAGCTAGTGATTGAGACAGTTAGCCAGTGACTGAGCAGCTAGCCAGTAATTGAGACAATTAGACAGTGACTGAGACAGCTAGCCAGTGACTGAGATAGCTTGCCAGTAACTGAGACAGCTAGCCATTGACTGGGGCAGCTAACCAGTGATTGAGACAACTAGCCAGTGACTGAGATAGCTAGCCAATGACTGAGACAGCTAGCCAGTTATTGAGACAGCTAGCCTGTGACTGGGACAGCTAGCAAATGGCTGAGACAGCTAGCAGTGACTGAGGCATCTAGCCAGTGACTGAGACAGCTAACCAACGACTGAAAAAGCTAGCCAGTGAATGACACAGCTACCCAGTGACTGAGTCAGCTAGACAGTGACTGAGCCAGCGAGCCGGTGATTGAGACAGCTAGCCAGTGGCGGAGGCAGCTGGACAGTGACTGTGGCAGCTAGCCAGTGTCTGAAACAGCTATTCAGTAATTGAGACAGCTTGCCAGTGACTGGTGCAGTTAGCCAGTGAATGTGACAATTAGACAGTGACTGAGACAGCTAGCCATTCGCTGAGACAGCTAGCCAGCGATTGAGACAACTAGACAGTGACTGAGGCATTTAGGCATTGACTGACACAGCTAGCCTGTGATTGAGACAATTAGACAGTGGTTGAGACAGATAACCAATGGCTGAGATAGCTAGCCAGTGACTGAGATAGCTAGGCATTTATGGAGACAGCTAGCCAGTGACCGAGGCAGCTAGCCAGTGATTGAGACAGCTAGCCAGAGACTAAGATAGCTAGCCAATGACAGAGACAGCTAGCCAGTGATTGAGACAGCTAGCCAGTGACTGGGACAGCTAGCCAGTGGCTGAGACAGCTAACCAAAGACTGAAAAAGCTAGCCAGTGAATGACACAGCTAGCCAGTGACTGAGTCAGCTAGACAATGACTGAGCCAGTGCACCAGTGATTGAGACAGCTAGCCAGTGACGGACGCAGCTAGCCAGTGTCTGTGGCAGGTAGCCAGTGACTGAGACATCAAGACAGTAATTGAGACTGCTAGCCAGTGACTGATTCAGCTAACAATTGACTGTGGCAGCTAGCCAGCGATTAGGACAGCTAGCCAGTACTTGAGACAGCTAGACAATGTCTGAGACAGCTATTCAGTAATTGAAACAACTAGCCAGTGACTAATGCAGTTAGCCAGTTACTGAGGCAGCTAGCTAGTGATTGAGACAGTTAGCCGGTGACTGAGGCAGCTAGCCAATAATTGAGACAATTAGACAGTGACTGAGACAGCTAGCCATTCGCTGAGACAGCTAGCCAGTGACTGAGATAGCTAGCCAGTAATTGAGACAGCTAGCCAGTGACTGAGTCAGCTAGTGAGTGATTGAATCAGCTGGCCAGTGCCTGAGATAGCTAGCCAATGACTGAGAATGCTAGCCAGTGATTGAGACAGCTAGCCAGTGACTGGGACAGCCAGCCAGTGCCTGAGACAGCTAGCCAGTGACTGATTCAGCTAGAGATTGACTGAGCCAGCGAGCCGGTGATTGGGACAGCTAGCCAGTGACAGAGGCATCTAGCCAGTGACTGTGGCAGCTAGCCAGCAATTGAGACAGCTAGCCAGTGTCTGAGACAGCTATTCAGTAATTGAGACAGCTAGCCAGTGACTGATGCAGTTAGCCAATGACTGAGGCAGCTAGCTAGTGATTGAGACAGTTAGCCAGTGACTGTGGCAGCTAGCCAGTGATTGAGACAAATAGACAGTGACTGAGAGAGCTAGCCATTGGCTGAGACAGCTAGCCAGTGACTGAGACAGCTATTCAGTAATTGAGACAGCTAGCCAGTGACTGATGCAGTTAGCCAGTGACTGAGGCAGCTAGCCAGTGATTGAGACAGCTAGCCAGTGACTGAGATAGCTAGCCAGTGACTGAGGCAGCTAGCTAGTGTTTGAGACAGTTAGCCAGTGACTGAGGCAGCTAGCCAGTGATTGAGACAAATAGACAGTGACTGAGACAGCTAGCCATTGGCTGAGACAGCTAGCCAGTGACTGAGACAGCTAGCCAGGGATTGAGACAGCTAGCCAGTGTCTGAGACAGCTATTCAGTAATTGAGACAGCTAGCCAGTGACTGATGCAGTTAGCCAGTGACTGAGGCAGCTAGCCAGTGATTGAGACAGCTAGCCAGTGACTGAGATAGCTAGCCAGTGACTGAGGCAGCTAGCTAGTGATTGAGACAGTTAGCCAGTGACTGAGCAGCTAAACAGTAATTAATTCAATTAGACTGTGACTGAGACAGCTAGCCAGTGTCTGAGACAGCTAGCCAGTGACTGAGATAGATTTCCAGTAATTGAGACAGCTAGCCAGTGACTGAGTCAGCTAGCGAGTGATTGACTCTGTTAGCCAGTGACTGAGATAGCTAGCCAATGACTGCGAATGCTTGCCAGTGATTGAGACAGCTAGCCAGTGACTGGGACAGCCAGCCAGTGCCTGAGACAGCTAGCCAGTGACTGATTCAGCTAGACAGTGACTGAGCCAGTGAGCCGTTGATTTGGACAGCTAGCCAGTGACGGAGGCAGCTAGCCAGTGACTGTGGAAGGTAGCCACTGACTGAGCCAGCTGGCCATTAATTGAGACTGCGAGCCAGTGACTGAGGCAGCTGGCCAGTGACTGTGGCAGCTAGCCAGAGATGAGTCAGCGAGCAAGTGTCTGAGACAGCTATTCAGTAATTGAGACAGCTAGCCAGTGACTGATGCAGTTAGCCAGTGACTGAGGCAGCTAGCCAGTGATTGAGACAACTAGCCAGTGACTGAGATAGCTAGCCAGTGACTGAGATAGCTATCCAGTAATTGAGACAGCTAGCCAGTGTCTGAGGCAGCTAGCCAGTGATTGAGAAAGCTAGCCATTAATTGAGACTGCTAGCCAATGCCTGAGACATCTAGCCAGTGACTGTGGCAGCTAGCCAGCAATTGAGATAGCTAGCCAGTAATTGATACAGCTAGCCAATGTCTGAGACAGCTATTCAGTAATTGAGACAGCTAGCCAGTGACTGATGCAGTTAGCAAGTGACTGAGGCAGCTAGCTAGTGATTGAGGCAGTTAGCCAGTTACTACGGCAGCTAGCCAATAATTGAGACAATTAGTCAGTGACTGAGACAGCTAGCCATTCGCTGAGACAGCTAGCCAGTGACTGAGATAGCTAGACAGTAATTGAGACAGCTAGTCAGTGACTTTGTCAGCTAGCCAGTGACTGAAAAAGCTAGCCAGTGAATGACACAGCTACCCAGTGACTGAGTCAGCTAGACAGTGATTGAGCCAGCGAGCCGATGATTGAGACAGCTAGCCAGTGATGGAGGCAGGTGGACAGTGACTGTAGCAGGTAGCCTGTGACTAAGACAGCTACAAATTATTTGAGTCTGCTAGCCAGTGAATGAGACAGCTAGCCCGTAATTGAGACAGCTAGCCAGTGTCTGAGACAGCTATTCAGTAATTGAGACAGCTTGCCAGTGACTGATGCAGTTAGCCAGTGATTGAGACAACTAGACAGTGACTGAGACAGCTAGCCATTCGCTGAGACAGCTAGCCAGTGACTGAGACAGCTAGCCAGCGATTGAGACAACTAGACAGTGACTGAGGCTGCTAGACATTGACTGACACAGCTAGCCAGTGATTGAGACAATTAGACAGTGGCTGAGACAGAGAGCCAATGGCTGAGATAGCTAGCTAGTGACTGAGATAGCTAGCCATTTATGGAGACAGCTAGCCAGTGACCGAGGCAGCTAGCCAATGATTGAGACAGCTAGCCAGTGACTGAGATAGCTAGCCAATGACAGAGACAGCTATCCAGTGATTGAGACAGCTAGCCAGTGACTAGGACAGCTAGTCAGTGGCTGAGACAGCTAACCAATGACTGAAAAAGCTAGCCAGTGAATGACACAGCTAGCCAGTGACTGAGTCAGCTAGACAATGACTGAGCCAGTGAGCCAGTGATTGAGACAGCTAGCCAGCGATTGAGACAACTAGACAGTGACTGAGACTGCTAGACATTGACTGACACAGCTAACCAGTGATTGAGACAATTAGACAGTGGATGAGACAGATAGCCAATGGATGAGATAGCTAGCCAGTGACTGAGATAGCTAGGCATTTATGGAGACAGCTAGCCAGTGACCGAGGCAGCTAGCCAGTGTTTGAGGCAGCTAGCCAGTGACTAAGATAGCTAGCCAATGACAGAGACAGCTAGCCAGTGATTGAGACAGCTAGCCAGTGACTGGGACAGCTAACCAGTGGCTGAGACAGCTAACCAATGACTGAAAAAGCTAGCCAGTGAATGACACAGCTAGCCAGTGACTGAGTCAGCTAGACAATGACTGAGTCATTGAGCCAGTGATTGAGACAGCTAACCAGTGACGGGCGCAGGTAGCCAGTGACTGTGGCAGGTAGCCAGTGACTGAGACAGCTAGCCAGTGACTGTGGCAGCTAGCCAGCGATTGAGACAGCTAGCCAGTAATTGAGACAGCTAGCCAATGTCTGAGACAGCTATTCATTAATTGAGACAGCGAGCCAGTGACTGATGCAGTTAGCCAGTGACTGAGGCAGCTAGCTAGTGATTGAGACCGTTAGCCAGTGACTGAGGCAGCTAGCCAATAATTGAGACAATTAGACAGTGACTGAGACAGCTAGCCAGTGACTGAGATAGCTAACCAGTAATTGAGACAGCTAGCCAGTGACTGAGTCAGCTAGCTAGTGATTGGGTCAGCTAGCCAGTGACTGAGATAGCTAGCCAATGACTGAGAATGCTAGCCAGTGATTGAGACAGCTAGCCAGTGACTGGGTCAGCCAGCCAGTGCCTGAGACAGCTCGCAGTGACTGATTCATCTAGACAGTGACTGAGCCAGCAAGCCGGTGATTGGGTCAGCTAGCCAGTGATGGAGGCAGCTAGCCAGTGACTGTGGCTTGTAGCCAGTGACTGAGACAGCTGGCCATTAAATGAGACTGCGAGCCAGTGACTGAGGCAGCTGGCCAGTGACTGTGGCAGCTATCCAGAGTTGGAGACAGCTAGCCAGTGTCTGAGACAGCTATTCAGTAATTGAGACAGCTAGCCAGTGACTGATGCAGTTAGCCAGTGACTGAGGCAGCTAGCCAGTGATTGAGACAAATAGCCAGTGACTGAGATAGCTAGCCAGTGACTGAGGAAGCTAGCTAGTGATGGAGACAGTTAGCCAGTGATTGAGCAGCTAGCCAGTAATTGAGACAATTAGACAGTGACTGAGACAGCTAGCCAGCGACTGAGATAGCTTGCCAGTAACTGAGACAGCTAGCCATTGACTGGGGCAGCTAACCAGTGATTGAGACAACTAGCCAGTGACTGAGATAGCTAGCCAATGACTGAGACAGCTAGCCAGTTATTGAGACAGCTAGCCTGTGACTGGGACAGCTAGCAAATGGCTGAGACAGCTAGCAGTGACTGAGGCAACTAGCCAGTGACTGAGACAGCTAACCAACGACTGAAAAAGCTAGCCAGTGAATGACACAGCTACCCAGTGACTGAGTCAGCTAGACAGTGACTGAGCCAGCGAGCCGGTGATTGAGACAGCTAGCCAGTGGCGGAGGCAGCTGGACAGTGACTGTGGCAGCTAGCCAGTGACTGAAACAGCTATTCAGTAATTGAGACAGCTTGCCAGTGACTGGTGCAGTTAGCCAGTGAATGTGACAATTAGACAGTGACTGAGACAGCTAGCCATTCGCTGAGACAGCTAGCCAGCGATTGAGACAACTAGACAGTGACTGAGGCATTTAGGCATTGACTGACACAGCTAGCCTGTGATTGAGACAATTAGACAGTGGTTGAGACAGATAGCCAATGGCTGAGATAGCTAGCCAGTGACTGAGATAGCTAGCCATTTATGGAGACAGCTAGCCAGTGACCGAGGCAGCTAGCCAGTGATTGAGACAGCTAGCCAGAGACTAAGATAGCTAGCCAATGACAGAGACAGCTAGCCAGTGATTGAGACAGCTAGCCAGTGACTGGGACAGCTAGCCAGTGGCTGAGACAGCTAACCAAAGACTGAAAAAGCTAGCCAGTGAACGACACAGCTAGCCAGTGACTGAGTCAGCTGGACAATGACTGAGCCAGTGCGCCAGTGATTGAGACAGCTAGCCAGTGACGGACGCAGCTAGCCAGTGACTGTGGCAGCTAGCCAGTGACTGAGACATCAATACAGTTATTGAGACTGCTAGCCAGTGACTGAGACAGCTAACCAGTGACTGTGGCAGCTAGCCAGCGATTGAGACAGCTAGCCAGTAATTGAGACAGCTAGACAATGTCTGAGACAGCTATTCAGTAATTGAAACAACTAGCCAGTGACTAATGCAGTTAGCCAGTGACTGAGGCAGCTAGCTAGTGATTGAGACATTTAGCCAGTGACTTAGGCAGCTAGCCAATAATTGAGACAACTAGACAGTGACTGAGACAGCTAGCCATTCGCTGAGACAGCTAGCCAGTGACTGAGATAGCTAGCCAGTAATTGAGACAGCTAGCCAGTGACTGAGTCAGCTAGTGAGTGATTGAATCAGCTGGCCAGTGCCTGAGATAGCTAGCCAATGACTGAGAATGCTAGCCAGTGATTGAGACAGCTAGCCAGTGACTGGGACAGCCAGCCAGTGCCTGAGACAGCTAGCCAGTGACTGATTCAGCTAGAGATTGACTGAGCCAGCGAGCCGGTGATTGGGACAGCTAACCAGTGACGGAGGCATCTAGCCAGTGACTGTGGCAGCTAGCCAGCAATTGAGACAGCTAGCCAGTGTCTGAGACAGCTAGCCAGAGATTGAGACAGCTAGCCAGAGATTGAGACAGCTAGCCAGTGTCTGAGACAGCTATTCAGTAATTGAGACAGCTAGCCAGTGACTGATGCAGTTAGCCAGTGACTGAGGCAGCTAGCCAGTGATTGAGACAGCTAGCCAGTGACTGAGATAGCTAGCCAGTGACTGAGGCAGCTAGCTAGTGTTTGAGACAGTTAGCCAGTGACTGAGACATCAATACAGTTATTGAGACTGCTAGCCAGTGACTGAGACAGCTAACCAGTGACTGTGGCAGCTAGCCAGCGATTGAGACAGCTAGCCAGTAATTGAGACAGCTAGACAATGTCTGAGACAGCTATTCAGTAATTGAAACAACTAGCCAGTGACTAATGCAGTTAGCCAGTGACTGAGGCAGCTAGCTAGTGATTGAGACATTTAGCCAGTGACTTAGGCAGCTAGCCAATAATTGAGACAACTAGACAGTGACTGAGACAGCTAGCCATTCGCTGAGACAGCTAGCCAGTGACTGAGATAGCTAGCCAGTAATTGAGACAGCTAGCCAGTGACTGAGTCAGCTAGTGAGTGATTGAATCAGCTGGCCAGTGCCTGAGATAGCTAGCCAATGACTGAGAATGCTAGCCAGTGATTGAGACAGCTAGCCAGTGACTGGGACAGCCAGCCAGTGCCTGAGACAGCTAGCCAGTGACTGATTCAGCTAGAGATTGACTGAGCCAGCGAGCCGGTGATTGGGACAGCTAACCAGTGACGGAGGCATCTAGCCAGTGACTGTGGCAGCTAGCCAGCAATTGAGACAGCTAGCCAGTGTCTGAGACAGCTAGCCAGAGATTGAGACAGCTAGCCAGAGATTGAGACAGCTAGCCAGTGTCTGAGACAGCTATTCAGTAATTGAGACAGCTAGCCAGTGACTGATGCAGTTAGCCAGTGACTGAGGCAGCTAGCCAGTGATTGAGACAGCTAGCCAGTGACTGAGATAGCTAGCCAGTGACTGAGGCAGCTAGCTAGTGTTTGAGACAGTTAGCCAGTGACTGAGGCAGCTAGCCAGTGATTGAGACAAATAGACAGTGACTGAGACAGCTAGCCATTGGCTGAGACAGCTAGCCAGTGACTGAGACAGCTAGCCAGAGATTGAGACAGCTAGCCAGTGTCTGAGACAGCTATTCAGTAATTGAGACAGCTAGCCAGTGACTGATGCAGTTAGCCAGTGACTGAGGCAGCTAGCCAATAATTGAGACAGCTAGCCAGTGACTGAGATAGCTAGCCAGTGACTGAGGCAGCTAGCTAGTGATTGAGACAGTTAGCCAGTGACTGAGCAGCTAGACAGTAATTAATTCAATTAGACTGTGACTGAGACAGCTAGCCAGTGTCTGAGACAGCTAGCCAGTGACTGAGATAGATTTCCAGTAATTGAGACAGCTAGCCAGTGACTGGGTCAGCTAGCGAGTGATTGACTCTGTTAGCCAGTGACTGAGATAGCTAGCCAATGACTGCGAATGCTTGCCAGTGATTGAGACAGCTAGCCAGTGACTGGGACAGCCAGCCAGTGCCTGAGACAGCTAGCCAGTGACTGATTCAGCTAGACAGTGACTGAGCCAGTGAGCCGTTGATTTGGACAGCTAGCCAGTGACGGAGGCAGCTAGCCAGTGACTGTGGCAGGTAGCCACTGACTGAGCCAGCTGGCCATTAATTGAGACTGCGAGCCAGTGACTGAGGCAGCTGGCCAGTGACTGTGGCAGCTAGCCAGAGATGAGTCAGCGAGCAAGTGTCTGAGACAGCTATTCAGTAATTGAGACAGCTAGCCAGTGACTGATGCAGTTAGGCAGTGACTGAGGCAGCTAGCCAGTGATTGAGACAACTAGCCAGTGACTGAGATAGCTAGCCAGTGACTGAGATAGCTATCCAGTAATTGAGACAGCTAGCCAGTGTCTGAGGCAGCTAACCAGTGATTGAGAAAGCTAGCCATTAATTGAGACTGCTAGCCAATGCCTGAGACATCTAGCCAGTGACTGTGGCAGCTAGCCAGCAATTGAGACAGCTAGCCAGTAATTGATACAGCTAGCCAATGTCTGAGACAGCTATTCAGTAATTGAGACAGCTAGCCAGTGACTGATGCAGTTAGCAAGTGACTGAGGCAGCTAGCTAGTGATTGAGGCAGTTAGCCAGTTACTACGGCAGCTAGCCAATAATTGAGACAATTAGTCAGTGACTGAGACAGCTAGCCATTCGCTGAGACAGCTAGCCAGTGACTGAGATAGCTAGACAGTAATTGAGACAGCTAGTCAGTGACTTTGTCAGCTAGCCAGTGACTGAAAAAGCTAGCCAGTGAATGACACAGCTACCCAGTGACTGAGTCAGCTAGACAGTGATTGAGCCAGCGAGCCGATGATTGAGACAGCTAGCCAGTGATGGAGGCAGGTGGACAGTGACTGCAGCAGGTAGCCTGTGACTAAGACAGCTACAAATTATTTGAGTCTGCTAGCCAGTGACTGAGACAGCTAGCCCGTAATTGAGACAGCTAGCCAGTGTCTGAGACAGCTATTCAGTAATTGAGACAGCTTGCCAGTGACTGATGCAGTTAGCCAGTGATTGAGACAACTAGACAGTGACTGAGACAGCTAGCCATTCGCTGAGACAGCTAGCCAGTGACTGAGACAGCTAGCCAGCGATTGAGACAACTAGACAGTGACTGAGGCTGCTAGACATTGACTGACACAGCTAGCCAGTGATTGAGACAATTAGACAGTGGCTGAGACAGATAGCCAATGGCTGAGATAGCTAGCTAGTGACTGAGATAGCTAGCCATTTATGGAGACAGCTAGCCAGTGACCGAGGCAGCTAGCCAATGATTGAGACAGCTAGCCAGTGACTGAGATAGCTAGCCAATGACAGAGACAGCTAGCCAGTGATTGAGACAGCTAGCCAGTGACTAGGACAGCTAGTCAGTGGCTGAGACAGCTAACCAATGACTGAAAAAGCTAGCCAGTGAATGACACAGCTAGCCAGTGACTGAGTCAGCTAGACAATGACTGAGCCAGTGAGCCAGTGATTGAGACAGCTAGCCAGTGATGGGCGCAGGTAGCCATTGATTGAGACAGCTAGCCAGTGAATGTGGCAGCTAGCCAGCGATTGAGACAGCTAGCCAGTAATTGAGACAGCTAGCCATTGTCTGAGACAGCTATTCAGTAATTGAAACAGCTAGCCAGTGCCTGATGCAATTAGCCAGTGACTGAGGCAGCTAGCTAGTGATTGAGACAGTTAGCCAGTGAATGAGGCAGCTAGCCAGTGACTGAGGCAGCTAGCTAGTGATTGAGACAGTTAGCCAGTGAATGAGGCTGCTAGCTAGTGATTGAGACAGTTATCCAGTGACTGAGGCAGCTAGCCAATAATTGAGACAACTAGACAGTGACTGAGACAGCTAGCCATTCGCTGAGACAGCT
Organism: Carcharodon carcharias; assembly: GCF_017639515.1. Classification (NCBI taxonomy): domain Eukaryota; kingdom Metazoa; phylum Chordata; class Chondrichthyes; order Lamniformes; family Lamnidae; genus Carcharodon; species Carcharodon carcharias. The sequence continues at coordinate 15,386,231 of NC_054485.1, forward strand.
AGCCAGTGACTGAGATAGCTAGCCAGTAATTGAGACAGCTAGCCAGTGACTGAGTCAGCTAGTGAGTGATTGCATCAGCTGGCCAGTGACTGAGATAGCTAGCCAATGACTGAGAATGCTAGCCAGAGATTGAGACAGGTAGCCAGTGACTGGGACAGCCAGCCAGTGCCTGAATTAGCTAGCCAGTGACTGATTCAGCTAGACAGTGACTGAGCCAGCGAGCCGGTGATTGGGACAGCTAGCCAGTGATGGGGGCAGCTAGCCAGTGACTGTGGCAGGTAGCCAGTTACTGAGACAGCTGACCATTAATTGAGACTGCGAGCCAGTGGCGGAGGCAGCTGGACAGTGACTGTGGCAGCTAGCCACTGTCTGAAACAGCTATTCAGTAATTGAGACAGCTTGCCAGTGACTGGTGCAGTTAGCCAGTGAATGTGACAATTAGACAGTGACTGAGACAGCTAGCCATTCGCTGAGACAGCTAGCCAGCGATTGAGACAACTAGACAATGACTGAGGCATTTAGGCATTGACTGACACAGCTAGCCTGTGATTGAGACAATTAGACAGTGGCTGAGACAGATAGCCAATGGCTGAGATAGCTAGCCAGTGACTGAGATAGCTAGCCATTTATGGAGACAGCTAGCCAGTGACTGAGGCAGCTAGCCAGTGATTGAGACAGCTAGCCAGAGACTAAGATAGCTAGCCAATGACAGAGACAGCTAGCCAGTGATTGAGACATCTAGCCAGTGAATGGGACAGCTAGCCAGTGGCTGAGACAGCTAACCAAAGACTGAAAAAGCTAGCCAGTGAATTACACAGCTAGCCAGTGACTGAGTCAGCTAGACAATGACTGAGCCAGTGTGCCAGTGATTGAGACAGCTAGCCAGTGACGGACGCAGCTAGCCAGTGACTGTGGCAGGTAGCCAGTGACTGAGACATCAAGACAGTAATTGAGACTGCTAGCCAGTGACTGAGACAGCTAACCAGTGACTGTGGCAGCTAGCCAGCGATTGAGACAGCTAGCCAGTAATTGAGACAGCTAGACAATGTCTGAGACAGCTATTCACTAATTGAAACAGCTAGCCAGTGACTGATGCAGTTAGCCAGTGACTGAGACATCAAGACAGTAATTGAGACTGCTAGCCAGTGACTGAGACAGCTAACCAGTGACTGTGGCAGCTAGCCAGCGATTGAGACAGCTAGCCAGTAATTGAGACAGCTAGACAATGTCTGAGACAGCTATTCAGTAATTGAAACAGCTAGCCAGTTACTGATGCAGTTAGCCAGTGACTGAGGCAGCTAGCTAGTGATTGAGACAGTTAGCCAGTGAATGAGGCAGCTAGCCAGTGACTGAGGCAGCTAGCTAGTGATTGAGACAGTTAGCCAGTGAATGAGGCTGCTAGCTAGTGATTGAGACAGTTATCCAGTGACTGAGGCAGCTAGCAAATAATTGAGACAACTAGACAGTGACTGAGACAGCTAGCCATTCGCTGAGACAGCTGGCCAGTGACTGAGATAGCTAGCCAGTAATTGAGACAGCTAGCCAGTGACTGAGTCAGCTAGTGAGAGATTGCATCAGCTGGCCAGTGACTGAGATAGCTAGCCAATGACTGAGAATGCTAGCCAGAGATTGTGACAGGTAGCCAGTGACTGGGACAGCCAGCCAGTGCCTGAATTAGCTAGCCAGTGACTGATTCAGCTAGACAGTGACTGAGCCAGCGAGCCGGTGATTGGGACAGCTAGCCAGTGACGGGGGCAGCTAGCCAGTGACTGTGGCAGGTAGCCAGTTACTGAGACAGCTGACCATTAATTGAGACTGCGAGCCAGTGACTGAGGCAGCTGGCCAGTGACTGTGGCAGCTAGCCAGAGATTGAGACAGCTAGCCAGTGTCTGAGACAGCTATTCAGTAATTGAGACAGCTAGCCAGTGACTGATGCAGTTAGCCAGTGACTGAGGCAGCTAGCTAGTGATTGAGACAGTTAGCCAGTGACTGAGGCAGCTAGCCAGTGATTGAGACAAATAGACAGTGACTGAGACAGTTAGCCATTGGCTGAGACAGCTAGCCAGTGACTGAGACAGCTAGCCAGAGATTGAGACAGCTAGCCAGTGTCTGAGACAGCTATTCAGTAATTGAGACAGCTAGCCAGTGATTGATACAGTTAGCCAGTGACTGAGGCAGCTAGCCAGTGATTGAGACAACTAGCCAGTGACTGAGATAGCTAGCCAGTGACTGAGGCAGCTAGCTAGTGATTGAGACAGTTAGCCATTGACTGAGCAGCTAGACAGTAATTAAGTCAATTAGACAGTGACTGAGACAGCTAGCCAGTGGCTGTGGCAGCTAGCCAGAGATTGAGACAGCTAGCCAGTAATTGAGACAGCAATCCAGTGTCTGAGACAGCTATTCAGTAATTGAGACAGCTTGCCAGTGACTGATGCAGTTAGCCAGTGATTGAGACAATTATACAGTGACTGAGACAGCTAGCCATTCGCTGAGACAGCTAGCCAGTGACTGAGACAGCTAGCCAGCGATTGAGACAACTAGACAGTGACTGAGGCTGCTAGACATTGACTGACACAGCTAACCAGTGATTGAGAAAATTAGACAGTGGCTGAGACAGATAGCCAATGGATGAGATAGCTAGGCATTTATGGAGACAGCTAGCCAGTGACCGAGGCAGCTAGCCAGTGATTGAGACAGCTAGCCAGTGACTAAGATAGCTAGCCAATGACCGAGACAGCTAGCCAGTGATTGAGACAGCTATCCAGTGATTGAGACAGCTAACCAGTGGCTGAGACAGCTAACCAATGACTGAAAAAGCTAGCCAGTGAATGACACAGCTAGCCAGTGACTGAGTCAGCTAGACAATGACTGAGTCATTGAGCCAGTGATTGAGACAGCTAGCCAGTGACGGGCGCAGCTAGCCAGTGACTGTGGCAGGTAGCCAGTGACTGAGACAGCTAGCCAGTGACTGTGGCAGCTAGCCAGCGATTGAGACAGCTAGCCAGTAATTGAGACAGCTAGCCAATGTCTGAGACAGCTATTCATTAATTGAGACAGCGAGCCAGTGACTGATGCAGTTAGCCAGGGACTGAGGCAGCTAGCTAGTGATTGAGACAGTTAGCCAGTGACTGAGGCAGCTAGCCAATAATTGAGACAATTAGACAGTGACTGAGACAGCTAGCCAGTGACTGAGATAGCTAACAAGTAATTGAGACAGCTAGCTAGTGACTGAGTCAGCTAGCTAGTGATTGGGTCAGCTAGCCAGTGACTGAGATAGCTAGCCAATGACTGAGAATGCTAGCCAGTGATTGAGACAGCTAGCCAGTGACTGGGTCAGCCAGCCAGTGCCTGAGACAGCTAGCAGTGACTGATTCATCTAGACAGTGACTGAGCCAGCGAGCCGGTGATTGGGACAGCTAGCCAGTGATGGAGGCAGCTAGCCAGTGATGGAGGCAGGTGGACAGTGACTGTAGCAGGTAGCCTGTGACTAAGACAGCTACAAATTATTTGAGTCTGCTAGCCAGTGACTGAGACAGCTAGCCCGTAATTGAGACAGCTAGCCAGTGTCTGAGACAGCTATTCAGTAATTGAGACAGCTTGCCAGTAACTGATGCAGTTAGCCAGTGATTGAGACAACTAGACAGTGACTGAGACAGCTAGCCATTCGCTGAGACAGCTAGCCAGTGACTGAGACAGCTAGCCAGCGATTGAGACAACTAGACAGTGACTGAGGCTGCTAGACATTGACTGACACAGCTAGCCAGTGATTGAGACAATTAGACAGTGGCTGAGACAGATAGCCAATGGCTGAGATAGCTAGCTAGTGACTGAGATAGCTAGCCATTTATGGAGACAGCTAGCCAGTGACCGAGGCAGCTAGCCAATGATTGAGACAGCTAGCCAGTGACTGAGATAGCTAGCCAATGACAGAGACAGCTAGCCAGTGATTGAGACAGCTAGCCAGTGACTAGGACAGCTAGTCAGTGGCTGAGACAGCTAACCAATGACTGAAAAAGCTAGCCAGTGAATGACACAGCTAGCCAGTGACTGAGTCAGCTAGACAATGACTGAGCCAGTGAGCCAGTGATTGAGACAGCTAGCCAGTGATGGGCGCAGGTAGCCAGTGACTGAGACAGCTAGCCATTAATTGAGACTGCTAGCCAGTGACTGTGGCAGCTAGCCAGCGATTGAGACAGCTAGCCAGTAATTGAGACAGCTAGCCATTGTCTGAGACAGCTATTCAGTAATTGAAACAGCTAGCCAGTGCCTGATGCAATTAGCCAGTGACTGAGGCAGCTAGCTAGTGATTGAGACAGTTAGCCAGTGAATGAGGCAGCTAGCCAGTGACTGAGGCAGCTAGCTAGTGATTGAGACAGTTAGCCAGTGAATGAGGCTGCTAGCTAGTGATTGAGACAGTTATCCAGTGACTGAGGCAGCTAGCCAATAATTGAGACAACTAGACAGTGACTGAGACAGCTAGCCATTCGCTGAGACAGCTAGCCAGTGACTGAGATAGCTAGCCAGTAATTGAGACAGCTAGCCAGTGACTGAGTCAGCTAGTGAGTGATTGCATCAGCTGGCCAGTGACTGAGATAGCTAGCCAATGACTGAGAATGCTAGCCAGAGATTGAGACAGGTAGCCAGTGACTGGGACAGCCAGCCAGTGCCTGAATTAGCTAGCCAGTGACTGATTCAGCTAGACAGTGACTGAGCCAGCGAGCCGGTGATTGGGACAGCTTGCCAGTGATGGGGGCAGCTAGCCAGTGACTGTGGCAGGTAGCCAGTTACTGAGACAGCTGACCATTAATTGAGACTGCGAGCCAGTGGCGGAGGCAGCTGGACAGTGACTGTGGCAGCTAGCCACTGTCTGAAACAGCTATTCAGTAATTGAGACAGCTTGCCAGTGACTGGTGCAGTTAGCCAGTGAATGTGACAATTAGACAGTGACTGAGACAGCTAGCCATTCGCTGAGACAGCTAGCCAGCGATTGAGACAACTAGACAATGACTGAGGCATTTAGGCATTGACTGACACAGCTAGCCTGTGATTGAGACAATTAGACAGTGGCTGAGACAGATAGCCAATGGCTGAGATAGCTAGCCAGTGACTGAGATAGCTAGCCATTTATGGAGACAGCTAGCCAGTGACTGAGGCAGCTAGCCAGTGATTGAGACAGCTAGCCAGAGACTAAGATAGCTAGCCAATGACAGAGACAGCTAGCCAGTGATTGAGACATCTAGCCAGTGACTGGGACAGCTAGCCAGTGGCTGAGACAGCTAACCAAAGACTGAAAAAGCTAGCCAGTGAATGACACAGCTAGCCAGTGACTGAGTCAGCTAGACAATGACTGAGCCAGTGTGCCAGTGATTGAGACAGCTAGCCAGTGACGGACGCAGCTAGCCAGTGACTGTGGCAGGTAGCCAGTGACTGAGACATCAAGACAGTAATTGAGACTGCTAGCCAGTGACTGAGACAGCTAACCAGTGACTGTGGCAGCTAGCCAGCGATTGAGACAGCTAGCCAGTAATTGAGACAGCTAGACAATGTCTGAGACAGCTATTCACTAATTGAAACAGCTAGCCAGTGACTGATGCAGTTAGCCAGTGACTGAGACATCAAGACAGTAATTGAGACTGCTAGCCAGTGACTGAGACAGATAACCAGTGACTGTGGCAGCTAGCCAGCGATTGAGACAGCTAGCCAGTAATTGAGACAGCTAGACAATGTCTGAGACAGCTATTCATTAATTGAAACAGCTAGCCAGTTACTGATGCAGTTAGCCAGTGACTGAGGCAGCTAGCTAGTGATTGAGACAGTTAGCCAGTGAATGAGGCAGCTAGCCAGTGACTGAGGCAGCTAGCTAGTGATTGAGACAGTTAGCCAGTGAATGAGGCTGCTAGCTAGTGATTGAGACAGTTATCCAGTGACTGAGGCAGCTAGCAAATAATTGAGACAACTAGACAGTGACTGAGACAGCTAGCCATTCGCTGAGACAGCTAGCCAGTGACTGAGATAGCTAGCCAGTAATTGTGACAGCTAGCCAGTGACTGAGTCAGCTAGTGAGAGATTGCATCAGCTGGCCAGTGACTGAGATAGCTAGCCAATGACTGAGAATGCTAGCCAGAGATTGTGACAGGTAGCCAGTGACTGGGACAGCCAGCCAGTGCCTGAATTAGCTAGCCAGTGACTGATTCAGCTAGACAGTGACTGAGCCAGCGAGCCGGTGATTGGGACAGCTAGCCAGTGACGGGGGCAGCTAGCCAGTGACTGTGGCAGGTAGCCAGTTACTGAGACAGCTGACCATTAATTGAGACTGCGAGCCAGTGACTGAGGCAGCTGGCCAGTGACTGTGGCAGCTAGCCAGAGATTGAGACAGCTAGCCAGTGTCTGAGACAGCTATTCAGTAATTGAGACAGCTAGCCAGTGACTGATGCAGTTAGCCAGTGACTGAGGCAGCTAGCTAGTGATTGAGACAGTTAGCCAGTGACTGAGGCAGCTAGCCAGTGATTGAGACAAATAGACAGTGACTGAGACAGTTAGCCATTGGCTGAGACAGCTAGCCAGTGACTGAGACAGCTAGCCAGAGATTGAGACAGCTAGCCAGTGTCTGAGACAGCTATTCAGTAATTGAGACAGCTAGCCAGTGATTGAGACAGTTAGCCAGTGACTGAGGCAGTTAGCCAGTGATTGAGACAATTAGTCAGTGACTGAGACAGCTAGCCATTCGCTGAGACAGCTAGCCAGTGACTGAGATAGCTAGACAGTAATTGAGACAGCTAGTCAGTGACTTTGTCAGCTAGCCAGTGACTGAAAAAGCTAGCCAGTGAATGACACAGCTACCCAGTGACTGAGTCAGCTAGACAGTGATTGAGCCAGCGAGCCGATGATTGAGACAGCTAGCCAGTGATGGAGGCAGGTGGACAGTGACTGTAGCAGGTAGCCTGTGACTAAGACAGCTACAAATTATTTGAGTCTGCTAGCCAGTGACTGAGACAGCTAGCCCGTAATTGAGACAGCTAGCCAGTGTCTGAGACAGCTATTCAGTAATTGAGACAGCTTGCCAGTGACTGATGCAGTTAGCCTGTGATTGAGACAACTAGACAGTGACTGAGACAGCTAGCCATTCGCTGAGACAGCTAGCCAGTGACTGAGACAGCTAGCCAGCGATTGAGACAACTAGACAGTGACTGAGGCTGCTAGACATTGACTGACACAGCTAGCCAGTGATTGAGACAATTAGACAGTGGCTGAGACAGATAGCCAATGGCTGAGATAGCTAGCTAGTGACTGAGATAGCTAGCCATTTATGGAGACAGCTAGCCAGTGACCGAGGCAGCTAGCCAATGATTGAGACAGCTAGCCAGTGACTGAGATAGCTAGCCAATGACAGAGACAGCTAGCCAGTGATTGAGACAGCTAGCCAGTGACTAGGACAGCTAGTCAGTGGCTGAGACAGCTAACCAATGACTGAAAAAGCTAGCCAGTGAATGACACAGCTAGCCAGTGACTGAGTCAGCTAGACAATGACTGAGCCAGTGAGCCAGTGATTGAGACAGCTAGCCAGTGATGGGCGCAGGTAGCCATTGACTGAGACAGCTAGCCATTAATTGAGACAGCTAGCCAGTGAATGTGGCAGCTAGCCAGCGATTGAGACAGCTAGCCAGTAATTGAGACAGCTAGCCATTGTCTGAGACAGCTATTCAGTAATTGAAACAGCTAGCCAGTTCCCGATGCAATTAGCCAGTGACTGAGGCAGCTAGCTAGTGATTGAGACAGTTAGCCAGTGAATGAGGCAGCTAGCCAGTGACTGAGGCAGCTAGCTAGTGATTGAGACAGTTAGCCAGTGAATGAGGCTGCTAGCTAGTGATTGAGACAGTTATCCAGTGACTGAGGCAGCTAGCCAATAATTGAGACAACTAGACAGTGACTGAGACAGCTAGCCATTCGCTGAGACAGCTAGCCAGTGACTGAGATAGCTAGCCAGTAATTGAGACAGCTAGCCAGTGACTGAGTCAGCTAGTGAGAGATTGCATCAGCTGGCCAGTGACTGAGATAGCTAGCCAATGACTGAGAATGCTAGCCAGAGATTGTGACAGGTAGCCAGTGACTGGGACAGCCAGCCAGTGCCTGAATTAGCTAGCCAGTGACTGATTCAGCTAGACAGTGACTGAGCCAGCGAGCCGGTGATTGGGACAGCTAGCCAGTGACGGGGGCAGCTAGCCAGTGACTGTGGCAGGTAGCCAGTTACTGAGACAGCTGACCATTAATTGAGACTGCGAGCCAGTGACTGAGGCAGCTGGCCAGTGACTGTGGCAGCTAGCCAGAGATTGAGACAGCTAGCCAGTGTCTGAGACAGCTATTCAGTAATTGAGACAGCTAGCCAGTGACTGATGCAGTTAGCCAGTGACTGAGGCAGCTAGCTAGTGATTAAGACAGTTAGCCAGTGACTGAGGCAGCTAGCCAGTGATTGAGACAAATAGACAGTGACTGAGACAGTTAGCCATTGGCTGAGACAGCTAGCCAGTGACTGAGACAGCTAGCCAGAGATTGAGACAGCTAGCCAGTGTCTGAGACAGCTATTCAGTAATTGAGACAGCTAGCCAGTGATTGAGACAGTTAGCCAGTGACTGAGGCAGTTAGCCAGTGATTGAGACAATTAGTCAGTGACTGAGACAGCTAGCCATTCGCTGAGACAGCTAGCCAGTGACTGAGATAGCTAGACAGTAATTGAGACAGCTAGTCAGTGACTTTGTCAGCTAGCCAGTGACTGAAAAAGCTAGCCAGTGAATGACACAGCTACCCAGTGACTGAGTCAGCTAGACAGTGATTGAGCCAGCGAGCCGATGATTGAGACAGCTAGCCAGTGATGGAGGCAGGTGGACAGTGACTGTAGCAGGTAGCCTGTGACTAAGACAGCTACAAATTATTTGAGTCTGCTAGCCAGTGACTGAGACAGCTAGCCCGTAATTGAGACAGCTAGCCAGTGTCTGAGACAGCTATTCAGTAATTGAGACAGCTTGCCAGTGACTGATGCAGTTAGCCAGTGATTGAGACAACTAGACAGTGACTGAGACAGCTAGCCATTCGCTGAGACAGCTAGCCAGTGACTGAGACAGCTAGCCAGCGATTGAGACAACTAGACAGTGACTGAGGCTGCTAGACATTGACTGACACAGCTAGCCAGTGATTGAGACAATTAGACAGTGGCTGAGACAGATAGCCAATGGCTGAGATAGCTAGCTAGTGACTGAGATAGCTAGCCATTTATGGAGACAGCTAGCCAGTGACCGAGGCAGCTAGCCAATGATTGAGACAGCTAGCCAGTGACTGAGATAGCTAGCCAATGACAGAGACAGCTAGCCAGTGATTGAGACAGCTAGCCAGTGACTAGGACAGCTAGTCAGTGGCTGAGACAGCTAACCAATGACTGAAAAAGCTAGCCAGTGAATGACACAGCTAGCCAGTGACTGAGTCAGCTAGACAATGACTGAGCCAGTGAGCCAGTGATTGAGACAGCTAGCCAGTGATGGGCGCAGGTAGCCATTGACTGAGACAGCTAGCCATTAATTGAGACAGCTAGCCAGTGAATGTGGCAGCTAGCCAGCGATTGAGACAGCTAGCCAGTAATTGAGACAGCTAGCCATTGTCTGAGACAGCTATTCAGTAATTGAAACAGCTAGCCAGTTCCCGATGCAATTAGCCAGTGACTGAGGCAGCTAGCTAGTGATTGAGACAGTTAGCCAGTGAATGAGGCAGCTAGCCAGTGACTGAGGCAGCTAGCTAGTGATTGAGACAGTTAGCCAGTGAATGAGGCTGCTAGCTAGTGATTGAGACAGTTATCCAGTGACTGAGGCAGCTAGCCAATAATTGAGACAACTAGACAGTGACTGAGACAGCTAGCCATTCGCTGAGACAGCTAGCCAGTGACTGAGATAGCTAGCCAGTAATTGAGACAGCTAGCCAGTGACTGAGTCAGCTAGTGAGTGATTGCATCAGCTGGCCAGTGACTGAGATAGCTAGCCAATGACTGAGAATGCTAGCCAGAGATTGAGACAGGTAGCCAGTGACTGGGACAGCCAGCCAGTGCCTGAATTAGCTAGCCAGTGACTGATTCAGCTAGACAGTGACTGAGCCAGCGAGCCGGTGATTGGGACAGCTAGCCAGTGATGGGGGCAGCTAGCCAGTGACTGTGGCAGGTAGCCAGTTACTGAGACAGCTGACCATTAATTGAGACTGCGAGCCAGTGGCGGAGGCAGCTGGACAGTGACTGTGGCAGCTAGCCACTGTCTGAAACAGCTATTCAGTAATTGAGACAGCTTGCCAGTGACTGGTGCAGTTAGCCAGTGAATGTGACAATTAGACAGTGACTGAGACAGCTAGCCATTCGCTGAGACAGCTAGCCAGCGATTGAGACAACTAGACAATGACTGAGGCATTTAGGCATTGACTGACACAGCTAGCCTGTGATTGAGACAATTAGACAGTGGCTGAGACAGATAGCCAATGGCTGAGATAGCTAGCCAGTGACTGAAATAGCTAGCCATTTATGGAGACAGCTAGCCAGTGACTGAGGCAGCTAGCCAGTGATTGAGACAGCTAGCCAGAGACTAAGATAGCTAGCCAATGACAGAGACAGCTAGCCAGTGATTGAGACATCTAGCCAGTGACTGGGACAGCTAGCCAGTGGCTGAGACAGCTAACCAAAGACTGAAAAAGCTAGCCAGTGAATGACACAGCTAGCCAGTGACTGAGTCAGCTAGACAATGACTGAGCCAGTGTGCCAGTGATTGAGACAGCTAGCCAGTGACGGACGCAGCTAGCCAGTGACTGTGGCAGGTAGCCAGTGACTGAGACATCAAGACAGTAATTGAGACTGCTAGCCAGTGACTGAGACAGCTAACCAGTGACTGTGGCAGCTAGCCAGCGATTGAGACAGCTAGCCAGTAATTGAGACAGCTAGACAATGTCTGAGACAGCTATTCACTAATTGAAACAGCTAGCCAGTGACTGATGCAGTTAGCCAGTGACTGAGACATCAAGACAGTAATTGAGACTGCTAGCCAGTGACTGAGACAGCTAACCAGTGACTGTGGCAGCTAGCCAGCGATTGAGACAGCTAGCCAGTAATTGAGACAGCTAGACAATGTCTGAGACAGCTATTCAGTAATTGAAACAGCTAGCCAGTTACTGATGCAGTTAGCCAGTGACTGAGGCAGCTAGCTAGTGATTGAGACAGTTAGCCAGTGAATGAGGCAGCTAGCCAGTGACTGAGGCAGCTAGCTAGTGATTGAGACAGTTAGCCAGTGAATGAGGCTGCTAGCTAGTGATTGAGACAGTTATCCAGTGACTGAGGCAGCTAGCAAATAATTGAGACAACTAGACAGTGACTGAGACAGCTAGCCATTCGCTGAGACAGCTGGCCAGTGACTGAGATAGCTAGCCAGTAATTGAGACAGCTAGCCAGTGACTGAGTCAGCTAGTGAGAGATTGCATCAGCTGGCCAGTGACTGAGATAGCTAGCCAATGACTGAGAATGCTAGCCAGAGATTGTGACAGGTAGCCAGTGACTGGGACAGCCAGCCAGTGCCTGAATTAGCTAGCCAGTGACTGATTCAGCTAGACAGTGACTGAGCCAGCGAGCCGGTGATTGGGACAGCTAGCCAGTGACGGGGGCAGCTAGCCAGTGACTGTGGCAGGTAGCCAGTTACTGAGACAGCTGACCATTAATTGAGACTGCGAGCCAGTGACTGAGGCAGCTGGCCAGTGACTGTGGCAGCTAGCCAGAGATTGAGACAGCTAGCCAGTGTCTGAGACAGCTATTCAGTAATTGAGACAGCTAGCCAGTGACTGATGCAGTTAGCCAGTGACTGAGGCAGCTAGCTAGTGATTGAGACAGTTAGCCAGTGACTGAGGCAGCTAGCCAGTGATTGAGACAAATAGACAGTGACTGAGACAGTTAGCCATTGGCTGAGACAGCTAGCCAGTGACTGAGACAGCTAGCCAGAGATTGAGACAGCTAGCCAGTGTCTGAGACAGCTATTCAGTAATTGAGACAGCTAGCCAGTGATTGATACAGTTAGCCAGTGACTGAGGCAGCTAGCCAGTGATTGAGACAACTAGCCAGTGACTGAGATAGCTAGCCAGTGACTGAGGCAGCTAGCTAGTGATTGAGACAGTTAGCCATTGACTGAGCAGCTAGACAGTAATTAAGTCAATTAGACAGTGACTGAGACAGCTAGCCAGTGGCTGTGGCAGCTAGCCAGAGATTGAGACAGCTAGCCAGTAATTGAGACAGCAATCCAGTGTCTGAGACAGCTATTCAGTAATTGAGACAGCTTGCCAGTGACTGATGCAGTTAGCCAGTGATTGAGACAATTATACAGTGACTGAGACAGCTAGCCATTCGCTGAGACAGCTAGCCAGTGACTGAGACAGCTAGCCAGCGATTGAGACAACTAGACAGTGACTGAGGCTGCTAGACATTGACTGACACAGCTAACCAGTGATTGAGAAAATTAGACAGTGGCTGAGACAGATAGCCAATGGATGAGATAGCTAGGCATTTATGGAGACAGCTAGCCAGTGACCGAGGCAGCTAGCCAGTGATTGAGACAGCTAGCCAGTGACTAAGATAGCTAGCCAATGACCGAGACAGCTAGCCAGTGATTGAGACAGCTATCCAGTGATTGAGACAGCTAACCAGTGGCTGAGACAGCTAACCAATGACTGAAAAAGCTAGCCAGTGAATGACACAGCTAGCCAGTGACTGAGTCAGCTAGACAATGACTGAGTCATTGAGCCAGTGATTGAGACAGCTAGCCAGTGACGGGCGCAGCTAGCCAGTGACTGTGGCAGGTAGCCAGTGACTGAGACAGCTAGCCAGTGACTGTGGCAGCTAGCCAGCGATTGAGACAGCTATCCAGTAATTGAGACAGCTAGCCAATGTCTGAGACAGCTATTCATTAATTGAGACAGCGAGCCAGTGACTGATGCAGTTAGCCAGGGACTGAGGCAGCTAGCTAGTGATTGAGACAGTTAGCCAGTGACTGAGGCAGCTAGCCAATAATTGAGACAATTAGACAGTGACTGAGACAGCTAGCCAGTGACTGAGATAGCTAACAAGTAATTGAGACAGCTAGCCAGTGACTGAGTCAGCTAGCTAGTGATTGGGTCAGCTAGCCAGTGACTGAGATAGCTAGCCAATGACTGAGAATGCTAGCCAGTGATTGAGACAGCTAGCCAGTGACTGGGTCAGCCAGCCAGTGCCTGAGACAGCTAGCAGTGACTGATTCATCTAGACAGTGACTGAGCCAGCGAGCCGGTGATTGGGACAGCTAGCCAGTGATGGAGGCAGCTAGCCAGTGATGGAGGCAGGTGGACAGTGACTGTAGCAGGTAGCCTGTGACTAAGACAGCTACAAATTATTTGAGTCTGCTAGCCAGTGACTGAGACAGCTAGCCCGTAATTGAGACAGCTAGCCAGTGTCTGAGACAGCTATTCAGTAATTGAGACAGCTTGCCAGTGACTGATGCAGTTAGCCAGTGATTGAGACAACTAGACAGTGACTGAGACAGCTAGCCATTCGCTGAGACAGCTAGCCAGTGACTGAGACAGCTAGCCAGCGATTGAGACAACTAGACAGTGACTGAGGCTGCTAGACATTGACTGACACAGCTAGCCAGTGATTGAGACAATTAGACAGTGGCTGAGACAGATAGCCAATGGCTGAGATAGCTAGCTAGTGACTGAGATAGCTAGCCATTTATGGAGACAGCTAGCCAGTGACCGAGGCAGCTAGCCAATGATTGAGACAGCTAGCCAGTGACTGAGATAGCTAGCCAATGACAGAGACAGCTAGCCAGTGATTGAGACAGCTAGCCAGTGACTAGGACAGCTAGTCAGTGGCTGAGACAGCTAACCAATGACTGAAAAAGCTAGCCAGTGAATGACACAGCTAGCCAGTGACTGAGTCAGCTAGACAATGACTGAGCCAGTGAGCCAGTGATTGAGACAGCTAGCCAGTGATGGGCGCAGGTAGCCAGTGACTGAGACAGCTAGCCATTAATTGAGACTGCTAGCCAGTGACTGTGGCAGCTAGCCAGCGATTGAGACAGCTAGCCAGTAATTGAGACAGCTAGCCATTGTCTGAGACAGCTATTCAGTAATTGAAACAGCTAGCCAGTGCCTGATGCAATTAGCCAGTGACTGAGGCAGCTAGCTAGTGATTGAGACAGTTAGCCAGTGAATGAGGCAGCTAGCCAGTGACTGAGGCAGCTAGCTAGTGATTGAGACAGTTAGCCAGTGAATGAGGCTGCTAGCTAGTGATTGAGACAGTTATCCAGTGACTGAGGCAGCTAGCCAATAATTGAGACAACTAGACAGTGACTGAGACAGCTAGCCATTCGCTGAGACAGCTAGCCAGTGACTGAGATAGCTAGCCAGTAATTGAGACAGCTAGCCAGTGACTGAGTCAGCTAGTGAGTGATTGCATCAGCTGGCCAGTGACTGAGATAGCTAGCCAATGACTGAGAATGCTAGCCAGAGATTGAGACAGGTAGCCAGTGACTGGGACAGCCAGCCAGTGCCTGAATTAGCTAGCCAGTGACTGATTCAGCTAGACAGTGACTGAGCCAGCGAGCCGGTGATTGGGACAGCTTGCCAGTGATGGGAGCAGCTAGCCAGTGACTGTGGCAGGTAGCCAGTTACTGAGACAGCTGACCATTAATTGAGACTGCGAGCCAGTGGCGGAGGCAGCTGGACAGTGACTGTGGCAGCTAGCCACTGTCTGAAACAGCTATTCAGTAATTGAGACAGCTTGCCAGTGACTGGTGCAGTTAGCCAGTGAATGTGACAATTAGACAGTGACTGAGACAGCTAGCCATTCGCTGAGACAGCTAGCCAGCGATTGAGACAACTAGACAATGACTGAGGCATTTAGGCATTGACTGACACAGCTAGCCTGTGATTGAGACAATTAGACAGTGGCTGAGACAGATAGCCAATGGCTGAGATAGCTAGCCAGTGACTGAGATAGCTAGCCATTTATGGAGACAGCTAGCCAGTGACTGAGGCAGCTAGCCAGTGATTGAGACAGCTAGCCAGAGACTAAGATAGCTAGCCAATGACAGAGACAGCTAGCCAGTGATTGAGACATCTAGCCAGTGACTGGGACAGCTAGCCAGTGGCTGAGACAGCTAACCAAAGACTGAAAAAGCTAGCCAGTGAATGACACAGCTAGCCAGTGACTGAGTCAGCTAGACAATGACTGAGCCAGTGTGCCAGTGATTGAGACAGCTAGCCAGTGACGGACGCAGCTAGCCAGTGACTGTGGCAGGTAGCCAGTGACTGAGACATCAAGACAGTAATTGAGACTGCTAGCCAGTGACTGAGACAGCTAACCAGTGACTGTGGCAGCTAGCCAGCGATTGAGACAGCTAGCCAGTAATTGAGACAGCTAGACAATGTCTGAGACAGCTATTCACTAATTGAAACAGCTAGCCAGTGACTGATGCAGTTAGCCAGTGACTGAGACATCAAGACAGTAATTGAGACTGCTAGCCAGTGACTGAGACAGATAACCAGTGACTGTGGCAGCTAGCCAGCGATTGAGACAGCTAGCCAGTAATTGAGACAGCTAGACAATGTCTGAGACAGCTATTCATTAATTGAAACAGCTAGCCAGTTACTGATGCAGTTAGCCAGTGACTGAGGCAGCTAGCTAGTGATTGAGACAGTTAGCCAGTGAATGAGGCAGCTAGCCAGTGACTGAGGCAGCTAGCTAGTGATTGAGACAGTTAGCCAGTGAATGAGGCTGCTAGCTAGTGATTGAGACAGTTATCCAGTGACTGAGGCAGCTAGCAAATAATTGAGACAACTAGACAGTGACTGAGACAGCTAGCCATTCGCTGAGACAGCTAGCCAGTGACTGAGATAGCTAGCCAGTAATTGAGACAGCTAGCCAGTGACTGAGTCAGCTAGTGAGAGATTGCATCAGCTGGCCAGTGACTGAGATAGCTAGCCAATGACTGAGAATGCTAGCCAGAGATTGTGACAGGTAGCCAGTGACTGGGACAGCCAGCCAGTGCCTGAATTAGCTAGCCAGTGACTGATTCAGCTAGACAGTGACTGAGCCAGCGAGCCGGTGATTGGGACAGCTAGCCAGTGACGGGGGCAGCTAGCCAGTGACTGTGGCAGGTAGCCAGTTACTGAGACAGCTGACCATTAATTGAGACTGCGAGCCAGTGACTGAGGCAGCTGGCCAGTGACTGTGGCAGCTAGCCAGAGATTGAGACAGCTAGCCAGTGTCTGAGACAGCTATTCAGTAATTGAGACAGCTAGCCAGTGACTGATGCAGTTAGCCAGTGACTGAGGCAGCTAGCTAGTGATTGAGACAGTTAGCCAGTGACTGAGGCAGCTAGCCAGTGATTGAGACAAATAGACAGTGACTGAGACAGTTAGCCATTGGCTGAGACAGCTAGCCAGTGACTGAGACAGCTAGCCAGAGATTGAGACAGCTAGCCAGTGTCTGAGACAGCTATTCAGTAATTGAGACAGCTAGCCAGTGATTGAGACAGTTAGCCAGTGACTGAGGCAGTTAGCCAGTGATTGAGACAATTAGTCAGTGACTGAGACAGCTAGCCATTCGCTGAGACAGCTAGCCAGTGACTGAGATAGCTAGACAGTAATTGAGACAGCTAGTCAGTGACTTTGTCAGCTAGCCAGTGACTGAAAAAGCTAGCCAGTGAATGACACAGCTACCCAGTGACTGAGTCAGCTAGACAGTGATTGAGCCAGCGAGCCGATGATTGAGACAGCTAGCCAGTGATGGAGGCAGGTGGACAGTGACTGTAGCAGGTAGCCTGTGACTAAGACAGCTACAAATTATTTGAGTCTGCTAGCCAGTGACTGAGACAGCTAGCCCGTAATTGAGACAGCTAGCCAGTGTCTGAGACAGCTATTCAGTAATTGAGACAGCTTGCCAGTGACTGATGCAGTTAGCCAGTGATTGAGACAACTAGACAGTGACTGAGACAGCTAGCCATTCGCTGAGACAGCTAGCCAGTGACTGAGACAGCTAGCCAGCGATTGAGACAACTAGACAGTGACTGAGGCTGCTAGACATTGACTGACACAGCTAGCCAGTGATTGAGACAATTAGACAGTGGCTGAGACAGATAGCCAATGGCTGAGATAGCTAGCTAGTGACTGAGATAGCTAGCCATTTATGGAGACAGCTAGCCAGTGACCGAGGCAGCTAGCCAATGATTGAGACAGCTAGCCAGTGACTGAGATAGCTAGCCAATGACAGAGACAGCTAGCCAGTGATTGAGACAGCTAGCCAGTGACTAGGACAGCTAGTCAGTGGCTGAGACAGCTAACCAATGACTGAAAAAGCTAGCCAGTGAATGACACAGCTAGCCAGTGACTGAGTCAGCTAGACAATGACTGAGCCAGTGAGCCAGTGATTGAGACAGCTAGCCAGTGATGGGCGCAGGTAGCCATTGACTGAGACAGCTAGCCATTAATTGAGACAGCTAGCCAGTGAATGTGGCAGCTAGCCAGCGATTGAGACAGCTAGCCAGTAATTGAGACAGCTAGCCATTGTCTGAGACAGCTATTCAGTAATTGAAACAGCTAGCCAGTTCCCGATGCAATTAGCCAGTGACTGAGGCAGCTAGCTAGTGATTGAGACAGTTAGCCAGTGAATGAGGCAGCTAGCCAGTGACTGAGGCAGCTAGCTAGTGATTGAGACAGTTAGCCAGTGAATGAGGCTGCTAGCTAGTGATTGAGACAGTTATCCAGTGACTGAGGCAGCTAGCCAATAATTGAGACAACTAGACAGTGACTGAGACAGCTAGCCATTCGCTGAGACAGCTAGCCAGTGACTGAGATAGCTAGCCAGTAATTGAGACAGCTAGCCAGTGACTGAGTCAGCTAGTGAGAGATTGCATCAGCTGGCCAGTGACTGAGATAGCTAGCCAATGACTGAGAATGCTAGCCAGAGATTGTGACAGGTAGCCAGTGACTGGGACAGCCAGCCAGTGCCTGAATTAGCTAGCCAGTGACTGATTCAGCTAGACAGTGACTGAGCCAGCGAGCCGGTGATTGGGACAGCTAGCCAGTGACGGGGGCAGCTAGCCAGTGACTGTGGCAGGTAGCCAGTTACTGAGACAGCTGACCATTAATTGAGACTGCGAGCCAGTGACTGAGGCAGCTGGCCAGTGACTGTGGCAGCTAGCCAGAGATTGAGACAGCTAGCCAGTGTCTGAGACAGCTATTCAGTAATTGAGACAGCTAGCCAGTGACTGATGCAGTTAGCCAGTGACTGAGGCAGCTAGCTAGTGATTAAGACAGTTAGCCAGTGACTGAGGCAGCTAGCCAGTGATTGAGACAAATAGACAGTGACTGAGACAGTTAGCCATTGGCTGAGACAGCTAGCCAGTGACTGAGACAGCTAGCCAGAGATTGAGACAGCTAGCCAGTGTCTGAGACAGCTATTCAGTAATTGAGACAGCTAGCCAGTGATTGAGACAGTTAGCCAGTGACTGAGGCAGTTAGCCAGTGATTGAGACAATTAGTCAGTGACTGAGACAGCTAGCCATTCGCTGAGACAGCTAGCCAGTGACTGAGATAGCTAGACAGTAATTGAGACAGCTAGTCAGTGACTTTGTCAGCTAGCCAGTGACTGAAAAAGCTAGCCAGTGAATGACACAGCTACCCAGTGACTGAGTCAGCTAGACAGTGATTGAGCCAGCGAGCCGATGATTGAGACAGCTAGCCAGTGATGGAGGCAGGTGGACAGTGACTGTAGCAGGTAGCCTGTGACTAAGACAGCTACAAATTATTTGAGTCTGCTAGCCAGTGACTGAGACAGCTAGCCCGTAATTGAGACAGCTAGCCAGTGTCTGAGACAGCTATTCAGTAATTGAGACAGCTTGCCAGTGACTGATGCAGTTAGCCAGTGATTGAGACAACTAGACAGTGACTGAGACAGCTAGCCATTCGCTGAGACAGCTAGCCAGTGACTGAGACAGCTAGCCAGCGATTGAGACAACTAGACAGTGACTGAGGCTGCTAGACATTGACTGACACAGCTAGCCAGTGATTGAGACAATTAGACAGTGGCTGAGACAGATAGCCAATGGCTGAGATAGCTAGCTAGTGACTGAGATAGCTAGCCATTTATGGAGACAGCTAGCCAGTGACCGAGGCAGCTAGCCAATGATTGAGACAGCTAGCCAGTGACTGAGATAGCTAGCCAATGACAGAGACAGCTAGCCAGTGATTGAGACAGCTAGCCAGTGACTAGGACAGCTAGTCAGTGGCTGAGACAGCTAACCAATGACTGAAAAAGCTAGCCAGTGAATGACACAGCTAGCCAGTGACTGAGTCAGCTAGACAATGACTGAGCCAGTGAGCCAGTGATTGAGACAGCTAGCCAGTGATGGGCGCAGGTAGCCATTGACTGAGACAGCTAGCCATTAATTGAGACAGCTAGCCAGTGAATGTGGCAGCTAGCCAGCGATTGAGACAGCTAGCCAGTAATTGAGACAGCTAGCCATTGTCTGAGACAGCTATTCAGTAATTGAAACAGCTAGCCAGTTCCCGATGCAATTAGCCAGTGACTGAGGCAGCTAGCTAGTGATTGAGACAGTTAGCCAGTGAATGAGGCAGCTAGCCAGTGACTGAGGCAGCTAGCTAGTGATTGAGACAGTTAGCCAGTGAATGAGGCTGCTAGCTAGTGATTGAGACAGTTATCCAGTGACTGAGGCAGCTAGCCAATAATTGAGACAACTAGACAGTGACTGAGACAGCTAGCCATTCGCTGAGACAGCTAGCCAGTGACTGAGATAGCTAGCCAGTAATTGAGACAGCTAGCCAGTGACTGAGTCAGCTAGTGAGAGATTGCATCAGCTGGCCAGTGACTGAGATAGCTAGCCAATGACTGAGAATGCTAGCCAGAGATTGTGACAGGTAGCCAGTGACTGGGACAGCCAGCCAGTGCCTGAATTAGCTAGCCAGTGACTGATTCAGCTAGACAGTGACTGAGCCAGCGAGCCGGTGATTGGGACAGCTAGCCAGTGACGGGGGCAGCTAGCCAGTGACTGTGGCAGGTAGCCAGTTACTGAGACAGCTGACCATTAATTGAGACTGCGAGCCAGTGACTGAGGCAGCTGGCCAGTGACTGTGGCAGCTAGCCAGAGATTGAGACAGCTAGCCAGTGTCTGAGACAGCTATTCAGTAATTGAGACAGCTAGCCAGTGACTGATGCAGTTAGCCAGTGACTGAGGCAGCTAGCTAGTGATTAAGACAGTTAGCCAGTGACTGAGGCAGCTAGCCAGTGATTGAGACAAATAGACAGTGACTGAGACAGTTAGCCATTGGCTGAGACAGCTAGCCAGTGACTGAGACAGCTAGCCAGAGATTGAGACAGCTAGCCAGTGTCTGAGACAGCTATTCAGTAATTGAGACAGCTAGCCAGTGATTGAGACAGTTAGCCAGTGACTGAGGCAGTTAGCCAGTGATTGAGACAATTAGTCAGTGACTGAGACAGCTAGCCATTCGCTGAGACAGCTAGCCAGTGACTGAGATAGCTAGACAGTAATTGAGACAGCTAGTCAGTGACTTTGTCAGCTAGCCAGTGACTGAAAAAGCTAGCCAGTGAATGACACAGCTACCCAGTGACTGAGTCAGCTAGACAGTGATTGAGCCAGCGAGCCGATGATTGAGACAGCTAGCCAGTGATGGAGGCAGGTGGACAGTGACTGTAGCAGGTAGCCTGTGACTAAGACAGCTACAAATTATTTGAGTCTGCTAGCCAGTGACTGAGACAGCTAGCCCGTAATTGAGACAGCTAGCCAGTGTCTGAGACAGCTATTCAGTAATTGAGACAGCTTGCCAGTGACTGATGCAGTTAGCCAGTGATTGAGACAACTAGACAGTGACTGAGACAGCTAGCCATTCGCTGAGACAGCTAGCCAGTGACTGAGACAGCTAGCCAGCGATTGAGACAACTAGACAGTGACTGAGGCTGCTAGACATTGACTGACACAGCTAGCCAGTGATTGAGACAATTAGACAGTGGCTGAGACAGATAGCCAATGGCTGAGATAGCTAGCTAGTGACTGAGATAGCTAGCCATTTATGGAGACAGCTAGCCAGTGACCGAGGCAGCTAGCCAATGATTGAGACAGCTAGCCAGTGACTGAGATAGCTAGCCAATGACAGAGACAGCTAGCCAGTGATTGAGACAGCTAGCCAGTGACTAGGACAGCTAGTCAGTGGCTGAGACAGCTAACCAATGACTGAAAAAGCTAGCCAGTGAATGACACAGCTAGCCAGTGACTGAGTCAGCTAGACAATGACTGAGCCAGTGAGCCAGTGATTGAGACAGCTAGCCAGTGATGGGCGCAGGTAGCCATTGACTGAGACAGCTAGCCATTAATTGAGACAGCTAGCCAGTGAATGTGGCAGCTAGCCAGCGATTGAGACAGCTAGCCAGTAATTGAGACAGCTAGCCATTGTCTGAGACAGCTATTCAGTAATTGAAACAGCTAGCCAGTTCCCGATGCAATTAGCCAGTGACTGAGGCAGCTAGCTAGTGATTGAGACAGTTAGCCAGTGAATGAGGCAGCTAGCCAGTGACTGAGGCAGCTAGCTAGTGATTGAGACAGTTAGCCAGTGAATGAGGCTGCTAGCTAGTGATTGAGACAGTTATCCAGTGACTGAGGCAGCTAGCCAATAATTGAGACAACTAGACAGTGACTGAGACAGCTAGCCATTCGCTGAGACAGCTAGCCAGTGACTGAGATAGCTAGCCAGTAATTGAGACAGCTAGCCAGTGACTGAGTCAGCTAGTGAGTGATTGCATCAGCTGGCCAGTGACTGAGATAGCTAGCCAATGACTGAGAATGCTAGCCAGAGATTGAGACAGGTAGCCAGTGACTGGGACAGCCAGCCAGTGCCTGAATTAGCTAGCCAGTGACTGATTCAGCTAGACAGTGACTGAGCCAGCGAGCCGGTGATTGGGACAGCTTGCCAGTGATGGGGGCAGCTAGCCAGTGACTGTGGCAGGTAGCCAGTTACTGAGACAGCTGACCATTAATTGAGACTGCGAGCCAGTGGCGGAGGCAGCTGGACAGTGACTGTGGCAGCTAGCCACTGTCTGAAACAGCTATTCAGTAATTGAGACAGCTTGCCAGTGACTGGTGCAGTTAGCCAGTGAATGTGACAATTAGACAGTGACTGAGACAGCTAGCCATTCGCTGAGACAGCTAGCCAGCGATTGAGACAACTAGACAATGACTGAGGCATTTAGGCATTGACTGACACAGCTAGCCTGTGATTGAGACAATTAGACAGTGGCTGAGACAGATAGCCAATGGCTGAGATAGCTAGCCAGTGACTGAAATAGCTAGCCATTTATGGAGACAGCTAGCCAGTGACTGAGGCAGCTAGCCAGTGATTGAGACAGCTAGCCAGAGACTAAGATAGCTAGCCAATGACAGAGACAGCTAGCCAGTGATTGAGACATCTAGCCAGTGACTGGGACAGCTAGCCAGTGGCTGAGACAGCTAACCAAAGACTGAAAAAGCTAGCCAGTGAATGACACAGCTAGCCAGTGACTGAGTCAGCTAGACAATGACTGAGCCAGTGTGCCAGTGATTGAGACAGCTAGCCAGTGACGGACGCAGCTAGCCAGTGACTGTGGCAGGTAGCCAGTGACTGAGACATCAAGACAGTAATTGAGACTGCTAGCCAGTGACTGAGACAGCTAACCAGTGACTGTGGCAGCTAGCCAGCGATTGAGACAGCTAGCCAGTAATTGAGACAGCTAGACAATGTCTGAGACAGCTATTCACTAATTGAAACAGCTAGCCAGTGACTGATGCAGTTAGCCAGTGACTGAGACATCAAGACAGTAATTGAGACTGCTAGCCAGTGACTGAGACAGCTAACCAGTGACTGTGGCAGCTAGCCAGCGATTGAGACAGCTAGCCAGTAATTGAGACAGCTAGACAATGTCTGAGACAGCTATTCATTAATTGAAACAGCTAGCCAGTTACTGATGCAGTTAGCCAGTGACTGAGGCAGCTAGCTAGTGATTGAGACAGTTAGCCAGTGAATGAGGCAGCTAGCCAGTGACTGAGGCAGCTAGCTAGTGATTGAGACAGTTAGCCAGTGAATGAGGCTGCTAGCTAGTGATTGAGACAGTTATCCAGTGACTGAGGCAGCTAGCAAATAATTGAGACAACTAGACAGTGACTGAGACAGCTAGCCATTCGCTGAGACAGCTAGCCAGTGACTGAGATAGCTAGCCAGTAATTGAGACAGCTAGCCAGTGACTGAGTCAGCTAGTGAGAGATTGCATCAGTTGGCCAGTGACTGAGATAGCTAGCCAATGACTGAGAATGCTAGCGAGAGATTGTGACAGGTAGCCAGTGACTGGGACAGCCAGCCAGTGCCTGAATTAGCTAGCCAGTGACTGATTCAGCTAGACAGTGACTGAGCCAGCGAGCCGGTGATTGGGACAGCTAGCCAGTGACGGGGGCAGCTAGCCAGTGACTGTGGCAGGTAGCCAGTTACTGAGACAGCTGACCATTAATTGAGACTGCGAGCCAGTGACTGAGGCAGCTGGCCAGTGACTGTGGCAGCTAGCCAGAGATTGAGACAGCTAGCCAGTGTCTGAGACAGCTATTCAGTAATTGAGACAGCTAGCCAGTGACTGATGCAGTTAGCCAGTGACTGAGGCAGCTAGCTAGTGATTGAGACAGTTAGCCAGTGACTGAGGCAGCTAGCCAGTGATTGAGACAAATAGACAGTGACTGAGACAGTTAGCCATTGGCTGAGACAGCTAGCCAGTGACTGAGACAGCTAGCCAGAGATTGAGACAGCTAGCCAGTGTCTGAGACAGCTATTCAGTAATTGAGACAGCTAGCCAGTGATTGAGACAGTTAGCCAGTGACTGAGGCAGTTAGCCAGTGATTGAGACAACTAGCCAGTGACTGAGATAGCTAGCCAGTGACTGAGGCAGCTAGCTAGTGATTGAGACAGTTAGCCAGTGACTGAGCAGCTAGACAGTAATTAAGTCAATTAGACAGTGACTGAGACAGCTAGCCAGTGGCTGTGGCAGCTAGCCAGAGATTGAGACAGCTAGCCAGTAATTGAGACAGCAATCCAGTGTCTGAGACAGCTATTCAGTAATTGAGACAGCTTGCCAGTGACTGATGCAGTTAGCCAGTGATTGAGACAATTATACAGTGACTGAGACAGCTAGCCATTCGCTGAGACAGCTAGCCAGTGACTGAGACAGCTAGCCAGCGATTGAGACAACTAGACAGTGACTG
Organism: Carcharodon carcharias; assembly: GCF_017639515.1. Lineage (NCBI taxonomy): Eukaryota > Metazoa > Chordata > Chondrichthyes > Lamniformes > Lamnidae > Carcharodon > Carcharodon carcharias. Next base: position 15,410,578 of record NC_054485.1, read on the forward strand.
AGGCTGCTAGACATTGACTGACACAGCTAACCAGTGATTGAGAAAATTAGACAGTGGCTGAGACAGATAGCCAATGGATGAGATAGCTAGGCATTTATGGAGACAGCTAGCCAGTGACCGAGGCAGCTAGCCAGTGATTGAGACAGCTAGCCAGTGACTAAGATAGCTAGCCAATGACCGAGACAGCTAGCCAGTGATTGAGACAGCTAGCCAGTGATTGAGACAGCTAACCAGTGGCTGAGACAGCTAACCAAAGACTGAAAAAGCTAGCCAGTGAATGACACAGCTAGCCAGTGACTGAGTCAGCTAGACAATGACTGAGTCATTGAGCCAGTGATTGAGACAGCTAGCCAGTGACGGGCGCAGCTAGCCAGTGACTGTGGCAGGTAGCCAGTGACTGAGACAGCTAGCCAGTGACTGTGGCAGCTAGCCAGTGATTGAGACAGCTAGCCAGTAATTGAGACAGCTAGCCAATGTCTGAGACAGCTATTCATTAATTGAGACAGCGAGCCAGTGACTGATGCAGTTAGCCAGTGATTGAGACAATTATACAGTGACTGAGACAGCTAGCCATTCGCTGAGACAGCTAGCCAGTGACTGAGACAGCTAGCCAGCGATTGAGACAACTAGACAGTGACTGAGGCTGCTAGACATTGACTGACACAGCTAACCAGTGATTGAGAAAATTAGACAGTGGCTGAGACAGATAGCCAATGGATGAGATAGCTAGGCATTTATGGAGACAGCTAGCCAGTGACCGAGGCAGCTAGCCAGTGATTGAGACAGCTAGCCAGTGACTAAGATAGCTAGCCAATGACCGAGACAGCTAGCCAGTGATTGAGACAGCTAGCCAGTGATTGAGACAGCTAACCAGTGGCTGAGACAGCTAACCAATGACTGAAAAAGCTAGCAGTGAATGACACAGCTAGCCAGTGACTGAGTCAGCTAGACAATGACTGAGTCATTGAGCCAGTGATTGAGACAGCTAGCCAGTGACGGGCGCAGCTAGCCAGTGACTGTGGCAGGTAGCCAGTGACTGAGACAGCTAGCCAGTGACTGTGGCAGCTAGCCAGCGATTGAGACAGCTAGCCAGTAATTGAGACAGCTAGCCAATGTCTGAGACAGCTATTCATTAATTGAGACAGCGAGCCAGTGACTAAGGCAGTTAGCCAGGGACTGAGGCAGCTAGCTAGTGATTGAGACAGTTAGCCAGTGACTGAGGCAGCTAGCCAATAATTGAGACAATTAGACAGTGACTGAGACAGCTAGCCAGTGACTGAGATAGCTAGCCAGTAATTGAGACAGCTAGCCAGTGACTGAGTCAGCTAGTGAGAGATTGCATCAGTTGGCCAGTGACTGAGATAGCTAGCCAATGACTGAGAATGCTAGCCAGAGATTGTGACAGGTAGCCAGTGACTGGGACAGCCAGCCAGTGCCTGAATTAGCTAGCCAGTGACTGATTCAGCTAGACAGTGACTGAGCCAGCGAGCCGGTGATTGGGACAGCTAGCCAGTGACGGGGGCAGCTAGCCAGTGACTGTGGCAGGTAGCCAGTTACTGAGACAGCTGACCATTAATTGAGACTGCGAGCCAGTGACTGAGGCAGCTGGCCAGTGACTGTGGCAGCTAGCCAGAGATTGAGACAGCTAGCCAGTGTCTGAGACAGCTATTCAGTAATTGAGACAGCTAGCCAGTGACTGATGCAGTTAGCCAGTGACTGAGGCAGCTAGCTAGTGATTGAGACAGTTAGCCAGTGACTGAGGCAGCTAGCCAGTGATTGAGACAAATAGACAGTGACTGAGACAGTTAGCCATTGGCTGAGACAGCTAGCCAGTGACTGAGACAGCTAGCCAGAGATTGAGACAGCTAGCCAGTGTCTGAGACAGCTATTCAGTAATTGAGACAGCTAGCCAGTGATTGAGACAGATAGCCAGTGACTGAGGCAGTTAGCCAGTGATTGAGACAACTAGCCAGTGACTGAGATAGCTAGCCAGTGACTGAGGCAGCTAGCTAGTGATTGAGACAGTTAGCCAGTGACTGAGCAGCTAGACAGTAATTAAGTCAATTAGACAGTGACTGAGACAGCTAGCCAGTGGCTGTGGCAGCTAGCCAGAGATTGAGACAGCTAGCCAGTAATTGAGACAGCAATCCAGTGTCTGAGACAGCTATTCAGTAATTGAGACAGCTTGCCAGTGACTGATGCAGTTAGCCAGTGATTGAGACAATTATACAGTGACTGAGACAGCTAGCCATTCGCTGAGACAGCTAGCCAGTGACTGAGACAGCTAGCCAGCGATTGAGACAACTAGACAGTGACTGAGGCTGCTAGACATTGACTGACACAGCTAACCAGTGATTGCGAAAATTAGACAGTGGCTGAGACAGATAGCCAATGGATGAGATAGCTAGGCATTTATGGAGACAGCTAGCCAGTGACCGAGGCAGCTAGCCAGTGATTGAGACAGCTAGCCAGTGACTAAGATAGCTAGCCAATGACCGAGACAGCTAGCCAGTGATTGAGACAGCTATCCAGTGATTGAGACAGCTAACCAGTGGCTGAGACAGCTAACCAATGACTGAGAAAGCTAGCCAGTGAATGACACAGCTAGCCAGTGACTGAGTCAGCTAGACAATGACTGAGTCATTGAGCCAGTGATTGAGACAGCTAGCCAGTGACGGGCGCAGCTAGCCAGTGACTGTGGCAGGTAGCCAGTGACTGAGACAGCTAGCCAGTGACTGTGGCAGCTAGCCAGTGATTGAGACAGCTAGCCAGTAATTGAGACAGCTAGCCAATGTCTGAGACAGCTATTCATTAATTGAGACAGCGAGCCAGTGACTGATGCAGTTAGCCAGTGATTGAGACAATTATACAGTGACTGAGACAGCTAGCCATTCGCTGAGACAGCTAGCCAATGTCTGAGACAGCTATTCATTAATTGAGACAGCGAGCCAGTGACTGATGCAGTTAGCCAGTGATTGAGACAATTATACAGTGACTGAGACAGCTAGCCATTCGCTGAGACAGCTAGCCAGTGACTGAGACAGCTAGCCAGCGATTGAGACAACTAGACAGTGACTGAGGCTGCTAGACATTGACTGACACAGCTAACCAGTGATTGAGAAAATTAGACAGTGGCTGAGACAGATAGCCAATGGATGAGATAGCTAGGCATTTATGGAGACAGCTAGCCAGTGACCGAGGCAGCTAGCCAGTGATTGAGACAGCTAGCCAGTGACTAAGATAGCTAGCCAATGACCGAGACAGCTAGCCAGTGATTGAGACAGCTAGCCAGTGATTGAGACAGCTAACCAGTGGCTGAGACAGCTAACCAATGACTGAAAAAGCTAGCCAGTGAATGACACAGCTAGCCAGTGACTGAGTCAGCTAGACAATGACTGAGTCATTGAGCCAGTGATTGAGACAGCTAGCCAGTGACGGGCGCAGCTAGCCAGTGACTGTGGCAGGTAGCCAGTGACTGACACAGCTAGCCAGTGACTGTGGCAGCTAGCCAGCGATTGAGACAGCTAGCCAGTAATTGAGACAGCTAGCCAATGTCTGAGACAGCTATTCATTAATTGAGACAGCGAGCCAGTGACTAAGGCAGTTAGCCAGGGACTGAGGCAGCTAGCTAGTGATTGAGACAGTTAGCCAGTGACTGAGGCAGCTAGCCAATAATTGAGACAATTAGACAGTGACTGAGACAGCTAGCCAGTGACTGAGATAGCTAACCAGTAATTGAGACAGCTAGCCAGTGACTGAGTCAGCTAGCTAGTGATTGGGTCAGCTAGCCAGTGACTGAGATAGCTAGCCAATGACTGAGAATGCTAGCCAGTGATTGAGACAGCTAGCCAGTGACTGGGTCAGCCAGCCAGTGCCTGAGACAGCTAGCAGTGACTGATTCATCTAGACAGTGACTGAGCCAGCGAGCCGGTGATTGGGACAGCTAGCCAGTGATGGAGGCAGCTAGCCAGTGACTGTGGCTTGTAGCCAGTGACTGAGACAGCTGGCCATTAAATGAGACTGCGAGCCAGTGACTGAGGCAGCTGGCCAGTGACTGTGGCAGCTATCCAGAGTTTGAGACAGCTAGCCAGTGTCTGAGACAGCTATTCATTAATTGAGACAGCTAGCCAGTGACCGATGCAGTTAGCCAGTGACTGAGGCAGCTAGCCAGTGATTGAGACAACTAGCCAGTGACTGAGATAGCTAGCCAGTGACTGAGGAAGCTAGCTAGTGATTGAGACAGTTAGCCAGTGACTGAGCAGTTAGCCAGTAATTGAGACAATTAGACAGTGACTGAGACAGCTAGCCAGTGATTGAGATAGATTGCCAGTAACTGAGACAGCTAGCCATTGACTGAGGTAGCTAACCAGTGATTGAGACAACTAGCCAGTGACTGAGATAGCTAGCCAATGACTGAGACAGCTAGCCAGTTATTGAGACAGCTAGCCTGTGACTGGGACAGCTAGCAAGTGGCTGAGACAGCTAGCAGTGACTGAGGCAACTAGCCAGTGACTGAGACAGCTAACCAACGACTGAAAAAGCTAGCCAGTGAATGACACAGCTACCCAGTGACTGAGTCAGCTAGACAGGGACTGAGCCAGCGAGCCGGTGATTGAGACAGCTAGCCAGTGGCGGAGGCAGCTGGACAGTGACTGTGGCAGCTAGCCAGTGTCTGAAACAGCTATTCAGTAATTGAGACAGCTTGCCAGTGACTGGTGCAGTTAGCCAGTGAATGTGACAATTACACAGTGACTGAGACAGCTAGCCATTCGCTGAGACAGCTAGCCAGCGATTGAGACAACTAGACAGTGACTGAGGCATTTAGGCATTGACTGACACAGCTAGCCTGTGATTGAGACAATTAGACAGTGGCTGAGACAGATAGCCAATGGCTGAGATAGCTAGCCAGTGACTGAGATAGCTAGCCATTTATGGAGACAGCTAGCCAGTGACCGAGGCAGCTAGCCAGTGATTGAGACAGCTAGCCAGAGACTAAGATAGCTAGCCAATGACAGAGACAGCTAGCCAGTGATTGAGACAGCTAGCCAGTGACTGGGACAGCTAGCCAGTGGCTGAGACAGCTAACCAAAGACTGAAAAAGATAGCCAGTGAATGACACAGCTAGCCAGTGACTGAGTCAGCTAGACAGTGACTGAGCCAGTGAGCCGTTGATTTGGACAGCTAGCCAGTGTCTGAGACAGCTAGCCAGTGACTGAGATAGATTTCCAGTAATTGAGACAGCTAGCCAGTGACTGAGTCAGCTAGCGAGTGATTGACTCTGTTAGCCAGTGACTGAGATAGCTAGCCAATGACTGCGAATGCTTGCCAGTGATTGAGACAGCTAGCCAGTGACTGGGACAGCCAGCCAGTGCCTGAGACAGCTAGCCAGTGACTGATTCAGCTAGACAGTGACTGAGCCAGTGAGCCGTTGATTTGGACAGCTAGCCAGTGACGGAGGCAGCTAGCCAGTGACTGTGGCAGGTAGCCACTGACTGAGCCAGCTGGCCATTAATTGAGACTGCGAGCCAGTGACTGAGGCAGCTGGCCAGTGACTGTGGCAGCTAGCCAGAGATGAGTCAGCGAGCAAGTGTCTGAGACAGCTATTCAGTAATTGAGACAGCTAGCCAGTGACTGATGCAGTTAGCCAGTGACTGAGGCAGCTAGCCAGTGATTGAGACAACTAGCCAGTGACTGAGATAGCTAGCCAGTGACTGAGATAGCTATCCATTAATTGAGACATCTAGCCAGTGACTGTGGCAGCTAGCCAGCAATTGAGACAGCTAGCCATTAATTGATACAGCTAGCCAATGTCTGAGACAGCTATTCAGTAATTGAGACAGCTAGCCAGTGACTGATGCAGTTAGCAAGTGACTGAGGCAGCTAGCTAGTGATTGAGGCAGTTAGCCAGTTACTACGGCAGCTAGCCAATAATTGAGACAATTAGTCAGTGAATGAGACAGCTAGCCATTCGCTGAGACAGCTAGCCAGTGACTGAGATAGCTAGACAGTAATTGAGACAGCTAGTCAGTGACTTTGTCAGCTAGCCAGTGACTGAAAAAGCTAGCCAGTGAATGACACAGCTACCCAGTGACTGAGTCAGCTAGACAGTGATTGAGCCAGCGAGCCGATGATTGAGACAGCTAGCCAGTGATGGAGGCAGGTGGACAGTGACTGTAGCAGGTAGCCTGTGACTAAGACAGCTACAAATTATTTGAGTCAGCTAGCCAGTGACTGAGACAGCTAGCCCGTAATTGAGACAGCTAGCCAGTGTCTGAGACAGCTATTCAGTAATTGAGACAGCTTGCCAGTGACTGATGCAGTTAGCCAGTGATTGAGACAACTAGACAGTGACTGAGACAGCTAGCCATTCGCTGAGACAGCTAGCCAGTGACTGAGACAGCTAGCCAGCGATTGAGACAACTAGACAGTGACTGAGGCTGCTAGACATTGACTGACACAGCTAGCCAGTGATTGAGACAATTAGACAGTGGCTGAGACAGATAGCCAATGGCTGAGATAGCTAGCTAGTGACTGAGATAGCTAGCCATTTATGGAGACAGCTAGCCAGTGACCGAGGCAGCTAGCCAATGATTGAGACAGCTAGCCAGTGACTGAGATAGCTAGCCAATGACAGAGACAGCTAGCCAGTGATTGAGACAGCTAGCCAGTGACTAGGACAGCTAGTCAGTGGCTGAGACAGCTAACCAATGACTGAAAAAGCTAGCCAGTGAATGACACAGCTAGCCAGTGACTGAGTCAGCTAGACAATGACTGAGCCAGTGAGCCAGTGATTGAGACAGCTAGCCAGTGATGGGCGCAGGTAGCCAGTGACTGAGACAGCTAGCCATTAATTGAGACTGCTAGCCAGTGACTGTGGCAGCTAGCCAGCGATTGAGACAGCTAGCCAGTAATTGAGACAGCTAGCCATTGTCTGAGACAGCTATTCAGTAATTGAAACAGCTAGCCCGTGCCTGATGCAATTAGCCAGTGACTGAGGCAGCTAGCTAGTGATTGAGACAGTTAGACAGTGAATGAGGCAGCTAGCCAGTGACTGAGGCAGCTAGCTAGTGATTGAGACAGTTAGCCAGTGAATGAGGCTGCTAGCTAGTGATTGAGACCGTTATCCAGTGACTGAGGCAGCTAGCCAATAATTGAGACAACTAGACAGTGACTGAGACAGCTAGCCATTCGCTGAGACAGCTAGCCAGTGACTGAGATAGCTAGCCAGTAATTGAGACAGCTAGCCAGTGACTGAGTCAGCTAGTGAGTGATTGCATCAGCTGGCCAGTGACTGAGATAGCTAGCCAATGGCTGAGAATGCTAGCCAGAGATTGAGACAGGTAGCCAGTGACTGGGACAGCCAGCCAGTGCCTGAATTAGCTAGCCAGTGACTGATTCAGCTAGACAGTGACTGAGCCAGCGAGCCGGTGATTGGGACAGCTTGCCAGTGACGGGGGCATCTAGCCAGTGACTGTGGCAGGTAGCCAGTTACTGAGACAGCTGACCATTAATTGAGACTGCGAGCCAGTGGCGGAGGCAGCTGGACAGTGACTGTGGCAGCTAGCCACTGTCTGAAACAGCTATTCAGTAATTGAGACAGCTTGCCAGTGACTGGTGCAGTTAGCCAGTGAATGTGACAATTAGACAGTGACTGAGACAGCTAGCCATTCGCTGAGACAGCTAGCCAGCGATTGAGACAACTAGACAATGACTGAGGCATTTAGGCATTGACTGACACAGCTAGCCTGTGATTGAGACAATTAGACAGTGGCTGAGACAGATAGCCAATGGCTGAGATAGCTAGCCAGTGACTGAGATAGCTAGCCATTTATGGAGACAGCTAGCCAGTGACTGAGGCAGCTAGCCAGTGATTGAGACAGCTAGCCAGAGACTAAGATAGCTAGCCAATGACAGAGACAGCTAGCCAGTGATTGAGACATCTAGCCAGTGACTGGGACAGCTAGCCAGTGGCTGAGACAGCTAACCAAAGACTGAAAAAGCTAGCCAGTGAATGACACAGCTAGCCAGTGACTGAGTCAGCTAGACAATGACTGAGCCAGTGCGCCAGTGATTGAGACAGCTAGCCAGTGACGGACGCAGCTAGCCAGTGACTGTGGCAGGTAGCCAGTGACTGAGACATCAAGACAGTAATTGAGACTGCTAGCCAGTGACTGAGACAGCTAACCAGTGACTGTGGCAGCTAGCCAGCGATTGAGACAGCTAGCCAGTAATTGAGACAGCTAGACAATGTCTGAGACAGCTATTCATTAATTGAAACAGCTAGCCAGTTACTGATGCAGATAGCCAGTGACTGAGGCAGCTAGCTAGTGATTGAGACAGTTAGCCAGTGAATGAGGCAGCTAGCCAGTGACTGAGGCAGCTAGCTAGTGATTGAGACAGTTAGCCAGTGAATGAGGCTGCTAGCTAGTGATTGAGACAGTTATCCAGTGACTGAGGCAGCTAGCAAATAATTGAGACAACTAGACAGTGACTGAGACAGCTAGCCATTCGCTGAGACAGCTAGCCAGTGACTGAGATAGCTAGCCAGTAATTGAGACAGCTAGCCAGTGACTGAGTCAGCTAGTGAGAGATTGCATCAGCTGGCCAGTGACTGAGATAGCTAGCCAATGACTGAGAATGCTAGCCAGAGATTGTGACAGGTAGCCAGTGACTGGGACAGCCAGCCAGTGCCTGAATTAGCTAGCCAGTGACTGATTCAGCTAGACAGTGACTGAGCCAGCGAGCCGGTGATTGGGACAGCTAGCCAGTGACGGGGGCAACTAGCCAGTGACTGTGGCAGGTAGCCAGTTACTGAGACAGCTGACCATTAATTGAGACTGCGAGCCAGTGACTGAGGCAGCTGGCCAGTGACTGTGGCAGCTAGCCAGAGATTGAGACAGCTAGCCAGTGTCTGAGACAGCTATTCAGTAATTGAGACAGCTAGCCAGTGCCTGATGCAGTTAGCCAGTGACTGAGGCAGCTAGCTAGTGATTGAGACAGTTAGCCAGTGACTGAGGCAGCTAGCCAGTGATTGAGACAAATAGACAGTGACTGAGACAGTTAGCCATTGGCTGAGACAGCTAGCCAGTGACTGAGACAGCTAGCCAGTGTCTGAGACAGCTATTCATTAATTGAGACAGCTAGCCAGTGATTGAGACAGTTAGCCAGTGACTGAAGCAGTTAGCCAGTGATTGAGACAATTAGTCAGTGACTGAGACAGCTAGCCATTCGCTGAGACAGCTAGCCAGTGACTGAGATAGCTAGACAGTAATTGAGACAGCTAGTCAGTGACTTTGTCAGCTAGCCAGTGACTGAAAAAGCTAGCCAGTGAATGACACAGCTACCCAGTGACTGAGTCAGCTAGACAGTGATTGAGCCAGCGAGCCGATGATTGAGACAGCTAGCCAGTGATGGAGGCAGGTGGACAGTGACTGTAGCAGGTAGCCTGTGACTAAGACAGCTACAAATTATTTGAGTCTGCTAGCCAGTGACTGAGACAGCTAGCCCGTAATTGAGACAGCTAGCCAGTGTCTGAGACAGCTATTCAGTAATTGAGACAGCTTGCCAGTGACTGATGCAGTTAGCCAGTGATTGAGACAACTAGACAGTGACTGAGACAGCTAGCCATTCGCTGAGACAGCTAGCCAGTGACTGAGACAGCTAGCCAGCGATTGAGACAACTAGACAGTGACTGAGGCTGCTAGACATTGACTGACACAGCTAGCCAGTGATTGAGACAATTAGACAGTGGCTGAGACAGATAGCCAATGGCTGAGATAGCTAGCTAGTGACTGAGATAGCTAGCCATTTATGGAGACAGCTAGCCAGTGACCGAGGCAGCTAGCTAATGATTGAGACAGCTAGCCAGTGACTGAGATAGCTAGCCAATGACAGAGACAGCTAGCCAGTGATTGAGACAGCTAGCCAGTGACTAGGACAGCTAGTCAGTGGCTGAGACAGCTAACCAATGACTGAAAAAGCTAGCCAGTGAATGACACAGCTAGCCAGTGACTGAGTCAGCTAGACAATGACTGAGCCAGTGAGCCAGTGATTGAGACAGCTAGCCAGTGATGGGCGCAGGTAGCCAGTGACTGAGACAGCTAGCCATTAATTGAGACTGCTAGCCAGTGACTGTGGCAGCTAGCCAGCGATTGAGACAGCTAGCCAGTAATTGAGACAGCTAGCCATTGTCTGAGACAGCTATTCAGTAATTGAAACAGCTAGCCAGTGCCTGATGCAATTAGCCAGTGACTGAGGCAGCTAGCTAGTGATTGAGACAGTTAGCCAGTGAATGAGGCAGCTAGCCAGTGACTGAGGCAGCTAGCTAGTGATTGAGACAGTTAGCCAGTGAATGAGGCTGCTAGCTAGTGATTGAGACAGTTATCCAGTGACTGAGGCAGCTAGCCAATAATTGAGACAACTAGACAGTGACTGAGACAGCTAGCCATTCGCTGAGACAGCTAGCCAGTGACTGAGATAGCTAGCCAGTAATTGAGACAGCTAGCCAGTGACTGAGTCAGCTAGTGAGTGATTGCATCAGCTGGCCAGTGACTGAGATAGCTAGCCAATGACTGAGAATGCTAGCCAGAGATTGAGACAGGTAGCCAGTGACTGGGACAGCCAGCCAGTGCCTGAATTAGCTAGCCAGTGACTGATTCAGCTAGACAGTGACTGAGCCAGCGAGCCGGTGATTGGGACAGCTAGCCAGTGATGGGGGCAGCTAGCCAGTGACTGTGGCAGGTAGCCAGTTACTGAGACAGCTGACCATTAATTGAGACTGCGAGCCAGTGGCGGAGGCAGCTGGACAGTGACTGTGGCAGCTAGCCACTGTCTGAAACAGCTATTCAGTAATTGAGACAGCTTGCCAGTGACTGGTGCAGTTAGCCAGTGAATGTGACAATTAGACAGTGACTGAGACAGCTAGCCATTCGCTGAGACAGCTAGCCAGCGATTGAGACAACTAGACAATGACTGAGGCATTTAGGCATTGACTGACACAGCTAGCCTGTGATTGAGACAATTAGACAGTGGCTGAGACAGATAGCCAATGGCTGAGATAGCTAGCCAGTGACTGAAATAGCTAGCCATTTATGGAGACAGCTAGCCAGTGACTGAGGCAGCTAGCCAGTGATTGAGACAGCTAGCCAGAGACTAAGATAGCTAGCCAATGACAGAGACAGCTAGCCAGTGATTGAGACATCTAGCCAGTGACTGGGACAGCTAGCCAGTGGCTGAGACAGCTAACCAAAGACTGAAAAAGCTAGCCAGTGAATGACACAGCTAGCCAGTGACTGAGTCAGCTAGACAATGACTGAGCCAGTGTGCCAGTGATTGAGACAGCTAGCCAGTGACGGACGCAGCTAGCCAGTGACTGTGGCAGGTAGCCAGTGACTGAGACATCAAGACAGTAATTGAGACTGCTAGCCAGTGACTGAGACAGCTAACCAGTGACTGTGGCAGCTAGCCAGCGATTGAGACAGCTAGCCAGTAATTGAGACAGCTAGACAATGTCTGAGACAGCTATTCACTAATTGAAACAGCTAGCCAGTGACTGATGCAGTTAGCCAGTGACTGAGACATCAAGACAGTAATTGAGACTGCTAGCCAGTGACTGAGACAGCTAACCAGTGACTGTGGCAGCTAGCCAGCGATTGAGACAGCTAGCCAGTAATTGAGACAGCTAGACAATGTCTGAGACAGCTATTCAGTAATTGAAACAGCTAGCCAGTTACTGATGCAGTTAGCCAGTGACTGAGGCAGCTAGCTAGTGATTGAGACAGTTAGCCAGTGAATGAGGCAGCTAGCCAGTGACTGAGGCAGCTAGCTAGTGATTGAGACAGTTAGCCAGTGAATGAGGCTGCTAGCTAGTGATTGAGACAGTTATCCAGTGACTGAGGCAGCTAGCAAATAATTGAGACAACTAGACAGTGACTGAGACAGCTAGCCATTCGCTGAGACAGCTAGCCAGTGACTGAGATAGCTAGCCAGTAATTGAGACAGCTAGCCAGTGACTGAGTCAGCTAGTGAGAGATTGCATCAGCTGGCCAGTGACTGAGATAGCTAGCCAATGACTGAGAATGCTAGCCAGAGATTGTGACAGGTAGCCAGTGACTGGGACAGCCAGCCAGTGCCTGAATTAGCTAGCCAGTGACTGATTCAGCTAGACAGTGACTGAGCCAGCGAGCCGGTGATTGGGACAGCTAGCCAGTGATGGGGGCAGCTAGCCAGTGACTGTGGCAGGTAGCCAGTTACTGAGACAGCTGACCATTAATTGAGACTGCGAGCCAGTGACTGAGGCAGCTGGCCAGTGACTGTGGCAGCTAGCCAGAGATTGAGACAGCTAGCCAGTGTCTGAGACAGCTATTCAGTAATTGAGACAGCTAGCCAGTGACTGATGCAGTTAGCCAGTGACTGAGGCAGCTAGCTAGTGATTGAGACAGTTAGCCAGTGACTGAGGCAGCTAGCCAGTGATTGAGACAAATAGACAGTGACTGAGACAGTTAGCCATTGGCTGAGACAGCTAGCCAGTGACTGAGACAGCTAGCCAGAGATTGAGACAGCTAGCCAGTGTCTGAGACAGCTATTCAGTAATTGAGACAGCTAGCCAGTGATTGATACAGTTAGCCAGTGACTGAGGCAGCTAGCCAGTGATTGAGACAACTAGCCATTGACTGAGATAGCTAGCCAGTGACTGAGGCAGCTAGCTAGTGATTGAGACAGTTAGCCATTGACTGAGCAGCTAGACAGTAATTAAGTCAATTAGACAGTGACTGAGACAGCTAGCCAGTGGCTGTGGCAGCTAGCCAGAGATTGAGACAGCTAGCCAGTAATTGAGACAGCAATCCAGTGTCTGAGACAGCTATTCAGTAATTGAGACAGCTTGCCAGTGACTGATGCAGTTAGCCAGTGATTGAGACAATTATACAGTGACTGAGACAGCTAGCCATTCGCTGAGACAGCTAGCCAGTGACTGAGACAGCTAGCCAGCGATTGAGACAACTAGACAGTGACTGAGGCTGCTAGACATTGACTGACACAGCTAACCAGTGATTGAGAAAATTATTCAGTGGCTGAGACAGATAGCCAATGGATGAGATAGCTAGGCATTTATGGAGACAGCTAGCCAGTGACCGAGGCAGCTAGCCAGTGATTGAGACAGCTAACCAGTGGCTGAGACAGCTAACCAATGACTGAAAAAGCTAGCCAGTGAATGACACAGCTAGCCAGTGACTGAGTCAGCTAGACAATGACTGAGTCATTGAGCCAGTGATTGAGACAGCTAGCCAGTGACGGGTGCAGCTAGCCAGTGACTGTGGCAGGTAGTTAGTGACTGAGACAGCTAGCCAGTGACTGTGGCAGCTAGCCAGCGATTGAGACAGCTAGCCAGTAATTGAGACAGCTAGCCAATGTCTGAGACAGCTATTCATTAATTGAGACAGCGAGCCAGTGACTGATGCAGTTAGCCAGGGACTGAGGCAGCTAGCTAGTGATTGAGACAGTTAGCCAGTGACTGAGGCAGCTAGCCAATAATTGAGACAATTAGACAGTGACTGAGACAGCTAGCCAGTGACTGAGATAGCTAACCAGTAATTGAGACAGCTAGCCAGTGACTGAGTCAGCTAGCTAGTGATTGGGCCAGCTAGCCAGTGACTGAGATAGCTAGCCAATGACTGGGTCAGCCAGCCAGTGCCTGAGACAGCTAGCAGTGACTGATTCATCTAGACAGTGACTGAGCCAGCGAGCCGGTGATTGGGACAGCTAGCCAGTGATGGAGGCAGCTAGCCAGTGACTGTGGCTTGTAGCCAGTGACTGAGACAGCTGGCCATTAAATGAGACTGCGAGCCTGTGACTGAGGCAGCTGGCCAGTGACTGTGGCAGCTATCCAGAGTTTGAGACAGCTAGCCAGTGTCTGAGACAGCTATTCAGTAATTGAGACAGCTAGCCAGTGACTGATGCAGTTAGCCAGTGACTGAGGCAGCTAGCCAGTGATTGAGACAACTAGCCAGTGACTGAGATAGCTAGCCAGTGACTGAGGAAGCTAGCTAGTGATTGAGACAGTTAGCCAGTGACTGAGCAGCTAGCCAGTAATTGAGACAATTAGACAGTGACTGAGACAGCTAGCCAGTGATTGAGATAGATTGCCAGTAACTGAGACAGCTAGCCATTGACTGAGGTAGCTAACCAGTGATTGAGACAACTAGCCAGTGACTGAGATAGCTAGCCAATGACTGAGACAGCTAGCCAGTTATTGAGACAGCTAGCCTGTGACTGGGACAGCTAGCAAGTGGCTGAGACAGCTAGCAGTGACTGAGGCAACTAGCCAGTGACTGAGACAGCTAACCAACGACTGCAAAAGCTAGCCAGTGAATGACACAGCTACCCAGTGACTGAGTCAGCTAGACAGGGACTGAGCCAGCGAGCCGGTGATTGAGACAGCTAGCCAGTGGTGGAGGCAGCTGGACAGTGACTGTGGCAGCTAGCCAGTGTCTGAAACAGCTATTCAGTAATTGAGACAGCTTGCCAGTGACTGGTGCAGTTAGCCAGTGAATGTGACAATTAGACAGTGACTGAGACAGCTAGCCATTCGCTGAGACAGCTAGCCAGCGATTGAGACAACTAGACAGTGACTGAGGCATTTAGGCATTGACTGACACAGCTAGCCTGTGATTGAGACAATTAGACAGTGGCTGAGACAGATAGCCAATGGCTGAGATAGCTAGCCAGTGACTGAGATAGCTAGCCATTTATGGAGACAGCTAGCCAGTGACCGAGGCAGCTAGCCAGTGATTGAGACAGCTAGCCAGAGACTAAGATAGCTAGCCAATGACAGAGACAGCTAGCCAGTGATTGAGACAGCTAGCCAGTGACTGGGACAGCTAGCCAGTGGCTGAGACAGCTAACCAAAGACTGAAAAAGCTAGCCAGTGAATGACACAGCTAGCCAGTGACTGAGTCAGCTAGACAATGACTGAGCCAGTGCGCCAGTGATTGAGACAGCTAGCCAGTGACGGACGCAGCTAGCCAGTGACTGTGGCAGGTAGCCAGTGACTGAGACATCAAGACAGTAATTGAGACTGCTAGCCAGTGACTGAGACAGCTAACCAGTGACTGTTGTAGCTAGCCAGCGATTGAGACAGCTAGCCAGTAATTGAGACAGCTAGACAATGTCTGACACAGCTATTCAGTAATTGAAACAGCTAGCCAGTGACTGATGCAGTTAGCCAGTGACTGAGGCAGCTAGCTAGTGATTGAGACAGTTAGCCAGTGACTGAGGCAGCTAGCCAATGATTGAGACAATTAGACAGTGACTGAGACAGCTAGCCATTCGCTGAGACAGCTAGCCAGTGACTGAAATAGCTAGCCAGTAATTGAGACAGCTAGGCAGTGACTGAGTCAGCTATTGAGTGATTGAATCAGCTGGCCAGTGCCTGAGATAGCTAGCCTATGACTGAGAATGCTAGCCAGTGATTGAGACAGTTAGCCAGTGACTGGGACAGCCAGCCACTGCCTGAGACAGCTAGCCAGTGACTGATTCAGCTAGAGATTGACTGAGCCAGCGAGCCGGTGATTGGGACAGCTAGCCAGTGACGGAGGCATCTAGCCAGTGACTGTGGCAGCTAGCCAGCAATTGAGACAGCTAGCCAGTGTCTGAGACAGCTATTCAGTAATTGAGACAGCTAGCCAGTGACTGATGCAGTTAGCCAGTGACTGAGGCAGCTAGCTAGTGATTGAGACAGTTAGCCAGTGACTGAGGCAGCTAGCCAGTGATTGAGACAAATAGACAGTGACTGAGACAGTTAGCCATTGGCTGAGACAGCTAGCCAGTGACTGAGACAGCTAGCCAGAGATTGAGACAGCTAGCCAGTGTCTGAGACAGCTATTCAGTAATTGAGACAGCTAGCCAGTGATTGAGACAGTTAGCCAGTGACTGAGGCAGTTAGCCAGTGATTGAGACAATTAGTCAGTGACTGAGACAGCTAGCCATTCGCTGAGACAGCTAGCCAGTGACTGAGATAGCTAGACAGTAATTGAGACAGCTAGACAGTGACTTTGTCAGCTAGCCAGTGACTGAAAAAGCTAGCCAGTGAATGACACAGCTACCCAGTGACTGAGTCAGCTAGACAGTGATTGAGCCAGCGAGCCGATGATTGAGACAGCTAGCCAGTGATGGAGGCAGGTGGACAGTGACTGTAGCAGGTAGCCTGTGACTAAGACAGCTACAAATTATTTGAGTCTGCTAGCCAGTGACTGAGACAGCTAGCCCGTAATTGAGACAGCTAGCCAGTGTCTGAGACAGCTATTCAGTAATTGAGACAGCTTGCCAGTGACTGATGCAGTTAGCCAGTGATTGAGACAACTAGACAGTGACTGAGACAGCTAGCCATTCGCTGAGACAGCTAGCCAGTGACTGAGACAGCTAGCCAGCGATTGAGACAACTAGACAGTGACTGAGGCTGCTAGACATTGACTGACACAGCTAGCCAGTGATTGAGACAATTAGACAGTGGCTGAGACAGATAGCCAATGGCTGAGATAGCTAGCTAGTGACTGAGATAGCTAGCCATTTATGGAGACAGCTAGCCAGTGACCGAGGCAGCTAGCTAATGATTGAGACAGCTAGCCAGTGACTGAGATAGCTAGCCAATGACAGAGACAGCTAGCCAGTGATTGAGACAGCTAGCCAGTGACTAGGACAGCTAGTCAGTGGCTGAGACAGCTAACCAATGACTGAAAAAGCTAGCCAGTGAATGACACAGCTAGCCAGTGACTGAGTCAGCTAGACAATGACTGAGCCAGTGAGCCAGTGATTGAGACAGCTAGCCAGTGATGGGCGCAGGTAGCCAGTGACTGAGACAGCTAGCCATTAATTGAGACTGCTAGCCAGTGACTGTGGCAGCTAGCCAGCGATTGAGACAGCTAGCCAGTAATTGAGACAGCTAGCCATTGTCTGAGACAGCTATTCAGTAATTGAAACAGCTAGCCAGTGCCTGATGCAATTAGCCAGTGACTGAGGCAGCTAGCTAGTGATTGAGACAGTTAGCCAGTGAATGAGGCAGCTAGCCAGTGACTGAGGCAGCTAGCTAGTGATTGAGACAGTTAGCCAGTGAATGAGGCTGCTAGCTAGTGATTGAGACAGTTATCCAGTGACTGAGGCAGCTAGCCAATAATTGAGACAACTAGACAGTGACTGAGACAGCTAGCCATTCGCTGAGACAGCTAGCCAGTGACTGAGATAGCTAGCCAGTAATTGAGACAGCTAGCCAGTGACTGAGTCAGCTAGTGAGTGATTGCATCAGCTGGCCAGTGACTGAGATAGCTAGCCAATGACTGAGAATGCTAGCCAGAGATTGAGACAGGTAGCCAGTGACTGGGACAGCCAGCCAGTGCCTGAATTAGCTAGCCAGTGACTGATTCAGCTAGACAGTGACTGAGCCAGCGAGCCGGTGATTGGGACAGCTAGCCAGTGATGGGGGCAGCTAGCCAGTGACTGTGGCAGGTAGCCAGTTACTGAGACAGCTGACCATTAATTGAGACTGCGAGCCAGTGGCGGAGGCAGCTGGACAGTGACTGTGGCAGCTAGCCACTGTCTGAAACAGCTATTCAGTAATTGAGACAGCTTGCCAGTGACTGGTGCAGTTAGCCAGTGAATGTGACAATTAGACAGTGACTGAGACAGCTAGCCATTCGCTGAGACAGCTAGCCAGCGATTGAGACAACTAGACAATGACTGAGGCATTTAGGCATTGACTGACACAGCTAGCCTGTGATTGAGACAATTAGACAGTGGCTGAGACAGATAGCCAATGGCTGAGATAGCTAGCCAGTGACTGAAATAGCTAGCCATTTATGGAGACAGCTAGCCAGTGACTGAGGCAGCTAGCCAGTGATTGAGACAGCTAGCCAGAGACTAAGATAGCTAGCCAATGACAGAGACAGCTAGCCAGTGATTGAGACATCTAGCCAGTGACTGGGACAGCTAGCCAGTGGCTGAGACAGCTAACCAAAGACTGAAAAAGCTAGCCAGTGAATGACACAGCTAGCCAGTGACTGAGTCAGCTAGACAATGACTGAGCCAGTGCGCCAGTGATTGAGACAGCTAGCCAGTGACGGACGCAGCTAGCCAGTGACTGTGGCAGGTAGCCAGTGACTGAGACATCAAGACAGTAATTGAGACTGCTAGCCAGTGACTGAGACAGCTAACCAGTGACTGTGGCAGCTAGCCAGCGATTGAGACAGCTAGCCAGTAATTGAGACAGCTAGACAATGTCTGAGACAGCTATTCACTAATTGAAACAGCTAGCCAGTGACTGATGCAGTTAGCCAGTGACTGAGACATCAAGACAGTAATTGAGACTGCTAGCCAGTGACTGAGACAGCTAACCAGTGACTGTGGCAGCTAGCCAGCGATTGAGACAGCTAGCCAGTAATTGAGACAGCTAGACAATGTCTGAGACAGCTATTCAGTAATTGAAACAGCTAGCCAGTTACTGATGCAGTTAGCCAGTGACTGAGGCAGCTAGCTAGTGATTGAGACAGTTAGCCAGTGAATGAGGCAGCTAGCCAGTGACTGAGGCAGCTAGCTAGTGATTGAGACAGTTAGCCAGTGAATGAGGCTGCTAGCTAGTGATTGAGACAGTTATCCAGTGACTGAGGCAGCTAGCAAATAATTGAGACAACTAGACAGTGACTGAGACAGCTAGCCATTCGCTGAGACAGCTAGCCAGTGACTGAGATAGCTAGCCAGTAATTGAGACAGCTAGCCAGTGACTGAGTCAGCTAGTGAGAGATTGCATCAGCTGGCCAGTGACTGAGATAGCTAGCCAATGACTGAGAATGCTAGCCAGAGATTGTGACAGGTAGCCAGTGACTGGGACAGCCAGCCAGTGCCTGAATTAGCTAGCCAGTGACTGATTCAGCTAGACAGTGACTGAGCCAGCGAGCCGGTGATTGGGACAGCTAGCCAGTGACGGGGGCAGCTAGCCAGTGACTGTGGCAGGTAGCCAGTTACTGAGACAGCTGACCATTAATTGAGACTGCGAGCCAGTGACTGAGGCAGCTGGCCAGTGACTGTGGCAGCTAGCCAGAGATTGAGACAGCTAGCCAGTGTCTGAGACAGCTATTCAGTAATTGAGACAGCTAGCCAGTGACTGATGCAGTTAGCCAGTGACTGAGGCAGCTAGCTAGTGATTGAGACAGTTAGCCAGTGACTGAGGCAGCTAGCCAGTGATTGAGACAAATAGACAGTGACTGAGACAGTTAGCCATTGGCTGAGACAGCTAGCCAGTGACTGAGACAGCTAGCCAGAGATTGAGACAGCTAGCCAGTGTCTGAGACAGCTATTCAGTAATTGAGACAGCTAGCCAGTGATTGATACAGTTAGCCAGTGACTGAGGCAGCTAGCCAGTGATTGAGACAACTAGCCATTGACTGAGATAGCTAGCCAGTGACTGAGGCAGCTAGCTAGTGATTGAGACAGTTAGCCATTGACTGAGCAGCTAGACAGTAATTAAGTCAATTAGACAGTGACTGAGACAGCTAGCCAGTGGCTGTGGCAGCTAGCCAGAGATTGAGACAGCTAGCCAGTAATTGAGACAGCAATCCAGTGTCTGAGACAGCTATTCAGTAATTGAGACAGCTTGCCAGTGACTGATGCAGTTAGCCAGTGATTGAGACAATTATACAGTGACTGAGACAGCTAGCCATTCGCTGAGACAGCTAGCCAGTGACTGAGACAGCTAGCCAGCGATTGAGACAACTAGACAGTGACTGAGGCTGCTAGACATTGACTGACACAGCTAACCAGTGATTGAGAAAATTATTCAGTGGCTGAGACAGATAGCCAATGGATGAGATAGCTAGGCATTTATGGAGACAGCTAGCCAGTGACCGAGGCAGCTAGCCAGTGATTGAGACAGCTAACCAGTGGCTGAGACAGCTAACCAATGACTGAAAAAGCTAGCCAGTGAATGACACAGCTAGCCAGTGACTGAGTCAGCTAGACAATGACTGAGTCATTGAGCCAGTGATTGAGACAGCTAGCCAGTGACGGGTGCAGCTAGCCAGTGACTGTGGCAGGTAGCTAGTGACTGAGACAGCTAGCCAGTGACTGTGGCAGCTAGCCAGCGATTGAGACAGCTAGCCAGTAATTGAGACAGCTAGCCAATGTCTGAGACAGCTATTCATTAATTGAGACAGCGAGCCAGTGACTGATGCAGTTAGCCAGGGACTGAGGCAGCTAGCTAGTGATTGAGACAGTTAGCCAGTGACTGAGGCAGCTAGCCAATAATTGAGACAATTAGACAGTGACTGAGACAGCTAGCCAGTGACTGAGATAGCTAACCAGTAATTGAGACAGCTAGCCAGTGACTGAGTCAGCTAGCTAGTGATTGGGTCAGCTAGCCAGTGACTGAGATAGCTAGCCAATGACTGGGTCAGCCAGCCAGTGCCTGAGACAGCTAGCAGTGACTGATTCATCTAGACAGTGACTGAGCCAGCGAGCCGGTGATTGGGACAGCTAGCCAGTGATGGAGGCAGCTAGCCAGTGACTGTGGCTTGTAGCCAGTGACTGAGACAGCTGGCCATTAAATGAGACTGCGAGCCTGTGACTGAGGCAGCTGGCCAGTGACTGTGGCAGCTATCCAGAGTTTGAGACAGCTAGCCAGTGTCTGAGACAGCTATTCAGTAATTGAGACAGCTAGCCAGTGACTGATGCAGTTAGCCAGTGACTGAGGCAGCTAGCCAGTGATTGAGACAACTAGCCAGTGACTGAGATAGCTAGCCAGTGACTGAGGAAGCTAGCTAGTGATTGAGACAGTTAGCCAGTGACTGAGCAGCTAGCCAGTAATTGAGACAATTAGACAGTGACTGAGACAGCTAGCCAGTGATTGAGATAGATTGCCAGTAACTGAGACAGCTAGCCATTGACTGAGGTAGCTAACCAGTGATTGAGACAACTAGCCAGTGACTGAGATAGCTAGCCAATGACTGAGACAGCTAGCCAGTTATTGAGACAGCTAGCCTGTGACTGGGACAGCTAGCAAGTGGCTGAGACAGCTAGCAGTGACTGAGGCAACTAGCCAGTGACTGAGACAGCTAACCAACGACTGCAAAAGCTAGCCAGTGAATGACACAGCTACCCAGTGACTGAGTCAGCTAGACAGGGACTGAGCCAGCGAGCCGGTGATTGAGACAGCTAGCCAGTGGTGGAGGCAGCTGGACAGTGACTGTGGCAGCTAGCCAGTGTCTGAAACAGCTATTCAGTAATTGAGACAGCTTGCCAGTGACTGGTGCAGTTAGCCAGTGAATGTGACAATTAGACAGTGACTGAGACAGCTAGCCATTCGCTGAGACAGCTAGCCAGCGATTGAGACAACTAGACAGTGACTGAGGCATTTAGGCATTGACTGACACAGCTAGCCTGTGATTGAGACAATTAGACAGTGGCTGAGACAGATAGCCAATGGCTGAGATAGCTAGCCAGTGACTGAGATAGCTAGCCATTTATGGAGACAGCTAGCCAGTGACCGAGGCAGCTAGCCAGTGATTGAGACAGCTAGCCAGAGACTAAGATAGCTAGCCAATGACAGAGACAGCTAGCCAGTGATTGAGACAGCTAGCCAGTGACTGGGACAGCTAGCCAGTGGCTGAGACAGCTAACCAAAGACTGAAAAAGCTAGCCAGTGAATGACACAGCTAGCCAGTGACTGAGTCAGCTAGACAATGACTGAGCCAGTGCGCCAGTGATTGAGACAGCTAGCCAGTGACGGACGCAGCTAGCCAGTGACTGTGGCAGGTAGCCAGTGACTGAGACATCAAGACAGTAATTGAGACTGCTAGCCAGTGACTGAGACAGCTAACCAGTGACTGTTGTAGCTAGCCAGCGATTGAGACAGCTAGCCAGTAATTGAGACAGCTAGACAATGTCTGACACAGCTATTCAGTAATTGAAACAGCTAGCCAGTGACTGATGCAGTTAGCCAGTGACTGAGGCAGCTAGCTAGTGATTGAGACAGTTAGCCAGTGACTGAGGCAGCTAGCCAATGATTGAGACAATTAGACAGTGACTGAGACAGCTAGCCATTCGCTGAGACAGCTAGCCAGTGACTGAAATAGCTAGCCAGTAATTGAGACAGCTAGGCAGTGACTGAGTCAGCTATTGAGTGATTGAATCAGCTGGCCAGTGCCTGAGATAGCTAGCCTATGACTGAGAATGCTAGCCAGTGATTGAGACAGTTAGCCAGTGACTGGGACAGCCAGCCACTGCCTGAGACAGCTAGCCAGTGACTGATTCAGCTAGAGATTGACTGAGCCAGCGAGCCGGTGATTGGGACAGCTAGCCAGTGACGGAGGCATCTAGCCAGTGACTGTGGCAGCTAGCCAGCAATTGAGACAGCTAGCCAGTGTCTGAGACAGCTATTCAGTAATTGAGACAGCTAGCCAGTGACTGATGCAGTTAGCCAGTGACTGAGGCAGCTAGCTAGTGATTGAGACAGTTAGCCAGTGACTGAGGCAGCTAGCCAGTGATTGAGACAAATAGACAGTGACTGAGACAGCTAGCCAGTGACTGAGGCAGCTAGCTAGTGATTGAGACAGTTAGCCAGTGACTGAGGCAGCTAGCCAGTGATTGAGACAAATAGACAGTGACTGAGGCAACTAGCTAGTGATTGAGACATTTAGCCAGTGACTGATGCAGTTAGCCAGTGACTGAGGCAGCTAGCCAGTGATTGAGACAGCTAGCCAGTGACTGAGATAGCTAGCCAGTGACTGAGGCAGCTAGCTAGTGATTGAGACAGTTAGCCAGTGACTGAGCAGCTAGACAGTAATTAAGTCAGTTAGACAGTGACTGAGACAGCTAGTCAGTGTCCGAGACAGCTGGCCAGTGACTGAGATAGATTTCCAGTAATTGAGACATCTAGCCAGTGACTGAGTCAGCTAGCGAGTGATTGACTCTGTTAGC
This sequence comes from Carcharodon carcharias, assembly GCF_017639515.1. Taxonomy (NCBI): domain Eukaryota; kingdom Metazoa; phylum Chordata; class Chondrichthyes; order Lamniformes; family Lamnidae; genus Carcharodon; species Carcharodon carcharias. The sequence continues at coordinate 15,433,534 of NC_054485.1, forward strand.
CATTGACTGAGATAGCTAGCCAATGACTGCGAATGCTGGCCAGTGATTGAGACAGCTAGCCAGTGACTGGGACAGCCAGCCAGTGCCTGAGACAGCTAGCCAGTGACTGTTTCAGCTAGACAGTGACTGAGCCAGTGAGCCGTTGATTTGGACAGCTAGCCAGTGACGGAGGCAGCTAGCCAGTGACTGTGGCAGGTAGCCAGTGACTGAGCCAGCTGGCCATTAATTGAGACTGCGAGCCAGTGACTGAGGCAGCTGGCCAGTGACTGTGGCAGCTAGCCAGAGATTGAGTCAGCGAGCAAGTGTCTGAGACAGCTATTCAGTAATTGAGACAGCTAGCCAGTGACTGATGCAGTTAGCCAGTGACTGAGGCAGATAGCCAGTGATTGAGACAACTAGCCAGTGACTGAGATAGCTAGCCAGTGAATGAGATAGCTATCCAGTAATTGAGACAGCTAGCCAGTGTCTGAGGCAGCTAGCCAGTGATTGAGAATGCTAGCCATTAATTGAGACTGCTAGCCAATGCCTGAGACATCTAGCCAGTGACTGTGGCAGCTAGCCAGCAATTGAGACAGCTAGCCAGTAATTGATACAGCTAGCCAATGTCTGAGACAGCTATTCAGTAATTGAGACAGCTAGCCAGTGACTGATGCAGTTAGCAATTGACTGAGGCAACTAGCTTGTGATTGAGGCAGTTAGCCAGTTACTAAGGCAGCTAGCCAATAATTGAGACAATTAGACAGTGACTGAGACAGCTAGCCATTCGCTGAGACAGCTAGCCAGTGACTGAGATAGCTAGACAGTAATTGAGACAGCTAGTCAGTGACTTAGTCAGCTAGCCAGTGACTGAAAAAGCTAGCCAGTGAATGACACAGCTAGCCAGTGACTGAGTCAGCTAGACAGTGATTGAGCCAGCGAGCCGGTGATTGAGACAGCTAGCCAGTGACGGAGGCAGGTAGCCAGTGACTGTGGCAGGTAGCCTGTGACTAAGACAGCTACAAATTATTTGAGTCTGCTAGCCAGTGACTGAGACAGCTAGCCAGTAACTGAGACAGCTAGCCAGTGTCTGAGACAGCTATTCAGTAATTGAGACAGCTTGCCAGTGACTGATGCAGTTAGCCTGTGATTGAGACAATTAGATAGTGACTGAGACAGCTAACCATTCGCTGATACAGCTAGCCGGTGACTGAGACAGCTAGCCAGCGATTGAGACAACTAGACAGTGACTGAGGCTGCTAGATGTTGACTGACACAGCTAGCCAGTGAATGACGCAGCAAGCCAGAGACTGAGTCAGCTAGACAGTGACTGAGTCAGTGAGCCAGTGATTTAGACAATTAGACAGTGACGGAGGAAGCCTGCCAGTGACTGTGGCAGGGAGCCAGTGACTGACACAGCTAGCCAGTGATTGAGACAATTAGACAGTGGCTGAGAGAGATAGCCAATGGCTGAGATAGCTAGCCAGTGACTGAGATAGCTAGCCATTAATTGAGACAGCTAGCCAGTGACCAAGGCAGCTAACCAGTGATTGAGACAGCTAGCCAGTGACTGAGATAGCTAGCCAATGACAGAGAAAGCTAGCCAGTGATTCAGACAGCTAGCCAGTGACTGGGACAGCTATCCAGTGGCTGAGATAGCTAGCCAGTAACTGAGGCAACTAGCCAGTTGCTGAGAGAGCTAACCAATGACTGAAAAAGCTAGCCAGTGAATGACACAGCTAGCCAGTGACTGTGTCAGCTAGACAATGACTGAGCCAGTGAGCCATTGATTGAGACAGCTAGCCTGTGACGTACGCAGCTTCCAGTGACTGTGGCAGGTAGCCAGTGACTGAGACAGCTAGCCATTAATTGAGAATGCTAGCCAGTGACTGAGATAGCTAGCCAGTGTCTGTGGCAGCTCGCCAGCGATTGAGACAGCTATTCAGTAATTGAGACAGCTAGCCAGTGACTGATGCAGTTAGCCAGTGACTGAGGCAGCTAGCTATTAATTGAGACAGTTAGCCAGTGACTGAGGCGGCTAGCCAGTAATTGAGACAGTTAGACAGTGACTGATACAGCTGGCCATTCGCTGAGACAGCTAGCCAGTGACTGAGAGAGCTAGCAAGTAATTGAGACAGCTAGCCAGTGACGGAGGCAGCTAGCCAGTGACTGTGGCAGGTAGCCAGTGACTGAGACAGCTAGCCATTAATTGAGACAGCTAGCCAGTGACTGAGGCAGCTGGCCAGTGAATGTGGCAGCTAACCAGAGATTGAGACAGCTAGCCAGTAATTGAGAAACTAGCCAGTGTTTGAGACAGCTATTCAGTAATTGAGAGAGCTAGCCAGTGACTGATGCAGTTAGCCAGTGACTGAGGCAGCTAGTTAGTGATTGAGACAGTTAGCCAGTGACTGGGACAGCTAGCCAGTGGCTGAGACAGCTAGCCAGTGACTGAGGCAGCTAGCCATATTTGAGACAACTAGACAGTGACTGAGACAGCTAGCCATTGATTGAGACAGGTAGCCAGTGACTGAGATAGCTAGCCATTGACTGAGACAGCTAGCCAATGGCTGAGACAGCCAACAAGTGACTGAGATAGCTAGCCAGTAATTGAGACAGCTAGCCAGTGACTGAGACAGCTAGCCAGTGATTGAGACAACTAGACAGTGACTGAGGCTGCTAGACATAGACTGACAAAGCTAGCCAGTGACTGAGTCAGCTACTCAGTGACTGAGGCAGCTAGCAGATGATTGTGACAGCTATTCATTAATTGAGACAGCAAGCCTATGACTGATGCAGTTAGCCAATGACTGAGGCAGCTAGCTAGTGATTGAAGCTGCTAGCCAGTAATTGAGACAATTAGACAGTGACTGTGACAGCTAGCCAGTGGCTGAGACACCTAGCCAGTGACTGAGATAGCTAGCCATTAATTGAGACAGCTAGCCAGTGACTGAGGCAACTAGCCAGTGATTGAGACAGCTAGCCAGTGACTGAGATAGCTAGCCAATGATGAGACAGCTAGCCAGTGATTGAGAGAGCTAGCCAGTGACTGGGACAGCTAGCCAGTGGCTGAGACAGCTAGCCAGTGACTGAGTCAGCTAGCCATATTTGAGACAACTAGACAGTGACTGAGACAGCTAGCCATTGATTGAGACAGGTAGCCAGTGACTGAGATAGCTAGCCATTGACTGAGACAGCTAGCCTTTGGCTGAGACAGCTAGCCAGTGACTGAGAAAGCTAGCCAGTAATTGAGACAGCTAGCCAGTGACTGAGGAAACTAGCCAGTGACTGAGAGAGCTAAGCAACGACTGAAAATGCTACCCAGTGAATGACACAGCTAGCCAGTGATTGAGGCAGCTGGACAGTGACTGAGGCAGCTAGCCAGTGATTGTGACAGCTATTCATTAATTGAGACAGCTAGCCAGTGACTGATGCAGTTAGCCAATGACAGAGGCAGCTAGCCAGTGATTGAGATAGTTAGCCAGTGACTTAGGCAGCTAGCCAGTAATTGAGACAATTAGACAGTGACTGAGGCAGCTAGCCAGAGATTGTGACAGCTTGCCAATTTTTCAGACTGCTATCCAGTGATTGAGACCGCTAGGCACTGACAGAGACAGCTAGCCAATGACTGAGGCAGCTATCCAGTGATTGAGACAACTAGACAGTGCCTGAGGCAGCTAGCCAGTGACTGAGATAGCTAGCCAATGACTGAGACAGCTAGCCAGTGTTACAGACAGATAGCCAGTAACTGAGACAGCTATCCAGTGACTGAGGCAACTAGCCAGTGATTGAGACAGCTAGCCAGAGACTGAGTCAGCTAGACAGTGACTGAGGTATCTAGCCGGTGATTGAGACAGCTAGCCAGTGATTCAGACTGCTATCCAGTGATTGTGACAGCAAGCCAGTGACTGAGGCAGCTAGCCAGTGACCATGGCAGCTAGCTAGTGTCTGAGACAGCTATTCTGTAATTGAGACAGCTAGCCAGTGACTGATGCAGTTAGCCAGTGACTGAGGCAGCTAGTTAGTGATTGAGACAGTTAGCCAGTGACTGAGGCAGCTAGCTAGTGATTGAGACAATTAGACAGTGACAGAGACAGCTAGCCATTCTCTGAGAAAGCTAGCCAGTGACTGAGACAGCTAGCCAGTGACTGAGACAACTAGACAGTGACTTAGGCTGCTAGACATTGACTGACACAGCTGGCCAGTGACTGGCTCAGCTAGACAGTTACTGAGGCAGCTAGCCGGTAATTGTGACAGCTATTCATTAAATGAGACAGCTAGCCAGTGACTGATGCAGTTAGCCAGTGACTGAGGCAGCTAGTTAGTGATTGAGACAGTTAGCCAGTGACTGAGGCAGCTAGCTAGTGATTGAGACAATTAGACAGTGACAGAGACAGCTAGCCATTCTCTGAGAAAGCTAGCCAGTGACTGAGACAGCTAGCCAGTGACTGAGACAACTAGAAAGTGAATTAGGCTGCTAGACATTGACTGACACAGCTGGCCAGTGACTGGCTCAGCTAGACAGTTACTGAGGCAGCTAGCCGGTATTTGTGACAGCTATTCATTAAATGAGACAGCTAGCCTGTGACTGATGCAGTTAGCCAGTGACTGAGGCAGCTAGCTAGTGATTAAACAGTTAGCCAGTGACTGAGACAGCTCGCCCATAAGTGAGACAATTAGACAGTGACTGAGACAGCTAGCCAGTGGCTGAGGCAACTAGCCAGTGACTGAGACAGCTAGCCAGTGATTGAGACAGCTAGCCAGTGACTGATGCAGTTAGCCAATGACAGAGGCAGCTAGCCACTGATTGAGATAGTTAGCCAGTGACTTAGGCAGCTAGCCAGTAATTGAGACAATTAGACAGTGACTGAGGCAGCTAGCCAGAGATTGTGACAGCTTGCCAATTTTTCAGACTGCTATCCAGTGATTGAGACCGCTAGCCACTGACAGAGACAGCTAGCCAATGACTGAGGCAGCTATCCAGTGATTGAGACAACTAGACAGTGCCTGAGGCAGCTAGCCAGTGACTGAGATAGCTAGCCAATGACTGAGACAGCTAGCCAGTGTTACAGAGAGATAGCCAGTAACTGAGACAGCTATCCAGTGACTGAGGCAACTAGCCAGTGATTGAGACAGCTAGCCAGAGACTGAGTCAGCTAGACAGTGACTGAGGTATCTAGCCGGTGATTGAGACAGCTAGCCAGTGATTCAGACTGCTATCCAGTGATTGTGACAGCAAACCAGTGACTGAGGCAGCTAGCCAGTGACCATGGCAGCTAGCTAGTGTCTGAGACAGCTATTCTGTAATTGAGACAGCTAGCCAGTGACTGATGCAGTTAGCCAGTGACTGAGGCAGCTAGTTAGTGATTGAGACAGTTAGCCAGTGACTGAGGCAGCTAGCTAGTGATTGAGACAATTAGACAGTGACAGAGACAGCTCGCCATTCTCTGAGAAAGCTAGCCAGTGACTGAGACAGCTAGCCAGTGACTGAGACAACTAGACAGTGACTTAGGCTGCTAGACATTGACTGACACAGCTGGCCAGTGACTGGCTCAGCTAGACAGTTACTGAGGCAGCTAGCCAGTAATTGTGACAGCTATTCATTAACTGAGACAGCTAGCCTGTGACTGATGCAGTTAGCCAGTGACTGAGGCAGCTAGCTAGTGATTGAACAGTTAGCCAGTGACTGAGACAGCTCGCCCATAAGTGAGACAATTAGACAGTGACTGAGAAAGCTAGCCAGTGGCTGAGGCAGCTAGCCAGTGATTGAGACAGCTAGCCAGTGATTGAGACAGCTAGCCAATGAGTGAGACAGCTAGCCAGTGATTGAGACAGCTAGCCAGTGACTGGGACAGCTAGCCAGTGGCTGGGACAGCTCGCCAGTGACTGAGGCAATTGCCAGTGACTGAGACAGCTAGCCAACGACTGAAAAAGCTAGCCAGTGAATGACACAGCTAGCCAGTGACTGAGTCAGCTAGACAGTTACTGAGCCAGAGAAGCTGTGATTAAGAAAGCTAGCCAGTGACAGACGAGGCTAGCCAGTGAATGTGGCAGCTAGCCAGTGACTGAGACAGCTAAGCAACGACTGAAAATGCTAGCCAGTGAATGAAACAGCTAGCCAGTGATTGAGGCAGCTGGACAGTGACTGAGGCAGCTAGCCAGTGATTGTGACAGCTATTCATTAATTGAGACAGCTAGCCAGTGACTGATGCAGTTAGCCAATGACAGAGGCAGCTAGCCAGTGATTGAAATAGTTAGCCAGTGACTTAGGCAGCTAGCCAGTAATTGAGACAATTAGACAGTGACTGAGGCAGCTAGCCAGAGATTGTGACAGCTTGCCAATTTGTCAGACTGCTATCCAGTGATTGAGACCGCTAGCCACTGACAGAGACAGCTAGCCAATGACTGAGGCAGCTATCCAATGATTGAGACAACTAGACAGTGCCTGAGGCAGCTAGCCAGTGACTGAGATAGCTAGCCAATGACTGAGACAGCTAGCCAGTGTTACAGACAGATAGCCAGTAACTGAGACAGCTATCCAGTGACTGAGGCAACTAGCCAGTGATTGAGACAGCTAGCCAGAGACTGAGTCAGCTAGACAGTGACTGAGGTATCTAGCCGGTGATTGAGACAGCTAGCCAGTGATTCAGAATGCTATCCAGTTATTGAGACAGCAAGCCAGTGACTGAGGCAGCTAGCCAGTGACCATGGCAGCTAGCCAGTGTCTGAGACAGCTATTCTGTAATTGAGACAGCTATCCAGTGACTGATGCAGTTAGCCAGTGACTGAGGCAGCTAGTTAGTGATTGAGACAGTTAGCCAGTGACTGAGGCAGCTTGCTAGTGATTGAGACAATTAGACAGTGACAGAGACAGCTACCCATTCTCTGAGAAAGCTAGCCAGTGACTGAGACAGCTAGCCAGTGACTGAGACAACTAGACAGTGACTTAGGCTGCTAGACATTGACTGACACAGCTGGCCAGTGACTGGCTCAGCTAGACAGTTACTGAGGCAGCTAGCCGGTAATTGTGACAGCTATTCATTAAATGAGACAGCTAGCCAGTGACTGATGCAGTTAGCCAGTGGCTGAGGCAGCTAGTTAGTGATTGAGACAGTTAGCCAGTGACTGAGGCAGCTAGCTAGTGATTGAGACAATTAGACAGTGACAGAGACAGCTAGCCATTCTCTGAGAAAGCTAGCCAGTGACTGAGACAGCTAGCCAGTGACTGAGACAACTAGACAGTGACTTAGGCTGGTAGACATTGACTGACACAGCTGGCCAGTGACTGGCTCAGCTAGACAGTTACTGAGGCAGCTAGCCGGTAATTGTGACAGCTATTCATTAAATGAGACAGTTAGCCTGTGACTGATGCAGTTAGCCAGTGACTGAGGCAGCTAGCTAGTGATTGAACAGTTAGCCAGAGACTGAGACAGCTCGCCCATAAGTGAGACAATTAGACACTGACTGAGACAGCTAGCCAGTGGCTGAGGCAACTAGCCAGTGACTGAGACAGCTAGCCAGTGATTGAGACAGCTAGCCAATGTGTGAGACAGCTAGCCAGTGAATGATGCAGTTAGCCAATGACAGAGGCAGCTAGCCACTGATTGAGATAGTTAGCCAGTGACTTAGGCAGCTAGCCAGTAATTGAGACAATTAGACAGTGACTGAGGCAGCTAGCCAGAGATTGTGACAGCTTGCCAATTTTTCAGACTGCTATCCAGTGATTGAGACCGCTAGGCACTGACAGAGACAGCTAGCCAATGACTGAGGCAGCTATCCAGTGATTGAGACAACTAGACAGTGCCTGAGGCAGCTATCCAGGGACTGAGATAGCTAGCCAATGACTGAGACAGCTAGCCAGTGTTACAGACAGATAGCCAGTAACTGAGACAGCTATCCAGTGACTGAGGCAACTAGCCAGTGATTGAGACAGCTAGCCAGAGACTGAGTCAGCTAGACAGTGACTGAGGTATCTAGCCGGTGATTGAGACAGCTAGCCAGTGACTGAGACAACTAGACAGTGACTTAGGCTGCTAGACATTGACTGACACAGCTGGCCAGTGACTGGCGCAGCTAGACAGTTACTGAGGCAGCTAGCCGGTAATTGTGACAGCTATTCATTAAATGAGACAGCTAGCCTGTGACTGATGCAGTTAGCCAGTGACGGAGGTAGCTAGCTAGTGATTGAACAGTTAGCCAGTGACTGAGACAGCTCACCCATAAGTGATACAATTAGACAGTGACTGAGACAGCTAGCCAGTGGCTGAGGCAGCTAGCCAGTGACTGAGGCAGCTAGCCAGAGATTGTGACAGCTTGCCAATTTTTCAGACTGCTATCCAGTGATTGAGACCGCTAGCCACTGACAGAGACAGCTAGCCAATGACTGAGGCAGCTATCCAGTGATTGAGACAACTAGACAGTGCCTGAGGCAGCTATCCAGGGACTGAGATAGCTAGCCAATGACTGAGACGGCTAGCCAGTGTTACAGACAGATAGCCAGTAACTGAGACAGCTATCCAGTGACTGAGGCAACTAGCCAGTGATTGAGACAGCTAGCCAGAGACTGAGTCAGCTAGACAGTGACTGAGGTATCTAGCCGGTGATTGAGACAGCTAGCCAGTGACTGAGACAACTAGACAGTGACTTAGGCTGCTAGACATTGACTGACACAGCTGGCCAGTGACTGGCGCAGCTAGACAGTTACTGAGGCAGCTAGCCGGTAATTGTGACAGCTATTCATTAAATGAGACAGCTAGCCTGTGACTGATGCAGTTAGCCAGTGACGGAGGCAGCTAGCTAGTGATTGAACAGTTAGCCAGTGACTGAGACAGCTCACCCATAAGTGATACAATTAGACAGTGACTGAGACAGCTAGCCAGTGGCTGAGGCAGCTAGCCAGTGACTGAGACAGCTAGCCAGTGATTGAGACAGCTAGCCAGTGATTGAGACAGCTAGCCAGTGACTGGGACAGCTAGCCAGTGGCTGGGACAGCTCGCCAGTGACTGAGGCAATTGCCAGTGAGTGAGACAGCTAGTCAACGACTGAAAAAGCAAGCCAGTGAATGACACAGCTAGCCAGTGACTGAGTCAGCTAGACAGTTACTGAGCCAGAGAAGCTGTGATTAAGAAAGCTAGCCAGTGACAGACGAGGCTAGCCAGTGAATGTGGCAGCTAGCCAGTGAATGAGAGAGCTAGCCATTAATTGAGATTGCTAGCCAGTGACATACGAGGCTAGCCAGTGACTGAGGCAACTAGCCAGTAACTGAGACAGCTAAGCAACGACTGACAATGCTAGCCAGTGAATGACACAGCTAGCCAGTGATTGAGGCAGCTGGACAGTGACTGAGGCAGCTAGCCAGTGATTGTGACAGCTATTCATTAATTGAGACAGCTAGCCAGTGACTGGTGCAGTTAGCCAATGACAGAGGCAGCTAGCCAGTGATTGAGATAGTTAGCCAGTGACTTAGGCAGCTAGCCAGTAATTGAGACAATTAGACAGTGACTGAGGCAGCTAGCCAGAGATTGTGACAGCTTGCCAATTTTTCAGACTGCTATCCAGTGATTGAGACCGCTAGGCACTGACAGAGACAGCTAGCCAATGACTGAGGCAGCTATCCAGTGATTGAGACAACTAGACAGTGCCTGAGGTAGCTAGCCAGTGACTGAGATAGCTAGCCAATGACTGAGATAACTAGTCAGTGTTACAGACAGATAGCCAGTAACTGAGACAGCTATCCAGTGACTGAGGCAACTAGCCAGTGATTGAGACAGCTAGCCAGAGACTGAGTCAGCTAGACAGTGACTGAGGTATCTAGCCGGTGATTGAGACAGCTAGCCAGTGATTCAGAATGCTATCCAGTGATTGAGACAGCAAGCCAGTGACTGAGGCAGCTAACCAGTGACCATGGCAGCTAGCCAGTGTCTGAGACAGCTATTCTGTAACTGAGACAGCTAGCCAGTGACTGATGCAGTTAGCCAGTGACTGAGGCAGCTAGTTAGTGATTGAGACAGTTAGCCAGTGACTGAGGCAGCTAGCTAGTGATTGAGACAATTAGACAGTGACAGAGACAGCTAGCCATTCTCTGAGAAAGCTAGCCAGTGACTGAGACAGCTAGCCAGTGACTGAGACAACTAGAAAGTGAATTAGGCTGCTAGACATTGACTGACACAGCTGGCCAGTGACTGGCTCAGCTAGACAGTTACTGAGGCAGCTAGCCGGTATTTGTGACAGCTATTCATTAAATGAGACAGCTAGCCTGTGACTGATGCAGTTAGCCAGTGACTGAGGCAGCTAGCTAGTGATTAAACAGTTAGCCAGTGACTGAGACAGCTCGCCCATAAGTGAGACAATTAGACAGTGACTGAGACAGCTAGCCAGTGGCTGAGGCAACTAGCCAGTGACTGAGACAGCTAGCCAGTGATTGAGACAGCTAGCCAGTGACTGATGCAGTTAGCCAATGACAGAGGCAGCTAGCCACTGATTGAGATAGTTAGCCAGTGACTTAGGCAGCTAGCCAGTAATTGAGACAATTAGACAGTGACTGAGGCAGCTAGCCAGAGATTGTGACAGCTTGCCAATTTTTCAGACTGCTATCCAGTGATTGAGACCGCTAGGCACTGACAGAGACAGCTAGCCAATGACTGAGGCAGCTATCCAGTGATTGAGACAACTAGACAGTGCCTGAGGCAGCTAGCCAGTGACTGAGATAGCTAGCCAATGACTGAGACAGCTAGCCAGTGTTACAGAGAGATAGCCAGTAACTGAGACAGCTATCCAGTGACTGAGGCAACTAGCCAGTGATTGAGACAGCTAGCCAGAGACTGAGTCAGCTAGACAGTGACTGAGGTATCTAGCCGGTGATTGAGACAGCTAGCCAGTGATTCAGACTGCTATCCAGTGATTGTGACAGCAAACCAGTGACTGAGGCAGCTAGCCAGTGACCATGGCAGCTAGCTAGTGTCTGAGACAGCTATTCTGTAATTGAGACAGCTAGCCAGTGACTGATGCAGTTAGCCAGTGACTGAGGCAGCTAGTTAGTGATTGAGACAGTTAGCCAGTGACTGAGGCAGCTAGCTAGTGATTGAGACAATTAGACAGTGACAGAGACAGCTCGCCATTCTCTGAGAAAGCTAGCCAGTGACTGAGACAGCTAGCCAGTGACTGAGACAACTAGACAGTGACTTAGGCTGCTAGACATTGACTGACACAGCTGGCCAGTGACTGGCTCAGCTAGACAGTTACTGAGGCAGCTAGCCAGTAATTGTGACAGCTATTCATTAACTGAGACAGCTAGCCTGTGACTGATGCAGTTAGCCAGTGACTGAGGCAGCTAGCTAGTGATTGAACAGTTAGCCAGTGACTGAGACAGCTCGCCCATAAGTGAGACAATTAGACAGTGACTGAGAAAGCTAGCCAGTGGCTGAGGCAGCTAGCCAGTGATTGAGACAGCTAGCCAGTGATTGAGACAGCTAGCCAATGAGTGAGACAGCTAGCCAGTGATTGAGACAGCTAGCCAGTGACTGGGACAGCTAGCCAGTGGCTGGGACAGCTCGCCAGTGACTGAGGCAATTGCCAGTGACTGAGACAGCTAGCCAACGACTGAAAAAGCTAGCCATTGAATGACACAGCCAGCCAGTGACTGAGTCAGCTAGACAGTTACTGAGCCAGAGAAGCTGTGATTAAGAAAGCTAGCCAGTGACAGACGAGGCTAGCCAGTGAATGTGGCAGCTAGCCAGTGACTGAGACAGCTAAGCAACGACTGAAAATGCTAGCCAGTGAATGAAACAGCTAGCCAGTGATTGAGGCAGCTGGACAGTGACTGAGGCAGCTAGCCAGTGATTGTGACAGCTATTCATTAATTGAGACAGCTAGCCAGTGACTGATGCAGTTAGCCAATGACAGAGGCAGCTAGCCAGTGATTGAAATAGTTAGCCAGTGACTTAGGCAGCTAGCCAGTAATTGAGACAATTAGACAGTGACTGAGGCAGCTAGCCAGAGATTGTGACAGCTTGCCAATTTGTCAGACTGCTATCCAGTGATTGAGACCGCTAGCCACTGACTGAGACAGCTAGCCAATGACTGAGGCAGCTATCCAATGATTGAGACAACTAGACAGTGCCTGAGGCAGCTAGCCAGTGACTGAGATAGCTAGCCAATGACTGAGACAGCTAGCCAGTGTTACAGACAGATAGCCAGTAACTGAGACAGCTATCCAGTGACTGAGGCAACTAGCCAGTGATTGAGACAGCTAGCCAGAGACTGAGTCAGCTAGACAGTGACTGAGGTATCTAGCCGGTGATTGAGACAGCTAGCCAGTGATTCAGAATGCTATCCAGTTATTGAGACAGCAAGCCAGTGACTGAGGCAGCTAGCCAGTGACCATGGCAGCTAGCCAGTGTCTGAGACAGCTATTCTGTAATTGAGACAGCTATCCAGTGACTGATGCAGTTAGCCAGTGACTGAGGCAGCTAGTTAGTGATTGAGACAGTTAGCCAGTGACTGAGGCAGCTAGCTAGTGATTGAGATAATTAGACAGTGACAGAGACAGCTAGCCATTCTCTGAGAAAGCTAGCCTGTGACTGAGACAGCTAGCCAGTGACTGAGACAACTAGACAGTGACTTAGGCTGCTAGACATTGACTGACACAGCTGGCCAGTGACTGGCTCAGCTAGACAGTTACTGAGGCAGCTAGCCGGTAATTGTGACAGCTATTCATTAAATGAGACAGCTAGCCAGTGACTGATGCAGTTAGCCAGTGGCTGAGGCAGCTAGTTAGTGATTGAGACAGTTAGCCAGTGACTGAGGCAGCTAGCTAGTGATTGAGACAATTAGACAGTGACAGAGACAGCTAGCCATTCTCTGAGAAAGCTAGCCAGTGACTGAGACAGCTAGCCAGTGACTGAGACAACTAGACAGTGACTTAGGCTGGTAGACATTGACTGACACAGCTGGCCAGTGACTGGCTCAGCTAGACAGTTACTGAGGCAGCTAGCCGGTAATTGTGACAGCTATTCATTAAATGAGACAGTTAGCCTGTGACTGATGCAGTTAGCCAGTGACTGAGGCAGCTAGCTAGTGATTGAACAGTTAGCCAGAGACTGAGACAGCTCGCCCATAAGTGAGACAATTAGACACTGACTGAGACAGCTAGCCAGTGGCTGAGGCAACTAGCCAGTGACTGAGACAGCTAGCCAGTGATTGAGACAGCTAGCCAATGTGTGAGACAGCTAGCCAGTGAATGATGCAGTTAGCCAATGACAGAGGCAGCTAGCCAGTGATTGAGATAGTTAGCCAGTGACTTAGGCAGCTAGCCAGTAATTGAGACAATTAGACAGTGACTGAGGCAGCTAGCCAGAGATTGTGACAGCTTGCCAATTTTTCAGACTGCTATCCAGTGATTGAGACCGCTAGGCACTGACAGAGACAGCTAGCCAATGACTGAGGCAGCTATCCAGTGATTGAGACAACTAGACAGTGCCTGAGGCAGCTATCCAGGGACTGAGATAGCTAGCCAATGACTGAGACAGCTAGCCAGTGTTACAGACAGATAGCCAGTAACTGAGACAGCTATCCAGTGACTGAGGCAACTAGCCAGTGATTGAGACAGCTAGCCAGAGACTGAGTCAGCTAGACAGTGACTGAGGTATCTAGCCGGTGATTGAGACAGCTAGCCAGTGACTGAGACAACTAGACAGTGACTTAGGCTGCTAGACATTGACTGACACAGCTGGCCAGTGACTGGCGCAGCTAGACAGTTACTGAGGCAGCTAGCCGGTAATTGTGACAGCTATTCATTAAATGAGACAGCTAGCCTGTGACTGATGCAGTTAGCCAGTGACGGAGGTAGCTAGCTAGTGATTGAACAGTTAGCCAGTGACTGAGACAGCTCACCCATAAGTGATACAATTAGACAGTGACTGAGACAGCTAGCCAGTGGCTGAGGCAGCTAGCCAGTGACTGAGGCAGCTAGCCAGAGATTGTGACAGCTTGCCAATTTTTCAGACTGCTATCCAGTGATTGAGACCGCTAGCCACTGACAGAGACAGCTAGCCAATGACTGAGGCAGCTATCCAGTGATTGAGACAACTAGACAGTGCCTGAGGCAGCTATCCAGGGACTGAGATAGCTAGCCAATGACTGAGACGGCTAGCCAGTGTTACAGACAGATAGCCAGTAACTGAGACAGCTATCCAGTGACTGAGGCAACTAGCCAGTGATTGAGACAGCTAGCCAGAGACTGAGTCAGCTAGACAGTGACTGAGGTATCTAGCCGGTGATTGAGACAGCTAGCCAGTGACTGAGACAACTAGACAGTGACTTAGGCTGCTAGACATTGACTGACACAGCTGGCCAGTGACTGGCGCAGCTAGACAGTTACTGAGGCAGCTAGCCGGTAATTGTGACAGCTATTCATTAAATGAGACAGCTAGCCTGTGACTGATGCAGTTAGCCAGTGACGGAGGCAGCTAGCTAGTGATTGAACAGTTAGCCAGTGACTGAGACAGCTCACCCATAAGTGATACAATTAGACAGTGACTGAGACAGCTAGCCAGTGGCTGAGGCAGCTAGCCAGTGACTGAGACAGCTAGCCAGTGATTGAGACAGCTAGCCAATGAGTGAGACAGCTAGCCAGTGATTGAGACAGCTAGCCAGTGACTGGGACAGCTAGCCAGTGGCTGGGACAGCTCGCCAGTGACTGAGGCAATTGCCAGTGAGTGAGACAGCTAGTCAACGACTGAAAAAGCAAGCCAGTGAATGACACAGCTAGCCAGTGACTGAGTCAGCTAGACAGTTACTGAGCCAGAGAAGCTGTGATTAAGAAAGCTAGCCAGTGACAGACGAGGCTAGCCAGTGAATGTGGCATTTAGCCAGTGAATGAGAGAGCTAGCCATTAATTGAGATTGCTAGCCAGTGACATACGAGGCTAGCCAGTGACTGAGGCAACTAGCCAGTAACTGAGACAGCTAAGCAACGACTGAAAATGCTAGCCAGTGAATGACACAGCTAGCCAGTGATTGAGGCAGCTGGACAGTGACTGAGGCAGCTAGCCAGTGATTGTGACAGCTATTCATTAATTGAGACAGCTAGCCAGTGACTGGTGCAGTTAGCCAATGACAGAGGCAGCTAGCCAGTGATTGAGATAGTTAGCCAGTGACTTAGGCAGCTAGCCAGTAATTGAGACAATTAGACAGTGACTGAGGCAGCTAGCCAGAGATTGTGACAGCTTGCCAATTTTTCAGACTGCTATCCAGTGATTGAGACCGCTAGGCACTGACAGAGACAGCTAGCCAATGACTGAGGCAGCTATCCAGTGATTGAGACAACTAGACAGTGCCTGAGGTAGCTAGCCAGTGACTGAGATAGCTAGCCAATGACTGAGATAACTAGTCAGTGTTACAGACAGATAGCCAGTAACTGAGACAGCTATCCAGTGACTGAGGCAACTAGCCAGTGATTGAGACAGCTAGCCAGAGACTGAGTCAGCTAGACAGTGACTGAGGTATCTAGCCGGTGATTGAGACAGCTAGCCAGTGATTCAGAATGCTATCCAGTGATTGAGACAGCAAGCCAGTGACTGAGGCAGCTAACCAGTGACCATGGCAGCTAGCCAGTGTCTGAGACAGCTATTCTGTAACTGAGACAGCTAGCCAGTGACTGATGCAGTTAGCCAGTGACTGAGGCAGCTAGTTAGTGATTGAGACAGTTAGCCAGTGACTGAGGCAGCTAGCTAGTGATTGAGACAATTAGACAGTGACAGAGACAGCTAGCCATTCTCTGAGAAAGCTAGCCAGTGACTGAGACAGCTAGCCAGTGACTGAGACAACTAGAAAGTGAATTAGGCTGCTAGACATTGACTGACACAGCTGGCCAGTGACTGGCTCAGCTAGACAGTTACTGAGGCAGCTAGCCGGTATTTGTGACAGCTATTCATTAAATGAGACAGCTAGCCTGTGACTGATGCAGTTAGCCAGTGACTGAGGCAGCTAGCTAGTGATTAAACAGTTAGCCAGTGACTGAGACAGCTCGCCCATAAGTGAGACAATTAGACAGTGACTGAGACAGCTAGCCAGTGGCTGAGGCAACTAGCCAGTGACTGAGACAGCTAGCCAGTGATTGAGACAGCTAGCCAGTGACTGATGCAGTTAGCCAATGACAGAGGCAGCTAGCCACTGATTGAGATAGTTAGCCAGTGACTTAGGCAGCTAGCCAGTAATTGAGACAATTAGACAGTGACTGAGGCAGCTAGCCAGAGATTGTGACAGCTTGCCAATTTTTCAGACTGCTATCCAGTGATTGAGACCGCTAGGCACTGACAGAGACAGCTAGCCAATGACTGAGGCAGCTATCCAGTGATTGAGACAACTAGACAGTGCCTGAGGCAGCTAGCCAGTGACTGAGATAGCTAGCCAATGACTGAGACAGCTAGCCAGTGTTACAGAGAGATAGCCAGTAACTGAGACAGCTATCCAGTGACTGAGGCAACTAGCCAGTGATTGAGACAGCTAGCCAGAGACTGAGTCAGCTAGACAGTGACTGAGGTATCTAGCCGGTGATTGAGACAGCTAGCCAGTGATTCAGACTGCTATCCAGTGATTGTGACAGCAAACCAGTGACTGAGGCAGCTAGCCAGTGACCATGGCAGCTAGCTAGTGTCTGAGACAGCTATTCTGTAATTGAGACAGCTAGCCAGTGACTGATGCAGTTAGCCAGTGACTGAGGCAGCTAGTTAGTGATTGAGACAGTTAGCCAGTGACTGAGGCAGCTAGCTAGTGATTGAGACAATTAGACAGTGACAGAGACAGCTCGCCATTCTCTGAGAAAGCTAGCCAGTGACTGAGACAGCTAGCCAGTGACTGAGACAACTAGACAGTGACTTAGGCTGCTAGACATTGACTGACACAGCTGGCCAGTGACTGGCTCAGCTAGACAGTTACTGAGGCAGCTAGCCAGTAATTGTGACAGCTATTCATTAACTGAGACAGCTAGCCTGTGACTGATGCAGTTAGCCAGTGACTGAGGCAGCTAGCTAGTGATTGAACAGTTAGCCAGTGACTGAGACAGCTCACCCATAAGTGATACAATTAGACAGTGACTGAGACAGCTAGCCAGTGGCTGAGGCAGCTAGCCAGTGACTGAGACAGCTAGCCAGTGATTGAGACAGCTAGCCAATGAGTGAGACAGCTAGCCAGTGATTGAGACAGCTAGCCAGTGACTGGGACAGCTAGCCAGTGGCTGGGACAGCTCGCCAGTGACTGAGGCAATTGCCAGTGAGTGAGACAGCTAGTCAACGACTGAAAAAGCAAGCCAGTGAATGACACAGCTAGCCAGTGACTGAGTCAGCTAGACAGTTACTGAGCCAGAGAAGCTGTGATTAAGAAAGCTAGCCAGTGACAGACGAGGCTAGCCAGTGAATGTGGCAGCTAGCCAGTGAATGAGAGAGCTAGCCATTAATTGAGATTGCTAGCCAGTGACATACGAGGCTAGCCAGTGACTGAGGCAACTAGCCAGTAACTGAGACAGCTAAGCAACGACTGAAAATGCTAGCCAGTGAATGACACAGCTAGCCAGTGATTGAGGCAGCTGGACAGTGACTGAGGCAGCTAGCCAGTGATTGTGACAGCTATTCATTAATTGAGACAGATAGCCAGTGACTGATGCAGTTAGCCAATGACAGAGGCAGCTAGCCAGTGATTGAGATAGTTAGCCAGTGACTTAGGCAGCTAGCCAGTAATTGAGACAATTAGACAGTGACTGAGGCAGCTAGCCAGAGATTGTGACAGCTTGCCAATTTTTCAGACTGCTATCCAGTGATTGAGACCGCTAGGCACTGACAGAGACAGCTAGCCAATGACTGAGGCAGCTATCCAATGATTGAGACAACTAGACAGTGCCTGAGGTAGCTAGCCAGTGACTGAGATAGCTAGCCAATGACTGAGATAACTAGTCAGTGTTACAGACAGATAGCCAGTAACTGAGACAGCTATCCAGTGACTGAGGCAACTAGCCAGTGATTGAGACAGCTAGCCAGAGACTGAGTCAGCTAGACAGTGACTGAGGTATCTAGCCGGTGATTGAGACAGCTAGCCAGTGATTCAGAATGCTATCCAGTGATTGAGACAGCAAGCCAGTGACTGAGGCAGCTAACCAGTGACCATGGCAGCTAGCCAGTGTCTGAGACAGCTATTCTGTAACTGAGACAGCTAGCCAGTGACTGATGCAGTTAGCCAGTGACTGAGGCAGCTAGTTAGTGATTGAGACAGTTAGCCAGTGACTGAGGCAGCTAGCTAGTGATTGAGACAATTAGACAGTGACAGAGACAGCTACCCATTCTCTGAGAAAGCTAGCCAGTGACTGAGACAGCTAGCCAGTGACTGAGACAACTAGACAGTGACTTAGGCTGCTAGACATTGACTGACACAGCTGGCCAGTGACTGGCTCAGCTAAACAGTTACTGAGGGAGCTAGCCGGTAATTGTGACAGCTATTCATTAAATGAGACAGCTAGCCTGTGACTGATGCAGTTAGCCAGTGACTGAGGCAGCTAGCTAGTGATTGAACAGTTAGCCAGTGACTGAGACAGCTCGCCCATAAGTGAGACAATTAGACAGTGACTGAGACAGCTAGCCAGTGGCTGAGGCAGCTAGCCAGTGACTGAGACAGCTAGCCAGTGATTGAGACAGCTAGCCAATGAGTGAGACAGCTAGCCAGTGATTGAGACAGCTAGCCAGTGACTGGGACAGCTAGCCAGTGGCTGGGACAGCTTGCCAGTGACTGAGGCAATTGCCAGTAGTGAGACAGCTAGCCAACGACTGAAAAAGCTAGCCAGTGAATGACACAGCTAGCCAGTGACTGAATCAGCTAGACAGTTACTGAGCCAGAGAAGCTGTGATTAAGAAAGCTAGCCAGTGACAGACGAGGCTAGCCAGTGAATGTGGCAGCTAGCCAGTGACTGAGACAGCTAAGCAACGACTGAAAATGCTAGCCAGTGAATGACACAGCTAGCCAGTGATTGAGGCAGCTGGACAGTGACTGAGGCAGCTAGCCAGTGATTGTGACAGCTATTCATTAATTGAGACAGCTAGCCAGTGACTGATGCAGTTAGCCAATGACAGAGGCAGCTAGCCAGTGATTGAGATAGTTAGCCAGTGACTTAGGCAGCTAGCCAGTAATTGAGACAATTAGACAGTGACTGAGGCAGCTAGCCAGAGATTGTGACAGCTTGCCAATTTTTCAGACTGCTATCCAGTGATTG
Source organism: Carcharodon carcharias (assembly GCF_017639515.1). Classification (NCBI taxonomy): domain Eukaryota; kingdom Metazoa; phylum Chordata; class Chondrichthyes; order Lamniformes; family Lamnidae; genus Carcharodon; species Carcharodon carcharias. Next base: position 15,452,758 of record NC_054485.1, read on the forward strand.
AGACCGCTAGGCACTGACAGAGACAGCTAGCCAATGACTGAGGCAGCTATCCAGTGATTGAGACAACTAGACAGTGCCTGAGGTAGCTAGCCAGTGACTGAGATAGCTAGCCAATGACTGAGACAACTAGTCAGTGTTACAGACAGATAGCCAGTAACTGAGACAGCTATCCAGTGACTGAGGCAACTAGCCAGTGATTGAGACAGCTAGCCAGAGACTGAGTCAGCTAGACAGTGACTGAGGTATCTAGCCGGTGATTGAGACAGCTAGCCAGTGATTCAGAATGCTATCCAGTGATTGAGACAGCAAGCCAGTGACTGAGGCAGCTAACCAGTGACCATGGCAGCTAGCCAGTGTCTGAGACAGCTATTCTGTAACTGAGACAGCTAGCCAGTGACTGATGCAGTTAGCCAGTGACTGAGGCAGCTAGTTAGTGATTGAGACAGTTAGCCAGTGACTGAGGCAGCTAGCTAGTGATTGAGACAATTAGACAGTGACAGAGACAGCTACCCATTCTCTGAGAAAGCTAGCCAGTGACTGAGACAGCTAGCCAGTGACTGAGACAACTAGACAGTGACTTAGGCTGCTAGACATTGACTGACACAGCTGGCCAGTGACTGGCTCAGCTAAACAGTTACTGAGGGAGCTAGCCGGTAATTGTGACAGCTATTCATTAAATGAGACAGCTAGCCTGTGACTGATGCAGTTAGCCAGTGACTGAGGCAGCTAGCTAGTGATTGAACAGTTAGCCAGTGACTGAGACAGCTCGCCCATAAGTGAGACAATTAGACAGTGACTGAGACAGCTAGCCAGTGGCTGAGGCAGCTAGCCAGTGACTGAGACAGCTAGCCAGTGATTGAGACAGCTAGCCAATGAGTGAGACAGCTAGCCAGTGATTGAGACAGCTAGCCAGTGACTGGGACAGCTAGCCAGTGGCTGGGACAGCTTGCCAGTGACTGAGGCAATTGCCAGTAGTGAGACAGCTAGCCAACGACTGAAAAAGCTAGCCAGTGAATGACACAGCTAGCCAGTGACTGAGTCAGCTAGACAGTTACTGAGCCAGAGAAGCTGTGATTAAGAAAGCTAGCCAGTGACAGACGAGGCTAGCCAGTGAATGTGGCAGCTAGCCAGTGACTGAGACAGCTAAGCAACGACTGAAAATGCTAGCCAGTGAATGACACAGCTAGCCAGTGATTGAGGCAGCTGGACAGTGACTGAGGCAGCTAGCCAGTGATTGTGACAGCTGTTCATTAATTGAGACAGCTAGCCAGTGACTGATGCAGTTAGCCAATGACAGAGGCAGCTAGCCAGTGATTGAGATAGTTAGCCAGTGACTTAGGCAGCTAGCCAGTAATTGAGACAATTAGACAGTGACTGAGGCAGCTAGCCAGAGATTGTGACAGCTTGCCAATTTGTCAGACTGCTATCCAGTGATTGAGACCACTAGGCACTGTCAGAGACAGCTAGCCAATGACTGAGGCAGCTATCCAGTGATTGAGACAACTAGCCAGTGATTGAGACAGCTAGCCAGAGACTGAGTCAGCTAGACAGTGACTGAGGTATCTAGCCGGTGATTGAGACAGCTAGCCAGTGATTCAGAATGCTATCCAGTGATTGAGACAGCAAGCCAGTGACTGAGGCAGCTAGCCAGTGACCATGGCAGCTAGCCAGTTTCTGAGACAGCTATTCTTTAATGAGACAGCTATCCTGTGACTGATGCAGTTAGCCAGTGACTGAGGCAGCTAGTTAGTGATTGAGACAGTTAGCCAGTGACTGAGGCAGCTAGCTAGTGATTGAGATAATTAGACAGTGACAGAGACAGCTAGCCATTCTCTGAGAAAGCTAGCCAGTGACTGAGACAGCTAGCCAGTGACTGAGACAACTAGACAGTGACTTAGGCTGCTAGACATTGACTGACACAGCTGGCCAGTGACTGGCGCAGCTAGACAGTTACTGAGGCAGCTAGCCGGTAATTGTGACAGCTATTCATTAAATGAGACAGCTAGCCTGTGACTGATGCAGTTAGCCAGTGACGGAGGCAGCTAGCTAGTGATTGAACAGTTAGCCAGTGACTGAGACAGCTCACCCATAAGTGATACAATTAGACAGTGACTGAGACAGCTAGCCAGTGGCTGAGGCAGCTAGCCAGTGACTGAGGCAGCTAGCTAGTGATTGAACAGTTAGCCAGTGACTGAGACAGCTCGCCCATAAGTGAGACAATTAGACAGTGACTGAGACAGCGAGCCAGTGGCTGAGGCAGCTAGCCAGTGATTGAGACAGCTAGCCAGTGATTGAGACAGCTAGCCAATGAGTGAGACAGCTAGCCAGTGATTGAGACAGCTAGCCAGTGACTGGGACAGCTAGCCAGTTTTATGGACAGCTCGCCAGTGACTGAGGCAATTGCCAGTGAGTGAGACAGCTAGTCAATGACTGAAAAAGCTAGCCAGTGAATGACACAGCTAGCCAGTGACTGAGTCAGCTAGACAGTTACTGAGCCAGAGAAGCTGTGATTAAGAAAGCTAGCCAGTGACAGACGAGGCTAGCCAGTGAATGTGGCAGCTAGCCAGTGAATGAGAGAGCTAGCCATTAATTGAGACTGCTAGCCAGTGACATACGAGGCTAGCCAGTGACTGAGGCAACTAGCCAGTAACTGAGACAGCTAAGCAACGACTGAAAATGCTAGCCAGTGAATGACACAGCTAGCCAGTGATTGAGGCAGCTGGACAGTGACTGAGGCAGCTAGCCAGTGATTGTGACAGCTATTCATTAATTGAGACAGCTAGCCAGTGACTGATGCAGTTAGCCAATGACAGAGGCAGCTAGCCAGTGATTGAGATAGTTAGCCAGTGACCTAGGCAGCTAGCCAGTAATTGAGACAATTAGACAGTGACTGAGGCAGCTAGCCAGAGATTGTGACAGCTTGCCAATTTTTCAGACTGCTATCCAGTGATTGAGACCGCTAGGCACTGACAGAGACAGCTAGCCAATGACTGAGGCAGCTATCCAGTGATTGAGACAACAAGACAGTGCCTGAGGTAGCTAGCCAGTGACTGAGATAGCTAGCCAATGACTGAGACAGCTAGCCAGTGTTACAGACAGATAGCCAGTAACTGAGACAGCTATCCAGTGACTGAGGCAACTAGCCAGTGATTGAGACAGCTAGCCAGAGACTGAGCCAGCTAGACAGTGACTGAGGTTATCTAGCCGGTGATTGAGACAGCTAGCCAGTGACTCAGAATGCTATCCAGTGATTGAGACAGCTAGCCAGTGACTGAGGCAGCTAACCAGTGACCATGGCAGCTAGCCAGTGTCTGAGACAGCTATTCTGTAACTGAGACAGCTAGCCAGTGACTGAAGCAGTTAGCCAGTGACTGAGGCAGCTAGTTAGTGATTGAGACAGTTAGCCAGTGACTGAGGCAGCTAGCTAGTGATTGAGACAATTAGACAGTGACAGAGACAGCTAGCCATTCTCTGAGAAAGCTAGCCAGTGACTGAGACAGCTAGCCAGTGACTGAGACAACAAGACAGTGACTTAGGCTGCTAGACATTGACTGACACAGCTGGCCAGTGAATGGCTCAGCTAGACAGTTACTGAGGCAGCTAGCCGGTAATAGTGACAGCTATTCATTAAATGAGACAGCTAGCCAGTGACTGATGCAGTTAGCCAGTGACTGAGGCAGCTAGTTAGTGATTGAGACAGTTAGCCAGTGACTGAGGCATCTAGCTAGTGATTGAGACAATTAGACAGTGACAGAGACAGCTAGCCATTCTCTGAGAAAGCTAGCCAGTGACTGAGACAGCTAGCCAGTGACTGAGACAACTAGACAGTGACTTAGGCTGCTAGACATTGACTGACACAGCTGGCCAGTGACTGGCTCATCTAGAGAGTTACTGAGGCAGCTAGCCGGTAATTGTGACAGCTATTCATTAAATGAGACAGCTAGCCTGTGACTGATGCAGTTAGCCAGTGACTGAGGCAGCTAGCTAGTGATTGAACAGTTAGCCAGTGACTGAGACAGCTCGCCCATAAGTGAGACAATTAGACAGTGACTGAGACAGCTAGCCAGTGGCTGAGGCAGCTAGACAGTGACTGAAACAGCTAGCCAGTGATTGAGACAGCTAGCCAATGAGTGAGACAGCTAGCCAGTGATTGAGACAGCTAGCCAGTGACTGGGACAGCTAGCCAGTGGCTGGGACAGCTCGCCAGTGACTGAGGCAATTGCCAGTGACTGAGACAGCTAGCCAACGACTGAAAAAGCTAGCCAGTGAATGACACAGCTAGCCAGTGACTGAGTCAGCTAGACAGTTACTGAGCCAGAGAAGCTGTGATTAAGAAAGCTAGCCAGTGACAGACGAGGCTAGCCAGTGAATGTGGCAGCTAGCCAGTGAATGAGAGAGCTAGCCATTAATTGAGACTGTTAGCCAGTGACAGACGAGGCTAGCCAGTGACTGAGGCAACTAGCCAGTGACTGAGACAGCTAAGCAACGACTGAAAATGCTAGCCAGTGAATGACACAGCTAGCCAGTGATTGAGGCAGCTGGACAGTGACTGAGGCAGCTAGCCAGTGATTGTGACAGCTATTCATTAACTGAGACAGCTAGCCAGTGACTGATGCAGTTAGCCAATGACTGAGGCAGCTAGCTAGTGATTGAGGCAGCTAGCCAATAATTGAGACAATTAGACAGTGACTGAGACAGCTAGCCAGTGACTGAGGCATCTAGCCAGTGACTCAGACAGCTAACCAACGACTGAAAATGCTAGCCAGTGAATGACACAGCTAGCCAGTGATTGAGGCAGCTAGACAGTGACTGAGGCAGCTAGCCAGTGATTGTGACAGCCATTCATTAATTGAGACAGCAAGCCATTGACTGATGCAGTTAGCCAATGACTGAGGCAGACAGCTTTTGATTGAGAAAGTTAGCCAGTGACTGAGGCAGCTAGCCAGAGATTGTGACTGCTACCAACTTTGTCAGACAGCTATCCAGTGATTGAGAACGCTAGCCACTGATAGAGACAGCTAGCCAATGACTGAGGCAGCTATCCAGTGATTAAGACAACTAGACAATGCCTGATGCATCTAGCCAGTGAGTGAGACAGCTAGACAGTGACTGAAACAGCTAGCCAGTGCCTGCGACAGCTGGCCTGTGTTAGATACAGATAGCCACTGACTGAGACAGCTATCCAGTGACTGGGGTAACTAGCCAGTGATTGTGACAGCTTGCCAGTGACTGAGTCAGCTAGACAGTGACTGAGGTATCTAGCCGGTGATTGAGACAGCGAGCCAGTGATTGAGACAACTAGACAGTGACTGAGGCTGCTAGACATTGACTGACAAAGCTAGCCAGTGACTGAGTCAGCTAGACAGTGACTGAGGCAGCTAGCCGATGATTGTGACAGCTATTCATTAATTGAGACAGCAAGCCTTTGACTGATGCAGTTAGAAAATGACTGAGGCAGCTAGCTAGTGATTGAAGCTGCTAGCCAGTAATTGAGACAATTAGACAGTGACTGTGACAGCTAGCCAGTGGCTGAGACAGCTAGCCAGTGACTGAGATAGCTAGCCATTAATTGAGACTGCTAGCCAGTGACTGAGGCAACTAGCCAGTGATTGAGACAGCTTGCCATTGACTGAGATAGCTAGCCAATGATGAGACAGCTAGCCAGTGACTGGGACAGCTAGCCAGTGGCTGAGACAGCTAGCCAGTGACTGAGTCAGCTAGCCATATTTGAGGCAACTAGACAGTGACTGAGACAGCTAGCCATTGATTGAGACAGGTAGCCAGTGACTGAGATAGCTAGCCATTGACTGAGACAGCTAGCCTTTGGCTGAGACAGCTAGCCAGTGACTGAGAAAGCTAGCCAGTAATTGAGACAGCTAGCCAGTGACTGAGGCAACTAGCCAGTGACTGAGACAGCTATTCATTAATTGAGACAGCTAGCCAGTGACTGATGCAGTTAGCCAATGACAGTGGCAGCTAGCCAGTGATTGAGATAGTTAGCCAGTGACTTAGGCAGATAGCCAGTAATTGAGACAATTAGACAGTGACTGAGGCAGCTAGCCAGAGATTGTGACAGCTTGCCAATTTTTCAGACTGCTATCCAGTGATTGAGACCGCTAGGCACTGACAGAGACAGCTAGCCAATGACTGAGGCAGCTATCCAGTGATTGAGACAACTAGACAGTGCCTGAGGCAGCTAGCCAGTGACTGAGATAGCTAGCCAATGACTGAGACAGCTAGCCAGTGTTACAGAGAGATAGCCAGTAACTGAGACAGCTATCCAGTGACTGAGGCAACTAGCCAGTGATTGAGACAGCTAGCCAGAGACTGAGTCAGCTAGACAGTGACTGAGGTATCTAGCCAGTGATTGAGACTGCTAGCCATTGATTCAGACTGCTATCCAGTGATTGAGACAGCAAGCCAGTGACTGAGGCAGCTAGCCAGTGACCATGGCAGCTAGCTTGTGTCTGAGACAGCTATTCTGTAATTGAGACAGCTAGCCAGTGACTGATGCAGTTAGCCAGTGACTGAGGCAGCTAGTTAGTGATTGAGACAGTTAGCCAGTGACTGAGGCAGCTAGTTAGTGATTGAGACAGTTAGCCAGTGACTGAGGCATCTAGCTAGTGATTGAGACAATTAGACAGTGACAGAGACAGCTAGCCATTCTCTGAGAAAGCTAGCCAGTGACTGAGACAGCTAGCCAGTGACTGAGACAACTAGACAGTGACTTAGGCTGCTAGACATTGACTGACACAGCTGGCCAGTGACTGGCTCATCTAGACAGTTACTGAGGCAGCTAGCCGGTAATTGTGACAGCTATTCATTAAATGAGACAGCTAGCCTGTGACTGATGCAGTTAGCCAGTGACTGAGGCAGCTAGCTAGTGATTGAACAGTTAGCCAGTGACTGAGACAGCTCGCCCATAAGTGAGACAATTAGACAGTGACTGAAACAGCTAGCCAGTGGCTAAGGCAGCTAGCCAGTGACTGAGACAGCTAGCCAGTGATTGAGATAGCTAGCCAATGAGTGAGACAGCTAACCAGTGATTGAGACAGCTAGCCAGTGACTGGGACAGCTAGCCAGTGGCTGGGACAGCTCGCCAGTGACTGAGGCAATTGCCAGTGACTGAGACAGCTAGCCAACGACTGAAAAAGCTAGCCAGTGAATGACACAGCTAGCCAGTGACTGAATCAGGTAGACAGTTACTGAGCCAGAGAAGCTGTGATTAAGAAAGCTAGCCAGTGACAGACGAGGCTAGCCAGTGAATGTGGCAGCTAGCCAGTGAATGAGAGAGCTAGCCATTAATTGAGACTGCTAGCCAGTGACAGACGAGGCTAGCCAGTGACTGAGGCAACTAGCCAGTGACTGAGACAGCTAAGCAACGACTGAAAATGCTAGCCAGTGAATGACACAGCTAGACAGTGATTGAGGCAGCTGGACAGTGACTGAGGCAGCTAGCCAGTGATTATGACAGCTATTCATTAATTGAGACAGCTAGCCAGTGACTGATGCAGTTAGCCAATGACAGAGGCAGCTAGCCAGTGATTGAGATAGTTAGCCAGTGACTTAGGCAGCTAGCCAGTAATTGAGACAATTAGACAGTGACTGAGGCAGCTAGCCAGAGATTGTGACAGCTTGCCAATTTTTCAGACTGCTATCCAGTGATTGAGACCGCTAGGCACTGACAGAGACAGCTAGCCAATGACTGAGGCAGCTATCCAGTGATTGAGACAACTAGACAGTGCCTGAGGCAACTAGCCAGTGATTGAGACAGCTAGCCAGAGACTGAGTCAGCTAGACAGTGACTGAGGTATCTAGCCGGTGATTGAGACAGCTAGCCAGTGATTCAGACTGCTATCCAGTGATTGAGACAGTACGCCACTGACTGAGGCAGCTAGCCAGTGACCATGGCAGCTAGCCAGTGTCTGAGACAGCTATTCAGTAATTGAGACAGCTATCCAGTGACTGATGCAGTTAGCCAGTGACTGAGGCAGCTAGTTAGTGATTGAGACAGTTATCCAGTGACTGAGGCAGGTAGCCAATAATTGAGACAATTAGACAGTGACAGAGACAGCTAGCCATTCTCTGAGAAAGCTAGCCAGTGACGGAGACAGCTAGCCAGTGACTGAGACAACTAGACAGTGACTTAGGCTGCTAGACATTGACTGACACAGCTGGCCAGTGACTGGCTCAGCTAAACAGTTACTGAGGCAGCTAGCCGGTAATTGTGACAGCTATTCATTAAATGAGACAGCTAGCCTGTGACTGATGCAGTTAGCCAGTGACTGAGGCAGCTAGCTAGTGATTGAACAGTTAGCCAGTGACTGAGACAGCTCGCCCATAAGTGAGACAATTAGACAGTGACTGAGACCGCTAGCCAGTGACTGAGGCAGCTAGCCAGTGACTGAGACAGCTAGCCAGTGATTGAGACAGCTAGCCAATGAGTGAGACAGCTAGCCAGTGATTGAGACAGCTAGCCAGTGACTGGGACAGCTAGCCAGTGGCTGGGACAGCTCGCCAGTGACTGAGGCAATTGCCAGTGAGTGAGACAGCTAGCCAACGACTGAAAAAGCTAGCCAGTGAATGACACAGCTAGCCAGTGACTGAGTCAGCTAGACAGTTACTGAGCCAGTGAAGCTGTGATTAAGAAAGCTAGCCAGTGACAGACGAGGCTAGCCAGTGAATGTGGCAGCTAGCTAGTGAATGAGACAGCTAGCCATTAATTGAGACTGCTAGCCAGTGATTGAGGCAGCTAGCCAGTGACTGGGACAGCTAGCCAGTGGCTGAGACAGCTAGACAGTGACTGAGTCAGCTAGACAGTGACTGTGCCAGCGAGCCATTGATTGAGACAGCTAGCCAGTGACTGATGCATTTAGCCAGTGACTGAGGCAGCTAGCTAGTGATTGAGACAGTTAGACTGTGACTGAGGCAGCTAGCCAGTGATTGTGAGAAATAGACAGTGGCTGAGACAACGAGCCATTCGCTGAGAAAGCTAGCCAGTGACTGAGACAGCTAGCCAGTTATTGAGACAGCTTGCCAGTGACAAAGGCTGCTAGACATTGACTGACACAGCTAGCCATTGACTGAGTCAGCTAGACATTGACTGAGGCAGCTAGCCGGTGATTGTGACAGCTATTCATTAATTGAGACAGCTAGCCTGTGACTGATGCAGTTAGCCAATGACTGAGGCAGCTAGCTAGTGATTGAGGCAGCTAGCCATTAATTGAGACAATTAGACAGTGACTGAGACAGCTAGCCAGTGACTGAGGCAACTAGCCAGTGAGTGAGACAGCTAAGCAACGACTGAAAATGCTAGCCAGTGAATGACACAGCTAGCCAGTGACTGAGGCAGCTAGACAGTGACTGAGGCAGCTAGCCAGTGATTGTGACAGCCATTCATTAATTGAGACAGCAAGCCATTGACTGATGCAGTTAGCCAATGACTGAGGCAGCTAGCTTTTGATTGAGAAAGTTAGCCAGTGACTGAGGCAGCTAGCCAGAGATTGTGACAGCTACCCACTTTGTCAGACAGCTATCCAGTGATTGAGACCGCTAGCCACTGATAGAGACAGCTAGCCAATGACTGAGGCAGCTATCCAGTGATTAAGACAACTAGACAGTGCCTGATGCATCTAGCCAGTGAGTGAGACAGCTAGACAGTGACTGAAACAGCTAGCCAGTGCCTACGACAGCTAGCCTGTGTTAGATACAGATAGCCACTGACTGAGACAGCTATCCAGTGACTGGGGCAACTAGCCAGTGATTGTGACAGCTAGCCAGTGACTGAGTCAGCTAGACAGTGACTGAGGTATCTAGCCGGTGATGGAGACAGCGAGCCAGTGATTCAGACTGCTATCCAGTGATTGAGACAGCAAGCCAGTGACGGATGCAGCTAGCCAGTGACTATGGCAGCTAGCCAGTGACTGAGACAGCTAGCCAATATTTGAGACTGCTTACCAGTGTCTGAGACTGCTATTCAGTAATTGAGAGAGCTAGCTATTGACTAAAGCAGTTAGCCAGTGACTGAGGCAGCTAGCTAGTGATTGAGACAGTTAGCCAGTGACTGAGGCAGCTAGCCAGTGATTGAGACAATTAGACAGTGACTGAGACAGCTAGCCATTCGCTGAGACAGCTAGCCAGCGACGGAGACAGCTAGCCAGTGATTGAGACAACTAGACAGTGACTGAGGCTGCTAGACATTGACTGACAAAGCTAGCCAGTGACTGAGTCAGCTAGACAGTGATTGAGACAATTAGACAGTGACTGAGACAGCTAGCCATTCGCTGAGACAGCAAGCCAGTGACGGAGACAGCTAGCCAGTGATTGAGACAACTAGACAGTGACTGAGGCAGCTAGCCAGTGACTGAGATAGCTAGCCAGTGATTGAGACAACTAGACAGTGACTGAGGCTGCTAGACATTGACTGACAAAGCTAGCCAGTGACTGAGTCAGCTAGACAGTGATTGAGACAATTAGACAGTGACTGAGACAGCTAGCCATTCGCTGAGACAGCAAGCCAGTGACGGAGACAGCTAGCCAGTGATTGAGACAACTAGACAGTGACTGAGGCAGCTAGCCAGTGACTGAGATAGCTAGCCAGTGATTGAGACAACTAGACAGTGACTGAGGCTGCTAGACATTGACTGACAAAGCTAGCCAGTGACTGAGTCAGCTAGACAGTGACTGAGGCAGCTTGCCGATGATTGTGACAGCTATTCATTAATTGAGACAGCAAGCCTATGACTGATGCAGTTTGCCAATGTCAGAGGCAGCTAGCTAGTGATTGAAGCTGCTAGCCAGTAATTGAGACAATTAGACAGTGACTGTGACAGCTAGCCAGTGGCTGAGACACCTAGCCAGTGACTGAGATAGCTAGCCATTAATTGAGACAGCTAGCCAGTGACTGAGGCAACTAGCCAGTGATTCAGACAGCTAGACAGTGACTGAGATAGCTAGCCAATGATGAGACAGCTAGCCAGTGATTGAGAGATTAGCCAGTGACTGAGTCAGCTAGCCATATTTGAGACAACTAGACAGTGACTGAGACAGCTAGCCATTGATTGAGACAGGTAGCCAGTGACTGAGATAGCTAGCCATTGACTGAGACAGCTAGCCTTTGGCTGAGACAGCTAGCCAGTGACTGAGAAAGCTAGGCAGTAATTGAGACAGCTAGCCAGTGACTGAGGTAACTAGCCAGTGACTGAGACAGCTAAGCAACGACTGAAAATGCTAGCCAGTGAATGACACAGCTAGCCAGTGATTGAGGCAGCTGGACAGTGACTGAGGCAGCTAGCCAGTGATTGTGACAGCTATTCATTAATTGAGACAGCTAGCCAGTGACTGATGCAGTTAGCCAATGACAGAGGCAGCTAGCCAGTGATTGAGATAGTTAGCCAGTGACTTAGGCAGCTAGCCAGTAATTGAGACAATTAGACAGTGACTGAGGCAGCTAGCCAGAGATTGTGACAGCTTGCCAATTTTTCAGACTGCTATCCATTGATTGAGACCGCTAGCCACTGATAGAGACAGCTAGCCAATGACTGAGGCATCTATCCAGTGATTGAGACAACTAGACAGTGCCTGAGGCAGCTAGCCAGTGACTGAGATAGCTAGCCAATGACTGAGACAGCTAGCCAGTGTTATAGACAGATAGCCAGTAACTGAGACAGCTATCCAGTGACTGAGGCAACTAGCCAGTGATTGAGACAGCTAGCCAGAGACTGAGTCAGCTAGACAGTGACTGAGGTATCTAGCCGGTGATTGAGACAGCTAGCCAGTGATTCAGACTGCTATCCAGAGATTGAGACAGCAAGCCAGTGACTGAGGCAGCTAGCCAGTGACCATGGCAGCTAGCCAGTGTCTGAGACAGCTATTCTGTAATTGAGACAGCTAGCCAGTGACTGATGAAGTTAGCCAGTGACTGAGGCAGCTAGTTAGTGATTGAGACAGTTAGCCAGTGACTGAGGCAGCTTGCTAGTGATTGAGACAATTAGACAGTGACAGAGACAGCTAGCCATTCTCTGAGAAAGCTAGCCAGTGACTGAGACAGCTAGCCAGTGACTGAGACAACTAGACAGTGACTTAGGCTGCTAGACATTGACTGACACAGCTGGCCAGTGACTGGCTCATCTAGACAGTTACTGAGGCAGCTAGCCGGTAATTGTGACAGCTAGTCATTAACTGAGACAGCTAGCCTGTGACTGATGCAGTTAGCCAGTGACTGAGGCAGCTAGCTAGTGATTGAACAGTTAGCCAGTGACTGAGACAGCTCGCCCATAAGTGAGACAATTAGACAGTGACTGAGACAGCTAGCCAGTGGCTGAGGCAGCTAGCCAGTGACTGAGACAGCTAGCCAGTGAATGAGACAGCTAGCCAATGTGTGAGACAGCTAGCCAGTGATTAAGACAGCTAGCCAGTGACTGGGACAGCTAGCCAGTGGCTGAGACAGCTCGCCAGTGACTGAGGCAATTGCCAGTGAGTGAGACAGCTAGCCAACGACAGAAAAAGCTAGCCAGTGAATGACACAGCTAGCCAGTGACTGAGTCAGCTAGACAGTTACTGAGCCAGAGAAGCTGTGATTAAGAAAACTAGCCAGTGACAGACGAGGCTAGCCAGTGAATGTGGCAGCTAGGCAGTGAATGAGACATCTAGCCATTAATTGAGACTGTTAGCCAGTGATTGAGACAGCTAGCCAGTGACTGGGACAGCTAGCCAGTGGCTGAGACAGCTAGACAGTGACTGAGTCAGCTAGACAGTGACTGTGCCAGCGAGCCATTGATTGAGACAGCTAGCCAGTGACTGATGCATTTACCCAGTGACTGAGGCAGCTAGCTAGTGATTGAGACAGTTAGCCAGTGACTGAGGCAGCTAGCCAGTGATTGTGAGAAATGGACAGTGGCTGAGACAACGAGCCATTCGCTGAGAAAGCTAGCCAGTGACTGAGACAGCTAGCCAGTGATTGAGACAGCTTGCCAGTGACAAAGGCTGCTAGACATTGACTGTCACAGCTAGCCATTGACTGAGTCAGCTAGACATTGACTGAGGCAGCTAGCCGGTGATTGTGACAGCTATTCATTAATTGAGACAGCTAGCCTGTGACTGATGCAGTTAGCCAGTGACTGAGGCAGCTAGCTAGTGATTGAGGCAGCTAGCCAATAATTGAGACAATTAGACAGTGACTGAGACAGCTAGCCAGTGACTGAGGCAACTAGCCAGTGAGTGAGACAGCTAAGCAACGACTGAAAATGCTAGCCAATGAATGACACAGCTAGCCAGTGATTGAGGCAGCTAGACAGTGACTGAGGCAGCTAGCCAGTGATTGTGACAGCCATTCATTAATTGAGACAGCAAGCCATTGACTGATGCAGTTAGCCAATGACTGAGGCAGCTAGCTTTTGATTGAGAAAGTTAGCCAGTGACTGAGGCAGCTAGCCAGAGATTGTGACAGCTACCCACTTTGTCAGACAGCTATCCAGTGATTGAGACCGCTAGCCACTGATAGAGACAGCTAGCCAATGACTGAGGCAGCTATCCAGTGATTAAGACAACTAGACAGTGCCTGATGCATCTAGCCAGTGAGTGAGACAGCTAGACAGTGACTGAAACAGCTAGCCAGTGCCTGCGACAGCTGGCCTGTGTTAGATACAGATATCCACTGACTGAGACAGCTATCCAGTGACTGAGGCAACTAGCCAGTGATTGTGACAGCTAGCCAGTGACTGAGTCAGCTAGGCAGTAACTGAGGTATCTAGCCGGTGATGGAGACAGCGAGCCAGTGATTCAGACTGCTATCCAGTGATTGAGACAGCAAGCCAGTGACGGATGCAGCTAGCCAGTGACTATGGCAGCTAGCCAGTGACTGAGACAGCTAGCCAATATTTGAGACTGCTAACCAGTGTCTGAGACTGCTATTCAGTAATTGAGAGAGCTAGCTATTGACTAAAGCAGTTAGCCAGTGACTGAGGCAGCTAGCTAGTGATTGAGACAGTTAGCCAGTGACTGAGGCAGCTAGCCAGTGATTGAGACAATTAGACAGTGACTGAGACAGCTAGCCATTCGCTGAGACAGCTAGCCAGTGACGGAGACAGCTAGCCAGTGATTGAGACAACTAGACAGTGGCTGAGGCAGCTAACCAGTGATTGTGACAGCTATTCATTAATTGAGACAGGTACCCTGTGACTGATGCAGTAAGCCAGTGACTGAGGCAGCTAGCTAGTGATTAAGACAGTTAGCCAATAATGAGACAATTAGACAGTGTCTGAGACAGCTAGCCAGTGGCTGAGACTGCTAGCCAGTGACTGAGATAGCTATCCAGTAATTGAGACAGCTAGCCAGTGACTGAGACAGCTAGCCAGTGATTGAGACAACTAGACGGTGACTGAGGCTGCTAGACATTGACTGAGACAGCTAGCCAGTGCCTGAGACAGCTGGCCAGTGACTGGGATAGCTAGCCAGTAATTAGGACAGCTAACCAGTGACAGAGGCAGCTTGCCATTGACAGTGAGAGCTAGCCCGAAATTGAGACAGCTAGCCAGTAATTGAGACATCTAGCCATTGTCTGAGACAGCTGTTCATTATTTGAGAGAGCTAGCCATTGACAAAAGCAGTTAGCAAGTGACTGAGGCAGCTAGCTAGTGATTGAGACAATTAGACAGTGACTGAGACAGCTAGCCATTCGCTGAGACAGCTAGCCAGTGACTGAGACAGCTAGCCAGTGATTGAGACAACTAGACAGTGGCTGAGGCAGCTATCCGGTGATTGTGACAGCTATTCATTAATTGAGACAGCTAGCCTGTAACTGATGCAGTAAGCCAGTGACTGAGGCAGCTAGCTAGTGATTGAGACAGTTAGCCAGTTATTGAGACAATTAGACAGTGTCTGAGACAGCTAGCCAGTGGCTGAGACATCTAGCCAGTGACTGAAAATGCTAGCCAGAGAATGACACAGCTAGCCAGTAATTGAGGCAGCTAGACAGTGACTGAGGCAGCTAGCCAGTGATTGAGACAGCTAGCCAGTGATTGAGACAGCTAGCCAGTGACTGGGACAGCTAGCCAGTGGCTGGGACAGCTCGCCAGTGACTGAGGCAATTGCCAGTGAGTGAGACAGCTAGCCAACGACTGAAAAAGCTAGCCAGTGAATGACACAGCTAGCCAGTTACTGAGTCAGCTAGACAGTTACTGAGCCAGTGAAGCTGTGATTAAGAAAGCTAGCCAGCGACAGACGAGGCTAGCCAGTGAATGTGGCAGCTAGCCAGTGAATGAGACAGCTAGCCATTAATTGAGACTTCTAGCCAGTGATTGAGACAGCTAGCCAGTGACTGGGACAGCTAGCCAGTGGCTGAGACAGCTAGACAGTGACTGAGTCAGCTAGACAGTGACTGTGCCAGCGAGCCATTGATTGAGACAGCTAGCCAGTGACTGATGCATTTAGCCAGTGACTGAGGCAGCTAGCTAGTGATTGAGACAGTTAGCCAGTGACTGAGGCAGCTAGCCAGTGATTGTGAGAAATAGACAGTGGCTGAGACAACGAGCCATTCGCTGAGAAAGCTAGCCAGTGACTGAGACAGCTAGCCAGTGATTGAGACAGCTTGCCAGTGACAAAGGCTGCTAGACATTAACTGTCACAGCTAGCCATTGACTGAGTCAGCTAGACATTGACTGAGGCAGCTAGCCGGTGATTGTGACAGCTATTCATTAATTGAGACAGCTAGCCTGTGACTGATGCAGTTAGCCAATGACTGAGGCAGCTAGCTAGTGATTGAGGCAGCTAGCCAATAATTGAGACAATTAGACAGTGACTGAGACAGCTTGCCAGTGACTGAGGCAACTAGCCAGTGAGTGAGACAGCTAAGCAACGACTGAAAATGCTAGCCAGTGAATGACACAGCTAGCCAGTGATTGAGGCAGCTAGACAGTGACTGAGGCAGCTAGCCAGTGATTGTGACAGCCATTCATTAATTGAGACAGCAAGCCATTGACTGATGCAGTTAGCCAATGACTGAGGCAGCTAGCTTTTGATTGAGAAAGTTAGCCAGTGACTGAGGCAGCTAGCCAGAGATTGTGACAGCTACCCACTTTGTCAGACAGCTATCCAGTGATTGAGACCGCTAGCCACTGATAGAGACAGCTAGCCAATGACTGAGGCAGCTATCCAGTGATTAAGACAACTAGACAGTGCCTGATGCATCTAGCCAGTGAGTGAGACAGCTAGACAGTGACTGAAACAGCTAGCCAGTGCCTGCGACAGCTAGCCTGTGTTAGATACAGATAGCCACTGACTGAGACAGCTATCCAGTGACTGAGGCAACTAGCCAGTGATTGTGACAGCTAGCCAGTGACTGAGTCAGCTAGACAGTAACTGAGGTATCTAGCCGGTGATTGAGACAGCGAACCAGTGATTCAGACTGCTATCCAGTGATTGAGACAGCAAGCCATTGACGGATGCGGCTAGCCAGTGACTATGGCAGCTAGCCAGTGACTGAGACAGCTAGCCAATATTTGAGACTGCTAACCAGTGTCTGAGACTGCTATTCAGTAATTGAGAGAGCTAGCTATTGACTAAAGCAGTTAGCCAGTGACTGAGGCAGCTAGCTAGTGATTGAGACAGTTAGCCAGTGACTGAGGCAGCTAGCCAGTGATTGAGACAATTAGACAATGATTGAGACAGCTAGTCATTCGCTGAGACAGCTAGCCAGTGACTGAGACAGCTGTTCATTATTTGAGAGAGCTAGCCATTGACTAAAGCAGTTAGGAAGTGACTGAGGCAGCTAGCCAGTGATTGAGTCAATAGGACAGTGACTGAGACAGCTAGCCATTCGCTGAGACAGCTAGCCAGTGACTGAGACAGCTAGCCTGTGATTGAGACAACTACACAGTGGCTGAGGCAGCTAACCGGTGATTGTGACAGCTATTCATTAATTGAGACAGCTAGCCTGTAACTGATGCAGTAAGCCAGTGACTGAGGCAGCTAGCTAGTGATTGAGACAGTTAGCCAGTTATTGAGACAATTAGACAGTGTCTGAGACAGCTAGCCAGTGGCTGAGACAGCTAGCCAGTGACTGAGATAGCTATCCAGTAATTGAGAGAGCTAGCCAGTGTCTGAGACAGCTAGCCAGTGATTGAGACTACTAGACGGTGACTGAGGCTGCTAGACATTGACAGACAAAGCTAGCCAGTGGCTGAGACAGCTGGCCAGTGACAGAGATAGCTAGCCAGTAATTGAGACAGCTAACCAATGACTGAGGCAGCTAGCCAGTGATTGAGACAGCTAGCCAGTGACTGAGCTAGCTAGCCAATGACTGAGACAGCTAGCCAGTGATTGAGACAGCAAGCCTGTGACTGGGATAGCAAGCCAGTGGCTGAGACAGCTAGCCAGTGACTGAGGCAACTACCCAGTGAATAAGACAGCTAAACAATGACTGAAAAATCTAGCCAGTGAATGACACAGCTAGCATGTGACTGAGTCAGCTAGACAATGACTGAGACAGCGAGCCGATGATTGAGACTGATAGCCAGTGACGGAGGAAGCTAGCCAGTGACTGTGGCAGGTAGCCAGTGACTGAGACAGCTAGACAATAATTGAGACTGCTAGCCAATAATTGAGGCAGCTAGCCAGTGTCTGAGGCAGCTAGCCAGTGATTGAGACAGCTAGCCAGTGACTGAGATAGCTAGCTAATGAAAGAGAAAGCTAGCCAGTGATTGAGAGAGCTAGCCAGTGACTGGGAGAGCTAGCCAGTGGCTGAGACAGCTAGCCAGTGACTGAGGCAACTAGCCAGTGACTGAGACAGATAACCAACGACTGAAAAAGCTAGCCAGTGAATGGCACAGCTAGCCAGTGACTGAGTCAGCTAAACAATGACTGAACAGTGAGCTGGTGATTGAGACAGCTAGCCAGTGACAGAGGCAGCTAGACAGTGACTGTGGCAGCTAGCCAGTGACTGAGACAGCTAGCCATTAATTGAGACTGCTAGCCAATGACTGAGACACCTAGCCAGTGACTGTGGCAGCTAGCCAGCGATTGAGACAGCTAGCCAGTAATTGAGACAGCTAGCCAGTGTCTGAGACAGCTATTCATTAATTGAGACAGCTAGCCAGTGACTGATGCAGCTAGCCAGTAATTGAGACAATTAGACAGTGGCTGATACTGCTAACCAGTGGCTGAGACAGCTAGTCAGTGACTGAGATAGCTAGCCAGTAATTGAGACAGCTAGCCAGTGACTGAGGAACCTAGCCAGTGATTGAGACAGCTAGCCAGTGACTGAGAGAGCTAGCCAATGACTGAGACAGCTATCCAGTGACTGAGACAGCTAGCCTGTGACTGAGACAGCTAGCCAGTGATTGAGACAACTAGACAGTGACTGATTCTGCTAGACATTGACTGACACAGCTAGCCAGTGATTGCGACAGCTAGCCAGTGGCTGAGACAGCTAGCCAGTGACTGACATAGATAGCCAGTAATTGAGACAGCTAGCCAGTGACTGAGGCAGCTAGCCAGTCATTGAGACAGCTAGCCAGTGACTGAGATAGCTAGCCAATGACTGAGACAGCTAGCCGGTGAATTACACAGCTAGCCAGTGACTGGGTCAGCTAGCCATTAATTGAGACTGCTAGCCAGTGACTTAGACAGCTAGCCAGTGACTGAGATAGCTAGCCAGTGTCTGAGACAGCTAGTCAGTAATTGAGACAGCTAGCCAGTGACTGATGCAGTTATCCAGTGACTGAGGCAGCTAGCTAGTGATTGAGACAGTTAGCCAGTGACTGGTGCAGCTAGCCAGTAAATGAGACAATTAGACAGTGCCTGTGACAGCTAGCCAATGGCTGAGACAGCTAGCCAGTGACTGAGATAGCTAGCCAGTAATTGAGACAGCTAGCCAGTGACTGAGGCAGCTAGCCAGTGATTGAGACAGCTAGCCAGTGACTGAGATAGCTAGCCAATGACTGAGACAGCTAGCCAGTGAATGAGACAGTTAGTCATTGACTGGGACAGCTATCCACTGATTGAGACAGCTTGCCAGTGACGGAGGCATCAAGCCAGTGGCGTGGCAGCTAGCCAGAGACTGAGCCAGCTAGCCAATGAATGAGACAGCTAGCCAGTGACGGAGGCATCAAGCCAGTGGCGTGGCAGCTAGCCAGAGACTGAGACAGCTATTCAGTAATTGAGACAGCTAGCCAGCGACTGTGGCAGCTAGCCAGCGATTGAACACCTAGCCATAATTGAGACAGCTAGCCAGTGTCTGAGACAGCTATTCAGTAATTGAGACAGCTAGCCAGTGACTGATGCAGTTATCCAGTGACTGAGGCAGCTAGCTAGTGATTGAGACAGTTAGCCAGTGACTGGTGCAGCTAGCCAGTAAATGAGACAATTAGACAGTGCCTGTGACAGCTAGCCAGTGGCTGAGACAGCTAGCCAGTGACTGTGATAGCTCACCAGTGATTGAGACAGCTAGCCAATGACTGAGATAGCTAGCCAGTAATTGAGACAGCTAGCCAGTGACTGAGGCAGCTAGCCAGTGATTGAGACAGCTAGCCAGTGACTGAGATAGCTAGCCAATGACTGAGACAGCTAGCCAGTGATTGCGACAGTTAGGCATTGACTGGGACAGCTATCCACTGATTGAGACAGCTTGCCAGTGACGGAGGCATCAAGCCAGTGGCGTGGCAGCTAGCCAGAGACTGAGCCAGCTAGCCAATGAATGAGACAGCTAGCCAGTGACTGAGGCAGCTAGCCAGTGATTGAGACAACTAGACAGTGACTGAGGCAGCTAGCCAGTGACTGAGACAGCTAGCCAGTGATTGAGATGGCTAGCCATTAACTGAGATAGCTCGCCATTCGCTGAGACAGCTAGCCAGTGACTGAGACAGATAGCCAATGATTGAGACAACTAGACATTGACTGAGGCTGCTAGACATTGACTGACACAGCTAGCCAGTGTCTGAGTCAGCTAGACAGTGACTGAGGCAGCTAGCCGGTGATTGTGACAGCTATTCATAATTGAGACAGCTAGCCTGTGACTGATGCGGTTAGCCAGGGACTGAGGCAGCTAGCTAATGA
Organism: Carcharodon carcharias; assembly: GCF_017639515.1. NCBI lineage: Eukaryota > Metazoa > Chordata > Chondrichthyes > Lamniformes > Lamnidae > Carcharodon > Carcharodon carcharias. The sequence goes on from NC_054485.1 coordinate 15,472,807, forward strand.
TTGAGACAGTTAGCCAGTGACTGAGACAGCTAGCCAGTAATTGAGACAATTAGAAAGTGACTGAGACAGCTAGCCAGTGTCTGAGACAGCTAGCCAGTGACTGAGATAGCTAGCCAGTAATTGAGACAGCTAGCTTGTGACTGAGGCAGCTAGCCAGTGATTGAGATAGCTAGCCAATGACTCAGACAGCTAGCCGGCGAATGACACAGCTAGCCATTGACTGAGTCAGCTAGTCAATGACTGAGCCAGTGAGCCAATGACTGAGACAACTAGCCAGTGACAGAGGCAGCTTGCCAGTGACTGTGGCAGCCAGCCAGTGACTGAGACAGCTATCCATTAATTGAGACTGCTAGCCAGTGACTGATACAGTTATCCAGTGACTGAGGCAGCTAGCTAGTGATTGAGACAGTTAGCCATTGACTGGTGCAGCTAGCCAGTAAATGAGACAATTAGACAGTGACTGAGGCTGCTAGACATTGACTGACACAGCTAGCCAGTGGCTGAGACAGCTGGCCAGTGACTGAGATAGCTAACCAGTAATTGAGACAGCTAACCAGTGACTGAGGCATCTAGCCAGTGATTGAGACAGCTAGCCAGTGACTGAGCTAGCTAGCCAATGACTGAGACAGCTAGCCAGTGATTGAGACAGCAAGCCTGTGACTGGGATAGCTAGCCAGTGGCTGAGACAGCTTGCCAGTGACTGAGGCAACTAGCCAGTGAATAAGACAGCTAAACAATGACTGAAAAATCTAGCCAGTGAATGACACAGCTAGCCAGTGACTGAGTTAGCTAGACAATGACTGAGACAGCGAGCCGATGATTGAGACTGATAGCCAGTGACGGAGGAAGCTAGCCAGTGATTGAGACAGCTAGCCAGTGACTGAGATAGCTAGCCAATGACAGAGACAGCTAGCCAGTGATTGAGAGAGCTAGCCAGTGACTGTGACAGCGAGCCAGTGGCTGAGACAGCTAGCCAGTGACTGAGGCAACTAGCCAGTGACTGAGACAGATAACCAACGACTGAAAAAGCTAGCCAGTGAATGGCACAGGTAGCCAGTGACAGAGGCAGCTAGTCAGTGACTGTGGCAGCTAGCCAGTGACTGAGACAGCTAGCCATTAATTGAGACTGCTAGCCAATGACTGAGACAGCTAGCCAGTGACTGTGGCAGCTAGCCAGCGATTGAGACAGCTAGCCAGTAATTGAGACAGCTAGCCAATGGCTGAGACAGCTATTCATTAATTGAGACAGCTAGCCAGTGACTGAGGCAGCTAGCTAGCGATTGAGATAGCTAGCCAGTGACTGAGGCAGCTAGCCAGTAATTGAGACAATTAGACAGTGGCTGATACAGCTAACCAGTGGCTGAGACAGCTAGTCAGTGACTGAGATAGCTAACCAGTAACTGAGACAGCTAGCCAGTGACTGAGGAACCTAGCCAGTGATTGAGACAGCTAGCCAGTGACTGAGATAGCTAGCCAATGACTGGGACAGATAGCCAGTGACTGACACAGCTAGCCAGTGATTGAGACAACTAGACAGTGACTGAGGCTGCTAGACATTTACTGACACAGCTAGCCAATGATTGAGACAATTAGACAGTGGCTGAGACAGCTAGCCAGTGACTGACATAGATAGCCAGAAATTGAGACAGTTAGCCAGTGACTGAGGCAGCTAGCCAGTCATTGAGACAGCTAGCCAGTGACTGCGATCGCTAACCAATGACTGAGACAGCTAGCCGGTGAATTACACAGCTAGCCAGTGACTGGGTCAGCTATCCAGTGACTGAGCCAGTGAGCCGTTGATTGAGACAGCTAGCCAGTGACGGAGGCATCTAGCCAGTGGCTGTGGCAGCTAGCCAGTGACTTAGACAGCTAGCCAGTGACTGAGATAGCTAGCCATGTCTGAGACAGCTATTCAGTAATTGAGACAGCTAGCCAGTGACTGTGGCAGCTAGCCAGCGATTAAGACAGCTTGCCAGTAATTGAGACAGCTAGTCAGTAATTGAGACAGCTAGCCAGTGACTGATGCAGTTATCCAGTGACTGAGGCAGCTAGCTAGTGATTGAGACAGTCAGCCAGTGACTGGTGCAGCTAGCCATTAAATGAGACAATTAGACAGTGCCTGTGACAGCTAGCCAATGGCTGAGACAGCTAGCCAGTGACTGAGATAGCTAGCCAGTAATTGAGACAGCTAGCCAGTGACTGAGGCAGCTAGCCATTGATTGAGACAGCTAGCCAGTGACTGAGAAAGCTAGCCAATGACTGAGACAGCTAGCCAGTGATTGAGACAGTTAGTCATTGACTGGGACAGCTATCCACTGATTGAGACAGCTCGCCAGTGACGGAGGCATCAAGCCAGTGGCGTGGCAGCTAGCCAGAGACTGAGCCAGCTAGCCAATGAATGAGACAGCTAGCCAGTGACTGAGGCAGCTAGCCAGTGATTGAGACAACTAGACAGTGACTGAGGCAGCTAGCCAGTGACTGAGACAGCTAGCCAGTGATTGAGATGGCTAGCCATTGACTGAGACAGCTCGCCATTCGCTGAGACAGCTAGCCAGTGACTGAGACAGATAGCCAGTGATTGAGACAACTAGACAGTGACTGAGGCTGCTAGACATTGACTGACACAGCTAGCCAGTGACAGAGTCAGCTAGACAGTGACTGAGGCAGCTAGCCGGTGATTGTGACAGCTATTCATTAATTGAGACAGCAAGCCTGTGACTGATGCGGTTAGCCAGGGACTGAGGCAGCTAGCTAGTGATTGAGACAGTTAGCCAGTAACTGAGACAGCTAGTCAGTAATTGAGACAATTAGAAAGTTACTGAGACAGCTAGCCAGTGTCTGAGACAGCTAGCCAGTGACTGAGATAGCTAGCCAGTAATTGAGACAGCTAGCTTGTGACTGAGGCAGCTAGCCAGTGATTGAGATAGCTAGCCAGTGACTGAGATAGCTAGCCAATGACTGAGACAGCTAGTCGGCGAATGACACAGCTAGCCATTGACTGAGTCAGCTAGTCAATGACTGAGCCAGTGAGCTGGTGACTGAGACAACTAGCCAGTGACAGAGGCAGCTTGCCAGAGACTGTGGCAGCTAGCCAGTGACTGAGACAGCTAGCCATTAATTGAGACTGCTAGCCAGTGACTGATACAGCTAGCCAGTGATTGAGACAGCTAGCCAGTGACTGGGACAGCTAGCCAGTGGCTGAGACAGCTAGACAGTGACTTAGTCAGTTAGACAGTGACTGAGACAGCGAGCCATTGATTGAACAGCTAGCCCGTGACGGAGGCAGCAAGCCAGTGACTGGGCAGGTAGCCAGTGACTGAGACAGCTAGCCATTAATTGAGACTGCTAGCCAGTGACTGAGACAGCTAGCCAGTGACTGAGACAGCTAGCCAGTGATTGAGACAACTAGACAGTGACTGAGGCTGCTAGACACCGACTGACACAGCCAGCCAGTGACTGAGGCAGCTAGACAGTGACTGAGGCAGCTAGCCGGAGATTGGCACAGCTAGACAATGAATGAGATAGCTAGCCGGTGAATGACACAGGTAGCCAGTGACTGAGTCAGCTACACAGTGACTGAGCCATTGAGCCTTTGATTGAGACATCTGGCCAGTGACGGAGGTAGCTAGCCAGTGGCTGTGGCAGCTAGCCAGTGATTGAGACAGCTAGCCATTAATTGAGACTGCTAGTCAGTGACTGAGACTGCTAGCCAGTGACTGATGCAGTTAGCCAGTGACTGAGGCCAGCTAGCTAGTGATTGAGACAGTTTGCCAGTGACTGAGAAAATTACACAGTGACTGAGACAGCTAGCCAGTGACTGAGATAGCTAGCCAGTAATTGAGACAGCTAGCCAGTGACTGAGGCAGCTAGTCAGTGATTGAAACAGCTAGCCAGTGACTGAGATAGCTAGCCAATGACTGAGACAGCTAGCCAGTGATTGAGACAGCTAGCCATTAATTGAATCTGCTAGCCAGTGACTGAGATAGCTAGCCAGTGACTGTGGCAACTAGCCAGAGATTGAGACAGCTAGCCAGAAATTGAGACAGCTAGCCAGTGTCTGAGACTGCTATTCAGTAATTGAGACAGCTAGCCAGTGACTGATGCAATTAGTCAGTGACTGAGGCAGCTAGTCAGTGATTGAGGCAATTAGACAGTGACTGAGACAGCTAGCCATTCGCTGAGACAGCTAGCCAGTGCTTGAGACAATTAGACAGTGACTGAGACGGCTAGCCAGTGGCTGAGACAGCTAGCCAGTGACTGACATAGATAGCCAGTAATTGAGACAGCTAGCCAGTGACTGAGGCAGCTAGCCAGTGATTGAGACAGCTAGCCAGTGACTGAGATAGCTAGCCAATGACTGAGACAGCTAGCCGGTGAATTGCACAGCTAGCCAGTGACAGGGTCAGCTAACCAGTGACTGATCCAGTGAGCCGTTGATTGAGACAGCTAGCCAGTGACGGACAATCTAGCCAGTGGCTGTGGCAGATAGCCAGTGACTGAGACAGCTAGCCATTAATTGAGATAGCTAGCCAGTGACTTAGACAGCTAGCCAGTGACTGAGATAGCTAGCCAGTGTCTGAGACAGCTATTCAGTAATTGAGACAGCTAGCCAACGACTGTGGCAGCTAGCCAGCGATTAAGACAGCTAGTCAGTGATTGGGACAGCTAGCCAGTGACTGAGACAGCAACTCAGGAATTGAGACAGCTAGCCAGTGATTGAGGCAGCTAGCCAGTGATTGAGACAGCTAGCCAGTGACTGAGATAGCTAGCCAATGACTGAGACAGCTAGCCAGTGATTGAGACAGCTAGCCAGTGACTGGGACAGCTAGCCAGTGGCTGAGGCAGCTAGCCAGTGACCGAGGCAATTGCCAGTGAGTGAGACAGCTAGCCAACGACTGAAAAAGCTAGCCAGTGAATGACACAGCTAGCCAGTGACTGAGTCAGCTAGACAGTGACTGAGCCCGTGAACCTGTGATTGAGAAAGCTAACCATTGCTGAGGCAGCTAGCCAGTGACTGTGGCAGGTAGCCAATGACTGAGACAGCTAGCCATTAATTGAATCTGCTAGCCAGTGACTGAGATAGCTAGCCAGTGACTGTGGCAACTAGCCAGAGATTGAGACTGCTAGCCAGTAATTGAGACAACTAGCCAGTTTCTGAGACAGCTATTCAGTAATTGAGACAGCTAGCCAGTGACTGATGCCATTAGTCAGTGACTATGGCAGCTAGCCAGTGATTGAAGCAGTTAGACAGTGACTGAGACAGCTAGCCAGTGGCTGAGACAGCTAGCCAGTGACTGACTTAGATAGCCAGTAATTGAGACAGCTAGCCAGTGACTGAGGCAGCTAGCCAGTCATTGAGACAGCTAGCCAGTGACTGAGATAGCTAGCCGGTGAATTGCACAGCCAGCCAGTGACTGGGTCAGCTAACCAGTGACTGAGCCAGTGAGCCGTTGATTGAGACAGCTAGCCAGTGATTGAGACAGCTAGCCAGTGGCTGGGACAGCTAGCCAGTGTCTGAGACAGCTTGCCAGTGACTGAGGCAGCTAGCCATGTTTGAGACAACTAGACAGTGACTGAGACAGCTAGCCATTGATTGAGACAGTTAGCCAGTGACTGAGATAGCATGCCAATGACTGAGACAGCCAGCCAGTGATTGTAGACAGCTAGCCGGTGATTGTGACAGCTATTCATTAATTGAGACAGCTAGCCTGTGACTGATGCAGTTAGCCAATGACTGAGGCAGCTAGCTAGTGATTGAGGCATCTAGCCAATAATTGAGAAAATTAGAGTGTGACTGAGACAGATAGCCAGTGGCTGAGACAGCTAGCCAGTGACTGAGATAGCTATCCAGTAATTGAGACAGCTAGCCAGTGACTGAGACAGCTAGCCAGTGATTGAGACAGCTAGCCAGTGACTGGGACAGCTAGCCAGTGGCTGAGACAGCTAGCCAGTGACTGATGCAGCTAGCCATATTTGAGACAGCTAGCCAGTGGCTGAGACAGCTAGCCAGTGACTGAGATAGCTAGCCAGTAATTGAGACAGCTAGCCAGTGACTGAGGCAGCTAGACACAGTGATTGAGGCAGTTAGTCAGTGACTGGGACAGCTATCCACTGATTGAGACAGCTGCCAGTGACGGAGGCATGAAGCCAGTGGCGTGGCAGCAAGCCAGAGAATGAGCCAGCTAGCCAATGAATGAGACAGCTAGCCAGTGACTGAGGCTGCTAGCCAGTGATTGAGACAACTAGACAGTGACTGAGGCAGCTAGCCAGTGACTGAGACAGCTAGCCAGTGTTTGAGATAGCTATCCATTGACTGAGACAGCTAGCCAATGAATGAGACAGCTAGCCAGTGACTGAGGCAGATAGCCAGTGATTGAGACAACTAGACAGTGACTGAGGCAGCTAGCCAGTGACTGAGACAGCTAGCCAGTGTTTGAGATAGCTAGCCATTGACTGAGACAGCTAGCCATTCGCTGAGACAGCTAGCCAGTGACTTAGACAGCTACCCAGTGATTGAGACAATTGGACAGTGACTGAGGCTGCTAGACATTGACTGACACAGCTAGCCAGTAACTGAGTCAGCTAGACAGTGACTGAGGCAGCTAGCCGGTGATTGTGACAGCTATTCATTAATTGAGACAGCTAGCCTGTGACTGATGTTGTTAGCCAGGGACTGAGGCAGCTAGCTAGTGATTGAGACAGTTAGCCAGTAACTGAGACAGCTAGCCAGTAATTGAGACAATTAGAGAGTGACTGAGACAGCTAGCCAGTGTCTGAGACAGCTAGCCAGTGACTGAGATAGCTAGCCAGTAATTGAGACAGCTATCTTGTGACTGAGGCAGCTAGCCAGTGATTGAGATAGCTAGCCAGTGACTGAGATAGCTAGCCAATGACTGAGACAGCTAGCCGGCGAATGACACAGCTAGCCATTGACTGAGTCAGCTAGTCAATGACTGAGCCAGTGAGCTGGTGACTGAGACAACTAGCCAGTGACAGAGGCAGCTTGCCAGTGACTGGGCAGGTAGCCAGTGACTGAGATAGCTAGCCATTAATTGAGACTGCTAGCCAGTGAATGAGACAGCTAACCAGTGACTGAGACAGCTAGCCTGTGATTGAGACAACTAGAACCGTGACTGAGGCTGCTAGACACTGACTGACACAGCCAGCCAGTGACTGAGTCAGCTAGACAGTGACTGAGGCAGCTAGCCGGTGATTGTGACAGCTAGCCAATGAATGAGACAGCTAGCCGGTGAATGACACAGCTAGCCAGTGACTGAGTCAGCTAGACAATGACTGAGCCAGTGAGCCTTTGATTGAGACATCTGGCCAGTGAGGAAGGTAGCTAGCCAGTGGCTGTGGCAGCTTGCCAGTGATTGAGACAGCTAGCCATTAATTGAGACTGCTAGTCAGTGACTGAGACTGCTAGCCAGTGACTGATGCAGTTAGCCAGTGACTGAGGCCAGCTAGCTAGTGATTGAGGCAGTTTGCCAGTGACTGTCACAATTAGACAGTGACTGAGACAGCTAGCCAGTGGATGACACAGCTATCCAGTGACTGAGATAGCTAGCCAGTAATAGAGACAGCTAGCCAGTGACTGAGGCAGCTAGCCAGTGATTGAGACAGCTAGCCAGTGACTGAGATAGCTAGCCAATGACTGAGACAGCTAGCAAGTGATTGAGACAGCTAGCCAGTGACTGAGATAGCTAGCCAGTAATTGAGACAGCTAGCCAGTGACTGAGGCAGCTAGACACAGTGATTGAGACAGTTAGTCACTGACTGGGACAGCTATCCACTGATTGAGACAGCTTGCCAGTGACGGAGGCATCAAGCCAGTGGCGTGGCAGCTAGCCAGAGACTGAGCCAGCTAGCCAATGAATGAGACAGCTAGCCAGTGACTGAGGCAGCTAGCCAGTGATTGAGACAACTAGACAGTGACTGAGGCAGCTAGCCAGTGACTGAGACAGCTTACCAGTGTTTGAGATAGCTAGCCATTGACTGAGACAGCTAGCCATTCGCTGAGACAGCTAGCCAGTGACTGAGACAGCTAGCCAGTGATTGAGACAATTGGACAGTGACTGAGGCTGCTAGACATTGACTGACACAGCTAGCCAGTAACTGAGTCAGCTAGACCGTGACTGAGGCAGCTAGCCGGTGATTGTGACAGCTATTCATTAATTGAGACAGCTAGCCTGTGACTGATGCGGTTAGCCAGTGACTGAGGCAGCTAGCTAGTGATTGAGACAGTTAGCCAGTAACTGAGACAGCTAGCCAGTTATTGAGACAATTAGAGTTTGACTGAGACAGCTAGCCAGTGTCTGAGACAGCTGGCCAGTGACTGAGATAGCTAGCCAGTAATTGAGACAGCTAGCTTGTGACTGAGGCAGCTAGCCAGTGATTGAGATAGCTTGCCAGTGACTGAGATAGCTAGCCAATGACTGAGACAGCTAGCCGGCGAATGACACAGCTAGCCATTGATTGAGTCAGCTAGTCAATGACTGAGCCAGTGAGCTGGTGACTGAGACAACTAGCCAGTGACAGAGGCAGCTTGCCAGAGACTGTGGTAGCTAGCCAGTGACTGAGACAGCTAGCCATTAATTGAGACTGCTAGCCAGTGACTGATACAGCTAGCCAGTGATTGAGACAGCTAGCCAGTGACTGGGACAGCTAGCCAGTGGCTGAGACAGCTAGACAGTGACTTAGTCAGTTAGACAGTGGCTGAGACAGCTAGCCAGTGACGGAGGCAGCAAGCCAGTGACTGGGCAGGTAGCCAGTGACTGAGATAGCTAGCCATTAATTGAGACTGCTAGCTAGTGACTGAGACAGCTAGCCAGTGACTGAGACAGCTAGCCAGTGATTGAGACAACTAGACAGTGACTGAGGCTGCTAGACACTGACTTACACAGCCAGCCAATGACTGAGTCAGCTAGACAGTGACTGAGGCAGCTAGCCGGTGATTGTGACAGCTAGCCAATGAATGAGACAGCTAGCCGGTGAATGACACAGCTAGCCAGTGACTGAGTCAGCTAGACAATGACTGAGCCAATGAGCCTTTGATTGAGAAATGTGGCCAGTGACGGTGGTAGCTAGCCAGTGGCTGTGGCAGCTAGCCAGTGGTTGAGACAGCTCGACATTAATTGAGACTGCTAGCCAGTGACTGATGCAGTTAGCCAGTGACTGAGTCCAGCTAGCTAGTGATTGATTCAGTTTGCCAGTGACTGACACAATTAGACAGTGACTGAGACAGCTAGCCAGTGGATGAGACAGCTATCCAGTGACTGAGATAGCTAGCCAGTAATAGAGACAGCTAGCCAGTGACTGAGGCAGATAGCCAGTGATTGAAACAGCTAGCCAGTGACTGAGATAGCTAGCCAATGACTGTGACAGCTAGCCAGTGATTGAGACAGCTAGCCAGTGACTGGGACAGCTATCAAGCGATTAAGACAGCTAGCCAGTAATTGAGACAGCTAGCCAGTGTCTGAGACAGCTAGTCAGTAATTGAGACAGCTAGCCAGTGACTGGGGCAGCTAGCCAGTGACTGAGATAGCTAGCCAATGACTGTGACAGCTAGCCATTGATTGAGACAGCTAGCCAGTGCCTGAGGCAATTGCCAGTGAGTGAGACAGCTAGCCAACGATTGAAAAAGCTAGCCAGTGAATGACACAGCTAGCCAGTGACTGAGTCAGCTAGACAGTGACTGAGCCAGTGAACCTGTGATTGAGACAGCTCGCCATTGCAGAGGCAGCTAGCCAGTGACTGTGGCAGGTAGCCAGTGACTGAGACAGCTAGCCATTAATTGAGACTGCTAGCCAGTGACTGAGATAGCTAGCCAGTGACTGTGGCAACTAGCCAGAGATTGAGACAGCTAGCCAGAAATTGAGACAGCTAGCCAGTGTCTGAGAGAGCTATTCAGTAATTGAGAAGCTAGCCAGTGACTGATGCAATTAGTCAGTGACTGAGGCAGCTAGCCAGTGATTGAGGCAATTAGACAGTGACTGAGACAGCTAGCCATTCGCTGAGACAGCTAGCCAGTGCTTGAGACAATTAGACAGTGACTGAGACAGCTAGCCAGTGGCTGAGACAGCTAGCCAGTGACTCACATAGATAGCCAGTAATTGAGACAGCTAGCCAGTGACTGAGGCAGCTAGCCAGTGATTGAGACAGCTAGCCAGTGACTGAGATAGCTAGCCAATGACTGAGACAGCTAGCCAGTGAATTGCACAACTAGCCAGTGACTGGGTCAGCTAACCAGTGACTGAGCCACTGAGCCATTGATTGAGACAGCTAGCCAGTGACGGAGGCAGCTAGGCAGTGGATGAGACAGCTAGCCATTAATTGAGACTGCTAGCCAGTGACCTAGACAGCTAGCCAGTGACTGAGATAGCTAGCCAGTGTCTGAGACAGCTATTCAGTAATTGAGACAGCTAGCCAGCGACTGTGGCAGCTAGCCAGCGATTAAGACAGCTAGCCAGTAATTGAGACAGCTAGCCAGTGTCTGAGACAGCTAGTCAGTAATTGAGACAGCTAGCCAGTGATTAGGGCGGCTAGCCAGTGATTGAGACAGCTAGCCAGTGACTGAGATAGCTAGCCAATGACTGTGCCAGCTAGCCAGTGATTGAGACAGCTAGCCAGTGACTGGGACAGCTAGCCAGTGGCTGAGACAGCTAGCCAGTGACTGAGGCAATTGCCAGTCAGTGAGACAGCTAGCCAACGACTGAAAAAGCTAGCCAGTGAATGACACAGCTAGCCAGTGACTGAGTCAGCTAGACAGTGACTGAGCCAGTGAACCTGTGATTGAGACAGCTTGCCATTGCAGAGGCAGCTAGCGAGTGACTGTGGCAGGTAGCCAGTGACTGAGACAGCTAGCCATTAATTGAGACTGCTAGCCATTGACTGAGATAGCTAGCCAGTGACTGTGGCAACTATCCAGAGATTGAGACAGCTAGCCAGTAAATGAGACAGCTAGCCAGTGTCTGAGACAGCTATTCAGTAATTGAGACAGCTAGCCAGTGACTGATGCAATTAGTCAGTGACTGTGGCAGCTAGCCAGTGATTGAAGCAATTAGACAGTGACTGAGACAGCTAGCCATTCGCTGAGACAGCTAGCCAGTGATTGAGACAATTAGACAGTGACTGAGACAGCTAGCCAGTGGCTGAGACAGCTAGCCAGTGACTGACTTAGATAGCCAGTAATTGAGACAGCTAGCCAGTGACTGAGGCAGCTAACCAGTCATTGAGACAGCTAGCCAGTGACTGAGATAGCTAGACGGTGAATTGCACAGCTAGCCAGTGACTTGTTCAGCTAACCATTGACTGAGCCAGTGAGCCGTTGATTGAGACAGCTAGCCAGTGACGGAGTCAGCTAGCCAGTGGCTGTGGCAGCTAGACAGTGACTGAGACAGCTATTAATTAATTGATACTGCTAGCCAGTGACTTAGACAGCTAGCCAGTGACTGAGATAGCTAGCCAGTGTCTGAGACAGCTATTCAGTAATTGAGACAGCTAGCCAGCGACTGTGGCAGCTAGCCAGCGATTAAGACAGCTAGCCAGTAATTGAGACAGCTATCCAGTGTCTAAGACACCTAGTCAGTAATTGAGACAGCTAGCCAGTGACTGATGCAGTTATCCAGTGACTGAGGAAGCTAGCTAGTGATTGAGACAGTTAGCCAATGACTGGTGCAGCTAGCCAGTAAATGAGACAATTAGACAGTGCCTGTGACAGCTAGCCAGTGGCTGAGACAGCTAGCCAGTGACTGAGATAGCTATCCAGTAATTGAGACAGCTAGCTAGTGACTGAGACAGCTAGTCAGTGATTGAGACAACTAGATGGTGACTGAGGCTGCTAGACATTGGCTGAGGCAGCTAGCCAGTGATTGAGACAGCTAGCCAGTGACTGAGATAGCTAGCCAATGACTGAGACAGCTAGCCAGTGATTGAGACAGTTAGTCAGTGACTGGGACAGCTATCCACTGATTGAGACAGCTTGCCAGTGACGGAGGCATCAAGCCAGTGGCGTGGCAGCTAGCCAGAGACTGAGCCAGCTAGCCAATGAATGAGACAGCTATCCAGTGACTGAGGCAGCTAGCCAGTGATTGAGACAACTAGACAGTGAATGAGGCAGCTAGCCAGTGACTGAGACAGCTAGCCAGTGATTGAGATAGCTAGCCATTGACTGAGACAGCTAGCCATTCGCTGAGACAGCTAGACAGTGACTGAGACAGCTAGCCAGTGACTGAGTCAGCTAGACAGTGAATGAGGCAGCTAGCCAGTGATTGTGACAGCTATTCATTAATTGAGACAGCTAGCCTGTGACTGATGCGGTTAGCCAGTGACTGAGGCAGCTAGCTAGTGATTGAGACAGTTAGCCAGTGTCTGAGACAGCTAGCCAGTGACTGAGATAGCTAGCCAGTAATTGAGGCATCTAGCTTGTGACTGAGGCAGCTAGCCAGTGATTGAGACAGCTAACCAGTGACTGAGATAGCTAGCCAATGGCTGAGACAGCTAGCCAGTGATTGAGACAGCTAGCCAGTGACTGTGGCAGGTAGCCAGTGACTGAGACAGCTAGCCATTAATTGAGTCTGCTAGCCAGTGACTGAGACAGCTAGCCATTAATTGAGACTGCTAGCCAGTGACTGAGGCAGCTAGCCATGTTTGAGACAACTAGACAGTGACTGAGACAGCTAGCCATTGATTGAGACAGTTAGCCAGTGACTGAGATAGCATGCCAATGACTGAGACAGCCAGCCAGTGATTGTAGACAGCTAGCCGGTGATTGTGACAGCTATTCATTAATTGAGAAAGCTAGCCTGTGACTGATGCAGTTAGCCAATGACTGAGGCAGCTAGCTAGTGATTGAGGCATCTAGCCAATAATTGAGACAATTAGAGTGTGACTGAGACAGATAGCCAGTGGCTGAGTCAGCTAGCCAGTGACTGAGAGAGCTATCCAGTAATTGAGACAGCTAGCCAGTGACTGAGGCAGCTAGCCAGTGATTGAGACAGCCAGCAAGTGACTGAGATAGCTAGCCAATGGCTGAGACAGCTAGCCAGTGATTGAGACAGCTAGCCAGTGACTGGGACAGCTAGCCAGTGGCTGAGACAGCTAGCCAGTGACTGAGGCAGCTAGCCATATTTGAGACAGCTAGCCAGTGGCTGAGACAGCTAGCCAGTGACTGAGACAGCTAGACACAGTGATTGAGACAGTTAGTCAGTGACTGGGACAGCTATCCACTGATTGAGACAGCTTGCCAGTGACTGAGGCATCAAGCCAGTGGCGTGGCAGCTAGCCAGAGACTGAGCCAGCTAGCCAATGAATGAGACAGCTAGCCAGTGACTGAGGCAGCTAGTCAGTGATTGAGACAACTAGACAGTGACTGAGGCAGCTAGCCAGTGACTGAGACAGCTAGCCAGTGTTTGAGATAGCTAGCCATTGACTGAGACAGCTAGCCATTCGCTGAGACAGCTAGCCAGTGACTGAGACAGTTACCCAGTGATTGAGACAATTGGACAGTGACTGAGGCTGCTAGACATTGACTGACACAGCTAGCCAGTAACTGAGTCAGCTAGACAGTGACTGAGGCAGCTAGCCAGTGATTGTGACAGCTATTCATTAATTGAGACAGCTTGCCTGTGACTGATGCGGTTAGCCAGTGACTGAGGCAGCTAGCTAGTGATTGAGAAAGTTAGCCAGTGACTGAGACATCTAGCCAGTAATTGAGACAATTAGAGAGTGACTGAGACAGCTAGCCATTGTCTGGGACAGCTAGCCAGTGACTGAGATAGCTAGCCATTAATTGAGACAGCTAGCCTGTGACTGAGGCAGCTAGCCAGTGATTGAGACAGCTAACCAGTGACTGAGATAGCTAGCCAATGGCTGAGACAGCTAGCCAGTGATTGAGACAACTAGCCAGTGACTGGGACAGCTAGCCAGTGGCTGAGACAGCTAGCCAGTGACTGAGGCAGCTAACCATATTTTAGTCAACTAGACAGTGACTGAGACAGCTAGCCATTGATTGAGACAGGGAGCCAGTGACTGAGATAGCATGCCAATTACTGAGACCGCCAGCCAGTGATTGTGGACAGCTAGCCAGTGATTGTGACAGCTATTCATTCAATGAGAAAGCTAGCCTGTGACTGATGCAGTTAACCAATGACTGAGGCAGCTAGCTAGTGATTGAGGCAGCTAGCCAGTAATTGAGACAATTAGACAGTGACTGAGACAGCTAGCCATTGGCTGAGACAGCTAGCCAGTGACTGAGATAGCTAGCCAGTAATTGAGACAGCTAGACCGTGACTGAGGCAGCTAGCCAGTGATTGAGACAGCTAACCAGTGACTGAGAGAGCTAGCTAATGGCTGAGACAGCTAGCCAGTGATTGAGACAGCTAGCCAGTGACTTGGGCAGCTAGCCAGTGGCTGAGACAGCTAGCCAGTGACTGAGGCAGCTAGCCATATTTGAGACAACTAGACAGTGACTGAGACAGCTAGCCATTGATTGAGACAGGTAGCCAGTGACTGAGATAGCATGCCAATGACTGAGACAGCTAGCCCGTGATTGAGAAAGCTAGCCAGTGACTGGGACAGCTCGCCAGTGGCTGAGACAGCTAGCCAGTGACTGAGGCAGCTAGCTATATTTGAGACAACTAGACAATGACTGAGACCGCTAGCCATTGATTGAGACAGCTAGCCAGTGTCTGGAACAGCTGGCCAGTGGCTGAGACAGCTAGCCAGTGACTGAGCCAATTAGCCAGTGACTGAGAAAGCTAACCAACGACTGAAAATGCTAGCCAGTGAATGACACAGCTAGCCAGTGACTGAGGCAGCTAGACAGTGACTTAGGCAGCTAGCCAGTGATTGTGACAGCTATTCATTAATTGAGACAGCTAGCCAGTGACTGATGCAGTTAGCCAATGAGCGAGGCAGCTAGCCAGTAATTGAGACATTTAGACAGTGACTGAGGCAGCTAGCCAGAGATTGTGACAGCTAGCCACTTTTTCAAACAGCTATCCAGTGATTGAGACCGCTAGCCACTGATAGAGACAGCTAGCCAATGACTGAGGCAGCTATCCAGTGATTGAGACAACTAGACAGTGCCTGAGGCAGCTAGCCAGTGACTGAGACAGCTAGCCATTGACTGAAACAGATAGCCAGTGCCTGCGACAGCTAGCCAGTGTTAGAGACAGATAGCCAGTGACTGAGACAGCTATCCAGTGACTGAGGCAACTAGCCAGTGAGCGAGACAGCTAGCCAGTGACTGAGTCAGCTAGTCAATGACTGAGCCAGTGACAGAGACAACTAGCCAGTGACAGAGGCAGCTTGCCAGTGACTGTGGCAGCTAGCCAGTGACTGAGACAGCTAGCCATTAATTGAGACTGCTAGCCAGTGACTGATACAGCTAGCCAGTGGCTGAGACAGCTAGCCAGTGATTGAAACAACTAGACAGTGACTGAGGCTGCTAGACACTGACTATCACAGCCAGCCAGTGACTGAGTCAGCAATACAGTGACTGAGGCAGCCAGCCGGTGATTGTGACAGCTAGCCAATGACTGAGACAGCTAGCCGGTGAATGACACAGCTAGCCAGTGACTGAGTCAGCTAGCCAGAGATTGTGACAGCTAGCCACTTTTTCAGACAGCTATCCAGTGATTGAGATCGCTAGCCACTGATAGAGACAGCTAGCCAATGACTGAGGCAGCTATCCAGTGATTGAGACAACTAGACAGTGCCTGATGCAGCTAGCCAGTGAGTGAGACAGCTAGCCAGTGACTGAGTCAGCTAGACAGTGACTGAGGCAGCTAGCCGGTGACTGTGACAGCTATTCATTAATTGAGACAGCTAGCCTGTGACTGATGCGGTTAGCCAGTGTCTGAGGCAGCTAGCCAGTGACTGAGACAGCTAGCCATTCGCTGAGACAGTTAGCCTTTGACTGAGACAGCTAGCCAGTGATTGAGACAACTGGACTGTGACTGAGGCTGCTAGACATTGACTGACACAGCTAGCCAGTAACTGAGTCAGCTAGACAGTGACTGAGGCAGCTAGCCGGTGTTTGTGACAGCTATTCATTAATTGAGACAGCTTGCCTGTGACTGATGCGGTTAGCCAGTGACTGAGGCAGCTAGCTAGTGATTGAGAAAGTTAGCCAGTGACTGAGACAGATGGCCAGTGACTGGGACAGCTAGCCAGTGGCTGAGACAGCTAGCCAGTG
Organism: Carcharodon carcharias; assembly: GCF_017639515.1. NCBI lineage: Eukaryota > Metazoa > Chordata > Chondrichthyes > Lamniformes > Lamnidae > Carcharodon > Carcharodon carcharias. The sequence goes on from NC_054485.1 coordinate 15,489,005, forward strand.
ACTCAGGCAGCTAGCCATATTTGAGTCAACTAGACAGTGACTGAGACAGCTAGCCATTGATTGAGACAGGGAGCCAGTGACTGAGATAGCATGCCAATGACTGAGCCAGCCAGCCAGTGATTGTGGACAGCTAGCCGGTGATTGTGACAGCTATTCATTAATTGAGACAGCTAGCCTGTGACTGATGATGTTAGCCAATGACTGAGGCAGCTAGCTAGTGATTGAGGCAGCTAGCCAGTAATTGAGACAATTAGAAAGTGACTGAGACAGCTAGCCATTGGCTGAGACAGCTAGCCAGTGACTGAGATAGCTCGCCAGTAATTGAGACAGCTACCCAGTGACTGAGGCAACTAGCCAGTGATTGAGACAGCTAACCAGTGACTGAGATAGCTAGCCAATGACTGAGACAGCTAGCCAGTGATTGAAACAGCTAACCAGTGACTGAGATAGCTAGCTAATGGCTGAGACAGCTAGCCAGTGATTGAGACAGCTAGCCAGTGACTGAGGCAGCTAGCCAGTGGCTGAGACAGCTAGCCAGTGACTGAGGCAGCTAGCCATATTTGAGACAACTAGACAGTGAATGAGACAGCTAGCCATTGATTGAGACAGGTAGCCAGTGACTGAGATAGCATGCCAATGACTGAGACAGCTAGCCCGTGATTGAGAAAGCTAGCCAGTGACTGGGACAGCTCGCCAGTGGCTGAGACAGCTAGCCAGTGACTGAGGCAGCTAGCTATATTTGAGACAACTAGACAGTGACTGAGACCGCTAGCCATTGATTGAGACAGCTAGCCAGTGTCTGGAACAGCTAGCCGGTGGCTGAGACAGCTAGCCAGTGACTGAGCCAACTAGCCAGTGACTGAGAAAGCTAACCAACGACTGAAAATGCTAGCCAGTGAATGACACAGCTAGCTTGTGACTGAGGCAGCTAGACAGTGACTTACGCAGCTAGCCAGTGATTGTGACAGCTATTCATTAATTGAGACAGCTAGCCAGTGACTGATGCAGTTAGCCAATGACCGAGGCAGCTAGCTAGTGATTGAGACAGTTAGCCAGTGACTTCGGCAGCTAGCCAGTAATTGAGACATTAAGACAGTGACTGAGGCAGCTAGCCAGAGATTGTGACAGCTAGCCACTTTTTCAGACAGCTATCCAGTGATTGAGACCCCTAGCCACTGATAGAGACAGCTAGCCAATGACTGAGGCAGCTATCCAGTGATTGAGACAACTAGACAGTGCCTGAGGCAGCTAGCTAGTGAGTGAGACAGCTAGCCAGTGACCGAAACAGCTAGCCAGTGCCTGCGACAGCTAGCCAGTGTTAGAGACAGATAGCCAGTGACTGAGACAGCTATCCAGTGACTGAGGCAACTAGCCAGTGAGTGAGACAGCTAGCCAGTGACTGAGAGAGCTGGCCAGTGATTGAGACTTCTAGACAGTGACCAAGGCTGCTAGACATTGACTGACACAGCTAGCTAGTGATTGAGACAATTAGACAGTGACTGAGAGAGCTAGCCAGTGGCTGAACAGCTAGCCAGTGACTGAGATAGCTAGCCAATAATTGAGAAAGCTAGCTAGTGACTGAGGCAGCTAGCCAGTGATTGAGATAGCTAGCCAGTGACTGAGATAGCTAGCCAATGACTGAGACAGCTAGCCGGCGAATGACACAGCTAGCCAGTGACTGAGTCAGCTAGTCAATGACTGAGCCAGTGACTGAGATAACTAGCCAGTGACAGAGGCAGCTTGCCAGTGACTGTGGCAGCTAGCCAGTGACTGAGACAGCTAGCCATTAATTGAGACTGCTAGCCAGTGACTGAGACAGCTAGCCAGTGACTGAGAGAGCTAGCCAGTGATTGAAACAACTAGACAGTGACTGAGGCTGCTAGACACTGACTGACACAGCCAGCCAGTGACTGAGTCAGCAAGACAGTGACTGAGGCAGCTAGCCGGTGATTGTGACAGCTAACCAATGACTGATACAGCTAGCCGATGAATGACACAGCTAGCCAGTGACTGAGTCAGCTAGCCAGAGATTGTGACAGCTAGCCACTTTATCAGACAGCTATCCAGTGATTGAGATCGCTAGCCACTGATAGAGACAGCTAGCCAATGACTGAGGCAGCTATCCAGTGATTGAGACAACTACACAGTGCCTGAGGCAGCTAGCCAGTGAGTGAGACAGCTAGCCAGTGACTGAAACAGCTAGCCAGTGCCTGCGACAGCTAGACAGTGTTAGTGACAGATAGCCATTGACTGAGACAGCTATCCAGTGACAGAGGCAACTAACCAGTGATTGGGACCGCAAGCTAGTGACTGAATCAGCTAGACAGTGACTGAGGTATCTAGCCGGTGATTGAGACAGCGAGCCTGTGATTCAGCCTGCTATCCAAAGATTGAGACAGCAAGCCAGTGACTATGGCAGCTAGCCAGTGACAGAGACAGCTAGCCAATAATTGAGACAGCTAGCCAGTGTCTGAGACAGCTATTCAGTAATTGAGACATCTGGCCAGTGACTAAAGCAGTTAGCCAGTGACTGAGGGAGCTAGCTAGTAATTGAGACAGTTAGCCAGTGACTGAGGCAGCTAGCCAGTGGTTGAGACAATTTGACAGTGACTGAGACAGCTAGCCATTCTCTGAGGCAACTAGCCAGTGATTGAGACAGCTAGCCAGTGACTGAGATAGCTAACCAACGACTTAAAAAGCTAGCCAGTGAATGACACAGCTAGCCAGTTAGACAATGACTGAACAGTGAGCTGGTGATCGAGACAGCTAGCCAGTGACAGAGGCAGCTAGCCATTGACTGTGGCAGCTAGCCAGTGACTGAGACAGCTAGCCATTAATAGAGACTGCTAGCCAATGACTGAGACAGCTAGCCAGTGACTGTGGCAGCTAGCCAGCGATTGAGACAGCTAGCCAGAAATGGAGACTGCTAGCCAGTGTCTGAGACAGCTATTCAGTAATTGAGACAGCTAGCCAGTGACTGATGCAGTTAGCCAGTGACTGAGGCAGCTAGCTAGTGATTGAGATAGCTAGCCAGTGACTGAGTCAGCTAGCCAGTAATTGAGACAATTAGAAGTGGCTGAGACAGAGAGCCAGTGGCTGAGACAGCTAGCCAGTGACTGAGATAGCTAGCCAGTAATTGAGGCAGCTAGCCAGTGACTGAGATAGCAAGCCAATGACTGAGACAGCTAGACAGTGATTGAGACAGCTAGCCAGTGACTGGGCTAGCTAGCCAGTGGCTGAGACAGCTAGCCCGTGACTGAGTCAGCTGGACAGTGACTGAGCCAGCGAGCCAGTGAATGTGACAGCTAGCCAGTGACGGAGGCAGCTAGCCAGTGACTGTGGCAGGTAGCCAGTGACTGAGACAGCTAGCCATTAATTGAGACTGCTAGCCAGTGACTGAGACAGCTAGCCAGTGACAATGGCAGCTAGCCAGAGAATGAGACAGCTAGCCAGTAATTGAGACAGCTAGCCAGTGTCTGAGACAGCTATTCAGTAATTGAGACAGCTAGCCAGTGACTGATGCAGTTACCCAGTGACTGAGGCAGCTAGCTAGTGATTGAGACAGTTAGCCAGTAACTGAGGCAGCTAGCCAGTGGTTGAGACAATTAGACATTGACTGAGACAGCTAGCCATTCGCTGAGACAGCTAGCCAGTGACTGAGACAGCTAACCAGTGATTGAGACAACTAGACAGTGACTGAGACTGCTAGACATTGACGGACACAGCTGGCCAGTGACTGAGTCAGCTAGACAGTGACTGAGGCAGCTAGCTGGTGATTGTGACAGCTATTCATTAATTGAGACAGCTAGCCTGTGACTGATGCAGTTAGCCAGTGACTGAAGCAGCTAGCTAGTAATTGAGACATTTAGCCAGTGACTGAGACAGCTAGCCAGTAATTGAGACAATTAGACAGTGACTGAAACAGCCAGCCATTGATTGAGACAGCCTGCCAGTGACTGAGATAGCTTACCAATGACTGAGACAGGTAGCCAGTGATTGAGACAGCTAGCCAGTGACTGGGAAAGCTAACCAATGGCTGAGACAGCTAGCCAGTGACTGAGGCAACTAGTCAGTGACTGAGACAGCTAACCAACGACTGAAAAAGCTAGCCAGTGAATGACACAGCTAGCCAGTGACTGAGCCAGCGAACCAGTGATTCAGACAGCTAGCCAGTGACAGAGGCAGCTAGCCAGTTACTGTGGCAGGTAGCCAGTGACTTAGACAGCTAGCCATTAATTGAGACTGCTAGCCAGTGACTGAGACAGCTAGCTAGTGACTGTGGCAGCCAGCCAGAGATTGAGACAGCTAGCCAGTAATTGAGACAGCTAGCCAGTGTCTGAGACAGCTATTCAGTAATTGAGACAGCTAGCCAATGACTGATGCAGTTAGCCAGTGACTGAGGCAGCTAGCCAGAGATTGAGACAATTAGACAGTGACTGAGACAGCTAGCCAATGACTGAGACAGCTAGCCGGCGAATGACACAGCTAGCCAGTGACTGATTCAGCTAGTCAATGACTGAGAAAGTGACTGAGACAACTAGCCAGTGACAGAGGCAGCTTGCCAGTGACTGTCGCAGCTAGCCAGTGACTGAGACAGCTAGCCATTAATTGAGACTGCTAGCCAGTGAGTGATACAGCTAGCCAGTGATTGAGAGAGCTAGCCAGTGACTGGGACCGCTAGCCAGTGGCTGAGACAGCTAGACAGTGACTGAGTCAATTAGACAGTGACTGAGACAGTGAGCCATTGATTGAGACTGCTAGCCATTGACGGAGGCAGCAAGCCAGTGACTGGGCAGATAGCCAGTGCCTGAGGCAGCTAGGCATTAATTGAGACTGCTAGCCAGTGACTGAGACAGCTAACCAGCGACTGAGACAGCTAGCCAGTGATTGAGACAACTAGACAGTGACTGAGGCTGCTAGACACTGACTGACACAGCTAACCAGTGACTGAGTCAGCTGGACAGTGACTGAGCCAGTGAGCCTTTGATTGAGAGAGCTAGCCAGTGACGGAGGTAGCTAGCCAGTGGCTGTTGCAGCTAGCCAGTGACTGAGACAGTTAGCCATTAATTGAGACGTCTAGTCAGTGACAGAGACTGCTAGCCATTGACTGATGCAGTTAGCCAGTGACTGAGGCCAGCTAGCTAGTGATTGAGACAGTTTGCCAATGACTGAGACAATTAGACAGTGACTGAGACAGATAGCCAGTGGATGAGACAGCTATCCAGTGACTGAGATAGCTAGCCAGTAATTGAGACGGCTAGCCAGTGACTGAGTCAGCTAGCCAGTGATTGAGGCAGCTAGACGGTGACTGAGATAGCTAGCCAATGACTGAGACAGCTAGCCAGTGATTGAGACAGTTAGCCAGTGACTGGGACAGCTAGCCAGTGGCTGAGACAGCTAGCCAGTGACTGAGACAATTGACAGTGAGGGAGACAGCTAGCCAACGACTGAAAAAGCTAGCCAGTGAATGACACAGCTAGCCAGTGACTGGGTCAGCTAGACAGTGACTGAGCCAGTGAACCTGTGATTGAGACAGCTAGCCATTGCAGGGGCAGCTAGCCAGTGACTGTGGCAGGTAGCCAGTGACTGAGACACCTAGCCATTAATTGAATCTGCTAGCCAGTGACTGCGATAGCTAGCCAGTGACTGTGGCAGCTAGCCTGCGATTGAGACAGCTAGCCAGAAATTGAGACTGCTAGCCAGTGTCTGAGACAGCTATTCAGTAATTGAGACAGCTAGCCAGTGACTGATGCAGTTAGCCAGGGACTGAGGCAGCTAGCTAGTGATTGAGATAGCCTGCTAGTGACTGAGTCAGCAAGCCAGTAATTGAGACAATTAGAAGTGGCTGAGACAGAGAGCCAATGGCTGAGACAGCTAGCCAGTGACTGAGATAGCTAGCCAGTAATTGAGGCAGCTAGCCAGTGACTGAGATAGCTAGCCAATGACTGAGACAGCTAGACAGTGATTGAGACAGCTAGCCAGTGACTGGGCTAGCTAGCCAGTGGCTGAGACAGCTAGACGGTGACTGAGTCAGCTGGACAGTGACTGAGCCAGCGAGCCGGTGAATGAGACAGCTAGCCAGTGACGGAGGCAGCTAGCCAGTGACTGTGGCAGGTAGCCAGTGACTGAGACAGCTAGCCATTAATTGAGACTGCTAGCCAGTGACTGAGACAGCTAGCCAGTGACAATGGCAGCTAGCCAGAGAATGAGACAGCTAGCCAGTAATTGAGACAGCTAGCCAGTGTCTGAGACAGCTATTCAGTAATTGAGACAGCTAGCCAGTGACTGATGCAGTTACCCAGTGACTGAGGCAGCTAGCTAGTGATTGAGACAGTTAGCCAGTAACTGAGGCAGCTAGCCAGTGGTTGAGACAATTAGACATTGACTGAGACAGCTAGCCATTCGCTGAGACAGCTAGCCAGTGACTGAGACAGCTAACCAGTGATTGAGACAACTAGACAGTGACTGAGACTGCTAGACATTGACGGACACAGCTGGCCAGTGACTGAGTCAGCTAGACAGTGACTGAGGCAGCTAGCTGGTGATTGTGACAGTTATTCATTAATTGAGACAGCTAGCCTGTGACTGATGCAGTTAGCCAGTGACTGAAGCAGCTAGCTAGTAATTGAGACATTTAGCCAGTGACTGAGACAGCTAGCCAGTAATTGAGACAATTAGACAGTGACTGAAACAGCCAGCAATTGATTGAGACAGCCTGCCAGTGACTGAGATAGCTTACCAATGACTGAGACAGGTAGCCAGTGATTGAGACAGCTAGCCAGTGACTGGGAAAGCTAACCAATGGCTGAGACAGCTAGCCAGTGACTGAGGCAACTAGTCAGTGACTGAGACAGCTAACCAACGACTGAAAAAGCTAGCCAGTGAATGACACAGCTAGCCAGTGACTGAGCCAGCGAACCAGTGATTCAGACAGCTAGCCAGTGACAGAGGCAGCTAGCCAGTTACTGTGGCAGGTAGCCAGTGACTTAGACAGCTAGCCATTAATTGAGACTGCTAAATAGTGACTGAGACAGCTAGCTAGTGACTGTGGCAGCCAGCCAGAGATTGAGACAGCTAGCCAGTAATTGAGACAGCTAGCCAGTGTCTGAGACAGCTATTCAGTAATTGAGACAGCTAGCCAGTGACTGATGCAGTTAGCCAGTGACTGAGGCAGATAGCCAATGATTGAGACAATTAGACAGTGACTGAGACAGCTAGCCAATGACTGAGACAGCTAGCCGGCGAATGACACAGCCATCCAGTGACTAATTCAGCTAGTCAATGACTGAGCCAGTGACTGAGACAACTAGCCAGTGACAGAGGCAGCTTGCCAGTGACTGTCGCAGCTAGCCAGTGACTGAGACAGCTAGCCATTAATTGAGACTGCTAGCCAGTGAGTGATACAGCTAGCCAGTGATTGAGAGAGCTAGCCAGTGACTGGGACAGCTAGCCAGTGGCTGAGACAGCTAGACAGTGACTGAGTCAATTAGACAGTGACTGAGACAGCGAGCCATTGATTGAGACTGCTAGCCATTGACGGAGGCAGCAAGCCAGTGACTGGGCAGATAGCCAGTGACTGAGACAGCTAGGCATTAATTGAGACTGCTAGCCAGTGACTGAGACAGCTAACCAGCGACTGAGACAGCTAGCCAGTGATTGAGACAACTAGACAGTGACTGAGGCTGCTAGACACTGACTGACACAGCTAGCCAGTGACTGAGTCAGCTAGACAGTGACTGAGCCAGTGAGCCTTTGATTGAGAGAGCTAGCTAGTGACGGAGGTAGGTAGCCAGTGGCTGTGGCAGCTAGCCAGTGACTGAGACAGTTAGACATTAATTGAGACTGCTAGTCAGTGTCTGAGACTGCTAGCCAGTGACTGATGCAGTTAGCCCGTGACTGAGGCCAGCTAGCTAGTGATTGAGACAGTTTGCCAGTGACTGAGACAATTAGACAGTGACTGAGACAGCTAGCCAGTGGATGAGACAGCTATCCAGTGACTGAGATAGCTAGCCAGTAATTGAGACAGCTAGCCAGTGACTGAGGCAGCTAGCCAGTGATTGAGGCAGCTAGACGGTGATTGAGACAGCTAGCCAGTGACTGGGACAGCTAGCCAGTGGCTGAGACAGCTAGCCAGTGACTGAGGCAATTGCCAGTGAGTGAGACAGCTAGCCAACGACTGAAAAAGCTAGCCAGTGAATGACACAGCTAGCCAGTGACTGAGTCAGCTAGACAGTGACTGAGCCAGTGAACCTGTGATTGAGACAGCTAGCCATTGCAGAGGCAGCTAGCCAGTGACTGTGGCAGGTAGCCAGTGACTGAGACAGCTAGCCATTAATTGAGACTGCTAGCCAGTGACTGAGACCGCTAGCCAGTGTCTGTGGCAACTAGCCAGAGATTGAGACTCCTAGCCAGTAATTGAGACAACTAGCCAGTTTCTGAGACAGCTATTCAGTAATTGAGACAGCTAGCCAGTGACTGATGCAATTAGTCAGTGACTGAGGCAGCTAGCCAGTAATTGAGGCAATTAGACAGTGACTGAGACAGCTAGCCATTTTCTGTGACAGCTAGCCAGTGCTTGAGACAACTAGACAGTGGGCGAGGCTGCTAGACATTAACTAACACAGCTAACCAGTGCTTGAGTCAAATAGACATTGACTGAGACAGCTAGCCAGTAATTGAGACAGCTAGCCAGTGACTGAGGCAGCTAGCCAGTGATTGAGACAGCTAGCCAGTGACTAAGATAGCTAGCCAATGACCGAGACAGCTAGCCGGTGAATGACACAGCTAGCCAGTGACTGGGTCAGCTAGCCAGTGACTGAGCCAGTGAGCCATTGATTGAGACAGCTAGCCAGTGACGGAGGCAGCTGGCCAGTGGCTGTGGCAGCTAGCCAGTGACTGAGACAGCTAGCCATTAATTGACACTGCTAGCCAGTGACTTAGACAGCTAGCCAGTGACTCAGATAGGTAGCCAGTGTCTGAGACAGCTATTCAGTAATTGAGACAGCTAGCCAGCGACTGTGGCAGCTAGGCAGCGATTAAGACAGCTAGCCAGTGATTGGGACAGCTAGGCAGTTGTTGAGACAGCTAGTCAGTAAGTGAGACAGCTACCCAATGACTGATGCAGTTATCCATTGACTGAGGCAGCTAGCTAGTGATTGAGACAGTTAGCCAGTGACTGGTGCAGCTAGCCAGTAAATGAGTCAATTAGACAGTGCCTGTGACAGCTAGCCAGTGGCTGAGACAGCTAGCCAGTGAATGAGATAGCTATCCAGTAATTGAGACAGCTAGCCAGTGTCTGAGGCAGCTAGCCAGTGATTGAGACAGCTAGCCAGTGTCTGATGCAGCTAGCCAATGACTGAGACAGCTAGCCAGTGATTGAGAGAGTTAGAAGTGACAGGGACAGCTATACACTGATTGAGACAGCTTGCAAGTGACGGAGGCAGCTAGCCATATTTGAGACAACTAGAAAGTGGCTGAGACAGATAGGCACTGATTGAGACAGCTAGCCAGTGTCTGGAACAGCTAGCCAGTGGCTGAGACAGCTAGCCAGTGACTGAGCCAACTAGCCAGTGACTGAGAAAGCTAACCAATGATTGAAAATGCTAGCCAGTGAATGACACAGGTAGCCAGTGACTGAGGCAGCTAGACAGTGACTTAGGCGGCTAGCCGGTGATTGTGACAGCTATTCATTAATTGAGACAGCTAGCCAGTGACTGATGCAGTTAGCCAATGACCGAGGCAGCTAGCTAGTGATTGAGACAGTAAGCCAGTGACTTAGGCAGCTAGCCAGTAATTGAGACATTTAGACTTTGACTGAGGCAGCTAGCCAGAGATTGTGACAGCTAGCCACTTTTTCAAACAGCTATCCAGTGATTGAGACCGCTAGCCACTGATAGAGACAGCTAGCCAATAACTGAGACAGCTATCCAGTGATTGAGACAACTAGACAGTGCCTGAGGCAGCTAGCCAGTGAGTGAGACAGCTAGCCAGTGACTGAAACAGATAGCCAGTGCCTGCGACAGCTAGCCAGTGTTAGAGACGGATATCCAGTGACTGAGACAGCTAGCCGGTGTTTGTGAAAGCTAGCCAATGACTGAGACAGCTAGCCGGTGAATGACACAGCTAGTCAGTGACTGATTCAGCTAGACAGTGACTGATCCAGTGAGCTTTTGATTGAGACAGTTTGCGAGTAACTGAGACAATTAGACAGTGATTGAGATAGCTAGCCAGTGGATGAGACAGCTATCCAGTGACTGAGATAGCTAGCCAGTAATTGAGACAGCTAGCCAGTGACTGTGGCAGCTAGCCAGTGATTGAGTCAGCTAGCCAGTGACTGAGATAGCTAGCCAGTGGCTGAGACAGCTAGCCAGTGACTGAGGCAATTGCCAGTGAGTGAGACAGCTAGCCAACGACTGAGTCAGCTAGCCAGTGAATGACACAGCTAGCCAGTGACTGAGTCAGCTAGACAGTGGCTGAGCCAGTGAACATGTGATTGAGACAGCTAGCCATTGCAGAGGCAGCTAGCCAGTGACTGTGGCAGGTAGCCAGTGACTGAGACAGCTAGCCATTAATTGAGACTGCTAGCCAGTGACTGAGACAGCTAGCCAGTGACTGTGGCAACTAGCCAGAGATTGAGACAGCTAGCCAGTAATTGAGACAACTAGCCAGTTTCTGAGACAGCTATTCAGTAATTGAGACAGCTAGCCAGTGACTGATGTAATTAGTCAGTGACTGGGGCAGCTAACCAGTGATTGAGGCAATTAGACAGTGACTGAGACAGCTAACCATTCGCTGAGACAGCTAGCCAGTGCTTGAGACAACTAGACAGTGACTGAGTCAGCTAGACATTGACTGACACAGCTAGCCAGTGCTTGAGACAATCAGACAGTGACTGAGACAGCTAGCCAGTGGCTGAGACAGCTAGCCAGTGACTGACATAATTAGCCAGTAATTGAGACAGCTAGCCAGTGACTGAGGCAGCTAGCCAGTGATTGAGACACCTAGACAGTGACTGAGATAGCTAGCCAATGACTGAGATAGCTAGCCGGTGAATTACAGAGCTAGCCAGTGTTTGGGTCAGCTAGCCAGTGACGAGCCAGTGAGCCATTGATTGAGACAGCTAGCCAGTGACGGAGTCAGCTAGCCAGTGGCTGTGGCAGCTAGCCAGTGACTGAGACAGCTAGCCATTAATTGAGACTGCTAGCCAGTGATTTAGACTGCTAGCCAGTGACTGAGATAGCTAGCCAGTGTTTGAGTTAGCTATTCAATAATTGAGACAGCTAGTCAGCGACTGTGGCAGCTAGCCAGAGATTAAGACAGCTAGCCAGTAATTGAGACAGCTAGCCAGTGTCTGAGACAACTAGTCAGTAATTGAGACAGCTAGCCAGTGACTGATGCAGTTATCCATTGACTGAGGCATCTAGCTAGTGATTGAGACAGTTAGCCAGTGACTGGTGCAGCTAGCCAGGAAATGAGACAATTACACAGTGCCTGTGACAGCAAGCCAGTGGCTGAGACAGATAACCAGTGACTGAGATAGCTAGCCAATGGCTGAGACAGCTAGCCAGTGATTGAGACAGCTAGCCAGCGACTGGGACAGCTAGCCAGTGGCTGAGCCAGCTAGCCAGTGACTGAGGCAGCTAGCCATATTTGAGACAACTAGACAGTGACTGATACAGCTAGCCATTGATTGAGACAGTTAGCCAGTGACTGAGATAGCATGCCAATGACTGAGACAGCCAGCCAGTGATTGTAGACAGCTAGCCGGTGATTGTGACAGCTAATCATTAATTGAGACAGCTAGCCTGTGACTGATGCAGTTAGCCAATGACTGAGGCAGCTAGCTAGTGATTGAGGCAGCTAGCCAGTATTTGAGACAATTAGAGAGTGACTGAGACAGCTAGCCAGTGGCTGAGACAGCTAGCCAGTGACTGAGATAGCTAGCCAGTAATTGAGACAGCTAGCCAGTGACTGAGACAGCGAGCCAGTGATTGAGACAGCTAACCAGTGACTGAGATAGCTAGCCAATGACTGAGACAGGTAGCCAGTGATTGAGACAGCTAGCCAGTGACTGGGACAGCTAGCCAGTGGCTGAGACAGCTAGCCAGTGACTGAGGCAGATAGCCATATTTGAGACAACTAGACAGTGACTGAGACAGCTAGCCATTGATTGAGACAGCTAGCCAGTGTCTGGAACAGCTAGATGGTGGCTAAGACAGCTAGCCAGTGACTGAGCCAACTAGCCAGTGACTGAGAAAGCTCACCAACGAGTGAAAATGCGAGCCAGTGAATGACACAGCTAGCCAGTGACTGAGGCAGCTAGACAGTGACTTAGGCAGCTAGCCAGTGATTGTGACAGCTATTCATTAATTGAGACAGCTAGCCAGTGACTGATGCAGTTAGCCAATGACCGAGGCAGCTAGCTAGTGATTGAGACAGCAAGCCAGTGACTTAGGCAGCTAGCCAGTAATTGAGACATTTAGACAGTGACTGAGGCAGCTAGCCAGAGATTGTGACAGCTAGCCACTTTTTCAAACGGCTATCCAGTGATTGAGACCGCTAGCCAATGATAGAGACATCTAGCCAATGACTGAGGCAGCTATCCAGTGATTGAGACAACTAGACAGTGCCTGAGGCAGCTAGCCAGTGAGTGAGACAGCTAGCCAGTGACTGAAACTGCTAGCCAGTGCCTGCGACAGCTAGCCAGTGTTAGAGACAGATAGCCAGTGACTGAGACAGCTATCCAGTGACTGAGGCAACTAGCCACTGAGCGAGACAGCTAGCCAGTGACTGAGAGAGGTGGCCAGTGATTGAGACAGCTAGACAGTGACCAAGGCTGCTAGACATTGACTGACACAGCTAGCCAGTAATTGAGACAATTAGACAGTGACTGAGAGAGCTAGCCGGTGGCTGAGACAGCTAGCCAGTGACTGAGGTAGCTAGCCAGTAATTGAGACAGCTAGCTAGTGACTGAGGCAGCTAGCCAGTGATTGAGATAGAAAGCCAGTGACTGAGATAGCTAGCCAATGACTGAGACAGCTAGCCGGCGAATGACACAGCTAGCCAGTGACTGAGTCAGCTAGTCAATGACTGAGCCATTGACAGAGACAACTAGCCAGTGACAGAGGCAGCTTGCCAGTGACTGTGGCAGCTAGCCAGTGACTGAGACAGCTAGCCATTAATTGAGACTGCTAGCCAGTGACTGATACAGCTAGCCATTGATTGAGTCAGCTAGCCAGTGACTGGGACAGCTAGCCAGTGGCTGAGACAGCTAGACAGTGACTGAGTCAGTTAGACAGTGACTGAGACAGCGAGCCATTGATTGAGACTGCTAGTCAGTGAGGGAGGCAGCAAGCCAGTGACTGGGCAGGTAGCCAGTGACTGAGACAGCTAGCCATTAATTGAGACTGCTAGCCAGTGAATGAGACAGCTAGCCAGTGACTGAGACAGCTAGCCATTGATTGAGACAACTAGACAGTGACTGAGGCTGTTAGACACTGACTGACGCAGCTAGCCAGTGACTGAGTCAGCTAGACAGTGACTGAGGCAGCTAGCCGGTGATTGTGACAGCTAGCCAATGACTGAGACAGCTCGCCGGTGAATGACACAGCTAGCCAGTGACTGAGTCAGCTAGACAGTGACTGAGCCAGTGAGCCTTTGATTGAGACAGCTAGCCAGTGACGGAGGTAGCTAGCCAGTGGCCGTGGCAGCTAGCCAGTGACTGAGACAGTTAGCCATTAATTGAGACTGCTAGTCAGTGACTGAGACTGCTAGCCAGTGACTGAAGCAGTTAGCCAGTGACTGAGGCCAGCTAGCTAGTGATTGAGACAGTTTGCCAGTGACTGAGACAATTAGACAGTGACTGAGACAGCTAGCCAGTGGATGAGACAGCTATCCAGTGACTGAGATAGCTAGCCAGTAATTGAGACAGCTAGCCAGTGACTGAGAGAGCTAACCAATGGCTGAGACAGCTAGCCAGTGATTGAGACAGCTAGCCAGTGACTGGGACAGCTAGCCAGTGGCTGAGACAGCTAGCCAGTGACTGAGGCAATTGCCAGTGAGTGAGACAGCTAGCCAACGACTGAAAAAGCTAGCCAGTGAATGACGCAGCTAGCTAGTGACTGAGTCACTAGACAGTGGCTGAGCCAGCTAGCCAGTAATGGAGACAATTAGACACTGACTGATACAGCGTCTGAGACAGCTAGCCAGTGAATGAGATAGCTAGCCAGTAATTGAGACAGCTAGCTTGTGACTGAGGCAGCTAGCCAGTGATTGGGACAGCTAACCAGTGACTGAGATAGCTAGCCAATGGCTGAGACAGCTAGCCAGTGACTGGGACAGCTAGCCAGTGACTGAGGCAATTGCCAGTGAGTGAGACAGCGAGCCAACGACTGAAAAAGCTAGCCAGTGAATGACACAGCTAGCCAGTGACTGAATCACTAGACAGTGACTGAGCCAGTGAACCTGTGATTCAGACAGCTAGCCATTGCAGAGGCAGCTAGCCAGTGACTGTGGCAGGTAGCCAATGACTGACACAGCTAGCCATTAATTGAGCCAGTGACTGATGCAGTTAGCCAGTGACTGAGGCAGCTAGCTAGTGATTGAGACAGTTAGCCAGTGACTGGAGCAGCTAGCCAGTAAATGAGACAATTAGACAGTGACTGTGACAGCTAGCCTTTGGCTGAGACAGCTAGCAAGTGACTGAGATAGCTAGCCAGTAATTGAGACAGCTAGCCAGTGACTGAGGCAGCTAGCCAGAGATTGAGACAGCTATCCAGTGTCTGAGACAGCTATTCAGTAATTGAGACAGCTAGCCAGTGACTGAGGCAGCTAGCCAGTGATTGAGACAGCTACCAGTGACTGAGATAGCGAACCAACGACTTAAAAAGCTAACCAGTGAATGACACAGCTAGCCAGTGACTGAGTCAGCTAGACAATGACCGAACAGTGAGCTGGTGATTGAGACAGCAAGCCAGTGACAGAGGCAGCTAGACATTGTCTGTGGCAGCTAGCCAGTGACTGAGACAGCTAGCCATTAATAGAGACTGCTAGCCAATGACTGAGACAGCTAGCCAGTGACTGTGGCAGCTAGCCAGCGATTGAGACAGCTAGCCAGAAATTGAGACTGCTAGCCAATGTCTGAGACAAGTAGTCTCATTCAGTAATTGAGACAGCTAGCCAGTGACTGATGCAGTTATCCAGTGACTGAGGCAGCTAGCTATTGATTGAGATAGCTAGCCAGTGACTGAGGCAGCTAGCCAGTAATTGAGACAATTAGACAGTGGCTGAGACAGCTAGCCACTGTCTGAGACAGCTATTCAGTAATTGAGACAGCAGGCCACTGACTGATGCAGTTGCCCATTGACTGAGGCAGCTATCTAGTGATTGAGACAGTTAGCCAGTAATTGAGGCAGCTAGCCAGTGGTTGAGACAATTAGACAGTGACTGAGACAGCTAGCCATTCGCTGAGACAGCTAGCCAGTGACTGAGACAGCTAACCAGTGATTGAGACAACTAGACAGTGACTGAGGCTGCTAGACATTGACGGACCCATTGGCCAGTGACTGAGTCAGCTAGACAGTGCCTGAGGCAGCTAGCTGGTGATTGTGACAGTTATTCATTAATTGAGACAGCTAGCCTGTGACTGATGCAGTTAGCCAGTGACTGAGGCAGCTAGCCAGTAATTGAGACAATTAGACAGTGACTGAAACAGCTAGCCATTGATTGAGACAGCCTGCCAGTGTCTGAGATAACTTGCCAATGACTGAGACAGGTAGCCAGTGATTGAGTCAGCTAGCCAGTGACTGGGAAAGCTAACCATTGGCTGAGACAGCTAGCCAGTGACTGAGGCAACTAGTCAGTGACTGAGATAGCTAACCAACGACTGGAAAAGCTAGCCAGTGAATGACTCAGCTAGCCAGTGACTGAGCCAGCGAACCAGTGTTTCAGACAGCTAGCCAGTGACAGAAGCAGCTAGCCAGTTACTGAGGCAGGTAGCCAGTGACTTAGAAAGCTAGCCATTAAATAAGACTGCTAGCCAGTGACTGAGAAAGCTAGCCAGTGACTGTGGCAGCTAGCCAGAGATTGAGACAGCTAGCCAGTAATTGAGACAGCTAGCCAGTGAGTGAGATCGCTATTCAGTAATTGAGACAGCTAGCCAGTGCCTGATGCAGTTAGTCAGTGACTGAGGCAGCTAGACAGTGATTGAGACAATTAGACAATGACTGAGATAGCTAGCCATTCGCTGAGACAGCTAACCAGTGACTGAGAGAGCTGGCCAGTGATTGAGACAGCTAGACAGTGACCAAGGCTGCTAGACATTGACTGACACAGCTAGCCAGTGATTGAGACAATTAGACAGTGACTGAGAGAGCAGGCCAGTGGCTGAGACAGCTAGCCATTAATAGAGACTGCTAGCCAATGACTGAGACAGCTAGCCAGTGACTGTGGCAGCTAGCCAGCGATTGAGACAGCTAGCCAGAAATTGAGACTGCTAGCCAGTGTCTGAGACAGCTATTCAGTAATTGAGACAGCTAGCCAATGACTGATGCAGTTAGCCAGTGACTGAGGCAGCTGGCTAGTGATTGAGATAGCTAGCCAGTGACTGAGTCAGCTAGCCAGTAATTGAGACAATTAGAAGTGGCTGAGACAGAGAGCCAGTGGCTGAGACAGCTAGCCAGTGACTGAGATAGCTAGCCAATGACTGAGACAGCTAGACAGTGTTTGAGACAGCTAGCCAGTGACTGGGCTAGCTAGCCAGTGGCTGAGACAGCTAGCCCATGACTGAGTCAGCTGGACAGTGACTGAGCCAGCGAGCCGGTGAATGAGACAGCTAGCCAGTGGCGGAGGCAGCTAGCCAGTGACTGTGGCAGGTAGCCAGTGACTGAGACAGCTAGCCATTAATTGAGACTGCTAGCCAGTGACTGAGACAGCTAGCCATTAATTGAGACAGCTAGCCAGTGACTGAGATAGCTAGCCAATGACTGAGACAGCTAGACAGTGTTTGAGACAGCTAGACAGTGACTGGGCTAGCTAGCCAGTGGCTGAGACAGCTAGCCCGTGACTGAGTCAGCTGGACAGTGACTGAGCCAGCGAGCCGGTGAATGAGACAGCTAGCCAGTGGTGGAGGCAGCTAGCCAGTGACTGTGGCAGGTAGCCAGTGACTGAGACAGCTAGCCATTAATTGAGACTGCTAGCCAGTGACTGAGACAGCTAGCCATTAATTGAGACTGCTAGCCAGTGACTGAGACAGCTAGCCATTAATTGAGACTGCTAGCCAGTGACTGAGGCAGCTAGCCATATTTGAGACAACTAGACAGTGACTGAGACAGCTAGCCATTGATTGAGACATGTAGCCAATGACTGAGATAGCAATCCAATGACTGAGACAGCTAGCCAGTGATTGTAGACAGCTAGCCAGTGACTGGAACAGCTATCCAGTGGCTGGGACAGCTAGCCAGTGACTGAGGCAAGTAGCCAGTGACTGAGACAGCTAACCAATGACTGAAAAAGCTAGCCAGTGAATGACACAGCTAGCCAGTGACTGAGGCAGCTAGACAGTGACTTACGCAGCTAGCCAGTGATTGTGACAGCTATTCATTAATTGAGACAGCTAGCCAGTGACTGATGCAGTTAGCCAATGACTGAGCCAGCTAGCTAGTGATTGAGACAGTTAGCCAGTGAGTTAGGCAGCTAGCCAGTAATTGAGACAATTAGACAGTGACTGAGGCAGCTAGCCAAAGATTGTGACAGCTAGCCACTTTTTCAGACCGCTATCCAGTGATTGAGACCGCTAGCCACTCATAGAGACAGCTAGCCAATGACTGAGTCAGCTATTAGGTGATTGATACAACTAGACAGTGCCTGAGGCAGCTAGCCAGTGAGTGAGACAGCTAGCCAGTGACTGAGACAGCTATCAAGTGCCTGCGACAGCTAGCCAGTGGCTGAGGCAGCTAACAAGTGACTGAGATAGCTGGCCAATGACTGAGGCAGCTAGCCATTGTTAGCGACAGATAGCCAGTGACTGAGACAGCTATGCAGTGACTGAGGCAACTAGCCAGTGATTGAGACAGCTAGCCAGTGACTGAGTCAGCTAGACAGTGACTGGGGTATCCAGCCGGTGATTGAGACAGCTAGCCAGTGATTCAGACAACTCTCCAGTGATTGAGACAGTTAGCCAGTGACGGAGGCCGCTAGCCAGCGACTGTGGCAGCTAGCCAGTGACTGAGAAAACTAACCAACAATTGAGACTGCTAGCCAGTGACTGAGACAGCTAGCCAGTGACTGTGGCAGCTAGCCAGAGAATGAGACAGCTAGCCAGTAATTGAGACAGCTAGCCAGTGTCTGAGACAGCTATTCAGTAATTGAGACAGCTAGCCAGTGACTGATGCAGTTAGCCAGTGACTGAGGCAGCTTGCTAGTGATTGAGACAGTTAGCCAGTGACTGAGGCAGCTAGCCAGTAATTGAGACATTTAGCCAGTGACTGAGACAGCTATCCAGTAATTGAGACAATTAGACAGTGACTGAAACAGCTAGCCATTAATTGAGACAGCCTGCCAGTGACTGTGATAACTTGCCAATGACTGAGACAGGTAGCCAGTGATTGAGTCTGCTAGCCAGTGACTGGGAAAGCTAACCATTGGCTGAGACAGCTAGCCAGTGACTGAGGCAACTAGTCAGTGACTGAGATAGCTAACCAATAACTGAGACAGCTAGCCAGTGATTGAGACAGCTAGCCAGTGACTGGGACAGCTAGCCAGTTGCTGGGAAATCAAGCCAGTGAATGAGGCAACTAGCCATTGACTGAGACAGCTAACCAACGACTGAAAAAGCTAGCCAGTGAATGACACAGCTAGCCAGTGACTGAGTCAGCTAGACAGTGACTGAGCCCGTGAACCGGTGATTGAGACAGCAAGCCATTGATTCAGACAACTATCCAGTGATTGAGACAGCAAGCCAGTGACGGAGGCCGCTAGCCAGTGACTATGGCAGCTAGCCAGTGACTGATACAGCTAAGCAATAATTGTGATTGCTAGCCATTGTCTGAGACAGTTATTCAGTAATTGAGACAGCTAGCTAGTGACTGAAGCAGTTAGCCAGTGACTGAGGCAGCTTGCTAGTGATTGAGAAAGTTAGCCAGTGACTGAGGCAGCTAGCTAGTAATTGAGACATTTAGCCAGTGCCTGTGACAGCTATTCAGTAATTGAGACAGCTAGCCAGTGACTGAGGCAGCTAGCCAGTGATTGAGACAGCTAGCCAGTGACTGAGATAGCTAACCAACGACTTAAAAATCTAGCCAGTGAATGACACAGCTAGCCAGTGACTGAGTCAGCTAGACAATGACCGAACAGTGAGCTGGTGATTGAGACAGCTAGCCAGTGACAGAGGCAGCTAGCCATTGACTGTGGCAGCTAGCCAGTGACTGAGACAGCTAGCCATTAATAGAGACTGCTAGCCAATGACTGAGACAGCTAGCCAGTGACTGTGGCAGCTAGCCAGCGATTGAGACAGCTAGCCAGAAATGGAGACTGCTAGCCAGTGTCTGAGACAGCTATTCAGTAATTGAGACAGCTAGCCAGTGACTGATGCAGTTAGCCAGTGACTGAGGCAGCTAGCTAGTGCTTGAGATAGCTAGCCAGTGACTGAGTCAGCTAGCCAGTAATTGAGACAATCAGAAGTGGCTGAGACAGATAGCCAGTGGCTGAGACAGCTAGCCAGTGACTGGGACAGCTAGCCAGTGGCTGAGACAGCTAGACAGTGACTGAGTCAGCTGGACAGTGACCGAGCCAGCGAGCCGGTGATTGAGACAGCTAGCCAGTGACTGGGAGAGCTAGCCAGTAAATGAGACAATTAGACAGTGACTGTGACAGCTAGCCTGTGGCTGAGACAGCTAGCAAGTGACTGAGATAGCTAGCCAGTAATTGAGGCAGCTAGTCAGAAATTGAGACAGCTAGCCAGTGTCTGAGACAGCTATTCAGTAATTGAGACAGCTAGCCAGTGACTGAGGCAGCTAGCCAGTGATTGAGACAGCTAGCCAGTGACTGAGATAGCTAACCAACGACTTAAAAAGCTAACCAGTGAATGAAACAGCTAGCCAGTGACTGAGTCAGCTAGACAATGACCGAACTGTGAGCTGGTGATTGAGACAGCTAGGCAGTGACAGAGGCAGCTAGCCATTGACTGTGGCAGCTAGCCAGTGACTGAGACAGCTAGCCATTAATAGAGACTGCTAGCCAATGACTGAGACAGCTCGCCAGTGACTGTGGCAGCTAGCCAGCGATTGAGACAGCTAGCCAGAAATTAAGACTGCTAGCCAGTGTCTGAGACAGCTATTCAGTAATTGAGACAGCTAGCCAGTGACTGATGCAGTTAGCCAGAGACTGAGGCAGCTAGCTAGTGATTGGGATAGCTAGCCAGTGACTGAGTCAGCTAGCCAGTAATTGAGACAATTAGAAGTGGCTGAGACAGAGAGCCAGTGGCTGAGACAGCTAGCCAGTGACTGAGATAGCTAGCCAATGACTGAGACAGCTAGACAGTGTTTGAGACAGCTAGCCAGTGACTGGGCTAGCTAGCCAGTGGCTGAGACATCTAGCCCGTGACTGAGTCAGCTGGACAGTGACTGAGCCAGCGCGCCATTGAATGAGACAGCTAGCCAGTGACGGAGGCAGCTAGCCAGTGACTGTGGCAGGTAGCCAGTGACTGAGACAGCTAGCCATTAATTGAGTCTGCTAGCCAGTGACTGAGACAGCTAGCCATTAATTGAGACTGCTAGCCAGTGACTGAGGCAGCTAGCCATATTTGAGACAACTAGACAGTGACTGAGACAGCTAGCCATTGATTGAGACAGGTAGCCAATGACTGAGATAGCAATCCAATGACTGAGACAGCTAGCCAGTGATTGTAGACAGCTAGCCAGTGACTGGAACAGCTATCCAGTGGCTGGGACAGCTAGCCAGTGACTGAAGCAACTAGCCAGTGACTGAGACAGCTAACCAATGACTGAAAAAGCTAGCCAGTGAATGACACAGCTAGCCAGTGACTGAGGCAGCTAGACAGTGACTTACGCAGCTAGCCAGTGATTGTGACAGCTATTCATTAATTGAGACAGCTAGCCAGTGACTGATGCAGTTAGCCAATGACTGAGGCAGCTAGCTAGTGATTGAGACGGTTAGCCAGTGAGTTAGGCAGCTAGCCAGTAATTGAGACAATTAGACAGTGACTGAGGCAGCTAGCCAGAGATTGTGACAGCTAGCCACTTTTTCAGACCGCTATCCAGTGATTGAGACCGCTAGCCACTCATAGAGACAGCTAGCCAATGACTGAGTCAGCTATTAGGTGATTGAGACAACTAGACAGTGCCTGAGGCAGCTAGCCAGTGAGTGAGACAGCTAGCCAGTGACTGAGACTGGTATCAAGTGCCTGCGACAGCTAGCCAGTGGCTGAGGCAGCTAACAAGTGACTGAGATAGCTGGCCAATGACTGAGACAGCTAGCCAGTGTTAGAGACAGATAGCCAGTGACTGAGACAGCTATGCAGTGACTGAGGCAACTAGCCAGTGATTGAGACAGCTAGCCAGTGACTGAGTCAGCTAGACAGTGACTGAGGTATCAAGCCGGTGATTGAGACAGCTAGCCAGTGATTCAGACAACTATCCAGTGATTGAGAAAGCTAGCCAGTGACGGAGGCCGCTAGCCAGTGTCTGTGGCAGCTAGCCAGTGACTGAGAAAACTAACTAACAATTGAGACTGCTAGCCAGTGTCTGAGACAGCTATTCAGTAATTGAGACAGCTAGCCAGTGACTGAAGCAGTTAGCCAGTGACTGAGGCAGCTTGCTAGTGATTGAGACAGTTAGCCAGTGACTGAGGCAGCTAGCCTTTGATTAGGATAATTAGACAGTGACTGAGACAGCTAGCCATTCGCTGAAAGAGCTAGCCAGTGAGTGAGACAGCTAGCCAGTGATTGAGACAACTAGACAGTGGCTGAGGCAGCTAGCCGGTGATTGTGACAGCTATTCATTAATTGAGACAGCAAGCCTGTGACTGATGCAGTTAGCCAGTGACTGAGGCAGCTAGCTAGTGATTGAGACAGCTGGCCAGTAATTGAGACAATTAGACAGTGACTGAGACAGCTAGCCAGTGGCTGAGAGAGCTAGCCAGTGACTGGGACAGCTAGCCAGTGGCTGAGACAGCTAAGCAGTGACTGAGTCAGCTGGACAGTGACTGAGCCAGCGAGCCGGTGATTGAGACAGCTAGCCAGTGACTGGGAGAGCTAGCCAGTAAATGAGACAATTAGACAGTGACTGTGACAGCTAGCCTGTGGCTGAGACAGCTAGCAAGTGACTGAGATAGCTAGCCAGTAATTGAGACAGCTAGCCAGTGAATGAGGCAGCTAGCCAGAAATTGAGACAGCTATCCAGTGTCTGAGACAGCTATTCAGTAATTGAGACAGCTAGCCAGTGACTGAGGCAGCTAGCCAGTGATTGAGACAGCTAGCCAGTGACTGAGATAGCTAACCAACGACTTAAAAAGCTAACCATTGAATGACACAGCTAGCCAGTGACAGAGGCAGCTAGCCATTGACTGTGGCAGCTAGCCAGTGACTGAGACAGCTAGCCATTAATAGAGACTGCTAGCCAATGACTGAGACAGCTCGCCAGTGACTGTGGCAGCTAGCCAGCGATTGAGACAGCTAGCCAGAAATGGAGACTGCTAGCCAGTGTCTGAGACAGCTATTCAGTAATTGAGACAGCTAGCCAGTGACTGATGCAGTTAGCCAGTGACTGAGGCAGCTAGCTAGTGATTGAGATAGCTAGCCAGTGACTGAGTCAGCTAGCCAGTAATTGAGACAATTAGAAGTGGCTGAGACAGATAGCCAGTGGCTGAGACAGCTAGCCAGTGACTGAGATAGCTAGCCAATGACTGAGACAGCTAGACAGTGTTTGAGACAGCTAGCCAGTGACTGGGCTAGCTAGCCAGTGGCTGAGACAGCTAGCCCGTGACTGAGTCAGCTGGACAGTGACTGAGCCAGCGAGCCGGTGAATGAGACAGCTAGCCAGTGACGGAGGCAGCTAGCCAGTGACTGTGGCAGGTAGCCAGTGACTGAGACAGCTAGCCATTAATTGAGACTGCTAGCCAGTGCCTGAGACAGCTAGCCATTAATTGAGACTGCTAGCCAGTGACTGAGGCAGCTAGCCATATTTGAGACAACTAGACAGTGACCGAGACAGCTAGCCATTGATTGAGACATGTAGCCAATGACTGAGATAGCAATCCAATGACTGAGACAGCTAGCCAGTGATTGTAGACAGCTAGCCAGTGACTGGAACAGCTATCCAGTGGCTGGGACAGCTAGCCAGTGACTGAGGCAACTAGCCAGTGACTGAGACAGCTAACCAATGACTGAAAAAGCTAGCCAGTGAATGACACAGCTGGCCAGTGGCTGAGTCAGCTAGACAGTGACTGAGGCAGCTAGCTGGTGATTGTGACAGCTATTCATTAATTGAGACAGCTAGCCTGTGACTGATGCAGTTAGCCAGTGACTGAGGCAGCTACCTAGTAATTGAGACGTTTATCCAGTGACTGAGACATCTAGCCAGTAATTGAGACAATTAGACAGTGACTGAAACAGCTAGCCATTGATTGAGACAGCCTGCCAGTGACTGAGATAACTTGCCAATGACTGAGACAGGTAGCCAGTGATTGAGTCAGCTAGCCAGTGACTGGGAAAGCTAACCATTGGCTGAGACAGCTAGCCAGTGACTGAGGCAACTAGTCAGTGACTGAGATAGCTAACCAACGACTGAAAAAGCTAGCCAGTGAATGACACAGCTAGCCATTGACTGAGCCAGCGAACCAGTGATTCAGACAGCCAGCCAGTGACTGAGATAGCTAGCCAGTAATTGAGACAGCTAGCCAGTGACTGAGGCAGCTAGCCAGTGATTCAGACAACTATCCAGTGATTGAGACAGCAAGCCCGTGATGGAGGCTGCTAGCCAGTGACTATCGCAGCTAGCCAGTGACTGAGACAGCTAACCAATAATTGAGCCTGCTAGCCAGTGTCTGAGACAGCTATTCAGTAATTGAGACAGCTAGCTAGTGACTGAAGCAGTTAGCCAGTGACTGAGGCAGCTAGCTAGTGATTGAGACAGTTAGCCAGTGACTGGAGCATCTAGCCAGTAAATGAGACAATTAGACAGTGACTGTGACAGCTAGCCTGTGGCTGAGACAGCTAGCAAGTGACTGAGATAGCTAGCCAGTAATTGAGACAGCTAGCCAGTGAATGAGGCAGCTAGTCAGAAATTGAGACAGCTAGCCAGTGTCTGAGACAGCTATTCAGTAATTGAGACAGCTAGCCAGTGACTGAGGCAGCTAGCCAGTGATTGAGACAGCTAGCCAGTGACTGAGATAGCTAACCAACGACTTAAAAAGCTAGCCAGTGAATGACACAGCTAGCCAGTGACTGAGTCAGCTAGACAATGACTGAACAGTGAGCTGGTGATTGAGACAGCTAGCCATTGACAGAGGCAGCTAGCCATTGACTGTGGCAGCTAGCCAGTGACTGAGACAGCTAGCCATTAATAGAGACTGCTAGCCAATGACTGAGACAGCTAGCCAGTGACTGTGGCAGCTAGCCAGCGATTGAGACAGCTAGCCAGAAATTGAGACTGCTAGCCAGTGTCTGAGACAGCTATTCAGTAATTGAGACAGCTAGCCAATGACTGATGCAGTTAGCCAGTGACTGAGGCAGCTGGCTAGTAATTGAGACAATTAGAAGTGGCTGAGACAGAGAGCCAGTGGCTGAGACAGCTAGCCAGTGACTGAGATAGCTAGCCAATGACTGAGACAGCTAGACAGTGTTTGAGACAGCTAGCCAGTGACTGGGCTAGCTAGCCAGTGGCTGAGACAGCTAGCCCGTGACTGAGTCAGCTGGACAGTGACTGAGCCAGCGAGCCGGTGAATGAGACAGCTAGCCAGTGGCGGAGGCAGCTAGCCAGTGACTGTGGCAGGTAGCCAGTGACTGAGACAGCTAGCCATTAATTGAGACTGCTAGCCAGTGACTGAGACAGAGAGCCATTAATTGAGACAGCTAGCCAGTGACTGAGATAGCTATCCAATGACTGAGACAGCTAGACAGTGTTTGAGACAGCTAGACAGTGACTGGGCTAGCTAGCCAGTGGCTGAGACAGCTAGCCCGTGACTGAGTCAGCTGGACAGTGACTGAGCCAGCGAGCCGGTGAATGAGACAGCTAGCCAGTGGTGGAGGCAGCTAGCCAGTGACTGTGGCAGGTAGCCAGTGACTGAGACAGCTAGCCATTAATTGAGACTGCTAGCCAGTGACTGAGACAGCTAGCCATTAATTGAGACTGCTAGCCAGTGACTGAGGCAGCTAGCCATATTTGAGACAACTAGACAGTGACTGAGACAGCTAGCCATTGATTGAGACATGTAGCCAATGACTGAGATAGCAATCCAATGACTGAGACAGCTAGCCAGTGATTGTAGACAGCTAGCCAGTGACTGGAACAGCTATCCAGTGGCTGGGACAGCTAGCCAGTGACTGAGGCAACTAGCCAGTGACTGAGACAGCTAACCAATGACTGAAAAAGCTAGCCAGTGAATGACACAGCTAGCCAGTGACTGAGGCAGCTAGACAGTGACTTACGCAGCTAGCCAGTGATTGTGACAGCTATTCATTAATTGAGACAGCTAGCCAGTGACTGATGCAGTTAGCCAATGACTGAGCCAGCTAGCTAGTGATTGAGACAGTTAGCCAGTGAGTTAGGCAGCTAGCCAGTAATTGAGACAATTAGACAGTGACTGAGGCAGCTAGCCAGAGATTGTGACAGCTAGCCACTTTTTCAGACCGCTATCCAGTGATTGAGACCGCTAGCCACTCATAGAGACAGCTAGCCAATGACTGAGTCAGCTATTAGGTGATTGATACAACTAGACAGTGCCTGAGGCAGCTAGCCAGTGAGTGAGACAGCTAGCCAGTGACTGAGACAGCTAGCAAGTGCCTGCGACAGCTAGCCAGTGGCTGAGGCAGCTAACAAGTGACTGAGATAGCTGGCCAATGACTGAGACAGCTAGCCATTGTTAGCGACAGATAGCCAGTGACTGAGACAGCTATGCAGTGACTGAGGCAACTAGCCAGTGATTGAGACAGCTAGCCAGTGACTGAGTCAGCTAGACAGTGACTGGGGTATCCAGCCGGTGATTGAGACAGCTAGCCAGTGATTCAGACAACTCTCCAGTGATTGAGACAGTTAGCCAGTGACGGAGGCCGCTAGCCAGCGACTGTGGCTGCTAGCCAGTGACTGAGAAAACTAACCAACAATTGAGACTGCTAGCCAGTGTCTGAGACAGCTAGCCAGTGACTGTGGCAGCTAGCCAGAGAATGAGACAGCTAGCCAGTGACTGATGCAGTTAGCCAGTAACTTAGGCAGCTTGCTAGTGATTGAGATAGCTAGCCAGTGACTGAGTCAGCTAGCCAGTAATTGAGACAATTAGAAGTGGCTGAGACAGAGAGCCAGTGGCTGAGACAGCTAGCCAGTGACTGAGATAGCTAGCCAATGACTGAGACAGCTAGCCAGTGACTGGGCTAGCTAGCCAGTGGCTGAGACAGCTAGCCCGTGACTGAGTCAGCTGGACAGTGACTGAGCCAGCGAGCCGGTGAATGAGACAGCTAGCCAGTGACGGAGGCAGCTAGCCAGTGACTGTGGCAGGTAGCCAGTGACTGAGACAGCTAGCCATTAATTGAGACTGCTAGCCAGTGCCTGAGACAGCTAACCATTAATTGAGACTGCTAGCCAGTGACTGAGGCAGCTAGCCATATTTGAGACAACTAGACAATGACTGAGACAGCTAGCCATTGATTGAGACAGGTAGCCAATGACTGAGATAGCAAGCCAATGACTGAGATAGCTAGCCAGTGATTGTAGACAGCTAGCCAGTGACTGGAACAGCTGTCCAGTGGCTGGGACAGCTAGCCAGTGACTGAGGCAACTAGCCAGTGACTGAGACAGCTAACCAATGACTGAAAAAGCTTGCCAGTGAATGACACAGCTAGCCAGTGACTGAGGCAGCTAGACAGTGACTTACGCAGCTAGCCAGTGATTGTGACAGCTATTCATTAATTGAGACAGCTAGCCAGTGACTGATGCAGTTAGCCAATGACTGAGCCAGCTAGCTAGTGATTGAGACAGTTAGCCAGTGAGTTAGTCAGCTAGCCAGTAATTGAGACAATTAGACAGTGACTGAGGCAGCTAGCCAGAGATTGTGACAGCTAGCCACTTTTTCAGACCGCTATCCAGTGATTGAGACCGCTAGCCACTCATAGAGACAGCTAGCCAATGACTGAGTCAGCTATTAGGTGATTGAGACAACTAGACAGTGCCTGAGGCAGCTAGCCCGTGAGTGAGACAGCTAGCCAGTGACTGAGACAGCTAGCAAGTGCCTGCGACAGCTAGCCAGTGGCTGAGGCAGCTAACAAGTGACTGAGATAGCTAGCCAATGACTGAGACAGCTAGCCAGTGTTAGAGACAGATAGCCAGTGACTGAGACAGCTATGCAGTGACTGAGGCAACTAGCCAGTGACTGAGTCAGCTAGACAGTGACTGGGGTATCCAGCCGGTGATTGAGACATCTAGCCAGTGATTCAGGCAACTATCCAGTGATTGTGACAGCTAGCCAGTGACTGAAGCAGCTAGCCAGTGACTGAAAAAACTAACCAACAATTGAGACTGCTAGCCAGTGTCTGAGACAGCTATTCAGTAATTGAGACAGCTAGCCAGTGACTGAAGCAGTTAGCCAGTGACTGAGGCAGCTTGCTAGTGATTGAGACAGTTAGCCAGTGACTGAAGCAGCTAGCCAGTGATTGAGATAATTAGACAGTGACTGAGACAGCTAGCCATTCGCTGAAAGAGCTAGCCAGTGAGTGAGACAGCTAGCCAGTGAATGAGACAACTAGACAGTGGCTGAGGCAGCTAGCCGGTGATTGTGACAGCTATTCATTCATTGAGACAGCTAGCCTGTGACTGATGCAGTTAGCCAGTGACTGAGGCAGCTAGCTAGTGATTGAGACAGCTGGCAGTAATTGAGACGATTAGACAGTGACTGAGACAGCTAGCCAGTGGCTGAGACAGCTAGCCAGTGACTGGGACAGCTAGCCAGTGGCTGAGACAGCTAGACAGTGACTGAGTCAGCTGGACAGTGACTGAGCCAGCGAGCCGGTGATTGAGACAGCTAGCCAGTGACTGGGAGAGCTAGCCAGTAAATGAGACAATTAGACAGTGACTGTGACAGCTAGCCTGTGGCTGAGACAGCTAGCAAGTGACTGAGATAGCTAGCCAGTAATTGAGGCAGCTAGTCAGAAATTGAGACAGCTAGCCAGTGTCTGAGACAGCTATTCAGTAATTGAGACAGCTAGCCAGTGACTGAGGCAGCTAGCCAGTGATTGAGACAGCTAGCCAGTGACTGAGATAGCTAACCAACGACTTAAAAAGCTAACCAGTGAATGAAACAGCTAGCCAGTGACTGAGTCAGCTAGACAATGACCGAACTGTGAGCTGGTGATTGAGACAGCTAGGCAGTGACAGAGGCAGCTAGCCATTGACTGTGGCAGCTAGCCAGTGACTGAGACAGCTAGCCATTAATAGAGACTGCTAGCCAATGACTGAGACAGCTCGCCAGTGACTGTGGCAGCTAGCCAGCGATTGAGACAGCTAGCCAGAAATTAAGACTGCTAGCCAGTGTCTGAGACAGCTATTCAGTAATTGAGACAGCTAGCCAGTGACTGATGCAGTTAGCCAGTGACTGAGGCAGCTAGCTAGTGATTGGGATAGCTAGCCAGTGACTGAGTCAGCTAGCCAGTAATTGAGACAATTAGAAGTGGCTGAGACAGAGAGCCAGTGGCTGAGACAGCTAGCCAGTGACTGAGATAGCTAGCCAATGACTGAGCCAGCTAGACAGTGTTTGAGACAGCTAGCCAGTGACTGGGCTAGCTAGCCAGTGGCTGAGACATCTAGCCCGTGACTGAGTCAGCTGGACAGTGACTGAGCCAGCGCGCCATTGAATGAGACAGCCAACCAGTGACGGAGGCAGCTAGCCGGTGACTGTGGCAGGTAGCCAGTGACTGAGACAGCTAGCCATTAATTGAGTCTGCTAGCCAGTGACTGAGACAGCTAGCCATTAATTGAGACTGCTAGCCAGTGACTGAGGCAGCTAGGCATATTTGAGACAACTAGACAGTGACTGAGACAGCTAGCCATTGATTGAGACAGGTAGCCAATGACTGAGATAGCAATCCAATGACTGAGACAGCTAGCCAGTGATTGTAGACAGCTAGCCAGTGACTGGAACAGCTATCCAGTGGCTGGGACAGCTAGCCAGTGACTGAAGCAACTAGCCAGTGACTGAGACAGCTAACCAATGACTGAAAAAGCTAGCCAGTGAATGACACAGCTAGCCAGTGACTGAGGCAGCTAGACAGTGACTTACGCAGCTAGCCAGTGATTGTGACAGCTATTCATTAATTGAGACAGCTAGCCAGTGACTGATGCAGTTAGCCAATGACTGAGGCAGCTAGCTAGTGATTGAGACGGTTAGCCAGTGAGTTAGGCAGCTAGCCAGTAATTGAGACAATTAGACAGTGACTGAGGCAGCTAGCCAGAGATTGTGACAGCTAGCCACTTTTTCAGACCGCTATCCAGTGATTGAGACCGCTAGCCACTCATAGAGACAGCTAGCCAATGACTGAGTCAGCTATTAGGTGATTGAGACAACTAGACAGTGCCTGAGGCAGCTAGCCAGTGAGTGAGACAGCTAGCCAGTGACTGAGACTGGTATCAAGTGCCTGCGACAGCTAGCCAGTGGCTGAGGCAGCTAACAAGTGACTGAGATAGCTAGCCAATGACTGAGACAGCTAGCCAGTGTTAGATACAGATAGCCACTGACTGAGACAGCTATGCAGTGACTGAGGCAACTAGCCAGTGATTGAGACAGCTAGCCAGTGACTGAGTCAGCTAGACAGTGACTGAGGTATCAAGCCGGTGATTGAGACAGCTAGCCAGTGATTCAGACAACTATCCAGTGATTGAGAAAGCTAGCCAGTGACGGAGGCCGCTAGCCAGTGACTGTGGCAGCTAGCCAGTGACTGAGAAAACTAACCAACAATTGAGACTGCTAGCCAGTGTCTGAGACAGCTATTCAGTAATTGAGACAGCTAGCCAGTGACTGAAGCAGTTAGCCAGTGACTGAGGCAGCTTGCTAGTGATTGAGACAGTTAGCCAGTGACTGAGGCAGCTAGCCTTTGATTAGGATAATTAGACAGTGACTGAGACAGCTAGCCATTCGCTGAAAGAGCTAGCCAGTGAGTGAGACAGCTAGCCAGTGATTGAGACAACTAGACAGTGGCTGAGGCAGCTAGCCGGTGATTGTGACAGCTATTCATTAATTGAGACAGCAAGCCTGTGACTGATGCAGTTAGCCAGTGACTGAGGCAGCTAGCTAGTGATTGAGACAGCTGGCCAGTAATTGAGACAATTAGACAGTGACTGAGACAGCTAGCCAGTGGCTGAGACAGCTAAGCAGTGACTGAGTCAGCTGGACAGTGACTGAGCCAGCGAGCCGGTGATTGAGACAGCTAGCCAGTGACTGGGAGAGCTAGCCAGTAAATGAGACAATTAGACAGTGACTGTGACAGCTAGCCTGTGGCTGAGACAGCTAGCAAGTGACTGAGATAGCTAGCCAGTAATTGAGACAGCTAGCCAGTGAATGAGGCAGCTAGCCAGAAATTGAGACAGCTAGCCAGTGTCTGAGACAGCTATTCAGTAATTGAGACAGCTAGCCAGTGACTGAGGCAGCTAGCCAGTGATTGAGACAGCTAGCCAGTGACTGAGATAGCTAACCAACGACTTAAAAAGCTAACCATTGAATGACACAGCTAGCCAGTGACTGAGTCAGCTAGACAATGACCGAACAGTGAGCTGGTGATTGAGACAGCTAGCCAGTGACAGAGGCAGCTAGCCATTGACTGTGGCAGCTAGCCAGTGACTGAGACAGCTAGCCATTAATAGAGACTGCTAGCCAATGACTGAGACAGCTAGCCAGTGACTGTGGCAGCTAGCCAGCGATTGAGACAGCTAGCCAGAAATGGAGACTGCTAGCCAGTGTCTGAGACAGCTATTCAGTAATTGAGACAGCTAGCCAGTGACTGATGCAGTTAGCCAGTGACTGAGGCAGCTAGCTAGTGATTGAGATAGCTAGCCAGTGACTGAGTCAGCTAGCCAGTAATTGAGACAATTAGAAGTGGCTGAGACAGATAGCCAGTGGCTGAGACAGCTAGCCAGTGACTGAGATAGCTAGCCAATGACTGAGACAGCTAGACAGTGTTTGAGACAGCTAGCCAGTGACTGGGCTAGCTAGCCAGTGGCTGAGACAGCTAGCCCGTGACTGAGTCAGCTGGACAGTGACTGAGCCAGCGAGCCGGTGAATGAGACAGCTAGCCAGTGACGGAGGCAGCTAGCCAGTGACTGTGGCAGGTAGCCAGTGACTGAGACAGCTAGCCATTAATTGAGACTGCTAGCCAGTGACTGAGACAGCTAGCCATTAATTGAGACTGCTAGCCAGTGACTGAGGCAGCTAGCCATATTTGAGACAACTAGACAGTGACCGAGACAGCTAGCCATTGATTGAGACATGTAGCCAATGACTGAGATAGCAATCCAATGACTGAGACAGCTAGCCAGTGATTGTAGACAGCTAGCCAGTGACTGGAACAACTATCCAGTGGCTGGGACAGCTAGCCAGTGACTGAGGCAACTAGCCAGTGACTGAGACAGCTAACCAATGACTGAAAAAGCTAGCCAGTGAATGACACAGCTAGCCAGTGAACGAGGCAGCTAGACAGTGACTTACTCAGCTAGCCAGTGATTGTGACAGCTATTCATTAATTGAGACAGCTAGCCAGTGACTGATGCAGTTAGCCAATGACTGAGGCAGCTAGCCAGCGATTGAGACAGCTAGCCAGAAATGGAGACTGCTAGCCAGTGTCTGAGACAGCTATTCAGTAATTGAGACAGCTAGCCAGTGACTGATGCAGTTAGCCAGTGACTGAGGCAACTAGCTAGTGATTGAGATAGCTAGCCAGTGACTGAGTCAGCAAGCCAGTAATTGAGACAATTAGAAGTGGCTGAGACAGAGAGCCAGTGGCTGAGACAGCTAGCCAGTGACTGAGAGAGCTAGCCAATGACTGAGACAGCTAGACAGTGTTTGAGACAGCTAGCCAGTGACTGGGCTAGATAGCCAGTTGCTGAGACAGCTAGCCCGTGACTGAGTCAGCTGGACAGTGACTGAGCCAGCGAGCCGGTGAATGAGACAACTAGCCTGTGACGGAGGCAGCTACCCAGTGACTGTGGTAGGTAGCCAGTGACTGAGACAGCTAGCCATTAATTGAGACTGCTAGCCAGTGACTGAGACAGCTAGCCATTAATTGAGACTGCTAGCCAGTGACTGAGGCAGCTAGCCATTGATTGAGACAGGTAGCCAATGACTGAGATAGCAAGCCAATGACTGAGACAGCTAGCCAATGATTATAGACAGCTAGCCAGTGACTGGAACAGCTATCCAGTGGCTGGGACAACTAGCCAGTGACTGAGGCAGTTAGCCAATGACTGAGGCAGCTAGACAGTGACTTACGCAGCTAGCCAGTGATTGTGAAGCTATTCATTAATTGAGACAGCTAGCCAGTGACTGATGCAGTTAGCCAATGACTGAGCCAGCTAGCTAGTGATTGAGACAGTTAGCCATTGAATTAGGCATCTAGGCAGTAATTGAGACAATTAGACAGTGACTGAGGCAGCTAGCCAGAGATTGTGACAGCTAGCCACTTTTTCAGACTGCTATCCAGTGATTGAGACCGCTAGCCACTCATAGAGACAGCTAGCCAATGACTGTTTCAGCTATTAGGTGATTGAGACATCTAGACAGTACCTGAGGCAGCTAGCCAGTGAGTGAGACAGCTAGCCAGTGACTGAGACAGCTAGCAAGTGCCTGCGACAGCTAGCCAGTGGCTGAGGCAGCTAACAAGTGACTGAGATAGCTAGCCAATGACTGAGACAGCTAGCCAGTGTTAGAGACAGATAGCCAGTGACTGAGACAGCTATGCAGTGACTGAGGCAACTAGCCAGTGATTGAGACAGCTAGCCAGTGACTGAGTCAGCTAGACAGTGACTGAGGTATCCAGCCGGTGATTGAGACAGCTAGCCAGTGATTCAGACCGCTATCCAGTGATTGAGACAGCTAGCCAGTGACTGAAGCAGTTAGCCAGTGACTGAGGCAGCTTGCTAGTGATTGAGACAGTTAGCCAGTGACTGAGGCAGCTAGCCAGTGATTGAGATAATTAGACAGTGACTGAGACAGCTAGCCATTCACTGAAACAGCTAGCCAGTGAGTGAGACAGCTAGCCAGTGATTGAGACAACTAGACAGTGGCTGAGGCAGCTAGCCGGTGATTGTGACAGCTATTCATTCATTGAGACAGCTAGCCTGTGACTGATGCAGTTAGCCAGTGACTGAGGCAGCTAGCTAGTGATTGAGACAGCTGGCCAGTAATTGAGACAATTAGACAGTGACTGAAACAGCTAGCCAGTGGCTGAGACAGCTAGCCAGTGACTGAGATAGCTAGCCAGTTATTGAGACAACTAGCCAGTGACTGAGACAGCTAGCCAGTGATTGAGACAACTAGACAGTGACTGAAGCAGCTAGTCGGTGATTGTGACAGCTATTCAATAATTGAGACAGCTAGCCTGTGACTGATGCAGTTAGCCAATGACTGAGGCATCTAGCTAGTGATTGAGATAGTTAGCCAGTGACTGAGGCAGCTAGCCAGTAATTGAGAGAATTAGACATTGGCTGAGAGAGCTAGCCAGTGGCTGAGAGAGCTAGCCAGTGACTGAAATAGCTAGCGAGTGATTGAGACAGCTAGCCAATGGCTGAGACAGCTAGCCAGTGACTGAGATAGCTAGCTATTAATTGAGACGGCTGGCCAGTGACTGAGGCAGCTAGCCAGTGATTGAAACACGTAGACAGTGACTGAGATAGCTAGCCAATGACTGAGACAGTTAGCCAGTGATTGAGACAGCTAGCCAGTGACTGAGACAGCTAGCCAGTGATTGAGACAACTAGACAGTGACTGAAGCAGCAAGTCGGTGATTGTGACAGCTATTCATTAATTGAGACAGTTAGCCTGTGACTGATGCAGTTAGCCAATGACTGAGGCATTTAGCTCGTGATTGAGATAGTTAGCCAGTGACTGAGGCAGCTAGCCAGTAATTGAGAGAATTAGACAGTGGCTGAGAGAGCTAGCCAGTGGTTGAGACAGCTAGCGAGTGACTGAGATAGCTAGCAAGTGATTGAGACAGCTAGCCAGTGGCTGAGACAGCTAGCCAGTGACTGAGATAGCTAGCTATTAATTGAGACGGCTGGCCAGTGACTGAGGCAGCTAGCCAGTGATTGAAACAGCTAGCCAGTGACTGAGATATCTAGCCAATGACTGAGACAGCTATTCAGTGATTGAGACAGCTAGCCAGTGACTGGGACAGCTAGCCAGTGGCTGAGACAGCTAGACAGTGACTGGGTCAGCTGGACAGTGACTGAGCCAGCGAGCCGGTGATTGAGACAGCTAGCCAGTGACTGGGACAGCTAGCCAGTGGCTGAGACTGCTAGACAGTGACTGAGTCAGCTGGACAGTGACTGAGCCAGCGAGCCGGTGATTGAGACAGCTAGCCAGTGACGGAGGCAGCTATCCAGTGACTGTGGCAGATAGCCAGTGTCTGAGACAGCTAGCCATTAATTGAGACTGCTAGCCAGAGACTGAGACAGCTAGCCAGTGACTGTGGCAGCTAGCCAGAGAATGAGACAGCTAGCCAGTAATTGAGACAGCTAGCCAGTGTCTGAGACAGCTATTCAGTAATTGAGACAGCTAGCCAGTGACTGATGCAGTTAGCCAGTGACTGGGGCAGCTAGCTAATGATTGAGACAGTTAGCCAGTGACTGAGGCAGCTAGCCAGTGGCTGAGACTGCTAGCCAGTGACTGAGGTAGCGAGCCAGAAATTGAGACGGCTAGCCAGTGACTGAGGCAGCTAGCCAGTGTTAGAGACAGCTAGCCAGTGACTGAGATAGCTAACCAATAACTGAGACAGCTAGCCAGTGATTGAGACAGCTAGCCAGTGACTGGGACAGCTAGCCAGTTGCTGGGAAATCAAGCCAGTGACTGAGGCAACTAGCCAGTGACTGAGACAACTAACCAATGACTGAAAAAGCTAGCCAGTGAATGACACAGCTAGCCAGTGACTGAGTCAGCTAGACAGTGACTGAGCCCACGAACCGGTGATTGAGACAGCAAGCCAGTGATTCACACAACTATCCAGTGATTGAGAAAGCAAGCCAGTGATGGAGGCACTAGCCAGTGACTATGGCAACCAGCCAGTGACTGATACCGCTAACCAATAATTGAGATTGCTAGCCAGTGTCTGAGACAGCTATTCAGTAATTGAGACAGCTAGCTAGTGACTGAAGCAGTTAGCCAGTGACTGAGGCAGCTTGCTAGTGATTGAGACAGTAAGCCAGTGACTGAGACAGCTAGCCAGTGATTGAGACAATTAGAGAGTGACTGAGACAGCTAGCCATTCGCTGAGACAGCTAGCCAGTGACTGAGACTGCTAGTCAGTAATTTTGACAGCTAGCCAGTGACTGATGCAATTATCCTGTGACTGAGGCAGCTAGCTAGTGATTGAGACAGTTAACTAGTGACTGGTGCAGCTAGCCCGTAAATGAGACAATTAGACAGTGCCTGTGACAGCTAGCCTGTGGCTGAGACAGCCAGCCAGTGATTGAGATAGCTAGCCATTAATTGAGACAGCTAGCCAGTGACTGAGGCAGCTAGCCAGTGATTCAGACAACTATCCTGTGATTGAGACAGCAAGCCAGTGACGGAGGCCGCTAGCCAGTGACTATCGCAGCTAGCCAGTGACTGAGAAAGCTAACCAATAATTGAGCCTGCTAGCCAGTGTCTGAGACAGCTATACAGTAATTGAGATAGCTAGCTAGTGACTGAAGCAGTTAGCCAGTGACTGAGGCAGCTGGCTAGTGATTGAGACCGTTAGCCAGTGACTGGAGCAGCTAGCCAGTAAATGAGACAATTAGACAGTGACTGTGACAGCTAGCCTGTGGCTGAGACAGCTAGCAAGTGACTGAGATAGGTAGCCAGTAATTGAGACAGTTAGCCAGTGACTGAGGCAGCTGGCCAGTGATTGAGACAGCTAGCCAGTGACTGGGACAGCTAGCCAGTTGCTGGGAAATCAAGCCAGTGACTGAGGCAACTAGCCAGTGACTGAGACAGCTAACCAACGACTGAAAAAGCTAGCCAGTGAATGACACAGCTAGCCAGTGACTGAGTCAGCTAGACAGTGACTGAGCCCGTGAACTGGTGATTGAGACAGCAAGCCAGTGATTCAGACAACTATCCAGTGATTGAGACAGCCATCCAGTGACGGAGGCCGCTAGCCAGTGACTATGGCAGCTAGCCAGTGACTGATACCGCTAACCAATAATTGAGATTGCTAGCCAGTGTCTGAGACAGCTATTCAGTAATTGAGATAGCTAGCTAGTGACTGAAGCAGTTCGCCAGTGACTGAGGCAGCTAACTAGTGATTGAGACAGTTAGCCAGTGACTGGAGCAGCTAGCCAGTAAATGAGATAATTAGACAGTGACTGTGACAGCTAGCCTGTGGCTGAGACAGCTAGCAAGTGATTGAGATAGCTAGCCAGTAATTGAGACAGCTAGCCAGTGACTGAGGCAGCAAGCCAGAGATTGAGACAGCTAGCCAGTGTCTGAGATAGCTATTCAGTAATT
This sequence comes from Carcharodon carcharias, assembly GCF_017639515.1. NCBI lineage: Eukaryota > Metazoa > Chordata > Chondrichthyes > Lamniformes > Lamnidae > Carcharodon > Carcharodon carcharias. Next base: position 15,525,914 of record NC_054485.1, read on the forward strand.
GAGACAGCTAGCCAGTGACTGAGGCAGCTAGCCAGTGATTGAGACAGCTAGCCAGTGACTGAGTCAGCTGGACAGTGACTGAGCCAGCGAGCCGGTGAATGAGACAGCTAGCCAGTGACGGAGGCAGCTAGCCAGTGACTGAGACAGATAGCCATTAATTGAGACTGCTAGCCAGTGACTGAGGCAGCTAGCCATATTTGAGACAACTAGACAGTGACTGAGACAGCTAGCCATTGATTGAGACATGTAGCCAATGACTGAGGTAGCAAGCCAATGACTGAGACAGCTAGCCAGTGATTGTAGACAGCTAGCCAGTGACTGCACCAGCTATCCAGTGGCTGGGAAAGCTAGCCACTGACTGAGGCAACTAGCCAGTGACTGAGACAGCTAACCAATGACTGAAAAAGCTAGCCAATGAATGACACAGCTAGCCAGTGACTGAGGCAGCTAGACAGTGACTTACGCAGCTAGCCAGTGATTGTGACAGCTATTCATTAATTGAGACAGCTAGCCAGTGACTGATGCAGTTAGCCAATGACTGAGGCAGCTAGCTAGTGATTGAGACAGTTAGCCAGTGAGGTAGGCAGCTAGCCAGTAATTGAGACAATTAGACAGTGACTGAGGCAGCTAGCCAGAGATTGTGACAGCTAGCCACTTTTTCAGACCGCTATCCAGTGATTGAGAGATCTAGACAGTGCCTGAGGCAGCTAGCCAGTGAGTGAGACAGCTAGCCAGTGACTGAGACAGCTAGCAAGTGCCTGCAACAGCTAGCCAGTGGCTGAGGCAGCTAACAAGTGACTGAGATAGCTAGCCAATGACTGAGGCAGCTAGCCAGTGTTGGAGACAGATAGCCAGTGACTGAGACAGCTATCCAGTGACTGAGGCAACTAGGCAGTGAATGACACAGCTAGCCAGTGACTGAGTCAGCTCGACAGTGACTGAGGTATCCAGCCGGTGATTGAGACAGCTAGCCAGTGATTCAGACAACTATCCAGTGATTGAGACAGCTAGCCAGTGACGGAGGCCGCTAGCCAGTGACTGTGGCAGCTAGCCAGTGACTGAGAAAACTAACCAACAATTGAGACTGCTAGCCAGTGTCTGAGACAGCTCTTCAGTAATTGAGACAGCTAGCCAGTGACTGAAGCAGTTAGCCAGTGACTTAGGCAGCTTGCTAGTGATTGAGACAGTTATCCAGTGACTGAGGCAGCTAGCCAGTGATTGAGATAATTAGACAGTGACTGAGACAGCTAGCCATTCGCTGAAACAGCTAGCCAGTGAGTGAGACAGCTAGCCAGTGATTGAGACAACTAAACAGTGGCTGAGACTGCTAGCCAGTGTCTGAGACAGCTATTCAGTAATTGAGACAGCTAGCCAGTGACTGATGCAGTTAGCCAGTGACTGAGGCAGCTAGCTAGTGATTGAGACAACTGGCCAGTAATTGAGACAATTAGACAGTGACTGAGCCAGTGAGCCTTTGATTGAGACAGCTAGCCAGTGACGGAGGTAGCTAGCCAGTGGCTGTGGCAGCTAGCCAGTGACTGAGACAGTTAGCCATTAAATGAGACTGCTAGCCTGTGGCTGAGACAGCCAACCAGTGACTGAGATAGCTAGCCATTAATTGAGACAGCTAGCCAGTGACTGAGGCAGCTAGCCAGTGATTCAGACAACTATTCAGTGATTGAGACAGCAAGCCAGTGACGGAGGCCGCTAGCCAGTGGCTATGGCAGCTAGCCAGGGACTGAGACAGATAACCAATAATTGAGACTGCTAGCCAGTGTCTGAAGCAGTTAGCCAGTGACTGAGGCAGCTAGCTAGTGATTGAGACAGTTAGCCAATGACTGGAGCAGCTAGCCAGTAAATGAGACAATTAGACAGTGACTGTGACACTAGCCTGTGGCTGAGACAGCTAGCAAGTAAATGAGATAGCTAGCCAGTAATTGAGACAGCTAGCCAGTGACTGAGGCAGCTAGCCCGAGATTGAGACAGCTAGCCAGTGTCTGAGACAGCTATTCAGTAATTGAGACAGCTAGCCAGTGACTGAGGCAGCTAGCCAGTGATTGAGACAGCTAGCCAGTGACTGAGATAGCTAACCAATGACTAAAAAAGCTAGCCAGTGAATGACACAGCTAGCCAGTGACTGAGTCGGATAGACAATGACTGAACAGTGAGCTGGTGATTGAGACAGCTAGCCAGTGACAGAGGCAGCTAGCCATTGACTGTGGCAGCTAGCCAGTGACTGAGACAGCTAGCCAATAATAGAGACTGCTAGCCAATGGCTGAGACAGCTAGCCAGTGACTGTGGCAGCTAGCCAGCGATTGAGACAGCTAGCCAGAAATTAAGACTGCTAGCCAATGTCTGAGACAGCTATTCACTAATTGAGACAGCTAGCCAGTGACTGATGCAGTTATCCAGTGACTGAGGCAGCTAGCTAGTGATTGAGATAGCTAGCCAGTGACTGAGGCAGCTAGCCAGTAATTGAAACAATTAGACAGTGGCTGAGACAGCTAGCCACTGTCTGAGATAGCTATTCACTAATTGAGACAGCTAGCCAGTGACTGATGCAGTTACCCAGTGACTGAGGCAGCTAGCTAGTGATTGAGACAGTTAGCCAGTAACTGAGGCAGCTAGCCAGTGGTTGAGACAATTAGACAGTGACTGAGACAGCTAGCCATTCGCTGAGACAGCTAGCCAGTGACTGAGACAGCTAACCAGTGATTGAGACAACTAGACAGTGACTGAGGCTGCTAGATATTGACGGACACAGCTGGCCAGTGACTGAGTCAGCTAGACAGCGCCTGAGGCAGCTAGCTGTTGATTGTGACAGCTATTCATTAATTGAGACAGCTAGCCTGTGACTGATGCAGTTAGCCAGTGACTGAGGCAGCTAGCTAGTAATTGAGACATTTAGCCAGTGACTGAGACAGCTAGCCAGTAATTGAGACAATTAGACAGTGACTGAAACAGCTAGCCATTGATTGAGACAGCCTGCCAGTGTCTGAGATAACTTGCCAATGACTGAGACAGGTAGCCAGTGATTGAGTCAGCTAGCCAGTGACTGGGAAAGCTAACCATTGGCTGAGACAGCTAGCCAGTGACTGAGGCAACTAGTCAGTGACTGAGATAGCTAACCAACGACTGAAAAAGCTAGCCAGTGAATGACACAGCTAGCCAGTGACTGAGCCAGCGAACCAGTGATTCAGACAGCTAGCCAGTGACAGAGGCAGCTAGCCAGTTACTGAGGCAGGTAGCCAGTGACTTAGACAGCTAGCCATTAATTAAGACTGCTAGCCAGTGACTGAGAAAGCTAGCCAGTGACTGTGGCAGCTAGCCAGAGATTGAGACAGCTAGCCAGTAATTGAAACAGCTAGCCAGTGAGTGAGACCGCTATTCAGTAATTGAGACAGCTAGCCAGTGACTGATGCAGTTAGCCAGTGACTGAGGCAGCTAGCCAGTGATTGAGACAATTAGACAGTGACTGAGACAGCTAGCCATTCGCTGAGACAGCTAGCCAGTGACTGAGAGAGCTGGCCATTGATTGAGACAGCTAGACAGTGACCAAGGCTGCTAGACATTGACTGACACAGCTAGCCAGTGATTGAGACAATTAGACAGTGACTGAGAGAGCTAGCCAGTGGCTGAGACAGCTAGCCAGTGACTGAGATAGCTAGCCAGTAATTGAGACAGCTAGCTAGTGACTGAGGAAGCTAGCCAGTGATTGAGATAGCTAGCCAGTGACTGAGATAGCTAGCCAATGACTGAGACAGCTAGCCGGCGAATGACACAGCTAGCCAGTGACTAATTCAGCTAGTCAATGACTGAGCCAGTGACTGAGACAACTAGCCAGTGACAGAGGCAGCTTGCCAGTGATTGTGGCTGCTAGCCAGTGACTGAGACAGCTAGCCATTAATTGAGACGGCTAGCCAGTGACTGATACAGCTAGCCAGTGATTGAGACAGCTAGCCAGTGACTGGGACAGCTAGACCGTGGCTGAGACAGCTAGACAGTGACTGAGTCAGTTAGACAGTGACTGAGACAGCGAGCCATTGATTGAGACTGCTAGCCAGTGACGGAGGCAGCAAGCCAGTGACTGGGCAGGAAGCCAGCAACTGAGACAGCTAGCCATTAATTGAGACTGCTAGCCATTGACTGAGACATCTAGCCAGTGATTGAGACAACTAGACAGTGACTGAGGCTGCTAGACACTGACTGACACAGCTAGCCAGTGACTGAGTCAGCTAGACTTTGACTGAGGCAGCTAGCCAGTGATTGTGACAGCTAGCCAATGACTGAGACAGCTAGCCAGTGAATGACACAGCTAGCCAGTGACTGAGTCAGCTAGACAGTGACTGAGCCAGTGAGCCTTTGATTGAGACAGCTAGCCAGTGACGGAGGTAGCTAGCCAGTGGCTGTGGCAGCTAGCCAGTGACTGAGACAGTTAGACATTAATTGCGACTGCTAGTCAGTGACTGAGACTGCTAGCCAGTGACTGATGCAGTTAGCCAGTGACTGAGGCCAGCTAGCTAGTGATTGAGACAGTTTGCCAGTGACTGAGACAATTAGACAGTGACTGAGACAGCTAGCCAGTGGATGAGACAGCTATCCAGTGAATGAGATAGCTAGCCAGTAATTGAGACAGATAGCCAGTGACTGAGGCAGCTAGCCAGAGATTGAGACAGCTAGCCAGTGATTGAGACAACTAGCCAGTGACTGAGACAGCTTGCCAGTGGCTGAGACAGATAGCCAGTGACTGAGGCAATTGCCAGTGAGTGAGACAGCTAGCCAACGACTGCAAAAGCTAGCCAGTGAATGACACAGCTAGCCAGTTACTGAGTCACTAGACAGTGACTGAGCCAGTGAACCTGTGATTGAGACAGCTAGCCATTGCAAAGGCAGCTAGCCAGTGATTTTGGCAGGTAGCCAGTGACTGAGACAGCTAGCCATTAATTGAGACTGCTAGCCAGTGACTGAGACAGCTAGCCATTAATTGAGACTGCTAGCCAGTGACTGAGACAGCTAGCCAGTGACTGTGGCAACTAGCCAGAGATTGAGACAGCTAGCCAGTAATTGAGACAGCTAGCCAGTTTCTGAGCCAGCTATTCATTAATTGAGACGGCTAGCCAGTGACTGATGCAATTAATCAGTGACTGAGGAAGCTAGCCAGTGATTGAGGCAATTAGACAGTGACTGAGACAGCTAGCCATTCGCTGAGACAGCTAGCCAGTGCTTGAGACAACTAGACAGTGACTGAGGCTGCTAGACATTGACTGACACAGCTAGCCAGTGCTTGAGACAATTAGACAGTGACTGAGACAGCTAACCAGTGGCTGAGGCAGCTGGCCAGTAATTGAGACAGCTAGCCAGTGACTGAGACAGCTAGCCAGTGTCTTGAACAGCTAGCCAGTGGCTGTGACAGCTAACCAGTGACTGAGCCAACTAGCCAATGACTGTGACAGCTAACCAAAGACTGAAAATGCTAGCCAGTGAATGACACAGCTAGCAAGTGACTTTGGCAGCTAGACAGTGACTTAGGCAGCTAGCCAGTGATTGTGACAGCTATTCATTAATTGAGACAGCTAGCCAGTGACTGATGCAGTTAGCCAATGACAGAGACAGCTAGCTAGTGATTGAGACAGTTAGCCAGTGACTTAGGCAGCTAGCCAGTAACTGAGACATTTAGACAGTGACTGAGGCAGCTAGCCAGAGATTGTGACAGCTAGCCACTTTTTCAGACAGCTATCCAGTGCTTGAGACCGCTAGCCACTGATAGTGACAGCTAGCCAATGACTGAGGCAGCTATCCAGTGATTGAGACAACTAGACAGTGCCTGAGGCAGCTAGCCAGTGAGTGAGACAATTAATCACTAATTGAGACAGCTAGCCAGTGACTGATGCAGTTATCCAGTGACTGAGGCAGCTAGCTAGTGATTGAGATAGCTAGCCAGTGACTGATACAGCTAGCCAGTAATTGAAACAATTAGACAGTGGCTGAGACAGCTAGCCACTGTCTGAGACAGCTATTCAGTAATTGAGACAGCTAGCCAGTGACTGATGCAGTTACCCAGAGACTGAGGCAGCTAGCTAGTGATTGAGACAGTTAGCCAGTAACTGAGGCAGCTAGCCAGTGGTTGAGACAATTAGACAGTGACTGAGACAGCTAGCCATTCGCTGAGACAGCAAGCCAGTGACTGAGACTGCTAACCAATGATTGAGACAACTAGACAGTGACTGAGGCTGCTAGACATTGATGGACACAGCTGGCCTGTGACTGAGTCAGCTAGACAGTGCCTGAGGCAGCTAGCTGTTGATTGTGACAGCTATTCATTAATTGAGACAGCAAGCCTGTGACTGATGCAGTTAGCCAGTGACTGAGGCAGCTAGCTAGTGATTGAGACAGCTGGCCAGTAACTGAGACAATTAGACAGTGACTGAGACAGCTAGCCAGTAATTGAGACAATTAGACAGTGACTGAAACAGCTAGCCATTAATTGAGACTGCTAGCCAGTGACTGAGACAGCTAGCCAGTGACTGTGGCAACTAGCCAGAGATTGAGACAGCTAGCCAGTAATTGAGACAGCTAGCCAGTTTCTGAGCCAGCTATTCAGTAATTGAGACGGCTAGCCAGTGACTGATGCAATTAATCAGTGACTGAGGCAGCTAGCCAGTGATTGAGGCAATTAGACAGTGACTGAGACAGCTAGCCATTCGCTGAGACAGCTAGCCAGTGCTTGAGACAACTAGACAGTGACTGAGGCTGCTAGACATTGACTGACACAGCTAGCCAGTGCTTGAGACAATTAGACAGTGACTGAGACAGCTAGCCAGTGGCTGAGGCAGCTGGCCAGTAATTGAGACAGCTAGCCAGTGACTGAGGCAGCTAGCCAGTGATTGAGACTACTAACCACTGACTGAGATAGCTAGCCAAAGGCTGAGACAGCTAGCCAGTGATTGAGACAGGTAGCCAGTGACTGAGGCAGCTAGCCAGTGACTGAGGCAGCTAGCCTGTGACTGGGACAGCTAGCCAGTGGCTGAGTCAGCTAGCCAGTGACTGAGGCAGCTAGCCATATTTGACACAACTGGACAGTGACTGGGACAGCTAGCCATTGATTGAGACAGCTAGCCAGTGTCTTGAACAGCTAGCCAGTGGCTGTGACAGCTAACCAGTGACTGAGCCAACTAGCCAATGACTGTGACAGCTAACCAAAGACTGAAAATGCTAGCCAGTGAATGACACAGCTAGCAAGTGACTTTGGCAGCTAGACAGTGACTTAGGCAGCTAGCCAGTGATTGTGACAGCTATTCATTAATTGAGACAGCTAGCCAGTGACTGATGCAGTTAGCCAATGACAGAGACAGCTAGCTAGTGATTGAGACAGTTAGCCAGTGACTTAGACAGCTAGCCATTAACTGTGACATTTAGACAGTGACTGAGGCAGCTATCCAGAGATTGTGACAGCTAGCCACTTTTTCAGACAGCTATCCAGTGCTTGAGACCGCTAGCCACTGATAGTGACAGCTGGCCAATGACTGAGGCAGCTATCCAGTGATTGAGACAACTAGACAGTGCCTGAGGCAGCTAGCCAGTGAGTGAGACAATTAATCACTAATTGAGACAGCTAGCCAGTGACTGATGCAGTTATCCAGTGACTGAGGCAGCTAGCTAGTGATTGAGATAGCTAGCCAGTGACTGATACAGCTAGCCAGTAATTGAAATAATTAGACAGTGGCTGAGACAGCTAGCCACTGTCTGAGACAGCTATTCAGTAATTGAGACAGCTAGCCAGTGACTGATGCAGTTACCCAGTGACTGAGGCAGCTAGCTAGTGATTGAGACAGTTAGCCAGTAACTGAGGCAGCTAGCCAGTGGTTGAGACAATTAGACAGTGACTGAGACAGCTAGCCATTCGCTGAGACAGCTAGCCAGTGACTGAGACAGCTAGCCAGTGATTGAGACAACTAGACAGTGACTGAGGCTGCTAGACATTGACGGACACAGCTGGCCAGTGACTGAGTCAGCTAGACAGTGCCTGAGGCAGCTAGCTGTTGATTGTGACAGCTATTCATTAATTGAGACAGCTAGCCTGTGACTGATGCAGTTAGCCAGTGACTGAGTCAGTTAGCTAGTAATTGAGACATTTAGCCAGTGACTGAGACAGCTAGCCAGTAATTGAGACAATTAGACAGTGACTGAAACAGCTAGCCATTGATTGAGACAGCCTGCCAGTGTCTGAGATAACTTGCCAATGACTGAGACAGGTAGCCAGTGATTGAGTCAGCTAGCCAGTGACTGGGAAAGCTAACCATTGGCTGAGACAGCTAGCCAGTGACTGAGGCAACTAGTCAGTGACTGAGATAGCTAACCAACGACTGAAAAAGCTAGCCAGTGAATGACACAGCTAGCCAGTGACTGAGCCAGCGAACCAGTGATTCAGACAGCTAGCCAGTGACAGAGGCAGCTAGCCAGTTACTGAGGCAGGTAGCCAGTGACTTAGACAGCTAGCCATTAATTAAGACTGCTAGCCAGTGACTGAGAAAGCTAGCCAGTGACTGTGGCAGCTAGCCAGAGATTGAGACAGCTAGCCAGTAAGTGAGACCGCTATTCAGTAATTGAGACATCTAGCCAGTGACTGATTCAGTTAGCCAGTGACTGAGGCAGCTAGCCAGTGATTGAGACAAATTAGACAGTGACTGAGACAGCCAGCCAATTCGCTGAGACAGCTAGCCAGTGACTGCGAGAGCTAGCCAGTGATTGAGACAGCTAGACAGTGACCAAGGCTGCTAGACATTGACTGACACAGCTAGCCAGTGATTGAGACAATTAGACAGTGACTGAGAGAGCAGACCATTGGCTGAGACAGCTAACCAGTGACTGAGATAGCTAACCAGTAATTGAAACAGCTAGCTAGTGACTGAGGAAGCTAGCCAGTGGCTGAGACAGCTAGACAGTGACTGAGTCAGTTAGACAGTGACTGAGACAGCGAGCCATTGATTGAGACTGTTAGCCAGCGACAGAGGCAGCAAGCCAGTGACTGGGCAGGAAGCCAGTGACTGAGACAGCTAGCCATTAATTGAGACTGCTAGCCAGTGACTGAGACATCTAGCCAGTGATTGAGACAACTAGACAGTGACTGAGTCAGCTAGACAGTGACTGAGGCAGCTAGCCGGTGAATGACACAGCTAGCCAGTGACTGAGTCAGCTAGACAGTGAATGAGCCAGTGAGCCTTTGATTGAGACAGCTAGCCTGTGACGGAGGTAGCTAGCCAGTGGCTGTGGCAGCTAGCCAGTGACTGAGACAGTTAGACATTAATTGACACTGCTAGTCAGTGACTGAGACTGCTAGCCAGTGACTGATGCAGTTAGCCAGTGACTGAGGCCAGCTAGCTAGTGATTGAGACAGTTTGCCAGTGACTGAGACAATTAGACAGTGACTGAGACAGCTAGCCAGTGGATGAGACAGCTATCCAATGACTGAGATAGCTAGCCAATAATTGAGACAGATAGCCAGTGACTGAGGCAGCTAGCCAGTGATTGAGACAGCTAGACAGTGACTGAGATAGCTAGCCAATGACTGAGACAGCTAGCCAGTGGCTGAGACAACTAGCCAGTGACTGAGGCAATTGCCAGTGAGTGAGACAGCTAGCCAACGACTGAAAAAGCTAGCCAGTGAATGACACAGCTAGCCAGTGACTGAGTCACTAGACAGTGACTGAGCCAGTGAACCTGTGATTGAGACAGCTAGCCATTGCAGAGGCAGCTAGCCAGTGACTGTGGCAGGTAGCCAGTGACTGAGACAGCTAGCCGTTAATTGAGACTGCTAGCCAGTGACTGAGACAGCTAGCCGGTGATTGTGACAGCTAGCCAATGACTGAGACAGCTAGCCGGTGAATGACACAGCTAGCCAGTGACTGAGTCAGCTAGACAGTGACTGCGCGAGTGAGCCTTTGATTGAGACAGCTAGCCTGTGACGGAGGTAGCTAGCCAGTGGCTGAGGCAGCTAGCCAGTGACTGAGACAGTTAGACATTAATTGAGACTGCTAGTCAGTGACTGAGACTGCTAGCCAGTGACTGATGCAGTTAGCCAGTGACTGAGGCAGCTAGACAGTGAATGAGCCAGTGAGCCTTTGATTGAGACAGCTAGTCAGTGACGGAGGTAGCTAGCCAGGGCTGTGGCAGCTAGCCAGTGACTGAGACAGTTAGCCACTAATTGAGACTGCTAGTCAGTGACTGAGACTGCTAGCCAGTGACTGATGCAGTTAGCCAGTGACTGAGGCCAGCTAGCTAGTGATTGAGACAGTTTGCCAGTGACTGAGACAATTAGACAGTGACTGAGACAGCTAGCCAGTGGATGAGATAACTATCCAGTAATTGAGAGAGCAAGGCAGTGAGTGAGGCAGCTAGCTAGTGATTGAGACAGCTAGCCAGTGACTGAGATAGCTTGCCAATGACTGAGACAGCTAGCCAGTGATTGAGAAAGCTAGCCAGTGACTGGGACAGCTAGCCAGTGGCTGAGACAGCTAGCCAGTGACTGAGGCAATTGCCAGTGAGTGAGACAGATAGCCAACGACTGAAATAGCTAGCCAGTGAATGACACAGCTAGCCAGTGACTGAGTCAGCTAAGCAGTGACTGAGCCAGTGAACCTGTGATTGAGACAGCTAACCATTGCAGAGGCATCTAGCCAGTGACTGTGGCAGGTAGCCAGTGACTGAGACAGCTAGCCATTAATTGAGACTGTTAGCCAGTGACTGAGACAGCTAGCCAGTGACTGTGGCAACTAGCCAGAGATTGAGACAGCTAGCCAGTAATTGAGACAGCGAGCCAGTTTCTGATTCAGCTATTCAGTAATTGAGACAGCTAGCCAGTGACTGATGCAATTAGTCAGTGACTGAGGCAGCTAGACAGTGATTGAGGCAATTAGACAGTGACTGAGACAGCTAGCCATTCGCTGAGACAGCTAGCCAGTGCTTGAGACAATTAGACAGTGACTGAGACAGCTAGCCAATGGCTGAGACAGCTAGCCAGTGACTGACATAGATAGCCAGTAATTGAGACAGCTAGCCAGTGACTGAGGCAGCTAGCCATTGATTGAGACAGCTAGCCAGTGACTGAGATAACTAGCCAATGACTGAGAAAGCTAGCCGGTGAATGACACAGCTAGCCAGTGACTGGGTCAGCTAGCCAGTGACTGAGCCCGTGAGCCGTTGATTGAGACAGCTAGCCAGTGACGGAGGCAGATAGCCAGTGGCTGTGGCAGCTAGCCAGTGACTGAGACAGATAGCGATTAATTGAGACTGCTAGACAGTGACTGAGACAGCTAGCCAGTGACTGAGGTAGCTAGCCAGTGTCTGAGACAGCTATTCAGTAATTGAGACAGCTAGTCAGCGACTGTGGCAGCTAGCCAGCGATTAAGACAGCTAGCCAGTAATTGAGACACGTAGCCAGTGGCTGAGACAGCTAGCCAGTGACTGACATAGATAGCCAGTAATTGAGACAGCTAGCCAGTGACTGAGGCAGCTAACCATTGATTGAGACAGCTAGCCAGTGACTGAGATAGCTAGCCAATGACTGAGACAGCTAGCCAGTGAATGACACAGCTAGCCAGTGACTGGGTCAGCATCCAGTGACTGAGCCAGTGAGCCGTTGATTGAGACAGCTAGCCAGTGATGGAGGCAGATAGCCAGTGGCTGTGGCAGCTAGCCAGGGACTGAGACAGCTAGCCATTAATTGAGACTGCTAGCCAGTGACTGAGACAGCTAGCCAGTGACTGAGATAGCTAGCCAGTGTCTGAGACAGCTATTCAGTAATTGAGACAGCTAGCCAGCGACTGTGGCAGCTAGCCAGCGATTAAGACAGCTAGCCACTAATTGAGTCAGCTAGCCAGAGTCTGAGACAGCTAGTCATTATTTGAGACAGCCAGCCAGTGACTGATGCAGTTATCCATTGACTGAGGCAGCTAGCTAGTGATTGAGACAGTTAGCCAGTGACTGGTGCAGCAAGCAGGTAAATGAAACAATTAGACAGTGCCTGTGACAGCTAGCCAGTGGCTGAGACAGCTAGCCAGTGACTGAGATAGCTAGCCAGTAATTGAGACAGCTAGCCAGTGTCTGAGGCAGCTAGCCTGTGATTGAGACAGCTAGCCAGTGACTGAGATAGCTAGCCAATGACTGAGATAGCTAGCCAGTGATTGAGACATTTAGTCATTGACTGGGACAGCTATCCACTGATTGAGACAGCTTGCCAGTGACGGAGGCATCAAGCCAGTGGCGTGGCAGGTAGCCAGAGACTGAGCCAGTTAGCCAATGAATGAGACAGCTAGCCAGTGACTGAGGCAGCTAGCCAGTGATTGAGACAACTAGACAGTGAGTGAGGCAGCTAGCCAGTGACTGAGAGAGCTAGCCAGTGACTGAGTCAGCAAGAACGTGACTGAGGCAGCTAGCCCATGATTGTGACAGCTATTCATTAATTGAGACAGCTAGCCTGTGACTGATGCGGATAGCCAGTGACTGAGGCAGCTAGCTAGTGATTGAGACAGTTAGCCAGTGACTGAGACAGCTAGCCAGTAATTGAGACAATTATACAGTGACCGAGACAGCTAGCCAGTGTCTGAGACAGCTAGCCAGTGACTCTGATAGCTAGCCAGTAATTGAGAGAGCTAGCTTGTGACTGAGGCAGCTAGCCAGTGATTGAGACAGCTAACCAGTGACTGAGATAGCTTGCCAATGGCTGAGACAGCTAGCCAGTGATTGAGACAGCTAGCCAGTGACTGGGACAGCTAGCCAGTGGCTGAGACAGGTAGCCAGTGACTGAGGCAGCTAGCCATATTTGAGACAACTAAACTGTGACTGAGACAGCTAGCCGTTGATTGAGACAGCTAGCCAGTGACTGAGATAGCATGCCAATGACTGAGACAGCCAGCCAGTGATTGTAGACAGCTAGCCGGTGATTGTGACAGCTATTCATTAATTGATACAGCTAGCCTGTGACTGATGCAGTTAGGCAATGACTGAGGCAGCTAGCTAGTGATTGAGGCAGCTAGCCAGTAATTGAGACAATTAGAGAGTGACTGAGACAGCTAGCCAGTGGCTGAGACAGCTAGCCAGTGATTGAGACAGCTAACCAGTGACTGAGATAGCTAGCCAATGACTGAGACAGCTAGCCAGTGATTGAGAGAGCTAGCCAGTGACTGGGACAGCGAGCCAGTGGCTGAGACTGCTAGCCAGTGACTGAGGCAGCTAGCCATATTTGAGACATCTAGACAGTGACTGAGACAGCTAGCCATTGATTGAGACAGCTAGCCAGTGTCTGGAACAGCTAGCCAGTGGCTGAGACTGCTAGCCAGTGACTGAGCCAACTAGCCAGTAACTGTGAAAGCTAACCAACGACTGAAAATGCTAGCCAGTGAATGACACAGCTAGCCAGTGACTGAGGCAGCTAGACAGTGACTTAGGCAGCTAGCCAGTGATTGTGACAGCTATTCATTAATTGAGACAGCTAGCCAGTGACTGATGCAGTTAGCCAATGACCGAGGCAGCTAGCTAGTGATTGAGACAGTAAGCCAGTGACTTAGGCAGCTAGCCAGTAATTGAGACATTTAGACAGTGACTGAGGCAGCTAGCCAGAGATTGTGACAGCTAGCCACTTTGTCAGACAGCTATCCAGTGATTGAGACAACTAGACAGTGCCTGAGGCAGCTAGCCAATGAGTGAGACAATTAGACAGTGACTGAGACAGCTAGCCAGTGGCTGAGACAGCTAACCAGTGACTGAGATAGCTAGCCAATAGCTGAGACAGCTAGCCAGTGATTGAGACAGGTAGCCAGTGACTGGGACAGCTAGCCTGTGGCTGAGACAGCTAGCCAGTGACTGAGGCAGCTAGACTGTGACTGGGACAGCTAGCCAGTGGCTGAGACAGCTAGCCAGTGACTGAGGCAGCTAGCCATATTTGAGACAACTGGACAGTGACTGGGACAGCTAGCCATTGATTGAGACAGCTAGCCAGTGTCTTGAACAGCTAGCCAGTGGCTGTGACAGCTAACCAGTGACTGAGCCAACTAGCCAATGAGTGTGAAAGCTACCAACGACTGAAAATGCTAGCCAGTGAATGACACAGCTAGCCAGTGACTTAGGCAGCTAGCCAGTGATTGTGACAGCTATTCATTAATTGAGACAGCTAGCCAGTGACTGATGCAGTTAGCCAATGACCGAGGCAGCTAGCTAGTGATTGAGACAGTTAGCCAGTGACTTAGGCAGCTAGCCAGTAACTGAGACATTTAGACAGTGACTGAGGCAGCTAGCCAGAGATTGTGACAGCTAGCCACTTTTTCAGACAGCTATCCAGTGCTTGAGACCGCTAGCCACTGATAGAGACAGCAAGCCAATGACTGAGGCAGCTATCCAGTGATTGAGACAACTAGACAATGCCTGAGGCAGCTAGCCAGTGAGTGAGACAGCTATTCATTAATTGAGACAGCTAGCCAGTGACTGATGCAGTTAGCCAATGACCAAGGCAGCTAGCTAGTGATTGAGACAGTTAGCCAGTGACTTAGGCAGCTAGCCAGTAATTGAGACATTTAGACAGTGACTGAGGCAGCTAGCCAGAGATTGTGACAGCTAGCCACTTTTTCAGACAGCTATCCAGTGATTGAGACCGTTAGCCACTGATAGAGAGAGCTAGCCAATGACTGAGGCAGCTATCCAGTGATTGAGACAACTAGACAATGCCTGAGGCAGCTAGCCAGTGAGTGAGACTGCTAGCCAGTGACTCAAACAGCTAGCCAGTGCCTGCGACAGCTAGCCAGTGTTAGAGACAGATAGCCAGTGACTGAGACAGCTATCCAGTGACTGACGCAACTAGCCAGTGAGTGAGACAGATAGTCAGTGACTGAGAGAGCTGGCCAATGACTGAGACAGCTAGCCGGCGAATGACACAGCTAGCCAGTGACTGAGTCAGCTAGTCAATGACTGAGCCAGTGACTGAGACAACTAGCCAGTGACAGAGGCAGTTTGCCAGTGACTGTGGCAGCCACCCAGTGACTGAGACAGCTAGCCATTAATTGAGACTGCTAGCCAGTGACTTATACAGCTAGCCAGTGATTGAGACAGCTAGCCAGTGACTGGGACAACTAGCCAGTGGCTGAGACAGCTAGACAGTGACTGAGTCAGTTAGACAGTGACTGAGACAGCGAGCCATTGATTGAGACTCCTAGCCAGTGACGGAGGCAGCAAGCCAGTGACTGGGCAGGTAGCCAGTGACTGAGACAGCTAGCCATTAATTGAGACTGCTAGCCAGTGACTGAGACAGCTAGCCAGTGACTGAGACAGCTAGCCAGTGATTGAGACAACTAGACAGTGACTGAGGCTGCTAGACACTGACTGACAAAGCTAGACAGTGACTGAGTCAGCTAGACAGTGACTGAGGCAGCTAGCCGGTGATTGTGACAGCTAGCCAATGACTGAGACAGCTAGCTGGTGAATGACACAGCTAGCCAATGACTGAGTCAGCTAGACAGTGAATGAGCCAGTGAGCCTTTGATTGAGACAGCTAGTCAGTGACGGAGGTAGCTAGCTAGGGCTGTGGCAGCTAGCCAGTGACTGAGACAGTTAGCCACTAATTGAGACTGCTAGTCAGTGACTGAGACTGCTAGCCAGTGACTGATGCAGTTAGCCAGTGACTGAGGCCAGCTAGCTAGTGATTGAGACAGTTTGCCAGTGACTGAGACAATTAGACAGTGACTGAGACAGCTAGCCAGTGGATGAGACAGCTATCCAGTGACTGAGATAGCTATCCAGTAATTGAGAGAGCAAGGCAGTGAGTGAGGCAGCTAGCCAGTGATTGAGATAGCTTGCCAATGACTGAGAAAGCTAGCCAGTGACTGGGACAGCTAGCCAGTGGCTGAGACAGCTAGCCAGTGACTGAGGCAATTGCCAGTGAGTGAGACAGATAGCCAACGACTGAAATAGCTTGCCAGTGAATGACACAGCTAGCCAGTGACTGAGTCAGCTAAGCAGTGACTGAGCCAGTGAACCTGTGATTGAGACAGCTAACCATTGCAGAGGCATCTAGCCAGTGACTGTGGCAGGTAGTCAGTGACTGAGACAGCTAGCCATTAATTGAGACTGTTAGCCAGTGACTGAGACAGCTAGCCAGTGACTGTGGCAACTAGCCAGAGATTGAGACAGCTAGCCAGTAATTGAGACAGCGAGCCAGTTTCTGATTCAGCTATTCAGTAATTGAGACAGCTAGCCAGTGACTGATGCAATTAGTCAGTGACTGAGGCAGCTAGCCAGTGATTGAGGAAATTAGACAGTGACTGAGACAGCTAGCCATTCGCTGAGACAGCTAGCCAGTGCTTGAGACAATTAGACAGTGACTGAGACAGCTAGCCAGTGGCTGAGACAGCTAGCCAGTGACTGACATAGATAGCCGGTGATTGAGACAGCTAGCCAGTGACTGAGATAGCTAGCCAATGACAGAGACAGCTAGCCGGTGAATGACACAGCTAGCCAGTGACTGGGTCAGCTAGCCAGTGACTGAGCCAGTGTGCCATTGATTGAGACAGCTAGCCAGTGACGGAGGCAGCTAGCCAGTGGCTGTGGCAGCTAGCCAGTGACTGAGACAGCTAGCCATTAATTGAGACTGCTAGCCAGTGACTTAGACAGCTAGCCAGTGACTGAGATAGCTAGTTAGTGTCTGAGACAGCTATTCACTAATTGAGACAGCTAGCCAGCGACTGTGGCAGCTAGCCAGCGGTTAAGACAACTGACCAGTATTGAGACAGCTAGCCAGTGTCTGAGATAGCTAGTCAGTAATTGAAACAGCTAGCCAGTGACTGATGCAGTTATCCATTGACTGAGGCAGCTAGCTAGTGATTGAGACAGTTAGCCAGTGACTGGTGCAGCTAGCCAGTAAATGAGACAATTAGACAGTGCCTGTGACAGCTAGCCAGTGGCTGAGACAGCTAGCCAGTGACTGAGATACCTAGCCAGTTATTGAGACAGCTAGCCAGTGTCTGAGGCAGCTAGCCAGTGATTGAGACAGCTAGCCAGTGACTGAGATAGCTAGCCAATGACTGAGACAGCTAGCCAGTGATTGAGACAGTAAGTCAGTGACTGGGACAGCTATCCACTGATTGAGACAGCTTGCCAGTGACGGAGGCATCACGCCAGTGGCGTGGCAGCTAGCCAGTGACTGAGCCAGCTAGCCAATGAATGGGACAGCTAGCCAGTGACTGAGGCAGCTAGCCAGTGATTGAGACAACTAGACAGTGACTGAGGCAGCTAGCCAGTGAGTGAGACAGCTAGCTAATGACTGAGTCAGCTAGACAGTGACTGAGGCAGCTAGCCGGTGATTGTGACAGCTATTCATTAATTGAGACAGCTAGCCTGTGACTGATGTGGTTAGCCAGTGACCGAGGCAGCTAGCTAGTGATTGAGACAGTTAGCCAGTGACTGAGGCAGCTAGCCATATTTGAGACAACTAGACAGTGACTGAAACAGCTAGCCATTGATTGAGACAGGTAGCCAGTGACTGAGATAGCATGCCAATGACTGAGACAGCCAGCCAGTGATTGTGGACAGCTAGCCGTTGATTGTGACAGCTATTCATTTATTGATACAGCTAGCCTGTGACTGATGCAGTTAGGCAATGACTGAGGCAGCTAGCTAGTGATTGAGGCAGCTAGCCAGTAATTGAGACAATTAGAGAGTGATTGAGACAGCTAACCAGTGACTGAGATAGCTAGCCAATGACTGGGACAGCTAGCCAGTGATTGAGAGAGCTAGCCAGTGACTGGGACAGCGAGCCAGTGGCTGAGACTGCTAGCCAGTGACTGAGGCAGCTAGCCATATTTGAGACAACTAAACAGTGACTGAGACAGCTAGCCATTGATTGAGACAGCTAGCCAGTGTCTGGCACAGCTAGCCAGTGGCTGAGACTGCTAGCCAGTGACTGAGCCAACTAGCCAGTAACTGTGAAAGCTAACCAACGACTGAAAATGCTAGCCAGTGAATGACACAGCTAGCCAGTGACTGAGGCAGCTAGACAGTGACTTAGGCAGCTAGCCAGTGATTGTGACAGCTATTCATTAATTGAGACAGCTAGCCAGTGACTGATGCAGTTAGCCAATGACCGAGGCAGCTAGCTAGTGATTGAGACAGTAAGCCAGTGACTTAGGCAGCTAGCCAGTAATTGAGACATTTAGACAGTGACTGAGGCAGCTAGCTAGAGATTGTGACAGCTAGCCACTTTTTCAGACAGCTATCCAGTGTTTGAGACCGCTAGTCACTGAAAGAGACAGCTAGCCAATGACTGAGGCAGCTATCCAGTGATTGAGACAACTAGACATTGTCTGAGGCAGCTAGCCAGTGAGTGAGACAGCTAGCCAGTGACTGAAACAGCTAGCCAGTGCCTGCGACAGCTAGCCAGTGTTAGAGACAGTTAGCCAGTGACTGAGGCAGCTAGCTAGTGATTGAGGCAGCTAGCCAGTAATTGAGACAATTAGAGAGTGACTGAGACAGATAGCCAGTGGCTGAGACAGCTAGCCAGTGACGGAGATAGCTAGCCAGTAAATGAGCCAGCTAGCCAGTGACTGAGGCAGCTAGCCAGTGATTGTCACAGCTAACCAGTGACTGAGATAGCTAGCCAATGACTGAGACAGCTAGCCAGTGATTGAGACAGCGAGCCAGTGACTGGGACAGCGAGCCAGTGGCTGAGACATTTAGCCAGTGACTGAGGCAGCTAGCCATATTTGAGACAACTAGACAGTGACTGAGACAGCTAGCCATTGTTTGAGACAGCTAGCCAGTGTCTGGAACAGCTAGCCAGTGGCTTAGACAGCTAGCCAGTGACTGCGCCAACTAGCCAGTGACTGAGAAAGCTAACCAACGACTGAAAATGTTAGCCAGTGAATGACACAGCTAGCAAGTGTCTGCGGCAGCTAGACAGTGACTTAGGCAGCTAGCCAGTGTTTGTGACAGCTTTTCATTAATTGAGACAGCTAGCCAGTGACTGATGCAGTTAGCCAATGACCGAGGCAGCTAGCCAGTGATTGAGACAGTTAGCCAGTGACTTAGGCAACTAGCCAGTAATTGAGACATTTAGACAGTGACTGAGGCAGCCAGCCAGAGATTGTGACAGCTAGCCACTTTTTCAGACAGCTATCCAGTGATTGAGACCGCTAGCCACTGATAGAGACAGCTAGCCAATGACTGAGGCTGCTATCCAGTGATTGAGACAGCTAGACAGTGACTGAGATAGCTAGCCAATGACTGAGACAGCTAGCCAGTGATTGAAACAACTAGACATTGACTGGGACAGCTAGCCAGTGGCTGAGACAGCTAGCCAGTGACTGAGGCAATTGCCAGTGAGTGAGACAGCGAGACAACGACTGAAAAAGCTATCCAGTGAATGACACAGCTAGCCAGTGACTGAGTCACTAGACAGTGACTGAGCCAGTGAACCTGTGATTGAGACAGCTAGCCATTGCAGAGGCAGCTAGCCAGTGACTGTGGCAGGTAGCCAGTGACTGAGACAGCTAGCCATTAATTGAGACTGCTAGCCAGTGACTGAGACAGCTAGCCAGTGACTGTGGCAACTAGCCAGAGATTGAGAGAGCTAGCCAGTAATTGAGACAGCGAGCCAGTTTCTGAGACAGCTATTCAGTATTTGAGACAGCTAGCCAGTGACTGATGCAATTAGTCAGTGACTGAGGCAGCTAGCCAGTGATTGAGACAGCTAGCCAGTGTCTGAGATAGCTAGTCAGTAATTGAAACAGCTAGCCAGTGACTGATGCAGTTATCCATTGACTGAGGCCGCTAGCTAGTGATTGAGACAGTTAGCCAGTGACTGGTGCAGCTAGCCAGTAAATGAGACAATTAGACAGTGCCTGTGACAGCTAGCCAGTGGCTGAGATAGCTAGCCAGTGACTGAGATAGCTAGCCAGTTATTGAGACAGCTAGCCAGTGTCTGAGGCAACTAGCCAGTGATTGAGACAGCTAGCCATTGACTGAGATAGCTAGCCAATGACTGAGACAGCTAGCCAGTGATTGAGACAGTAAGTCAGTGACTGGGACAGCTATCCACTGATTGAGACAGCTTGCCAGTGACGGAGGCATCAAGCCAGTGGCGTGGCAGCTAGCCAGAGACTGAGCCAGCTAGCCAATGAATGGGACAGCTAGCCAGTGACTGAGGCAGCTAGCCAGTGACTGAGACAACTAGACAGTGACTGAGGCAGCTAGCCAGTGACTGAGACAGCTAGCCAATGACTGAGCCAGCTAGAGAGTGACTGAGGCAGCTAGCCAGTGATTGTGACAGCTATTCATTAATTGAGACAGCTAGCCTGTGACTGATGCAGTTAGTCAATGACTGAGGCAGCTAGCTAGTGATTGAGGCAGCTAGCCAGTAATTGAGACAATTAGAGAGTGACTGAGACAGATAGCCAGTGGCTGAGACAGCTAGCCAGTGACGGAGATAGCTAGCCAGTAAATGAGCCAGCTAGCCAGTGACTGAGGCAGCTAGCCAGTGATTGACACAGCTAACCAGTGACTGAGATAGCTAGCCAATGACTGAGACAGCTAGCCAGTGATTGAGACAGCGAGCCAGTGACTGGGACAGCTCGCCAGTGGCTGAGACATTTAGCCAGTGACTGAGGCAGCTAGCCATATTTGAGACAACTAGACAGTGACTGAGACAGCTAGCCATTGATTGAGACAGCTAGCCAGTGTCTGGAACAGCTAGCCAGTGGCTTAGACAGCTAGCCAGTGACTGTGCCAACTAGCCAGTGACTGAGAAAGCTAACCAATGACTGAAAATGCTAGCCAGTGAATGACACAGCTAGCAAGTGTCTGCGGCAGCTAGGCAGTGACCTACGCAGCTAGCCAGTGATTGTGACAGCTTTTCATTAATTGAGACAGCTAGCCAGTGACTGATGCAGTTAGCCAATGACCGAGGCAGCTAGCCAGTGATTGAGACAGTTAACCAGTGACTTAGGCAACTAGCCAGTAATTGAGACATTTAGACAGTGACTGAGGCAGCTAGCCAGAGATTGTGACAGCTAGCCACTTTTTCAGACAGCTATCCAGTGTTTGAGACTGCTAGCCACTGATAGAGCCAGCTAGCCAATGACTGAGGCTGCTATCCAGTGATTGAGACAACTAGACAGTGCCTGAGGCAGCTAGCCAGTGACTGAGACGGCTAACCAGTGACTGAAACAGCTAGCCAGTGCCTGCGACAGCTGGCCAAATTTAGAGACAGCTAGCCAGTGACTGAGACAGCTATCCAGTGACTGAGGCAACTAGCCAGTGAGCGAGACAGCTAGCCAGTGACTGAGAGAGCTGGCCAGTGATTGAGACAGCTAGACAGTGACCAAGGCTGCTAGACATTGACTGACACAGCTAGCCAGTGATTGAGACAATTAGACAGTGACTGAGAGAGCTAGCCAGTGGCTGAGACAGCTAGCCAGTGACTGAGATAGCTATCCAGTAATTGAGACAGCTAGCTAGTGAATGAGGCAGCTAGCCAGTGATTGAGATAGCTAGCCAGTGACTGAGATAGCTAGCCAATGACTGAGACAGCTAGCCAGCGAATGACACAGCTAGCCAGTGACTGAGATAGCTATCCAGTAATTGAGACAGCTAGCTAGTGAATGAGGCAGCTAGCCAGTGATTGAGATAGCTAGCCAGTGACTGAGATAGCTAGCCAATGACTGAGACAGCTAGCCAGCGAATGAAACAGCTAGCCAGTGACTGAGTCAGCTAGTCAATGACTGAGCTAGTGACTGAGACAACTAGCCAGTGACAGAGGCAGCTTGCCAATGACTGTGGCAGCTAGCCAGTGACTGAGACAGCTAGTCATTAATTGAGAGTGCTAGCCAGTGACTGATACAGCTAGCCAGTGATTGAGACAACTAGCCAGTGACTGGTTCAGCTAGCCAGTGGCTGAGACAGCTAGACAGTGACTGAGTCAGTTAGACAGTGACTGAGACAGCGAGCCATTGATTGAGACTGCTAGCCAGTGACGGAGGCAGTAAGCCAGTGACTGGGCAGGTAGCCAGTAACTGAGACAGCTAGCCGGTGACTGAGACAGCCAGCCAGTGACTGAGACATCTAGCCAGTGATTGAGACAACTAGACAGTGACTGAGGCTGCTAAACACTGACTGACACAGCTAGCCAGTGACTGAGTCAGCTAGACCGTGACTGAGGCAGCTAGCCGGTGATTGTGACAGCTAGCCAATGACTGAGACAGCTAGCCGGTGAATGACACAGCTAGCCAGTGACTGAGTCAGCTTGACAGTGACTGAGCCAGTGAGCCTTTGATTGAGACAGCTAGCCAGTGACGGAGGTAGCTAGCCAGTGGCTGTGGCAGCTAGCCAGTGACTGAGACAGTTAGCCATTAATTGAGACTGCTATCCAGTGACTGAGATAGCTAGCCAGTAATTGAGACAGCTAGCCAATGAGTGAGGCAGCTAGCCAGTGATTGAGACAGCTAGCCAGTGACTGAGATAGCTAGCCAATGACTGAGACAGCTAGCCAGTGATTGAGAGAGCTATTCAGTAATTAAGACAGCGAGGAAGTGACTGATACAATTAGTCAGTGACTGAGGCAGCTAGCCAGTGATTGAGGCAATTAGACAGTGACTGAGACAGCTAGCCATTCGCTGAGACAGCTAGCCAGTGCTTGAGACAACTGGACAGTGACTGAGGCTGCTAGACATTGACTGACACAGCTAGCCAGTGCTTGAGACAATTAGACAGTGACTGAGACAGCTAGCCAGTGGCTGAGACAGCTAGCCAGTGACTGACATAGATAGCCAGTAATTGAGACAGCTAGACATTGACTGAGCCAGTGAGCCTTTGATTGAGACAGCTAGCCAGTGACGGAGGTAGCTAGCCGGTGATTGTGACAGCTAGCCAATGACTGAGACAGCTTGCCGGTGAATGACACAGCTAGCCAGTGACTGAGTCAGCTAGACAGTGACTGAGCATTTGAGCCTTTGATTGAGACAGCTAGCCAGTGACAGAGGTAGCTAGCCACTGGCTGTGGCAGCTAGCCAGTGACTGAGACAGCTAGCCATTAATTGAGACTGCTAGCCAGTGACTAAGACAGCTAGCCAGTGACTGAGATATCTAGCCAGTGTCTGAGACAGCTATTCAGTAATTGAGACAGCTAGCCAGCGACTGTGGCAGCTAGCCAGCGATTAAGACAGCTAGCCAGTAATTGAGACAGCTAGCCAGTGTATGAGACAGCTAGTCAGTAATTGAGACAGCTAGCCAGTGACTGATGCAGTTATCCATTGACTGAGGCAGCTAGCTAGTGATTGAGACAGTTAGCCAGTGACTGGTGCAGCTAGCCAGTAAATGAGACAATGAGACATTGCCTGTGACAGCTAGCCAGTGGCTGAGACAGCTAGCCAGTGACTGAGATAGCTATCCAGTAATTGAGACAGCTAGCCAGTGTCTGAGGCAGCTAGCCTGTGATTGAGACAGCTAGCCAGTGACTGAGATAGCTAGCCAATGACTGAGACAGCTAGCCAGTGATTGAGACAGTAAGTCAGTGACTGGGACAGCTATCCACTGATTGAGACAGCTTGCCAGTGACGGAGGCATCAAGCCAGTGGCGTAGCAGGTAGCCAGAGACTGAGCCAGCTAGCCAATGAATGAGACAGCTAGCAAGTGACTGAGGCAGCTAACCAGTGATTGAGACAACTAGACAGTGACTGAGGAAGCTAACCAGTGACTGGGACAGCTAGCCAGTGACTGATTCAGCTAGACAGTGACTGAGGCAGCTAGCCGGTGATTGTGACAGCTATTCATTAATTGATACAGCTAGCCTGTGACTGATGCGGTTAGCCAGTGACTGAGGCAGCTAGCTAGTGATTGAGACAGTTAGCCAGTGACTGAGACAGCTAGCCAGTAATGGGGACAATTAGACACTGACTGATACAGCTAGCCAGTGTCTGAGACAGCTAGCCAGTGAATGAGATAGCTAGCCAGTAATTGAGACAGCTAGCTTGTGACTGAGGCAGCTAGCCAGTGATTGGGCCAGCTAACCAGTGACTGAGATAGCTAGCCAATGGCTGAGACAGCTAGCCAGTGACTGGGACAGCTAGCCAGTGGCTGAGACAGCTAGCCAGTGTCTGAGACAGCTATTCAGTAATTGAGACAGCTAGCCAGTGACTGAAGCAGTTAGCCAGTGACTGAGGCAGCTAGCTAGTCATTGAGTCAGTTAGCCAGTGACTGAGGCAGCTAGCCAGTGATTGTGACAAATAGACAGTGGCTGAGACAGCAAGCCATTCGCTGAGAAAGCTAGCCAGTGACTGAGACAGCAAGCCAGTGATTGAGACAGCTAGCCAGTGACTGAGGCTGCTAGACATTGACTGAGACAGCTAGCCATTGACTGAGTCAGCTAGACAGTGACTGAGGCATCTAGCCAGTGATTGTGACAGCTATTCATTAATTGAGACAGCTTGCCTGTGACTGATGCAGTTAACCAATGACTGAGGCAGCTAGCTAGTGATTGAGGCAGGTAACCAGTAATTGAGACAATTAGACAGTGATTGAGACAGCTGGCCAGTCGCTGAGACAGATAGCCAGTGACTGAGACAGCTAGCCAGTGACTGAGGCAGCTAGCCAGTGATTGAGACAGCTAGCCAGTGATTGAGTGAGCTAGCCAGTGACTGGGACAGCTAGCCAGTGGCTGAGACAGCTAGCCAGTCACTGAGGCAGCTAGCCATATTTTAGACAACTAGACAGTGTCTGAGACAGCTAGCCATTGATTGTAGACAGCTAGCCAGTGTCTGGAACAGCTAGCCAGTGGCTGAGACAGCTAGCCAGTGACTGAGCCAACTAGCCAGTGACTGAGACAGCTAACCAACGACTGAAAATGCTAGCCAGTGAATGACACAGCTAGCCAGTGACTGAGGCAGCTAGACAGTGACTTAGGCATCTAGCCAGTGATTGTGACAGCTATTCATTAATTGAGACAGCTAGCCAGTGACTGATGCAGTTAGCCAATGACTGAGGCAGCTAGCTTTTGATTGCGAAAGTTAGCCAGTGACTTAGGCAGCTAGCCAGTAATTGAGACATTTAGACATTGACTGAGGCAGCTAGCCAGAGTTTGTGACAGCTAGCCACTTTTTCATACAGCTATCCAGTGATTGAGACCGCTAGCCACTGATAGAGACAGCTAGCCAATGACTGAGGCAGCTATCCAGTGATTGAGACAACTAGATAGTGCCTGAGGCAGCTAGCCAGTGAGTGAGACAGCTAGCCAGTGACTCAAACAGCTAGCCAGTGCCTGCGACAGCTAGCCAATGTTAGAGACAGATAGCCAGTGACTGAGACAGCTATCTAGTGACTGAGGCCACTAGCCAATGATTGGGTCAGCTAGCCAGTGACTGAGTCAGCTAGACAGTGACTGAGGTATCTAGCCGGTGATTGAGACAGCGAGCCAGTGATTCAGACTGCTATCCAGTGTTTGAGACAGAAAGTCAGTGATGGATGCAGCTAGCCAGTGACTATGGCAGCTACCCAGTGACTGAGACAGCTAGCCAATATTTGAGACTGCTAAGCAGTGTCTGAGAAAGCTATTCAGTAATTGAGAGAGCTAGCCATTGACTAAAGCAGTTAGCCAGTGACTGAGGCAGCTAGCTAGTGATTGAGACAGATAGCCAGTGACTGAGGCAGCCAACCAGTGATTGAGACAATTAGACAATGACTGAGACAGCTAGCCATTCGCTGAGACAGCTAGCCAGTGAGTGAGACAGCTAGCCAGTGATTGAGACAACTGGACAGTGGCTGAGGCAGCTAACCGGTGATTGTGACAGCTATTCATTAATTGAGACAACTATCCTGTGACTGATGCAGTTAGCCAGTGACTGAAGCAGCTAGCTAGTGATTAAGACAGTTAGCCAGTAATTGAGACAATTAGACAGTGTATGAGACAGCTTGCCAGTGGCTGAGACAGCTAGCCAGTGACTGAGATAGCTAGCCAGTAATTGAGACAGCTGACCTGTGACTGAGGCAGCTAGCCAGTGATTGAGACAGCTAGCCAGTGACTGAGCTAGCTAGCCAATGACTGAGACAGCTCGCCAGTGATTGAGACAGCAAGCCTGTGACTGGGACAGCTAGCCAGTGACTGAGGCAACTAGCCAGTAAATGAGACAGCTAAACAACGACTGAAAAAGCTAGCCAGTGAATGACACAGCTAGCCAGTGACTGAGTCAGCTAGACAATGACTGAGCCAGCGAGCCGGTGATTAAGACTGCTAGCCAGTGATGGAGGAAGCTAGCCAGTGACTGTGTTCGGTAGCCAGTGACTGAGACAGCTAGACATTAATTGAGACTGCTAGCCAGTGACTGAGACAGCTAGCCAGTGACTGTGGCAGCTAGCTAGAGATTGAGAAAGCTAGCCAGTAATTGAGACATCTAGCCAGTGTCTGAGACAGCTTTTCAGTAATAGAGACAGCTTGCCAGTGACTGATGCAGTTAGCCATTGACTGAGGCAGCTAGCTAGTGATTGAGACAGTTAGCCAGTGACTGAGGCAGCGAGCCAGTGATTGAGACAATTAGACAGTGATTGAGACAGCTAGCCATTCGCTGAGACAGCTAGCCAGTGACTGAGAAAGCTAGCCAGTGATTGAGACAACTAGACAGTGACTGAGGCTGCTAGACATTGACTGACACAGCTAGCCAGTGATTGAGACAATTAGACAGTGACTGAGACAGCTAGCCTGTGGCTGAGAGAGCTAGCCAGTGACTGAGATAGCTAGCCAGTAATTGAGACAGCTAGCCAGTGACTGAGGCAGCTAGCCAGTGATTGAGACTGCTAGCCAGTGACTGAAATAGCTAGCCAATGACAGAGACAGCTAGCCAGTGATTGTGAGAGCTAGCCAGTGACTGGGACAGCTAGCCAGTGGCTGCGAGAGCCAGCCAGTGACTGAGGCAACTAGCCAGTGACTGAGACAGCTAACCAACGACTTAAAAAGCTAGCCAGTGAATGACACAGCTAACCAGTGACTGAGTCAGCTAGAAAATGACTGAACAGTGAGCTGGAGTTTTTGACAGCTAGCCAGTGACAGAGGCAGCTAGGCATTGACTGTGGCAGCTAGCCAGTGACTGAGACAGCTAGCCATTAATAGAGACTGCCAGCCAATGACTGAGACAGCTAGACAGTGACTGTGGCAGCTAGCCAGCGATTGAGACAGCTAGCCAGAAATTGAGACTGCTAGCCAGTGTCTGAGACAGCTATTCAGTAATTGAGACAGCTAGCCAGTGACTGATGCAGTTAGCCAGTGACTGAGGCAGCTAGCTAGTGATTGAGATAGCTAGCCAGTGACTGAGGCAGCTAGCCAGTAATTGAGACAATTAGACAGTGGCTGAGACAGATAGCCAGTGGCTGAGATAGCTAGCCAGTGACTGAGATAGCTAGCCAGTAATTGAGACAGCTAACCAGTAACTGAGATAGCTAGCCAATGACTGGGCTAGCTAGCCAATGACTGAGACAGCTAGCCCGTGACTGAGTCAGCTGGACAGTGACTGAGCCAGCGAGCCGGTGAATGAGACAGCTAGCCAGTGACGGAGGCAGATAGCCAGTGACTGTGGCAAGAAGCCAGTGACTGAGACAGCTAGCCATTAATTGAGACTGCTAGCCAGTGACTGAGAGAGCTAGCCAGTGACTTTGGCAGCTAGCCAGAGAATGAGACAGCTAGCCAGTAATTGAGACAGCTAGCCAGTGTCTGAGACAGCTATTCAGTAATTGAGACAGCTAGCCAGTGACTGATGCAGTTAGCCAGTGACTGAGGCAGCTAGCTAGTGATTGAGACAGTTAGCCAGTGACTGAGGCAGCTAGCCAGTCGTTGAGAAAATTAGACAGTGACTGAGACAGCTAGGCATTCGCTGAGACAGCTAGCCAGTGACTGAGACAGCTAGCCAGTGATTGAGACAACTAGACAGTGACTGAGGCTGCTAGACATTGACGGACACAGCTGGCCAGTGACTGAGTCAGCTAGACAGTGACTGAGGCAGCTAGCTGGTGATTGTAACAGCTATTCATTAATTGAGACAGCTAGCCTGTGACTGATGCAGTTAGCCAGTGACTGAGGCAGCTAGCTAGTAATTGAGACATTTAGCCAGTGACTGAGACCGCTAGCCAGTAATTGAGACAATTAGACAGTGACTGAAAC
The DNA here is from genome assembly GCF_017639515.1 of Carcharodon carcharias. Taxonomy (NCBI): domain Eukaryota; kingdom Metazoa; phylum Chordata; class Chondrichthyes; order Lamniformes; family Lamnidae; genus Carcharodon; species Carcharodon carcharias. The sequence continues at coordinate 15,554,086 of NC_054485.1, forward strand.
AGCTAGCCATTGATTGAGACAGCTAGCCAGTGACTGAGATAGCTAGCCAATGACTGAGACAGGTAGCCAGTGATTGAGACAGCTAGCCTTTGACTGGGAAAGCTAACCATTGGCTGAGACAGCTAGCCAGTGACTGAGGCAACTAGCCAGTGACTGAGACAGCTAACTAACTACTGAAAAATCTAGGCTGAGAATGACTCAGCTAGCCAGTGACTGAGACAGCAAGACAGTGACTGAGACAGCTAGCCAGTGACTGCGGCAGCTAGCCAGCGATTGAGACAGCTAGCCAGTAATTGAGACAGCTATCCAATGTCTGTGACTGCTATTCAGTAATTGAGACAGCTAGCCAGTGAGTGATGCAGTTAGCCAGTGACAGAGTCAGCTAGCCTGTGATTGAGACAACTAGACAGTGACTGAGACAGCTAGCCATTCGCTGAGACAGCTAGTCAGTGACTGAGAGAGCTGGCCAGTGATTGAGACAGCTAGTCAGTGACTGAGGCTGCTAGACATGGACGTACACAGCTAGCCAGTGACTGAGTCAGCTTGACAGTGACTGAGGCAGCTAGCTGGTGATTGTGACAGCTATTCATTAATTGAGACAGCTAGCCTGTGACTGATGCAGTTAGCCAGTGTCTGAGGCAGCTAGCTATTAATTGAGACATTTAGCCAGTGACTGAGACAGCTAGCCAGTAATTGAGACAATTAGACAGTGACTGAAACAGCTAGCCATTGATTGAGACAGCTAGCCAGTGACTGAGATAGCTAGCCAATGACTGAGACAGGTAGCCAGTGATTGAGACAGCTAGCCAGTGACTGGGAAAGCTAACCATTGGCTGAGACAGCTAGCCAGTGACTGAGGCAACTAGGCAGTGACTGAGACAGCTAACCAACGACTGAAAAAGCTAGCCAGTGAATGACTCAGCTAGCCAGTGACTGAGACAGCTAGCCAGTGACTGAGATAGCTAGCCAATGACTGAGATAGGTAGCCAGTGATTGAGACAGCTAGCCAGTGACTGAGACAGCTAGCCAGTGATTGAGACAACTAGACAGTGACTGAGGCTGCTAGACATTGACGGACACAGCTGGCCAGTGACTAAGTCAGCTAGACAGTGACTGAGGCAGCTAGCTGGTGATTGTGACAGCTATTCATTAATTGAGACAGCTAGCCTTTGACTGATGCAGTTAGCCAGTGACTGAGGCAGCTAGCTAGTAATTGAGACATTTAGCCAGTGACTGAGACAGCAAGCCAGTAATTGAGACAGCTAGCCAGTGACTGAGATAGCTAGCCAATGACTGAGACAGGTAGCCTGTGATTGAGACAGCTAGCCAGTGACTGGGAAAGCTAACCATTGGCTGAGACAGCTAGCCAGAGACTGAGGCAACTAGCCAGTGACTGAGACAGCTAACCAACGACTGAAAAAGCTAGCCAGTGAATTACTCAGCTAGCCAGTGACTGAGACAGCTAGACAGTGACTGAGCCAGCGAACCAGAGATTCAGACAGCTAGCCAGTGACAGAGGCAGCTAGTAAGTTAGTATGGCAGGTATCCAGTGACTGAGACAGCTAGCCATTAATTGAGACTGCTAGCCAGTGACTGAGAAAGCTAGCCAGTGACTGTGGCAGCTAGCCGGTGATTGTGACAGCTAGCCAATGACTGAGGCAGCTAGCCGGTGAATGACACAGCTAGCCAGTGACTGAGTCAGCTAGACAGTGACTGAGCCAATGAGCCTTTGATTGAGACAGCTAGCCAATGACGGAGGTAGCTAGCCAGTGGCTGTGGCAGCTAGCCAGTGACTGAGACAGTTAGCCATTAATTGAGACTGCTAGTCAGTGACTGAGAATGCTAGCCAGTGACTGATGCAGTTAGCCAGTGACTGAGGCCAGCTAGCTAGTGGATGAGACAGCTATCCAGTGACTGAGATAGCTAGCAAGTAATTGAGACAGCTAGCCAGTGACGGAGGCAGCTAGCCAGTGGCTGTGGCAGCTAGCCAGTGACTGAGACAGTTAGCCATTAATTGAGACTGCTAGTCAGTGACTGAGACTGCTAGCCAGTGACTGATGCAGTTAGCCAGTGACTGAGGCCAGCTAGCTAGTGGATGAGACAGCTATCCAGTGACTGAGATAGCTAGCAAGTAATTGAGACAGCTAGCCAGTGACTGAGGCAGCTAGCCAGTGATTGAGACAGCTAGCCAGTGACTGAGCTAGCTAGCCAATGACTGAGACAGCTAGCCAGTGATTGAGACAGCTAGCCAGTGACTGGGACAGCAAGCAAGTGGCTGAGACAGCTAGCCAGTGACTGAGGCAATTGCCAATGAGTGAGACATCTAGCCAACGACTGAGAAAGCAAGCCAGTGAATGACACAGCTAGCCAGTGACTGAGTCAGCTAGACAGTGACTGAGCCAGTAAACCTGTGATTGAGACAGCTAGCCATTGCAGAGGCAGCTAGCCAGTGACTGTGGCAGGTAGTCAGTGACTGAGACAGCTAGCCATTAATTGAGACTTTAGCCAGTGACTGAGACAGCTAGCCAGTGACTGTGGCAACTAGCCAGAGATTTAGACAGCTAGCCAGTAATTGAGACAGCTAGCCAATGTCTGAGACAGCTATTCAGTAATTGAGACAGCTAGCCAGTGACTGATGCAATTAGTCAGTGACTGAGGCAACTAGCCAGTGATTGAGGCAATTAGACAGTGACTGAGACAGCTAGCCATTCGCTGTGACAGCTAGCCAGTGCTTGAGACAACTAGACAGTGACTGAGGCTGTTAGACATTGACTGACAAAGCTAGCCAGTGATTGAGACAATTAGACAGTGACTGAGACAGCTAGCCAGTGGCTGAGACAGCTAGCCAGTGACTGACATAGATAGCCAGTAATTGAGACAGCTAGCCAGTGACTGAGGCAGCTTGCCAGTGATTGAGAAAGCTAGCCAGTGACTGAGATAGCTAGCCAATGACTGAGACAGCTAGCCGATGAATGACACATCTAGCCAGTGACTGGGTCAGCTAGCCAGTGACTGAGCCAGTCAGCCATTGATTGAGACAGCTAGCCAGTGACGGAGGCAGCTAGCCAGTCTCTGTGGCAGCTAGCCAGTGACTGAGACAGCTAGCCATTAATTGAGACTGCTAGCCAGTGACTTAGACAGCTAGACAGTGACTGAGATAGCTAGCCAGTGTCTGAGACAGCTATTCAGTAATTGAAACAGCTAGCCAGCGACTGTGGCAGCTAGCCAGCGATTAAGACAGCTAGCCAGTGTCTGAGACAGCTGGCTTGTGATTGAAACAGTTAGCCAGCGACTGAGACAGCTAGCCAGTAAATGAGACAATTAGACAGTGACTGAGACAGCTAGCCAATGTCTGAGACAGCTAGCCAGTGACTGAGATAGCTAGCCATTAATTGAGACAGCTAGCCAGTGACTGAGGCAGCTAGCCAGTGATTGGTACAGCTAACCAGTGACTGAGATAGCTAGCCAATGACTGAGACAGCTAGCCAGTGATTGAGGCAGCTAGCCAGTAACTGGGACAGCTAGCCAGTGGCTGAGACAGCTAGCCAGTGACTGAGGCAGCTAGCCATATTTGAGACAACTAGACAGTGACTGAGACAGCTAGCCATTGATTGAGACAGGTAGCCAGTGACTGAGATAGCAAGCCAATGACTGAGACAGCTAGCCAGTGATTGTAGACAGCTACCCAGTGACTGGAACAGCTAGCCAATGGCTGAGACAGCTAGCCAGTGACTGAGGCAACTAGCCAGTGACTGAGAAAGCTAACCAATGACTGAAAAAGCTAGCCAGTGAATGACACAGCTAGCCAGTGACTGAGGCAGCTAGACAGTGACTTAGGCAGTTAGCCAGTGATTGTGACAGCTATTCATGAATTGAGACAGCTAGCCAGTGACTGATGCAGTTAGCCAATGACTGATGCAGCTAGCTAGTGATTGAGACAGTTAGCCAGTGAGTTAGGCAGCTAGCCAGTAATTGAGAAAATTAGACAGTGACTGTGGCAGCTAGCCAGAGATTGTGACAGCTAGCCATTTTTTCAGTCAGCTATCCAGTGATTGAGACCGCTAGCCACTCATAGAGACAGTTAGCCAATGACTGAGGCAGCTATTAGGTGATTGAGACAACTATACAGTACCTGAGGCAGCTAGCCAGTGAGTGAGACAGCTAGCCAGTGGTTGAGACAGCTGGCAATTGCCTGCGACAGCTAGCCAGTGGCCGAGGCAGCTAACAAGTGACTGAGATAGGTAGCCAATGACTGAGACAGCTAGCCAGTGTTAGAGACAGATAGCCAGTGACTGAGACAGCTATGCAGTGACTGAGGCAACTAGCTAGTGATTGAGACAGCTAGCCAGTGACTGAGTCAGCTAGACAGTGACTGAGGTATCTAGCCGGTGATTGAGACAGCTAGCCAGTGATTCAGACAACGATCCAGTGATTGAGACAGCTAGCTAGTGACGGAGGCCGCTAGCCAGTGACTGTGGCAGCTAGCCAGTGACTGAGACAACTAAGCAATAATTGAGACTGCTAGCCAGTGCCTGAGACAGCTATTCAGTAATTGAGACAGCTAGCCAGTGACTGAGGCAGCTTGCTCGTGATTGACACAGTTAGCCAGTGACTGGGGAAGCTAGCCAGTGATTGAGATAGTTAGACAGTGACTGAGACAGCTAGCCATTCGCTGAAACAGCTAGCCAGTGAGTGAGACAGCTAGCCAGTGATTGAGACAACTAGACAGTGGCTGAGGCACCTAGCCGGTGATTGTGACAGCTATTCATTAATTGAGACATCTAGCCTGTGACTGACGCAGTTAGCCAGTGACTGAGGAAGCTAGCCAGTGACTGAGATAGCTAGCCAGTTATTGACAAGCTAGCCAGTGACTGAGACAGCTAGCCAGTGCATGAGACAACTAGACAGTGACTGAAGCAGCTAGTCGGTGATTGTGACAGCTATTCATTAATTGAGACAGCTAGCCTGTGACTGATGCAGTTAGCCAATGACTGAGGCAGCTGGCTAGTGATTGAGATAGTTAGCCAGTGACTGAGGCAGCCAGCCAGTAATTGAGAGAATTAGACAGTGGCTGAGAGAGCTAGCCAGTGGCTGAGACAGCTAGCCAGTGACTGCGATAGCTAGCGAGTGATTGAAAAAGCTATCCAGTGGCTGAAAAAGCTAGCCAGTGACTGAGATAGCTAGCTATTAATTGAGACGGCTGGCCAGTCACTGAGGCAGCTAGCCAGTGATTGAGACAGCTAGCCAGTGACTGAGATAGCTAGCCAATGACTGATACAGCTAGCCAGTGACTGGGACAGCTAGCCAGTGGCTGAGACAGCTAGACAGTGACTGAGTCAGCTGGACAGTGACTGAGCCAGCGAGCCGGTGATTGAGACAGTTAGCCAGTGACGGATGCAGCTAACCAGTGACTGTGGCAGATAGCCAGTGTCTGAGACAGCTAGCCATTAATTGAGACTGCTGGCCAGTGACTGAGACAGCTAGCCAGTGACTGTGGCAACTAGCCAGAGAATGAGACAGCTAGCCAGTAATTGAGACAGCTATTCAGTAATTGAGACAGCTAGCCAGTGACTGATGCAGTTAGCCAGTGACTGAGGCAGCTTGCTAGTGATTGAGATAGTTAGCCAGTGACTGAGGCAGCTAGCCAGTGGCTGAGACAGCTAGCCAGTGACTGAGATAGCTGGACAGTGACTGAGCCAGCGAGCCGGTGATTGAGACAGTTAGCCAGTGACGGATGCAGCTAACCAGTGACTGTGGCAGATAGCCAGTGTCTGAGACAGCTAGCCATTAATTGAGACTGCTGGCCAGTGACTGAGACAGCTAGCCAGTGACGGTGGCAACTAGCCAGAGAATGAGACAGCTAGCCAGTAATTGAGACAGCTATTCAGTAATTGAGACAGCTAGCCAGTGACTGATGCAGTTAGCCAGTGACTGAGGCAGCTAGCTAGTGATTGAGATAGTTAGCCAGTGACTGAGGCAGCTAGCCAGTGGCTGAGACAGCTAGCCAGTGACTGAGATAGCTAGCCAGAAATTGAGAGAGCTAGCCAGTGACTGAGGCAGCTAGGCAGTGTTAGAGACAGCTAGCCAGTGACTGAGATAGCTAACCAATAACTGAGACAGCTAGCCAGTGATTGAGACAGCTAGCCAGTGGCTGGGACTGCTAGCCAGTGGCTGAGAAATCAAGCCAGTGACTGAGGCAACTAGCCAGTGACTGAGACAGCTAACCAACGACTGAAAAAGCTAGCCAGTGAATGACACAGCTAGCCAGAGACTGAGTAAGCTAGACAGTGACTGAGCCCGCGAACCATTGATTGAGGCAGCTAGCCATTGATTCAGACAACTATCCAGTGATTGAGACAGCAAGCCAGTGACGGAGGCCGCTAGCCAGTGACTATGGCAGCTAGCCAGTGACTGAGACAGCTAACCAATAATTGGGACTGCTAGGCAGTGTCTGAGACAGATATTCAGTAATTGAGACAGCTAGCTAGTGACTGAAGCAGTTAGCCAGTGACTGAGGCAGCTAGCCAGTGATTGAGACAATTAGAGAGTGACTGAGACAGCTAGCCATTCGCTGAGACAGCTAGCCAGTGACTGAGACAGCTAGTCAGTAATTGAGACAGCTAGCCAGTGACTGATGCAGTTATCCAGTGACTGAGGCAGCTAACTATTGATTGAGACAGTTAGGCAGTGACTGGTGCAGCTAGCCAGTAAATGAGACAATTAGACAGTGCCTGTGACAGCTAGCCTGTGGCTGAGACAGCCAGCCAGTGACTGAGATAGCTAGCCAGTAACTGAGACAGCTAGCCAGTGACTGAGGCAGCTAGCCAGTGATTCAGATAAATATCCAGTGATTGAGACAGCAAGCCGGTGACGGAGGCAACTAGGCAGTGATTATCGAAGCTAGCCAGTGACTGAGACAGCTAACCAATAATTGAGACTGCTAGCCAGTGTCTGAGACAGCTATTCAGTAATTGAGACAGCTAGCCCGCGACTGTGGCAGCTAGCCAGCGATTAAGACAGCTAGCCAGTGTCTGAGACAGCTGGCTAGTGATTGAGACAGTTAGCCAGTGACTAAGACAGCTAGCCAGTAAATGAGACAATTAGACAGTGACAAGACAGCTAGCCAATGTCTGAGACAGCTAGCCAGTGACTGAGATAGCTAGCCATTAATTGAGACAGCTAGCCAGTGACTGAGGCAGCAAGCCAGTGATTGGGACAGCTAACCAGTGACTGAGATAGCTAGCCAATGACTGAGACAGCTAGCCAGTGATTGAGGCAGCTAGCCAGTGACTTAGACAGCTAGCCAGTGGCTGAGACAGCTAGCCAGTGACTGAGGCAGCTAGCCATATTTGAGACAACTAGACAGTGACTGAGACAGCTAGCCATTGATTGAGACAGGTAGCCAGTGACTGAGATAGCAAGCCAATGACTGAGACAGCTAGCCAGTGATTGTAGACAGACAGTCAGTGACTGGAACAGCTAGCCAGTGGCTGAGACAGCTAGCCATTGACTGAGGCAACTAGCCAGTGACTGAGAAAGCTAACCAATGACTGAAAAAGCTAGCCAGTGAATGACACAGCTAGCCAGTGACTGAGGCAGCTAGACAGTGACTTAGGCAGCTAGCCAGTGATTGTGACAGCTATTCATGAATTGAGACAGCTTGCCAGTGACTGATGCAGTTAGCCAATGACTGAGGCAGCTAGCTAGTGATTGAGACAGTTATCCAGTGAGTTAGGCAGCTAGCCAGTAATTGAGACAATTAGAAAGTGAATGAGGCAGCTAGCCAGAGATTGTGACAGCTTGCCACTTTTTCAGACAGCTATCCAGTGATTGAGACCGCTAGCCACTCATAGAGACAGCTAGCCAATGACTGAGGCAGCTATTAGGTGATTGTAACAACTATACAGTACCTGAGGCAGCTAGCCAGGGAGTGAGACAGCTAGCCAGTGACTGAGACAGCTAGCAATTGCCTGCGACATCTAGCCATTGGCTGAGGCAGCTAACAAGTGACTGAGATAGCTAGCCAATGACTGAGACAGCTAGCCAGTGTTAGAGACAGATAGCCAGTGATTGAGACAGCTATCCAGTGACTGAGACAACTAGCTAGTGATTGAGGCAGCTAGCCAGTGACTGAGTCAGCTAAACAATGACTGAGGTATCTAGCCGCTGATTGAGACAGCTATTCAGTAATTGAGACAGCTAGCCAGTGACTGAAGCAGTTAGCCAGTGACTGAGGCAGCTTGCTAGTGATTGAGACAGTTAGCCAGTGACTGGGGAAGCTAGCTAGTGATTGAGATAGTTAGAGAGTGACTGAGACAGCTAGCCATTCGCTGAAACAGCTAGCCAGTGAGTGAGACAGCTAGCCAGTGATTGAGACAACTAGACAGTGGCTGAGGCAGCTAGCCGGTGATTGTGACAGCTATTCATTTATTGAGACAGCTAGCCTGTGACTGATGCAGTTAGCCAGTGACTGAGGCAGCTAGCTAGTGATTGAGACAGCTGGCCAGTAATTGAAACAATTAGACAGTGACTGAGACAGCTAGCCAGTGGCAGAGACAGCTAGCCAGTGACTGAGATAGCTAGCCAGTTATTGAGACAACTAGCCAGTGAATGAGACAGCTAGCCAGTGATTGAGACATCTAGACAGTGACTGAAGCAGCTAGTCGGTGATTGTGACAGCTATTCATTAATTGAGACAGCTAGCCTGTGACTGATGCAGTTAGCCGATGACTGAGGCAGCTAGCTAGTGATTGAGATAGTTAGCCAGTGACTGAGGCAGGTAGCCAGTAATTGAGAGAATTAGACAGTGGCTGAGAGAGCTAGCCAGTGGCTGAGACAGCTAGCCAGTGACTGAAATAGCTAGCAAGTGATTGAGAAAGTAAGCCAGTGGCTGAGACAGCTAGCCAGTGACTGAGATAGCTAGCTATTAATTGAGACGGCTGGCCAGTGACTGAGGCAGCTAGCCAGTGATTGAGATAGCTAGCCAGTGACTGAGATAGCTAGCCAATGGCTGAGACAGCTAGCCAGTGATTGAAACAGCTAGCCAGTGATTGGGACAGCTAGCCAGTGGCTGAGACAGCTAGACAGTGACTGAGTCAGCAGGACAGTGACTGAGCCAGCGAGCCGGTGATTGAGACAGTTAGCCAGTGACGGATGCAGCTAACCAGTGGCTGTGGCAGATAGCCAGTGTCTGAGACAGCTAGCCATTAATTGAGACTGCTAGCCAGTGACTGAGACAGCTAGCCAGTGACTTTGGCAGCTAGCCAGAGAATGAGACAACTAGCCAGTATTTGAGACAGCTACCCAGTGTCTGAGACAGCTATTCAGTAATTGAGACAGCTAGCCAGTGCCTGATGCAGTTAGCCAGTGACTGAGGCAGCTAGCTAGTGATTGAGACAGTTAGCCAGTGACTGTGGCAGCTAGCCAGTGGCTGAGACAGCTAGCCAGTGACTGAGATAGCTAGCCAGAAATTGAGACAGCCAGCCAGTGACTGAGGCAGCTAGCCAGTGTTACAGACAGCTAGCCAGTGACTGAGATAGCTAACCAATAACTGAGACAGCTAGCCAGTGATTGAGACAGCTAGCCAGTGACTGGGACAGCTAGCCAGTGGCTGAGAAATCAAGCCAGTGACTGAGGCAGCTAACAAACGACTGAAAAAGCTAGCCAGTGAATGACACAGCTAGCCAGTGATTGAGACAACTAGACAGTGACTGAGACCGCGAACCGGTGATTGAGACAGCTAGCCAGTGATTCAGACAACTATCCAATGATTGAGACAGCAAGCCAGTGATGGAGGCCGCTAGCCAGTGACTATGGCAGCTAGCCAGTGACTGAGACAGCTAACCAATAATTGAGACTGCTAGCCAGTGTCTGAGACAGCTATTCAGTAATTGAGACAGCTAGCTAGTGACTAAACCAGTAAGCCAGTGACTGAGGCAGCTTGCTAGTGATTGAGACAGTTAGCCAGTGACTGAGGCAGCTAGCCAGTGATTGGGACAATTAGAGAGTGACTGAGACAGCTAGCCATTCGCTGAGACAGCTAGCCAGTGACTGATGCAGCTAGCCAGTAAATAAGACAATTAGACAGTGCCTGTGACAGCTAGCCTGTGGCTAAGACAGCCAGCCAGTGACTGAGATAGCTAGCCAGTAACTGAGACAGCTAGCCAGTGACTGAGGCAGCTAGCCAGTGATTCAGACAAATATCCAGTGATTGAGACAGCAAGCCAGTGACGGAGGCCGCTAGCCAGTGATTATCGCAGCTAGCCAGTGACTGAGACACCTAGCCAATAATTGAGAGTGCTAGCCAGTGTCTGAGACAGCTAGCCAGTAATTGAGACAGCTGGCTAGTGACTGAATCAGTTAGCCAGTGACTGAGGAAGCTAGCTAGTGATTGAGACAGTTAGCCATTGACTGGTGCAGCTAACCAGTAAATGAGACAATTAGACAGTGCCTGTGACAGCTAGCCTGTGGCTGCGACAGCTAGCCAGTGACTGAGATAGCTAGCCAATGACTGACACAGCTAGCCAGTGATTGAGACAGTTAGTCAGTGACTGGGACAGCTATCCACTGATTGAGACAGCTTGCCAGTGACTGATGCAGTTAGCCAATGACTGAGGCAGCCAGCTAGTGATTGAGACAGTTAGCCAGTGACTTAGGCAGCTAGCCAGTAATTGAGACAATTAGCCACTTTTTCAGACAGCTATCCAGTGATTGAGACAGCTAGCCACTGATAGAGACTGCTATTCAATGACTGAGACATCTATCCAGTGATTGAGACAACTATACAGTGCCTGAGGCAGCTAGCCAGTGAGTGAGACAGCTAGCAAGTGCCTGCGACAGCTAGCCAGTGGCTGAAGCAGCTAACCAGTGACTGAGATTGCCAGCCAATGACTGAGACAGCTAGCCAGAGTTAGAGACAGATAGCCAGTGACTGAGACAGCTAGACAGTGACTGAGTCAGCGAGACAGTGACTGAGGTATCTAGCCGGTGATTGAGACAGCTAGCCAGTGATTCAGACAACTATCCAGTGATTGAGACAGCAAGCCAGTGACGGAGGCCGCTAGACAGCGACTGTGGCAGCTAGCCAGTGACTGAGAAAGCTAACGAATAATTGAGACTGCTAGCCAGTGTCTGAGACAGCTATTCATTAATTGAGACAGCTAACCAGTGAATGAAGCAGTTAGCCAGAGACTGAGGCAGCTTGCTAGTGATTGAGACAGTTAGCCAGTGACTGAGGCAGCTCGCCATTCGCTGAGACAGCTGGACTGTGAGTGAGTCAACTAGCCAGTGATTGAGACAACTAGACAGTGGCTGAGGCAGCTAGCCGGTGATTGTGACAGCTATTCATTAATTGAGACAGCTAGCCAGTGACTGATGCAGTTAGCCAGTGACTGAGGCTGCTAGCTAGTGATTGAGACAGTTAGCCCGTAATTGAGACCATTAGACAGTGACTGAGACAGCTATCCAGTGATTGAGACAACTAGACAGTGACTGAGGCAGCTAGCCAGTGATTGTGACAGCTATTCATTAATTGAGACAGCTAGCCTGTGACTGATGCAGTTAGACAATGACTGAGGCAGCTAGCTAGTGATTGAGATAATTAGCCAGTGACTGAGGCAGCTAGCCAGTAATTGAGACAATTAGACAGTAGCTGAGAGAGCTAGCCAGTGGCTGAGACAGCTAGCCAGTAATTGTGACAATTAGACAGTAGCTGAGAGAGCTAGCCAGTGGCTGAGACAGCTAGCCAGTGACTGAGATTGCTAGCGAGTGATTGAGAAAGCTAGCCAGTGGCTGAGACGGCTAGCCAGAGACTGAGATAGCTAGCTATTAATTGAGACAGCTGGTCAGTGACTGAGGCAGCTAGCCAGTGATTGAGACAGCTAGCCAGTGACTGAGATAGCTAGCCAATGACTGAGACAGCTAGCCAGTGATTGATACAGCTAGCCAGTGACTGGGACTGCTAGCCAGTGGCTGAGACAGCTAGCCAGTGACTGAGTCAGCTGGACAGTTTCTGAGCCAGCGAGCCGGTGATTGAGACAGCTAGATAGTGCCAGACGCAGCTATCGAGTGACTGTGGCAGGTAGCCAGTGTCTGTGAAAGCTAGCCATTAATTGAGACTGCTAGCCAGTGGCTGAGACAGTTAGCCAGTGACTGTGACAGCTGGCCAGAGAATGAGACAGCTAGCCAGTAATTGAGACAGCTAGCCATTGTCTGAGACAGCTATTCAGTAATTGAGACAGCTAGCCAGTGACTGATGCAGTTAGCCAGTGGCTGAGGCAGCTAGCTAGTGATTGAGACAGTTAGCCAGTGACTGAGGCAGCTAGCCAGTGACTGAGATAGCTAGCCATTAATTGAGACAGCTAGCCAGTGGCTGAGGCAGTTAGCCAGTGTTAGAGACAGCTAGCCAATGACTGAGATAGCTATCCAATGACTGAGACAGCTTGCCAGTGATTGAGACAGCTAAACAGTGATTGAGACAGCTAGCCAGTGACTGGGACAGCTAGCCAGTGGCTGAGACAGCAAGCCAGTGACTGATGCAGTTAGCCAGTGACTGAGGCAGCTAGCCAGTGATTGAAACAGTTAGACAGTGACTGAGACAGCTTGAGATTGCCTGTGACAGCTAGCCAGTGGCTGAGGCAGCTAACCAGTGACTGAGATAGCTAGCCAATGACTGAGACAGCTAGCCAGTGTTAGAGACAGATCGCCAGTGACTGAGACAGCTATCCAGTGACTGAGGCAACTAGCCAGTGATTGAGACAGCTATCCAGAGACTGAGTCAGCTAGACAGTGACTGAGGTATCTGGCCGGTGATTGAGACAACTATCCAGTGATTGAGACAGCGAGCCAGTGACGGAGGCCGCTAGCCAGTGACTGTGGCAGCTAGCCAGTGACTGAGACAGCTAACCAATAATTGAGACAGCTAGCCAGTGTCTGAGACAGCTATTCAGTAATTGAAACAGCTAGCCAGTGACTGAAGCAGTTAGCCAGTGACTGAGGCAGCTTGATGGTGATTGAGACAGTTAGCCAGTGACTGAGTCAGCTGGACAGTTTCTGAGCCAGCGAGCCGGTGATTGAGACAGCTAGATAGTGCCAGACGCAGCTATCGAGTGACTGTGGCAGGTAGCCAGTGTCTGTGAAAGCTAGCCATTAATTGAGACTGCTAGCCAGTGGCTGAGACAGTTAGCCAGTGACTGTGACAGCTGGCCAGAGAATGAGACAGCTAGCCAGTAATTGAGACAGCTAGCCATTGTCTGAGACAGCTATTCAGTAATTGAGACAGCTAGCCAGTGACTGATGCAGTTAGCCAGTGGCTGAGGCAGCTAGCTAGTGATTGAGACAGTTAGCCAGTGACTGAGGCAGCTAGCCAGTGGCTGAGGCAGCTAGCCAGTGACTGAGATAGCTAGCCATTAATTGAGACAGCTAGCCAGTGGCTGAGGCAGTTAGCCAGTGTTAGAGGCAGCTAGCCAATGACTGAGATAGCTATCCAATGACTGAGACAGCTTGCCAGTGATTGAGACAGCTAAACAGTGATTGAGACAGCTAGCCAGTGACTGGGACAGCTAGCCAGTGGCTGAGACAGCAAGCCAGTGACTGATGCAGTTAGCCAGTGACTGAGGCAGCTAGCCAGTGATTGAAACAGTTAGACAGTGACTGAGACAGCTTGAGATTGCCTGTGACAGCTAGCCAGTGGCTGAGGCAGCTAACCAGTGACTGAGATAGCTAGCCAATGACTGAGACAGCTAGCCAGTGTTAGAGACAGATCGCCAGTGACTGAGACAGCTATCCAGTGACTGAGGCAACTAGCCAGTGATTGAGACAGCTAGCCAGAGACTGAGTCAGCTAGACAGTGACTGAGGTATCTAGCCGGTGATTGAGACAACTATCCAGTGATTGAGACAGCGAGCCAGTGACGGAGGCCGCTAGCCAGTGACTGTGGCAGCTAGCCAGTGACTGAGACAGCTAACCAATAATTGAGACAGCTAGCCAGTGTCTGAGACAGCTATTCAGTAATTGAAACAGCTTGCCAGTGACTGAAGCAGTTAGCCAGTGACTGAGGCAGCTTGATGGTGATTGAGACAGTTAGCCAGTGACTGAGGCAGCTAGCCAATGATTGAGACAATTGGACAGTGACGGAGACAGCTTGCCATTGGCTGAGAAAGCAAGCCAGTGACTGAGTCAACTAGCCAGTGACTGAGACAGCTAACCAACGACTGAAAATGCTAGCCAGTGAATGGCACAGCTAGCCAGTGACTGAGTCAGCTAGACAGTGACTGAGCCAGCGAACCGGTGATTGAGACACCTAGCCAGTGACAGAGGCAGCTAGCCAGTTACTGTGGCAGATAGCCAGTGACTGAGACAGCTAGCCATTAGTTGAGACTGCTAGCCAGTGATTGAGACAGCTAGCCAGTAACTGTGGCAGCTAGCCAGAGCTTGAGACTTCTAGCCAGTAATTGAGAAAGCTAGCCAGTGTCTAAGACAGCTATTCAGTAATTGAGACAGCTAGCCAGTGACTGATGCAGTTAGCCAGTGACTGAGGCAGCTAGCTAGTGATTGAGACAGTTAGCCAGTGACTGAGGCAGCTAGCCAATAATTGAGACAATTAGACAGTGACTGAGACAGCTAGCCATTCGCTGAGACAGCTAGCCAGTGACTGAGATAGCTAGCCAGTAATTGAGACAGCTAGCCAGTGACTGTGTCAGCTAGCGAGTGATTGAGTCAGCTAGCCAGTGACTGAGAAAGCTAACCAGTGTTAGAGACAGATAGCCAGTGACAGAGACAGCTATCCAGTGACTGAGGCAACTAGCCAGTGATTGAGACAGCTAGCCAGTGACTAAGTCAGCTAGACAGTGACTGAGGTATCTAGCCGGTGATTGAGACAGCTAGCCAGTGATTCAGACAACTATCCAGTGATTGACAAAGCAAGCCAGTGACGGAGGCTGCTAGCCAGTGACTGTGGCAGCTAGCCAGTGACTGAGACAGCTAACCAATAATTGAGACTGCTAGCCAGTGTCTGAGACAGCTATTCAGTAATTGAGTCAGCTAGCCAGTGACTGAAGCAGTTAGCCAGTGACTGAGGCAGCTTGCTAGTGATTGAAACAGTTAGCCAGTGACTGAGGCAGCTAGCCAGTGATTGAGATAATTAGACAGTGACTGACACAGCTAGCCATTCGCTGAGAAATCTAGACAGTGGCTGAGACAGCTAGCCAGTGATTGAGACACCTAGACAGTGGCTGAGGCAGCTAGCCGGTGATTGTGACAGCTATTCATTAATTGAGACAGCTAGCCTGTGACTGATGCAATTAGCCAGTGACTGAGGCAGCTAGCTAGTGAATGAGACAGTTAGCCAGTAATTGAGACCATTAGACAGTGACTGAGACAGCTAGCCAGTGGCTGAGACAGCTAGCCAGTGACTGAGATAGCTAGCCAGTAATTGAGACAGCTAGCCAGTGACTGAGACAGCTAGCCAGTGATTGAAACAACTAGACAGTGACTGAGGCTGCTAGACATTGACTGACACAGCTAGCCAGTGACTGAGTCAGCTAGACAGTGACTGAGGCGGCTAGTCGGTGATTGTGACAGCTATTCATTAATTGAGACAGCTAGCCTGTGACTGATGTAGTTAGCCAATGACTGAGGCAGCTAGCTAGTGATTGAGATAGATAGCCAGTGACTGAGGCAGCTAGCCCGTAATTGAGAGAATTAGACAGTGGCTGAGAGAGCTAACCAGTGGCTGAGACAGCTAGCCAGTGACTGAGATAGCTGGCGAGTGATTGAGTTAGCTAGCCAGTATCTGAGACAGCTAGCCAGTGACTGAGATAGCTAGCTATTAATTGAGACAGCTGGCCTGTAACTGAGGCAGCTAGCCAGTGATTGAGACAGCTAGCCAGTGACTGAGATAGCTAGGCAATGACTGAGACAGCTAGCCAGCAATTGAGACAGCTAGCCAGTGACTGTGACAGCTCGCCAGTGACTGAGACAGCTAACCAATAATTGAGACTGCTAGCCAGTGTCGGAGACAGCTATTCAGTAATTGAGACAGCTAGCCAGTGACTGAAGCAGTTAGCCAGTGACTGAGGCAGCTTGCTAGTGATTGAGACAGTTAGCCAGTGACTGAGGCAGCTAGCCAGTGATTGAGACAATTAGACAGTGACTGAGACTGCTAGCCATTCGCTGAGACAGCTAGACAGTGACTGAGACAGCTAGCCTGTGATTGAGACAACTAGACAGTGGCTGAGGCAGCTAGCCGGTGATTGTGACAGCTATTCATTAATTGAGACAGCTAGCCTGTGACTGATGCAGTTAGCCAGTGACTGAGGCAGCTAGCTAGTGATTGAGACAGTTAGCCAGTAATTGAGACAATTAGACAGTGACTGAGACAGCTAGGCAGTGGCTGAGACAGATAGCCAGGGACTGAGATAGCTAGCCAGTAATTGAGACAGCTAGCCAGTGACTGAGACAGCTAGCCAGTGATTGAGACAACTAGACAGTGACTGAGGCAGCTAGCCAGTTACTGTGGCAGATAGCCAGTGACTGAGACAGCTAGCCATTAGTTGAGACTGCTAGCCAGTGATTGAGACAGCTAGCCAGTAACTGTGGCAGCTAGCCAGAGCTTGAGACTTCTAGCCAGTAATTCAGACAGCTAGCCAGTGTCTAAGACAGCTATTCAGTAATTGAGACAGCTAGCCAGTGACTGATGCAGTTAGCCAGTGACTGAGGCAGCTAGCTAGTGATTGAGACAGTTAGTCAGTGACTGAGGCAGCTAGCCAATAATTGAGACAATTAGACAGTGACTGAGACTGCTAGCCATTCGCTGAGACAGCTAGCCAGTGACTGAGATAGCTAGCCAGTAATTGAGACAGCTAGCCAGTGACTGTGTCAGCTAGCGAGTGATTGAGTCAGCTAGCCAGTGACTGAGAAAGCTAACCAGTGTTAGAGACAGATAGCCAGTGACAGAGACAGCTATCCAGTGACTGAGGCAACTAGCCAGTGATTGAGACAGCTAGCCAGTGACTAAGTCAGCTAGACAGTGACTGAGGTATCTAGCCGGTGATTGAGACAGCTAGCCAGTGATTCAGACAACTATCCAGTGATTGAGAAAGCAAGCCAGTGACGGAGGCCGCTAGCCAGTGACTGTGGCAGCTAGCCAGTGACTGAGACAGCTAACCAATAATTGAGACTGCTAGCCAGTGTCTGAGACAGCTATTCAGTAATTGAGTCAGCTAGCCAGTGACTGAAGCAGTTAGCCAGTGACTGAGGCAGCTTGCTAGTGATTGAAACAGTTAGCCAGTGACTGAGGCAGCTAGCCAGTGATTGAGATAATTAGACAGTGACTGACACAGCTAGCCATTCGCTGAGAAATCTAGACAGTGACTGAGACAGCTAGCCAGTGATTGAGACACCTAGACAGTGGCTGAGGCAGCTAGCCGGTGATTGTGACAGCTATTCATTAATTGAGACAGCTAGCCTGTGACTGATGCAATTAGCCAGTGACTGAGGCAGCTAGCTAGTGAATGAGACAGTTAGCCAGTAATTGAGACCATTAGACAGTGACTGAGACAGCTAGCCAGTGGCTGAGACAGCTAGCCAGTGACTGAGATAGCTAGCCAGTAATTGAGACAGCTAGCCAGTGACTGAGACAGCTAGCCAGTGATTGAAACAACTAGACAGTGACTGAGGCTGCTAGACATTGACTGACACAGCTAGCCAGTGACTGAGTCAGCTAGACAGTGACTGAGGCGGCTAGTCGGTGATTGTGACAGCTATTCATTAATTGAGACAGCTAGCCAGTGACTGATGCAGTTAGCCAATGACTGAGGCAGCTAGCTAGTGATTGAGATAGATAGCCAGTGACTGAGGCAGCTAGCCAGTAATTGAGAGAATTAGACAGTGGCTGAGAGAGCTAACCAGTGGCTGAGACAGCTAGCCAGTGACTGAGATAGCTAGCGAGTGATTGAGTCAGCTAGCCAGTGGCTGAGACAGCTAGCCAGTGACTGAGATAGCTAGCTATTAATTGAGACAGCTGGCCTGTAACTGAGGCAGCTAGCCAGTGATTGAGACAGCTAGCCAGTGACTGAGATAGCTAGCCAATGACTGAGACAGCTAGCCAGCGATTGAGACAGCTAGCCAGTGACTGTGACAGCTAACCAAAAATTGAGACTGCTAGCCAGTGTCTGAGACAGCTATTCTGTAATTGAGACAGCTAGCCAGTGACTGAAGCAGTTAGCCAGTGACTGAGGCAGCTTGCTAGTGATTGAGACAGTTAGCCAGTGACTGAGGCAGCTAGCCAGTGATTGAGACAATTAGACAGTGACTGAGACTGCTAGCCATTCGCTGAGACAGCTAGACAGTGACTGAGACAGCTAGCCTGTGATTGAGACAACTAGACAGTGGCTGAGGCAGCTAGCCGGTGATTGTGACAGCTATTCATTAATTGAGACAGCTAGCCTGTGACTGATGCAGTTAGCCAGTGACTGAGGCAGCTAGCTAGTGATTGAGACAGTTAGCCAGTAATTGAGACAATTAGACAGTGACTGAGACAGCTAGGCAGTGGCTGAGACAGATAGCCAGGGACTGAGATAGCTAGCCAGTAATTGAGACAGCTAGCCAGTGACTGAGACAGCTAGCCAGTGATTGAGACAACTAGACAGTGACTGAGGCAGCTAGCCAGTTACTGTGGCAGATAGCCAGTGACTGAGACAGCTAGCCATTAGTTGAGACTGCTAGCCAGTGATTGAGACAGCTAGCCAGTAACTGTGGCAGCTAGCCAGAGCTTGAGACTTCTAGCCAGTAATTCAGACAGCTAGCCAGTGTCTAAGACAGCTATTCAGTAATTGAGACAGCTAGCCAGTGACTGATGCAGTTAGCCAGTGACTGAGGCAGCTAGCTAGTGATTGAGACAGTTAGTCAGTGACTGAGGCAGCTAGCCAATAATTGAGACAATTAGACAGTGACTGAGACTGCTAGCCATTCGCTGAGACAGCTAGCCAGTGACTGAGATAGCTAGCCAGTAATTGAGACAGCTAGCCAGTGACTGTGTCAGCTAGCGAGTGATTGAGTCAGCTAGCCAGTGACTGAGAAAGCTAACCAGTGTTAGAGACAGATAGCCAGTGACAGAGACAGCTATCCAGTGACTGAGGCAACTAGCCAGTGATTGAGACAGCTAGCCAGTGACTAAGTCAGCTAGACAGTGACTGAGGTATCTAGCCGGTGATTGAGACAGCTAGCCAGTGATTCAGACAACTATCCAGTGATTGAGAAAGCAAGCCAGTGACGGAGGCCGCTAGCCAGTGACTGAGGCAGCTAGCCAGTGATTGAGATAATTAGACAGTGACTGACACAGCTAGCCATTCGCTGAGAAATCTAGACAGTGACTGAGACAGCTAGCCAGTGATTGAGACACCTAGACAGTGGCTGAGGCAGCTAGCCGGTGATTGTGACAGCTATTCATTAATTGAGACAGCTAGCCTGTGACTGATGCAATTAGCCAGTGACTGAGGCAGCTAGCTAGTGAATGAGACAGTTAGCCAGTAATTGAGACCATTAGACAGTGACTGAGACAGCTAGCCAGTGGCTGAGACAGCTAGCCAGTGACTGAGATAGCTAGCCAGTAATTGAGACAGCTAGCCAGTGACTGAGACAGCTAGCCAGTGATTGAAACAACTAGACATTGACTGAGGCTGCTAGACATTGACTGACACAGCTAGCCAGTGACTGAGTCAGCTAGACAGTGACTGAGGCGGCTAGTCGGTGATTGTGACAGCTATTCATTAATTGAGACAGCTAGCCAGTGACTGATGCAGTTAGCCAATGACTGAGGCAGCTAGCTAGTGATTGAGATAGATAGCCAGTGACTGAGGCAGCTAGCCAGTAATTGAGAGAATTAGACAGTGGCTGAGAGAGCTAACCAGTGGCTGAGACAGCTAGCCAGTGACTGAGATAGCTAGCGAGTGATTGAGTCAGCTAGCCAGTGGCTGAGACAGCTAGCCAGTGACTGAGATAGCTAGCTATTAATTGAGACAGCTGGCCTGTAACTGAGGCAGCTAGCCAGTGATTGAGACAGCTAGCCAGTGACTGAGATAGCTAGCCAATGACTGAGACAGCTAGCCAGCGATTGAGACAGCTAGCCAGTGACTGTGACAGCTAACCAAAATTTGAGACTGCTAGCCAGTGTCTGAGACAGCTATTCAGTAATTGAGACAGCTAGTCAGTGACTGAAGCAGTTAGCCAGTGACTGAGGCAGCTTGCTAGTGATTGAGACAGTTAGCCAGTGACTGAGGCAGCTAGCCATTTATTGAGACAATTAGACAGTGACTGAGACAGCTAGCCATTGGCTGAGAAAGCTAGCCTGTGAGTGAGTCCGCTAGACAGTGATTGAGACAACTAGACAGTGGCTGAGGCAGCTACTCGGTGATTGAGACAACTAGACAGTAGCTGAGGCTGCTAGCCGGTGATTGTGACAGCTATTCATTAATTGAGACAGCTAGCCTGTGACTGATGCAGTTAGCCAGTGACTGAGGCAGCTAGCTAGTGATTGAGACAGTTAGCCAGTAATTGAGACCATTAGACAGTGACTGAGACAGCTAGCCAGTGGCTGAGACAGCTAGCCAGTGACTGAGATAGCTAGCCAGTAATTGAGATAGCTAGCCAGTGACTGAGACAGCTAGCCATTGATTGAGACAACTAGACAGTGACTGAGGCTGCTAGACATTGACTGAGATAGCTAGCTATTAATTGAGACAGCTGGCCAGTGACTGAGGCAGCTAGCCAGTGATTGAGACAGCTAGCCAGTGACTGAGTTAGCTAGCCAATGACTGAGACAGCTAGCCAGTGAGTGAGACAGCTAGCCAGTGACTCGGACTGCTAGCCAGTGGCTGAGACAGCTAGCCAGTGACTTAGTCAGCTGGACAGTGACTGAGCCAGCGAGCCGGTGATTGAGACAGCTAGCCAGTGACGGAGGCAGCCAGCCAGTGACTGTGGCAGGTAGCCAGTGTCTGAGAAAGCTAGCCATTAATTGAGACTGCTAGCAATTGACTGAGAAAGCTAGCCAGTGACTGTGGCAGCTAGCCAGAGAATGAGACAGCTAGCCAGTAATTGAGACACCTAGCCAGTGTCTGAGACAGCTATTCAGTAATTGAGACAGCTAACCAGTGACTGATGCAGTTAGCCAGTGACTGAGGCAGCTAGCTAGTGATTGAGACAGTTAGCCAGTGACTGAGGCAGCTAGCCAGTGGCTGAGACAGCTAGCCAGTGACTGAGATAGCTAGCCAGTAATTGAGCCGGCTAGCCAGTGGCTGAGGCAGCTAGCCAGTGTTAGAGACAGCTAGCCAGTGACTAAGATAGCTAGCCAATGACTGAGACAGCTAGCCAGTGATTGAGACAGCTAGCCAGTGATTGAGACAGCTAGCTAGTGACTGGAACAGCTAGCCAGTGGCTGAGACAGCAAGCCAGTGACTGAGGCAACTAGCCAGTGATTGAGGCAGCTAACCAACGACTGAAAAAGCTAGCCATTGAATGGCACAGCTAGCCAGTGACTGAGTCAGCTAGACAGTGACTGATCCAGTGAACTGGTGATTGAGACAACTAGCCAGTGACAGAGGCATCTAGACTGTTACTGTGGCAGCTAGCCAGTGACTGGGACAGCTAGCCATTAATTGAGACTGCTAGCCAGTGACTGAGACAGCTAGCCAGTGACTGTGGTAGTTAGCCAGAGCTTGAGACTTCTAGCCAGTAATTGAGACAGCTAGCCAGTGTCTGAGACAGCTAGCCAGTGACTGATGCAGTTAGCCAGTGACTGAGGCAGCTAGCCAGTGATTGAGACAGTTAGACCGTGACTGAGACAGCTAGCCAGTGTCTGTGACAGCTAGCCAGTGGTTGAGGCACCTAACCAGTGACTGAGATAGCTAGCCAATGACTGAGACAGCTAGCCAGTGTTAGAGACAGATAGCCAGTGACTGAGGAAAATAGCCAGTGATTGAGACAGCTAGCCAGCGACTGAGTCAGCTAGACAGTGACTGAGGTATCCAACCGGTGATTGAGAAAGCTACCCAGTGATTCAGACAACTATCCAGTGATTGAGACAGCGAGCCAGTGATGGAGGCCGTTAGCCAGTGACTGTGGCAGCTAGCCAGTGACTGAGACAGCTAACCAATAATTGAGACAGCTAGCCAGTGACTGAGTCAGCTAGACAGTGACTGATGTATCTAGCCAGTGATTGAGACAGCTAGCCAGTGATTCAGACAACTATCCAGTGATTGAGACAGCAAGCCAGTGACGGAGGCCGCTAGCCAGTGACTGTGGCAGCTAGCCAGTGACTGAGACAGCTAACGAATAATTGAGACTGCTAGCCAGTGTCTGAGACAGCTATTCAGTAATTGAGACAGCTAGCCAGTGACTGAAGCAAGTAGCCTGTGACTGAGGCAGCCTGCTAGTGATTGAGACAGTTAGCCAGTTACTGAGGCAGCTAGCCAGTGATTGAGATAATTAGACAGTGACTGAGGCAGCTAGCCATTCGCTGAGACAGCTAGCCAGTGATGCAGACAACTAGCCAGTGGCTGAGACAGCAAATCAGTGACTGAGGCAACTAGACAGTGACTGAGACAGCTAACCAATGACTGAAAAGGCTAGCCAGTGAATGGCACAGCTAGCCAGTGACTGACTCAGCTAGACAGTGACTGAGCCAGCGAACCGGTGATTGAGACACCTAGCCAGTGACATAGGCAGCTAGCCAGTTACTGTGGCAACAGCCAGTGACTGAGACAGCTAGCCATTAATTGAGACTGCTAGCCAGTGACTGTGGCAGCTAGCCAGAGCTTGAGACTTATAGCCATTAATTGAGACAGCTAGCCAGTGTCTGATACAGCTATTCAGTAATTGAGACAGCTAGCCAGTGACTGATGCAGTTAGCCAGTGACTGAGGCAGCTAGCCAGAGATTAAGACAGTTAGACAGTGACTGAGACAGCGAGCCAGTGCCTGTGACAGCTAGCCAGTGGCTGAGGCAGCTAACCAGTGACTGAAATAGCTAGCCAATGACTGAGACAGCTAGCCAGAGTTAGAGACAGATAGCCAGTGATTGAGACAGCTATCCAGTGACTGAGGCAACTAGCCAGTGATTGAGACAGCTAGCCAGTGACTGATTAGCTAGACAGTGACTGAGGTATCTAGCCAGTGATTGAGACAGCTAGCCAGTGATTGAGACAACTATCCAATGATTGAGACAGCAAGCCAGTGACGGAGGCAGCTAGCCAGTGACTGTTGAAGTTAGCCAGTGATTGAGACAGTTAGCCAGTGAATGTGGCAGCTAGCCAGTGATTGAGATAATTAGACAGTGACTGAGACAGCATCCAGTGATTGAGACAGTTAGCCAGTGAATGAGGCAGCTAGCCAGTGATTGAGATAATTAGACAGTGACTGAGACAGCTAGCCATTCGCTGAGACAGCTAGCCAGTGACTGAGACAGTTAGCCAGTGATTGAGACAACTAGACAGTGGCTGAAACAGCTAGCCAGTGACTGAGATAGCTAGCCAGTAATTGAGACAGCTAGCCAGTGACTGAGACAGCTAGCCAGTGATTGAGACTGCTAGCCAGTGTCTGAGACAGCTATTCAGTAATTGAGACAGCTAGCCAGTGACTGAAGCAAGTAGCCAGTGACTGAGGCAGCTTGCTAGTGATTGTGACAGTTAGCCAGTGATTGAGGCAGCTAGCCAGTGATTGAGACAATTAGACAGTTACTGAGACAGCTAGACATTCGCTGAGACAGCTAGCCAGTGACTGAGACAGCTAGCCAGTGATTGAGACAACTAGCCAGTGATGGGGACAGCAAGCCAGTGACTAAGGCAACTAGCCAGTGACTGAGACAGCTAACCAACGACTGAAAAAGCTAGCCAGTAAATGGCACAGCTAGCCAGTGACTGAGTCAGCTAGACAGTGACTGAGCCCGCGAATCAGTGATTGAGACAGCTATCCAGTGTCTGAGACAGCTATTCAGTAATTGAGACAGCGAGCCAGTGACTGATGCTGTTAGCCAGTGACTGAGGCAGCTAGCCAGTGATTGAGATAGTTAGACAGTGACTGAGACAGCTAGCCAGTGCCTGTGACAGCTAGACAGTGGCTGAGGCAGCTAACCAGTGACTGAGATAGCTAGCCAATGACTGAGACAGCTAGCCAGTGTTAGAGACTGATAGCCAGTGACTGAGACAGCTATCCAGTGACTGAGGCAACTAGCCAGTGATTGAGACAGCTAGACAGTGACTGAGTCAGCGAGACAGTGACTGATGTATCTAGCCGGTGATTGAGGCAGCTAGCCAATCATTCAGTCAACTATCCAGAGATTGAGACTGCAAGCCAGTGACGGAGGCCGCTAGCCAGTGACTGTGGCAGCTAGCCAGTGACTGAGACAGCTATCCAATAATTGAGACTGCTAGCCAGTGTCTGAGACAGCTATTCAGTAATTGAGACAGCTAGCCAGTGACTGAAGCAAGTAGCCAGTGACTGAGGCAGCTTGCTAGTGATTGAGACAGTTAGCCAGTGACTGAGGCAGCTAGCCAGTGATTGAGACAATTAGACAGTTACTGAGACAGCTAGACATTCGCTGAGACAGCTAGCCAGTGACTGAGACAGCTAGCCAGTGATTGAGACAACTAGCCAGTGATGGGGACAGCAAGCCAGTGACTAAGGCAACTAGCCAGTGACTGAGACAGCTAACCAACGACTGAAAAAGCTAGCCAGTAAATGGCACAGCTAGCCAGTGACTGAGTCAGCTAGACAGTGACTGAGGCAGCTTGCTAGTGATTGAGACAGTTAGCCAGTGACTGAGGCAGCTAGCCAGTGATTGAGACAGTTAGAGAGTGACTGAGACAGCTAGCCAGTGCCTGTGACAGCTACCCAGTGGCTGAGGCAGCTAACCAGTGACTGAGATAGCTAGCCAATGACTGAGACAGCTAGCCAGTGTTAGAGACTGATAGCCAGTGACTGAGACAGCTATCCAGTGACTGAGGCAACTAGCCAGTGATTGAGACAGCTAGACAGTGACTGAGTCAGCGAGACAATGACTGATGTATCTAGCCGGTGATTGAGACAGCTATCCAGTGATTCAGACAACTATCCAGAGATTGAGACTGCAAGCCAGTGACGGAGGCCGCTAGCCAGTGACTGTGGCAGCTAGCCAGTGACTGAGACAGCTATCCAATAATTGAGACTGCTAGCCAGTGTCTGACTCAGCTATTCAGTAATTGAGACAGCTAGCCAGTGACTGAAGCAAGTAGCCAGTGACTGAGGCAGCTTGCTAGTGATTGAGACAGTTAGCCAGAGACTGAGGCAGCTAGCCAGTGATTGAGACAATTAGACAGTTACTGAGACAGCTAGACATTCGCTGAGACAGCTAGCCAGTGACTGAGACAGCTAGCCAGTGATTGAGACAACTAGCCAGTGATGGGGACAGCAAGCCAGTGACTAAGGCAACTAGCCAGTGACTGAGACAGCTAACCAATGACTGAAAAAGCTAGCCAGTGAATGGCACAGCTAGCCAGTGATTGAGTCAGATAGACAGTGACTGAGCATGCGAACCGGTGATTGAGACAGCTAGCCAGTGTCTGAGACAGCTATTCAGTAATTGAGACAGCTAGCCAGTGACTGATGCGGTTAGCCAATGACTGAGGCAGCTAGCCAGTGATTGTGAAAGTTAAACAGTGACTGAGACAGCTAGCCAGTGCCTGTGACAGCTAGCCATTGGCTGAGGCAGCTAACCAGTGACTGAGATAGCTAGCCAATGACTGAGACAGCTAGCCAGTGTTAGAGACAGATAGCCAGTGACTGAGATAGCTATCCAGTGACTGAGGCAGCTAGCCAGTGATTGAGACAGCCAGCCAGTGACTGAGTCAGCTAGACAGTGACTGAGGTATCTAGCCGGTGATTGAGAAAGCTAGCCAGTGATTCGGACAACTATCCAGTGATTGAGACAGCGAGCCAGTGACGGAGGCCGCTAGCCAGTGACTGTGGCAGCTAGCCAGTGACTGAGACAGCTAACCAATAATTGAGACTGCTAGCCAGTGTCTGAGACAGCTATTCAGTAATTGAGACAGCTAGCCAGTGACTGAAGCAGTTAGCCAGTGACTGAGGCAGCTTGCTAGTGATTGAGACAGTTAGCCAGTGACTGAGGCAGCTAGCCAGTGATTGAAACAATAAGACAGTTACTGAGACAGCTAGACATTCGCTGAGACAGCTAGCCAGTGACTGAGACAGCTAGCCAGTGATTGGGACAACTAGCCAGTGATGGGGACAGCAAGCCAGTGACTAAGGCAACTATCCAGTGACTGAGACAGCTAACCAACGACTGAAAAAGCTAGCCAGTAAATGGCACAGCTAGCCAGTGACTGAGTCAGCTAGACAGTGACTGAGCCCGCGAACCAGTGATTGAGACAGCTAGCCAGTGTCTGAGACAGCTATTCAGTAATTGAGACAGCTAGCCAGTGACTGATGCAGTTAGCCAGTGACTGAGGCAGCTAGCCAATGACTGAGACAGCTAGCCAGTGTTAGAGACTGATAGCCAGTGACTGAGACAGCTATCCAGTGACTGAGGCAACTAGCCAGTGATTGAGACAGCTAGACAGTGACTGAGTCAGCGAGACAGTGACTGATGTATCTAGCCGGTGATTGAGACAGCTATCCAGTGATTCAGACAACTATCCAGAGATTGAGACTGCAAGCCAGTGACGGAGGCCGCTATCCAGTGACTGTGGCAGCTAGCCAGTGACTGAGACAGCTATCCAATAATTGAGACTGCTAGCCAGTGTTTGAGACAGCTATTCAGTAATTGAGACAGCTAGCCAGTGACTGAAGCAAGTAGCCAGTGACTGAGGCAGCTTGCTAGTGATTGAGACAGTTAGCCAGTGACTGAGGCAGCTAGCCAGTGATTGAAACAATAAGACAGTTACTGAGACAGCTAGACATTCGCTGAGACAGCTAGCCAGTGACTGAGACAGCTAGCCAGTGATTGAGACAACTAGCCAGTGATGGGGACAGCAAGCCAGTGACTAAGGCAACTAGCCAGTGACTGAGACAGCTAACCAAGGACTGAAAAAGCTAGCCAGTGAATGGCACAGCTAGCCAGTGACTGAGTCAGATAGACAGTGACTGAGCCTGCGAACCGGTGATTGAGACAGCTAGCCAGTGTCTGAGACAGCTATTCAGTAATTGAGACAGCTAGCCAGTGACTGATGCGGTTAGCCAATGACTGAGGCAGCTAGCCAGTGATTGTGACAGTTAAACAGTGACTGAGACAGCTAGCCAGTGCCTGTGACAGCTAGCCATTGGCTGAGGCAGCTAACCAGTGACTGAGATAGCTAGCCAATGACTGAGACAGCTAGCCAGTGTTAGAGACAGATAGCCAGTGACTGAGATAGCTATCCAGTGACTGAGGCAACTAGCCAGTGATTGAGACAGCCATCCAGTGACTGAGTCAGCTAGACAGTGACTGAGGTATCTAGCCGGTGATTGAGAAAGCTAGCCAGTGATTTGGACAACTATCCAGTGATTGAGACAGCGAGCCAGTGACGGAGTCCGCTAGCCAGTGACTGAGACAGCTAACCAATAATTGAGACTGCTAGCCAGTGTCTGAGACAGCTATTCAGTAATTGATACAGCTAGCCAGTGACTGAAGCAGTTAGCCAGTGACTGAGGCAGCTTGCTAGTGATTGAGACAGTTAGCCAGTGACTGAGGCAGCTAGCCAGTGATTGATTTAATAAGACAGTGACTGAGACAGCTAGCCATTCGCTGAGACAGCTAGCCAGTGACTGAGGCAGCTAGCCAGTGATTGAGACAACTAGACAGTGGCTGAGGCGGCTAGCTGGTGAGTGTGACAGCTATTCATTAATTGAGACAGCTAGCCTGTGCCTGATGCAGTTAGCCAGTGACTGAGGCAGCTAGCGAGTGATTGAGACAGTTAGCCAGTTATTGAGACCATTAGACAGTGACTGAGACAGCTAGCCAGTGGCTGAGACAGCTAGCCAGTGACTGAGACAGCTAGCCAGTGATTGAAACAACTGGACAGTGACTGAGGCTGCTAGACATTTACTGACATTGCTAGTCAGTGACTGAGTCAGCTAGACAGTGACTGACGCAGCTAGTCGGTGATTGTGACAGCTAGTCATTAATTGAGACAGCTATCCTCTGATGATGCAGTTAGCCAATGACTGAGGCAGCTAGCTAGTGATTGAGATAGTTAGCCAGTGACTGAGGCAGCTAGCCAGTAATTGAGAGAATTAGACAGTGGCTGAGAGAGCTAACCAGTGGCTGAGACAACTAGCCAGTGACTGAGATAGCAAGCTATTAATCGAGACAGCTGGCCAGTGACTGAGGCAGCTAGCCAGTGATTGAGACAGCTAGCCTTTGACTGGGACAGCTAGCCAGTGATTGAGACAATTAGACAGTGACTGAGGCTGCTAGACATTGACTGACACTGTTAGTCAGTGACTGAGTCAGCTAGACAGTGACTGAGGCAGCTAGTTGGTGATTGTGACAGCTATTCATTAATTGAGACAGCTGTCCTGTGACTGATGCAGTTAGCCAATGACTGAGGCAGCTAGCTAGTGATTGAGATAGTTAGCCAGTGACTGAGGCAGCCAACCAGTAATTGAGAGAATTAGACAGTGGCTGAGAGAGGTAGCGAGTGGCTGAGACAGCTAGCCAGTGACTGAGATAGCTAGCGAGTGATTGAGACAACTAGCCAGTGGCTGAGACAGCTAGCCAGTGACTGAGATAGCTAGCTATTAATTGAGACAGCTGGCCATTAACTGAGGCAGCTAGCCAGTGATCGAGACAGCTAGCAAGTGACTGAGATAGCTAGCCAATGATTGAGATAGCTAGCCAGTGATTGAGACAGCTAGACAGTGACTGGGCCTGCTAGCCAGTGGCTGAGACAGCTATCCAGTGACTGAGTCAGCTGGACAGTGACTGAGCCAACGAGCCGGTGATTGAGACAGCTAGCCAGTGACGGAGGCAGCTAGCCAGTGACTGTGGCAGGTAGCCAGAGAATGAGACAGCTAGCCAGTAATTGAGACTGCTAGCCAGTGACTTTGGCAGCTAGCCAGAGAATGAGACAGCTAGCCAGAAATTGAGACAGCTACCCAGTGTCTGAGACAGCTGTTCAGTAATTGAGACAGCTAACCAGTGACTTAAGCAGTTAGCCAGTGACTGAGGCCAGCTAGCCAGTGATTGAGACAATTAGACAGTGACTGAAACAGCTAGCCAGTGGCTGAGACAGCTAGCCAGTGACTGAGGTAGCTAACCAGTAATTGAGACAGCTAGCCAGTGACTTAGGCAGATAGCCAGTGTTAGAGAAAGCTAGCCAGTGACTGAGATAGCTAGCCAATGACTGAGACAGCTAGCCAGTGACTTTGACAGCTAGCCAGTGGCTGGGACAGCCAGCCAGTGACTGAGTCAGCTGGGCAGTGACTGAGTAGACGAACCAGTGATTGAGACAGCTAGCCAGTGACGGAGGCAGCTATCCAGTGACTGTGGCAGGTAGCCAGTGTCTGAGACAGCTAACCATTAATTGAAACTTCTAGCCAGTGACTGAGACAGCTAGCCACTGACTGTGGCAGCTGGCCAGAGAATGAGACAGCTAGCCAGTAATTGAGACAGCTAGTCAGTGACTGAGACAGCTATTCAGTAATTGAGACAGCTAGCCTGTGACTGATGCAGTTAGCCAGTGACTGAGGCAGCCAGCTAGTGTTTGAGGCAGTTAGCCAGTTACTGAGGCAGCTAGCCAGTGATTGAGATAGCTAGCCAGTAATTGAGACAGCTAGCCATTCACTGAGGCAGCTAGCTAGTGTTAGAGACAGCTAGCCAGTGACTGAGATAGCTAGCCAGTGATTGCGACAGCTAGCCAGTGATTGAGACGGTTAACCAGTGACTGGGACAGCTAGCCAGTGGCTGAGACAGCAAGCCAGTGACTGAGGCAACTAGCCAGTGATTGAGACAACTGGACAGTGACTGAGGCTGCTAGACATTTACTGACATTGCTAGTCAGTGACTGAGTCAGCTAGACAGTGACTGACGCAGCTAGTCGGTGATTGTGACAGCTAGTCATTAATTGAGACAGCTATCCTCTGATGATGCAGTTAGCCAATGACTGAGGCAGCTAGCTAGTGATTGAGATAGTTAGCCAGTGACTGAGGCAGCTAGCCAGTAATTGAGAGAATTAGACAGTGGCTGAGAGAGCTAACCAGTGGCTGAGACAACTAGCCAGTGACTGAGATAGCAAGCTATTAATCGAGACAGCTGGCCAGTGACTGAGGCAGCTAGCCAGTGATTGAGACAGCTAGCCTTTGACTGGGACAGCTAGCCAGTGATTGAGACAATTAGACAGTGACTGAGGCTGCTAGACATTGACTGACACTGTTAGTCAGTGACTGAGTCAGCTAGACAGTGACTGAGGCAGCTAGTTGGTGATTGTGACAGCTATTCATTAATTGAGACAGCTGTCCTGTGACTGATGCAGTTAGCCAATGACTGAGGCAGCTAGCTAGTGATTGAGATAGTTAGCCAGTGACTGAGGCAGCCAACCAGTAATTGAGAGAATTAGACAGTGGCTGAGAGAGGTAGCGAGTGGCTGAGACAGCTAGCCAGTGACTGAGATAGCTAGCGAGTGATTGAGACAACTAGCCAGTGGCTGAGACAGCTAGCCAGTGACTGAGATAGCTAGCTATTAATTGAGACAGCTGGCCATTAACTGAGGCAGCTAGCCAGTGATCGAGACAGCTAGCAAGTGACTGAGATAGCTAGCCAATGATTGAGATAGCTAGCCAGTGATTGAGACAGCTAGACAGTGACTGGGCCTGCTAGCCAGTGGCTGAGACAGCTATCCAGTGACTGAGTCAGCTGGACAGTGACTGAGCCAACGAGCCGGTGATTGAGACAGCTAGCCAGTGACGGAGGCAGCTAGCCAGTGACTGTGGCAGGTAGCCAGAGAATGAGACAGCTAGCCAGTAATTGAGACTGCTAGCCAGTGACTTTGGCAGCTAGCCAGAGAATGAGACAGCTAGCCAGAAATTGAGACAGCTACCCAGTGTCTGAGACAGCTGTTCAGTAATTGAGACAGCTAACCAGTGACTTAAGCAGTTAGCCAGTGACTGAGGCCAGCTAGCCAGTGATTGAGACAATTAGACAGTGACTGAAACAGCTAGCCAGTGGCTGAGACAGCTAGCCAGTGACTGAGGTAGCTAACCAGTAATTGAGACAGCTAGCCAGTGACTTAGGCAGATAGCCAGTGTTAGAGAAAGCTAGCCAGTGACTGAGATAGCTAGCCAATGACTGAGACAGCTAGCCAGTGACTTTGACAGCTAGCCAGTGGCTGGGACAGCCAGCCAGTGACTGAGTCAGCTGGGCAGTGACTGAGTAGACGAACCAGTGATTGAGACAGCTAGCCAGTGACGGAGGCAGCTATCCAGTGACTGTGGCAGGTAGCCAGTGTCTGAGACAGCTAACCATTAATTGAAACTTCTAGCCAGTGACTGAGACAGCTAGCCACTGACTGTGGCAGCTGGCCAGAGAATGAGACAGCTAGCCAGTAATTGAGACAGCTAGTCAGTGACTGAGACAGCTATTCAGTAATTGAGACAGCTAGCCTGTGACTGATGCAGTTAGCCAGTGACTGAGGCAGCCAGCTAGTGTTTGAGGCAGTTAGCCAGTTACTGAGGCAGCTAGCCAGTGATTGAGATAGCTAGCCAGTAATTGAGACAGCTAGCCATTCACTGAGGCAGCTAGCTAGTGTTAGAGACAGCTAGCCAGTGACTGAGATAGCTAGCCAGTGATTGCGACAGCTAGCCAGTGATTGAGACGGTTAACCAGTGACTGGGACAGCTAGCCAGTGGCTGAGACAGCAAGCCAGTGACTGAGGCAACTAGCCAGTGATTGAGACAACTAGCCAGTGACTGAGATAGCTAGCCAATGACTGAGACAGCTAGCCAGTTATTGAGACAGCTAGCCTGTGACTGGGACAGCTAGCCAGTGGCTGAGACAGCTAGCCAGTGACTGAGACAGCTAACCGACGACTGAAAAAGCTAGCCAGTGAATGGCACAGCTAGCCAGTGACTGAGTCAGCTAGACAGTGACTGAGCTAGCGAGCTGGTGATTAAGATAGCTAGCCAGTGACAGAGGCAGCTAGCCAGTTACTGTGGCAGATAGCCAGTGACTGAGACAGCTAGCCATTAATTGAGACTGCTAGCCAGTGACTGACACAGCTAGCCAGTGATTGTAGACAGCTAGCCAGTGACTGGAACAGCTAGCCAGTGGCTGAGACAGCTAGCCAGTGACTGAGGCAACTAGCCAGTGACTGAGACAGCTAAACAATGACTGAAAAAGCTAGCCAGTGAATGACACAGCTAGCCATTGACTGAGGCAGCTAGACAGTGACTTAGGCAGCTAGCCAGTGATTGCGACAGCTATTCATGAAATGAGACAGCTAGCCTGTGACTGATGCAGTTAGCCAATGACTGAGGCAGCTAGCTAGTGATTGAGACAGTTAGCCAGTGACTTAGGCAGCTAGCCAGTAATTGAGACAATTAGACAGTGACTGAGGCAGCTAGCCAGAGATTGTGACAGCTAGCCACTTTTTCAGACAGCTATCCAGTGATTGAGACCGCTAGCCACTGATAGAGACAACTATACAATGACTGAGGCAGCTATTAGGTGATTGAGACAACTAGACAGTGCCTGAGGCAGCTAGCCAGTGTCTGAGACAGCTAGCCAGTTACTGAGACAGCTAGCAAGTGCCTGCGACAGCTAGCCAGTGGCTGAAGCAGCTAACAAGTGACCGAGATAGCTAGCCAATGACTGAGAAAACTAGCCAGTGTTAGAGACAGACAGCCAGTCACTGAGACTGCTATCCAGTGACTGAGGCCACTAACCAGTGATTGAGACAGCTAGCCAGTGACTGAGTCAGCTAGACAGTGACTGAGGTATCTCGCCGATGATTGAGACAGCTTGCCAGTGATTCAGACAACTATCCAGTGATTGAGACAGCAAGCCAGTGACGGATGCTGCTAGCCAGTGTCTGTGGCAGCTAGCCAGTGACTGAGACAGCTAACCAATAATTGAGACTGCTAGCCAGTGTCGGAGACAGCTTTCAGTAATTGAGACAGCTAGCCAGTGACTGGGGCAGCTTGCTAGTGATTGAGACAGTTAGCCAATGACTGAGGCAGCTAACCAGTGATTGAGATAATTAGACAGTGACTGAGACAGCTAGCCATTCGCTGAGACAGCTAGCCAGAGACTGAGGCAGCTAGCCAGTGATTGAGACAACTAGACAGTGGCTGAGTCAGCCTGCCGGTGATTGTGACAGCTATTCATTAATTGAGACAGCTGGCCTGTGACTGATGTGGTTAGCCAGTGACTGAGGCAGCTAGCTAGTGATTGAGACAGTTAGCCAGTGACTGAGGCAGCTAGCCAGTGATTGAGATAATTAGACAGTGACTGAGACAGCTAGCCATTCACTGAAACAGCTAGCCAGTGAGTGAGACAGCTAGCCAGTGATTGAGACAACTAGAAAGTGGCTGAGGCAGCTAGCCGGTGATTGTGACAGCTATTCATTAATTGAGACAGCTAGCCTGTGACTGATGCAGTTAGCCAGTGACTGAGGCAGCTAGCTAGTGATTGAGATAATTAGCCAGTGACTGAGGCAGCTAGCCAGTAATTGAGACAATTGGACAGTAGCTGAGAGAGCTAGCCAGTGGCTGAGACAGCTAGCCAGTGACTGAGATTGCTAGCGAGTGATTGAGACAGCTAGCCAGTGATTGAGACAACTAGACAGTGACTGAGGCTGCTAGACATTGACTGACACTGCTAGCCAGTGACTGAGTCAGCTAGACAGTGACTGAGGCAGCTAGTCGGTGATTGTTGACAGCTATTCATTAATTGAGACAGCTAGCCTGTGACTGATGCAGTTAGCCAATGACTGAGGCAGCTAGCTAGTGATTGAGATAATTAGCCAGTGACTGAGGCAGCTAGCCAGTAATTGAGACAATTAGACAGTAGCTGAGAGAGGTAGCGAGTGGCTGAGACAGCTAGCCAGTGACTGAGATAGCTAGCGAGTGATTGAGACAGCTAGCCAGTGATTGAGACTGCTAGACAGTGACTGAGATAGCTAGCCAATGGCTGAGACAGCTAGCCAGTGATTGAGACAGCTAGCCAGTGACTGGTTCTGCTAGCCAGTGGCTGAGAAATCTAGCCAGTGGCTGAGCCAGCTGGACAGTGACTGAGCCAGCGAGTCGGTGATTGAGACAGCTAGCCAGTGACGGAGGCAGCTATCCAGTGACTGTGGCAGGTAGCCAGTGTCTGAGACTGCTAGCCAGTGACTGAGACAGCTAGCCAGTGACTGTGGCAGCTAGCCAGTGATTGGGACAGCTAGCCAGTGACGGGGACAGCTAGCCAGTGGCCGAGGCAGCTAGCCAGTGTTAGAGACAGCTAGCCAGTGACTGAGATAGCTAGACAATGACTGAGACAGCTAGCCAGTGATTGAGACAGCTGGCCAGTGATTGAGACAGCTAGCCAGTGACAGGGAAAGCTAGCCAGTGGCTGAGAAATCAAACCAGTGACTGAGGCAACTAGCCAGTGACTGAGACAGCTAACCAACGACTGAAAAAGCTAGCCAGTGAATGGCACAGCTAGCCAGTGACTGAGACAGCTAGACAGTGACTGAGCCAGCGAACTGGTGATTGAGACAGCTAGCCAGTGACAGAGGCAGCTAGCCAGTTAATGTGGCAGATAGCCAGTGACTGAGACAGCTAGCCATTAATTGTGAATGCTAGTAATTGACTGAGACAGCTAGCCAGTGACTGTGGCAGCTAGCCAGAGCTTGAGACTTCTAGCCAGTAATTGAGACAGCTAGCCAGTGTCTGAGACAGCTTGCCAGTGATTGTGACTGTTAGACAGTGACTGAGACAGATAGCCAGTGCCTGTGACAGCTAGCCAGTGGCTGAGGGAGCTAACCAGTGACTGAGATAGCTAGCCAATGACTGAGACAGCTAGCCAGTGTTAGAGACAGATAGCCAGTGACTGAGATAGCTATCCAGTGACTGAGACCACTAGCCAGTGATTGAGACAGCTAGCCAGTGACTGAGTCAGCTAGACAGTGACTGAGGTATCTAGCCGGTGATTGAGAGAGCTATCCAGTGATTCAGACAACTATCCAGTGATTGAGACAGCAAGCCAGTGATGGAGGCCGCTTGCCAGTGACTGTGGCATCTAGCCAGTGACTGAGACAGCTAACTAATAATTGAGACTGCTAGCCAGTGTTTGGGACAGCTATTCAGTAATTGAGACAGCTAGCCAGTGACTGAAGCAAGTAGCCACTGACTGAGGCAGCTTGCTAGTGATTGGGACAGTTAGACAGTGACTGAGGCACCTAGCCAGTGATTGAGACAATTAGACAGTGACTGAGACAGCTAGCCATTCGCTGAGACAGCTAGCCTGTGCCTGAGACAGCTAGCCAGTGATTGAGACAACTAGACAGTGGCTGAGACAGCAAGCCAGTGACTGAGGCAACTAGCCAGTGACTGAGACAGCTAACCAACGACTGAAAAAGCTAGCCAGTGAATGGCACAGCTAGCCAGTGACTGAGTCAGCTAGACAGTGACTGAGCCAGCGAACCGGTGATTGAGACAGCTAGGTAGTGACAGAGGCAGCTAGCCAGTTACTGTGGCAGATAGCCAGTGACTGAGACAGCTAGCCATTAATTGAGACTGCTAGCCAGTGACTGAGACAGCTAGCCATTGACTGTGGCAGCTAGCCAGAGCTTGAGACTTCTAGCCAGTAATTGAGACAGCTAGCCAGTGTCTGAGACAGCTATTCAGTAATTGAGACAGCTAGCCTGTGACTGATGCAGTTAGCCAGTGACTGAGGTAGTCAGCTAGTGTTTGAGGCAGTTAGCCAGTGGCTGAGACAGCTAGCCAGTGAATGAGATAGCTAGCCAGTAATTGAGACAGCTAGCCATTGACTGAGGCAGCTAGCTAGTGTTAGAGACAGCTAACCAGTGACTGGGATAGCTAGCCAATGATTAAGACAAATAGCCAGTGTCTGAGACAGCTATCCAATGACTGAGGCAACTAGCCAGTGATTGAGACATCTAGCCAGTGACTGAGTCAGCTAGACAGTGACTGAGGTATCTAGCTGGTGATTGAGACAGCTAGCCAGTGATTGAGACAACAATCCAGTGTTTGAGACAGCAAGCCAGTGACGGAGGCCGCTAGCCATTGATTATGGCAGCTTGCCATTGACTGAGACAGCTAACCAATAATTGAGACTGCTAGCCAGTGTCTGAGACAGCTATTAAGTAATTGAGACAGCTAGGCAGTGACTGAAGCAGTTAGCCAGTGACTGAGGAGCTAGCCAGTGATTGAGATAATTAGTGACTGACACAGCTAGCCATTCGCTGAGACAGCTAGCCAATGAGTGAGACAGCTAGCCAGTGATTGAGACAACTAGACATTGGCTGAGGCAGCTAGCCAGTGATTGTGACAGCGATTCATTAACTGAGACAGCCAGCCTGTGACTGATGCAGTTAGCCAGTGACTGAGGCAGCTAGCTAGTGATTGAGACAGTTAGCCAGTAATTGAGACAATTAGACAGTGACTGAGACAGCTAGCCAGTGGCTGAGAAAGCTAGCCAGTGAATGAGATAGCTAGCCAGAAATTGAGAGAGCTAGCCAGTGACTGAGATAGCTAGCTATTATTTGAGACAGCTGGCCAGTAACTGAGGCAGCTAGCCAGTGATTGAGACAGCTAGCCAGTGAATGAGATAGCTAGCAAATGACTGAGACAGCTAGCCAGTGATTGAGACAGCTAGCCAGTGACTGGGACAGCTAGCCATTGGCTGAAACAGCTAGCCAGTGACAGAGTCAGTGGGACAGTGACTGAGCCAGCGAGCCGGTGATTGAGACAGCTAGCCAGTGATGGAGGCAGCTAGCCAGTGACTGTGGCAGCTAGCCATAGAATGAGACAGCTAGCATGTAATTGAGACAGCTAGCCAGTGTCTGAGACAGCTGTTCAGTAATTGAGACAGCTAGCCAGTGACTGATGCAGTTAGCCAGTGACTGAGGCCAGCTAGCCAGTGATTGAGACAATTAGACAATGACTTAGACAGCTGGCCAGTGGCTGAGACAGCTAGCCATTGACTGAGATTGCTAGCCAGTAATTGAGACAGCTAGCCCGTGACTGAGGCAGATAGCCAGTGTTAGAGACAGCTAGCCAGTGACAGAGATAGCTAGCCAATGACTGAGACAGCTAGCCAGTGATTGAGATAGCTAGCCAGTGATGGGGACAGCTAGCCAGTGGCTGAGACAGCAAGGCAGTGACTAAGGCAACTAGCCAGTGACTGAGACAGCTAACCAACGACTGAAAAAGCTAGCCAATGAATGGCACAGCTAGCCAGTGACTGAGTCAGCAAGACAGTGACAGAGCCAGCGAACCGGTGATTGAGACAGCTAGCCAGTGACAGAGGCAGCTAGCCAGTTACTGTGGCAGATAGCCAGTGGCTGAGACTGCTAGCCATTCATTGAGACTGCTAGCCAGTTACTGAGACAGCTAGCCAGTGAATGTGGCAGCTAGCCAGAGCTTGAGACTTCTAGCCAGTAATTGAAACAGCTAGCCAGTGTCTGAGACAGCTATTCAGTAATTGAGACAGCTAGCCAGTGACTGATGCAGTTAGCCAGTGACTGAGGCATCCAGCTAGTGATTGAGGCAGTTAGCCAGTTACTGAGGCAGCTAGCTAGTGATTGAGACAGTTATCCAGTAATTGAGACAATTAGACAGTGACTGAGGCAGCTAGCCAGTGATTGAGACAGTTAGACAGTGACTGAGACAGCTAACCATTCGCTGAGACAGCTAGCCAGTAACTGAGACAGCTAGCCAGTGATTGAGACAACTAGACAGTGACCGAGGCTGCAAGACATTGACTGACACAGCTAGTCAGTGATTGAGAAAATTAGACAGTGGCTGAGACAGCTAGCCAGTGGCTGAGGCAGCTAGCCAGTGACTGAGATAGCTAGCCAGTAATTGAGACAGCAAGCTAGTGACTGATGCAGCTAGCCAGTGATTGAGACAGCTAGCCAGTGACTGAGATAGCTAGTCAATGACTGAGACAGATAGCCATTGAATGACACAGCTAGCCAGTGACTGAGTCAGCTAGACAATGACTGAGCCAGTGAGCCGGTGATTAAGACATCTAGCCAGTGAAGGAGGCAGCTTTCCAGTGACTGAGGCAGCCAGCTATTGATTGAGGCAGTTAGCCAGTTACTGAGGCAGCTAGCCAGTGATTGAGACAGTTAGACAGTGACTGAGACAGCTAGCCATTCGCTGAGACAGCTAGCCAGTAACTGAGACAGCTAGCCAGTGATTGAGACAACTAGACAGTGGCTGAGGCTGCTAGACATTGACTGACACAGCTAGCCAGTGATTGAGACAATTAGACAGTGACTGAGACAGCTAGCCAGTGGCTGAGACAGCTAGCCAGTGACTGAGATAGCTAGCCAGTAATTGAGACAGCTAGCTAGTGACTGATGCAGCTAGCCAGTGATTGAGACAGCTAGCCAGTGACTGAGATAGCTAGTCAATGACTGAGACAGCCGTTGAATGACACAGCTAGCCAGTGACTGAGTCAGCTAGACAATGACTGAGCCAGTGAGCCGGTGATTAAGACATCTAGCCAGTGAAGGAGGCAGCTTTCCAGTGACTGAGGCAGCCAGCTAGTGATTGAGGCAGTTAGCCAGTTACTGAGGCAGCTAGCTAGTGATTGAGACAGTTAGACAGTGACTGAGACAGCTAGCCATTCGCTGAGACAGCTAGCCAGTAACTGAGACAGCTAGCCAGTGATTGAGACAAAAAGACAGTGACCGAGGCTGCTAGACATTGACTGACACAGCTAGCCAGTGATTGAGACAATTAGACAGTGACTGAGACAGCTAGCCAGTGGCTGAAACAGCTAGCCAGTGACTGAGATAGCTAGCCAGTAATTGAGACATCTAGCTAGTGACTGACGCAGCTAGCCATTGATTGAGACAGCTAGCCAGTGAGTGAGATAGCTAGTCAATGACTGAGACAGATAGCCATTGAATGATACAGCTAGCCAGTGACTGAGTCAGCTAGACAATGACTGAGCCAGTGAGCCGGTGATTAAGACATCTAGCCAGTGAAGGAGGCAGCTTTCCAGTTACTGAGGCAGCTAGCCAGTGACTGAGACAGCTAGCCATTAATTGAGACTGCCATCCAGTGGCTGAGACAGCTAGCCAGTGATTGAAACAGCTAGCCAGTGATTGGGACAGCTAGCCAGCGGCTGAGACAGTTAGCCAGTGACTGAGTCAGCTAGACAGTGACTGAGCCCGCGAGCCGTTGATTGAAACAGCTAGCCAGTGACTGAGACAACTAGCCAGTGATTGAGACAACGAGACAGTGACTGAGGCTGATAGACATTGACTGACACAGCTAGCCAGTGACTGAGTCAGCTAGACAGTGACTGAGGGAGCTATCTGGTGATTGTGACAGCGAGCCTGTGACTGATGCAGTTAGCCTGTGTCTGAGGCAGCTAGCTAGTGATTGAGACAGTTAGCCAGTGACTGAGACAATTAGGCAGACACTGAGACAGATAGCCAGTGGCTGATGCACCTAGCCAGTGAAGGATATAGCTACCCAGTAATTGAGACAGCTAGCCAGTGACTGAGGCAGCTAGCCAGTGATTGAGACAGCTATCCATTGACTGAGACAGCTAGACAATGACTGAAAAAGCTAGCCAGTGAATGACACAGCTAGCCAGTGACTGAGTCAGCTAGACAGTGACTGAGCCAGCGAACCGGTGATTGAGACAGCTAGCCAGTGACGGAGGCAGCTAGCCAGTGACTGTGGCAGGTAGCCAGTGACTGAGACAGATAGCCATTAATTGAGACTGCTAGTAAGTGACTGAGACAGCTAGCCAGTGACTGTGGCAACTAGCCAGAAATTGAGACAGCTAGCCAGTAATTGAGACAGCTAGCCAGTGACTGATGCAGTTAGCCAGTGACTGAGGCAGCTAGCCAGTGATTGAGACAATTAGACAGTGACTCAGACAGCTAGCCATTCGCTGAGACAGCTAGCCAGTGATTGAGACAACTAGACATTGACTGAGGCTGCTAGACATTGACTGAGGAAGCTAACCAGTGATTGTAACATCTATTCAGTAATTGAGACAGCTAGCCAGTGACTGATGCTGTTAGCCAGTGACTGAGGCAGCTAGCTAGTGATTGAGACAGTTACCAGTGACTGGTGCAGCTAGCCAGTAATTGAGACAATTAGACAGTGATTGAGACAGCTAGCCAGTGGCTGAGACAGCTAGCCAATGACTGCGATAGCTAGCCAGTAATTGAGACAGCGAGCCATTGACTGAGGCAGCTAGCCAGTGATTGAGACAGCTAGCCAGTGACTGAGATAGCTATCCGATGACTGGGGCAGCTAGCTAGTGATTGAGACAGCTATTCAGTGACTGGGACAGCTATCCACTGATTGAGACAGCTTGTCAGTGACGGAGGCATCAGGTCAGTGGCATGGCAGCT
The DNA here is from genome assembly GCF_017639515.1 of Carcharodon carcharias. Lineage (NCBI taxonomy): Eukaryota > Metazoa > Chordata > Chondrichthyes > Lamniformes > Lamnidae > Carcharodon > Carcharodon carcharias. Next base: position 15,594,655 of record NC_054485.1, read on the forward strand.
AGCCAGTGACTGAGCCAGCTAGCCAGTGAATGAGACAGCTAGCCAGTGACTGAGGCAGCTAGCCAGTGGCTGAGACAGCTTGCCATTGACTGAGGCAACTAGCCAGTGACTGAGACAGCTAACCAACGACTGAAAAATCTGGCCAGTGAATGACAAAGCTAGCCAGTGACTGAGTCAGCTAGAAAGTGACTGAGCCAGCGAGCCAGTGATTGAGACAATTAGACAGTGACGGAGGCAGCTAGCTAGTGACTGTGGCAGCTAGTCAGTGATTGAGGAAAGCTATTCAGTAATTGAGACAGCTAGCCAGTGTCTGAGACAGCTATTCAGTAATTGAGACAGCTAGCCAGTGACTGAGGCAGCTAAGTAGTGATTGAGACAGTTAGCCAGTGACTGGTGCAGCTAGCCAGTAATTGAAACAATTAGACAGTGACTGAGACAGCTAGCCAGTGGCTGAGACAGCTAACCAGTGACTGAGATAGCTAGCCAGTAATTGAGACAGCTAGCCAGTGGCTGAGACAGCTAGCCAGTGACTGAGATAGTTAGCCAATGACTGAGACAGCTAGCCAGAAATGGAGACACCTAGTCAGTGACTGGGACAGCTATCCACTGATTGAGACAGCTTGCCTTTGATGGAGGCATCCAGCCAGTGGCGTGGCATCTATCCAGTCACTGAGCCAGCTAGCCAGAGAATGAGACAGCTAGCCAGTGACTGATGCAGCTAGCCAGTGATTGAGGTAGCTAGCCAGTGACTGAGGCAGCTAGCTAGTGAATGAGACAGGTAGCCAGTGACTGGGACAGCTAGCCAGTGATTGAGACAACTAGACAGTGACTGAGGCAGCTAGCCAGTGACTGAGACAGCTAGCCAGTGATTAAGACAGCCAGCCAGTGATTGAGACAACTAGACAGTGACTAAGGCAGCTAGCCAGTTACTGAGTCAGCTATCCATTGACAGAGACAACTAGCCAGTTAGTGAGACAGCTAGCCAGTGGCTGAGGCAGCTAGCCATTGACTGAGATAGCTAGCCAATGGCTGAGTGACCTAGAAAGTGATAGAGACAGATAGCCAATGATTGAGACAGCTATCCAGTGACTGAGACGGCTAGCCAGTGATTGAGACTGCTAGCCAGTGATTGAATCAGCGGGACAGTGACTGAGGCAGCTAGTCGTTGATTGCGACACCTAGCCAGTGATTGAGAAAGTTATCCAGTGATTGAGACAGCTAGCCAGTCAAAGAGGCAGCTAGCCAGTGACTGTGGCAGCTAGCCAGTGACTGAGAAACCTAGCCATTAATTGAGAATGCTAGCCAGTGACTGTGACACCTAGCCATTAATTGAGACTTCTAGCCAGTGACTGTGACAGCTAGCCATCGATTTAGACAGCTGGCCAGTAAGAGAGACAGATAGCCAGTGTCTGAGACAGCTATTCATTAATTGAGACAGCTAGCCAGTGACTGATGCAGTTAGCCAGTGACTGAGGCAGCTATTTAGTGATTGAGACATTTTATCCAGTGACTGAGGTGGCTAGCCAGTGACTGAAACAATTAGACAGTGACCGAGAAAGCTAGCCAGTGGCTGAGACAGCTAGTCAGTGACTGAGACTGCTAGCCAGTGATTGAGAGAGCTAGCCAATGACTGAGGTAGCTCGCCAGTGATTGAGACAACTAGACAGTGACTTAGGCAGCTGGCCAATGACTGACACAGCTAGCTAGTGACTTAGTTAGCTCACCAATGATTGAGACAACGAGACATTGACTGAAACAGTTAGCCCGTGACTGAGATGGCTAGCCAATGACTGAGACAGCTAGCCAGTGATTGAGACAGCTAGCCAGTGACTGAGACAGCTATACATTGACAGAGACAACTAGCCTGTGACTGAGACAGCTAGCCAGTGGCTGAGGCAGCTAGCCAGTGACTGAGATAGCTAGCCAATGACTGAAAGAGCTAGCAAGTGATAGAGACAGATAGCCAGTGATTGAGACAGCTATCCAGTGACTGAGACAGCTAGCCAGTGATTGATACTGCTAGCCAGTGATTGAATCAGCGAGACAGTGACTGAGGAAGCTAGCCGTTGATTGCGACAGCTAGCCAGTGATTCAGAAAGCTATCCAGTGATTGAGACAGCTAGCCAGTCATGGAGGCAGCTAGCCAGTGACTGTGGCAGCTATCCAGTGAGTGAGACACCTAGCCATTAATTGAGACTTCTAGCCAGTGACTGTGACAGCTAGCCATCGATTTAGACAGCTGGCCAGTAAGAGAGACAGATAGCCAGTGTCTGAGACAGCTATTCATTAATTGAGACAGCTAGCCAGTGACTGATGCAGTTAGCCAGTGACTGAGGCAGCTATTTAGTGATTGAGACATTTTATCCAGTGACTGAGGTGGCTAGCCAGTGATTGAAACAATTAGACAGTGACCGAGAAAGCTAGCCAGTGGCTGAGACAGCTAGTCAGTGACTGAGACTGCTAGCCAGTGATTGAGAGAGCTAGCCAATGACTGAGGTAGCTCGCCAGTGATTGAGACAACTAGACAGTGACTTAGGCAGCTGGCCAATGACTGACACAGCTAGCCAGTGACTTAGTTAGCTCACCAATGATTGAGACAACGAGACATTGACTGAAACAGCTAGCCCGTGACTGAGATGGCTAGCCAATGACTGAGACAGCTAGCCAGTGATTGAGACAGCTAGCCAGTGACTGGGACAGCTAGCCAGTGGCTGAGACAGCTAGCCAATGACTGAGGCAACTAGCCATTGACTGAGACAGCTAACAAACGACTGAAAAAACTAGCCAGTGAATGACACAGCTAGCCAGTGACTGAGTCAGATAGACAATGACTGAGGCAGCGGTCAAGTGATTGTGACAGCTATTCATTAATTGATACAGCTATCCAGTGGCTGATGAAGTTAGCCAGTGACTGAGGCAGCTAGCTAGTGATTGAGACAGCTAGGCTGTGACTGAGGCAGCTAGCCAGTGACTGAGACAACTAGCAAGTGACTGAGACAACTAGCCAGTGGCTGAGGCAGCTAGCCAGTGACTGAGATAGCTAGACAATGACTGAGACAGCTAGCCAGTGATAGAGACAGATAGCCAGTGATTGAGAAAGCTATCCAGTGACTGAGGCAACTAGCCATTGATTGAGACAGCTAGCCAGTGAATGAGTCAGCTAGACATTGACTGAGGCAGCTTGCCGGTGATTGCGACAGCTAGCCAGTGACTGAGACAGCTAGTCAGTGACTGAGAAAGCTAGCCAGTGACTGAGACAACTAGCCAGTGACTGAGACAACTATCCAGTGACTGAGACCACTAGCAAGTGACTGAGACAGCTAGCCAGTGGCTGAGGCAGCTAGCCAGTGACTGAGATAGCTAGACAATGACTATTCAGTGATTGAGACAGCTATCCAGTGATGGAGGCAGCTAGCCAGTGACTGGGACAGCTAGCCATTAATTGAGACTGCTAGCAGTGACTGAGACAGCTATCCAGTGACTGTGAGAGCTAGCCAGATATTGAGACAGCTAACCAGTAATTGAGAAAGCTAGCCAGTGTCTGAGACAGCTAGCCAGTGACTGAGACAGCTAGCCAGTGATTGAGAGAGCTGGCCAATGACTGAGGCAGCTTGCCAGTGATTGAGACAACTAGACAGTGACTGAGGCAGCTAGTCATTGACTGACACAGCTGGCCAGTGACTTAGGCAGCTAACCAGTGATTGAGACAACTAGACAGTGACTGAAACATCTAACCAGTGACTGAGACAGCTAACCAACGACTGAAAAAGCTTGCCAGTGAATGACATGGCTAACCATGACTGAGTCAGCTAGACAGTGACTGAGGCAGCTAGCCAGTGATTGTGATGGCTATTCATTAATTGAGACAGCTAGCCAGTTACTGATGCAGTTAGCCAGTGACTGAGGCAGCTAGCTACTGATTGAGACAGTTAGCCAGTGACTGAGGCAGCTAGCCAGTAATTGAGACAATTAGAAAGTGACTGTGACAGCTAGCCAGTGGCTGAGTCAGCTAGCCAGTGACTGAGATAGCTAGCCAATGACTGAGACAACTAGCCAGTGATTGAGAACCCTAGTGACTGGGACAGTCAGTGACTGGGACAGCTATCCACTGATTGAGACAGCTTGCCAGTGACGGAGGCATCCAGCCAGTGGCGTGGCAGCTAGCCAGTGACTGAGCCAGCTAGCCAGTGATTGAGACAACTAGACAGTGACTGAGGCAGCTATCCAGTGACTGAGACAGCTATCCATTGACTGAGACAACTAGCCAGTGACTGAGACAGCTAGCCAGTGGCTGAGGCATCTAGCCATTGACTGAGATAGCTAGCCAATGACTGAGAGAGCTAGCCAGTGACTGAGATAGCTAGCCAATGACTGAGAGAGCTAGCCAGTGATAGAGACAGATAGCCAGTGATTGAGACAGCTAGCCAGTGATTGCGACAGCTAACCAGTGATTCAGAAAGCTATCCACTGATTGAGACAGCTAGCCATTCATGGAGGCAGCTAGCCAGTGGCTGTGCCAGCTATCCTGTGACTGAGACACCTAGCCATTAATTGAGACTGCTAGCCAGTGACTGAGACAGCTAGCCAGTGACTGTGACAGCTAGCCATCGATTGAGACAGCTAGCCAGTAATTGAGGCAGCTAGCCAGTGTCTGAGACAGCTATTCATTAATTGAGACAGCTAGCCAGTGGCTGATGCTGTTAGCTAGTGACTGAGGCAGCTATTTAGTGATTGAGACATTTTATCCAGTGACTGAGGTGGCTAGCCAGTGATTGAAACAATTAGACAGTGACCGAGAAAGCTAGCCAGTGGCTGAGACAGCTAGCCAGTGACTGAGACAGCTAGCCAGTGATTGAGACAACTAGACAGTGACTTAGGCAGCTAGCCAATGACTGACACAGCTAGCCAGTGACTTAGTTAGCTAACCAGTGATTGAGACAACGAGACATTGACTGAAACAGCTAGCCCGTGATTGAGACAGCTTGCCAGTGACTGAGATGGATAACCAATGACTGAGACAGCTAGCCAGTGACTGAGTCAGCTAGACAATGACTGAGGCAGCTATCAGCTGATTGTGACAGCTATTCATTAATTGATACAGCTATCGAGTGGCTGATGAAGTTAGCCAGTGACTGATGCAGCTAGCTAGTGATTGAGACAGCTAGGCTGTGACTGAGGCAGCTAGCCAGTGACTGAGACAGCTAGCCAGTGACTGAGACAGCTAGCCAGTGACTGAGAGAGCTAGCCAGTGACTGAGACAACTAGCCAGTGACTGAGACAACTATCCAGTGGCTGAGACCACTAGCAAGTGACTGAGACAACTAGCCAGTGACTGAGACAACTATCCAGTGGCTGAGACCACTAGCAAGTGACTGAGACAACTAGCCAGTGGCTGAGGCAGCTAGCCAGTGACTGAGATAGCTAGACAATGACTGAGACAGCTAGCTAGTGATAGAGACAGATAGCCAGTGATTGAGACAGCTATCCAGTGACTGAGACAACTAGCCAGTGATTGAGACAGCTAGCCAGTGAATGAGTCAGCTAGACAGGGACTGAGGCAGCTTGCCGGTGATTGCAACAGCTAGCCAGTGATTCAGAAAGCTATTCAGTGATTGAGACAGCTATCCAGTGATGGAGGCAGCTAGCCAGTGACTGGGACAGCTAGCCATTAATTGGGACTGCTAGCCAGTGACTGAGACAGCTATCCAGTGACTGTGAGAGCTAGCCAGATATTGAGACAGCTAGCCAGTAATTGAGACAGCTAGCCAGAGTCTGAGACAGCTGTTCATTAATTGAGAGAGCTAGCCAGTGACTGATGCAGTTAGCCAGTGACTTTGGCAGCTATTTAGTGATTGAGACGTTTAGCCAGTGACTGAGGCAGCTAGCCAGTGATTGAGACAATTAGACAGTGACTGAGAAATCTAGCCAGTAGCTGAGAAAGCTAGCCAGTGACTGAGACAGCTAGCCATTGAGTGACACAGCTAGCCTGTGACTTAGGCAGCTAACCAGTGATTGAGACAACTAGACAGTGACTGAAACAGCTAACCAACGACTGAAAACGCTAGCCAGTGAATGACATGGCTAGCCATGACTGAGTCAGCTAGACAGTGACTGAGGCAACTAGCCAGTGATTGTGATGGCTATTCATTAATTGAGACAGCTAGCCAGTTACTGATGCAGTTAGCCAGTGACTGAGGCAGCTAGCTACTGATTGAGACAGTTAGCCAGTGACTGAGGCAGCTAGCCAGTAATTGAGACAATTAGACAGTGACTGTGACAGCTAGCCAGTGGCTGAGACAGCTAGCCAGTGACTGAGATAGCTAGCCAATGAGTGAGATAGCTAGCCAGTGATTGAGACACCTAGTCAGTGACTGGGACAGCTATCCACTGATTGAGACAGCTTGCCAGTGATGGAGGCATCCAGCCAGTGGCGTGGCAGCTAGCCAGTGACTGAGCCAGCCAGCCAGAGAATGAGACAGCTAGCCAGTGACTGAGGCAGCTAGCCAGTGATTGAGATAGCTAGCCAGTGACTGAGGCAGCTAGCTAGTGAATGAGACAGCTAGCCAGTGACTGAGACAGCTAGCCAGTGATTGAGACCACTAGACAGTGACTGAGGCAGCTAGCCAGTGACTGAGACAGATAGCCAGTGATTGAGACAGCTAGCCAGTGATTGAGATAGCTATCCAGTAATTGAGACAGCAAGCCATTGACTGAGGCAGCTAGCCAGTGATTGAGACAGCTAGCCATTGACTGTGACAGCTAGCCAAAGACTGAAAAAGCTAGCCAGTGATTGACACAGATAGCCAGTGACTGAGTCAGCTAGACAGTGACTGAGCCAGCGAACCGGTGATTGAGACAGCTAGCCAGTGACGGAGGCAGCTAGCCAGTGACTGTGGCTGGTAGCCAGTGACTGAAACAGCTAGCCAATAATTGAGACTGCTAGCAAGTGACTGAGACAGCTAGCCAGTGACTGTGGCAACTAGCCAGAAATTGAGACAGCTAGCCAGTAATTGCGACAGCTAGCCAATGTCTGAGACAGCTATTCAGTAATTGAGACAGCTAGCCAGTGACTGATGCAGTTAGCCAGTGACTGAGGCAGCTAGCCAGTGATTGAGACAATTAGACAGTGACTCAGACAGCTAGACATTGACTGAGGCTGCTAAACATTGACTGTGGCAACTAGCCAGAAATTGAGACAGCTAGCCAGTAATTGAGACAGCTAGCCAGTGATTGTGACATCTATTCAGTAATTGAGACAGCTAGCCAGTGACTGAGACAGCTCGCCAATGATTGAGAAGCTGGCCAATGACTGAGGCAGCTTGCCAGTGATTGAGACAACTAGACAGTGACTGAGGCAGCTAGCCATTGACTGACACAGCTAGCCAGTGACTTAGACAGCTAACCAGTGATTGAGACAACTAGACAGTGACTGAAACAGCTAGCCAGTGACTGAGACAGCTAACCAACGACTGAAAACGTTAGACAGTGAATGACATGGCCTGCCATGACTGAGTCAGCTAGACAGTGACTGAGGCAGCTAGCCAGTGATTGTGACGGCTATTCATTAATTGAGACAGCTAGCCAGTTACTTATGCAGTTAGCCAGTGACTGAGGTAGCTAGCCAGTAATTGAGACAATTAGACAGTGACTGTGACAGCTAGCCAGTGGCTGAGACAGCTAGCCAGTGACTGAGATAGCTAGCCAATGACTGAGACAGCTAGCCAATGATTGAGACACCTAGTCAGTGACTGGTTCAGCTATCCACTGATTGAGACAGCTTGCCAGTGACGGAGGCATCCATCCAGTGGCGTGGCAGCTAGCCAGTGACTGAGCCAGCTAGCCAGTGATTGAGATAGCTAGCCAGTGACTGAGGCAGCTAGCTAGTGAATGAGACAGCTAGCCAGTGACTGAGACAGCTAGCCAGGAATTGAGACAACTAGCCAGTGACTGAGACAACTAGCCAGTGACTGAGACTACTAGCCAGTGACTGAGACAACTAGCCAGTGGCTGAGGCAGCTAGACAATGACTGAGATAGCTAGACAATGACTGAGACAGCTAGCCAGTGATAAAGACAGCTAACCAGTGAATGAGTCAGCTAGACAGGGACTGAGGCAGCTTGCCAGTGATTGTGACAGCTAGCCAGTGATTCAGAAAGCTATCCAGTGATTGAGACAGCTATCCAGTGATGGAGGCAGCTCGCCAGTGACTGGGACAGCTAGCCATTAATTGAGACTGCTAGCCAGTGACTGAGACAGCTAGCCAGTGACTGTGAAAACTAGCCAGATATTGAGAAAGCTAGCCAGTAATTGAGACAGCTAGCCAGCGTCTGAGACAGCTGTTCATTAATTGAGACAGCTAGCCAGTGACTGATGAAGTTAGCCAGTGACTTTGGCAGCTATTTAGTGATTGAGACGTTTAGCCAGTGACTGAGGCAGCGAGCCAGTGATTGAGACAATTAGACAGTGACTGAGAAATCTAGCCAGTGGCTGAGACAGCTAACCAGTGACTGAGACAGCTAGCCAGTGATTGAGAGAGCTGGCCAATGACTGAGGCAGCTTGCCAGTGATTGAGACAACTAGACAGTGACTGAGGCAGCTAGCTATTGACTGACACAGCTAACCAGTGATTGAGACATCTAGACAGTGACTGAAACATCTAGCCAGTGACTGAGACAGCTAACCAACGACTGAAAACGCCAGCCAGTGAATGACATGGCTAGCCATGACTGAGTCAGCTAGACAGTGACTGAGGCAGCTAGCCAGTGATTGTGATGGCTATTCATTAATTGAGACAGCTAGCCAGTTACTGATGCAGTTAGCCAGTGACTGAGGCAGCTAGCTACTGATTGAGACAGTTAGCCAGTGACTGAGGCAGCTAGCCAGTAATTGAGACAATTAGAAAGTGACTGTGACAGCTAGCCAGTGGCTGAGACAGCTAGCCAGTGACTGAGATAGCTAGCCAATGACTGGGACAGCTAGCCAGTGATTGAGACACCTAGTCAGTGACTGGGACAGCTATCCACTGATTGATACAGCTTGCCAGTGACGGAGGCATCCAGCCAGTGGCGTGGCAGCTAGCCAGTGACTGAGCCAGCTAGCCAGTGAATGAGACAGATAGCCAGTGACTGAGGCAGCTAGCCAGTGATTGAGATAGCTAGCCAGTGACTGAGACAGCTAGCTAGTGAATGAGACAGCTAGCCAGTGACCAAGACAGCTAGCCAGTGATTGAGACAAAAAGACAGTGACTGAGGCAGCTAGCCAGTGACTGAGAAAGCTAGCCAGTGATTGAGACAGCTAGCCAGTGATTGAGACAACTAGACAGTGACTGAGGCAGCTAGCCAGTGACTGAGACAGCTATCCATTGACAGAGACAACTAGCCAGTGACTGAGACAGCTAGCCAGTGGCTGAGCAGCTAGCCAGTGACTGAGATAGCTAGCCAATGACTGAGGAAGCTAGCCATTAATTGAGACACCTAGTCAGTGACTGGGACAGCTATCCACTGATTGAGACAGCTTGCCAGTGACGGAGGCATCCAGCCAGTGGCGTGGCAGCTAGCCAGTGACTGAGCCAGCTAGCCAGTGAATGAGACAACTAGGCAGTGACTGAGGCAGCTAGCCAGTGATTGAGATAGCTAGCCAGTGACTGAGGCAGCTAGCTAGTGAATGAGACAGCTAGCCAGAGACTGAGACAGCTAGCCAGTGATTGAGACAACTAGACAGTGACTGAGGCAGCAAGCCAGTGACTGAGACAGCTATCCATTGACAGAGACAACTAGCCTGTGACTGAGACAGCTAGCCAATGACTGAGAGAGCTAGCCAGTGATAGAGACTGATAGCCAGTGATTGAGACAGCTATCCAGTGACTGAGAAAGCTAGCCAGTGATTGAGACTGCTAGCCAGTGATTGAATCAGCGAGACAGTGACTGAGGCAGCTAGCCGTTGAATGCGACAGCTAGCCACTGATTCAGAAAGCTATCCAGTGATTGAGACAGCTAGCTATTCATGGAGGCAGCTAGCCATTGACTGTGGCAGCTATCCAGTGACTGAGACACCTAGCCATTAATTGAGACTGCTAGCCGGTGACTGTGACAGCTAGCCATCGATTGAGACAGCTAGCCAGTAATTGAGGCAGCTAGCCAGTGTCTGAGACAGCTATTCATTACTTGATACAGCTAGCCAGTGACTGATGCTGTTAGCTAGTGACTGAGGCAGCTATTTAGTGATTGAGACATTTTATCCAGTGACTGAGGTGGCTAGCCAGTGATTGAAACAATTAGACAGTGACCGAGAAAGCTAGCCAGTGGCTGAGACAGCTAGCCAGTGACTGAGGCAGCTAGCCAGTGATTGAGACAACTAGACAGTGACTTAGGCAGCTAGCCAATGACTGACACAGCTAGCCAGTGACTTAGTTAGCTAACCAGTGATTGAGACAACGAGACATTGACTGAAACAGCTAGCCCGTGATTGAGACAGCTTGCCAGTGACTGAGATGGATAACCAATGACTGAGACAGCTAGCCAGTGATTGAGACAGCTAGCCAGTGACTGGGACAGCTAGCCAGTGGCTGAGACAGCTAGCCAGTGACTGAGGCAACCAGCCAGTGACTGAGACAGCTAACAAACGACTGAAAAAGCTAGCCAGTGAATGACACAGCTAGCCAGTGACTGAGTCAGCTAGACAATCACTGAGGCAGCTATCAGGTGATTGTGACAGCTATTCAGTAATTGATACAGCTATCGAGTGGCTGGTGAAGTTAGCCAGTGACTGAGGCAGCTAGCTAGTGATTGAGACAGCTAGTCAGTGACTGAGAAAGCTAGCCAGTGACTGAGACAACTAGCCAGTGACTGAGACAACTATCCAGTGACTGAGACCACTAGCAAGTGACTGAGACAGCTAGCCAGTGGCTGAGGCAGCTAGCCAGTGACTGAGATAGCTAGACAGTGACTGAGACAGCTAGCTAGTGATAGAGACAGATAGCCAGTGATTGAGACAGCTATCCAGTGAATGAGTCAGCTAGACAGGGACTGAGGCAGCTTGCCGGTGATTGCGACAGCTAGCCAGTGATTCAGAGAGCTATTCAGTGATTGAGACAGCTATCCAGTGATGGAGGCAGCTAGCAAGTGACTGGGACAGCTAGCCATTAATTGAGACTGCTAGCCAGTGACTGAGACAGCTAGCCAGTGACTGTGAGAGCTAGCCAGATATTGAGACAGCAAGCCAGTAATTGAGACAGCTAGCCAGAGTCTGAGACAGCTGTTCATTAATTGAGACAGCTAGCCAGTGACTGATGCAGTTAGCCAGTGACTTTGGCAGCTATTTAGTGATTGAGACGTTTAGCCAGTGACTGAGGCAGCTAGCCAGTGATTGAGACAATTAGACAGTGACTGAGGCAGCTAGCCATTGAGTGACACAGCTAGCCTGTGACTTAGGCAGCTAACCAGTGATTGAGACAACTAGACAGTGACTGAAACAGCTAACCAATGACTGAAAACGCTAGCCAGTGAATGACATGGCTAGCCATGACTGAGTCAGCTAGACAGTGACTGAGGCAACTAGCCAGTGATTGTGATGGCTATTCATTAATTGAGACAGCTAGCCAGTTACCGATGCAGTTATCCAGTGACTGAGGCAGCTAGCTACTGATTGAGACAGTTAGCCAGTGACTGAGGCAGCTAGCCAGTAATTGAGACAATTAGAAAGTGACTGTGACAGCTAGCCAGTGGCTGAGACAGCTAGCCAGTGACTGAGATAGCTAGCCAATGACTGGGACAGCTAGCCAGTGATTGAGACACCTAGTCAGTGACTGGGACAGCTATCCACTGATTGATACAGCTTGCCAGTGACGGAGGCATCCAGCCAGTGGCGTGGCAGCTAGCCAGTGACTGAGCCAGCTAGCCAGTGAATGAGACAGATAGCCAGTGACTGAGACAGCTAGCCATTAATTGAGACTGCTAGCCAGTGACTGAGACAGCTAGCCATTGACTGTGGCAGCTAGCCAGAGCTTGAGACTTCTAGCCAGTAATTGAGACAGCTAGCCAGTGTCTGAGACAGCTATTCAGTAATTGAGACAGCTAGCCTGTGACTGATGCAGTTAGCCAGTGACTGAGGTAGTCAGCTAGTGTTTGAGGCAGTTAGCCAGTGGCTGAGACAGCTAGCCAGTGAATGAGATAGCTAGCCAGTAATTGAGACAGCTAGCCATTGACTGAGGCAGCTAGCTAGTGTTAGAGACAGCTAACCAGTGACTGGGATAGCTAGCCAATGATTAAGACAAATAGCCAGTGTCTGAGACAGCTATCCAATGACTGAGGCAACTAGCCAGTGATTGAGACATCTAGCCAGTGACTGAGTCAGCTAGACAGTGACTGAGGTATCTAGCTGGTGATTGAGACAGCTAGCCAGTGATTGAGACAACAATCCAGTGTTTGAGACAGCAAGCCAGTGACGGAGGCCGCTAGCCATTGATTATGGCAGCTTGCCATTGACTGAGACAGCTAACCAATAATTGAGACTGCTAGCCAGTGTCTGAGACAGCTATTAAGTAATTGAGACAGCTAGGCAGTGACTGAAGCAGTTAGCCAGTGACTGAGGAGCTAGCCAGTGATTGAGATAATTAGTGACTGACACAGCTAGCCATTCGCTGAGACAGCTAGCCAATGAGTGAGACAGCTAGCCAGTGATTGAGACAACTAGACATTGGCTGAGGCAGCTAGCCAGTGATTGTGACAGCGATTCATTAACTGAGACAGCCAGCCTGTGACTGATGCAGTTAGCCAGTGACTGAGGCAGCTAGCTAGTGATTGAGACAGTTAGCCAGTAATTGAGACAATTAGACAGTGACTGAGACAGCTAGCCAGTGGCTGAGAAAGCTAGCCAGTGAATGAGATAGCTAGCCAGAAATTGAGAGAGCTAGCCAGTGACTGAGATAGCTAGCTATTATTTGAGACAGCTGGCCAGTAACTGAGGCAGCTAGCCAGTGATTGAGACAGCTAGCCAGTGAATGAGATAGCTAGCAAATGACTGAGACAGCTAGCCAGTGATTGAGACAGCTAGCCAGTGACTGGGACAGCTAGCCATTGGCTGAAACAGCTAGCCAGTGACAGAGTCAGTGGGACAGTGACTGAGCCAGCGAGCCGGTGATTGAGACAGCTAGCCAGTGATGGAGGCAGCTAGCCAGTGACTGTGGCAGCTAGCCATAGAATGAGACAGCTAGCATGTAATTGAGACAGCTAGCCAGTGTCTGAGACAGCTGTTCAGTAATTGAGACAGCTAGCCAGTGACTGATGCAGTTAGCCAGTGACTGAGGCCAGCTAGCCAGTGATTGAGACAATTAGACAATGACTTAGACAGCTGGCCAGTGGCTGAGACAGCTAGCCATTGACTGAGATTGCTAGCCAGTAATTGAGACAGCTAGCCCGTGACTGAGGCAGATAGCCAGTGTTAGAGACAGCTAGCCAGTGACAGAGATAGCTAGCCAATGACTGAGACAGCTAGCCAGTGATTGAGATAGCTAGCCAGTGATGGGGACAGCTAGCCAGTGGCTGAGACAGCAAGGCAGTGACTAAGGCAACTAGCCAGTGACTGAGACAGCTAACCAACGACTGAAAAAGCTAGCCAATGAATGGCACAGCTAGCCAGTGACTGAGTCAGCAAGACAGTGACAGAGCCAGCGAACCGGTGATTGAGACAGCTAGCCAGTGACAGAGGCAGCTAGCCAGTTACTGTGGCAGATAGCCAGTGGCTGAGACTGCTAGCCATTCATTGAGACTGCTAGCCAGTTACTGAGACAGCTAGCCAGTGAATGTGGCAGCTAGCCAGAGCTTGAGACTTCTAGCCAGTAATTGAAACAGCTAGCCAGTGTCTGAGACAGCTATTCAGTAATTGAGACAGCTAGCCAGTGACTGATGCAGTTAGCCAGTGACTGAGGCATCCAGCTAGTGATTGAGGCAGTTAGCCAGTTACTGAGGCAGCTAGCTAGTGATTGAGACAGTTATCCAGTAATTGAGACAATTAGACAGTGACTGAGGCAGCTAGCCAGTGATTGAGACAGTTAGACAGTGACTGAGACAGCTAACCATTCGCTGAGACAGCTAGCCAGTAACTGAGACAGCTAGCCAGTGATTGAGACAACTAGACAGTGACCGAGGCTGCAAGACATTGACTGACACAGCTAGTCAGTGATTGAGAAAATTAGACAGTGGCTGAGACAGCTAGCCAGTGGCTGAGGCAGCTAGCCAGTGACTGAGATAGCTAGCCAGTAATTGAGACAGCAAGCTAGTGACTGATGCAGCTAGCCAGTGATTGAGACAGCTAGCCAGTGACTGAGATAGCTAGTCAATGACTGAGACAGATAGCCATTGAATGACACAGCTAGCCAGTGACTGAGTCAGCTAGACAATGACTGAGCCAGTGAGCCGGTGATTAAGACATCTAGCCAGTGAAGGAGGCAGCTTTCCAGTGACTGAGGCAGCCAGCTATTGATTGAGGCAGTTAGCCAGTTACTGAGGCAGCTAGCCAGTGATTGAGACAGTTAGACAGTGACTGAGACAGCTAGCCATTCGCTGAGACAGCTAGCCAGTAACTGAGACAGCTAGCCAGTGATTGAGACAACTAGACAGTGGCTGAGGCTGCTAGACATTGACTGACACAGCTAGCCAGTGATTGAGACAATTAGACAGTGACTGAGACAGCTAGCCAGTGGCTGAGACAGCTAGCCAGTGACTGAGATAGCTAGCCAGTAATTGAGACAGCTAGCTAGTGACTGATGCAGCTAGCCAGTGATTGAGACAGCTAGCCAGTGACTGAGATAGCTAGTCAATGACTGAGACAGCCGTTGAATGACACAGCTAGCCAGTGACTGAGTCAGCTAGACAATGACTGAGCCAGTGAGCCGGTGATTAAGACATCTAGCCAGTGAAGGAGGCAGCTTTCCAGTGACTGAGGCAGCCAGCTAGTGATTGAGGCAGTTAGCCAGTTACTGAGGCAGCTAGCTAGTGATTGAGACAGTTAGACAGTGACTGAGACAGCTAGCCATTCGCTGAGACAGCTAGCCAGTAACTGAGACAGCTAGCCAGTGATTGAGACAAAAAGACAGTGACCGAGGCTGCTAGACATTGACTGACACAGCTAGCCAGTGATTGAGACAATTAGACAGTGACTGAGACAGCTAGCCAGTGGCTGAAACAGCTAGCCAGTGACTGAGATAGCTAGCCAGTAATTGAGACATCTAGCTAGTGACTGACGCAGCTAGCCATTGATTGAGACAGCTAGCCAGTGAGTGAGATAGCTAGTCAATGACTGAGACAGATAGCCATTGAATGATACAGCTAGCCAGTGACTGAGTCAGCTAGACAATGACTGAGCCAGTGAGCCGGTGATTAAGACATCTAGCCAGTGAAGGAGGCAGCTTTCCAGTTACTGAGGCAGCTAGCCAGTGACTGAGACAGCTAGCCATTAATTGAGACTGCCATCCAGTGGCTGAGACAGCTAGCCAGTGATTGAAACAGCTAGCCAGTGATTGGGACAGCTAGCCAGCGGCTGAGACAGTTAGCCAGTGACTGAGTCAGCTAGACAGTGACTGAGCCCGCGAGCCGTTGATTGAAACAGCTAGCCAGTGACTGAGACAACTAGCCAGTGATTGAGACAACGAGACAGTGACTGAGGCTGATAGACATTGACTGACACAGCTAGCCAGTGACTGAGTCAGCTAGACAGTGACTGAGGGAGCTATCTGGTGATTGTGACAGCGAGCCTGTGACTGATGCAGTTAGCCTGTGTCTGAGGCAGCTAGCTAGTGATTGAGACAGTTAGCCAGTGACTGAGACAATTAGGCAGACACTGAGACAGATAGCCAGTGGCTGATGCACCTAGCCAGTGAAGGATATAGCTACCCAGTAATTGAGACAGCTAGCCAGTGACTGAGGCAGCTAGCCAGTGATTGAGACAGCTATCCATTGACTGAGACAGCTAGACAATGACTGAAAAAGCTAGCCAGTGAATGACACAGCTAGCCAGTGACTGAGTCAGCTAGACAGTGACTGAGCCAGCGAACCGGTGATTGAGACAGCTAGCCAGTGACGGAGGCAGCTAGCCAGTGACTGTGGCAGGTAGCCAGTGACTGAGACAGATAGCCATTAATTGAGACTGCTAGTAAGTGACTGAGACAGCTAGCCAGTGACTGTGGCAACTAGCCAGAAATTGAGACAGCTAGCCAGTAATTGAGACAGCTAGCCAGTGACTGATGCAGTTAGCCAGTGACTGAGGCAGCTAGCCAGTGATTGAGACAATTAGACAGTGACTCAGACAGCTAGCCATTCGCTGAGACAGCTAGCCAGTGATTGAGACAACTAGACATTGACTGAGGCTGCTAGACATTGACTGAGGAAGCTAACCAGTGATTGTAACATCTATTCAGTAATTGAGACAGCTAGCCAGTGACTGATGCTGTTAGCCAGTGACTGAGGCAGCTAGCTAGTGATTGAGACAGTTACCAGTGACTGGTGCAGCTAGCCAGTAATTGAGACAATTAGACAGTGATTGAGACAGCTAGCCAGTGGCTGAGACAGCTAGCCAATGACTGCGATAGCTAGCCAGTAATTGAGACAGCGAGCCATTGACTGAGGCAGCTAGCCAGTGATTGAGACAGCTAGCCAGTGACTGAGATAGCTATCCGATGACTGGGGCAGCTAGCTAGTGATTGAGACAGCTATTCAGTGACTGGGACAGCTATCCACTGATTGAGACAGCTTGTCAGTGACGGAGGCATCAGGTCAGTGGCATGGCAGCTAGCCAGTGACTGAGCCAGCTAGCCAGTGAATGAGACAGCTAGCCAGTGACTGAGGCAGCTAGCCAGTGGCTGAGACAGCTTGCCATTGACTGAGGCAACTAGCCAGTGACTGAGACAGCTAACCAACGACTGAAAAATCTGGCCAGTGAATGACAAAGCTAGCCAGTGACTGAGTCAGCTAGAAAGTGACTGAGCCAGCGAGCCAGTGATTGAGACAATTAGACAGTGACGGAGGCAGCTAGCTAGTGACTGTGGCAGCTAGTCAGTGATTGAGGAAAGCTATTCAGTAATTGAGACAGCTAGCCAGTGTCTGAGACAGCTATTCAGTAATTGAGACAGCTAGCCAGTGACTGAGGCAGCTAAGTAGTGATTGAGACAGTTAGCCAGTGACTGGTGCAGCTAGCCAGTAATTGAAACAATTAGACAGTGACTGAGACAGCTAGCCAGTGGCTGAGACAGCTAACCAGTGACTGAGATAGCTAGCCAGTAATTGAGACAGCTAGCCAGTGGCTGAGACAGCTAGCCAGTGACTGAGATAGTTAGCCAATGACTGAGACAGCTAGCCAGAAATGGAGACACCTAGTCAGTGACTGGGACAGCTATCCACTGATTGAGACAGCTTGCCTTTGATGGAGGCATCCAGCCAGTGGCGTGGCATCTATCCAGTCACTGAGCCAGCTAGCCAGAGAATGAGACAGCTAGCCAGTGACTGATGCAGCTAGCCAGTGATTGAGGTAGCTAGCCAGTGACTGAGGCAGCTAGCTAGTGAATGAGACAGGTAGCCAGTGACTGGGACAGCTAGCCAGTGATTGAGACAACTAGACAGTGACTGAGGCAGCTAGCCAGTGACTGAGACAGCTAGCCAGTGATTAAGACAGCCAGCCAGTGATTGAGACAACTAGACAGTGACTAAGGCAGCTAGCCAGTTACTGAGTCAGCTATCCATTGACAGAGACAACTAGCCAGTTAGTGAGACAGCTAGCCAGTGGCTGAGGCAGCTAGCCATTGACTGAGATAGCTAGCCAATGGCTGAGTGACCTAGAAAGTGATAGAGACAGATAGCCAATGATTGAGACAGCTATCCAGTGACTGAGACGGCTAGCCAGTGATTGAGACTGCTAGCCAGTGATTGAATCAGCGGGACAGTGACTGAGGCAGCTAGTCGTTGATTGCGACACCTAGCCAGTGATTGAGAAAGTTATCCAGTGATTGAGACAGCTAGCCAGTCAAAGAGGCAGCTAGCCAGTGACTGTGGCAGCTAGCCAGTGACTGAGAAACCTAGCCATTAATTGAGAATGCTAGCCAGTGACTGTGACACCTAGCCATTAATTGAGACTTCTAGCCAGTGACTGTGACAGCTAGCCATCGATTTAGACAGCTGGCCAGTAAGAGAGACAGATAGCCAGTGTCTGAGACAGCTATTCATTAATTGAGACAGCTAGCCAGTGACTGATGCAGTTAGCCAGTGACTGAGGCAGCTATTTAGTGATTGAGACATTTTATCCAGTGACTGAGGTGGCTAGCCAGTGACTGAAACAATTAGACAGTGACCGAGAAAGCTAGCCAGTGGCTGAGACAGCTAGTCAGTGACTGAGACTGCTAGCCAGTGATTGAGAGAGCTAGCCAATGACTGAGGTAGCTCGCCAGTGATTGAGACAACTAGACAGTGACTTAGGCAGCTGGCCAATGACTGACACAGCTAGCTAGTGACTTAGTTAGCTCACCAATGATTGAGACAACGAGACATTGACTGAAACAGTTAGCCCGTGACTGAGATGGCTAGCCAATGACTGAGACAGCTAGCCAGTGATTGAGACAGCTAGCCAGTGACTGAGACAGCTATACATTGACAGAGACAACTAGCCTGTGACTGAGACAGCTAGCCAGTGGCTGAGGCAGCTAGCCAGTGACTGAGATAGCTAGCCAATGACTGAAAGAGCTAGCAAGTGATAGAGACAGATAGCCAGTGATTGAGACAGCTATCCAGTGACTGAGACAGCTAGCCAGTGATTGATACTGCTAGCCAGTGATTGAATCAGCGAGACAGTGACTGAGGAAGCTAGCCGTTGATTGCGACAGCTAGCCAGTGATTCAGAAAGCTATCCAGTGATTGAGACAGCTAGCCAGTCATGGAGGCAGCTAGCCAGTGACTGTGGCAGCTATCCAGTGAGTGAGACACCTAGCCATTAATTGAGACTTCTAGCCAGTGACTGTGACAGCTACCCATCGATTTAGACAGCTGGCCAGTAAGAGAGACAGATAGCCAGTGTCTGAGACAGCTATTCATTAATTGAGACAGCTAGCCAGTGACTGATGCAGTTAGCCAGTGACTGAGGCAGCTATTTAGTGATTGAGACATTTTATCCAGTGACTGAGGTGGCTAGCCAGTGATTGAAACAATTAGACAGTGACCGAGAAAGCTAGCCAGTGGCTGAGACAGCTAGTCAGTGACTGAGACTGCTAGCCAGTGATTGAGAGAGCTAGCCAATGACTGAGGTAGCTCGCCAGTGATTGAGACAACTAGACAGTGACTTAGGCAGCTGGCCAATGACTGACACAGCTAGCCAGTGACTTAGTTAGCTCACCAATGATTGAGACAACGAGACATTGACTGAAACAGCTAGCCCGTGACTGAGATGGCTAGCCAATGACTGAGACAGCTAGCCAGTGATTGAGACAGCTAGCCAGTGACTGGGACAGCTAGCCAGTGGCTGAGACAGCTAGCCAATGACTGAGGCAACTAGCCATTGACTGAGACAGCTAACAAACGACTGAAAAAACTAGCCAGTGAATGACACAGCTAGCCAGTGACTGAGTCAGATAGACAATGACTGAGGCAGCGGTCAAGTGATTGTGACAGCTATTCATTAATTGATACAGCTATCCAGTGGCTGATGAAGTTAGCCAGTGACTGAGGCAGCTAGCTAGTGATTGAGACAGCTAGGCTGTGACTGAGGCAGCTAGCCAGTGACTGAGACAACTAGCAAGTGACTGAGACAACTAGCCAGTGGCTGAGGCAGCTAGCCAGTGACTGAGATAGCTAGACAATGACTGAGACAGCTAGCCAGTGATAGAGACAGATAGCCAGTGATTGAGAAAGCTATCCAGTGACTGAGGCAACTAGCCATTGATTGAGACAGCTAGCCAGTGAATGAGTCAGCTAGACATTGACTGAGGCAGCTTGCCGGTGATTGCGACAGCTAGCCAGTGACTGAGACAGCTAGTCAGTGACTGAGAAAGCTAGCCAGTGACTGAGACAACTAGCCAGTGACTGAGACAACTATCCAGTGACTGAGACCACTAGCAAGTGACTGAGACAGCTAGCCAGTGGCTGAGGCAGCTAGCCAGTGACTGAGATAGCTAGACAATGACTATTCAGTGAT
This sequence comes from Carcharodon carcharias, assembly GCF_017639515.1. Taxonomy (NCBI): domain Eukaryota; kingdom Metazoa; phylum Chordata; class Chondrichthyes; order Lamniformes; family Lamnidae; genus Carcharodon; species Carcharodon carcharias. The sequence goes on from NC_054485.1 coordinate 15,614,821, forward strand.
TGAGACAGCTATCCAGTGATGGAGGCAGCTAGCCAGTGACTGGGACAGCTAGCCATTAATTGAGACTGCTAGCAGTGACTGAGACAGCTATCCAGTGACTGTGAGAGCTAGCCAGATATTGAGACAGCTAACCAGTAATTGAGAAAGCTAGCCAGTGTCTGAGACAGCTAGCCAGTGACTGAGACAGCTAGCCAGTGATTGAGAGAGCTGGCCAATGACTGAGGCAGCTTGCCAGTGATTGAGACAACTAGACAGTGACTGAGGCAGCTAGTCATTGACTGACACAGCTGGCCAGTGACTTAGGCAGCTAACCAGTGATTGAGACAACTAGACAGTGACTGAAACATCTAACCAGTGACTGAGACAGCTAACCAACGACTGAAAAAGCTTGCCAGTGAATGACATGGCTAACCATGACTGAGTCAGCTAGACAGTGACTGAGGCAGCTAGCCAGTGATTGTGATGGCTATTCATTAATTGAGACAGCTAGCCAGTTACTGATGCAGTTAGCCAGTGACTGAGGCAGCTAGCTACTGATTGAGACAGTTAGCCAGTGACTGAGGCAGCTAGCCAGTAATTGAGACAATTAGAAAGTGACTGTGACAGCTAGCCAGTGGCTGAGTCAGCTAGCCAGTGACTGAGATAGCTAGCCAATGACTGAGACAACTAGCCAGTGATTGAGAACCCTAGTGACTGGGACAGTCAGTGACTGGGACAGCTATCCACTGATTGAGACAGCTTGCCAGTGACGGAGGCATCCAGCCAGTGGCGTGGCAGCTAGCCAGTGACTGAGCCAGCTAGCCAGTGATTGAGACAACTAGACAGTGACTGAGGCAGCTATCCAGTGACTGAGACAGCTATCCATTGACTGAGACAACTAGCCAGTGACTGAGACAGCTAGCCAGTGGCTGAGGCATCTAGCCATTGACTGAGATAGCTAGCCAATGACTGAGAGAGCTAGCCAGTGACTGAGATAGCTAGCCAATGACTGAGAGAGCTAGCCAGTGATAGAGACAGATAGCCAGTGATTGAGACAGCTAGCCAGTGATTGCGACAGCTAACCAGTGATTCAGAAAGCTATCCACTGATTGAGACAGCTAGCCATTCATGGAGGCAGCTAGCCAGTGGCTGTGCCAGCTATCCTGTGACTGAGACACCTAGCCATTAATTGAGACTGCTAGCCAGTGACTGAGACAGCTAGCCAGTGACTGTGACAGCTAGCCATCGATTGAGACAGCTAGCCAGTAATTGAGGCAGCTAGCCAGTGTCTGAGACAGCTATTCATTAATTGAGACAGCTAGCCAGTGGCTGATGCTGTTAGCTAGTGACTGAGGCAGCTATTTAGTGATTGAGACATTTTATCCAGTGACTGAGGTGGCTAGCCAGTGATTGAAACAATTAGACAGTGACCGAGAAAGCTAGCCAGTGGCTGAGACAGCTAGCCAGTGACTGAGACAGCTAGCCAGTGATTGAGACAACTAGACAGTGACTTAGGCAGCTAGCCAATGACTGACACAGCTAGCCAGTGACTTAGTTAGCTAACCAGTGATTGAGACAACGAGACATTGACTGAAACAGCTAGCCCGTGATTGAGACAGCTTGCCAGTGACTGAGATGGATAACCAATGACTGAGACAGCTAGCCAGTGACTGAGTCAGCTAGACAATGACTGAGGCAGCTATCAGCTGATTGTGACAGCTATTCATTAATTGATACAGCTATCGAGTGGCTGATGAAGTTAGCCAGTGACTGATGCAGCTAGCTAGTGATTGAGACAGCTAGGCTGTGACTGAGGCAGCTAGCCAGTGACTGAGACAGCTAGCCAGTGACTGAGACAGCTAGCCAGTGACTGAGAGAGCTAGCCAGTGACTGAGACAACTAGCCAGTGACTGAGACAACTATCCAGTGGCTGAGACCACTAGCAAGTGACTGAGACAACTAGCCAGTGACTGAGACAACTATCCAGTGGCTGAGACCACTAGCAAGTGACTGAGACAACTAGCCAGTGGCTGAGGCAGCTAGCCAGTGACTGAGATAGCTAGACAATGACTGAGACAGCTAGCTAGTGATAGAGACAGATAGCCAGTGATTGAGACAGCTATCCAGTGACTGAGACAACTAGCCAGTGATTGAGACAGCTAGCCAGTGAATGAGTCAGCTAGACAGGGACTGAGGCAGCTTGCCGGTGATTGCAACAGCTAGCCAGTGATTCAGAAAGCTATTCAGTGATTGAGACAGCTATCCAGTGATGGAGGCAGCTAGCCAGTGACTGGGACAGCTAGCCATTAATTGGGACTGCTAGCCAGTGACTGAGACAGCTATCCAGTGACTGTGAGAGCTAGCCAGATATTGAGACAGCTAGCCAGTAATTGAGACAGCTAGCCAGAGTCTGAGACAGCTGTTCATTAATTGAGAGAGCTAGCCAGTGACTGATGCAGTTAGCCAGTGACTTTGGCAGCTATTTAGTGATTGAGACGTTTAGCCAGTGACTGAGGCAGCTAGCCAGTGATTGAGACAATTAGACAGTGACTGAGAAATCTAGCCAGTAGCTGAGAAAGCTAGCCAGTGACTGAGGCAGCTAGCCATTGAGTGACACAGCTAGCCTGTGACTTAGGCAGCTAACCAGTGATTGAGACAACTAGACAGTGACTGAAACAGCTAACCAATGACTGAAAACGCTAGCCAGTGAATGACATGGCTAGCCATGACTGAGTCAGCTAGAGAGTGACTGAGGCAACTAGCCAGTGATTGTGATGGCTATTCATTAATTGAGACAGCTAGCCAGTTACCGATGCAGTTATCCAGTGACTGAGGCAGCTAGCTACTGATTGAGACAGTTAGCCAGTGACTGAGGCAGCTAGCCAGTAATTGAGACAATTAGACAGTGACTGTGACAGCTAGCCAGTGGCTGAGACAGCTAGCCAGTGACTGAGATAGCTAGCCAATGAGTGAGACAGCTAGCCAGTGATTGAGACACCTAGTCAGTGACTGGGACAGCTATCCACTGATTGAGACAGCTTGCCAGTGATGGAGGCATCCAGCCAGTGGCGTGGCAGCTAGCCAGTGACTGAGCCAGCCAGCCAGAGAATGAGACAGCTAGCCAGTGACTGAGGCAGCTAGCCAGTGATTGAGATAGCTAGCCAGTGACTGAGGCAGCTAGCTAGTGAATGAGACAGCTAGCCAGTGACTGAGACAGCTAGCCAGTGATTGAGACCACTAGACAGTGACTGAGGCAGCTAGCCAGTGACTGAGACAGCTAGCCAGTGATTGAGACAGCTAGCCAGTGATTGAGACAACTAGCCAGTGACGGAGACAGCTAGCTAGTGACTGAGACAACTAGCCAGTGATTGAGACAACGAGAAGTTACTGAGGCTGATAGACAATGACTGACACAGCTAGCCAGTCACTGAGTCAGCTAGACAGTGATTGAGGGAGCTATCTGGTGATTGTGACAGCTAGCCTGTGACTGATGCAGTTAGCCTGTGTCTGAGGCAGCTAGCTAGTGATTGAGACAGTTAGCCAGTGACTGAGACAATTAGGCAGTGACTGAGACAGCTAGCCAGTGACTGAGATAGCTATCCAGTAATTGAGACAGCAAGCCATTGACTGAGGCAGCTAGCCAGTGATTGAGACAGCTAGCCATTGACTGTGACAGCTAGCCAATGACTGAAAAAGCTAGCCAGTGAATGACACAGATAGCCAGTGACTGAGTCAGCTAGACAGTGACTGAGCCAGCGAACCGGTGATTGAGACAGCTAGCCAGTGACGGAGGCAGCTAGGCAGTGACTGTGGCAGGTAGCCAGTGACTGAAACAGCTAGCCATTAATTGAAACTGCTAGCAAGTGACTGAGACAGCTAGCCAGTGACTGTGGCAACTAGCCAGAAATTGAGACAGCTAGCCAGTAATTGAGACAGCTAGCCAATGTCTGAGACAGTTATTCAGTAATTGAGACAGCTAGCCAGTGACTGATGCAGTTAGCCAGTGACTGAGGCAGCTAGCCAGTGATTGAGACAATTAGACAGTGACTCAGACAGCTAGCCATTCGCTGCGACAGCTAGCCAGTGATTGAGACAACTAGACATTGACTGAGGCTGCTAGACATTGACTGAGGCAGCTAGCCAGTGATTGTGACATCTATTCAGTAATTGAGACAGCTAGCCAGTGCCTGAGACAGCTAGCCAATGATTGAGAAGCTAGCCAATGACTGAGGCAGCTTGCCAGTGATTGAGACAACTAGACAGTGACTGAGGCAGCTAGCCATTGACTGACACAGCTAGCCAGTGACTTAGACAGCTAACCAGTGATTGAGACAACTAGACAGTGACTGAAACAGCTAGCCAGTGACTGAGACAGCTAACCAACGACTGAAAATGTTAGCCAGTGAATGACATGGCCTGCCATGACTGAGTCAGCTAGACAGTGACTGAGGCAGCTAGCCAGTGATTGTGACGGCTATTCATTAATTGAGACGGCTAGCCAGTTACTGATGCAGTTAGCCAGTGACTGAGGCAGCTAGCCAGTAATTGAGACAATTAGACAGTGACTGTGACAGCTAGCCAGTGGCTGAGACAGCTAGCCAGTAACTGAGATAGCTAGCCAATGACTGAGACAGCTAGCCAATGATTGAGACACCTAGTCAGTGACTGGGTCAGCTATCCACTGATTGAGACAGCTTGCCAGTGACGGAGGCATCCATCCAGTGGCGTGGCAGCTAGCCAGTGACTGAGCCAGCAAGCCAGTGAATGAGACAGCTAGCCAGTGACTGAGGCAGCTAGACAGTGATTGAGATAGCTAGCCAGTGACTGATGCAGCTAGCTAGTGAATGAGACAGCTAGCCAGTGACTGAGACAGCTAGCCAGTGATTGAGACAACTAGCCAGTGACTGAGACAACTAGCCAGTGACTGAGACCACTAGCCAGTGACTGAGACAACTAGCCAGTGGCTGAGACAGCTATCCAGTGATGGAGGCAGCTAGCCAGTGACTGGGACAGCTAGCCATTAATTGAGACTGCTAGCCAGCGACTGAGACAGCTAGCCAGTGACTGTGAAAGCTAGCCAGATATTGAGAAAGCTAGCCAGTAATTGAGACAGCTAGCCAGTGTCTGAGACAGCTGTTCATTAATTGAGACAGCTAGCCAGTGACTGATGAAGTTAGCCAGTGACTTTGGCAGCTATTTAGTGATTGAGACGTTTAGCCAGTGACTGAGGCAGCTAGCCTGTGATTGAGACAATTAGACAGTGACTGAGAAATCTAGCCAGTGGCTGAGACAGCTAACCAGTGACTGAGACAGCTAGCCAGTGATTGAGAGAGCTAGCCAATGACTGAGGCAGCTTGCCATTGATTGAGACAACTAGACAGTGACTGAGGCAGCTAGCCATTGACTGACACAGCTAACCAGTGATTGAGACATCTAGACAGTGACTGAAACATCTAGCCAGTGACTGAGACAGCTAACCAACGACTGAAAACGCCAGCCAGTGAATGACATGGCTAGCCATGACTGAGTCAGCTAGACAGTGAATGAGGCAGCTAGCCAGTGATTGTGATGGCTATTCATTAATTGAGACAGCTAGCCAGTTACTGATGCAGTTAGCCAGTGACTGAGGCAGCTAGCTACTGATTGAGACAGTTAGCCAGTGACTGAGGCAGCTAGCCAGTAATTGAGACAATTAGAAAGTGACTGTGACAGCTAGCCAGTGGCTGAGACAGCTAGCCAGTGACTGAGATAGCTAGCCAATGACTGGGACAGCTAGCCAGTGATTGAGACACCTAGTCAGTGACTGGGACAGCTATCCACTGATTGATACAGCTTGCCAGTGACGGAGGCATCCAGCCAGTGGCGTGGCAGCTAGCCAGTGACTGAGCCAGCTAGCCAGTGAATTAGACAGCTAGCCAGTGACTGAGGCAGCTAGCCAGTGATTGAGATAGCTAGCCAGTGACTGAGACAGCTAGCTAGTGAATGAGACAGCTAGCCAGTGACTGAGACAGCTAGCCAGTGATTGAGACAGCTAGCCAGTGATTGAGACAACTAGACAGTGACTGAGGCAGCTAGCCAGTGACTGAGACAGCTATCCATTGACAGAGACAACTAGCCAGTGACTGAGACAGCTAGCCAATGACTGAGGCAGTTAGCCATTGATTGAGACACCTGGTCAGTGACTGGGACAGCTATCCACTGATTGAGACAGCTTGCCAGTGACGGAGGCATCCAGCCAGTGGCGTGGCAGCTAGCCAGTGACTGAGCCAGCTAGCCAGTGAATGAGACAACTAGGCAGTGACTGAGACAGCTAGCCAGTGATTGAGATAGCTAGCCAGTGACTGAGGCAGCTAGCTAGTGAATGAGACAGCTAGCCAGTGACTGAGACAGCTAGCCTGTGATTCAGACAACTAGACAGTGACTGAGGCAGCTAGCCAGTGACTGAGACAGCTAGCCAGTGATTGAGACAGCTAGCCAGTGATTCAGACAACTAGACAGTGACTGAGGCAGCTAGCCAGTGACTGAGACAGCTATCCATTGACGGAGACAACTAGCCTGTGACTGAGACAGCTAACCAACGACTGAAAACGTTAGCCAGTGAATGACATGGCTAGCCATGACTGAGTCAGCTAGACAGTGACTGAGGCAGCTAGCCAGTGATTGTGATGGCTATTCATTAATTGAGACAGCTAGCCAGTTACTGATGCAGTTAGCCAGTGACTGAGGCAGCTAGCCAGTAATTGAGACAATTAGACAGTGACTGTGACAGCTAGCCAGTGGCTGAGACAGCTAGCCAGTAACTGAGATAGCTAGCCAATGAGTGAGACAGCTAGCCAATGATTGAGACACCTAGTCAGTGACTGGGTCAGCTATCCACTGATTGAGACAGCTTGCCAGTGACGGAGGCATCCAGCCAGTGGCGTGGCAGCTAGCCAGTGATTGAGATAGCTAGCCAGTAACTGAGGCAGCTAGCTAGTGAATGAGACAGCTAGCCATTGACTGAGACAGCTAGCCAGGAATTGAGACAACTAGCCAGTGACTGAGACCACTAGCCATTGACTGAGACAACTAGCCAGTGGCTGAGGCAGCTAGACAATGACTGAGATAGCTAGACAATGACTGAGACAGCTAGCCAGTGATAGAGACAGCTAGCCAGTGAATGAATCAGCTAGACAGGGACTGAGGCAGCTTGCCAGTGATTGCGACAGCTAGCCAGTGATTCAGAAAGCTATCCAGTGATTGAGACAGCTATCCAGTGATGGAGGCAGCTAGCCAGTGACTGGGACAGCTAGCCATTAATTGAGACTGCTAGCCAGTGACTGAGACAGCTAGCCAGATATTGTGAAAGCTAGCCAGATATTGAGAAAGCTAGCCAGTAATTGAGACAGCTAGCCAGTGTCTGAGAAAGCTGTTCATTAATTGAGACAGCTAGCCAGTGACTGATGAAGTTAGCCAGTGACTTTGGCAGCTATTTAGTGATTGAGACGTTTAGCCAGTGACTGAGGCAGCTAGCCAGTGATTGAGACAACTAGACAGTGCCTGAGGAAGCTAGCCAGTGGCTGAGGCAGCTAGCCAGTGCTAAATTCAGATAGCCAGTGACTGAGACAGCTATCCAGTGACTGAGGCAACTAGCCAGTGATTGAGACAGCTAGCCAGTGACTGAGTCAGCTAGACAGTGACTGAGGTATCTAGCCGGTGATTGAGACAGCTAGCCAGTGATTCAGACAGCTATCCAGTAATTGAGACAGCAAGCCAGTGACGGAGGCAGCTAGCCAGTGCCTGTGGCAGCTAGCCAGTGACTGAGACAGCTAGCCATTTATTAAGACTGCTAGCCAGTGAATGAGACAGCTAGCCAATGACTGTAACAGCTAGCCAGAGATTGAGACAGCTAACCAATGACTGGGACAGCTAGCCAGTGGCTGAGAAAGCCAGCCAGTGACTGAGGCAACTAGCCAGTGACTGAGGCAGATATCCAGTGACTGAGGCAGCTAGACAGTGGCTGAGGTAGCTAGCCGATGATTCAGACAGCTAGCCATTGATTCAGACAGCTATCCAGTGATTGAGACAGCAAGCCAGTGACAGAGACAGCTAGCCAGTGACTATGGCAGCTAGCCAGTGACTGAGACAGCTGGCCATTAATTGAGACTTCCACCCAGTGACTGAGACAGCTAGCCAATGACTGTTACAGCTAGCCAGAGATTGAGACAGCTAGCCAGTTATTGAGACAGCTAGCCAGTGTCTGAGACAGCTATTCATTAATTGAGACAACTTGCCAGTGACTGTTGCAGTTAGCTATTGACTGAGGCAGCTAGCTAGTGATTGAGACAGTTAGCCAGTGACTGAGGCAGCTAGCCAGTGATTGAGACAATCAGACAGTGATTGAGACAGATACCCAGTGGCTGAGACAGCTAGCCAGTGACTGAGACAGCTAGCCAGTGATTGAGAGAGCTAGCCAGTGATTGAAACAACTAGACAGTGACTGAGGCAGCTAGCCATTGACTGACACAGCTAGCCAGTGACTGAGGCAGCTAGCCAGTGATTGAGACAACTAGACTGTGACTGAGACAGCTAGCCATTGATTGAGACAGGTAGACAGTGACTGAGATTGACTAGCCAATGACTGAGACAGCTAACCAGTGATTGTAGACAGCTAGCCAGTGACTGGAACAGCTATCAGTGGCTGAGACAGCTAGCCAGTGACTGAGGCAACTAGCCAGTGACTGGGACAGCTAACCAACGACTGAAAATGCTAGCCAGTGAATGACACAGCTAGCCAGTGACTGAGGCAGCTAGACAGTGACTGAGGTAGCTAGCCACTGATTGTGACAGCTATTCATTAATTGAGACAGCTAGCAATTGACTGATGCAGTTAGCCAATGTCTGAGGCGGCAAGCTAGTGATTGAGACAGTTAGCCAGTGACTAAGGCAGCTAGCCAGTAATTGAGACAATTAGACAGTGACTGAGGCAGCTAGCCAGTGATTGTGACAGCTAGCCACTGTTTCAGACGGCTATCCAGTGATTGAGACCGCTAGCCACTGATAGAGACAGCTAGCCAATGGCTGAGGCAGCTATCCAGTGATTGAGACAACTAGACAGTGCCTGAGGCAGCTAGCCAGTGGCTGAGGCAGCTAGTCAGTGTTAGATTCAGATAGCCTGTGACTGAGACAGCTATCCAGTGACTGAGGCAACTAGCCGGTGATTGAGACAGCTAGCCAGTGACTGAGACAGCTGTTCATTAATTGAGACAGCTAGCCAGTGACTGATGAAGTTAGCCAGTGACTTTGGCAGCTATTTAGTGATTGAGACGTTTAGCCAGTGACTGAGGCAGCTAGCCAGTGATTGAGACAATTAGACAGTGACTGAGAAATCTAGCCAGTGGCTGAGACAGCTAACCAGTGACTGAGACAGCTAGCCAGTGATTGAGAGAGCTAGCCAATGACTGAGGCAGCTTGCCATTGATTGAGACAACTAGACAGTGACTGAGGCAGCTAGCCATTGACTGGCACAGCTAACCAGTGATTGAGACATCTAGACAGTGACTGAAACATCTAGCCAGTGACTGAGACCACTAGCCATTGACTGAGACAACTAGCCAGTGGCTGAGGCAGCTAGACAATGACTGAGATAGCTAGGCAATGACTGAGACAGCTAGCCAGTGATAGAGACAGCTAGCCAGTGAATGAGTCAGCTAGACAGGGACTGAGGCAGCTTGCCAGTGATTGCGACAGCTAGCCAGTGATTCAGAAAGCTATCCAGTGATTGAGACAGCTATCCAGTGATGGAGGCAGCTCGCCAGTGACTGGGACAGCTAGCCATTAATTGAGACTGCTAGCCAGTGACTGAGACAGCTAGCCAGTGACTGTGAAAGCTAGCCAGATATTGAGAAAGCTAGCCAGTAATTGAGACAGCTAGCCAGTGTCTGAGACAGCTGTTCATTAATTGAGACAGCTAGCCAGTGACTGATGAAGTTAGCCAGTGACTTTGGCAGCTATTTAGTGATTGAGACGTTTAGCCAGTGACTGAGGCAGCTAGCCAGTGATTGAGACAATTAGACAGTGACTGAGAAATCTAGCCAGTGACTGAGACAGCTAACCAGTGACTGAGACAGCTAGCCAGTGATTGAGAGAGCTAGCCAATGACTGAGGCAGCTTGCCATTGATTGAGACAACTAGACAGTGACTGAGGCAGCTAGCCATTGACTGACACAGCTAACCAGTGATTGAGACATCTAGACAGTGACTGAAACATCTAGCCAGTGACTGAGACAGCTAACCAACGACTGAAAACGCCAGCCAGTGAATGACATGGCTAGCCATGACTGAGTCAGCTAGACAGTGACTGAGGCAGCTAGCCAGTGATTGTGATGGCTATTCATTAATTGAGACAGCTAGCCAGTTACTGATGCAGTTAGCCAGTGACTGAGGCAGCTAGCTACTGATTGAGACAGTTAGCCAGTGACTGAGGCAGCTAGCCAGTAATTGAGACAATTAGAAAGTGACTGTGACAGCTAGCCAGTGGCTGAGAGAGCTAGCCAGTGACTGAGATAGCTAGCCAATGACTGGGACAGCTAGCCAGTGATTGAGACACCTAGTCAGTGACTGGGACAGCTATCCACTGATTGATACAGCTTGCCAGTGACGGAGGCATCCAGTCAGTGGCGTGGCAGCTAGCCAGTGACTGAGCCAGCTAGCCAGTGAATGAGACAGCTAGCCAGTGACTGAGGCAGCTAGCCAGTGATTGAGATAGCTAGCCAGTGACTGAGACAGCTAGCTAGTGAATGAGACAGCTAGCCAGTGACTGAGACAGCTAGCCAGTGATTGAGACAGCTAGCCAGTGATTGAGACAACTAGACAGTGACTGAGGCAGCTAGCCAGTGACTGAGACAGCTATCCATTGACAGAGACAACTAGCCAGTGACTGAGACAGCTAGCCAGTGGCTGAGGCAGCTAGCCAGTGACTGAGATAGCTAGCCAATGACTGAGGCAGTTAGCCATTGATTGAGACACCTGGTCAGTGACTGGGACAGCTATTCACTGATTGAGACAGCTTGCCAGTGACGGAGGCATCCAGCCAGTGGCGTGGCAGCTAGCCAGTGACTGAGCCAGCTAGCCAGTGAATGAGACAACTAGGCAGTGACTGAGACAGCGAGCCAGTGATTGAGATAGCTAGCCAGTGACTGAGGCAGCTAGCTAGTGAATGAGACAGCAAGCCAGTGACTGAGACAGCTAGCCAGTGATTGAGACAACTAGACAGTGACTGAGGCAGCTAGCCATTTATTAAGACTGATAGCCAGTGAATGAAACAGCTAACAAAAGACTGTAGCAGCTAGCCAGAGATTGAGACAGCTAGCCAGTGTCTGAGACAGCTATTTATTAATTGAGACAGCAAGCCAGTGACTGATGCAATTAGCTAGTGACTGAGGCAGCTAGCTAGTGAATGAGACAGTTAGCCAGTGACTGATGCAGCTAGCCAGTGATTGAGACAATTAGACAGTGATTGAGACAGCTAGCCAGTGCCTGAGGCAGCTAGCCAGCGACTGAGACAGCTAGCCAGTGATTGAGAGAGCTAACCAGTGATTGAAACAACTAGACAGTGACTGAGGCAGCTAGCCATTGACTGACACAGCTAGCCAGTGACTGAGGCAGCAAAGAAGTGATTGAGACAACTAGACAGTGACTGAGACAGCTAGCCAGTGATTGAGACAGCTAGCCAGTGACTGAGATAGTTAGCCAATGACTTAGACAGGTAGCCATTGATTGAGACACCTAGCCAGTGACTATGACAGCTAGCCAGTGGCTGAGAAAGCCAGTCAGTGACTGAGGCAACTAGCCAGTGACTGAGGCAGATATCCAGTGACTGAGGCAACTGGCCAGTGACTGAGATAGCTAACCAGTGTCTGAGACAGCTATCCAGTGATTGAGACAGCTAGCCAGTGACTAAGTCAGCTTGACAGTGACTGGGGCATCTTGCCGGTGATTGAGACAGCTAGCCAGTGATTCAGACAGCAATCCAGTGATTGATGCAGCTAGCCAGTGTTGGAGGCTGTTAGCTAGTGACTGTGGCAGCTAGCCAGTGGCTGAGACAGCTAGCCATTAATTGAGACTGCTAGCCATTGTCTGAGACAGCTAGCCAGTGACTGAGACAGCTAGCTAGTGAATGAGACAGCTAGCCAGTGACTGAGACAGCTAGCCAGTGATTGAGACAGCTAGCCAGTGATTGAGACAACTAGACAGTGACTGAGGCAGCTAGCCAGTGACTGAGACAGCTATCCATTGACAGAGACAACTAGCCAGTGACTGAGACAGCTAGCCAGTGGCTGAGGCAGCTAGCCAGTAACTGAGATAGCTAGCCAATGACTGAGGCAGTTAGCCATTGATTGAGACACCTGGTCAGTGACTGGGACAGCTATTCACTGATTGAGACAGCTTGCCAGTGACGGAGGCATCCAGCCAGTGGCGTGGCAGCTAGCCAGTGACTGTGGCAGCTAGCCAGTGACTGAGACAGCTAGCCATTTATTAAGACTGATAGCCAGTGAATGAAACAGCTAACAAAAGACTGTAACAGCTAGCCAGAGATTGAGACAGCTAGCCAGTGTCTGAGACAGCTATCCAGTGACTGAGACCACTAGCAAGTGACTGAGACAGCTAGCCAGTGGCTGAGGCAGCTAGCCAGTGACTGAGATAGCTAGACAATGACTATTCAGTGATTGAGACAGCTATCCAGTGATGGAGGCAGCTAGCCAGTGACTGGGACAGCTAGCCATTAATTGAGACTGCTAGCAGTGACTGAGACAGCTATCCAGTGACTGTGAGAGCTAGCCAGATATTGAGACAGCTAACCAGTAATTGAGAAAGCTAGCCAGTGTCTGAGACAGCTAGCCAGTGACTGAGACAGCTAGCCAGTGATTGAGAGAGCTGGCCAATGACTGAGGCAGCTTGCCAGTGATTGAGACAACTAGACAGTGACTGAGGCAGCTAGTCATTGACTGACACAGCTGGCCAGTGACTTAGGCAGCTAACCAGTGATTGAGACAACTAGACAGTGACTGAAACATCTAACCAGTGACTGAGACAGCTAACCAACGACTGAAAAAGCTTGCCAGTGAATGACATGGCTAACCATGACTGAGTCAGCTAGACAGTGACTGAGGCAGCTAGCCAGTGATTGTGATGGCTATTCATTAATTGAGACAGCTAGCCAGTTACTGATGCAGTTAGCCAGTGACTGAGGCAGCTAGCTACTGATTGAGACAGTTAGCCAGTGACTGAGGCAGCTAGCCAGTAATTGAGACAATTAGAAAGTGACTGTGACAGCTAGCCAGTGGCTGAGTCAGCTAGCCAGTGACTGAGATAGCTAGCCAATGACTGAGACAACTAGCCAGTGATTGAGAACCCTAGTGACTGGGACAGTCAGTGACTGGGACAGCTATCCACTGATTGAGACAGCTTGCCAGTGACGGAGGCATCCAGTCAGTGGCGTGGCAGCTAGCCAGTGACTGAGCCAGCTAGACAGTGAATGAGACAGCTAGCCAGTGACTGAGGCAGCTAGCCAGTGATTGAGATAGCTAGCCAGTGACTGAGACAGCTAGCTAGTGAATGAGACAGCTAGCCAGTGACTGAGACAGCTAGCCAGTGATTGAGACAGCTAGCCAGTGATTGAGACAACTAGACAGTGACTGAGGCAGCTAGCCAGTGACTGAGACAGCTATCCATTGACAGAGACAACTAGCCAGTGACTGAGACAGCTAGCCAGTGGCTGAGGCAGCTAGCCAGTGACTGAGATAGCTAGCCAATGACTGAGGCAGTTAGCCATTGATTGAGACACCTGGTCAGTGACTGGGACAGCTATTCACTGATTGAGACAGCTTGCCAGTGACGGAGGCATCCAGCCAGTGGCGTGGCAGCTAGCCAGTGACTGAGCCAGCTAGCCAGTGAATGAGACAACTAGGCAGTGACTGAGACAGCGAGCCAGTGATTGAGATAGCTAGCCAGTGACTGAGGCAGCTAGCTAGTGAATGAGACAGCAAGCCAGTGACTGAGACAGCTAGCCAGTGATTGAGACAACTAGACAGTGACTGAGGCAGCTAGCCATTTATTAAGACTGATAGCCAGTGAATGAAACAGCTAACAAAAGACTGTAGCAGCTAGCTAGAGATTGAGACAGCTAGCCAGTGTCTGAGACAGCTATTTATTAATTGAGACAGCAAGCCAGTGACTGATGCAATTAGCTAGTGACTGAGGCAGCTAGCTAGTGAATGAGACAGTTAGCCAGTGACTGATGCAGCTAGCCAGTGATTGAGACAATTAGACAGTGATTGAGACAGCTAGCCAGTGCCTGAGGCAGCTAGCCAGCGACTGAGACAGCTAGCCAGTGATTGAGAGAGCTAACCAGTGATTGAAACAACTAGACAGTGACTGAGGCAGCTAGCCATTGACTGACACAGCTAGCCAGTGACTGAGGCAGCAAAGAAGTGATTGAGACAACTAGACAGTGACTGAGACAGCTAGCCAGTGATTGAGACAGCTAGCCAGTGACTGAGATAGTTAGCCAATGACTTAGACAGGTAGCCATTGATTGAGACACCTAGCCAGTGACTATGACAGCTAGCCAGTGGCTGAGAAAGCCAGTCAGTGACTGAGGCAACTAGCCAGTGACTGAGGCAGATATCCAGTGACTGAGGCAACTGGCCAGTGACTGAGATAGCTAACCAGTGTCTGAGACAGCTATCCAGTGATTGAGACAGCTAGCCAGTGACTAAGTCAGCTTGACAGTGACTGAGGCATCTTGCCGGTGATTGAGACAGCTAGCCAGTGATTCAGACAGCAATCCAGTGATTGATGCAGCTAGCCAGTGTTGGAGGCTGTTAGCTAGTGACTGTGGCAGCTAGCCAGTGGCTGAGACAGCTAGCCATTAATTGAGACTGCTAGCCATTGTCTGAGACAGCTAGCCAGTGACTGAGACAGCTAGCTGGTGAATGAGACAGCTAGCCAGTGACTGAGACAGCTAGCCAGTGATTGAGACAGCTAGCCAGTGATTGAGACAACTAGACAGTGACTGAGGCAGCTAGCCAGTGACTGAGACAGCTATCCATTGACAGAGACAACTAGCCAGTGACTGAGACAGCTAGCCAGTGGCTGAGGCAGCTAGCCAGTAACTGAGATAGCTAGCCAATGACTGAGGCAGTTAGCCATTGATTGAGACACCTGGTCAGTGACTGGGACAGCTATTCACTGATTGAGACAGCTTGCCAGTGACGGAGGCATCCAGCCAGTGGCGTGGCAGCTAGCTAGTGACTGTGGCAGCTAGCCAGTGACTGAGACAGCTAGCCATTTATTAAGACTGATAGCCAGTGAATGAAACAGCTAACAAAAGACTGTAACAGCTAGCCAGAGATTGAGACAGCTAGCCAGTGTCTGAGACAGCTATCCAGTGACTGAGACCACTAGCAAGTGACTGAGACAGCTAGCCAGTGGCTGAGGCAGCTAGCCAGTGACTGAGATAGCTAGACAATGACTATTCAGTGATTGAGACAGCTATCCAGTGATGGAGGCAGCTAGCCAGTGACTGTGACAGCTAGCCATTAATTGAGACTGCTAGCAGTGACTGAGACAGCTATCCAGTGACTGTGAGAGCTAGCCAGATATTGAGACAGCTAACCAGTAATTGAGAAAGCTAGCCAGTGTCTGAGACAGCTAGCCAGTGACTGAGACAGCTAGCCAGTGATTGAGAGAGCTGGCCAATGACTGAGGCAGCTTGCCAGTGATTGAGACAACTAGACAGTGACTGAGGCAGCTAGTCATTGACTGACACAGCTGGCCAGTGACTTAGGCAGCTAACCAGTGATTGAGACAACTAGACAGTGACTGAAACATCTAACCAGTGACTGAGACAGCTAACCAACGACTGAAAAAGCTTGCCAGTGAATGACATGGCTAACCATGACTGAGTCAGCTAGACAGTGACTGAGGCAGCTAGCCAGTGATTGTGATGGCTATTCATTAATTGAGACAGCTAGCCAGTTACTGATGCAGTTAGCCAGTGACTGAGGCAGCTAGCTACTGATTGAGACAGTTAGCCAGTGACTGAGGCAGCTAGCCAGTAATTGAGACAATTAGAAAGTGACTGTGACAGCTAGCCAGTGGCTGAGTCAGCTAGCCAGTGACTGAGATAGCTAGCCAATGACTGAGACAACTAGCCAGTGATTGAGAACCCTAGTGACTGGGACAGTCAGTGACTGGGACAGCTATCCACTGATTGAGACAGCTTGCCAGTGACGGAGGCATCCAGCCAGTGGCGTGGCAGCTAGCCAGTGACTGAGCCAGCTAGCCAGTGATTGAGACAACTAGACAGTGACTGAGGCAGCTATCCAGTGACTGAGACAGCTATCCATTGACTGAGACAACTAGCCAGTGACTGAGACAGCTAGCCAGTGGCTGAGGCATCTAGCCATTGACTGAGATAGCTAGCCAATGACTGAGAGAGCTAGCCAGTGACTGAGATAGCTAGCCAATGACTGAGAGAGCTAGCCAGTGATAGAGACAGATAGCCAGTGATTGAGACAGCTAGCCAGTGATTGAATCAGCGAGACAGTGACTGAGGCAGCTAGCCGTTGATTGCGACAGCTAACCAGTGATTCAGAAAGCTATCCACTGATTGAGACAGCTAGCCATTCATGGAGGCAGCTAGCCAGTGGCTGTGCCAGCTATCCTGTGACTGAGACACCTAGCCATTAATTGAGACTGCTAGCCAGTGACTGAGACAGCTAGCCAGTGACTGTGACAGCTAGCCATCGATTGAGACAGCTAGCCAGTAATTGAGGCAGCTAGCCAGTGTCTGAGACAGCTATTCATTAATTGAGACAGCTAGCCAGTGGCTGATGCTGTTAGCTAGTGACTGAGGCAGCTATTTAGTGATTGAGACATTTTATCCAGTGACTGAGGTGGCTAGCCAGTGATTGAAACAATTAGACAGTGACCGAGAAAGCTAGCCAGTGGCTGAGACAGCTAGCCAGTGACTGAGACAGCTAGCCAGTGATTGAGACAACTAGACAGTGACTTAGGCAGCTAGCCAATGACTGACACAGCTAGCCAGTGACTTAGTTAGCTAACCAGTGATTGAGACAACGAGACATTGACTGAAACAGCTAGCCCGTGATTGAGACAGCTTGCCAGTGACTGAGATGGATAACCAATGACTGAGACAGCTAGCCAGTGACTGAGTCAGCTAGACAATGACTGAGGCAGCTATCAGCTGATTGTGACAGCTATTCATTAATTGATACAGCTATCGAGTGGCTGATGAAGTTAGCCAGTGACTGATGCAGCTAGCTAGTGATTGAGACAGCTAGGCTATGACTGAGGCAGCTAGCCAGTGACTGAGACAGCTAGCCAGTGACTGAGACAGCTAGCCAGTGACTGAGACAGCTAGCCAGTGACTGAGACAACTAGCCAGTGACTGAGACAACTATCCAGTGACTGAGACCACTAGCAAGTGACTGAGACAACTAGCCAGTGGCTGAGGCAGCTAGCCAGTGACTGAGATAGCTAGACAATGACTGAGACAGCTAGCTAGTGATAGAGACAGATAGCCAGTGATTGAGACAGCTATCCAGTGACTGAGACAACTAGCCAGTGATTGAGACAGCTAGCCAGTGAATGAGTCAGCTAGACAGGGACTGAGGCAGCTTGCCGGTGATTGCGACAGCTAGCCAGTGATTCAGAAAGCTATTCAGTGATTGAGACAGCTATCCAGTGATGGAGGCAGCTAGCCAGTGACTGGGACAGCTAGCCATTAATTGAGACTGCTAGCCAGTGACTGAGACAGCTATCCAGTGACTGTGAGAGCTAGCCAGATATTGAGACAGCTAGCCAGTAATTGAGACAGCTAGCCAGAGTCTGAGACAGCTGTTCATTAATTGAGACAGCTAGCCAGTGACTGATGCAGTTAGCCAGTGACTTTGGCAGCTATTTAGTGATTGAGACGTTTAGCCAGTGACTGAGGCAGCTAGCCAGTGATTGAGACAATTAGACAGTGACTGAGAAATCTAGCCAGTAGCTGAGACAGCTAGCCAGTGACTGAGACAGCTAACCAGAGATTGAGAGAGCTAGCCAATGAATGAGGCAGCTTGCCAGTGATTGAGACAACTAGACAGTGACTGAGGCAAATAGCCATTGAGTGACACAGCTAGCCTGTGACTTAGGCAGCTAACCAGTGATTGAGACAACTAGACAGTGACTGAAACAGCTAACCAACGACTGAAAACGCTAGCCAGTGAATGACATGGCTAGCCATGACTGAGTCAGCTAGAGAGTGACTGAGGCAACTAGCCAGTGATTGTGATGGCTATTCATTAATTGAGACAGCTAGCCAGTTACTGATGCAGTTAGCCAGTGACTGAGGCAGCTAGCTACTGATTGAGACAGTTAGCCAGTGACTGAGGCAGCTAGCCAGTAATTGAGACAATTAGACAGTGACTGTGACAGCTAGCCAGTGGCTGAGACAGCTAGCCAGTGACTGAGATAGCTAGCCAATGAGTGAGATAGCTAGCCAGTGATTGAGACACCTAGTCAGTGACTGGGACAGCTATCCACTGATTGAGACAGCTTGCCAGTGATGGAGGCATCCAGCCAGTGGCGTGGCAGCTAGCCAGTGACTGAGCCAGCCAGCCAGAGAATGAGACAGCTAGCCAGTGACTGAGGCAGCTAGCCAGTGATTGAGATAGCTAGCCAGTGACTGAGGCAGCTAGCTAGTGAATGAGACAGCTAGCCAGTGACTGAGACAGCTAGCCAGTGATTGAGACCACTAGACAGTGACTGAGGCAGCTAGCCAGTGACTGAGACAGATAGCCAGTGATTGAGACAGCTAGCCAGTGATTGAGATAGCTATCCAGTAATTGAGACAGCAAGCCATTGACTGAGGCAGCTAGCCAGTGATTGAGACAGCTAGCCATTGACTGTGACAGCTAGCCAAAGACTGAAAAAGCTAGCCAGTGATTGACACAGATAGCCAGTGACTGAGTCAGCTAGACAGTGACTGAGCCAGCGAACCGGTGATTGAGACAGCTAGCCAGTGACGGAGGCAGCTAGCCAGTGACTGTGGCTGGTAGCCAGTGACTGAAACAGCTAGCCAATAATTGAGACTGCTAGCAAGTGACTGCGACAGCTAGCCAGTGACTGTGGCAACTAGCCAGAAATTGAGACAGCTAGCCAGTAATTGCGACAGCTAGCCAATGTCTGAGACAGCTATTCAGTAATTGAGACAGCTAGCCAGTGACTGATGCAGTTAGCCAGTGACTGAGGCAGCTAGCCAGTGATTGAGACAATTAGACAGTGACTCAGACAGCTAGACATTGACTGAGGCTGCTAGACATTGACTGTGGCAACTAGCCAGAAATTGAGACAGCTAGCCAGTAATTGAGACAGCTAGCCAGTGATTGTGACATCTATTCAGTAATTGAGACAGCTAGCCAGTGACTGAGACAGCTCGCCAATGATTGAGAAGCTGGCCAATGACTGAGGCAGCTTGCCAGTGATTGAGACAACTAGACAGTGACTGAGGCAGCTAGCCATTGACTGACACAGCTAGCCAGTGACTTAGACAGCTAACCAGTGATTGAGACAACTAGACAGTGACTGAAACAGCTAGCCAGTGACTGAGACAGCTAACCAACGACTGAAAACGTTAGACAGTGAATGACATGGCCTGCCATGACTGAGTCAGCTAGACAGTGACTGAGGCAGCTAGCCAGTGATTGTGAAAACTAGCCAGATATTGAGAAAGCTAGCCAGTAATTGAGACAGCTAGCCAGCGTCTGAGACAGCTGTTCATTAATTGAGACAGCTAGCCAGTGACTGATGAAGTTAGCCAGTGACTTTGGCAGCTATTTAGTGATTGAGACGTTTAGCCAGTGACTGAGGCAGCTAGCCAGTGATTGAGACAATTAGACAGTGACTGAGAAATCTAGCCAGTGGCTGAGACAGCTAACCAGTGACTGAGACAGCTAGCCAGTGATTGAGAGAGCTGGCCAATGACTGAGGCAGCTTGCCAGTGATTGAGACAACTAGACAGTGACTGAGGCAGCTAGCTATTGACTGACACAGCTAACCAGTGATTGAGACATCTAGACAGTGACTGAAACATCTAGCCAGTGACTGAGACAGCTAACCAACGACTGAAAACGCCAGCCAGTGAATGACATGGCTAGCCATGACTGAGTCAGCTAGACAGTGACTGAGGCAGCTAGCCAGTGATTGTGATGGCTATTCATTAATTGAGACAGCTAGCCAGTTACTGATGCAGTTAGCCAGTGACTGAGGCAGCTAGCTACTGATTGAGACAGTTAGCCAGTGACTGAGGCAGCTAGCCAGTAATTGAGACAATTAGAAAGTGACTGTGACAGCTAGCCAGTGGCTGAGACAGCTAGCCAGTGACTGAGATAGCTAGCCAATGACTGGGACAGCTAGCCAGTGATTGAGACACCTAGTCAGTGACTGGGACAGCTATCCACTGATTGATACAGCTTGCCAGTGACGGAGGCATCCAGCCAGTGGCGTGGCAGCTAGCCAGTGACTGAGCCAGCTAGCCAGTGAATGAGACAGATAGCCAGTGACTGAGGCAGCTAGCCAGTGATTGAGATAGCTAGCCAGTGACTGAGACAGCTAGCTAGTGAATGAGACAGCTAGCCAGTGACCAAGACAGCTAGCCAGTGATTGAGACAAAAAGACAGTGACTGAGGCAGCTAGCCAGTGACTGAGACAGCTAGCCAGTGATTGAGACAGCTAGCCAGTGATTGAGACAACTAGACAGTGACTGAGGCAGCTAGCCAGTGACTGAGACAGCTATCCATTGACAGAGACAACTAGCCAGTGACTGAGACAGCTAGCCAGTGGCTGAGCAGCTAGCCAGTGACTGAGATAGCTAGCCAATGACTGAGGAAGCTAGCCATTGATTGAGACACCTAGTCAGTGACTGGGACAGCTATCCACTGATTGAGACAGCTTGCCAGTGACGGAGGCATCAAGCCAGTGGCGTGGCAGCTAGCCAGTGACTGAGCCAGCTAGCCAGTGAATGAGACAACTAGGCAGTGACTGAGGCAGCTAGCCAGTGATTGAGATAGCTAGCCAGTGACTGAGGCAGCTAGCTAGTGAATGAGACAGCTAGCCAGAGACTGAGACAGCTAGCCAGTGATTGAGACAACTAGACAGTGACTGAGGCAGCAAGCCAGTGACTGAGACAGCTATCCATTGACAGAGACAACTAGCCTGTGACTGAGACAGCTAGCCAATGACTGAGAAAGCTAGCCAGTGATAGAGACTGATAGCCAGTGATTGAGACAGCTATCCAGTGACTGAGAAAGCTAGCCAGTGATTGAGACTGCTAGCCAGTGATTGAATCAGCGAGACAGTGACTGAGGCAGCTAGCCGTTGATTGCGACAGCTAACCAGTGATTCAGAAAGCTATCCACTGATTGAGACAGCTAGCCATTCATGGAGGCAGCTAGCCAGTGGCTGTGCCAGCTATCCTGTGACTGAGACACCTAGCCATTAATTGAGACTGCTAGCCAGTGACTGAGACAGCTAGCCAGTGACTGTGACAGCTAGCCATCGATTGAGACAGCTAGCCAGTAATTGAGGCAGCTAGCCAGTGTCTGAGACAGCTATTCATTAATTGAGACAGCTAGCCAGTGGCTGATGCTGTTAGCTAGTGACTGAGGCAGCTATTTAGTGATTGAGACATTTTATCCAGTGCCTGAGGTGGCTAGCCAGTGATTGAAACAATTAGACAGTGACCAAGAAAGCTGGCCAGTGGCTGAGACAGCTAGCCAGAGATTGAGAGAGCTAGCTAATGACTGAGACAGCTAGCCAGTGATTGAGACAACTAGACAGTGACTTAGGCAGCTAGCCAATGACTGACACAGCTAGCCAGTGACTTAGTTAGCTAACCAGTGATTGAGACAACGAGACATTGACTGAAACAGCTAGCCGGTGATTGAGACAGCTTGCCAGTGACTGAGATGGATAACCAATGACTGAGACAGCTAGCCAGTGACTGAGTCAGCTAGACAATGACTGAGGCAGCTATCAGCTGATTGTGACAGCTATTCATTAATTGATACAGCTATCGAGTGGCTGATGAAGTTAGCCAGTGACTGATGCAGCTAGCTAGTGATTG
This sequence comes from Carcharodon carcharias, assembly GCF_017639515.1. NCBI lineage: Eukaryota > Metazoa > Chordata > Chondrichthyes > Lamniformes > Lamnidae > Carcharodon > Carcharodon carcharias. Next base: position 15,636,971 of record NC_054485.1, read on the forward strand.
AGACAGCTAGGCTATGACTGAGGCAGCTAGCCAGTGACTGAGACAGCTAGCCAGTGACTGAGACAGCTAGCCAGTGACTGAGACAGCTAGCCAGTGACTGAGACAACTAGCCAGTGACTGAGACAACTATCCAGTGACTGAGACCACTAGCAAGTGACTGAGACAGCTAGCCAGTGGCTGAGGCAGCTAGCCAGTGACTGAGATAGCTAGACAATGACTGAGACAGCTAGCTAGTGATAGAGACAGATAGCCAGTGATTGAGACAGCTATCCAGTGACTGAGACAACTAGCCAGTGATTGAGACAGCTAGCCAGTGAATGAGTCAGCTAGACAGGGACTGAGGCAGCTTGCCGGTGATTGCGACAGCTAGCCAGTGATTCAGAGAGCTATTCAGTGATTGAGACAGCTATCCAGTGATGGAGGCAGCTAGCCAGTGACTGGGACAGCTAGCCATTAATTGAGACTGCTAGCCAGTGACTGAGACAGCTATCCAGTGACTGTGAGAGCTAGCCAGATATTGAGACAGCTAGCCAGTAATTGAGACAGCTAGCCAGAGTCTGAGACAGCTGTTCATTAATTGAGACAGCTAGCCAGTGACTGATGCAGTTAGCCAGTGACTTTGGCAGCTATTTAGTGATTGAGACGTTTAGCCAGTGACTGAGGCAGCTAGCCAGTGATTGAGACAATTAGACAGTGACTGAGAAATCTAGCCAGTAGCTGAGACAGCTAGCCAGTGACTGAGACAGCTAACCAGAGATTGAGAGAGCTAGCCAATGAATGAGGCAGCTTGCCAGTGATTGAGACAACTAGACAGTGACTGAGGCAAATAGCCATTGAGTGACACAGCTAGCCTGTGACTTAGGCAGCTAACCAGTGATTGAGACAACTAGACAGTGACTGAAACAGCTAACCAACGACTGAAAACGCTAGCCAGTGAATGACATGGCTAGCCATGACTGAGTCAGCTAGAGAGTGACTGAGGCAACTAGCCAGTGATTGTGATGGCTATTCATTAATTGAGACAGCTAGCCAGTTACTGATGCAGTTAGCCAGTGACTGAGGCAGCTAGCTACTGATTGAGACAGTTAGCCAGTGACTGAGGCAGCTAGCCAGTAATTGAGACAATTAGACAGTGACTGTGACAGCTAGCCAGTGGCTGAGACAGCTAGCCAGTGACTGAGATAGCTAGCCAATGAGTGAGATAGCTAGCCAGTGATTGAGACACCTAGTCAGTGACTGGGACAGCTATCCACTGATTGAGACAGCTTGCCAGTGATGGAGGCATCCAGCCAGTGGCGTGGCAGCTAGCCAGTGACTGAGCCAGCCAGCCAGAGAATGAGACAGCTAGCCAGTGACTGAGGCAGCTAGCCAGTGATTGAGATAGCTAGCCAGTGACTGAGGCAGCTAGCTAGTGAATGAGACAGCTAGCCAGTGACTGAGACAGCTAGCCAGTGATTGAGACCACTAGACAGTGACTGAGGCAGCTAGCCAGTGACTGAGACAGATAGCCAGTGATTGAGACAGCTAGCCAGTGATTGAGATAGCTATCCAGTAATTGAGACAGCAAGCCATTGACTGAGGCAGCTAGCCAGTGATTGAGACAGCTAGCCATTGACTGTGACAGCTAGCCAAAGACTGAAAAAGCTAGCCAGTGATTGACACAGATAGCCAGTGACTGAGAAAGCTAGCCAGTGATTGAGACTGCTAGCCAGTGATTGAATCAGCGAGACAGTGACTGAGGCAGCTAGCCGTTGATTGCGACAGCTAACCAGTGATTCAGAAAGCTATCCACTGATTGAGACAGCTAGCCATTCATGGAGGCAGCTAGCCAGTGGCTGTGCCAGCTATCCTGTGACTGAGACACCTAGCCATTAATTGAGACTGCTAGCCAGTGACTGAGACAGCTAGCCAGTGACTGTGACAGCTAGCCATCGATTGAGACAGCTAGCCAGTAATTGAGGCAGCTAGCCAGTGTCTGAGACAGCTATTCATTAATTGAGACAGCTAGCCAGTGGCTGATGCTGTTAGCTAGTGACTGAGGCAGCTATTTAGTGATTGAGACATTTTATCCAGTGACTGAGGTGGCTAGCCAGTGATTGAAACAATTAGACAGTGACCGAGAAAGCTAGCCAGTGGCTGAGACAGCTAGCCAGTGACTGAGACAGCTAGCCAGTGATTGAGACAACTAGACAGTGACTTAGGCAGCTAGCCAATGACTGACACAGCTAGCCAGTGACTTAGTTAGCTAACCAGTGATTGAGACAACGAGACATTGACTGAAACAGCTAGCCCGTGATTGAGACAGCTTGCCAGTGACTGAGATGGATAACCAATGACTGAGACAGCTAGCCAGTGACTGAGTCAGCTAGACAATGACTGAGGCAGCTATCAGCTGATTGTGACAGCTATTCATTAATTGATACAGCTATCGAGTGGCTGATGAAGTTAGCCAGTGACTGATGCAGCTAGCTAGTGATTGAGACAGCTAGGCTATGACTGAGGCAGCTAGCCAGTGACTGAGACAGCTAGCCAGTGACTGAGACAGCTAGCCAGTGACTGAGACAACTAGCCAGTGACTGAGACAACTATCCAGTGACTGAGACCACTAGCAAGTGACTGAGACAACTAGCCAGTGGCTGAGGCAGCTAGCCAGTGACTGAGATAGCTAGACAATGACTGAGACAGCTAGCTAGTGATAGAGACAGATAGCCAGTGATTGAGACAGCTATCCAGTGACTGAGACAACTAGCCAGTGATTGAGACAGCTAGCCAGTGAATGAGTCAGCTAGACAGGGACTGAGGCAGCTTGCCGGTGATTGCGACAGCTAGCCAGTGATTCAGAAAGCTATTCAGTGATTGAGACAGCTATCCAGTGATGGAGGCAGCTAGCCAGTGACTGGGACAGCTAGCCATTAATTGAGACTGCTAGCCAGTGACTGAGACAGCTATCCAGTGACTGTGAGAGCTAGCCAGATATTGAGACAGCTAGCCAGTAATTGAGACAGCTAGCCAGAGTCTGAGACAGCTGTTCATTAATTGAGACAGCTAGCCAGTGACTGATGCAGTTAGCCAGTGACTTTGGCAGCTATTTAGTGATTGAGACGTTTAGCCAGTGACTGAGGCAGCTAGCCAGTGATTGAGACAATTAGACAGTGACTGAGAAATCTAGCCAGTAGCTGAGACAGCTAGCCAGTGACTGAGACAGCTAACCAGAGATTGAGAGAGCTAGCCAATGAATGAGGCAGCTTGCCAGTGATTGAGACAACTAGACAGTGACTGAGGCAAATAGCCATTGAGTGACACAGCTAGCCTGTGACTTAGGCAGCTAACCAGTGATTGAGACAACTAGACAGTGACTGAAACAGCTAACCAACGACTGAAAACGCTAGCCAGTGAATGACATGGCTAGCCATGACTGAGTCAGCTAGACAGTGACTGAGGCAACTAGCCAGTGATTGTGATGGCTATTCATTAATTGAGACAGCTAGCCAGTTACTGATGCAGTTAGCCAGTGACTGAGGCAGCTAGCTACTGATTGAGACAGTTAGCCAGTGACTGAGGCAGCTAGCCAGTAATTGAGACAATTAGACAGTGACTGTGACAGCTAGCCAGTGGCTGAGACAGCTAGCCAGTGACTGAGATAGCTAGCCAATGAGTGAGATAGCTAGCCAGTGATTGAGACACCTAGTCAGTGACTGGGACAGCTATCCACTGATTGAGACAGCTTGCCAGTGATGGAGGCATCCAGCCAGTGGCGTGGCAGCTAGCCAGTGACTGAGCCAGCCAGCCAGAGAATGAGACAGCTAGCCAGTGACTGAGGCAGCTAGCCAGTGATTGAGATAGCTAGCCAGTGACTGAGGCAGCTAGCTAGTGAATGAGACAGCTAGCCAGTGACTGAGACAGCTAGCCAGTGATTGAGACCACTAGACAGTAACTGAGGCAGCTAGCCAGTGACTGAGACAGATAGCCAGTGATTGAGACAGCTAGCCAGTGATTGAGATAGCTATCCAGTAATTGAGACAGCAAGCCATTGACTGAGGCAGCTAGCCAGTGATTGAGACAGCTAGCCATTGACTGTGACAGCTAGCCAAAGACTGAAAAAGCTAGCCAGTGATTGACACAGATAGCCAGTGACTGAGTCAGCTAGACAGTGACTGAGCCAGCGAACCGGTGATTGAGACAGCTAGCCAGTGACGGAGGCAGCTAGCCAGTGACTGTGGCTGGTAGCCAGTGACTGAAACAGCTAGCCAATAATTGAGACTGCTAGCAAGTGACTGAGACAGCTAGCCAGTGACTGTGGCAACTAGCCAGAAATTGAGACAGCTAGCCAGTAATTGCGACAGCTAGCCAATGTCTGAGACAGCTATTCAGTAATTGAGACAGCTAGCCAGTGACTGATGCAGTTAGCCAGTGACTGAGGCAGCTAGCCAGTGATTGAGACAATTAGACAGTGACTCAGACAGCTAGACATTGACTGAGGCTGCTAGACATTGACTGTGGCAACTAGCCAGAAATTGAGACAGCTAGCCAGTAATTGAGACAGCTAGCCAGTGATTGTGACATCTATTCAGTAATTGAGACAGCTAGCCAGTGACTGAGACAGCTCGCCAATGATTGAGAAGCTGGCCAATGACTGAGGCAGCTTGCCAGTGATTGAGACAACTAGACAGTGACTGAGGCAGCTAGCCATTGACTGACACAGCTAGCCAGTGACTTAGACAGCTAACCAGTGATTGAGACAACTAGACAGTGACTGAAACAGCTAGCCAGTGACTGAGACAGCTAACCAACGACTGAAAACGTTAGACAGTGAATGACATGGCCTGCCATGACTGAGTCAGCTAGACAGTGACTGAGGCAGCTAGCCAGTGATTGTGAAAACTAGCCAGATATTGAGAAAGCTAGCCAGTAATTGAGACAGCTAGCCAGCGTCTGAGACAGCTGTTCATTAATTGAGACAGCTAGCCAGTGACTGATGAAGTTAGCCAGTGACTTTGGCAGCTATTTAGTGATTGAGACGTTTAGCCAGTGACTGAGGCAGCTAGCCAGTGATTGAGACAATTAGACAGTGACTGAGAAATCTAGCCAGTGGCTGAGACAGCTAACCAGTGACTGAGACAGCTAGCCAGTGATTGAGAGAGCTGGCCAATGACTGAGGCAGCTTGCCAGTGATTGAGACAACTAGACAGTGACTGAGGCAGCTAGCTATTGACTGACACAGCTAACCAGTGATTGAGACATCTAGACAGTGACTGAAACATCTAGCCAGTGACTGAGACAGCTAACCAACGACTGAAAACGCCAGCCAGTGAATGACATGGCTAGCCATGACTGAGTCAGCTAGACAGTGACTGAGGCAGCTAGCCAGTGACTGAGACAGATAGCCAGTGATTGAGAAAGCTAGCCAGTGATTGAGATAGCTATCCAGTAATTGAGACAGCAAGCCATTGACTGAGGCAGCTAGCCAGTGATTGAGACAGCTAGCCATTGACTGTGACAGCTAGCCAAAGACTGAAAAAGCTAGCCAGTGATTGACACAGATAGCCAGTGACTGAGAAAGCTAGCCAGTGATTGAGACTGCTAGCCAGTGATTGAATCAGCGAGACAGTGACTGAGGCAGCTAGCCGTTGATTGCGACAGCTAACCAGTGATTCAGAAAGCTATCCACTGATTGAGACAGCTAGCCATTCATGGAGGCAGCTAGCCAGTGGCTGTGCCAGCTATCCTGTGACTGAGACACCTAGCCATTAATTGAGACTGCTAGCCAGTGACTGAGACAGCTAGCCAGTGACTGTGACAGCTAGCCATCGATTGAGACAGCTAGCCAGTAATTGAGGCAGCTAGCCAGTGTCTGAGACAGCTATTCATTAATTGAGACAGCTAGCCAGTGGCTGATGCTGTTAGCTAGTGACTGAGGCAGCTATTTAGTGATTGAGACATTTTATCCAGTGACTGAGGTGGCTAGCCAGTGATTGAAACAATTAGACAGTGACCGAGAAAGCTAGCCAGTGGCTGAGACAGCTAGCCAGTGACTGAGACAGCTAGCCAGTGATTGAGACAACTAGACAGTGACTTAGGCAGCTAGCCAATGACTGACACAGCTAGCCAGTGACTTAGTTAGCTAACCAGTGATTGAGACAACGAGACATTGACTGAAACAGCTAGCCCGTGATTGAGACAGCTTGCCAGTGACTGAGATGGATAACCAATGACTGAGACAGCTAGCCAGTGACTGAGTCAGCTAGACAATGACTGAGGCAGCTATCAGCTGATTGTGACAGCTATTCATTAATTGATACAGCTATCGAGTGGCTGATGAAGTTAGCCAGTGACTGATGCAGCTAGCTAGTGATTGAGACAGCTAGGCTATGACTGAGGCAGCTAGCCAGTGACTGAGACAGCTAGCCAGTGACTGAGACAGCTAGCCAGTGACTGAGACAACTAGCCAGTGACTGAGACAACTATCCAGTGACTGAGACCACTAGCAAGTGACTGAGACAACTAGCCAGTGGCTGAGGCAGCTAGCCAGTGACTGAGATAGCTAGACAATGACTGAGACAGCTAGCTAGTGATAGAGACAGATAGCCAGTGATTGAGACAGCTATCCAGTGACTGAGACAACTAGCCAGTGATTGAGACAGCTAGCCAGTGAATGAGTCAGCTAGACAGGGACTGAGGCAGCTTGCCGGTGATTGCGACAGCTAGCCAGTGATTCAGAAAGCTATTCAGTGATTGAGACAGCTATCCAGTGATGGAGGCAGCTAGCCAGTGACTGGGACAGCTAGCCATTAATTGAGACTGCTAGCCAGTGACTGAGACAGCTATCCAGTGACTGTGAGAGCTAGCCAGATATTGAGACAGCTAGCCAGTAATTGAGACAGCTAGCCAGAGTCTGAGACAGCTGTTCATTAATTGAGACAGCTAGCCAGTGACTGATGCAGTTAGCCAGTGACTTTGGCAGCTATTTAGTGATTGAGACGTTTAGCCAGTGACTGAGGCAGCTAGCCAGTGATTGAGACAATTAGACAGTGACTGAGAAATCTAGCCAGTAGCTGAGACAGCTAGCCAGTGACTGAGACAGCTAACCAGAGATTGAGAGAGCTAGCCAATGAATGAGGCAGCTTGCCAGTGATTGAGACAACTAGACAGTGACTGAGGCAAATAGCCATTGAGTGACACAGCTAGCCTGTGACTTAGGCAGCTAACCAGTGATTGAGACAACTAGACAGTGACTGAAACAGCTAACCAACGACTGAAAACGCTAGCCAGTGAATGACATGGCTAGCCATGACTGAGTCAGCTAGACAGTGACTGAGGCAACTAGCCAGTGATTGTGATGGCTATTCATTAATTGAGACAGCTAGCCAGTTACTGATGCAGTTAGCCAGTGACTGAGGCAGCTAGCTACTGATTGAGACAGTTAGCCAGTGACTGAGGCAGCTAGCCAGTAATTGAGACAATTAGACAGTGACTGTGACAGCTAGCCAGTGGCTGAGACAGCTAGCCAGTGACTGAGATAGCTAGCCAATGAGTGAGATAGCTAGCCAGTGATTGAGACACCTAGTCAGTGACTGGGACAGCTATCCACTGATTGAGACAGCTTGCCAGTGATGGAGGCATCCAGCCAGTGGCGTGGCAGCTAGCCAGTGACTGAGCCAGCCAGCCAGAGAATGAGACAGCTAGCCAGTGACTGAGGCAGCTAGCCAGTGATTGAGATAGCTAGCCAGTGACTGAGGCAGCTAGCTAGTGAATGAGACAGCTAGCCAGTGACTGAGACAGCTAGCCAGTGATTGAGACCACTAGACAGTGACTGAGGCAGCTAGCCAGTGACTGAGACAGATAGCCAGTGATTGAGACAGCTAGCCAGTGATTGAGATAGCTATCCAGTAATTGAGACAGCAAGCCATTGACTGAGGCAGCTAGCCAGTGATTGAGACAGCTAGCCATTGACTGTGACAGCTAGCCAAAGACTGAAAAAGCTAGCCAGTGATTGACACAGATAGCCAGTGACTGAGTCAGCTAGACAGTGACTGAGCCAGCGAACCGGTGATTGAGACAGCTAGCCAGTGACGGAGGCAGCTAGCCAGTGACTGTGGCTGGTAGCCAGTGACTGAAACAGCTAGCCAATAATTGAGACTGCTAGCAAGTGACTGAGACAGCTAGCCAGTGACTGTGGCAACTAGCCAGAAATTGAGACAGCTAGCCAGTAATTGCGACAGCTAGCCAATGTCTGAGACAGCTATTCAGTAATTGAGACAGCTAGCCAGTGACTGATGCAGTTAGCCAGTGACTGAGGCAGCTAGCCAGTGATTGAGACAATTAGACAGTGACTCAGACAGCTAGACATTGACTGAGGCTGCTAGACATTGACTGTGGCAACTAGCCAGAAATTGAGACAGCTAGCCAGTAATTGAGACAGCTAGCCAGTGATTGTGACATCTATTCAGTAATTGAGACAGCTAGCCAGTGACTGAGACAGCTCGCCAATGATTGAGAAGCTGGCCAATGACTGAGGCAGCTTGCCAGTGATTGAGACAACTAGACAGTGACTGAGGCAGCTAGCCATTGACTGACACAGCTAGCCAGTGACTTAGACAGCTAACCAGTGATTGAGACAACTAGACAGTGACTGAAACAGCTAGCCAGTGACTGAGACAGCTAACCAACGACTGAAAACGTTAGACAGTGAATGACATGGCCTGCCATGACTGAGTCAGCTAGACAGTGACTGAGGCAGCTAGCCAGTGATTGTGAAAACTAGCCAGATATTGAGAAAGCTAGCCAGTAATTGAGACAGCTAGCCAGCGTCTGAGACAGCTGTTCATTAATTGAGACAGCTAGCCAGTGACTGATGAAGTTAGCCAGTGACTTTGGCAGCTATTTAGTGATTGAGACGTTTAGCCAGTGACTGAGGCAGCTAGCCAGTGATTGAGACAATTAGACAGTGACTGAGAAATCTAGCCAGTGGCTGAGACAGCTAACCAGTGACTGAGACAGCTAGCCAGTGATTGAGAGAGCTGGCCAATGACTGAGGCAGCTTGCCAGTGATTGAGACAACTAGACAGTGACTGAGGCAGCTAGCTATTGACTGACACAGCTAACCAGTGATTGAGACATCTAGACAGTGACTGAAACATCTAGCCAGTGACTGAGACAGCTAACCAACGACTGAAAACGCCAGCCAGTGAATGACATGGCTAGCCATGACTGAGTCAGCTAGACAGTGACTGAGGCAGCTAGCCAGTGATTGTGATGGCTATTCATTAATTGAGACAGCTAGCCAGTTACTGATGCAGTTAGCCAGTGACTGAGGCAGCTAGCTACTGATTGAGACAGTTAGCCAGTGACTGAGGCAGCTAGCCAGTAATTGAGACAATTAGAAAGTGACTGTGACAGCTAGCCAGTGGCTGAGACAGCTAGCCAGTGACTGAGATAGCTAGCCAATGACTGGGACAGCTAGCCAGTGATTGAGACACCTAGTCAGTGACTGGGACAGCTATCCACTGATTGATACAGCTTGCCAGTGACGGAGGCATCCAGCCAGTGGCGTGGCAGCTAGCCAGTGACTGAGCCAGCTAGCCAGTGAATGAGACAGATAGCCAGTGACTGAGGCAGCTAGCCAGTGATTGAGATAGCTAGCCAGTGACTGAGACAGCTAGCTAGTGAATGAGACAGCTAGCCAGTGACCAAGACAGCTAGCCAGTGATTGAGACAAAAAGACAGTGACTGAGGCAGCTAGCCAGTGACTGAGACAGCTAGCCAGTGATTGAGACAGCTAGCCAGTGATTGAGACAACTAGACAGTGACTGAGGCAGCTAGCCAGTGACTGAGACAGCTATCCATTGACAGAGACAACTAGCCAGTGACTGAGACAGCTAGCCAGTGGCTGAGCAGCTAGCCAGTGACTGAGATAGCTAGCCAATGACTGAGGAAGCTAGCCATTGATTGAGACACCTAGTCAGTGACTGGGACAGCTATCCACTGATTGAGACAGCTTGCCAGTGACGGAGGCATCAAGCCAGTGGCGTGGCAGCTAGCCAGTGACTGAGCCAGCTAGCCAGTGAATGAGACAACTAGGCAGTGACTGAGGCAGCTAGCCAGTGATTGAGATAGCTAGCCAGTGACTGAGGCAGCTAGCTAGTGAATGAGACAGCTAGCCAGAGACTGAGACAGCTAGCCAGTGATTGAGACAACTAGACAGTGACTGAGGCAGCAAGCCAGTGACTGAGACAGCTATCCATTGACAGAGACAACTAGCCTGTGACTGAGACAGCTAGCCAATGACTGAGAAAGCTAGCCAGTGATAGAGACTGATAGCCAGTGATTGAGACAGCTATCCTTGACGGAGAAAGCTAGCCAGTGATTGAGACAGCTAGCCAGAGATTGAATCAGCGAGACATTGACTGAGGCAGCTACCGTTGAATGCGACAGCTAGCCACTTATTTGAGAAAGCTAATCCATGCTTGAGACAGCTAGCTATTCATGGAGCAGCTAGCCATGACTGGGGCAGCTATCCAGTGACTGGAACACCTAGCCATTTAATTGATACAGCACCGGTGACTGTGACAGCTAGCCATCCATTGAGACAGCTAGCCATTAATTGAACAGCTAGCCAGTGTCCTGAGACAGCTATTAATTAATTGATACAGCTATCCAGTGACTGAAGCAGTTAGCCAGTGACTGAGGCAGCTATTTAGTGATTGAGAAAGCATTTATCCAGTGACTGAGGTGGCTATCCATGAATTGAAACAATTAGACCTGACCGAGAAAGCAATCCAGTAGTCTGAGACAGCTACCAGTGACTGAGGCAGCTAGCCAGTATTGAACAACAAGACAGGTGACTTAGGCAGCTAGCCAATGAGCCAGACACATCTCGCCAGTGACTTAGTTGCTAACCAGTGATTGAGACAACGAGACATTGACGGAAACAGCTAGCCCGTGATTGAGACAAGCTTGCCAGTGACTGAGATGGATAACCAATGACTGAGACAGCTAGCCAGTGATTGAGACAGCTAGCCAGTGACTGGGCATGGGACCAGCTAGCCAGTGGTTGAGACAGCGTAGCCAGTCGACGGAGGCAACCAGGCCAGTACTGAGACCGCAACAACGACTGAAAAAGCTAGCCAGTGAATGACACAGCTAGCCAGTGACTGAGTCAGCTAGACAATCACTGAGGCAGCTATCAGGTGATTGTGACAGCTATTCAGTAATTGATACAGCTATCGAGTGGCTGATGAAGTTAGCCAGTGACTGAGGCAGCTAGCTAGTGATTGAGACAGCTAGGCTGTGACTGAGGCAGCTAGCCAATGACTGAGACAGCTAGCCAGTGACTGAGACAGCTAGTCAGTGACTGAGAAAGCTAGCCAGTGACTGAGACAACTAGCCAGTGACTGAGACAACTATCCAGTGACTGAGACCACTAGCAAGTGACTGAGACAGCTAGCCAGTGGCTGAGGCAGCTAGCCAGTGACTGAGATAGCTAGACAATGACTGAGACAGCTAGCTAGTGATAGAGACAGATAGCCAGTGATTGAGACAGCTATCCAGTGACTGAGACAACTAGCCAGTGATTGAGACAGCTAGCCAGTGAATGAGTCAGCTAGACAGGGACTGAGGCAGCTTGCCGGTGATTGCGACAGCTAGCCAGTGATTCAGAGAGCTATTCAGTGATTGAGACAGCTATCCAGTGATGGAGGCAGCTAGCAAGTGACTGGGACAGCTAGCCATTAATTGAGACTGCTAGCCAGTGACTGAGACAGCTAGCCAGTGACTGTGAGAGCTAGCCAGATATTGAGACAGCAAGCCAGTAATTGAGACAGCTAGCCAGAGTCTGAGACAGCTGTTCATTAATTGAGACAGCTAGCCAGTGACTGATGCAGTTAGCCAGTGACTTTGGCAGCTATTTAGTGATTGAGACTTTTAGCCAGTGACTGAGGCAGCTAGCCAGTGATTGAGACAATTAGACAGTGACTGAGGCAGCTAGCCATTGAGTGACACAGCTAGCCTGTGACTTAGGCAGCTAACCAGTGATTGAGACAACTAGACAGTGACTGAAACAGCTAACCAATGACTGAAAACGCTAGCCAGTGAATGACATGGCTAGCCATGACTGAGTCAGCTAGAGAGTGACTGAGGCAACTAGCCAGTGATTGTGATGGCTATTCATTAATTGAGACAGCTAGCCAGTTACCGATGCAGTTATCCAGTGACTGAGGCAGCTAGCTACTGATTGAGACAGTTAGCCAGTGACTGAGGCAGCTAGCCAGTAATTGAGACAATTAGACAGTGACTGTGACAGCTAGCCAGTGGCTGAGACAGCTAGCCAGTGACTGAGATAGCTAGCCAATGAGTGAGACAGCTAGCCAGTGATTG